>NC_135592.1:5015000-6265000 GCF_965152235.1 Eretmochelys imbricata | reverse complement strand
AAAGCTCTCTAATTGTGAAGGCCAATAAAAAATTACAGGCTTGCACTCTCAGCTGAAGGGGCAGTTGTAATTCTCTACAAATCTGGTGGCTTCTCCTAATTTGTGAGCATCAAGTCTCAGGATTGAGCTTCTGGCAAGCCAGCCCACATCCATACCCCAGTCTCTTCCAAACACGGCTGAGGCATTCAACGACAGTGGTGGGATTTTTTGAGCAAGACTGGTAGTGGTACTGCCACTACCTTCAGTTTAATAACTCTGAATCTTTCTTCCTGCCAGAGGCCTTGCTGTTGTCCTTTCTGAAAATACGTTTGTATACTGACTGGTGTGGAAAAATCTCTCTCCCCGTTTTTAGAGAGAGGAGAAGCATTTCTAAGTGATCATTTATGTGAAATGTAGTCTAGGTATGAAATACAAAGAGTGTACTGGGGTTGCTACATCTGCCTTTAGGAAGAGTCAGATCTTGTAAATGATTCAGCATTTAACCAGCCTGACCTGTGTTGTTTCTTATGAGAAGGTTAAATGGTGCTTACAGAATTGCTTTCTCTTATTGACAACCCGAGTGAAAATAACCGCAGCTCTGTGAACAGACAAAGGGTGGCCTGGTGTATGGGGAAAACAGCTTTCCACCCTTTTTGCTTCTAGCTCAGTGGGCTTCTCAGTGCATTCTTACTGTGTGAAAACTCAAGAAACCTCACTCTACATTCTGCTAATTTGACAGTAATGATATTAAAAGCTGTTGGCCTCCATGTATGTAGCACACGTATGCTGCTATTTCTGCAATACCAGGTGGTTTTTCTGCAAACGTTTGAAGAGCAGCCTTTTAAAATCTCCCTTTATGGAGCCTTTAGATGCTTGGGGGAGGTGGGGGGTGGAGTTGAGGTAGCACACAGAAATTGCCTGGTTTTTAAATACTCTAAAGAGCTATTGAACTAAACCTTTTCTTAATTAATTTTTAAGCTTTATCACCATATAACTTTTAAATCCCCTCCTTTTACACTTGAGTTGCATTCTCACTTCCTTCTGTGCTGTAGATTGAGATCAGGAACCCAACTACAGTAAGTAACTTTTTTTTTCAATTATGTTACTGGCCGGAGAGGCTCAAGTGAGATTTGGCATGCTGTCATAGTAAGGAATCTGACTGTAAACATATTGCATAATAAAAAATGTTAAAAATGGAATGTGTTTTTTTTTTTTAAAATGTGTCGTCCTTCCATTTTGTTTTGCTTCCCTTCATGCTAACTGACCTAATCCATTACACTTTTGTCCTATAGTTGGGCTGGGTGGACAGACCTCCCCTTCCCTCTACTTTCATGCAAGCCACAGGGGAGAAGCTCCACATCTGCTACTCCAGCTCTGGGGTGCTGTAGCCTCTTTGCTACAGTCTGTGTTCCTCCCCCACCAACCCCTGCAGGGGATGAGCTTAAAGAGAGGACCTTTACAGTTACAGATCCTTGGTTACATCCTCTGTCTCCCTTGCTCTTCCTTCAAACTAAGCTCTGTCATAAGGTGATGAGCCCTCCACCCTGCATGTAGCAGTGGTCAAATCACACCAGTTCCTGCAGCCTTTTGCATTACAACTCCTGTAGAAGGGGGAAGGTGTGACACTTGGAGGAGTAGGGTTATGAGGCATCTGCTCTTAGCACAGTGGTTCTCAAACTATTGTACTGGTGACCCCTTTCACATAGCAAGCCTCTGAGTGCAACCTCCCCCCCCTGTAAATTAAAAACACTTGTTTATATGTTTAACACCATTATAAATGCTGGAGGCAAAGCAGGGTTTGGGGTGGAGGCTGACAGCTTGTGACCCCCCATGTAATAACTCTAAAGCTTGCAGGCCTCACTGTTACTCTACAGGTTAGCGATTGAAACACCTGAACCTTTGACCCCTCCAGGCTCCTCACTCGAGTGTCCAGCCCCTGATCCACTGGACACTCCCCGTATTCACAGATTCGTGGCTTCCAAAGCAACAGTGCTCCCCAGCTAACCCGTTCCAACCCTGATTACCACTCCAACATACAGCGCTTACATATATTTATAGTGAAATCAGGTATAAGTTTATGTAACAAAGCACAGAGATTCAAGTAGTTAATAGAAGTATTAAAAACAAATTATTTACATATACAATAATACATCGTGCATTCTAGAACCCTTACTTAATTAATGAGATACTCTCTTGTCTTCTAGAGTGCTGCTCACCCAAAACCCTTGCAGCGCTTTGCAGCCAGGTGAAGGATCCAGTGCGTCTCTTAGCACTCCCAGATACACCAGAACAATCCTTTGTCTGTAGTCATAAACAGGACATGCCACTGCTGTTTGTTCATATAAATGTCTTCTCTTGTAGATTTATTTTTTTGAATCTCCTCTTTTGCCCGTGGCGCCGTATGCACATACACGTGGTGACGCTCCCTGTACCCAAATGGCCAAACAGAGAGAGGTGTCTGCTACGTCCTCTCTGAAAGGAGCATGTCTGAGCTTTTTATATCCCTTCTTGGTGACTTACCTTAGCTCCAAGACCCCAAGAACATAACTTTTAGTACAGATACATAACTCCTTAAATATTATCCATGTGTACATTTTCACAATCATCATGACGACCGGTGGGCTACTGGCTCTCGGTAGAGACCTTGTATGTCACCCTTCGTGACCCCTTAAAAACTCTGTGCACCCCTTGTTCCCTCTGTCAGTTGGCACCAATGGGTCTCTGGATCACAGTAGGCAGGATTAGATTAATAGTCTGTGGTTGGGAGGGAGGGCCCACTGCAATCATCTAATCTGACCACAGCAAGAGCATTCACATGGTAGCAGCTTTCAGCCTTAAAGGTTGCGAATGCTGCTAAATACTTACTATTACTAATTTCATACTTATTATTACTGCAGTACTGCAAAACAAAGGAGGATGTCAATGACAAGAACATGTGTCTAAATCTGGACATCCAGGATCCATCTTGGGACCGGCACTGACTGTTCTGTCCATGAAAGTTGAAGGACAGGCAGCTCCTAAACTGGAGATGATTGCTGATATTTGCGCAAAACACTGGTGCCATGTTCTCTGTTTACAGAAGATTCATCGAGAATCACAGGATAAATGAGCCAGGGTACCAGGAATGATGTTGGCTGTTGAGAGACCGTACTGCCAGTATGCCATATTAGTTAAGCCAGGCATCAGGATTGCATCCACCTACAAAATGGGATAGAATAATATTGAGCATCTCACTGTTGAGCTTGACCGCATCTCCCTGCTGCCCATTTACAAGCAACCAGACACCTCTTTTAACTTCTAACCTGCCCGTACGAGACTGCATTGTCTGCTGTTACCAACCAATAGTCACTTGGCAAACATCTCTGGATGCACACAGTGATTCAGACCACCTAATGCCTTTCTCCATGGAGGAACTGGATGCCAGCATCAGCACCCTAAAAACCGGGGAAGCAACAGGCCTAGATGACATCTGAACCGAGGAGAGCAAAAACTCTTGCCCACACGCACACAAAGTGGCTCCTAAGTATGTTAAATTATCTGTCTTATTCAGCTCCAGATATCAAAAATCTGGCAACAAGCAGAGGTAATGGGTCTCTTGAAGCCTGGCAAAGAACCCTCTGATCCACAGAGCTTTTGACCCATCTCGCTCGTGCGCGTGATACTTTAAAATTGAGTGCGTATTACTACATTGCCTCACACCAGTTATTGATTCACTTCTTCTCAATGTACAGGCTGGCTTCTGCCCAGGTTGGTCATGTACCAGACAGCTTCTGAATCTGACTGAACACATTGAAGATGCATGTGAAAGAGGATTGAATATAGGAGTGGTGTTCGTTGATCTTCCAACTGCCTATGATACAGTTAATCATCATGGCGTCTTTGCCATTGTTCTCCGTGTAACTCCACTGAATACTATGGCTCTTAAAATTGCTTTTTTTGATGCATGGTACACTTCATTGTCATACTTTGACATATTTGGTGGTGTCAAGGTTCCTCCCCCACTCTGAACTCTAGGCTACAGATGTGGGGACCTGCATGAAAAACCTCCTAAGCTTATCTTTACCAGCTTAGGTCAAAACTTCCCCAAGATACAAAATACTCCACCCGTCGTCCTTGGATTGGCCGCTACCACCACTAAACTAATACTGGTTACTGGGGAAGAGCTGTTTGGACGCGTTGTTCCCCCCAAAATACTTCCCAAAACCTTGCACCCCACTTCCTGGACAAGGTTTGGTAAAAAGCCTCACCAATTTGCATAGGTGACCACAGACCCAAACCCTTGGATCTGAGAACAATGAAAAAGCATTCAGTTTCTTACAAGAAGACTTTTAACAAAAATAGAAGTAAATAGAAATAAAGAAATCCCCCCTGTAAAATCAGGATGGTAGATATCTTACAGGGTAATTAGATTCAAAAACATAGAGAACCCCTCTAGGCAAAACCTTAAGTTACAAAAAAGATACACAGACAGAAATAGTTATTCTATTCAGCACAATTCTTTTCTCAGCCATTTAAAGAAATCATAATCTAACACATACCTAGCTAGATTACTTACTAAAAGTTCTAAGACTGCATTCCTGGTCTATCCCCTGCAGAAACCAGCATACAGACAGACCCACAGACCCTTTGTTTCTCTCCCTCCTCCCAGCTTTTGAAAGTATCTTGTCTCCTCATTGGTCATTTTGGTCAGGTGCCAGCGAGGTTACCTTTAGCTTCTTAACCCTTTACAGGTGAGAGGAGCTTTCCCCTGGCCAGGAGGGATTTCAAAGGGGTTTACCCTTCCCTTTATATTTATGACAGGTGGGCAATTTAATCAGCTGCAACTATTAAAAAGTCAGCCCATCTTTGTATTGTCAGAGTCTACATATGGTCAGCTGTGCTTCTGTGAGGGGTCAGATCTTTAGAACCATTATTTTAATAATAGCAGTGTAGACGGTCTGGCTTGTGCGAGTTAGAGCTCTGAAGCGCACCCACCTTCCGTTGGCTTTACAGTCTGAGCTCCAGCCTGAGCCAGAACATCTAGTGAGCTCAAGTCTGTAGATTCAAGATCTGAGACTTGCTGCTACAGTCTTTTGTTTTTGTTCTTTGTTGTTGTGTTGTGTGTGTGTTTTTGCAGTGTGGATGGAACCTAGCTGGTCTGTGTGGACTCTGCTGGTATGAACTAAGTTATCAAGTGCACTTGAAAAATATCCAGTTTTGATTTAAAAATTGATGGTGATGGAGAATCCACCATGACGCTTGGTAAATTGTTCCAGTGGTGAATTACGCTCACTGTTAGGGCGTGTGGGAATTAATTGCTTTAAAAACCTGTGCAAGGAGATGGTACCTTGTTGCATTAATATTTTCAGGAGACTTAGTACATCTTCCAGTCAGCACTGTCAGGGTTTGCAATTTATTGGAATGAGATCCTGGAAACTACTTCAGTGTCCCTACTTGTTTTGCAGTTGGCCTTGGGGTTCACCTTGATCCTCCTGCATTGTTAATGATTCTTGAGTGGTTAGTTTGAGAGAAGCTTTGCTACAGGCCTTAGCAAGTCAAAGCTATTCCAAACAGAAAAGCAATTAATTGTTGTTTCTCCACTTCTTGCTTCTATATTTACACTCATTATATTGAGGGGTCATATAATTGAATCCTGTAGACAACAATGTGCCAGTCTGTGAAATGGCAACCCGTTTCTGTGTACGTACACACATCTATACTTGCATTCCAGCTTTACAGGAGATCTGATCATACTACTTGAAATAAATCTGAGTGTATTCCAGGTGTGTTCAAGAACCTGTCTTAATTCCATGTGTAAATTGTAAAAGGACACAGCTCCCATCAGCGCTCCCCCGTCTTGCTTACCTGCACTTGTCCTGTCACTGCATCATCCCATGCTCCCTACTTAATTTGTGATGCCCACTTTTTTCAGCCTCTCACATATGTCTATGCTTTCATCTCTGCAATCCCTTTAAGCATGGAACTGAACTGATCTAGAAGGCAAATATCCTCTCCTTCAGCTCTCTTAATAATTAAATTACTATAGTAATAGTGACAGTGGGTGCCTCACAATGTAATGTATTGATCCTCTCAGTACCCCTGTGAGGTAGAGAATTACTGTTAATTGCTATCTGTAAAATGGGAAACGGAGGCAGGGAGAGGCTAAGTGGCTTGCCCAAGGTCACACAGGGAGTCAGTAGTAGAGCAAGGGCTTGACCCCAGTTCTTATAGACTAGTGTCCCAATCCCTGGACCGACCTTCCTTCCCAAGACTCAGTTTTTCCAAGATGCCATAATAAATCTGCCAACAGTGGCTAGACTGTTCATTTGTTTGTTTTTTTTTAAATACATGGATCAAACACCTAAAACAGGTACGTACATATAATAAAAACTGTACATATTTTGATCCCTCTTCTCCATCCATATGTTGCTTGTCTTAGGGCGAAAAACTTACAAGAAGCTAAAAATATGTGCTTATGATCACCATAGCCAGTCTGCTTGTATATTGTATTCCATCCTGGTGTCTGTTCCTTATTTTTTTTTAAAGATATTAAATGGCCTTGGGCTGGGACTACGCTTTCTTATAAGTTTATACAGACTTAGCACACTTGTGGGCTCTGTTTCCGTTAAAGGACTCTGCCATGGTCTTCCAGCAAATACAGGGAAGTCAAGATCTGATATTTCTATTGGGGGATGGAATCTTGTAGGCTGCTTTCATATATTGTAAAGAAGCAAAAGGCGGATATGTGCAATTTTCCTCCCCTTTTCAGATCCCCTTTAGAGTAATGTGGCTTTGGAACTTCCTGTCTATTCTAAACACTATAGACCATTTCTCCAGGCCACTTCGAAGTTGGGCGATCTTAGTTGCTATGGGATATAAGCATGTGTAATTTTATAATAGGCATTTGGCTTTTTTCCCTTTTAAAAATGCATTCTTTTTTCTGTCAAAGAACTTAGTTCATTCTTCATTCTTTAAGGTATTCTTGCAGTGACTAAAAAGTACATCAAGTTAACCTTTTTACTGGTATCATGGTGCTTCCTCTTACTTCGCGTTTGAATGTGTAAAGGGACCCTTCCAGATCCGTGTTAGTTGGGAGGCACTCTGTACATTTTCAATATGCTTCCAATTACCAAACTAGATTCTTTCTGAAAAAAGAATTGCAGAATCTGATGGTGTTGTGTTCTAAATAGACTGATAAACAAACACAGGTAAAAAGTTTAAGGGGCCACGACAAATTGGGAATGGTCACTAGCGAGGTTTAAGAGATTTAGTTGTACATCGTGCACAAGTGAAAGAGCTTTTTAATTGGGCTTTAAAATCTGGTGGTAAGAAGGGCAGGCTTAGGAAAGACATGCCTTTTGTTTCTAAGAGAGGTTACTTGTGCTGGGAAGAGGGTCATACTGTTGCTTTTGTTACAAAATGGCAAATTCCAGCATTGTTATGAATGGAATGAGAGTCAAATAGCCAAATGCTGGCCAGTGCAAGTTGGACAAAAGTAGAAGTGGGGGGTAGGGTGTAATGTGTTGAGATGAACATTGCTTATATAAAATTGCCTGAACAAGTTAAAACTTGTTCACATTTGGGTACTGCTTTCTAAATATTTGAAGTTAATTTTAGTGGTTTTTATTTCCTTCTTGATGAGCTTTCATGGGACATGTCTGCACTAGAAGTTGAGTTGTTCAACTTCTCATATCAAATCCAGTGCTCTTACCCTGCCTTCTCGGCACTCCTCTGGCCCAGGGTTTTCCTTAACCATGTTTGATCACAATATAGCTAGTAGCGAGGATCATGCCAAACCCCGTTAAGGGGCCAGTGCAGAGAACATACGCTGTCTCAGGCATCATTGCTGTTTGTACTGTGGCCAATGTGTGTTCAGGTTCCTTACAGACAGACAAAGTTAAGTCACTGTGTGAAACTCAGGCTTTGCTCAAGTCAGTATCAAAACTCCCATTGATTTGAATGAGTCCAGGATTCCACACATGGTTCCTGCCTCAGAGCTTACAGTAGAGATGAATGAAACTTTTTATTCCAACCTTTTTAATTCCTTGTCAAATATGGTCTTATTAAAAAAAAAAGTTGGCAGAATTTTTTTAATAGTCAAAATTTAATCCATGAAAAATGGCATGAAAGCGGTTTGCCCCTCTTCCCACATTTTTGCTCCTGAGAGGAGGGGGAGTACAAAAAAATCAAACCTTTGAAACTTTTTTGTAAAATATACTTAGCATTTTTCAACCAGCTCTAGCTTAGTTTCAAGATTTTAGGTGAGACTCAACATGTGATGGCAACAAACAGTGGGGTGCGGAAAGTGATTGGAGGAGGAGGAATACAGAAATGAAATCCTGCCTGTATTTACAATTACTGCATGAGGTTGGGGGAAGTTGTGTTAGACACTGAGTGCCGAGGGAAGTTGAAATTCTAGCATAGACAGGCCCAAATATGTCATGGCAATTGTCTCTCCTACCTACCCCACCCCCCTCCTCACAAAATCCAATGCAAATATACTAGCAGATAACTAATAAGGTTTCTTTAAGTGTCACCAGTGTGCACAGAATTATAACCTATTCTTGTACAGTACCTATATTTGCACCAGTGGGAATGAATCTGCAAGGTTTTCTTAAAGCTTTATTTTTAGGAAGATAAAGCTTAAGACTTAGTGCTGGCAAAATATATCAGCTTGACAGACCTAGACTTTAAATCCGTAATGTGCCAAGAAGATAGAACCACTGAAAATAGAGAAACTTCATTGCACAGTCTTTCACTCCTATTTTGATGGTGCTTTTGTAGATCATGCATAAGTTCAAAATATATGTACGTACGTGAATCCCATAAGTGTGCCTGGTGTGTGACATCCTTTTTTCATCAGTGTAGTCATTGGAAAGGTGGCTAAGTGTCGTAAAGCGCTCTGTTCAAAGGGAGAGGTTAAACTTTTGTGTGTGTAAAAAAAAAAAAAAAAAAAAAAAAAAAAAAACCCTTTCTTCTGTTGCACTTAATTTCTTACATCAGAACCTAAAATCTTACCACTTCCTTATATTTCTTGAAGTGTGAATAGTGAACGTAACTAGTCAGTTTCACTTCTGTTTATTATCTAATCAGCTTGTATATCAAACCCTCCCACACTAGAGCAATGTTTCAGTGGCTGGGTTTCAGTCAGCTTCAGGAAAGCGTTAAATCTATGTCCCTTCTTTATTCTATGGGAGTTGGCGTGGGGGAGAGAAGTAAAGGAAAGTCTACTACTCTTAGGTATAGTAAGTGATTTGACTTGGTTTTTTGTGGGTTTTTTTTAACCAAACCTAAATTTGGATCAGAAAATGTCTTGGTTGTGCCCTGTTAATGGCAATTCACAAATTGGAAAAGTCTGTTTGCCTGGGGTCAGGGACTCATTGACCTTTTGAAGTCTGAAAGCTTATTCAAAAAGCCTCTTTTGCAAATGGGAGTAAATGAGATGATAGACCCTCTCCTCTCCCTTTGGAGTGGAAGGTTATGTTAGAGGCTCTCACAGAGGTGCTGGAGCTTTGTGGTGCTTTCCACTTAAATTCCATAACTTTTCCCTAATTCAAACAGTCCCTCATTGCTGGTAGAATAAGCAAGAACTGCCAAATGAGGGCATGCTACTTCAGGATTTATACCACGTCCTTTTATTTACTTAAAGTGCTTGTATTTGTTTCAGTGCACTTGTTAAACTGCCCTTGATGTCCTGCTCTAGATATGTGTGAACAAGGGTTATATTGATGCCAGAATGAACAGAAGAGTTGGGTCTCTATATAGTCCCTGTATTGCGGACTTTTTCTTCTCTCCTTATTTTCTATGGAATGTGCTAAGAGTCATCTTTTGCTTTCTGGCACATGTTTATATTGGCAAGCTGTAGATCCAAGGGTGAAGGGGTGGGGTGCGGTTGGTATCGAGCCCACTCTTGTCAAATGCTGTTGTTGCTCCCAAATGCTGTTCATCTAGGCAGATACTTTAATGCTTTCTTATTTTCTTTGCCGTCTGGAGAAGAGAAGGGAAGCAATCCAAAGGCAATTGTGTGTGCTCTTTGGAGGGGGGGAGAGAAGTATCCTTAGAGCTGCCAAAACTTGCATTACAGATAATCAATGCAGACTCATGAACTTCACTGGTGCATAGCTGCTCAGACTTAATTTTCTACATGCCTTAACTTGGTTTGAGGTTAGATAGTTCTTACTAAGATGTAAACAATATATAGCTTTTAAGCAGCAGAATGTGGCTGGAGTATTGTATTTCAAACAGAAGTGACTAAAACACCTAAATTGCTTGTATTCAAATTTCTGTGTATCTATATCTCTCTCTAGTGGGGCGCTCCCCCATCTCTAAACAACAATGACCGTGGAGATACCTTTTTATTGCTAGCTGGACTGAGTGGCAAATTGACCAATAACGTAGTTAGTTCGAATAAAATAGCAGAACTCATGGTGATAGTGGAGTCCATATTTTCCCATTCTTTAAGCTGCTGTCTTCTGGTTTCTAAATCCACCAGCCCGCACTCATGAGCTCTTTTTGTATGTTTTTCTTCGCGCTTGATGTGACTGACTGACTCGTCTCTTGATACAGGTGAGCACTACAGCAGTGAGACTTTCTATCATTGGCTGACCGTCTAGGCACATCAGCATTACAGACTCCACGTCTTTGGGGCAGGAAGCTTATCAATATGAGACGCTTCCATTTGGTCTGGGCCTCTAGTACAATGCCAGTCCCTAGTAATTGTAGAGCAGTTGTGGCAGGATAGAGACCATGTAATCTGTTACTTGGGACCTTTAACTCATCTCACTAGTTCAGAGCAAGGAAAGAGGACTTTCAAAGACACAAATAGAAGCAGATAATTGGAGCTTGTGTTGGCTGCCGTGCAGTCCATTCCATTCTATAATGATTGCTCCATCGTTACCATACTGACGGTGCAATGTTGGCATGGGACAGAGTTCTCTGTAACTGGCCCAAATTATGGTGTCTTCTCCTGATCGATTCTATCGAGCATAAATGGATGCAATAAACATGCTTAACTTCAGTAGCCAACCTACTGCTTTCACCAAACTTCCTTTTTCTGTCTCAACCCAAGGTGACGGCACTTGAATGATGAGTGAAATGATTCTTCACTATGTAATATGTAATATAAATGAAAGTTATTTAATCTTAAATTATTCTTTCCATGACTCAGATCCTTGCTGTCTTGATCACTTAATGGATACAGTATATCTTTTTTGTTTATAAAGAACTAATTCTTTCTTTTCTCTTTCCCTTCTATTTCTTCTTTGCTCTTGCACTTTGGAATTTGAAGATGTCAGTCATATAATTTTGTTTGCTCTTAACTTCTAGTTTATGGTTTATACCACATTAATTTCAGAGATGCATAACTGTAGGCATACTTGTATCAAATACTCTTTTTATAATCATTTATGTTAGAAGTAGCATGCAACAGAGTATGCCATGAAAGGAAGTTGGAAGTAACCAAACTTATATGATGTGTTCCCAGTCTGGTGTTAGAGAGGGAGATTTTCAGCCAAAAAGGTTAAGTCCTATTGAAAGTCAATGTGACATGAACGCCTAAATTAGCATCCTTCACTGTTTGTTCATTTGGAATCCCACCCTTTCGACTAAGTACCTGACCTGTTAGCCTGCTTTCTTGTGATGGAGAAAACTGTTGTTTGTGGGAGAATAGTTCCACTCTTCTCGTACTTCAGAGTTCCGAGGTAAGATGAAAATAGGGAAGGGGCCTGCTTAAACAGAGATTTAGTTTGCAGAAAGCCGGGGTGTCAATCTACAGTGCGCCGCACACGGACTGTGTGGACCTGCTACCAAGCACTAAAAGTTCCATAGTGTGCTTCAACACATTGCTGTTTCACAGTGGCTTTCCATGACTAAGTTGCTGTGTAGACAAGCGCGGGTGTACGTGAATCTCATTGTAGAAAGTAAAGCTTTCCAGGCTGTAATCTGTGTCCTCAAACTTGTAGCATGCTCAACTACTTTTGCTACACTGGACATTTTTTTTAAAAGGGTTATGTAATTTTGTGTTTTGAACTATTTGTTTGCTTAGAAAGTATTAACAAGTTTACAAATCCTTGCCATGTAAATATCAGGGGGAAAAAGCCCCAATCATTACAAGGTTTAAAGCAGGGTGGATTTGATTTAAATCACTAGTCGGGAAGACTCGATTTAATCATGGATTTCTACATAAAAGTGCATTCTTGTTGGTGGTTGTAACTTTAATACATATTCTTCACAACTCAGACAGATGTAGGTTTCATTTTTAGAAGGTACACACTATACATTTTTAAGCAGTGATTTATTTTGAAAACTTTTCAGATCAGTTTTACAGCTATATCAGAAAATGAATGGTTTTTTGGTTATTTCATTTACCAAAGATAATTGAAGCAGATATTTATGAAGTGATTTGGAGGTGAACGATCTCCAGTGCAATGGGTTAATCATTAATATTTGAAGGATTTTCTTGCCATGCTATGTTAGGAGGAGAACATCACCAGACGGACACTTAAATTGTTTTATTTAACTAAAACAACAATGTTATGTATTCTGGAGTTTTTTTCAACAGCAAACTCATAATATTTTAACAAAACAAGCACATGAATTTTTTAATTCAGTTAAATATTCAAGTGTTTTTAAAATCAGGTTAGTTTTTGTTTAAAATTGTTAACTAAAATAGTTAAATGAAGTTTTTTTTAAAATACAAAAATTTAAATCAACTAGGTCAGCCAGGTCAACACGAGAAACTTAAAATATTGGCTTCTGCTGCTAACTCAGTCATCTTCACCTTCATTCTCCTGCTTGTTCATAATCTGAAAAAGAAAAACCAGCTTTCCTGTTTTTTCAGGTCCCAAACGATTTCTCAGTTTGGAATGAATTAGTCCAAAGAAAGAAAATGTTCTTTTTACACCGGCAGAAGAAGCTACTTCTGTTAAGTGTGATTATCACTTCAACAGTCTCTGAATCCAAGTGCTTAAGTGATTTCCACCAGTTTGCTGGTGTGATTTTCTTTAAATCATCAGCAAACTTATTTCTTGAATGGTTCTTATTCCCAAACTGGGTCTCTTTTATGGCCTGCTGCCATTACAGGTTTTCCCTTCTAGTGAGAGAATGGTATGGTAGATCTCAAATCAATGAAGGCTACACTCAGACCTCAAGACTTCTGGAATATGCTGCTCAAACAGTATCTCTTTTGTTTCTATTGCCTTCTCATATTTATCTCCAGACTTCTTCTCCTTGTCCAGATCTATTCCGCCCCCAACAGTCTTAATGCTCAAATAAATTTGTTCGTCTCTTAAGGTGCCACAAGTACTCCTTTTCTTTTTGTTAATACAGACTAACACGGTTGCTACTCTGAAACCTTCTATTCATTGAACGTTTTGAAACTTTGCACTTTGAGAGAGAGAGAGAAGGGATTGACTCTGTGTATACAAATTTGCAGAGGGACAATAAGGCTGAGGTCTGTTATTTCTCAACTCTATATATTTAAAAACATTTTTGCTGTTAACAAGCATGTTAGTTCTAGAGACAAAAATCCACAGTTTGAGAAAACTAATAATCTCTGATGGTTTCTTCTAGACTGAGCACTGAGTTCCATTGCGTAGATAGAAAGATTAACTTAATTAGTCTATATGGAAGCCCCTGGAACCCCATAAGATTCGGTTCCTAATCATGAACTATTGGAACTCATTTACAAAACTTTTCTTCAGCATTACATGAATATATTGTCCCATACTATGGAATTAGAATTTATAATCCCTATTCCATGATGATATCTTTGGAGGAAAAAACCTATCTAGACAATTTTAATTAAGATACATTATAGCTCAAAGTGCTTTATCAAAAAAAATCAGATTTACATCAAAAAAATCAGGTTTCTTTAAAATCTTTTTTTATCTACCCTGGTTTTAAGCAACATACAACAATATAATAGATTTCTTTTTCTAACACCATGTTATCAAATTAGAGTATATCGTCACAACACCCATGTTATTTCTCATGATTTTATAAAATGGACTGAAATCTCTCTCTCTATATAATTAACAAACCAGGCATGTCTACCAAATGTTAATATTAAAAAAATAAATAAATAAAAATTGGACAGCTATCTTTGGGTTTTTTTGCGGGATCTTTTGGCAGGTGAATGAACTTCTAAGTATTGAATAAACAGTAACTAAATATCTGAGAATCTGTCAGTCTATTTTGCTAGGTGCATAACTGGTGTGTTAATTTTTCCATAAACACACCATCCAGTTTTTTTAACCATTCCTCTATGATGGTGCTATTTTTCTTCTTTCCAATGAGAAGGTACCAATAGTTCAGCAGCTACTAGCAGATGACAGGTAAATTTTTCATGTCCTTCTGTGTGACCATTTCTGTGTGGAAGCCCCAGGAGGATTACCAAACGTTCCTTTAGTAACAGAGATGAATCAACTGGTGATATTTTGTATGGATTCCATCCCAATACTCTGTAATGACCAGATATGTCCACCATATATGCATAAAATCTATTCTGTAACCACAACTTCTCCAACATTTATCCCTAGTCAATTCATATATGTATAGAAGAGTATTTAACCCGACATGTTTGTGGTACCACTGAAACAGTATCTTAAAGATATTTTCTTTTATTGTGCTACAGACTGAGGGAGCTGGTCCTCCTTTCCATGTCAAACCTCATTCCTCTGGGGGTAATTAGTCTGTTTACATCCTTTAAAAAGGGTCCTGTGACTTCTTTTTGTTTTTAATGGTTTAGGCTATAATGGCTTTCATCCTGCTTTTACTCCATGCAAAGGGGTCTCAAGCAAATCTGATAACAGACTCTAGTGTTGAGAATTCCACATTAAAATCCAGCATTGTGGTGAACACCTTTAGCTTTTGATTTCATTGCAGGCAGTGCCTTTGGACTGAGTTGGCACAAAATATGGCATTTGATGGCTTCTAACAAAGAGCCATGTGTTTGCTATGCGAATATTTAATCTTCCATGCCACTACACTTGAAGTGTGTGTGTAGAATTCAACATTATCCTTAAGTTGAAGGTCACAGGTTTTTCTGTGAAGGGAGATGGGGAGAGTTGAGGGAATTACTGACCATATTATTACCCTTTTGATAGTTGTAACAGCAGTCAGCTTTTCAGAGAGGGCTTGAAAATGGCAGGGACATGACTAAAGTTACAGCGTCAGGACCTGAACTCAACTGTACAAAGCTAAATGGCTTTTAAACTCTTCAATTGCTGTCATTTCTAGCATTTATCTTAACATGTCTATATTACTTTGTACTGAGATGAGTTTAAATTTCTTTCTAGTGACTGAAATATCCAAAATTGAGGTCAGAGGTTTAGAGGACTTGGTTTTTGTAAGAGGGCAATTCAGAGAGTTTAATATCCATTTTGCTGCTCGGTCGTATGTTGACAGTTTATTTTATTACTAATGGTTTCCTCTATAACTGCTTTTTCTCAATACATACTGTTCATATGTACCTAGCTGTAAATCAGGAGTAAATGGAAGTAACTTTGAATGTGTGACAATCAAGCTCGGTACACCAGATGGTAAATAGAACTTCACTTTCCCTAAGTCCTGGTTCCAGTCCATTCCATGTTGGTAGCCATCTGGTTGCTCCCAAACCCTCCTATTTGAGATGAGTTTCGGTGTGCGCACACACACAGAGCTCTTGGCACTAGTTGGTTCCCTTTTTGGTAGCTTCAGCAGAGGCCAGGGACTGAATGGGCTGTGGAGAGAATGAATTGCTTTCACCCTTAGAAGTGGTCCCTCCTGGTCAAACTAGAAGCCTATTGGTAAGGCAGTGAGAGGAGGAGAGTTGCATAGTGGCTGCACATACCATATGGATAAAACGGAATTCTTCCTCAGAGCTGTCACCATTGCGTTTTGCAGATGCACTAAAGTTTACTTAATGATTTTAAAGAGTGGGTTTGTGTGGCATGGAGATGAATGTGTTTTTCGTTGAAGATCACTGTCTGTCTGTGTCCATGACAGATGTCTGAACAGAAGGTTCCTGTAAATGTTATCCTATTGCAAGCCTGCGAATTTCTGCTTGCGGTCAGTTATCAAGTTCTTGATAATGGTAATGGGTTGTGACGCGCACGTTGTACTGTTTGGCAAGCGCTATGTTCCCGTTTTATGGGCAATTATGGTATAGTGAGAAGAGGCTTGTGCCATGTCAACTGGGAAATAACTTTCACCCCCCCCCCTGCATCTGCTGGATTTGTTCTGTCTTAGTTTGTTCAGTCTTGATGCTGCGCACTGTGTAGCTGTGACGCACTGTATCTCGGGGGAGCACCCTGCACCCCTATGTTCATCCTTATAATACGATGGTGTGGTATCCAATGCAAGGCGTGTCACGTTGGGTGTTTTTGAAAGGCTCATGATGCACTGAGCATTGTTGTTATAGTGATGTTACAGGTTGTAATTTCCTGTGTATATAGTTATTAGGCTGAAAAGTGTCCTTACGGCTTAAAACAAGACCAGGCAAAACTCCTGAGGAACAGAGGGGCAGTTCACAACTCATCAGGGCATGTATGGGACAAAGGACACTGGCCTAGGCAGCAATAAAGGATCTATTGGACTCTCCAGTGAGTCATGCCCCTTCGCTTGGTCAGTTTGGCACGACGATGAGGTAATGCTCACCTGACGGTGAAGGGAGGGGGCAAAGCAAGGAGGGAAGGAAAAAAACATAATGGGGAGAGACATTTGCCATGCTCTTCCTCTCTCTTCCACCTTCATCTACAGACACCACCACCAAGTGACTGAAGAGCTGATCAAAGGTGAGAGCCTGGCTGAAGGGCAACCGGCAAGCCTGTGGTGAGAAGCATCTAAGTTCATAAGATCACTGAAAATATTAAGATCAGCATAGAAAGCGTTTTGCTTCTATTTCATTTGACCAAATCTGACTTGTTGTGCTTTGACTTATAATCACTTAAAATCTATCTTTTGTAGTTAATAAATTTGTTCTACCTGAAGCAGTGCATTCGGTTTGAAGTGTCAAAGACTCCCCTTGGGATAACAAGCCTAGTACATACCAATTTCTTTGTTAAATTGACGAACTCATAAGCTTGCAGCGTCCAGTGGGCATCACTGGACACTGCAAGATAGAGGTTCCTAGGGTTGTGTCTGTGACCGGAGATATTGGCTAGTGTCATTCAGTTGCACAATCCAAGCAGCGGCTGGCCAAAAGTGCTCACTCATGCGCTGAGAGCAGCTCACATGCCAGGGGCTGTGTGTGAACAGCCCAGGAGTGGGGGTTATCACAGCGAAGCAGGGTAAGGCTGGCTCCCAGAGTCGAGGATTGGAGTGACCTAGCAGATCACCGGTCCAGCTAACACCAGGGGAATGTCACAGTAGCTCAATAAAAGGAATGCAGTGTTGTCTAGTTGCTAGAGCACAGGACTGGGGATCAGGATTTCTGATTGCTATTCTTGCTGCTGATAGGCTGTGTGACTTTTGGCATGGTATTTAATCTCTGTCAGTTTTTCCTCATCTGTATGAGGATAGTACTCAACTACATCAGCAGTACTGTGGGGCTTTAATACTTACAGCACCCTGATGAAAGGCACTGTACTCATGCAACAGATTAGTAGTAGTCTAAAATGTTTGCTTGAACTGTTTTTGGGTACAGCTACCTTTATAATAAGAAACATTCACTGCACAGTGTCCTTCATTCAGTTTAGTTCTCGTTTTCTTTGCCTCTACTGATTGCGTACATTCTGTGCAAACTTAATCGGATTGAAAATTGCTATCAGTTGTGTTCAGCAGCAACCAGCTCCTGGTTGGCGAGAACTGGATTGGAGGTCCCCACACTGGCACTGTTGGGTCTTCACAGGAGCACTTCTGATACCAAACTTGCCACTTCAGACTTGGATCTGCTATTTAAATACTTGAACTACTGCATTAGTGGGCAGGGTCCAGTAATTTCAAAGTAGGCTTGGCTTCCCGTGTTTAGGCTGACATTCAAAGAGAGACTTGCTTGTTTCACACTTTAAATAACCCTCAGATTGTAACATGGATAGTGAGAGAACACAATGCAGTGGAGACTGCTGGATTATGTGGACTCTGCAGTTCTATTCTTAGATCACAATAGCCGGAATGAAAAGCTGTAGACACTGGCTCACATTTGAGCCATTGTGTGTGGGTGGTGTTTTTAATTCTGAGAGTTAAAGGCCTTTGCAGGCTCTCATTTGACTATACCAATTATTTGGGACCTGCTCTTATTTTTCTTTACTAGAATGCAGTGAGGCTTTCGAAGGGCAGGGGCTGCAAAGTGGCTATTTAAAGCAATCTTGTAAAATTCTACGTTTTGGCAGTGGTAATTTTATAAATGGGATAGTAATGTATCATTAAGGATTTTCCCCTTATTATGGTAGATGGTGGGTGAGTAGATTTTTGTGTCTGGAGTGGTACATTTTCATGATAGTTGTGTAAAGATTTAGAGAATGTGAAAGTGGATAAGCTCAAGCCATGGCCTTCCTTATTCACTTACTTGATATGTTCCTGTTTTGTTGGAATAAATGTCCGTTTTGAAAAGAAGGCTTGTGATGGTTTTAAATGTAACGGTGCTGCAAACTACACAATATTGCTTGCTCTCTGTGGGAATTGAGATTTGTGTTCACTGAGTGGAATTCCTATCTCTTGCAACTAGACTGAAGTCAGGAATACATTTGACTGCTTGCGTTTAGATGGTTGTCTCACTTTTAGAAGCACTGAAGTCCTTAACTGACCATTTTCTTTTTAAAGCTGTTTGTAAGCCAAGTAATGACATTTGAACTAATCTTCATAGAATAATCAACTGGTCAACCCGAGCAGTCAGTAGAATATCCTTCATAATGCATGTTGACTACTGTGATCATATTAAAATAACATATTCCCTGATAGGGACGGAGCATGCTGATGTTAAACTCCTTCTCAAACATTTCATATGCATACAAAAGCTGTAGATATGGGGTCAAAAGACTAACTTCAAGGGAAAGGATAATTTCTTATATAGGCAAAGCTTTCCTACATCATTGCACTATTCCACATTTTGTCATTTCTCTGCGTCTCTTGGGGAAAATAAAGGAGGTGCTTCGGGAAGAGGTGAGAAGGAAGGGATTACTGTTTTCCTCTTTAGCATTCATTTAGCTCTCTTTTAACAAGACCAGACACTATTAGAGTTTTCTGACGAAACAACTGTATGGATGATGATGATACAGGAGAGTGGGGATGTTTGTTCTCCCAGCTGGGAGAACAAATGGTCATTCAATTGAATTGAATTAATTTACAAGAAGCAAAAATATAACTACGTAAGATAGTGCCCAATTACAAGGGCCCAACACTTCTAAAAACTCATCAGCTCTGGAGATCCAACAAATATGATGTAAAAAAAAAGTTTTTGCAGTTTTTAGCAGAATATGGTAGCTCAACTGAAGGTGCAGAAGAGCAGTTACATCGTATTTCTCACAGCAACCTGCTGTGCTAGATGCCTCTTCCAGTTCTCCTCCCTCTGACCCCAGAAACCCAACAGAAAGAAAGAATAGTAGCAGGTGTACATATTAAATTTTTACTTTCCTTCCTAACTCTAGGAATGATGAAGTCAATAAAAGACACATTCAGCCTGATGTCCTGTGAAAATGGCACATTTCACTTATGCTCTGGGGTTAAGTACCTCCTACTGTTTAAGTAGCTCCAGACCTTGCACTTCCTTTAGCAAAGCATTTCAGGTTTGTTAAAATTAAGTACCTGGTACCTAATAAACAATCCCAATTGTCTTGCAGCAGTGGAGTGTGAGCTGTGAGTGAACAAGTAACAAGAGTTTACTTTCACATCTGATGTGTTTATAGTAGGAAAACTCTTTTTCAGGGCTGAGCGCATGGAGGATGTTTCATCTCACCTTGCTGAGGGAGCACATGAGCTTCTGGCAGATGGCCCTCTCCTCATGCTGAGGTCTGTTCTTCTACCTCTGCCTGTTGACCCCGTTTCAGCGAAGCCTTCATAATTGATCTAGAGGAGGCACTCCCTGGAATGCAAAGTAGAATATTGCTTTCTGGGATTGTGGAAGCTGCTACCAGTGCCTTGCTTATAAAGCCAAAGGAAGCCTGCTTATTGTTGTAACTTTATTCACAGTCCGTGCAGGTACCAGAGCCCCTTCCAACAGAGGGTCTGCTAAACTGCATAACCACCACTCTCTTGCTTTGTCTGTCTAGACAGCTCCTGGGTCGCTGTATGGCAGGACTGATGAAATTCAGAAATAAAACTTGATTTTGCTTAACTGCAGAAGGATTTGAGTAAATGTTTAAGCCAAAGGATAAAGGCCCACAGTTGACTTCTTTCCAAGTAGTGCGTTATCTCGGAATCTGTCCTCAGTGGTGGGAAGGGAGAGAACAGACATCAGAAGGAGAAACCTAAAAAGGCAATTGAAGTGATGATACACAAAAGGATAGCAAGTGAGACAATGTATGCAAAAAGGTGACGCTGATGGCAGAGGGGCTCAATTCTGCTTCCCAGGCCTTCATCTCTCTCCAGACACCGTTTGTGTATAATGCTGAATCCAGAAACAGTAAGTGCTCTAGCAGAGCGGTACTGGGTGATTTTCAAACATTGCAGTGTGGTAGAATTTATGACTGGAGTGGGTGGGGCTTGGATGGGTATAAAAAGCCAAACATTTTTGATCTGATAACCTCAGTTAAAATTCCAGGCTTCAGCACTCATTGTTTAAATGTCTAACCTGCCTTAAAGTGTAAGTGTGTGTGTGTGTGTGTGTACAAGCCCATTCTATAAACCAACCAGATGGCTGATGTCACTGCTTCAGTTGACCAGCTAACTTTCCCCAACTGAGCTCCTTTTTCATGTGGTTTAAAACTTATTATTTTTGGATTCCATAACTGTTAAAGGGCCCCCATGAAATAATCCAGGTGTGCCAGCATTTGCTCAGTGGCTAGGGTTGAATTCTTTCTGGTAGCTTAATTTTTTGGCACCATCTGATGGTGACAGGGTTATGGTGAAGGAGATCTTAGATGTGTTACGTTCCAGCTGAACCGTCTTGTGATGCTCATCTGTTTGAGTTATCACACACGCTGGAATGATTTATTAAAGTGTCTTAAAAGAAGAGAGGCTAAGATGCCTGGTCCAAAAGCTAAATATTTTGTGTATACATATAACATGTTGACGTGTTTAGTTTATATGTCCCATCTTCTTCTTGTGTTAGGAAGTGGGGCCAGTGTTTTCTATATGTGCAACATCTGTACTCGGCAGGATGTGTAATATTTATGTGGGAACTGTACCTTATGCTGAAACATTGGTATACAAAGTGTTCTAAATATGTAGTACTTTTACAGGGCCAAATTGTGCTGTTTTTAGTCAAGTAAAACTCACACCGACTTGGATGGGAATTGCTGTTGCTCAGTATTTCTGGTTATCATCCCCTTAATTGGGAAACAAAAGCAGTCTTCTGTGACTGGTTTGTTTATACTATGAGATTAATTTTAATTTGCATATGTTAGATGGGGTGTGGAAAGACAGGAACTCTCACACAACTCCCCCCTGTGCCCATCAGCACCTCCAAGAAAGCAGAATGAAATTGACTACTTTCTGATACTTCATGGATCAAAACACACATTCTTACTCTCACCTATTCCATGCAGAAAACTGTTCTTTTCTGTTAACTTCAGACTTAGCTGGCCTGCTAATCGTTTTCATTTTAGAGTTAGTAGCCAAAATTTTCAGACCTAGGGCTCCTAAATCCATATATAGATGCTGAAATGGAAGGGGCCTGGTTTCAAATACCAGTATACAGCCTACTTTTAAAGGCTGCCTTATCATCTCACATAGTCTTAATGAAGAGCCAGCTCATCCGAAAACAAGAAAGTAAAATTTTTCAGTTGTCCAGAGATTTTGGAAACCTCTGTTTTTGGAGTTCCTTATTTGAGTGAAAAGAAAAGGAGGACTTGTGGCGCCGTAGAGACTAACAAATTTATTTGAGCATAAGCTTTCACGAGCTACAGCTCACTTAATCACAGTACTCCTTTTCTTTTTGCGCATACAGACTAATACGGCTGCTACTCTGAAGCCTGTTTGAGTGAGACATGCTGAGTGGTGTGTCTGTGTCTGTGTGTGTGTGTGTGTGTGGTTTTGCTTTGCTTGGTGGTTTTTTCTGTTTTTTTTTTTTTTTTCTTTCTTTCAGAGGTCCCTACAATTCCCATTGGGCTTGGGCTGGAATTTGGTTGTTCAGCACCTCTGAAAATCACGTTCATGGTGTCCTAAATTGGGCCACCAAAACCGGAGGCACCCAAAATCAGTGAGCGCTTCTGAGACTTGGGCTCTAAATTTATTCTTCATGGAAGAGCTTTGTCCTTCCTCCTCTTCAGAGCTATGTCAGAAACGGTTTGTGAAGAGGGAACTGAAACTGCTTCAGGAAAGTAACTTGTATTAATCCCATTTCACAATGTATGGTAGAAAAACAATCGAATATAAAATTGAGAATTGATTAACTTATCAGTTACCTGAAACAAAGTTCTGTCTTGTAGCTGTTGTGAAGGGCCTTCCCTTCTTTTGCTGCAATGTTGCTTGGCTGGGCACTACCCCAGTAAGGAGTGAAAAAGCAAAACAAATGTTGGTGTGGAACCATCACGTGGGGAACGTGGGTGTGTACTGAACTAACGATACAGCTGGCTCATAAGTGTGCTACCTACAGTGCAGCTATGTTTAATATGGGCTTTTGTAACGCACCCAGGACATCAGATTGCCAGCTCAGGTAGAAAAATGACCATTTGTCAAAAATTGGGATCCTGATCCTCCTCCCTCAGGCTAATAGCTCTGAAAGGACCAAAGATGAGACTTAATTGTTGGGCTGTACTTCAAAATTTCCATTATATTCAATTCCGAAGCCCCTTGAACAGAGATGTTTAAAAAGTGGCCAGTCTAAGACTTAACACTGGTGAAGACTTGCTTTACCAGTTTGACTGGGGAGATGGACAGCTGAAATCCTGCCTAAAGAATGCAGGGGGAGACGTAGTTTCTCTGATAACATTTTTAAACACAGTTGTTACTACCAAAGACCTAGTATGCTTCTGATTCCATTGAGGACAGGACTGGGGTCTGTAGCAATTACATTTGGAAACGGCTGATACCACCAGTCCTCACATTGAGGCTTGGCTTAGGTGTAAGACTCTGTTCTCATGTACTGCTAGATGCTGTCTCCAAACATAGGGCAGTTTACTTCTGTTCTCGTAGTCCAATATGGTTTTACGCATTGTGCAGCCTGTTCTGAGGATGCTGTCCAGTTAAAAATTATATAAACCTGCAACTGTTTCTACTCTGGCCCAGGACAAATAGATTTCTTCACGTTTGCCGTGTTTTTAGTGCTGCAGCATATGTCTTACAGGCTGTACATGAATTCTGATTTTGGGGACTGAATCACATTTTAGGTTCCCCATGAAGTTGTTAGGTGTCTTGTCTTTTGACTTTGTTCGGGTCTGGAGTCTTCAGTTAATACAAACTGTTACCCTCTAGATAAGAGCATGACTATTAATGTGTGATGACTGGGTATTCTATCCTGGAAGAGGATTTTCAGTTTTACTGGCTTAGGTGCAGGTTGTTATTACCAGGAGTACTGGGGTAATTTACAGTGTATGCTTATCTCATTAACTTGGGACAATTCCCAAGTCCAGCAAGGTCAGAATAAGTATCTTTCAGCAGTACTTTGTGACAGCCAAATATAACAACAGCAGCTGTACTGAACACAAGTGGAATGAACTATGGGGGATTTTTCTCACCATGCTTTTTGAGTTGCCTGCCTGTACACATACAAGAGGAAGAATGAGGGAATCTGTAAGGTCAGGGAAACCAGTATTGATTTCCTTTTATTGCAAATGTCATACAGCAGGACAATGACAAGTTCCAGGCTTTTGGTCCTACAGTGGAAGTCAGTGTCTTTGTCATCCGTCAAATCTCTTGCCATTGTACGCTTGGCTTGAAGGCTGCAAGGGCCTCTGCAGTGCTGTGATACTCTGTAAATTAAATCTGATAACTTTCCTTCCTTCCTCACCCCCAAATGAATCTCAAGATTTCCCCCCGGAAAGTGTTGGATGCTTCTCTAACCTCTGTAATAGCGCTCCTCTTTAGTAGAACTAGCTTGAGAAGAGTAGGGGCAATAGGTTCCTATGACCTCAGCAATATTGGTTAAACTTCATTAGAGCTTTGTTTGCTAAGCTCCAGTCATTCAAAGTGGTGTTGAGATAACACCATAATATGCATGGAATAAGAATCTGAGCAGAATAGGATATATACTCTGCCCTTCCTGGGTTCCCCCCGCCCCCAATATTATAGTTGTAGGCACTTGATCTAGGAGTTTAAAGCCTATTAGATAAATATTTGCAACATTCCTTGCGAACCTACTTGTTTGCTGAGTACTTCCATGCTGGTTAACTTACTTGTAATCCCTGATCTCTCTCAAGGCATGTCAATGGACTGTACTCAATAGCTATTGAACCCAATTTTATGCCCTTGCTGTGATATGCATTTTTGTAGCACATGTGCGTGTCTGAGTGCTTTGATGAAAGTGGGTATTATCCCCAGTTTATAGAAGAGGAAACAGAAGTGCAGAGATGTGACATGGCTTGTCCAAGGCCTGCGTTGGTGACGCTGCCAGAAGACTTCTGCTTTTATAGGGGTGTGACTGACTTTATCTGTTCTTGCTTGGATGAAAAATGACTTCTTTGAATAAGAAAGGTAAGCGTGGAATGGACTGGGAAATCGCTATTAAATCAACTCCATAATTTTGAAACTGCAACAAAGTATCTGCAGTGGTCAATTCAGCTTTTGGAAGGGCTGTCTGTCTGTTCAGAGACCTCTTTTCCAACATATGTTCAGTTGGTATGGAGAAATGGCTTATTTCGGTAGGACGGGTGAAAGGTGACGCGGTCCAAATAAGATGCTTAGCTGGAGATGGCTAGGTAACTAACAGGTTTCAGAATAGCAGCCGTGTTAGTCTGTATTCGCAAAAAGAAAAGGAGTACTTGTGGCACCTTAGAGACTGACCAATTTATTTGAGCATAAGCTTTCGTGAGCTAAGTTCTCAAGTTCACAAGTACTCCTTTTCTTTTTAGGTAACTAACAGAATCGCTGATTTTGAAGGAGGAATTGAGGAGCAAACGAAAAACCCTGTGCCTAAATTGTACTTGTGCTTGTAGCTGGTTTTGCTGGACTTGTGGGGGAAATTTGTGGTGTGACTATTTAGCATGGCAAATCTGCCTATTTAGTTGGGAAAAGAAGCTGATGAGGGCCAGAAAAGTCTACCCAGATGCTTTACAGAGACACTGTCATGTGGAACTAAATGGATAACTTAAGTTATGTTCACATACACACAGACAGTTCTTCATAGGGGGATAGAACTGCTCATTTGTTGCTTTGTAAGAAATCATAGGACCATGTGCTCTATCTAACCCTGTACACATTACATGTGTATGGGTTATGAATTTGAAAAATGTTGAAACCTATAAAGATTATTTATAAGTAGATCCCAAAGGGATACAAATTTCCTATCCCCTCTCTACTTTGCCAGAAACCCTTTGAATCTCCAGCACATTGGATGGATCATTCTGTGCAATTTGGTTGTCTGGCAGTTTGCGTCAATATTTATATTTTTTAACCACTTGAAGAATGTCTGCATTTTTTTTCCCGGATGGTCTCGGTACAAGTCATATTGTAAAGTATTGTGCTTTATTTTGACATGGTTGCACATTGTGTTGCTCAATTAGTCTATGACTTCCTAGTACTGTAGACCAGATCCTGCTATCATTAATGTTCATGAGTTTTGCCATTTGACTTCAGTGAGTGCCAGATCAGGCCCAGGCTGAATTCTTCGCTTTCCTCAGTTACTGTGATATTTCTGACTTGCTGGATGAGCTGCATGTTTTCAAAAGGTTCTGTTTACTGCTGTGAAAATCAAGAACTGACTGATAAAGTAGCAGTAACATGGGTTCCATGTAAAACCAAGGGTTTGCTGCTGTTGTATGGTTGCATTGTTATGGTGGGAGTTTCAGTAGAAAGAATGTTAAAAACCCTTCCAAGTCTGCCCTAAAATTCAGAGCCACTGCCTTAAGATGAGCTCTTCCATCCTTTGGAAGGTGAAAAGTAGAAATGCCTTGGTTCGTTGCTAAAGGAGAAATAGTAGTTTCAAGAGAATAAAGTCAAACACTTCATGATCACATTTTATTTCCTGTAGAGGTGAGGAGGAATTACCTTTTTTGGGGCAATATATATTGTTGGCAATGGCACAGTAATTATGTATTCTTCCTGTGGGAACATCCTATTTTTGACCATAGTACATGGCAGTTTTACATAATCTTTACCTTTTTTAAAAACATGTTTGTGTGATGAACGAGGCACTTTGAATTTCTTTTGGCATATGGTTACCTGTGTAAATGGAAATAAGTGACCAATAACCTGTAAATGTGTCTGCCTTCGACCTGTCTGCACTAAGAAAATATTAGGGAAAATGTATAGCCATTGGAACACTGAAAGCTCCAGTGTGGTGGGCAGCTGCTGCTGTGTTTTAAGCACAGAGTTCTCTAATGCTTCACAAAGCAACAGGCCTATCCGACAAAGGGCTTAAAATACTGGCAACAGCTGTGGATGAAGCTCCGTCTGCTCTAAGGCTGCCAAAGTTACTGATGGTGCTGACCCTGCACTATCTTCACTAACTTATCATTATCTTCACTAACACCCATTGTTCTGTGTATATAAATCTCCCCACTGTATTCTCCACTGAATGCATCCGATGAAGTGAGCTGTAGCTCACGAAAGCTTATGCTCAAATAAGTTTGTTAGTCTCTAAGGTGCCACAAGTCCTCCTTTTCTTTTTGCGGATACAGACTAACATGGCTGCTACTCTGAAACTTATCATTTCTAAGGCTTCAGTTGCAGTTGTATTTAAAATAAAGTATGCTTTATTTTCTTTACGTTTACATGGAGGAAGCAATTTTGCAGGGGAATGTGTTTACGTTTAATGTGCCTGCAGAAATGAATATTCCCAGATTAATGGGTGGTGGTGGTGGTGGTGGGGGGTGATGTCTGTGGTTTCAGACTCAAAATTTGTATATCATATTAGAAGTGTGCTGTAGTATCCTAGAGCATTTAAAGCACACGGACAACTTAAATTTTCCTAAAATTAATATTTTGTGTAAATCGTCTTTTTAATACATAAAAAAAGTTAAGGACAGTAGAAATGTTGCTTTGTAACTTGTTTGGATTTCAGTGAAAATAGTTGTTTTTAAATGAATATTCTTCTGTTGTGTTTAGGTTCAGTTGTACGAGTTGATTAAGCAAGTTAATGCTACAAAGTTATGATTATAAAGAACCAATTACCTGTGTGTAAAACTGTGTGTAAAGAAAAACTGACATGACTGACCTATGCAAAGCTAAACAAAGGGCATAAATAGTAACTAGTAAATGGATTCCAAATCTTTTCTTCAGGTAATTTAAGTAGCTTAACACACCGTTTTAAAATTTTTCCCCTTAAAATGTTTACAGTTGATAGTGTCCCTTTAAGGCAGTGCCCACTGTCTTGTTTTTCTTGAGGCAACGTTTTGTATTAAATTAACTTCAGTGTCTCTTGGAGGCAAAAGTGCTTGGTAAAATTGTAAAAATCAGAATATCTTCTGCATTTTAATCACATGGTGAACCACAGATGCTGCAGGGTTGTGGAATATTAGTTTAGCTGAGATTGCACTATAAAAGCTCATAAACAACAGTCTATCCCTTTTCTGGTTCAGAATGGTGTTCCATGGGGGGATTGTGTGTTCCGTAAGCTTTCCTGAAATGGATAATACTGTGCCTTTGCAGGAAGTCGGCAATGACAGCTCACTAAAATGCTGAAGCACTTAAAAGTGGGCAGTGTAGAGATATAAGAAATAGTTAGCAGGTTGTAGTTACTGATAAATGAACAATGTAAACGCTCCTACCAACAAGGCTTGGTAGAGAAGTACAAGTTAAACACCACACTTCTGGCTTCCTTGTTGATGCTGGCTCGTACTGGATGGTGCTTTTTGAATGGTTCAGTTTGGCAGACTGCTGCAGCTTCAAATAGTGAAAGTAAATTTGTCACATTCTAGATAGGATTGCCAGGTGTCCGGCGTTTGACTGGAACGCCCAATCGAAAAGGGACCCGGGCGGCTCCGGTGAGCACCGCTGACATGCCTGTTAAAAGTCCGGTCGGCAGGGCTAAGGCAGGCTCCCTGTGGCCCCTAGGTGCAGTGGCGATCAGGGAAGCTCTGCATGCTGCTTCTGTCTTGAGCACCACTGCCACAGCTCCCATTGGTGGGGAGCCACAGCCAATGGGAGCTGCAGGGGGCCGGCAGCGTGCACCATGCAGAGCTGCCTGGCCACCCCTGCACCTAAGAGCTGGATGTGCCAGCTGTTTCTGGGAGCTGCAGGGAGCCTGCCTTAGCCCCACTGTGCTGCAGACCTGGAGCCGTCTGAGGTAATTGCCACCTGCCTGGACCCTGAACCCCCTGCCCCAGCCCTGAGCCCCCTCCCACACTCCAAACCCCTCATCCCTGTCCCCACCCCAGAGCCCCCAGCTGGACCCCACACCCCCTCCCACTCCCCAACCCCCTGCCCCAGCACTGCGCCTGCTCCCACATCCTGAACCCCTTATTTCTGGCCCCAGCCCAGAGCCTGCATCCCCAGCCGGAGCCCGCACCCTCTCCTGCACCCTGCCCCAGCCCAGTGAAAGTGAGTGAGGGTGAAGGAGAGTGAGCGATGGAGGGAGGGGGGTTGGAGTGAGTGTGTATCCTTGTCTCTGTGGGGCTCGAGTTTCCTATCTGAAAGCTGTTCACTTTATTCCTACAGAAGGTGCTGAATTTGGTCTGGCATCGAGTTAGATTGGGGGAAACAACTTTTTGACCTTAATAGATGTTGAAGTACTTCAAAGTCCTAATGTGAATTTGTATAATGGTGACAATCTTTATTAGTCATGGGGAAAAGCCATAGCTTCTGGTGTTTCTGAAGGCTTATATCTTTCTTTGTTGTCTTATCCAGATTGTTAACAAATGCTTTTTCTTGGGGATTCTGGCCTCTCTTGGGTTTTCATAATTGAATGTAGCCCTTGAAATGCAACATTGAACCAAGAGGTTTTTTTTTCCTCTTCTGCTTTAATTGAAAGAACCTTTTGGGATTCTTCAAAAGTAGAGCGATGATCCTAGTGTCTTAGCCCTGGTCTATACTAGGGTAGGGGGGATCGGTCTAAGTTATGCAACTTCAGCTACGTGAATAACGTAGCTGAAGTGGACGTACTTAAGACGTACTCACCGCGGTGTCTTCACTACGGTGAGTTGACTGCTGCTGCTCCCCCATCAACTTTGCCTGCGCCTCTCGTGGCAGTGGAGTACAGGAGTCCACGGGAGAGTGCTTGGGGATCGATTTATCACATCTAGACGAGACACGATAAATCAATCCCTGCTGGATCGATTGCTGTCCGCCGATCCGGCAGGTAGTGTAGACATACGTAGATAGTCTGGCGGGTAGTGTAGACATACATAGACAGTCTTTCCTTTCTCAGTAAATGTGTTCCTGAGTTGTGCTGTTGTGGAGATTTGATTGCAGAGTTTGTAACTGCTGTCTGTAGTCTTCTTACTACTTGGACATTGGATTAGAATTTTGTTTTCAATAGCACCTTTCATACTTGGCTGCTACTCTGAAACCTGTCCTGTTAGTCTGTATTCACAAAAAGAAAAGGAGTACTTGTGGCACCTTAGAGACTAACAGATTTGTTTGAGCATAAGCTTTCGTGAGCTACAGCTTCATCCGATGAAGTGAGCTGTAGCTCACAAAAGCTTATGCTCAGACAAATTTGTTAGTCTCTAAGGTGCCACAAGTAGTGCTTTTCTTTTTTCATACGTGAGCTACCATAAATGAGCTGCAAGATTTCAGCAATTGAGCTCTAAGTTTGTTTTTTAATCATCTAGTTACTATTGATGTCTCAAATGAAGAAGCCTTGAGCTACTTGCAAGAACAGAGTGATTTTTTCATTGTATTGTTATATTTTAGGTTGAGTGAGTAATTTGAAATATTTCTCATCTCTCAACATCTAAGTTATTGACTTCTTCCTATATGTCAGGTTGCTCTTGGCTGCATTTGTGTGCAGTGTAACAACTCCTGCTATGGAATAGTCTTGTTTGTGTGAGAGAACTGTAAGGTTAGAATTAAATGTAGGGTTTAATTCTATTCATGTTGGTTGTGATGCTGTCAAGCACACAAGAACAGTAAAACCCTGTGCATGGCCCAAACAGATATGCTATCCATTGTGGTTTTTTTATTCATCCTTCTTTTTGTTGTACATTGGAGCCATGGAAGGAAGGGATTCAATATTGACGTTCATTCAGAGCTCAACCTTGAGATGGTGGTGGTTAACGCTAAATACTTTGGCCAAACGCTCACCACTCAATAAAAGTCCATTATACAAATAACAGAATTAAGTTCGTATGTAGGAATATGAATAGAGTCTTCCTTAGTTCTTTCTCTTCCATCCCTACCCTTCCATATGAGTGTCCATGTAATCATGATTCATTTGTGATAATGCAAATGCTTGGTTAGAGAAATGTGTCTAGCATTGGGATAACTGCCAATGTTCTCACTTCTTCAGTTCCTAGTATTTTGGCAGTAGATCTCTGCCCTTCTCTCATACATGCAATTTCTCAGAACTCGTGTTTTAAAGAGAAACCTAATATTTAACATTTTCCTTCCCAATGTTATGTGATTATAAAGTTTAAATCATTCTGTTGGTGATCAAACCAAAGGCTTTGTGCATTCAGTGCTGCTACATTTGAGCAACCCTCCAATAGCACATTGCTATGCATGCAGTACGGAGGAATACAGCTTTGGAAGAAAACAGTCTTCAGTATCAAGGGCTTACTTAAAATCTATTTTTATAATAGGTTTTTTAAAAAGGCCCTTCAAGTAGAAGATGGATATTTAATGACTAGAAGTGCAAACTATGATTAACAGAAAAACTGCACTGTAAGTTGAACTGAACTTGAAGGACAGATGTACAGAAGTGTTTAAAGGGAGGAGGGGGGAAGGATTTCTGTTAAATATTCATACTGAAGCGTTAGGCCCTGCTCAAGACCTAACTGCTAGATACTTCACACACTCTTTGGAGACAGTGCCTGCTTTGATCAGTTAAATCTAAGAAGACCAAAACAAAATTTCATTACTTGGTTCTATAATTAGCTGTAAAATGAGCAAATAGAACTGTCGCAGCTGAATTTTTCGTCTGTTTCACATGCTCTTTATTGTACATTTATAGTGTGCACAATCCTCAGCAGGTCTCCTACACGAGACCTTGGCCTTAGAGATGAGCTTGCCAAAATGTAATGGCTTCTCTCCTTCTCTTGAAACTTTTTCAGGCTTTAAAGGCTTTCTCCCTACTTCTCCTTTTGTTTGACACTTTCATCAGATATACTGGGGGAAGGGGATTGTGGACAAATGTGGAGGAAACCCATAAATGTCCTTGGGGGTTGTAAGAATGAAGCATGTACAAACCATCACGCTAGCCAGAAATAGTCCAAGCCAGCTGCTGAGTATCTTTGGGTTATTTATGACCCAGCAGGTAGGTCTCTCCTTGATGCAGTCTAAAGTAGTCGGGCAAGATCAAATCCCACCTTAAATTTCTAGAAAAGCTTATTTACAGGCTTTTATGGGCCTCTAGATTTGATGATGCCTGTGTGGTTTCTAACTGCAAAAGTAAATCAAGGGAGTTTAGACTTTGGGGGGAACATATTGACAGCCTGGAGAAAGGTGTTAGTTGCCATGGCAACTCACCTGGAGTGATACTGCTGGCTCAGGGTTAGTGTGCAGCCGTGGTGCAGCTACCAGATTAAAAAAAAGCCTCATCTGGCTCTAGAGTGTTTATAGGAGATGGCCCAGCTGTATTCAGGTTGTGTAAATATCAACCAAAAGGTACAGCAGGTTTTAAAATCTCAGATGGGATGAAAAACACATGCCCTATATTTTTTCATTAGTTGCTTATGACAACTAAAGAACTTGGGAATGTATTAGAAATGATTTCTAAATATTCTTTCTGTCAAGCTTTTAATTAGAAATGTTGACATTTTTGTCTTGCTTCGTGTACTTTTTGATCATTTATGCATGTTAATGTGTCAGTTAAAGAAATCCTGAGGTGAAATTAGATCAGAAACTAACATTAATCATTCTGTTTATATCGCTGACTAAATGAGACAATTCACCAAGGGATTTTTCTCCTCACTGAGGAACTAAAACACACACACCCTTCCAGTGCAGCTTTTCTTAGAGCATTGCTATTGAGCTGAAAAATTATTTTAATGCTGCTAAACCTAGGATGTTCAACAGAACGCCTAATCTTTCTAGGTGCTGTGTACCTCCTGGGAGGTGCTGGGTGCCCTCCCTGCCTTTTGAAGCTAGTGGGATTTGAGGGTGCTGAGCATATCACTGTATCAAGCCCTTACGAACATCTTCACCTTTGGGAAGTGTTGAGTGACGACTAAAGAGTCAGCAGGAATTCTGTACCAATACTGGGGTTCTTAGTTGTCTGGGGAGGCACGTAGGTCAGTTTGTTGAGCCGAGTAAATTGTTATCCACCCAACAGTATTTTGAAAGTTGTCAGTTGAAGTACAGTGCATTCTATTTAGAATGTCTTGTAAAAGTAATATTGAGTAGCAGTGAGGTGAAACTCCAGTACGTTGGTTTAAAACATAAGATCAAACACGAGTGGTCACTCAGCACTTCTTGACATACTCACTGTGTTTCCCCAACAAACTCAATTCTAGCAAAATATCAGTGTATGCCTTCCTATGATTTCTAGGCAATTTGAACAGTCCAGGGAGCTAATCTTAGATGTTTGTAAGTAGTACTCAAACACAGACATGTTCAAAAAGCCTTCATTTGAATAAGGGAGTGAGAAGGTTTTAAACATTAACCATTACGTTCAATTTCAATTAAAAAAAAAAATACACCACTTCAGTAAAAACACCAGTGGTGAATGGGGGGCAAAACTGCACATAGGCAGACTATAAAGCATGTGTGTTGTCTGAATCAGATGTTTGGCAAGTTCAGTAGTAATAGGAGATGGGAAGGAAAATTTCTCTAGCTACCACCAGTGTTATAGGTTTAGCCAACCGATCTTGAGTTTACTTACTGTCTGGGATAAATTAGTAGAATACCTAGGCAGTTTTTATGTATGTCTTCTTCCAGGGTCCTGAAGACAGGGCATTTTTTAACTGGCCTACTAAGAACAAAAATTGCATATGGAAAGCCAAGCTTTTGAGTTTCTGACAAGCGGGTAAAATAGTTCAGTAGCTAATAATGCAATGTGTTAGCATTCCCATGAATAAACAGCATCCTGACTGTGCTGCTGGTGACTCTTCAGACAAGAGATTCTTTCCTTCATATAAGTGAGGATGCTTCCTCCAAGGTTTTGGCTGTAGAGCAGGAGGAGAGGAACTTCTTCTGAAAACGCTTGGAGCAGTTGTAAGCAGTGGTTACTTGGGTATGATTATGTGAGCTACGTTGGAATGCAGAGCTCAGGTATGATTGCAGGTCGTGACTCTCTCCGAATCAGCTCTCCTCCTCCTCCCCCCTTCCCCCCCCCCCCCGACGCACACACAAACACACGCACAGATGGACGGACTATTGATGATCCTTCAACAGTTGGAGAATCCTCCAGTGGCACTTCTCATCCAGGCGTATCTGGGCGCTTTCCAAACTTTAAGCTCCTCAGTATATATTTGGCTTTTCCATGATATATGGGAAAATTTGGCACGAGGGAGGAGGGATTTAGTTACTTTAGTTAAGGTCCAATAGTGGTTCAGAGACCGTTGGGAATTGCATCCAGGAATGCTGGCTATCATTCTTGTCCTCTATCCGATAAACTAATTTAGTTGTTGTTGAAACATGGATAATATTTGGTATCCTGCGGAAGAGATTTGCGAAGTGTTTGCATGGAAGATGTGTGTTACATGTCCCTCAAATCTCCACACTGATTAAGGAGCAACTTCCCCTCAGAGGCACAGTCCATTCACACCAAGCCCTTCATTAGAATTTATGATCGTGACAGGGGATGATGGAATTAAAATGGAGTGGGAGGGGAGGGTCAGGATTAAAGGATATTTAGAGCTACATAAATAACTCCACAAGGGCAAGGGAAAATACCAAATGGTTAACACTGAAAACCTTTGTTCAAGGCCATTAGGAGTGCACGTGTTGTACCAAAGCCTGATACTTTAGCTTGGAAGTCATGAACATAAGAGGAGACTAATCAACTTTGCAGTCTCATTCAGACTAAATCAAATTATTGGTATACCAGGAGAAAATAGCACATAATGACTGAAATTTTCTTTTCATCCTGGCAGCCTCATTAGTGTCCTACTGTTCCTTCCTCTGCATGGAGGTGAGGGGGCTTGAACTCTGCATTTCATGCTGGGTCTCGACCCTGCATGAGTATATTGTTTCTTCTGTACAGGTCTCCTGCAGTCAGCACAGTTCCTAGTTGCTGGCTAAACACTGATAGGGACCAGCAGTCCCAAGCAATGCACAGTGTTTGAGCGGTTTCTTCTTGGCGTTCCACAAGTTAGAGGAAAGTAGGATGGAAGGGGAAAGGAGAAGAAGCTATCACTAAAGTGTAGCAGTTGGTCTTACTCAGCCATATTTAATGCCCAACTGTCAATATCATGTATAGACCTTGTTTTATGGTGGGTGCTACATGATAAATATGACAGTCCCAGTCCCCTGCCCCAATTCTTCTCACTTAATGGACAAAAGAAATGAAGAATTGGGAAGGAGATGTAACACAGGCAAAATAATTTAGCTGTCATGTTTACAATGTGTCCTGTTAGTGCTCCAATTTTTGTCTCTTTTGCACCTTTTTAGGAGGAGGATTATGGTTCGTAGCCCTCGTGGAAACAAGTATTCAGTATCTGAGTTTTTAAAATTTGGCACGTTCCAAAAAGAATAATTGATGCACTTCAGGTACCTGAAAAAAGCATAATTTTATTTTTTGCAAATAGAAACATGCTGCTTTTTTTCAGATCTAAGACTTTAGTAGTGCAGGGGCATAGTGTTGCCTTAACATGTGGCACGTGCTCAATAGCTGAGTAGAAGAGGATGATAGGTTAAAGATAGGGAAAGTCAATGTGTGGGAATAGTTGTGTCCCTTGGCTTTTCTTCTGGATGTTCTGGTCATTCTAAAAGCACACGAAAGGCTTGTTTATGCTTTGCTACAAGGGGCAGTGGTTCATTGTGCTGTCTCAAGAACAGAACAGGAAGCAGTTTGTGACTCTGAAAGTCTCAATTGGGTACCTTGTAACTCCACTTGTTCTGGGAGGGAGTAATCTGGACTAATCCTATACCTGTCTTGGGAGATTCCTTGACCCAATGTGCTGGGTCATCTGCACCATGGAGTGCCATGAAGGTGGGCAGCAGAGCCAATGCCACCCCTTCCCCACTCAGAGGTGGGGGAATAGTAGTCCACAGAGGCTACTCCCCTGCATGCTTCTACCACAATGTGTGTGAGTAGCCCCCAGAAGGGAATAGGAGGATGGCTTGTGCCCCCATGCTGCCATGCATGGGTGTGAAGGGGGTTCACAATTAAGCCCGAAAAGGCAGGAGGTTTAAAATAAGGACTATCACTGTCCCGAAGAAATATGTAGCACTGAAGACAAGTTGACCCGAACATCACGCCCATCACCAGTTTAATGATGTGTCCAGGAGAGTGCCTTGCTGTGAGCCTAAGTTGGAAATTCTAAAATGAGTTGAGGTGGTGAGCACACATATGCTGAACTCCAAAAATAACGATCACATTACATAGATTTCATGAATAATTCAATTCAGTTTAATGCTGTTCCATCATGCAAATAAAATCCTCGCAATATTTGGCATAGTGCAGCCAAAGCATTTCTATTTTTTTAGAAGGAAGAAATAAGGAGCCTTTTCACTTCTATTTCTAACATCACTAACAGATGGAGCCTTTACTTTCTGCTCAGTTGGAATAAATAAATATGTAAAACCATGGCCGGAGCTATTGGTATTAAATGGTTCCTGTACGCTGCACGGTGGGAGTGCAGAAGGCACAGTGGCCTTTCAAAGGTAGGGCTGTGGTCACAAAGGAGTAGCATTCAGCTGGGAAGATGAAACTTTTTGCAAAATGGGAAAAGCGACCATGTCAGAAACTGATGAAAGCAGCCAAAGTCAGGGAAGTGCCTCCCTCCCCACCCCACTGCAAAAAAAAAAAAAAAAAAGGGGGGGGGTGGGTGCGGGGGGAGAATGAAAACAAGATGCAAGTCTGGGATTTTAAATAGGTGCCCACAGCTCATTGAATTCATTAAGCTCTTGTGAGAATCTCACCCTAAGACATTGGTGACAAAGGTGCGATTGTGTTCTAATGAACACCAGATGAATATTTTGCACTTAAAGCATACCATTCGTGGTTCTCAATTTTACAGACACTTTAAGCTTTACAGAGTCCTTGTGTTATGACCTTTATACCCAATCTCATGAATGTGGAATCTAAGGCACAGATTGAATGACTTGTCTGTGGGGGAATGGAATTCAGAAGTCCTGATTTAACACTTGGTAGCACTGCTTCATTGTGTGTGTACATAAATTATACTGAAAAGTTTAAGTTTGAGATATGAAACTCTTCCATAAGAAGCAAAGGTGTTAAAAATAAGTTACCGTCTTTAAGGTTACATTGATTGTAATAAGATAACTGTATAGTTCTTGGTCGGAGTGGGGTCTGAACAAAATGCAGGTAACCAGACCACTTGCTGTTCTTTGCTGTTGCTTAAACTGAAACCTAACCTGCCATTCAGTATAGTCCCTAAATACCACACAGATGGATGCATATGAGGGTTTCCTTTTTGAGCCTCTCTTACGCAGCTCATGATAGAGGCAGCTGCAAACTGTAGAAATGTCTGCTCTCTACGACTCTTTTAGAGGCTGCATCTTTGTGGTGAGACTTCAGGTGGCTGGTTTTTGCTAGTCACTGGTTTTCTTAAAATTTGCTTGCCTTAACACCTCTTTGTAGAGCGTACTTGCAGATCTCAATGACAGGGCCATGGAGAGTAAGAGGTCTTCTGCAAACATCCTAGTATATTGAGCTAGTACGTTCCTTGAAATCAGTGCAAAGGCTGTATTCTATTGCTAGGAAATGCAATGGGGCAATGGCTTCATAAGAGTGCTTCTGTCTTTTTCAGACCTGCTTTACTGTTCCCTCCAGACAGATTTCTTGTACGGGAACGAGCAGATGTTTCTTTTGGAAACATGTGCCAGCCTCTGCCTGCATACATCAATTTCATTTCCTTCATGTAGTGGCACGAAATATTGCAGTACAACATTCTCCTTTCAACCAGGCCTCTGTCACATCCATTAAACTAGAAGATCTGTGAGGGCCGAACTCAGTTCCCCTTTCCTCCCTTGTCCAGCTCTTCAAGAAATGAGAAGACTGCAGTTTCTGAAATGCATTCTCTTAGTTTGCTATGTTGTGGTCAGCCTCATTGATTCTAATTCTTTTCAGGGTATGTATTGAATGAGCTTTGGTTTGGGGCTACTCTCTTTTTCCTCTGGAATTAAGAATGTTAATGTTGGTCTGTAATCTGCAAAAAGAAAAGGAGGACTTGTGGCACCTTGGAGACAAACTAATGTTGCCCAAATTGCATTGGATTGTTCACATGTGGTGATGGTTAATGAAGTGCTTTACATATCTTCAGAAGATGCACTGTTCTGTAGTATTGGTACGTTACTGACTCAGGGAGGGATGGGAGGAGAATCACACTTGCTGAATTATCAACACGGTTTCCAGGAGAACATGGCTGTTGTATGGAAGTCTCCCATTAAAGGAGTGACCTAGCTTGATGCTACATAGCCTGTGAGATTTGAGAAGAGCACAGCACAAGGTAGTATGGCTGTAGAATTTTTCAGGATGGGCCATTTTTCTTACAAGTCTAGTCTAATTATATTCTAAATCCTTTCATTTTAGAATATTGTTGAGCCTTGGTTTTCAAAATATAGTTGGGCGGTGGGAAGAACGTTCAAACCTATGCTTCCATTTTGTAGTCATGAACTCTGTCCTGTACCTATGCCTAGCCTTGGAAAGATTCGGTTTTGGTCGGTAAACCATCACTTTCACCAGGCGCACAAAGTTGAAAAAATATTTCCATCAATAATAATAAAAATGTAGAGAAAGACAAAGTAAGAAAAATGTTCCTTATGTGCTTAGTTTCATTAAAGGATATTTACTTGGTATATTTTAACAGATGGCATTGACAACTTGTGTTTTAATAGTTATAAAGCTTTAACTTCCTGAGTCTGTCTGTCTCATTAAATTATTGTGACACTCCCCCGCCCCCCCCCCTTTGTCTGATACCACCTAGTTGTCTGAATTTGTGGCAATTTAAATGGATAAAAATAGAAGAAAATGCTTAATTAAACCTTGATATTATCTGTTGAAATTACTAACACAATTCTGCCAAGCCTACATATGCCATACACTCTGGGGAGTGTAGCTGGAATATGGTTGGAGGTAAAACATGGTGATGCATTAGCGTGTATCTTGCAAAGTACAGAGAAATAAAGTGTCTGTTCAAGCACACCAATAACTCTGTTGAACTATCTGCAGTCTAGCACAGGATTTTCTATATTGGTATGGAAATTGAGATGATTACATTGATGTGAATTTTCTGTATTTTTCTTCAAGTGCTAAGGAAAAGCTATCTTGGGGAAAAAAACTAAAGAAAAAACTAAATGGATCGTTGCCCCCAAATGATTTTGTGCATTCATGCATGAAACAGTCTTCCTGAGCACATCTACAATGCTCTCCGTCTTCCATATGGGTCTCCTGGAGGGACGTAGATATCTATCTAGAGTCCTACGATAAACTTGTTAGCTGACATATTTGAAGAGTAACTTGTATGTCATTTTCTTGACCTGTATTTAACACAACTGTGTGCTTACTTCCTTCCCCTTCCCAGGTCTGTTTCCTTTTAGCCTGGGAGATCTCTAAACAAGGGGTTACACTGCCTTGGTTGCTTGCAAAGCACCTCGTGTGATATAGATGCTACTGGGTATAAATCATACGTTTACTCTGGACTCGTTTGAAATTTTTCCTCAAAGGCGATATTGTGGCTCATTGAACAGAGGAGGGGATAAAACTCCTGCATTTTATTCCCAGTTCTGCTGCTGATTTGCTGTATGGCCTTGTGCAAGCTGCTTAACCTCTGTGCCTCAGTTTTCCCATCTAAATGAGTATAATACTGCTGACAGGGAGTTGAGGATGAATTTTTTTAACTGTGGTAAACAAAGTTCTGGACCAGTGCTTAGTATTTTAAACCACAAATCTGAAATATAAATGTCAAATTCTGAGGGAGAGATGGTTGTGTGTGTTGGGGGGGGGGGGGGCATTGGTACTGACCTGTCCGCCTCCCCTTGCAGCTGCTGTTCAACTTAGTCTTCAGATCAGGATGCCTTTTGGTGGGAGTTTTTAATGAGCCTCACTGCTGTCTTATTGTATGTGCCCAACTAAGTTAAGAGACAGTCAGATGGCTAAGCACCTTTATTGCCTACTCAAGGAAACAGATTAGCGTTGTCACAGAGTGGAATCTTCTCCCTTTTAATCTTGACACACATCCCTCTGGTGTCCTATTTATTTTTCTCCTTTTAAGTAAACATAATGCTAATGAAAGGGGCCAGATAGACACCCCTGGAAACTGAAGCCTTTTATCCTTAGGAAAGGGTTTAACACAAGCAACATCAGTGCCACCTTCCCTGCCAGTGAGTCAGAATCCTGTGGAGTTCCCTGCATGTCAGGCAGCTCCTGCTGCTGGGTTCTACAAATATGGGTGTTGCTCCTGATGTGGCAGTAGGCTGAGCCCAGAATCCTTTCTTGTAAGCTATGGGATAGCAATTGCACTGTTGGTTGGGGCTGGATTTGACTCACTGACCTGGAGGTGAAAAGCCAGTCCTCCAATGGTTTTCAACCTGGGGTACATAGAGGCCTTCCAGGGTGTACATCAACTTACCTGGATATTTGCCTAGTTTTACAGCAGGCTACATAAAAAGCACTAGCAAAGTCAGGACAAACCAGAATTTCATACAGACACTGACTTGTTTATACTGCTCTATATACTGTATACTGAAATGTAAGTATGGTATTTACATTCCAGCTGATTTATTTTATCATATGGTAAAAATGAGAAAATAAGCCATTTTTCAGTAATAGTGTGCTGTGACACTTTTTTGTATTTTTATAAGCAACTAGTTTTTAAGTGAGGTGAAACTTGGTATGCAAGAAAAATCAGACTCCCGAAAGGGGTACAATATTCTGGAAAGGTTGAGAGCCAATGCAAGCTGCTCAGTCTCTCAAGCCTGCCACTTAAAAAGAACCCCCCAAACAAAAAAAATAACAAAATGAACTAAACAAACAGTGGCTCATGTAAACTGACAGTCTGAGTCTCACTTGCACCCCACCTCTGTGTTCTGATCGCCGCTTAGGGTACATCTACAAGGGACAAAGTTCAGTTAACGGAAGGTGTAAAGTCAATATGTGTAAATTAAAGCAAGTTTACTCAGCAGGTTTATGCCCTCACTCGGAAATAAGGTGGCTTCAGTTGGCTGTAACTTGATTCTGTGGAGGATAGAGGAGCCCTTACTATGAAAGCTTGTAGGCACAATCCCTAATATGTATTGGATGGATTGGAAGGGAGCAATGTAAGTATCATGCAAATTATCTTGGTCTTCCAGTGATCAAACCTTGATATCCCAAGTGGCTCTGCTTGCTTCCCCTTGCCCACAGTATTAAATAAAAACATCTATCCTCGCTTTCAAGACTCAACATCACTCCATCTTGACATACATATCGTATTGTCATTTGCTGTATTCCACCTGTTCCTAGATCCCAAGACCAGCCTCTTCTGGTCTGTGTCTTATTCCATGTTGCCTCCGATGAAGGGAACAATTTCTTAATCCCAGATTGCTGGGACCTTCCACTGCTGTTGTCGTTGGCCTACTCAATGTCCTTCCTAAAGACTTGCTTTTTCTGTAATGTCCATAAATGAAATAAAAACAAAGTGGGTGGGGGTGGGTGTGTGTGGGTGGGGGTGTGTGTGTGTGTGTGAGAGAGAGAGAGAGGGAGCGAGGAAAAACAAAAAACAATGATCAGGCTCAGAATGTTTGTAATACCTAAAATGACCCCTCTACCTTCCAGGACTCTGTGTTTTGTCAGTCTTCACCTGCTTTCTAGTTTGTAAGGCAAACTGTCTTGATGTAAAAGCAGCAAAGAGTCGAGTGGCACCTTAGAGACTAAGAGACGTATTGGAGCATAAGCTTTTGTGGGTAAATACCCACTTCTTCAGATGCATGTAGTGGAAATTTCTAGAGGGAGGTATAAATGTGCAAGCAAGAATCAGGCTAGGGATAATGAGATTAGTTCAATCAGGGAGGATGAGGCCCTCTTCTAGCAGCTGAGGTGTGAACACCAAGGGAGGAGAAACTGCTTTTGTAGTTGGCTAGCCATTCAGAGTCTTAGTTTAATCCTGAGCTGATGGTGTCAAGTTTGCAAATGAACTGAAGCTCAGCAGGTTTCAGAGTAGCAGCTGTTAGTCTGTATCCGCAAAAAGAAAAGGAGTACTTGTGTCACCTTAGAGACTAAAATTTATTTGCGTATAAGCTTTCGTGAGCTACAGCTCACTTCATCAGATGCATTGAAGCTCAGCAGTTTCTCTTTGAAGGCTGGTCCTGAAGTTTTTTTTTTTTTTTTTTGTTTTTTTTTTTGCTGCAGGATGGCTACCTTGGAATCTGCTGTTGTGTGTCCAGGGAGGCTGAAGTGTTCGCTTACAGGTTTTTGTATATTGCCATTCCTAATCGCTGATTTGTGTCCATTTTTCCTTTTACTGTGACACCATCCGCTCAGGATTAAACAAAGACTGTGAATGGCTAGCCAACTACAAAAGCTGTTTCTCCTCCCTTGGTGTTCACACCTCAGCTGCTGGAAGAGGGCTTCATCCTCCCTGATTGAACTAACCTCGTTATCCCTAGCCTGATTCTTGCTTGCATGCATCTGAAGAAGTGGGTATTCACCCACGAAAGCTTATGCTCCAATACGTCTGTTCGTCTGTAAGGTGCCACAGGACTCTTTGCCGCTTTTACAGATCCAGACTAACACGGCTACCCCTGATACTTGTCTTGATGTATTTGGTGGTGTACAAAACATGAGCATCAGCACTCAACAAATAGGGGTTTTGTGAACAGGTAGGTGCCCAGGTTTCTTGTGTGCTCATGAGATTTACCCATGTTCTGATGAGTCAAAACATGCACATGTTGCTGTATTCCTATCAAGGTGAGGGGCAGACAAAAGCCCTCCTTAGCTTCCAAATGCTCCCTGCTCCTGTTGAAGGGAATGGGAAAGTTGCTGCCAATTTCATGAGGAATCTGCTTTGGTGGTGGTATCTTCTTTTGATTTACCTTCAGAAAATGACTGGTAGTGGTTTTATATTGTGCCTTGACTGTCTTCTCCTGTAGGAGAGTTGCCTTTCATGTTTGCACACACTATTGCATAGTCTTTATGGAAAGACATCCTTGCCAGTCACTTAATTTTCTAATATCTGTGTGTGCTTGTAGGAGGGTAAAGAATCCTCTGACTGGAATGCTCAGATGTTGCTTTTGGCCTGTTAATGACAGAACTTAAAATGCTGGGGCCATTTTATGTAATTTTGCACTTGGCAGGAGGTAACACAGGAAGGCTGGTCACAATAGGCAGCTTCCCCAGAGAACCTCTAGTGAAAGCATCTTAAATGAGCAGAAGAGCTCTCCATGGCCATCAAAGCCTTGGAGGTCTGGTTAATCCAAATCACTTTATTAATTTTTCTCTTGGGTATATAAACAATAAAGCCATCTTCGATTGAGAAATCAATAGTGGAGCTCTGCCTGTATAAGGCTGTCTGGCATTTAAACCTTAACTGCCTAGACATATGGATTGTACGTAGCCACAGATAAACCAGTTCTTTCAATTATTTTTATGGGCCTTTGCCTGCCAAAGCATCCTCTCATGGATTGAAATCCTGTATGACGATTTCTGTAGGCTAGAACGTGAACGGTTTGTGCTTTCTCGTGAGCTGAGAATATCTTGGTTATAACAGCAAGGGCCTTATTTACATTTTCAGTTTAGAGGCTAGTGCAGAAATTTGAGATTTGTCTCCAGTTTTACATTTCAGAGTAACAGCCGTGTTAGTCTGTATTCGCAAAAAGAAAAGGAGTACTTTTGGCACCTTAGAGACTAACCAATTTATTTGAGCATAAGCTTTCGTGAGCTACAGCTCACTTCATCGGATTACTTTTGCATTTCAGTCTTTCCTCCTTTTAGCCAAATATTCAAATTTAATTAATCTCCTAATGTTTATCACTTGAAAGTAATCTGTTCCATTTGTTGAGGTGGTGCTAAATTTTGGACTTGAAAGTCCTGGATTTAACCGTGTAGTGATTTTATCCTTGAGTTCTGGTAGCTGTTGCCCCCAGAATTCTAATGAGGGATATTCTTCCTTCTCCTGACATGCTTGGTATTTGTAATACGTTTTCCATGTAATGGGGCAAAATAGCGGCAAAATCTCCAGTAGCTACTGCTTTCTAGACACGTTTCTAGTAGCTTTCATAAATTTTTTCCCTTAATTAATGTAAAAAACAACTTTGTGCTATATAAGAATTAGGCAATATTATTTATTGCACTAAATGACTTGATAACCTACCTGACCTGTCCATAATGTCTAATACATCTGTGAAGTTATTCTGGATTCTACCTATATGAAAATGAAGTGACAGTGATAATCTGCAATGATGTATAGTGCCTTTCATCAGAATCTTAGTGCTTTCTGAAGATGGGTGTTACCTTAATTTTACATATGAAAAAATTAAGGCACAGATAGGTGAAGCATAGTGCTTAAATAATACCAAGGTAGATGGATTTTTCTTAGGTCTTGCAACGAGTTAGTGAAAATCGGGATTAGAACCTTTTGTCACCTGGCTCCCAGTGCCCCTACTGGAAGGACTAGAACACTGCCTCCACATACTCCTCTCTCTTTTCCCCTCTCCCAAAGATGGGGAGGTACTGAATTCTCATCCCGTTATTTTGGTTTCCGTGGACAATTGTGTAAGCATTTAACTGGGGCTCTTTCAATAGCGCTGTCTAGTTGCTATTAAAAAACCTCACTCGCTTTAAGAACATTTGCTGAAGCACAGTTGTTCCCTAAAACATCAGACAAGCTAAATGTATTTATTGCCCAACTGATGAATACTCAGACATCAAAGTTAATTTATTTTCTAGTCTTACTGGATGATACTAGCAGGAATTCAAGCTGGAAGGTTGAATGGTAATGAAAAGATTGGTTTCAGAAACCATGTTAATGGGAGAGAGATTGTTATACTTCACTGCAGTCTTATAGGGAGTGGCCTGCCAGAACATTGTGTGGCTCTGTCCAGGAGGAACTAAGCTTTTTTTTTTTTTTTAAATTTCTTCTTTGCACAGAGATGTGTTGTGCAACATCCAGTGGAAAGTTTCTCCCACCCTTAGGGGAACATTTGTACAGAAACTTAGATTCTGGTGATGTCTTATGCCTCATAGGCCTCATGAGAGTCAGGGTGTAGGCTAGCTCAACATGTTCAGTGCATGTTTCAAATCCTCTTTTTATTGTAACGCAGCTCAGAATTGACCAGTTGTTTGCTTTTATACTACTTGCGGTTGGGAACACTTAGGGAACTTCCTCAAGCTTCTAGTTGTATTAAATGCCATTTTTTCTCCTTCATAATTTGCCCACCAATCTTGAAAGAAAAGTTCCCACCTCTCCAAATTCCTATCACAGGAGGACCATTTCCAATGGTCACTGAAGATGTCTGGTGGATAATAAATATAATTCTAGGACTTCAGAGAGACGATACCTGCCTCAAGCAGTCCCAGTCTAGCTTCAGAGAAAATGGGCAATTGGGGCAGAATGGCTCCTCGTAAATTTAAAAAGTTTACCTGCCTCGTTTGCTCATCTGTACTGGCAGTGGCTTAACAGCTCAGAACGATAGGTAGGAAGGAGCTCAAGTAGGTATCGAAAAGTTATCTGAAAATGTCTAACTTCCAACTGCATAATGTACAACGTGCTTGACCTTCCAAAAAGCACAGCTATTTTAGATGTGCAAGAATACATCCTGGGATGCGTTCAGCAGAGAACATGCATATTGCTTGTGCACTGAAGGTTTGAACTGCTACGTGTTATTGGTCTCATGCATACTAGTGGTTCATGTGTCAGTGACGTTTTGATCCAGTTAGTTACCTAAATGCATGTCACAATTTTTAATTGATACTGAAATTTAGTTTCTTTTGTCCTTGAGATTTTACTATGTATATTACAGTACCAAGCCTGGGAGATTCCTATTGCATATTTTCTTTAACTGTTTCTATAAGACATTAATTTGAATAGTAAAATCAGATATATAGAATAGTGTAGTATGTGGTGGGGGGGGTAAGCAAGCATGTTTAGTATCCTTGAAATATTTCACTGTGTGAGCCCCATAGAACAGTACTTGAAAATCTAAACAACTATTCTGTGCTCCATCACTTAAATCTACAAAGCTCAGATTGCCTTCTAACACTGGTAACAGAATATTTTGTAGAGGCAGAAAATAAAAGGCATCTTAGCAAATATAATTCAGTATTATCTCTACTGAAAAGGAAGAACAGATAACCTGCTCCAAGTCCTAGAATGCTGTTCTACAATTGTTGGAAACGATATAGAATTCCTCTAGTGGAAGATTATTTACTTTTTTCCCCTTGTAACTATCTGCAGCTTGCTTTTTTTTATGAAGCGTATCACGCCCTCCTCCTCCCACTCCGGGAAGATACTACAATACTGGAAACATACTAACTTATTTTTAGCAATAAAAAGGTCTGGAGTGTAAGCAAAGGTTTCTTTTTAGATGTTTTTAAAAGGTGACCACAGTTCTTTCATTACACTTCGTATCACAAAACATTTATTTATTTACAGATTGGGAAACCTTTTAAAATGTTGTGGTACCTCATCAGTGACGCAGTCCAAATTAGCCTTTCATTGCACTCTACATAGTGCTTGATGTGCATAGGGGTTGATGATTCTTTGCCAGCACCTTGAGTTGCTTAACTTCAAGCACGTATTTAAGTGTTTTGCTGATGTGGGGCCTTGCATTGTGTGCAAACCCATTGTCTTCATTCTCCCAGTCTGTGAAATACAGATGACAATGGTTTGCTTTTCATATGCATATTGAGGGACAACTCATAAATGTGTGCAAGGTTCATTGAGGCCATTGGTTGGAAGAACTTTTCAAACCATTAGATCTGATTTGGTGTATTACAAAACTGCACTTACAGCAGGAATCTTCTAGTTTCAATTCTTCATTTTTTTTCTTTTTAAAATAATGCCCTTGTAGTGCTATATATCATACAAGATCTGAGACTCAATAAATTCATGACTCAGCATAAACTGAGGTACGTGCAAAAAACCAGTACTCACTATTTCACTGAATATTGCATCTGAAACCCCGTCCTAAACCCTACTCGTACAGAAAGTCCTTTATGCTCCCGTTACACTTCACTACTACTCAACTTCATGTGGTCATCCATGACCTCAATGTAGTTTAAAACAAGCCAGTTTAGGAGGAAAAACTGCTGCAAGTGTCTATAATTCTATAACCAACTTTTATCCAAGTACCTTGCCCCCTCCACCCCTGCAAATATTAATACTACCTACTTCGGTGAGATAGGGAACTAGTAGTATCCCCATTTTTCGGATTAGGGAAGCTGAGGCATGGAGAGGTGAAGTGCCTCTTTCAAGGTCCCACACTGTGTACTGCAGTCTTTGAACGAGAAGGTAGATCTCCTCACTACTATTCCTATGACTTCCTCTCCTTTTCCTGATTCCACCTCAGTGGCCTAGGCCCTAGACTCTCTAAGGGACATGTGGTGCTGCTGTTAGTCGACAATGTTCCACTAATGTGTTTTGTGCAATGGAATTCTGATTTTTGTGACTCGGGCAAAACTGCAAAATTTTCCAAGCCATTTAATCACCTGGTGGCATTTGAATTTACAGACTGAGACTGTATGCATCCGATGAAGTAGGTTTTAGCCCACGAAAGCTGATGCTCAAATTTTAGTCTCTAAGGTGCCACTAGTACTCCTCGTTCGTTTTGTTGTATGTGTGTGTTCTGCTTATTTCCTTTTCTTGGGGCTAGCTACTGATGTTTGTATATAGCTCACCTCTCTATTCAAGAGGCTAGATCTCTGAACATGATGCCTTTCTGCCTGATGCCCAAACCAATGGTAGCCAGCTTGAACTCTGGCTCTCCAAGGACTAAAGGCTGGTTTTAATTTGGCCTGTTGGCAAGGGTGGCTGGAAGATGATAGGGCTGGTGAGTTCCTCCCTTTTACCCATAAACCAGGAAAAACACAGCCTCTACAAAACACATGAAATCCATGGGCTTCAGGGAATCAGTAGCAGTATCAGGGTTGCATCTAAATAACTTGCTAGAAACGGAGTGGAAATACAGTTTTTGAAGGTACAATTTCCATAACATTGAAATCCAGCAGTGGCCTAGCAGTTGAACCTAACAGACTTAACAAATCCAAAGGGACCAGCCAATTTTTCTTTACTCCGATATTTGACTCTAAAGTTAGATTCGCCTTTTAATTTTTGCGGGGTGTGTGTGTGTGTGTGTGTTTGGTTTCATTGTTTTTTCCCATATTGCACCATTTCTTCTATATTTTCAAAATTCTTCATCCTTTTCTGCCGACTTCCTTAAATCCTTCCCTATCTCTTCCCCCTCCTTCTTTCCCCCCACCCCCATCAACTAGTGTCACGACTGGTAAAGGCCCAATCAAAAATCATTTTTTTTCTTTGTTATTTTTAGCTTCATGTCGCTTTTTGTTTTTACTTCTGCCTGTGGATTTTTGGTATAGGTTTCAAATCTGAAACTGGAGTCAATTTTTGAATTTAAACAGCAGTCTTAGCCTTAACCTTCACCTCTTGGAAGGTTTAAATGGATAACCACATGTCTGCATTATTGCAAGTCTTACTCTGACATTTAGAACACAAGTTAATTATACCTTTCAGGAGATGACAGTTTCTGTTTTAAGAAACTGATCACAGACAAGGCCTAGGATCTAAAATTACTATTTCAGTCAAGTCTACTGTATAATGTGGCAGCGTGTTCATTTTGCAGCCCTTTGTCTTTGTCCTGCTGCTGAGTCACTTGAAAGAGAGGATCCTGGCAAAGCCGTATTTGTAATTTAAAGCTTGTTGACTTGTTTTCAAGTTGATTTATGTAGCTGCTTCCCATGCACTCGCTTAATGGGTGACTGGTCTGTATTTGAAGCTCTTCAATTTGGTGACCCCCTCATCACCTTTCCCAGTTTTGTCCTTTGCTTTGACTTTAGTGGAGGGGTGGCCAACCTGAGCCTGAGAAGGAGCCAGAATTTACCGTTGTACATTGCCAAAGAGCCCCAGTAAAACATCAGCAGCCCGCCCTCCCACCCACCGGAAGCCCCTCCCCCTCCCTCCCTTCACCTCCTGATCAGCTGTTTGGTGGTATGCAGGAGGCTCCGATGCTGGAGGAGTGAGGGCACGGCAGGCTCAGGGGAGGGGGCGGGAAGGGGTGGAGTGGGGAGCAGGGCCTGTGGCAGAGCCGGCGGTTGACCAGTGAGCCCCCCCCCTCGCCCGGCACATTGGAAAGTTGGTGCCTGTAGCTCCAGGCCCGGAGTCGGTGCCTGGACAAGGAGCCGCGTGTTAACTTCTGAAGAGCCGCAGGGGGCTCCGGAGCCCCAGGTTGGCCACCCCGGCCTTAGTGTGTTTCTGCTGGTCTTTAATTTATGTGAGGAGGACCAATCCTCGCAAAGGAGTCATGAGGAACGTTTCAGGCAAGGGGAAACTAAACACTTCTCTGATGGATTATATCTACTAAGGGACAGCCCATCCTAAATGCTCGCTTACGGAGGGACAATCTACACTCATTCCTATAGTTGTTTTCTACAACCAACGGTATAACTTTACATGAGTGATGTACCCAAGTAATTGGATTCTAATACATAAACTGTATCGTTAAATTTATCTACATTTGGATTATTTCAGATTATATGCTATAGGTATTTTATGAGTTTTTAAACACACTTTGTATTTGTGGATAATCTGAGCACTGTACCCAGATGTACAGCCACTCTTTTCTTAACCTGTGTATTACGTAATTTTTTTTTAACATTAATAAGTTTTCTGAGCATCACTCAGCTCTGGTTAAAACCAATCCATGTGGGGGTGAGAGACTTTTTAAAATCTGGGTAGGTGTTGGGGATGCTGCTTTTGTTTTGTTGCCATCCTAATCCTTTCCCGGGTGTGTCATAATTTTAAATAGCTTGGCATCTGGGACAGGGATGGGAATGTTGTGGAAAGACTTCCATGCTGTTACATGGCTGAGGTAACTGAACAGTGAAAAGCAGCACTGGTTTCTTGTTTCTCCTCCTGGAATACTGAATTATGTCTGTGTGATTCACACTCTCTGCTATCCAGTGCAAGCATACTTATGAAGAAACTCCTCATACGGAGAGAGAGTGCCCTTTTTATCTGCGTAGAAGCATGGTGCGGAATAGAGAAGGTGACTGGGAGCCAAGATTCCTGGTTCTAAACACAGTTCTCTGTTGCTAGCTTACTGTTTGATACTGAGCAAGTCACTTGAGCGCTCTGCCTCAGTTTCTACACTCCCCAAACGGAGATAATGCTGATTCTAAGATCCACAGTAGATTGTTAGAGTAATTTTATATGCTCTGGGACAAGGTGCTATAGAAGAGCAAGGGTGTCTGCGTTAAAATGGTTTGGAAATATCTTCTGCCCAAGAGACACATCTCACTGAGTTTCTTTGAGGCATGCCTCAATGGTCATTCATATCACAAAGGTGAACTCTGGTGGTCCCTGATGCTTTTAGTGTGGCTTTTAAAGTCATGCTGATATCATATGATGATGTGCTCTCTCTGCTTGCTAAGCAGCTGAATTTCCCCAAGAAATTTCCCAACTCTGTGAAGTGCCATACATCACTGTTTCTCTTGTGTCATCAAGTTCCCTCTTAACCTATGATCAGTGGGAGAATGATTTTAATAGCTGTTCCAATTGGTGGAGTGGGGAGGGGAAATTCTGTAACTTTCCACTTAGACACAGTATCTATATGAATATGTACTTACAAAAAATAACGCTTTTGTATAACTTGTGGCCAGCAGAAGCAGCTATGGGGAAGCAGATGTTTTGAATGAGGTAAAAACAAAACCTGAAGTGTGAGATAGTAAGTCATTCTGCTTACAAAGGGAATGGTCAAACCAGCTGCCAAGTTGTCTGCTGAGCAGGAGTTAAGCTGATTAAAAATCGTGAAGATAAGAGGTGTGAGTAAGAGATGAAAAGTGGAGCCAAGAGGACTTCAGCAATTCTATTCCTGCACAACAGTCAGTGTAAAGGTATTTCATTTTTCCTTAGCTTGCTGAGATAACTGGGCAAAAAAGCAGTGAAAGCTTTCTTAGGAGGGTGGAATGATTGCAGCTGGCCGGTAATACAGAGCGCTTGTATTTTCTGCCTCATCCCTTGAGATACAAGACAATCGCTTTAATGTGGATTTGCATGTGGTTCTTGAACTTTAGTCTATGGAGCACTTCCAACTTGTCCCTGAATCTGCTTCATTAACACTGGTGAAGCATCTATCAGGTTTCATAAAGGGAAGCTTATTGCAGGCCAGGACTCCCCTGCCTCTCTTCCCCCTGCTACCCCATTCCCCTTTAAGGTTCCACCAACTAGACTTAGGCTCTTTTCTGCACCCTGTGTGGCTGCTTCATATACATCTCCGCTGGTAGTCTCCTTGGTGCAAATTTAAATAGGGTCAAATCTGTAAATGCACAAGAGGATGAAAGCAGAGTGCCTTGGACAGCTCAGAGCAATGATCTGCAGGTACAAAAGGAAAGATGAATGTAAAGCCCCAGAGAAAATGAGGGGAGTGAGGGATGTAATAAGCAGCTGTGTATCTATCATATTCAGGGACTTGATTTCAAGTTGTCTCATGACCACTGACCTAATATTACTTGTATATATTCCAGCACTGTTGTGGTAGGGTGGAATGTGGAGTCCTCCACTGCAGGATCTTGATTAAAAGAAGAGGTCCACAATATAAAATTCTTGAGAACTGCTACTGTATGTCTTTGTCCATTTGTTTGTGTGGTATAAATTGAGGGCTAATTTATCCCTCTGCAGGCTTCTTTTATCTCAGCTATGTTCCCCAGTATTTCTGGGGAGTAAAATATTTACAGGGAAGCCATCATAGCTATAGATACATAGCACAAAAGGTAATGGAGTGTGTATGTGAGATTCTATATTGATTGGTTAAGCGGAATGACTGTTCATATTCCTGTACTTTGTGACAATCTCAAGCTATTAAATGACAACTAGTGATAAAGCAGCACTCCAAACCCCACTGTTACAATGCTCCGGCTTTCAAGGCTTGTGCTGAGCTCACTCAAATGGATGCAGTTTAATACAGGCTTCACTTTTGCCCTTTTGCCTCTGACTTGTTCTGTTGTTGGACTGTTTTAATATTTTGATAGATGGGTATTGGGTGTGTAGTTTACATTGACTCTAGTCATAGTGTCTCTTCCATTAACACATCAGAGGCTTCCTCGTTTAAATGCTAGTCTTGAAAACTGCACTCTCCCGTATGCAGGGATCGCTACACTCATGGTAAGGCTGGGGCCGTCAGTACTTTGTGTTTGTGAGGGGAAGGAGAAAATAACTTCTCCAGTGGGAGGAACTTCTGGGAACAAGATGTTGTTTCCAGAGCTCAGAGTAGCAGCCATGTTAGTCTGCATCTGCAAAAAGAAAAGGAGTACTTGTGGCACCTTAGAGACTAACCAATTTATTTGAGCATAAGCTTTCATGAGCTACAGCTCACTTCATCGGAAGCATTCAGTGGAAAATACAGTGGGGAGATTTATATACACAGAGAACAGGAAACAATGCATGTTATCATACACACTGTAAGGAGAGTGATCACTTAAGATGAGCTAATACCAGCAGGAGAGCGGGGTGGGGGGCAAGAGAACCTTTTATAGTGATAATCAATGTGGGCCATTTCCAGCAATTCACAAGAATATCTGAGGAACAGTGCGGGGGGCGGGGGGGAAATAAACATGGGGAAATAGTTTTACTTTGTGTAATGACCCATCCACTCCCAGTCTCTCGTCTCCTCATGCCCCTACTCTACTTGCGCTATATTGATGACATCTTCATCATCTGGACCCATGGAAAAGAAGCCCCTGAGGAATTCCACCATGATTTCAACAATTTCCATCCCACCATCAACCTCAGCCTGGACCAATCCACACAAGAGATCCACTTCCTGGACACTACGGTGTTAATAAGCGATGGTCACATAAACACCACTCTATACCGGAAACCTACTGACCGCTATTCCTATCTGCATGCCTCCAGCTTTCACCCAGATCACACCACACGATCCATCATCTACAGCCAAGCTCTATGATAAAATCACATTTGCTCCAACCCCTCAAACACCTACAAGATCTCTATCAAGCATTCTTACAACTACAGTACCCACCTGCTGAAGTGAAGAAACAGATTGACAGAGCCAGAAGAGTACCCAGAAGTCACCTACTACAGGACAGGCCCAACAAAGAAAATAACAGAACGCCACTAGCCGTCACCTTCAGCCCGCAACTAAAACCTCTCCAATGCATCATCAAGGATCTACAACCTATCCTGAAGGACAACCCATCTCTCTCACAGATCTTGGGAGACAGGCCAGTCCTTGCTTACAAACAGCCCCCCAACCTGAAGCGAATACTCACCAGCAACCACACAACAGAACCACTAACCCAGGAACCTATCCTTGCAACAAAGCCTGTTGCCAACTGTGTCCACATATCTATTCAGGGGACACCATCATAGGGCCTAATCACATCAGCCACATGATCAGAGGCTCGTTCACCTGCACATCTACCAATGTGATATATGCCATCATGTGCCAGCAATGCCCCTTTGCCTTATATATGTGGTCAAACTGGACAGTCTCTACGTAAAAGAACAATGGACACAAATCAGATGTCAAGAATTATAACATTCATAAACCAGTCGGAGAACACTTCGATCTCTCTGGTCACTCGATTACAGACCTAAAAGTCTCAATATTACAACAAAAAGACTTCAGAAACAGACTCCAGTGAGACGCTGCTGAATTGGAATTAATTTGCAAACTGGATACAATTACCTTAGGCTTGAATAGAGACTGGGAGTGGATGGGTCATTACACAAAGTAAAACTCTCTTTCCCCATCTTTATTTCCACCACTCCCCCTCCCCCACTGTTCCTCAGATGTTCTCGTCAGCTGCTGGAAATGGCCCATCTTGATTGTCACTACAAAAGGTTTTCTTCCCTCCCCCTTTCCCCCGCTCTCCTGCTGGTATTAGCTCATCTTAAGTGATCACTCTCCTTACAGTGTGTATGATAACACGCATTGTTTCCTGTTCTCTGTGTATATAAATCTCCCCACTGTATTTTCCACTGAATGCATCCAATGAGGTGAGCTGTAGCTCATGAAAGTTTATGCTCAGATAAATTTGTTAGTCTCTAAGGTGCCACAAGTACTCCTTTTATTTCCAGAGCTGCGGATCGTCAGGCCATCAGGGCTAACAGTTCTGTACTTCAGTTAGCACAAGCGGTTGAAGCCCTAATTTTTAAGGGTTCTTCAGAAGTAAAACATGAAAATAATTGTATGGTAATTAAAATGTGCCTCCCAAATGATTGACCCAAGGAATCCGAAAAAAGCCAAGGCGGGTGAGTTTGTACCTGAATGACCATGATTGTGAATGGTTATGGACCAGTAACAGTGTCTTGCACAGCAGGCTGGGACATGGACATTGTATGCACAGTAGAATGCTAATTGTATAGAGGGAAGGAGAGTTGTCTGGCTCATCTACGTAATAATACCTGGATATAGTAAATTGGTTTGCTTTTGAAAATGGTACATATTACACAGGTCAGTTTTCCCCCAGTCTGAATGGCACTTTAAGTGGACTGAGGGAATCTGGCAGTCCTACATGATTTCTGACTCACATGTCTGACTTAAGAGTTGAGGAAGGAATTGCTGAACTTTTACCTTTATTCTTCAAAATGAAAAAAACTTGCAGCCGGTTTTACCTTGTATAGGAAAATGGCAACGCGCAGTTAGCAATTGCTTTTTAGCAGCTGCTTTTCCATGTTTTCCTTTCGTTCAGCCTGCATCTGTACATGGGATTCAGTGGGGAATTAACAAGAAAAGGTGGGAGGGGAAGCTATGTAGTTAGATGGAATCTACTAAATGATAAATTTATGAATAAAACATAATGTACAGTGTCAACGCTTTCCCTCGCTACCTAACTTAATTCACAAATTAGAGGACAAGCCAGATGGCAGTTAAGGTCTGTCCTTGAAGCTACTTACAAATGCTGAGGTTGAAGTACTGAAGATGGCTAGGAAAGGGATGAAAAATTATGCAGCTGTCTAGATTTTATATTTTATTCTTCATCCCTGCCCTTTATAATTAAGGATCTTTATAACATGATGTTGGAAGTGATTTACAAGGCATACTGTTTTCCTCTTGTTACTATTTAATCGAATTGTAAATAGCTGGAACCTTTCTTTTTTCCTCCTTCTCTTACCTTGGGAGACTTTGGGGTATGTATTTATTGGCTACGCTGTGTTTGTGGGAAGGAGGTAGCTTGTTCCAGTATTGGCGTAAGGCACTGTATTTGGAATAGGAAGACTTGGGGTCTAAGTCCTGGTTCTGCCACTGACTCTGCATGACGCTGAGAAGGTCTCTTCCCCTCCCTGGGCCCCAGGTTCCCCATCTATAAAGTGGGGTTAAAGCTGCTTCACCTTTGGAAACAGCTGAATGTGGAATGGCAACAATTTATTATGTGGATCTAATGCCCTCTGTAGCTTTAATGCCAGACAAATAAAAGTAATTACTTCCCGGCAGTGACCAACTCAACAGAAGGGGTCATTGAAATTGCAGCTCCTTAAAGAGCTGGTCCTATTGAAGTGTTGGGGAAAACAGGTACAAGAATCAGGGCAATATTTGCTTTGGCTGAGGATAGGCTGAGGGTTTCCATATTTAATGCAATCATTCTTTGGGGGAGTGGGGGGTTGCCTTATACTCTCCAAAGCAAGAAAGAGCGTGGTATCATGTAAAGGCTGGGAGAGACCGAGATGGGTAAAGACCACAGAAGCCACTCTGCTACTAACTTGAAAACCCAGCAGTGTAGTAATAGGAGCTGGAAACTGTCCAAGTTTGAGAACACACAGTGATGGATGAGGTGAGATTAAACATCTGTGTGACCTTAAAATAGTGTCCGTATGAAAACCGATTCTGGATGATACTGATTCTGTGACTTGGTTTGCAGCAAATAGTGGTATTAGCAAATGGTTACTTGGGGCTTTAATTTTTAAAATAGGAAAGGAATGAAGCATTTTTTAAAAAGATGTGTATTTGGGGTGTGTAACTTAAGGGATGCCAAACCAATGAACTGAAATAAAAAAAAATCTGTGTGTTGCGACTGTAATGTCACAAAAGCTCCAGTGTAATATAGTAACCCATAGTTGACAGCACATGTTGCGTTGCTATGTTCTGACAGTAGGTCTGGAAAAAAATCCTCAGGCATGTTTAAGCGGTGGGATAAGAAATAGATGTTTCATATCCTAGAAAGCTGAGTGAGTCTCAGGAAATTCCGGCATTCTTGAATTTATTTTATTTGTGGCCAGAGCAAAGTACTGGTTAAAAAATAAAACAACTGATCAAGGTTGCCTTGCTTCAGCTCAACCTCGCAGACTGGGTGCATTTGTGTTCAATAGCCTATTGTTCCCCAGTGCATACAGCCCAATCAGCTGTTACTTTTCCTCTCACAGAAACAGTGCATGTATTTACAAGAAAAAGTCCTGACGCAGCATATTTTGCTAAACGGAAAGGTTACAATTAGTCTTGGTGTTTAGCAGGCTAGGTGCATGTGAGGCAGTTTGAGAAGCATTTGCTCAATTAACTTACCATTGGATTTTAAATGACAGTGCGAGTCTCTTTAAGACTTATAAGACCTCTTGTTTTTTTAGTTTTTCTCTTTGATTTGGCACCCAGCTTCTTCAGAGAGAGAGCAATGTTCTTTTTTGCAGTCAACTTCGAAAGTCAAGAGGGTGCCCATGCCACCCGTCACATCCCCCAGTGTAAACAGTCCTGGAATTTGAACGTGTTTGGATTTCAATCCTGTGTCCAGAACCAAACCATGAAAAGTTGAGCCTATCAAAAGGCCTGAGTCTGCAAAGCACTGAGTGTCCTCCATTCCCACTGAAGGCTTTGGGAGTTGAGGTCACTCACCACAGAGCAGGATAGGGGGCTGAATTTTCTGCAAATGACCCATACACTGAAGTTCATGACTTTTCTTCCTCTGTAGTCTTCCTGCGTCTTAGTTCTTTGTCCCTCATGCAGGTCCCAGTGCTGTGAAGTACTGAGGTCAATGCAAGTTCAGGATGCTTGTGAACCAGTTAAAAAGCCTGGCAGAATCAGGCAGTCATTGAACTGAGCTTTGGTGTGTGCTTGGTTTTGGTTTTCCTACTTGCTATGGAAGTGATTTCCTGAGCAGTTAAAACAAGAACATTATTGGTGCAGAATTGTTGAGTTTGCCTTACAGCTACTTTCCTAAGCAATCAATCATAAGGTATCAAGAGTGGGAAGAAATAACTAATGCAGGGAATGTAGCAACTGCATTACTGCTCTTAGCTATATCTTTGTCTTCCACTCCACCCCAATCCCAACCTTGCCTTGACACATCCTGAGTTTTGCTTCCAATACCAGCGATTGCACTTGCATGTGCCAGTGGAGTAGCTGACTTCCCCCTCAAGATAACCTAATGCAGATAATCAAGCTCTAAATGTGCAAGTAGATATGAGGCAAGTGGTTGCTGAATCTGAGCTGTGCACTTCGCTTCCATATCGGTTTAAGGGAAAACCCTGAATCCACTTTGATCTGTTCATCTGATGGATACAATATAAAATAAGCTTTTGTGACAAATGACCATCATAGCCTCTCCGAGTGTGGGACGGTAATTCAGCTGAGAGTGTTTAATGGAGGAAACTAGCTATCATGTGGCTACATGAGCTAATCTTAGAGCAGAGGTGGGCAAACTATGGCCCGCAGGACCGTTCTGCCCAGGCCCTGAGCTCCTGGCCCGGGAGGCTCACCCCGACCCCTCCTCTGCAGCCTCAGCTCACTGCGCTGCTGGAGCAATGCTCGGAGCTGCAAGCTCCTGGGGCAGCACAGCTGCAGAGCCCAGCCTGACCCCACGCTTGGTGCTGCGCAATGCATGGCTGCTCTCCTGGTGCAGCCGTGCCGCCAGCCACCAGTGCTCCAGGCAGCACGGTAAGGAGGCAGGGAGTGGGGGAGGAGGGTTGGATAGAGGGCAGGGGTGGTCAGGGGCCGGGGGTGTGGATAGGGGTCAAGGCAATCAGGGGGCAGGGAACAGGGAGGTTGAATGGGAGCAGGGGTTCCAGGGGTGCTCAGGGAGAAGGGGAGGTTGGATGAGGCAGGAGTCCTGGGGGGCCCGTCGGGGGCGAGAAGCAGAGGGAGGGGTTGGGTGGGGGCAGGGGCCAGGCCATGCCTGGCTATTTGGGGAGGCACAGCCTCCCCTAACTGGCCCTCCGTACAATTTCTGAAACCAGATGCGGCCCTCAGGCCAAAAAGTTTGCCTGCCCTTGTCTTAGAGGGAAACAAGAAGGCTGCCCTGTGCATTGTTTTACACCTTTTGCTATACAGCAGGAGGCATATTTAAGAACATAATAACACAACAATTGCCATACTGGGTCAGACCAATGGTCCATCTAGCCTAGTATCTCGTTTTCTGACAGTGGCCAGTGTCAGATGCTTCAGAGGGAATGAACAGAATGGGGCAATTACTGAGGGATCCATCCCCTGCTGTCCAGTCCTAGCATCTGGTAGTTGAAGGCTTAGGGACGCCCAGATCATGGCATTGCATTTCTGACCATTTTGGCTAATAGCCATTGATGGACCTATCCTCCATGAACTTAACTAATTCTTTTTTGAGCCTAGTAATACTTTTGGTCTTCACAACATCCCCTGGCAACGAGTTCCACAGGTTGACTGTGTGTATGTAAAGAAGTGCTTCCTTATGTTTGTTTTAAACCTGGTGCCTGTTAAATTCTTTGGGTGACCCCTGTTTCCTGCGTTACCTGAAGGGATAAATAACACTCCCCTATTCACACTCTCCACACAATGATTTTATAGACCTCTATCTTATCCCCTTGGGTTGTCTTTTCTGAGCTGAACAGTTGTAGTCTTTCTAATCTCTCCTCATATGGAAGCTGTTCCATATCCCTAATAATTTTTGTTGCCGTTTTCTGTATTTTTTTTTCAGTTCTAACGTCTTTTTTGAGATGGGACAACTAGAACTGCACGCAGTATTCAAGGTGTAGGCATACCATGGATTTATATAGTGGCATTATATTTTCTGTCCTATTATCTATCCCTTTCCTAAAGGTTCCTCACATTGTTAGCTTTTTGACTGACTGACTCCATCACAGTGAGCGGATGTTTGAGAACTATCCACGATGGCCAAGGTCTTTGAGTGGTAACAGCTAATTTAGACCTCACCGTTGTGTATGTGTAGTTGGGATTGTTTTCTAATGTGCATTGCTTTGGGTTTATCAATACCATTCTGTCTGCCGTTTTGTTGCACAGTGACCCAGTTTTGTGAGATCCCTTTGTAACTCTTCCTAGTCACTTATGGATTTAACTGTCTTGAGTAACTTTGTATCATCTGCCAACTTTGCCACTTTGGTGTTATACCACGCTTCTCAGATCCTTTATGAATATGTTGAACAGCAGTGGTATTGTACAGGTGTTTGGGGAAACCCTGCTATTTATCTCTCTCCACTGTGAAAACTTAACCTTTATTCCTACCCTTTTGTTTCTTATCTTTTAACCAGTTATTGATCCATGAGGGAACAATCCCTCTCATTCCAGGCCTGCCTACTTTCCTTTAGAACTTTTGGTGAGGGACCTTGTCAAAGGCTTTCTGAAAGTCTACGTACACTGTATCCACTAGATGACCTGTGTCCTCATGCTTGTGTTCCTTTCTGTCTTCCTCAATAGGATTTCACCTTCAATTGTTAAAGGATGTCTCTGTCTCTCACTGCCTCTTTTACTCTGTCTAACCACTGTGGCATTTTTTGGGTCCTCTTAGTATTTTTTTTATTTGGGGTAAGCATATCGTTTGAGCCTCTATTATAGTATTTTTAAAAAGATTCCATGCAGCTTGCAGGCATTTTCCTTGGGTGACTGACTGCTCCTTTTAGTTTCCATTTAACTAACTTCCTCATTTTTGTGCAGTTGCCTTTTGTTGAAGTTAAATGCAGCTGTGGTGGGCTGCTTGAGAATTATTCCCCCTCCAAAGATGTTAAATTTAATTCCATTACGGTTGCTATGACTGAGTAGTTCAGCTATGTTCACCTCTTAAACCTAATCCTGTGCACCACTTAAGACTGAATGAAGAACTGCCTCTCCCCTTGTGCGTTCCATAACTAGCTGCTCCAAGAAGCAGTCATTAATGATGTATTAAACTTCTTTCTCTGCATCCCATCCTAAGGTGACATGTACCCAGTCAGTAGTGAACTAGTTGAAATCCCCCATTATTAGGGCTCAGCGTCTGTCATGGAGGTCGCAGAAGTCACGGAGCCCTCTCCCCCCAGCAGGGGCCCCTTCCCAAGGTTTGGTCACTGGTGTTTTTAGTAAAAAAATCATGGACAGGTCACGGACCGTGCATTTTTGTTTATTACCCGTGACCTGTCCATGACTTCTACTAAAAAGACCCATTTCTAAATCATAGCCTTATCCATCATTATTGGGTCTTCTGTTTTTGTAGCTTCTTTAATCTCTCTGAGCATTTCAGTCAGAGTCTAGGACCTGTCAGGTGCTTGGTATTATATTCCCGCTGCTATACCCTTATTAATGCTTGGAATTTCTATCCATAGAGCTTCTGTGGTATTGTCTGATTCATTTAAGGTTTTTACTATATTTGACTTTGCTTTCTTTCATGTATAATGCCACTTCCCACCAGTGTGACCTGCTCTGTTGTTTATACACAGGCACTTATCAGATTTGTCAATATTTGGCTGTCTGCCTTCATGTGGTGTAATTTAATGGGACTCTTTCTTCCCTTTTCTTTCCTTTCTTCAGTTCCTACTTGTACTTTATCAACTTCTATCATCTCCTCTTTGCTAGAATATAGAGTATCCCCTTTAATAAATCCCTCCATAAAGGATGTGTCTGTCTGAACTGTGTGCTCCTCCGCACCTGTCATCTTTCCCCAGCCCTTACATTCTAGCAGTCTTTCTACATTTTGGTTTTGGTGAAGCTTCCTCTCTAGACTCTTCCTTTCCCAAAAAGGTCCTCCAGTTCCTAAAAAACCTAAATTCCTCCTTCAAACACCATGTTTCATCCACGCATGGAGACCTTGCAGTTCTGCCTGTCTAATTGGCCCTGCTCGTGGGACTGGAAACATTCCAGAGAAACATATTTTTCTTCCTCCACTATTACAAAATTTGAGGGGAAAATCGAGCCACTGTCCGTGCTCCCTTGAGTCTCTGGAGCAATGGTTCACTAGCAGACCTGTCAGGAGCTGGGCTACAGTCCAGAGGACCCTGGTACATAAATAATGGAGCAAACAGAATATGCCATTTTAATTTTTAACTGCTATTTTTGGAACCATAGGGTGAAAATCATAACCAATTTGCCAAATGTAAAAAACAAGATATTACAAAATAGGAAGAAAGAGGTATTTTCCTTTCCAAGCATTTGGAGGGAGCATCTACAAGCAATAGATCAGTTAATTAACTAACTTCAAAATCTATTTGATAGGGCCCTCTAAAATTGGGGCATTGAAAAAGGGCAAGATTCTAGATTAGTGGTTCTCAAACTGTGGGTTGGGACCCCAAAATGGGTCGTGACCCTATTTTAATGGGGTTACCAGGGCTGGCGTTAAACTTGGTGGAGCCTGGGGCTGAAGCCAAAGTCTGAACCCCACTGCCAAGGGCTGAAGCCAAATCCCAAGGGCCTCAGCCCTGGGCAGCGGAGCTCAGGCTTTGGCTTCGGTTCTGGGTGGCAGGCCTCAGGCTTTGGTCCCCCTTCCTGGGGACACGTAGTAATTTTTGTTGTCAGAAGGGGGGTCACAGTGCAATGAAGTTTGAGACACCCTGTTCTAGATAGTTCTCGGCATGGTTGTGCTCCTCCCCCGCACCCTGGTAATAGAACTCCTCTTATTAAAAAAAAAAAAAAAAAGCCAAAAACAAACCCACAACTTTCTACTCCACTTTCTAATAGGGATGTGAGTGGTCATACTTCTGTAGTAGAAATTGTTAACGACCCGTTGCATGCCACTGACTTGCTGCATGCATGATGCGTGTGCCATTTTTACTGGGGCACAGATTGGAATCTACTTCGCAGGTGCCTCTGTTACCTATGTGTGTGCTAGCTACAGTTTTTTTACCCTGTTAAAGCTTTAGAGCTTGAGGCAAAGTTCACTGAAATCAATGGGAGTCTTTCCTTAGTTACCACATAGCAACACCACCTGGCTGTATGTGACAATCAGTTTTACTTGAGGGGGGTGGGGGTGGAAGGAGGAGAAATTCGTTAATGGGGTTGGCTTTGCAGGATGTTCTGTGTCAGAATGGCAGACTTCCAAATGAGTACCAGGTTAAGTGGTGCGGAGACTGATTCATTACACCAAGGAAACACTGAATTACGGCACATTCCTTATGGAATGCTCTGTCTGCTCCTCAGTCTGTTGTATAGCTGGCTCACCTTCATTCCTGTATCAGTCTTACCGACAAAGCCATAGATGGAAAAGAGGTCTATTTGCATAGCACGTTAATAAGCTCATCACGCCTACAAAGCCTTGCAAATCCATTACTGCTTTTGTAAATGGGGAGAAAGTGGAATGGGGAAGAAATATAGTGTAGACTGAGTATCAACCATTAAATAATTGCTAGTAAATTTTGTGTTAAGTGTTTTGCTTCCTCCAACCCCTGTAAATCCTGAAATATTACTATCATGTGGAAATGAATGTGCAGCAGGGTATCACAAATTTGCAAGACATATAACATGTAGGATGTGTTTTTGTTTTTCTTAACATTGCCTATGTAGGGTACTCCACAGTTGGCAACATGAATGGTTTCACTGGCCCTTTTCAAGAAGCCCATGGATCATGATCAGTGTGCACTTAAAAGAACACTGTGTGCCTGTCCATTGTAGTGTCCCCTGGCTTGGCTTCTATGGAGCCCTGATGGAAATGGAATCTAACCCTGACTAGAGAACAGATGGCAGTGGTACCTTTCCCAGAGTGTGAACCCCACCCTGTGTTTTGTAGCAGGCCACACTAGGAGAAGGAGGTGTAATTGACACTTCCCTCTGCCTGAAGGAATGAATGTGGCTCAGTGTTTTGACGGCAAATAAATGCACACGACTATAAGCTTGCATATTTGCATGTAATTTTTATTTTCCCTGACAGAGGGATTCAAGATGCATGAGTTCTCCAACCAGAAAAAAGTTAGAGTTGACCAGGTTTGCCCTCATGTAGCAGTTAGGGCAGCTGGGCGGGAGGGGGAGCTATGGGGAATCACACGCTTTAACTTCCCCTTGAACTGTATGTTCCGAACTGCCTTGGATGGTATACTGTCGGGAAAGCAAGGCTTCCAATTTAAACTCTCTTACAAAAGTCAACTCAAATTTGAGAGCCTTAAGTTATCACATAACTTGAAGAAAAAATTAACTAATATCCTGATTTTTGGGGGGGGGGACCAACAACCTGAAACAAAATCCCTTACCACTGCTCCCCCTTTCTCCCTCTATCCCACCCCCCAATTAAAGGTGCATGATCACTTTGGTTGAGAGTTGTCACTGAACTCCATGGAACTGTTTCTTTTTCACACTGCCCTGCTGGTCTTTGTGGTGCATTGGCAGGGTAAATTGGTCAGAGCTGGATCCTGGTATATTTGTCAGTGACAAGAGGACAGATGTGCTCAAGGAGGCAAGCAAAGCTGGTTGCTCTAATGTTTAAGTTTATTAATGTCAGTATGTACTGCCATGAAAAATGGTCTTGTTAGTTTTCTTCAGTGTTTGTTACGTTTTTCAAATGGATCATTCTAGGAATAAGTACTTTCCAACCACAACCGCAAATAAGACCATTATCCTAAAGCTTTGCATCCATGCAATCCACAGGCATAAACAAAGCTGTGCATGTAGAAGAAGACCTGAATGTTAAGTACTTCATTTGTTAAGTTACACTGCTGTTTAAATTCAGTCCTGGAACAACATGTTTTTTCAACACTTAGGAAGAAGCAGCAGCAAATCACCAGTGATGATAGGCAGCTCTAATTAATGTTTGAGCGCCCAGAGATCCTCAGATGAAAGTACATATTTTATTATTTTTCTTGTGTTAATTGCTAGAGTTGGAAGCTAAATATTCTCCTAGTAACTCAGTAACCGCCAATTCTGATATATATATTTTTTTAAAGCAGGGGACTCTGACATCTCTGCTTCACGTTGATTCACTGTGTGAATGTGGGCTACTCATTAACCATTCTGTGTGTCCTTTTCTCCATCAGGAAAATGAGATTAACAACCCATCTCCAAAGGCTTCAGGGGCTGATTTCACATTTGTAAAATGCCTTGAAAATCTTAGATGAAATATGCCATATAAATGCAAACGGGTATTGCTGCTAATAATTCTGCTTCATAAACAGCATTAAAAAACACTTGTACCTGAAAATGCTTATGGATGGCACACATGTACACACACATCACTCGGAGAGATCCTTTTTTAGAAGAAAAAGTGTTACTTTTGGAGGCTTTGTCCAAGTGGAAATGCTGTCTGGCTTCTCCAAACAAGGGTGTTATCAGTTTGGTGGTGCTGTGTTAATAATGGAGGTTGCACATTAACTGCACTTAACTGAATAACCCCAAATTGGTGTCTTTTGGGAATACCCAAAACGCACACAGCTCCTTTGGTTTTCCTCAGGAATAGTCCGTGAAGGAGTTTGATCAAGAGACTTTGTGGAGTGATTTTTGAGGTACAGGGGAAGGGGAGAGATTGTAGTCACCTAAAGGTAATTGTAACCATTTTCTAACTGTGGATACAGTTAATTAGGTGCTTTTGGTGATCTCTTGGTGGGGAGGGAGAGCTATTTTAACCTTCGTTTATTAGGTAACTTCTATCATTTTGGTTTTCCTTTGTTGGGCTTCTGTTTAACACTTGGTATTTCATTTTGTTCTCTCCTTGCTCAGAGATTCGCACGCAACTCATTGAGCAGCTGAAATGCCTCGACCAACAGTGCGAGCTTCGGGTCCAGCTACTTCAGGACTTGCAGGATTTCTTTCGCAAGAAGGCAGAGATTGAGATGGATTATTCAAGGAACTTGGAGAAGTTGGCTGAGAGGTTCCTGGCTAAAACAAGGAGCACTAAAGACCAGCAATTCAAGTAGAGTTGTGCAAAGTTTCTTCTGGAGGCTGGGCATGGGTGTGGGGGTGGGAGGAGAGAGCGGACATATAGCATGTTGGGGGTGGGAGGGGAGGGAATGGGGCACCATGTCCCTTTGTTAGGAACTTAAAAGGAAAATACTTTTTCTCCCAAGTGACCCAGGTGTGTGTTTGAAAAAAGTAGTTTCCCTTTTATGTGGTGTTAGCTGGATTAGCACAACTGTTGCTGGTGGAGTGTAACTCCGAGGGGGAATGGAATGGCGTATTGTGGTAAACAGAGAATAACTTAACGAGGGAGCTGACACACGTGTAAAGTGGAGGGCAGAATCTGAGCTCTTCTCTAGATGTGTTTGGCTTTTATCTTGGCTATTAAGGGAATACTTTTTTCTAATATTATGGATTTATTGTGTTTGCTATATATCTCTTTTTAGTTAAAAATCCATTAAGTAAAACTCCTCAGTTCTGGGGAGTGGGGGGGAGGGGATGGTTAGTATACTCCTAAGAAAACCCTTACTTCTGTAATGCCATCACTTTTGATCCTGGCCTCAGGAAGAAAGTAGCATAAATGGTGGTGAGGTGGAGTTCATGGTACATTTAGATGGAGGGAGGAGATCCAAATTTGTGTGTATGGTAACTAGATACTAAGGTAATGGCAAGTTAAAAAATCATTCAGCTAGAAGATCTGTCAGATAAAAGTATGATTCTCCAATAGATCTTTCATATGATTCAGGTCAGTCTGTAAAAGACTTTTGGCTTCATTGATTCTACCATGATGATGACACCATGAAGTGGGAGGAAACCAGAGAAGATTATTCATTTATATATATTCATTGGGTGTGTAGGGTGTTACATGATGGAAGAAGTGCCCCAAACAAGTGAGTCCCTACCTGGAGAGTTGGTAGTTGGAGACAACGTGTAAAACAGGACAATCCAATACAGTTCTGACCAGATGATTTTAGTTGCTTCTCTAGTGCAGCTTCTGTTTTTAGATCAGGGTTTGTACTATTCCCACTTAATTAAAACATCACTTTCTGGTGCCCTGAATGTTTTGTTGGCTGCTACCTCTTCTCCCTCCCCCCCCGTGTTGTGATGAGTTTGATGCTTGAGTGGGATTACCCAGCATGTGCTGAACTTCGTTTGATGTGACAACCCGCTGATATTTTCCTTTCTGCCCTCGGACAAGAGTGTCTGTTCATCTTATTAACTATTACTTAGGCTAGAGTGTGTATATATATGCACAGTGCTGGAATGCTGGTGGGAGTGTGCACACAAGCTAATACAATGCAGAGAATGCAGAGCAGCTTCAAATTTGGAGACCATCTTGTGGCCAGATCATCAGAACAAGGGAGTCCCTTATCCTGGCTTTCTTGCATGGTGCTGCTGCAGCTGATATCCCAACATGCACAAAGCTTGTCATGTTTTGTTGTCAAGACAGCAGCTGTGGTGGCAACTACAGGCAGAAGGAGCCTTGGGATATGAATCACTTCAGTTTTGGACAGATGAGCCTTTTTTTTTTTTTTTTTGCTGAAGGGATCCATCTGGATCTGCTTCCCCCCCAAAATAGAGTTGGTTTAAATTCTAGCCAAGGTTGGATCACAGCATTATATCTTTCTATTGGGCTTTTTTAATTGCTGTATTTGGGGACACACCTTGTTGGTGCTGGGAGGAGGTGGGGGGAGAGCATTTTTCCTTTTTATACTAGAAAGCTTTCTCTGGAAGCCATTAAATAATCACCCTTTGACTTCCTTTTTTTAATACAGTTTAGATGTAACTCACCTTTTGTTCTCGGCCAAACTGATATTTAATGCAAACATCCTCATTAAAAGACACACTGCATTATATCACCCACAAAGTCTGACCTCTAAGCAGAGCTATTAAACAGAGGTTGCCAGAGAATTCTTCTATGTATTTATAGAACCATAATTGTGCCTTGAAGATTTTTGCTGTCCTTCTTTCCAGCAGCAGTAAAAACTTCTGTGGAACTGAAAACCGTGTGCTCTCTGCAGACACCACTAAAAATGGGCTAAAGTCATTTCTTGAATGGTAATTAATTCTGCTACGTCCTGATTGGACTGTTCTTGTTTTGCCAATGAAATTTGAGAAGATAAATTTATATTAAATGATGGTATAAAGCCTCCCAAAGGAAATGTTCTTGCATTAACAATCTAATGTTGGAAGGGTGTACATTGCTATCCTCTTGTTTGAGTCTTTGATTGGCTCTTTAATATGGGAGTGATTGATAAAAATCCAGCAGGGTCCTAAATGATGCTGCACTGTTTGTTATTCAAAGGTATTAGGCAAAGTATTGCAGAAGGTGGGTTCAATGTATGTGATCTTTACTTAAAGAGCCTAATTTTATATTTCTAATAACACTTCAAAAATAAAGAGCCATTTTGCCTCGTGACAGAAGGATTAAAACGCCCCAGCTAGTGCAGAAAGCAGCCAATCTGAGTTGGACAGGCCATTATTAGCACATAACATCTTCACATGTTTTTGTATTGAGGGCCCATCCTCTTCCAGCTGCAATTCAAGGTGTTCTCAGAAACCTTTAGTTTAGCTTTTCACGTCACATCCTGTAGCCATGCTTAAGGCTGGCTATAGGAATCCTGTTGGTCATTCCTTCTCTCACACTGACTTTTCCAGGCCGGAGCAGAGCATTTTCAGGCGGAAGCCTTCTGGCTTTTTGGAACTTGTGCTCTCTCTGGTAGTTTGTTGGAACCCGTATTTAGCAGTCTTCAGGGCAAAAATTTCATCAGATTTTGGGTTATTTTTCCCCTTTAGTCCTCCAGTGAGGATAATCTAGATATGGATGGTTTTCTGGCCAAAACAGTGAAAATGGTTTTGAAACAACCTGTTCTAGGTAGTTCCCTGTATAGTTTGGTTGGCCATCATTACATCTTGTCGATGTTAATGCAAGCAATACTTCAAAATACTACCTAAGGAAGTAAGCAAATTATTGATCCTGCAGGCTCGGTCACTTAGCTGGTTAATGCACAAAGGTACCATGTTCAAGGCTAGTAGATGGTTGGATGGGATGGGGCGTGGCTAGAGTACCTCATACTGGGGTAGCATCCCAAAGTACTTGGAACTCCAGAGACTAAATCCTGCAGTCATTCCTGGTCCTTGCAAAGCTCACACGTTAGCTTTATCTATTTTACGGTCTACATGATTTAGACCTAGACGTACTGTAATAGCTTAACCTACCACTGAACTGCAGTCACACTCAAACTAGTCAACAGTGCACAGCAGAATCAGGAAAGAAGTTAGTATTGAAAGCATGGTCTCTTGCTGTGGGATGTCCTAGTTAGAATTGTGCAATGTGAAGGAAAGCAAGGAGCTCGGATTTTCGATGATGGTAGGGTCAGGAAATAACATGGCGAGAAAAAAGCCTCAAGTCTCTCCTCAGACACAGCATCTTTCTCTTCAAATCAACTCACTTTAAAATTAACCAATTTTGTTTTTGCATAAAGTTATGTACAGATGCAACTTATGGCTTTCAGTGGGGCCTGGCATTTTTACACTATTCCTTAGGTTTGCTGGGTGAGGCACAGTGAACTGAAATGACTTCTCTGAGGTCACATACCATAGTGACTCATTTGGCTCTGTGTGGATTAGCAGCCGGGACTTGAATCCCAATCCTTTGCTGTAACTACTGGCCACGTGGTGTCCTAGTCCTTGTATATGGTTAAGAGGGAGGGCAATATGGGTTTAGGTTAGCCACTTACCAACTGTTAGTCTTTTGAGGCCCAGGAGGATGCTTGGATCTTTAAAAGCTTGAGATGTACTTCCTGCCCAAACCTTATAGTCTTAATTAGATGTAGACTAAATGGATGACACGCCCATCGTTTTTCAGATAAGGGAATAAGTTTAACATGATACAGAAATGTTAAAGAAATTATTTTTGAAGGGCTTCACAGAAGTATTTTGAAGAAGCATTCCTGATGCATTGGGAGGAGGAGGCTGCTCTGGATGTATAGGGCAGCATGGAAGAAGATGTGAAAATGAGAATGGAAGAAGGCTACCAAGGAAGACACTAGAAAGCTGACAGGCTCACAAAGGAATTGATATGGAGACTTAAAAGAAACAACAATAACAGGAGTGGGCCTTGAAGGGAGGGCAGAAACATGAGGCCAGTGGAGTCGGCAAGGGGAAATCCATTCAAGAATTTGAATGTAGAGAATCAATCAGAGCGGCAAAGAAGATGCAGCTTTACCAGCGGTGTTTTGAATGGACTGAATTCTGATATTTGTGCCATCATCTTAGTTGTCTGTGTAGTCTTGCTTTGTACAAGCAGTGCTTCCAGGGTCAAGAGTGAAATGTCTCCATGTAGCCATATTTTGTTGCAGCACTGCCATGTTACATTGCACATCATTCAATAGCAATATGTGATATAAATGTCCTTATGTTATGGGGGAGGAGTCTGTCCTGTTGGACAAATTTAGAAAAATGGTAAATCTAAATGAGGCAGAAGCTTGAATGAGTGTTGTTCATGAGAGACAGATGTTGTCATCTTCCCTCCGAGAAGGCCCCTTTCACCTTGTTTCAAGCACTGAATACACCTGTAGTTAATATTTAATGGAATGTTATTGTGATTCAGCCGTTTGAGTGACTGCTTTGTGGTTACAGCCTTGCTAGTTGTGGTTGAGTTGAAAGCATAATTAACTGTCACAAACACTATTCTCTTCTAAACTGTGGAGATGGAATTAAGCCAAAAGTTTTTTTTTACAGATGTTTCAAGTCCTGTTCAAACCTAAACCTTCCTAAAAGACTATCTGAGCAAATCCAACTGTCAGACTTCTGTCCCGGTGGATTTCCATGGTATTGCAAAATGACTTTCCAGAACACACAACCATGTGGCAACTCTGTAATTGAGAGGCCAGAAACCTAAATATACACAATAATAACACGTTCCTTCATATAACATGGTAATTATGTCACAAGATGCCATGTTGTTCTATGGCAGGTTACCATGTCACTTGCAGTTGTCACTGGCAATTTTTAGATGGCCTAACAAACTTCTAGAGGAGGAAATTTGTCAGGCAGTTACCCTATAATTTGCATGAACTTTCATAATCAAAAGCTACCATGTAATTGCCAAGTTACTGTACATGGGTTCATGTAATGGAATGCTGTTAAGAGCAGCAGGCCCCAAGTTTCAGCCTTGAAATTGAAATGATTTGGCCACCACTCTCTCTGCTGTATGAAAACAGAGCAGTAGACATGGGCACTGTGAGGTGCAGACTTGTGTGTGTTGTGTTGTGTTTTTGTATTGGGTTTATTTTTGTTAGGCATGGCCTCATCAAGAGCTTGGGTTTGCGGCAGCTACACTCTTCCTTTTAGGGATATTTTGAAACCTAGATTACTGGCTGCCGACAATAGCTATGAATAGATAGTGGTGGATTGAAACGGGTTGTGTATGTGTTTGCACAATATTATATAACCACCTTCACTGGAGCATCTGAGTGGTTTACCAAGGTGGGTGACTGCTGTCCCCATTTTACAGCTTGGGAAACCGAGGCACAGATTGACTTAACCAAGATAGCGCATGAGTTGATGACAGAATGAGAACTTGGATTTCACTTGCTTTTAACCACTAGGCCATATCTTCTGGAGCTATCAACTTCGACCTTTTTTTTTTTTTTAAAGGGAACTTTCAGGTAGAGAAGACTGAATAGTGAGAATATTTCTATCGGAGGTACTTATTTGGTGAGCACTTTTTTAGTACCCCTTGCTAGATGCATGCATTGCAGCAGATGTTGCCGTGACTGATCTTCAGTCTTGAGGTTCCTTAAAAGAAGCATGACAAAACACTGAGTGTAGCTTCTACCAGCTACTGAGGGTTCATCCAACCACCGTAGGAGTTCTCAGACCCTCAGCCCACACCTTTCAGTCTAACAATCAAAATTCTGGATCTTCTGTGATTTGATCTGCCCGTTCATCCACAGTAGCAAATACCATGAAGAAGATATAAATAGCATTGCAAATGTTCCGTGATTTTCTTAAAGGAAGAAATTAAAAAAAAAAAAAGACTAAGCAAATATAAGACTGCAGACTATTTTAAGAGAGGATTATAAAATAGCTTTAGAGAACCAGGATAATCTTGGGAAGTAGGATGCCGAGTATCAACTGTCAACTGCAGAATAGAGGAATGGCCAGGACATGCCAGCATGAAATTCAGATGACTTTCTGGCAGCCTATGCATTGAAGCAGAGGATGCAGAATAAGTCTGGCAGTCTTCAGGCTGAGCATTTGTAAACAGCAGATGTTCATAACTGGAATCTTTGGAAGGCGGGTTGGAAAGCAAGGGTATATGTCAGTGCTCGAAATTCTTTGAATTTACAACGAGCATGAGCAGTGTCAGGAAGGCTTTCTTAAGATATTGATTTGAATCAGCAGTTTACAGAGAAACATAATTTTAGGTCTTCAGAAGTTACTAATTTTAAGGGGAGGAGAATGCAGGTTTTCGGGTGGATTTGGTAACATTTTGTCTGATGAATACACTATTAAATAGCGTCAAACCAAAATGGATTTTATTAAATAATAAACATAGTGATATTTTGTCCTTTTAAATGTTTTCCTTTGGAAATTGGGAATCACATCTTTTTGATTGCTCACCCTGGTTGCACTGACCTACTCAGCAGTCTTGTCTGCACTTGGAAAGTTAAGACACATCATTCTCCACCAGTGGAGACTTGTGTAGACACAGGGAGTTTGCAGATGGTATTTCACCACTGTATCATCTGTCCTTGCCCTGTGTAGGGCTAGATGATGCAGTCATGCTTCAGGAGGTTTGTCTAGACTAAATCTTCTATCATTGTGACCACCAGTGCAGCTGCACATGTGAAGAACTATGGAACCCAATTTTCCTGGTAGAAATTCAGCTTTTGTCAGTTTCTAGCCCTGATAGGTCATAAACTAGACTTCAAAATGTCATAATTCTAATGTCTACTGTGATAAAATTCCTCCTCTACCTTGGTGGGTCTTGCAGTTACTGGCGGATTTGCTCGCCTTGGAGCTTCATGGCAGCCCTCAGTTTGGCCGTTTTCGTGAACCCACAGTCCAGGTAGACTCCTCCTGTGTCTGACCAGGAGTTGGGAGGTTTGGGGGGAACCCAGGCCCGCCCTCTATTCCAGGTTCCAGCCCAGGGCCCTGTGGAATGCAGCTGACTAGAGTGCCTCCTGGAGCAGCTGTGCAACTCCCTGGGTTACTTCCCCATGGCCTCCTCCCAACACCTTTTTTATCCTCACCATAGGACCTTCCTCCTGGTGTCTGATAATGCTTGTACTCCTCAGTCCTCCAACAGTATGCGGTCTCAGTCTCAGCTCCTAGCGCCTCTTGCTCCCAGCTCCTTACCTGTGCACCACAAACTGAAGTGAGCTCCTTTTTAAAACCCAGGTGCCCTGATTAGCCTTCCTTAATTGATTCTAGCAGCTGCTTGATTGGCTGCAGGTGTTCTAATCAGCCTGTCTTAATTGTCTCCAGAAGGTTCTTGATTGTTCCAGAACCTTCCCTGTTACCTTACCCAGGGAAAAGGGACCGACTTAACCTGGGGCTAATATATCTGCCTCTATTACTCTCCTGTAGCCATCCAGCCCGACCCTGTCACACTACCTTGTTTCTCACCTCTGCCTTCGACACCATGATTTTAGCAGCCACTATGCAGAAGTGTGAGTAACGCTGAATACCATGTAAACGAAGTTCTAAGGTCTGAAGATGGTCGAGCATTAGTTTTAGATCTCATGATTCAAGAGATGATAGCTGCTACGTAATGTTGGAATGGATATGAGATGGGGAATTAGTAAGATCGTAATCATGATGCTGTGACTTGAAAAATCTATCACTTACTAGGTCTATAAGCATGCTATATATACAACTGGATAGCTGATTCCCATATTCCCCTGGGGGGGGGGAGGGGGGAGAATACAATTTCTAGCCTGAATTGTATATGATATCAGACTTTAAAAAAGTCCCTGATCCTTCAGTCCATCAGTACTATGGTTCTGGCACTGGTCCAAGACTACACTTCGTTACACTGACCCATGGTCCAAAGTAACTTCCATTCCTTGGAAATGTTTTGTCTTCAGCAGGCTCTGTAGTTCCATGTGATATGCATGAAGCACTTGGTTCTTGTGTCGCCAGCCTCTCAGGGATGAAATATTATTCTCCATCTCCACTCCCACAGAAAACAAAAGTCCCTTTTAATACTGAGTACCAATCTAAATTAAAGGGAAGCTGTGAATGTTTGGGATTTCACGTGACCTATTGTTTTCTTTAATTTCTTCCTTTCTGTCTGTTTGCAAATGCTGTACAACTGTGGAAAAGGAGGAGGTTCCAAAACAAAGGTTTCCAAGTCGTTTTCTCTTGATTAACAAAGGAAAACCTTGGATGAGCAGAGTTCTACTCAGCGATGGGTGCTGGAGACTGAAACATTTCCACTTACAGAAAAGACTTTTCCTTCAAGGAGGCATTCAAAACGCCTGGTCTTAAGGGGGAAATGCTGGCAATGCCTTGCCTGCACTAGGAATCCTACTGCTGGCCAAGATTCAATGATTGTACCAGTATTAGCAATGGTACAAACATTTAGGAAATCAAGTCTAGTGTAGACAAGGACTCAGTGGCTAATGAGGCCACATGACCTGTTAGTGAAGCCTATATTTAAGGCTATCTTTTTAAGGTGACAAGTAAAATATGTTTTAAAAAATTTGAGCTTGTTCTTTTTTTGCTTTTTATGATGTATAAAGTCCAAGCCACTGTTTGTTTTCAGCACTGTCCCTCTTGAGCCCCTATTTCTATCATGACAACAGAAAATTTGCTTACTAATAAAGTTGAAGAGCAGTTGGAGAAGTTCTGCACTCCCAGAGGTGAAATCCCAGGGCAGTGTTCATTTAAACGCTAAATCTTTCAGAGGCTTATATTGATTGCAAAGCTGTTCCCTGGTGCCAAGTTCATTCTCCCTTGGATGTTGTTCCCTGACCTCCCCTTTGTTTCCTCACTCAGACATAGCCCTGTAGTTTAGCACCTCCTTTAAGAGAAGGCTATTTTCTGCTCCAGGGCTGGGCTGGGGAATACCTTGGAGCATCACCTCACTTCATGAACAGCACCTGTCCCTTGCGCATGATTTCAGTAGAAGGGCCAAACGGTCTGTTGGTCCACAATATCCTTGGACAGATGTCATGTGGATGGGCAATTTAATCCAAAGTCCTTTAAGTTACTAGTCTTTAGCTCTGCTCTGGTGACAGACAAAAAACTTTAGTGAAAATTGCAGGACTTTACAAAGACAGCGCTAGAAAAAAATCCACGTGCCTTAAGAAACCATTACTTTGGTAAGGTTTTTTTAATCTGTGCACAGCCTCCCTCTCCCCCTGTTTCTCCCCACAAATGCTGAGATCCAGTCCAGCTAAGGCTCACCTAAATCAGCTCCCTAGATCTACCATTGTCGTAGCACAGGCTTTAAACAAGGAGAGAGGTTTGTTTCAAGCCCTGGATCTGACTTTTGGGAGAGTTTGGATCTGGGCTGAATCAGCATCCTCCATGTGAATCAGCATCCTCTAAACTTTGGGCGAAGTTCAGATCCAAACTTTGCAGTTTGGGCTTATGTCTAGTTTAAATTAATTCAAACAGATCACCCATTGAAGCAATGCTGTCAAACCTAGAGGACTGGCTGGGAGTCCATCCAACTTTTACACTTCCATCTCCTTCGTGGGTGACCTGAAATCAGAAACAGAATAAAATATGCCAGCCCCTCTGAGAACTGCAGTGAGCAAGAATAGCTGCAATTCTGCCTGTGGTTATGGCTAGAAATTGTATTTTTAACTTCCCGTCTTCAGGAACGGTTGTGTTGTGTTGCTTTGCTGTATGCTGTGAAAACAGCTGCCACATTCTACCCCAGAGACGGCTGCAGTTCAGAGGTGGCTGAAGTAATTTGCATGTGTGTATAGCTTTTATTATCAGGGAGCACATAAAATAAAAAAAACAAACCACCACCTCACCCTTCATTTATCTTTCCCTCTGCATTTTCCAATGCATCCTGTCTTTCCTGTCTGTCTCCTCTTGATTGTAATCTCTTCGGTGTAGGGATTGCCTTTACCTTTTCTCTTTTACTCGTGCCGAGCACATTGTCACTGCCAACCAAATAATGAATCACGTTTATTTGTAAAGAGGTTGGAGTGAGAGGTAATAGACTTGTATAAATGCAAGATGGTACTACCTTAACGAGGTACTGAAGGGGTTAGCGGAGCCCACAGACAGAAATGAAAGGAATTAAAAAAAAAAAAATCAGTTGGGGCATTGCTGTGTGGTGGCTATTAGAAGCTGAGATTCGGGTGTGGCACTTCTGCACAGACTTGAAGGTGACAATTCCAATTAGAATCCTGTGGTGTTTGAGATGATTTTTTCCTGCAAGACTGCCTTTCATGTGTGACCCCATGCAGTGTCAACATGCTGTCTGGCGCCATTAGACACGAGCAGTTTTAGTCGCCAAACTTTCATGGGCCCTTGGTATTTCTGCTATGCACCTTCTTAGAATAGCTTCAGGGGTTACAGTGCAGCAGTTTGGACAGCTGGGAATTGTCCATTTAACTTTTTAATCTCTTATGATGGCCAAAGTCTGTGCCTTGTTTTATTTAAAAAACAAAGCACATCTATCATGCTGCACTCTGGCCTCCTGCATAGATTTTTGTCTGCAGCTACGTACTTTGACAGCTCTCGCAAACTAAGCGCACCTTGAGACTGGGTTAGTATGTGAATAGGAGACATTCAGGGAACAACCAGGTGCTAGTGATTCAATAGGTGACAGTTTTGCCTCCGCAGTTCTCCATGCTCTTTGTTCTTAGAAATACCATATTTTAGATCAGTTGTAAAATCGAGCTACTGATCATTTATCCCTTTGTTCCAAACTGTTCAGTAGTTGGTAGGATGGCCACTGTGGTAGGTGAGTGTGAGCGATAGTAGGAAAACTGGGGTGATGGAAGTGGGAAGGAAGAAACGTTTCTAGTGGGTGAGGAGACCCAATGTGCAGGCTGGCTAGCAGGCTTTACGCAACGGTAGCTGTGCTGGCTGAGCGGGGAGGGTTGGCAGCCCTGAACTGGCCTATGTGAGAAGAGTGAAGAAGTGAACTGGAAAAGAAGCAACAGATCCTCTTCAGGTTTCAGAGTAGCAGCCGTGTTAGTCTGTATCCGCAAAAAGAAAAGGAGTACTTGTGGCACCTTAGAGACTAACAAATTTATTTGAGCATAAGCTTTCGTGAGCGGTTGTTCAAATAAATTTGTTAATCTCTAAGGTGCCACAAGTACTCCTTTTCTTTTTGCAGATCCTCCTCAGGAATTAGACAGGGTTTCTAGTGGTTAGAGCAGGAAACTGCAAGTCATTAAAATATGGGTTTTATTCCTGGCCCTTCCACTACCTTAAGTGAGTGGTTTTATCTTTGTCAGCCTCAGCTTCCCCATCTTTTAAAGAGGGATATTAATCAAGTTTTGAGATCTTTATCAGGAAGACACGGTATAGATAGATATAGAAAGTATTGTTGTCACTTAATGGTGATCTTACAAATCCTTGCAATTAATTTGACTTCTAGTTTCTGTGTGTGAAGCTGTCCGCACAAGCTCTTTCACAAGTTGACTTATGGAATATGTGGCTTTTACAGCAATTTTAACCCTAACTTTTCATTAGTCTGCTTGCAATCCTTTCGTTCATTGAGTTATGGACTAGAGATAGCGTCTCTTGTCCCATGAAAGTTGAAAGTACGTTTTACCAGACCCAGGGCCACCTTTAGAGAAAGGGTTTTTTAGCTTAGTAAAATATGGCATTAAGCTTTTCTCTTGTGGTGAAAGCTTTTATCTGAGGCTGGAATGGGAAAGGGCAGGATGCAGAACTACTCCTTGTGTGTCCTGGAAGGATAGATGGCAGCGTATTCACACATAGTCCATATAGACAAGCTTCTGTTACCAATTAATTCCTCGGTTTATTAACAAACCAAACAATGATTAACCACACAACAAATGCAGATTTCAGGTTATCTGGGGCAGTACAGTAGGAAGCGCTAATTTTATATAGGTTAATACCTAGCAGTTGCAACTTTCTTCAGCACCGCATTGTGATGATTCTATCTGCTTTTGTCTGCCAGCAGTATGTACCGTGTAGTACAAAAACTACAAAGCCGAATACTCCTCAATAAAATAATCTCTGCTCTCGCCCTTGATTTTTTTTTTAAATCAAAGCAGCAGGAGCCCAGAATCAATAGCCCAGAATATCTCCAGCCCCCTTCCTTACACTCCAGACCTTGAAACAATCCAGATCACAAGCTTCAGTCATTTCCTGTGGTATGTTTTTAAGGGTAAGAAACAAACATCCAGATCAGCTGCTTTGAAACTATTCTTCTGTTTAAAACTTAACTACTTTGTGTTGTCGAGCCAAACCTTGCTACTATGGGTAGCACAATGGAAGCCTACGGAGGCTTGTTTTAGTATTAATCATGTTTGTTACAGTAGTGCTTAAGGACTGATTGTTATTGGAGCCCCATTATTCCAGGCACTGTACAAACAGAACAGTAGATTTTTTTTCCTGATCTGACAAACATACAATCTAAATTGACAGGGTAGGGGAAGCATCAAGTTATTTCCATGTTTGCAGGGTTTTTGTTCAATTTGGGATTGTTTTTTGTGTGTGGATAAACTAAATGGGAGTGAGGGGGACAGGGCAGCTGGGCAGGGGAGGGGAGGATAAAAGGGGCAGTTGTGGAGTGAAACTGAAGTGAAGAATCGGAGGGAGAGGATTGGAGCAAACAGGCCATCAGCACAGGCTAGAGAAAGTCCCAGATCAAAATTGTAGCAAGCTCTCAATGTTCAGAGGTCCCTGCTTTGGCTGCTTTTCCTCCCACTGGCTGGAGTCTCTGGCTGGTTTCTTTCTGCATGTCTTAGGAACACCAGCAAGAAATCTTTTTGCTGTGGGGAGGTTGCTATCCATCTAATGAAGGATATGCACTGTGTTTGTGGGGACTGAATCTTAGTCTTGCAGAGAGATGAAGTCTGATCTAATTTTACTTCAGTTACTGCTTGACAACTCTTGCATCTCTGGTGTAAAGCCAAAGCTCATCTTGATCTAATAAAAATCACTTTACCAGGATCTCCATATGCACATGTTTAACAGACCAGGTATGTCTATAAAATATTTATATTCAGAAAAATTTGTGCTGGTTTTTGCAGGCGAATGCGATTTGTCTGAGTATTGAATAAAAGGTCACCAAATATCCATGTATCTATCTGTCCTTTGTCTATTTTGCTAGATATGTAACTGGTGTGTTAGTTTTTCTATCACCACAATCTCCCATATGTTTTTTACCATTCCTCAGTGATTGGGCGATTTTTCTTTTTCCAATGTGAGATTTCCGGTAGCTGAAGAGCTACTAGCAGATGACAGATGAACTATTCATTTTCTTTTATGTGACTGTTTCCACTAGGAACCCCTAGGAGGATTACCAACAATAAGCACCCAACAATTGGTGATATTTGGTAGTAATTTTAATTCTTTGTGAATGTTTAATCTTGCTTTTAAACATGAGTGCATTATTTCATTATAAACCCCTATTCAATTATGCTCATGTCACTCTTATCTCCCCCCCCCCCCACACACACACACTTTCAGACTTTGAACACTTTCAGATTTTGTTCAAAGGCCTGGGTGAGGGTGGTGTAGCTGTTTCTATGTTAGAGAAACTGTGGAGTGTGAAATCTGAAGGCTTTTCTTCTCAATCAGAACAGACCCTGTAGTGCCTCTTGATCACACAAAGAAGGATAATTTGACAAATGCATTCCAAACCATACTGCTGTACTTCTAGAACAGCCTGTCAGTGAACCAGTGAGATTGGCTCTTTTGCCAAACTTTTCTGTGATCTTTAACACACACAGTCCTATCAAATGCCTTTCTAGTTTTCTGCCTGAAGATCAGTTTAATTTTGACATGTTGGAAAGAAAAACTTGATATGGATTTTTCTTTGTTTTAGTAGAGATGAGCTTTTCAGGCAATTTCGCCACTGTTTGACACATTCTTGCCATAGCCTGGCTTTTTAGAATATTTTAAATTGTCTCTTCCAAGAATTACACAACATAGGAAAAAAGAACACATGTAAACAAATGATAAACAGATTTAAGGGAAATTAAGTATTCCAGCCAAGCTAACCAGCCTAGTCTCCACCAACCCAAAACAGTGCTGCGGAATCCATCAGGTACTGTAGAAAATCACTGCTTAGCTCTTGGCTTGCATTCTGAAATGGTTCTTAAAACCTTTTACTTAAATGATGCAACTTGTCACTTCTATTGTCTCTGCAGTGAGGCAAGGATGTTGTCCTCATTTTGTTGTGTTGCCACTAAAAATTAGTCTTTTTTTGTACTCTCATTCTTTATTGAGCAAGGCGCGAAAGTCAGCCGTAGAACATGAAAAAAGAAAATAGAAAATTCCAAGGTGGGATCATGCAGCCCCCTGATAAATTGTGGAGGTGTGTTTACTCTATTGGTCACAGTAGGCTTAAATGCAATGGAAGTATGTATAACAGTATCTCAGAAATGCATATAGTGGCTGTACCTTCTCTCTCCCAGTGGGTTATTGATTGGAAATAAAACAAACAAAAAAAAAAACCCCTAAAGTAATGCTTTATAAAATGACATATGTAGTAAAACAGAATCTTTAAAAGCAGATGCCATACTGAATCTTCACTTAAATATAAGTATTTGCACAGTGGATAAAGTTAGTCTTTGAGGCTATTAATGCGCTTTGCAAGAAAACAGCCAAGTGACTTTTTTTAAACCAGATTCTCTCCTGACTTATGTCCACATGCAACCACACTGATTTAATTATGTATAAGTCAAGGTAGTTATCTGACTCTTGATAAAGCCTTGGGGTATGTCTACACTGCAAAATTAGGTCGAATTTATAGAAGTTTATTTTTAGAAAGCGATTTTATACAGTCAATTGTGTGTCCCCACTAAGCGCAATAAATTGATGGAGTGCGTCCAAAGTACTGAGGGTAGTGTCAACGATCGGAGTGTTGCACTGTGGGTAGCTATCCCGCAGTTCCTGCAACCGCCCATTGGAATTCTGAGTTAAGCTCCCAATGACTGATGGGGCAAAAACATTGTCGCAGGTGGTTTTGGGTACATGTAGCCAGTTGCCCCTCCCTCTGTGAAAGCAACGGCAGACAATCGTTTTACGCCCTTTTTCCATGCGGGCGCCATACTGCTTTCGGCAGACAGTGCAATAGGTCTGCAAACGGTCGTCATTGAACAACCGCTTCTGCTGTCACTCTGCTCTCCTGATGCTATGAATCCACCTCGCAGGTCATCTATATGATCGTCATAATCCACCACTTCTGCTGCCACTCTGCTCACCTGGTGGCCCGCTTCCGCTGCAACTCTGCTCGGCTGCTCTTGTCTCACCAGACCTCAGCAAGCATGCAGACAGCTCAGCTGTTGTGTCCTGGCAGCAGATGGTGCAGTAGGGCTGCAAAACTGGCCATCCAACCACTGCTGCCCCTGCAACTCTGCTGTCCTGCAGACGCCATACCATGGCAAGCATGGAGCCTGCTCAGATCACCGCGGCAGTTATGAGCATTGTAAACATCTCGCTCATCTTGCAGTATATGCAGAACCAGAACTTGCAAAAGCAGGTGAGGAGGCGATGGCAGCGCGGTGACGAGAGTGATGAGGACATGGACACAGACTACTCTCAAAGCACGGGCCCCGGCAATTTAGCCATCCCGGTGGCAGTGGGGCAGGCTCATGCCATAGAGCGCCGATTCTGGGCCTGGGAAACAAGCATAGACTGGTGGGACCGCACAGTGGTGCAGGTCTGGGATGATTCCCAGTGGCTGTGAAACTTTCGCATGCATAAGGGCACTTTCATGGAACTTTGTGACTTGCTTCCCCTGCCCTGAAGTGCAACAATACCAAGATGAGAGCAGCCCTCACAGTTCACAAGCAAGTGGCGATAGCCCTCTGGAAGCTTGCAATGCCAGACAGATACCAGTCAGTCAGGAATCAATTTGGAGTGGGCAAATCTACTGTGGGGGCTGCTGTGATGCAAGTAGCCAACTCAATCACTGAACTGCTGATATCAAGGGTAGTGACTCTGGAAATGTGCAGGTCCTAGTGGATAGTTTACTGCAATGGGATTCCCTAACTGTGGTGGGGCGATGGACGTTTAAAAGCACGCTGGCGCACTTTACTGACTCGGTTGGACCTCAGTGAAACCAATATTCCCATTGTTGTTACTGCTTGCTGTGTGTTCCACAGTCTCTGTGAGAGTAAGGGTGAGATGTTTATGGCGGGGTGGGAAGTTGAGGCAAATCACCTGGCCACTGATTACGCGCAGCCAGACACCAGGGTGGTTAGAAGAGCACAGCAGGGCGCGCTGTGTATCAGAGAAGCTTTGAAAACCACTTTCATGGCTGACCAGGCTACTGTACGACAGTTCTATGTGTTTCTCCCTGATGAAAACCTGCCTCCTTGGTTCACTCTACTTCCCTGTAAGCCAACCGCCCTCCCCTCCCCGCTTCGATCACCGCTTGCAGAGGCAATAAAGTCATTGTTTCAAATTGATGCATTCTTTATTAATTCATCATACAAATAGGGGGATAACTGCCAAGGTAGTCTGGGAGGGGTGGGGGAGGAGGGAAGGACAAGGCCACACTGCACTTCAAAACTTATTGAATGCCAGCCTTCTGTTGCTTGGGCAGTCCTCTGGGGTGATGTGGTTGGGTGCCTGGAGCCACCCCCCCGCATTCTTGGGCATCTGGGTGAGGAGGCTATGGAACTTGGGGAGGAGGGCGGTTGGTTACACAGGGGCTGCAGTGGTGGTCTGTGCCTTTCCTGCATCTCAACCATACGCCAGAACATATCAGTTTCATTCTCCAGTAGGCTCAGCATTGTATCCTGCCTCCTCTCCTCTTGATCCCACCACCTTTCCTCTTGATTTCACCACCCCTCCTGTTGTTCCCACCATCTGTCCTCTCGCGCGTCCCTCCTGTCCTCGCGTTCATTTTTTGCTTTCCTGGACTCTGCCGTTGTCTGCCTCCACGCATTCTGCTGGGCTCTTTCAGTTCGGGTGGACTGCATGAGCTCAGAACATTTCATTGTGAGTGTTTTTTTTCCATCTTTATCTGCGCTAGCCTCTGGGACGGAGATGCTAGTCACAGTGTTGAGACATTTACAGCTGCGGGAGGAAAAAAAACACATGGGCCATTTAAAAGGAGGGACTGATGTTTTTGGTTTAAGGTGCAGCACAAACCCAACTAACCCCCGCTCCCCCCCCCCCCCCGCCAATTCTCTGGGATGATTGCTTCACCCCTGCCCCCCACTGCATGGCTAACAGTGGGGATGATTTCTTTTCCGCCACAGGCAAACAGCCCAGCAGGAATGGCCACCTCTGAATGTTCTCTTCATAAAATTCCCCTATTTCAACCAGGTGACCATGAATTATATCACTCTCCTGAGGATAACACACAGAGATAAAGAACGGATGTTGCTTGAATGCCAGCAAACACCCTGACCACACACTGCTATGCTTTCTTATGCAGTGATTCTAGACTACGTGCTACTGGCCTGCTGTGGTAGCGTCCTACCATGGAGGACACAGTAAGGCTGCCCTCCACAGAAACCTTCTGCAAAGGCTTTGGGAGTACCTCCAGGACAGCTTCATTGAGATGTCCCTGGAGGATTTCCGCTCCATTCCCAGACACATTAACAGACTTTTTCCAGTAGCTGTACTGGCCACAAATGCATCTCAAGTCTTCAGGGCAAATTTGTAATTAAACATGCTTGCTTTTAAACAGTGTATTTTATTTACAAAGGTACATTCAGCAGAGGTGCCTTCTCCACCTTCAAGGTCTGGGAGCCTGGGTTGGGAGGGTACAGTCACCAGGGTGATGAACAGTTCCTGGCTGTCGGAGAATGGTTTCTCTGCTTACGCTATCTTCAACCTCATCGTCCTCATCCCCAAAATCCTCATCCCAGTTGCGTGAGACTCCCTTGCAGGAGTCCACGTACAGGTGTGGGGTAGTTGTAGGGGCGACCCCTAGAATTTCATGCAGCTCATCATAGAAGAGGCATGTCTGGGGCTCTGACCCCGAGTGGGCATTTGCCTCTTGAGTTTTTTGATAGGCTTGCCTGAGCTCCTTAAGTTTCACACGGCACTGTGTGGGTCCCTGTGATAGCCTCTGTCCTTCATGCCCGTGGACATTTTTTTTCAAATACTTTGGCTTTTCATCTTTTGGAATGGAGTTCTGATAGCATGGATTTGTCTCCCCATACAGCAGTCAGATCCAGTACTTCCCGTTTGGTCCATGCTGGAGCTCTTCTGCGATTCTGGGACTCTGTAGTCACCTCTGCTGATGAGATCTGCATGGTCACCTGTGCTGATCAGCTTGCCACGCTGGCCAAACAGGAAATGAAATTCAAAAGTTCGTGGGGCTTTTCCTGTATACCTGGCCAGCGCATCAGAGTTGAGTGCTGTCCAGAGCGGTCACAATGGAGCACAGTGGGATAGCTCCCAGAGGCCAATACTGTCGAATTGCGTCCACACTAACCCAAATTCGACCCGGCGATGTCTGTTGAAGCGCTAATCCCCTCATCGGGGAGGAGTACAGAAATCGTTTTTAAGAGCCCATTAAGTCGACAACAATGGCTTCATTGTGTGGATGGGTGCAGGGTTAAATTGATCTAATACTGCTAAATTCGACCTAAACTCGTAGTGTAGACCAGGGCTTGGTTGTACATTAAGTTAATATCTTGTAAAATACGTATAAATATTGAATTCATACTACAAACCATTTCATTTACCAAAATAAAAAGTCATACAACATAGGGTAAATCAGCTTTATTTTAACACTATCCAAATTCTCATGGGGAGAGATGGGTTAAGAAAATATGTTTCAGGGTTTTGGGGGGTCTTGTATTTCAGTGTATTGGCTTAGAGGAGATCCTTAAGTTTAGACACTTTAGGGAGAAAGAGTGGGGGAGGAGTGTAACTTTGCTGAAGATTCAGCTACAAATAGTGGGGAAAAAAAACACTTGAAATGCAGTTCCTCATGCTGAAATTGAAGAATATACGATTTGCTCTCTAGTTAGTAGTTCCAGAAATTGGAGTGGGCTGTAGGACAGAGCAAACACGTGTGTGAGGGATGGGAAGGAGGCGATCAAAGAAGCAGCATGTGCTGTATCTCCGAATCACTGTAAACCAGGCATAACATGTTCTGCTCTCTGCTTCTGGAAATAAAGATTCAGTCAGAAGATGATTTGTCCAGGTGAGGGCAGTGACCTGGGAGGTGCTGAATTCTTTGTTGAATTAGGGTAAGGTAAGCAATAATCATTCACTGTTCTGTGCAACCAGCTTGGCTTTGTTACAGTACTATGAGAGGCTTTAGACTTCCTCAATACAGAATCGGTCCAGAACACGTTTTTTTATTAAAATGAAAGTTTACTAGTGCAAAAGCGTCATTATATTCTGTGGCTTTTTTTCTATGTTCATGCTAGGGACAGACCTATGCTAGTTTACTGAACACTTGAAACATTATTGTTGCTGCTAGGGTTCTTGTACAGGTCACCTGACCATCATGGGCAGAGGACTTACTCTCTTTGGGTGAGAAGCATGTTAGACCTGGGTAAGCGCTGCTGAAGAGGAACACACCTGTTGAATGTGTATAAGAAAACTCTCTCTACCCACATTTGTCAGAGGATGTGCTGCTTGAATCTGGCTGCTGGCTACTAGCAGCTTTGTGTAAACTTTGTGCAGTAGGTAGCATTACTCTGATGCCAATGTGGATGGTGCCTAAAGCACTGGGTATTTGAAATCTGCTTACACTGTAGACCAGAAACGTGTCTATGGATAAAGCTTGCACAGTCCCTTAGTCTGTAGCGCTCTCTCTCCCTGTTACGGGTATCAAAATTCACACACACCTTTTAGAAGACACAATTCTTGGGAGCTACATATGGTATGTTACAGTAGCCACACTTCTGGTGTGGAACCTACAGGATATCTGTTCAACTGAATGATTTCAGCCTGCTTGACCTAAAGTCCTGTCCCGCCCATTGTTTCCATTTTGCATTCCCTACAGGAAGGATCAGAATGTCCTGTCTCCAGTCAACTGTTGGAATCTCCTCTTAAACCAGGTGAAGCGAGAGAGCAGGGACCACACGACCCTGAGTGACATCTACCTGAACAATATCATCCCTCGGTTTGTCCAAGTCAGCGAAGACTCTGGGCGACTCTTCAAGAAGGTAACAGCATACTGCAGCACCCACGTTTCCTTTGACCCTGTAGAAAACAAAACTTCAGGTGTCTTTTCTGCTGTGACTAGCTGGTTTGCTATCCTGTCTGCAGCTCTCAAATCTATTTTCATCGTACACAATTGTACTCTGACCTCCTGTGATCGTTGTGGCTTGAGGATTCTCGTAAAAGGAATCTGTCAGTTATTTAGTTTAGTCTGGTGATTGGTCTCAGTACAAGGGTAATGGAGTGCAGTTTAGTGGCTTGTGATATGCTGGAGGTCAGGCTAGATGATCTGCTGGTCTCCTCTGACCTTATACTTAATGGACTTGTCTACACAGTAGGTTAGTATATAACAAGTCACAGTGTGAATCTGCAGCACACCAGTTCGCTGAGCACAAAATTGCCATGTGGACAGAGGTACAGGTCAATGAAGGTCTTAGTGTGTGGCCTGAGGCCCTGACTAAGGTTCATAGATCCAAAATAGGGCATGACTCTCCTTTTTACCGACTTAAAACACGCATGAAGAATTACATATACCCTGCTTTAAAACTAATCTCTTAACTTCAATAACAAGAATAAGCTGCCAACACTCGTATTACAGCCTTCCAATAATAAACCTGTGTCTGCAAAGGAGAGAGTTCTGTTAAACCTATTTTGGATTTTCATTTTGCCAAATGATGAAGAAAACCATTTTGAAAATTAGATACCTAACTGTCCTTTTGAAAACCAGAGGAAAAACGGCAGAGAAAAAAGCATTTTTTTAGGCATGACTTCTCTCGAGCATTTGGAAATCAGTTTGGACAGTGGGAGTGAGTGGCTTGTCTGTTAGGAATTTATAGGTGTCCAGTTGATGAAACATTATGTGGAAGATTTGGGAAAACATCTTTAAACAACAATGCACTGTCTCTTTTGAGATTTTTTGATGGTTGCACCATCTGGCTGGTTAACTTCCTAAAACCAGTGCAGGTTTAAAGCGTTTTCTGTCTCGTGGGTGTGTCTTGATTCTTAAGAGTTCTTTCCATTCTAACAAAGTGGGAAGAAAGGGCTGCAAAGTTTATTGTGGCTAGCTAAAGAATAATTACACAGGCACTCATCCTGTGCAGTAACACTACTTGTAGGGATACAGATGAGGACAGTTTTGACAATACTTCCTGGCTGACATTTACATATCTGTTTTTTGCTTTGTGGTCCTAATTGGTCTTATGCTACAATCAGTGACACAAGTTGTGTGTATGTGACTTTAAAATGTAAATCTATTTAGGTGAAATCTTGACAGTAATTGGGGCCTTCATCAGCTTTTCACTGTGGTCTTGACAGCCGCTTGAAATGTCTTAAGAGAATGTGTTCTGTCACTCTGAGCATCCATATGTGCTTTTAACCAGTGAAGAGACTCCATGCAGTGTAGCAAGGTTTAGACTACTATAAAATGCACAGCATTTTGCTATTGTATGTAAAATGTTGTCCCTTCAAATGCATTTTTTGGGATAGGGTAATCTTGCATTCCCATGTTTGGAAGCAGTCTTAGTTGCTGTATTATGGAGGCTTTTTAGGTAGGGTGGCAGCTGATTTGTGATGGCATGGAAATGGCAGCAAGTGGTATGCTCCTTTTGAGTCTGTTTACTGAGCGTTAATGCTATTGCAGCAATATATAGGAGAACGTCGTCTGATGCAGAAAATTCAAGACTATGAATGACATACTTCAGGCTCACGTTTTCTTGGACTTTTTTAAGGTTTCTGTGTTCATCAGGTGCCTCCAAAGTAGAGGTGGAATCATTGATTGATTTTCAAGTAATGTCACAGCAAGACCTTTTTTTGACCTTTTAAAACTTTTTGGTAATTAAATTAGTTGATTAGATACTTACTTGGGATTATTGAATGCCAGTTCCGCTAATCCTTCCATAGGATAAGTAATCACTCCTCTTCAGGTTTTAACAGGAGTTCTGCAGGAACAGAGTGGCTGAGAAAATGCAAGGCTGAGGAAGTCCCAGGGAAGCTGATAAACTCTCTGGTTTATCTAGAAACTGACATTCTCAGTTTCAGCCCTTTCCTCCCCTATGCAAACATGTTCTTACCCTGTTCTGTTTTAGTTAGATCAGTAGGATTTGATTTTTATTTTGTGTGTATATTAAAACAAAAAACAAAACTTGGCTTGTTTCTCAGACTGAGTGGAAGCTTCTCAGTCTTGTGAAGATGGGAGCCCCTCCATGTCAGAAACCCCAACTTCACAATTTGGCTTAATGCTAGAGCAGGTATTTGACGGAACCTGTTGTGTTTACGCTCTGTTGCTAGAAAGGAAACTGGCATTCCAGCCCTATCCAGGGAACCTCACTCCTGAGCAAAATGGCAAACGTTAAATGGAAAAGATCAGACTGAACTCAGAACCACTGGATATTGCACTCTTCATTGGAGCGGTTCAGCTTCCTGAGCCACAATCAATCTGTCAAGTGTGAACTAGCACAACTGCTGATAAATGCTGGAAATAGAAGTATTCAAGCAGATTTGTTAAGTGGGTTGTAGAATCTCTTCTCTGTTCAACAGTTAAATGCAGAGTCATGGAGTTCAGCTGCACTCTCATGGGTTTTAAGATATTACATTTTGTATAACTAATAGTACTTAACATGTGTATATAATGCAGTATGTGTTCCAAGAGCTGCACAAACAACAAATTAATCTTCAGAATAAACCTTTTCAGTAGACAGGCAAGTAATAGTAAGCCCTTTTGACAGGTGGGGAAACAGACAAATGGGTGAAGTGTCTTAGGCAGAGTCACACAGCAAGTCACTGTCAGAGCCAGGAGGCTTTCTTTACTCTCGGCCACGTGGTCCATTCCTCCAGACCACGCTCTCTCTAGTTTCTAGGCCTTTGGAGGCACAGAAAGGTACTGAGTGCATTTATGGCTCTAAAACATTTTTAGATGGGATGCTGTCTGGATCCCTACGTAGTTGCACATTCCGTATATTGGTGCATATAAAGGTGTTCTTCAAAGTGACGTTCAATCCTCTGCTGTGATTACTGGGCTCTTCAGTGATGTGCCTATCTTCCAGAATTGTGCATGAACTGAATGGTGGCTCGTTATTAGCTAGTGTCCCCCATCCATCGAAAGGGAATCGTAGAAGAGTAGGACTGGAAGGAAGGGACCTTGAGCCGTCCTGCAGTTCAGCTCCTTGTGCCACGGCAGGATCAAGTAAACCAAGAGCATCACTGACTGGTGTGTCTACCTAGTCTTAAAAATCTCCAGTGACAGGGATTCCACAGCCTTCCTCGGAAGCTTATGCCAGAATTTAAGTATTCTAATAGTTAGAGGTTTTTTCCCCTCATATCTAACCTAAATCTCCCTTACAACAGATTAAGCCCATTATTAGTTGCCCTACCTTCAGTGGATATGGTGAATAATTGATCATCATCCTCTCTTTAATAGCTCTTAACATATTTGCAAACTGTTATCAGGTTTTCTCTCTGAAGAAGGGGCTGATAAGAAGGCAATTGCCAGGAAGTGGCTCAGTACAAGGTGTGTGGCGGGGCAGATTCTCTTTGGGAGCCAGCTACCGTTACACAGAATTTGGAAACGGTAACACACTGCACCAGGCTTGTATCCATACTGATGAGAAACTCAGGGAAGACTTTTTTCCTCTTCCATTTAAATTGAGATTTCTTCTTCACACTTTTGATGTAGTGGAAGTGGCGGTAATAACAGCAGAATGCGACAGCAAGAAAATCAGCCTCATTTTAGCAGTCTTAAAACAGAACTTCTTTATCGAGGCGGTGCAGGGGAGATAAGCTAATGAGAGGCCCCCCCACCTCACCCCCCTCCTCACCCAGTGAAATCTGCCTTTTTGAAGGGAGCTTTTTAATTACAGACGCTATTAGCTTGGTTTATTGCAAGGACTTTTATTTTACGGTTTGTATTGGAAAATGTATCCATTGGGACAATACTGCCAGTCTCTCACCTCATTTGGGACGTGGCTGCCCTTTCATTTGTGGCTCAAGTCACACAGTAACACAGTGAATCTGTGGTGGAAGCAGAGGTGTTTACCACTTGATCATAACTGAAGATCATAGAAAAATTTAAGTCATTCTCATCACTTCAAATGCCATCCAGTCCATGTACTTTGTCTTGCATATAAAAAAAACCTGTGGAAGGACCCTGACGTTCATTAAAGCATGTTCTGTTTTACAAGGGCTGTTGGCTTTCTCCACCCAGGGGAAAGAGATGTCTTCAGAACTATGGCTATGCAAGGTTGCCAGCACCTGCAGCCTTGCTTATGTCTATGAAACCTTGTCAGCTGGACAAAGGCGCTTTCCTATAGGAGAAACGATGATTCTTCTCTTGAAGTAAGAAATGATTTAGAAATGCTGCAGATGGAGTTAGTCCTCCCTACCTATGAACTGTGTGTGTGTGTGAGAGAGAGAGAAATATAGACTGAGAGCCATACCAAATTTGTAAACTTCATTTTGTGCACTCACGTCTTGCTGCTGTTTGTGCACACGTGATGTAGTCTCTTCTGAAACTTGAGCATGTGAAAACATGAATTTTTGCATGTTTCCTCCAGGAAAATCATATGGAAAATACCCATTTTTCTTTCTTTTGAAAGAAAGAATTCATTTAATGGTAGCAAATGTTTGGCCTGTGGCTAGCTGTGGGGAGATTTATGCCCAGGAATGACCCAGTAGGTTGTAACTCCTGCAGTGGAATGTAGAGAGGGATGTGTTATGGGTTGTCCTAATCTGCTTAAGATAGAGGTAATGGAATTTGGAGCCATGACATTACAATTAGGGTTTAGATAAGAATTTGGGTGACAGTCTCTGATTCAGGGCTTTATAACTTACAACCAGCACTTTGGGTTGTACCCAGAAACAAACAGGCCATAGAGAAAGTAGAGCCTGCTGTAGTCATCTAGCCTTGAGGCTACAGAGGCTTGGATGGCTGTGATAAGGTCCATGGTAGAGACAAACTATCACAACAGCTGGCCCAGCAATAGAAGGAAAAAAGTCATACTGTCATGGCTGTTTGTGAACCCTGGAGCAGCAATGGATCCCATATAGAAGAGTCCAGTCTTGCTATGGAATAGAGTAGCTGTGACATTTTTGGAAATGTGGATTTTGTCTCCAACGGCTAGAAGTAGGTGTTATAACCCTATGGCAGAAAATCTGCAAGCTGAGACAAATCCTGCTGTGTTGCACTCAGACTCCTCTGTTACAAAAGGAAGGTGTTATAAGAAGGATGTAGCATTGCTAGCTGTCAAACCCTGTTGACTTCTGTCCCCATATCTACTTGAGCAACACCATCAGAGGACCCAACCACACCATCAGGGGCTCATTCACCTGCACATCTACTAATGTGATATGTGCCAGCAATGCCCCTCTGCCATGTACATTGGTCAAACCGGACAGTCTCTACGTAAAAGAATAAATGGACACAAATCAGACATCAGGACTGGTAACCTACAAAAGCCAGTAGGAGAACACTTCAATCTCCCTGGACGTTCAATAACAGATTTAAAAGTAGCTATCCTTCAACAAAAAAAAATTCAAAAACAGACTTCAAAGAGAAACTGCAGAGCTACAATTCATTTGCAAATTTAACACCATTAATTTGGGCTTGAACAGGGACTCGCTGACTCACTACAAAAGCAATTTTCCATCTCTTGGTATTGCCTTCTCCTCATCAGTTATTGAGAGTGGACCACATCCACCCTGTCTGAATTGCCCTTGTTAACACTGGTTCTCCACTTGTAAAGTAACTCCCTTCTCTTCATGTATCAGTATATTTATGCCTGCATCTGTAATTTTCACTCCTTGCATCTGAAGAAGTGGGGTTTTTTTTACCCACGACAGCTTATGCCCAAATAAATCTGTTAGTCTTTAAGGTCATTGTTTTTGTGGATACAGACTAACACGGCTACCCCTCTGATACTAAATGCTGGCATGTTTTTCTTTAATATCAATTAATTTTTGAAATTCCAGTAGTGATTATACTTCAGTTGCATGTAGCTTTTCAGACGCTGCTGTTTTTAGCCTGCAGTGTTGGGCTTTGCTGTGCCATAGGAGGACTGTGTGGTCTGGCTCTAGGTAATGAGGCTTTTCTCTCCATATCTTAAAATGAAGAGATCCCTTTTCAGGGCTCTGATATGATGTGAAGGGCCTTATTTGTTGGAGAACTAGATGGAGAGTTGCCAGCCACTTCAAAGGTATCTCTGCTGATAAGGGGAGTCAGATTTACTGCCAAAGCCAACATTCGAGTGGTGTCAGACATGCAATGTATTGCTCGGGTTTCTCACTGCCAGTCCTGTTTGTTTAAACACTGAGTACCAGAGTGTCGCGTCTGTGTGCAGTGGTGGTCTTGGACACTTGGATGCAACCAGCAAAAAACAAGGAAAGCAAAGGATTTAAAAACCAAAGGAAGCAAAATTTCTCTTGCTTTGAAAAAAGATTGTAAAATCGGAGCACTTCTAGAGGAAGAGTTGGCCAGATATACTCTGCTCAGGTCGCTCCAGTGCAGCCTCTTTTGGGCAGCAAGCTTGAAAGTGCTCCAGGTTTCCATACTTAGCCTCCACACTTGCAGCCCAGCCAGTCCGATGATGGAGACCGCTGAGTGATACTTGGGCTTTTCCTCCACAAGGCATGAGACCTTGGAGAGCGAATAGCAGAAAGAATAAGGGAAAGACAGGGCAAATAGCCAGGTGTAGGGAGTTTGCGAAAGTCCCAGCTTGGGTGGAGAGTAGCAAGAAAGACTGAAGAGAGCCTGGTGGAAAAGGCTCATTGAGGATTCCACTGTTGAATTGACAGGTTGATGAAATGGAGAGGGAAGGGAAAACCTTCAGTATCTCTCCTTTGTTTTCGTTTTTTTTAATTGACGGGAAAACAAAATTGGACAATTTGTGTGTGAGAGCACTCTGTGTAGCTTGAAAGCTTCTCTCTCACCTGAAAAAGTTGGTCTAATAAAATACTTCCTCACCCACTTTGTATCTCTAATATCCTGGGAGCAACACAGCTACAGCTATGCTGCATACATGAAAACAAAAGTAGCTCAGCAAATTCAGATTTTTCAGGGGCTCTTGATTTCCTGCAGTAAGGAAATCAATAAGGGCCAGATGCACAGCTGGTGTAATATTGATTTCAATGGAGCGACGCCAACTTAGAAAAGCTGAGGGTCTGTCTTTTTAAATGTGTAATGCATTGAGTGGTTTAACCATACCGTTCTACGTCCGCATGGTGCATTTTGGTCCTCTGCTGTGTATTTTGGAGAGATTCACTGAACATTGCCCTGCTTCAGTGCCCTTTTATCGTAGGGCTTCTCTGCATGGTCCTGCTGTGTGGACTGCTGGGTGAGAGTTGCGGCATGTACGGAAGTGTTGCGCTGTAACTGCCCCATGTAGGCCCTGCTAGCGTAAACTAAAAGGTACATAGCGGCAAGGAGTCCTGTGGTACCTTACAGACTAGCAGACGTATTGGAGCATAGGCTTTCGTGGGTGAAGACATGCATCCGACGAAGTGGGTATTCACCCATGAAAGCTTATGCTCCAATACGTCTGTTAGTCTATAAGGTGCCACAGGACTCTTTGCCGCTTTTACAGATCCAGGCTAACACGGCTACCCCTCTGGTGCTTAAAAGGTACATAGTTTGTTAACTTGGTCCCATTTTAAACAAGCCTATGGTAAGATGCACCAGGTTACCTTATGGTTTGCAGTAGCAGGGTCTACACAGGGCAGTTGAAGTGCAGCATGTTAGTGTGCTCTGCAACTCAAACCTGTAGTCCACACTATAGCTCAGTGGTTTGAGCATTGGCTTGCTAAACCCAAGGTTTTGAGTTGAATCCTTGAGGGGGCCATTTAGGGATCTGGGGCAAAAATAAGAGACGGTGCTTGGTCCTGATGTGAAGGCAGGGGCCTGGAGTCGATGACCCTTCCAGTTCTATGAGATAGGTATGTCTCCATATTTAAAAAAAAGAGAGAGCAAGCAAGAAAAAGACCACAAGCTGAAAAATGCAGCCAGAGACTATTTTGTGTTGAGGGAAAATTTTATGTTGTAAATAGAAAGGCGCCTGACCCTGCAGCCATTATTCATGTGACTTAGTCCCATTGACTTTAGTAGGAATCTGACACACACCCCCACCCACCCACCCCCGCCAACTTTCTTGGAGCTGCTTGCTTGAGTAAGGGTGGTAGCATCCATCTCAAAGCTGTATGTGCAATTTTTATAAGAAAAATAACAGGATCTATAAGAGAATAGCTGACCATTCTCTGAATAAACCAAACCGAGTGGAAATTCTAGATCCTATTTGGCCATAATAGCAACAAATTGGTGCCTCTAGGGAGCGAGTTAAATTGTTTCTATTCTTCCCATAATTAACGACGTAGCCCTGTGTTTAGATACCATAGGGCTTGGATACGCGAGTCTGTGCAAGCCTGCATTTCCATTCTGATCTTCACTGCCTGTCTTGGGAGAATGTATGGCTTTGATGTTAGGTTCCATTCTTGTGCAGACTCTCTTTGATTCCCTCGATCTTTGTAGGAGGCACTCCTTTGATTACTCCATGCTTATCCTTGTTGAGCATGGCCTTTTTAAAAGAATTTTACGCTCTTTTCCATTTGAGTTGGTTCTCTTCCCCCGCCCCATTCTCTTTATCCCCTATCTGACCCTTGGTTTTTACATGGAACCTTGATTTCTCTGCATGGTGTAAGCTTTATATTTCTGGTATGGTTATCAGATTCTCTCCCCCCATTGATGACTCTCTTTAGTGGGGTCCCTTGATATTATTTATACATGCACTTTTGAGAAGAAACCTTTTCCGTTTGGTCTCTTTAATCCCTAGTTCTCTGCTGCTTGTTTGATGTGTCTTCCCTCGAAGCAAACTCATCTCTTGTGTTTAAGGAAAACCCCTTTTTTATAGAATACAGAAGTCTTAGTTTTTATCCAGTCTCTGGACATATTTTTCTCGAGTACTTCCAGCTGACTGCCTTTCTGTAACAAAAACGTCAAGTTATTGAGTGTTTGTGTAGCTGTTTCTTGGTGCCATAATTTGCTTCACACTCAAATGGATGATCGGGTAAGTTATCAGCAGAGGTGGAAGCAAAATGTTAAATAAGTGTTGGGAATGTATCTCAGTGAGGAAGCCAAGTTAATCTAGTCTGCTGCCTTCTTCAGCAACCACTTCCTTCACTAGAGGCTTGCAGGATACAATCTCTGCCTCTTCCCATGATCTTATTTCCTGATGCTTATGTAGAGGCCAAATTACCCTTTTAAAATAATACACCAGTATTTTACAGTGAAAGCATAAAATACAACAATATCACTGCTGCCCTTTCCACTGCATCACACTTGAGCAACCTGTCTTCATTTCCAAGGTCCTTCACAGCCGATCCCCAGTGTAACTGTCACCTCTCATATGTGATCGAGATATTGACGTCCGCCAATGATAGCATCCTTCATGGCCCTCTTATTTTAAATTTTCAAACAAGTCCTTACTCGCTTTTTCCTGTGCTGCCCCTCACACTTGCAAGTAGCTCCCCGTAAACGTCTGCAAGGCTACGTCATTTTCCTCCAATTATTTCCTTAACTCATTTGCCATGATGCTTAGAAAAAACCTTAACAGTTGGGCTGCTGGTGTACTGAGACCACTGTCTATCATTCTGACCAATATTCTCATTGTTTCCTTATGCTTCCCCACCTGCATCCACCTGTGGTTTCTGGTCTTACATGTAGATCATAAGATCTTTGGGGTGGGTACCACCATCTTGTTCTGTTTGTATAGCACTGACCACAATGAGATCCTGAAAAATGACTGGGGGTTCCTATGTACTGCAGTACAAATAATTTCAACTGTAATCTCTTGGATCATTATTCTAGTTTGACACCACCTAGCAATAATTCTGCCTGCAGGATTCTCTGGACTATTCTCTAGAATAACATTTTCAGAACTTGTGTTATGTACTCTCCTGTTGTTCTGTTCCTTTATCCAGCATTGCTTTTAAGAGACCACACTTCAGCTATGATTTTGCTTTTAAGTTGACTTCCATTCTTGTTAGAAAAGCTTCATCATAGCAGACAATGGCCCTATCAATAGATTGTTCAGCTGCATCCCACACCATTATGCAGGAAACCAATTTGAGATGCACACAGGATTTAACTATCACCATCCTTGTGTGGTTTAAGTCTTTCAGCTAGGCTTATACCAAGATACCAGTAGGCAATCCAGCCCCAATTATAGACTGTTAGATGTCCCGGCTTCCTGCAAATCTTGTTTTGGGAATATGGGATTCCTTGTCTAATGACATTCAGTCCAGTTCCAGGCCCATATTCAGGAGGCCGGAGGAAGAAGTGTATGGAACACTAGAGTGTGTGGGAAAACACAGCCTGATAAGTGAGTCTTGGACTCACTTTACCTGTAGTGCTTGAGTGATTTGCTCATGAAAGGGGCTTCGTTCATGTGGTGCACTGTATTTGATGTGAAATGACAATCCACAATGAGAATTGGTCAGAATTCTGGTAATCTGTGAAGCAGTACTACACCATTAATTTTCTTAAAGGGGCACTTGCCCAAGACCTGACATACATTACAGTTTTGTCCCTAAGATCTTGTGGGAGCCACTGGGAAACAAATCATAAATATTTTTAAAATTTAGCATTTGCAGATACTTGGCTTGATTTATTATTTAATTTAAGATTAATATGCAAACCATCAAATCCTTCTGAAGCTAGGTCTCCACTCCCTTCAATCCAACTCTTTTATTTATAGATACAGATAGTGAAACTGTCACTCAGGGGTGTGTGTGGAGGGGGGGGAATATATCAATTGCATGTTCACTACTACATGCCACGGAATCACCTTCTGCCTTACGCTCTTCCACGTTACTTCTGTTACTAATGGTACTGCTGAACGGAACCGGCAGGAAAATAAATCCTGTTGCTTTGTTACCATAAATACACAAGTGGTGTGGTAATAACCATGTTTGTCAAATGAGAGAGGACAAACTGTAGTGGAGAAATCTTACTGTCCTAATTGTAACGGTTCATACCCATGAGAGTAATTTCTGATGGAGCAGTATGTGATTATTGAATTGTTTAACCCTCTCCCCATATTTCCAAGGGCAAAGTTCTGTTCTGAAATGACATCAGTTCTGAACAGTCATTTATCTCTCATTAGTGGAGTTAAATATCTCCTTCCACGTTCACATCCCTCCCTCCCTCCCCCCCGCCCCCCGTGGGGGGCAAGTTTCCTACCCCACTTATTTTTCTTGGAAGAAACTGCATTGAAGGAGAGGCACTGATGGAAATTATTTGTATGTGTTGGCATTATCAAAGTGAGCAGTACATCTTCACTTCTGGGCAAGAGAGATTAAAATGTTTTCTCTAAACAGAGTGATTACTGACATGCTGTTCGTGCTCCATACCAAGTAAAATATAACGACATGGTCAGAGTCCATTGCCCCGAGTGAAGCACTGTAGAGCTCAAGGCTATAGTTAAAATATTTCTGTTAGCTCTGTTTCAGGCTGCAAATGCCGTTCCTGTCTGTGGCAGGGGCAGTGAATGTGCTGCAGTCGGCCCTTTTCAGTGAGTGCAAAATGAGTCTATGACTATGTGACATTTTCTTTCTTTCCCTGTATTCATACATGAAGCCTGTGTTGTCTCTTACTATAACAATATGCCTCTCGTTATCTAACCTTTGTACATCAGCTTGGATTCAGGTCAGCTAGAGACTAGCTGACAGCATCTCTTAGCCTCCGGGTCAGTCATCCAGCTGTGATGCCTCTAGTCAGCCACGTCAAGAGAGATTTCTCATAGCAATTTGAGAAAGGACATCGAGGAGAGTAGGTAGGCCAAAGCTATCGTATGCTGCAAGGAGATTGCATAAACAGGATTACAGGACATTACTTCAAATATTTCAAAGGACTTCACAGGCTCCTGGCGAGGCTTGTGATCTCGGCAAAGAGCAAGTGATCTCAGCCATGAAATTGTTTAATTTATTGGGGGTTGGGGACCCGAAGCCTGAGACTCGATAGCCCACTGCTGAAGACAGCAAAAAAGGAGCAAATAGGAGCTATTGGGAAACGAAGTTTATGATCCAAAGAGTGGAAGTTGCGATGTTATGATATGGCATTGCCGCAACCCATTACGGTTGCGAATGGCTTTTTCACAGCCTGTTGTTTTCACCAAATAGGATAAATTCCTCCTTGCTAACATAACAGTCAAATGAAGAATGTATCAATCACTAGTGCCGCACGTGTGGAGACCCCTGCGTCAGTAAAGGACCCTATGTAGGTAAAGAATGAACTATTGCACGAATGATGCAATTATATTGGACCACTGTGAAGTTATGTACCATTAGTTTGGTTACCCCCATCATGTGGGGCATATATTTTATCAAGAAGCTTGATGTCCGTGATTTTCTGTAGGCTCTAAGCCAGAGAGGTTACTAATGCAACAACAGGAACAGCAGGAAAAAACCTTAGGAGATCTTGTTATATGGGGCCATGCGATAATAAGTAAACAAACCATACATAAAAATGGTGACGAATGGAGTTATATAAAACAAGCACAGGCAGTCTATAGATCGAATACATGCAGCATTTCCGAAGAGCAGACCTGTCAGAAAGAGACCCCTAAATGACAAGTGACAAAATAGCCTAGGCCGGGGTGGCCAACCTGGGGCTCCGGAGCCACATGCGGATCTTCAGAAGTTAACACGCGGCTCCTTGTCCAGGCACCAACTCCGGGCCTGGAGCTACAGACACCAACTTTCCAATGTGCCGGGGGGGGCCCACTGCTCCACCCCCGGCTCTGCCACAGACCCTGCCCACACGCCACCCCTTCCCCTCACCCTACAGTGCCCTCGCTCCCTTCCCACCCCCCAAGCCGCCTGCATGCCACAGAAGAGCTGATCGGGAGGTGCTAATCGGCAGGGCTGCTGGTGGGTGGGAGGCCGCTGGGAGCTGATGGGGGGCTGCTGATGTATTACTGTGGCTCTTTGGCAATGTACATTGGTAAGTTCTTAGCTCTAACCTAAAAACTTAGGCTCAGGTTACTCCCCCCCATGCCTAGGCTCTAACTTGACAAGTATAATGTGTTACAGGCAGTGAGTAAAGCATTGAAAAGTGCCCAAGTCACCTAGGCACTTCTGCACAATTTTTACCAGGCGTGCCTTGTCTGCATTAGACTTTTTAAATAGTGTTAGTTAACATCCCACCTTCACAACTTTGTCTAGGCAAGGTCTTGGAAGTCCAAGAACATTGCTGTTAGACTTCTGGAGCTTTAATGATAACTAAGGCTATGTTTATGTCACGGAGGTCATGGATGCCACAGAATCTGTGACTTCCAGAGACCTTCATGACATTCTCTGCTTCAGTCCCGGGGGCTGCTGGACTCTGGAGCTGGCAGCAAGTGGGTCCCTGGCAGGGTTTCAGCAACGCAGGGGGCTGCAAGGTTCCAGTGACAAGTAACAGACTCCTGAGGAGGCCCTCCTCAGTATTCCAGTGACAGGTGACCTTGCATGGGGAAAGGGGGAGGAGGATGCCTTGGGCAAGCGGCTGGGGGTGTCCCATTTTCTCTTTGGGGAAATATGGTCATCCTGCAGCTTCTAGTGGCCATGGGCAAAGTGGGAACCCCACAGCTCCCAGCCATCATGGTGGCAGGGGAAATCATGGAGCTGCTGCAGCAAAAGTCACACACAGGTCACAGCTTCTGTGAACTTTTGTTCATTGCCCATGACTTGTCTGTGACTTTTACTTAAAAATAGCAATTACAAAATCTTAGCCTTAATGATAACTGAAAAGCTATCACCAAGCTGTTTTTGGTTTAGTTTTCACTCTCCATTTTTAAGTATTTTCCTGAAATTAAGTGCTTGGTTTCTGCAGTTTTTTAATACTACCCTTGTCTATTTTTCACTTTACGAGACCATCTTTCTCCTCCTTAATTAAGGACCAGGTTTTAGAGACTGCGGACTCAGGTTCTAGTCTTAGCTCTGCCACTGACTGCTGTGATTTCAGGCAGTGGAGTAGAATCATCTGTCTTCGTGTTTATGTCCACCCATCACTGTTGTACCTGAGCACCTTCCACATAAACCCACATAAACCCAAAAGCATGGACTTCATAGGATGGTTATTTTGAATCCAAGAGACTCTGTCTTGCTGTCCGATTGTAGCCATGTTGAAAAGGTATGTTACATTCAGGGCATAAAATGTTGACAGTCTTCTTTAACACTTATTTACCACCACCCTAAATATTTTGAAGCTCAGGTTGTAATGTTCAGTGGAATGCAGAACGGTCAAGTAAGCATGATGTAGATCCCAAAAATGTCTTGATTAAATTAGATGGGGGCTAGGAGATGGAACAAAGAGCGTTGAAGCTGGTGCAGCATTCTGAGAATTAATGTTCCAGTTACATGTGGCATCGCCCTACAGGTTTGCCCGTGGTTCAGACACAGCCCCTTGTAACAAAAGATTGTGTGTATGCGCGTGTGTGTGTGAGAGTGCGTGCGCACTTGTGGCAACTCTCTTGGCTTACTTGTCCTGGACTGAAAAGGATGTTTGGGATGGGCAGCTTGAAAGGAAAATACCTATGTTGCAAGTCAAGAAAGCTGATGACAGTCGCTCTTCTAATTTTGCTGAAATTATTTTTTTTTCTGGTGGGTGCTGGTCATCATTTCTCAAATACAAAGTGTGGGGGTGGCTTTTTTGTGCCCAGTCCCTTTTTCCTTCACATCCTCTCAGCAATGCATATCTTTACAGCAATACAGCTGAACCCATTGTGCTTGGCACCCCTTCTTCCCACTTCCCCAGTCCCCGAGTGTTCGGTGTACTTTTCATATAATGCCCTTTTCCAGGAAGAATGTAAATGCAGTTCACTGAAATAGGTGACCTCCCAGGTCAAGAAGACAGAACTCATTGTTTCTTCTGAATTAAGATTTGAATGTGGAAAAACACAGAATCTACCTGAAATGTCACTAAGCTAATTAGAGGGTGACATGGGCACTCTTGTTGGAGCTATTATTACAGTTGGGCCTAAATATCCTAATGAGTTTCTAAGTTCTGCTTAAATTTTAGTTAAGGCTTCCTATAAGATTGGTTACAACTTCAGGCTTTTAAAACGGCAAGCATCTGGATAAAGCAAACATGGATTTAACTTGAAACCTTTCCGTCCTATCCCCATCTCATACACGGTAGTCATAAATATTTTTGACCCCTGCACATCTGACTCTTTTCTTTGAGGTATAAGTATGGATTTTCAGCTTGATGGCTCTGATGATCATAAGTCTGCTGCACAATGGGATATCGTGTTAGAAATTCTCTTATGCTTTGCTTTCTACTGCAGGCATTGCTTTGTCCTTGGCTAATTGGATGTTAAATTCCTTCTTCCTTCAGCTGTCTGCTTTCTTTCCATCAAGAAAGTAAATGTTCATTGATCAGCAATGGCAACAGCATCACCTCATAACCTGTGAACTCAAACATCCAAGGCCGAAGGCATGCCTCTGTTTCCTGTTATGTGCTCAATATTGGGGTAACTGGGAGAAATTCTATCGCTAGTGTTTGATAGGAGGATCAGACTAGATGCTTTTATGGTCTCTTCTGCCCTTCAGATATGTGAATCATATTCTTGACTGTGTCCATTTTGGGCCACCAAGATACAGCCCAGGTGCATTATTGTTGGACTCCTGTCGTGACTTCACTGTTGAGGTAAACATTACCTCTGTTGGTTACAAGAGATTTGTTTCTGCCCACTCTGCTAATATTCAGCATCACAGAGATTCTCTCCACAGTGAGCTCTACGCTTATATTTGCGCATATGTATATTCCCTGCACTTTGTACCATATATTAGTACTGTACATGCATGCGCAGCCTCTCATCCCAAAGGCTCCCAAGACCCTATAAAACTAACAATCAATTCACCCACCATTGAGAGGGCGCCAGCTCTGGGAAGGCAAATGGCAGCTGTTTAATAGCACATGGGAAGTGAAAAGCTAGCCAACTGGAAATGCATCCTGCCTCCCTAAACTTTCCCTCTAATTACCCAGGTTGGACGTTTGACAACTGCCTCTGTCCCTCTGAAGAGTGCCATGGGATCTTTTAATAACCACAAGTGGTCAGCGCTAAGTCTCATCTGAAAGAAGGCGCCTCCAGTACTACAGCACTCCCTAACGTTACGCTGGAGCACTGCCTCCGTGCTGGGAAGGAAGAGCACCTGATACTGAATTGCCAATACCATGTTCTGTAACACCTGGCTCTTCCTTTTTTTTCTTTTCTCTTTGGGGGCGGGGCTGGGCGGAGGAAGGGGATCTCATAACCGGGTTTCTGCCTGCTTAGTGGTGATGCCTGAAGATATCAACAACTGGAGAGACTGAGAACTCCTCTCACCGGTCTTTCCATCCATATCCCTGCATCATGTTCAGGAGGTGCCTTGAATTAGCAAAGCTTCTCAGCTGGTGTCATCAGTCTGTTAATGTGGTGAGGTTTGGATCAGTGGTGTCTGATCTAGAAGCACTCCCAGTGGCTAGACCCTAGAATGCCAGTAATGTTCTCTCTCTGCTTCAGGTCCCTCCTCTTTTAAAGCATTCACTCAGCAATTTTTGCCATTGCCTGAGGCATTTCCTTTTGTCCTTGCCGTGCTGTGACTGCTCTATTTCCTGCAATACATTGTTTTTCCCCTCTCCGCTTCACAAGTACGGCCAGCTTCTAGGTCGACTCTTTCAACTCCATTCCCTCAGCCTTATGCAGTGGAAATTGTACTGAGAATAGCATTACATTGGGATTGCCACATTGCACAATTCCTGAAATGATTCTTGTTTTCACAACACTGATTTTTCTTATCTTCATTTCCATGCTACTTGCTCCAATCCCGTTAAGTGTGCTGTTTCTTCCTTCAGAGCTCATTTGCAGGGCTAGAATTTTGTTTGCTCTTCTGTTTCTTCTACCCTCTTCTCCTTCACCCTGAACTTGCATCCCCAGGATGTTCCGGCTCAGGTGGAGCTTGGGCTCTCAAGCCCCCCCGATCCTCTGTTTGAGAGCCAGAGCTCCAGCCCGATCTGGAAGATCCACATTGCTAATTTATCACACTAGCTTGAACCCTGCTAGTGCAAGTCCGTCTGCCTGACCCTCACTCCTAGCTGTACTCCAGACATATCCTTGGTGGCTTCTGCCTCTTCTTAATTAGTTGCTTCAACAATTCGTCCAATGAATGAGCAGTTTTCTTCAATAAATAAATAAATAAACAATAAGAAAAGAATTGGGTGAAAGGAAGATGGCTGGGCCAGTTAAGGCAATTTAACCAACACACTGGTGGTAAAGCTCTTCCAGTGTGAAAAGATCAGTGTTTGGGGCACTTAGAACAGAACCAGCCATTCGGTTTCACTAATAATCCTTAACATTAAGAAGAAGAAAAGGAGGACTTGTGGCACCTTAGAGACTAACCAATTTGAGCATGAGCTTTCGTGAGTTACAGCTCACTTCATCGGATGCATATGCTCACGAAAGCTCATGCTCAAATAAATTGGTTAGTCTCTAAGGTGCCACAAGTACTCCTTTTCTTTTTGCAAATACAGACTAACACGGCTGTTACTCTGAAACCTGTCATTAAGAAGAAGGCAGTCATAAAATCCTTACGAGCCTGTAGCTGCAGAGATGGCAGCATCTCTAGCTTTCCTTGGCTCCTAGTGATTTGAAGGAATGTGGGGAATATTATTGCACAGTGCCTTGGGGACTGCAAATCATTGATCCTTCTTTCTTTTTTTCCCCTTTCACTTTAAAGGCTACCACTTAAAGTAGAATACTTGTCTTTTGTCATGGCTCTAGCTGAAAGTGTATTTTCTTAGCAGTCCATCTGGCCACCCAGGGATGGGGTTGGTGTGGTGAGACTGGAACACATGAAAATCCAAACCATCTGAACTCAGCTTTCAGACGGCTCTGCTTGTTTTGGTTTAAGAATATTTTTATTAGACTCACAAGTGAATAATGTAAATTATTTTCACGTAAGTACATTATATGCCAAGACACAGATTAGGTCACAGGGGTCATAGTGAGAACGTTTAAAAGTTTACATATGTCAAAATGAAGGAATGGAACAAAATAATAATAATAGTTAGATCTGAAGCAAGAGGAGAAGTTTGACACAGTAGATGGCCTCCTAAACCTGCTTCTTTTTCAGAAAAAGTCTCCCTCTAGGATTTTCATATGGTATTAATCACTGTAGTATCTACAGCAAAAGACTGTGTCCAAGTACTTCGTCATTTTTTTAATACCTAAAACTTCCCTTAACTTGGCACATAATCTGTGTGTGATCTCAGTGACCAAGTATGTGCCCAATTTCAGAAACATTGTATGCTCCTTGCAGTGTTAAAATAGAAGATACAGCAGAATGATGTACCGTTAGACGACATGTTCTCCTCCCTCTTTGCCTGTAAATCAGTATCAGTCCGAGTAATTTGGGCTATATGTTTTGACCACGAAATCGAGGTCCAGGTAAGTGTATACTTTTGTGCGGGGGGTGGGGGGAGAAGGGGAGCAATTAAAAATAAGGTAGTGGGTAAACTTCGGAGTTTTCACTATAAAAATGTTGAACTTGTGTGAGCTGCTTGACCTCTGTGAATATGATAAACTTTTTTGTTGAATCTTGTGGAGCATGTAGGGTCAGTCAGACCAGTAATGAAGTTCCACAGACCCACACCTGTTACAGCTTGAATCTAATAGCTCCCATGCAAGGAACATGAGAAGTCCACTCATGAAGCTATCAGACGTGTACATTCAAGGAGAGGAATAAGGGAATTAGTAAACCTAAGAACCCTGTTTCTGATCCCCAAGACTGTGTGAATGTAGCAACTGGGTAGGAGTCTCATTGAGTGGAGGTCTGGGGGGAGGAGGTCCAGTTCATGTTGAAACATTCAGAAGAAAGGAAGTGTGAGGTCAGTGCTCAGTGTGTTTTTGTTTATAACACTTAACATTTTACTACCCTATTTTAAAGGTGGTGGGGTGGGAGAGAACTGTGTGTGTTCTCCCTAAGAAATGTTGAGTGACGCATTTCCAAACCTTCATAACTTAATGTTCTTGGCGTTTTCATAGGAAAAAAGAAAAGGAGTACTTGTGGCACCTTAGAGACTACCAAATTTATTTGAGCATAAGCTTTTGTCCAATGAAGTGAACTGTAGCTCACGAAAGCTTATGCTCAAATAAATTGGTTAGTCTCTAAGGTGCCACAAGTCCTCCTTTTCTTTTTGCGACTACAGACGGCTGCTACTCTGAAACCTGTTATAGGAAAAAGACGCTCTGTATTTTAATGTCCTATAAAAGAGAGATTACAGCACTGTGTAGAAGCAGTTATAGATGAGCTCCCTGCTCGAGAGAGCTTACAGTCTAGTGATGGTTTTTAAAACGATTTCAAGTCCTCCTTGAAGCGTGGCCTTTGTGTAAAAATGCAAGTAAAGCCATGAGTGTCTTCCTCCCTATCCCCTAACCTAAATATGGCCAAACAGGCTGCTCCTTTAACTGGTGGTGGGAAATGTGAAAATTGCTCCGAGGCTTCCAACTTTTGTATGCCGAACTGCAGCTGAGATATAAACCCCCTAGAAAATTGGATTCTGTATTAAAAAGGCTGGTACAATTTTATCTGTAGAGACATGAATGGTGCTGCTTTAAAACCTAGTGAATGGGAAAAAAATCTGGATGAAATTACCTCTTGCCACATGTTGAAATAGATTGAATCACCTGTTAATTAAAATAAAAGCAGAATCAATTATTAGTTGCATGTACTGTGGGCATGGCTGGCTTTTGAATGAGAGTATGGTGGTAGTGGAGAGATAGAGGCATTGTCCTCTTACTCCATTTACTCCTGCCTCCACAAAATACGATCTGGATGTGCTTCATTTTAAAACCCTTGGAAGCGAAAGGGTTCAGTGTGGCTTAGCTCCCCTCGTGTGTCTCTGAATGATCACAGCTTTTACATTACAGATGGAAGAATTAAAGTGTTAAGGATTAGGCTCGGAGTGCTAAAACTGCATTTCAGAGATTGCTGCTGCTTTTAATACTGATATGTTAGAGGAGCACAGCTCTGCAAGAACGCTGGTCCCCAGGAGACCACCGCAGCAGCCTGAAAGGATGCGTGGCCTAAAGGGACAACAACTACTGATGATCCTTTGCAGGTTAAAATCCTGCTGGGAAAGTCTTTTTGGTTTGGCTGGGTTATAAGTAACAGGGCTACTGTTAAGCTCCTAATCTAGACCATTTCAGGCAACAAATAGAAGGATAATGTCAAAAATTAAAATAAAAAGACTTTGCCCACAGCAAATTATTTTCTTCCCTTCAGTGTCCTGAGCTGTTTAGAATGATGACTCATTCTTTTCCATTAAGTTTAAAGAAAAGAGATATTTTGTCTGATAACATACAAAGGCAGCTCTGTTGGTTCTTTGCCTTTACTCCTCCCCCTTCTTTGGAATGCAGTTCATAGGATTGCCAGGAATTAATTGCTTTATCAGAGGGGTGTTACTAGGGTGTTACTAGGTTTCATATGGCAAATTGTCCTCTGGTTAGGTTTTCATTGGAGGAAATTTCCCCCTTGAAATCCACAGCTTTCTTATATTGTGGTGCGTGGGGACTAATGACAGTTGACTACATGTTTGGTTTGTTTTGTTTTGTTTTTTTAAGAACCGCATGTAAGGGCACTCTGGATCAGAACGTCACAGTTCCAGTACCTTTTTGGAAAGCACGATGGTCTCAGATGCCTGTTACGATTAACTGCCTCTGTGCCAGCGTCACTTGGAGTTTCCGAAGGCCCCTTGTATTTTAAACAGCATAAAATTTCACATTGGTTATCAAACAGTCCTGTACTCCACAGGGAGCTGGACTTAAAGCAGTAAGTCAAAATTGCTTCAGCAGCCTGTTCAAATAAACAGGGATAATGGATGAGACATTTCTTCTCCGAGTCGTCAGCAGCAAGAAAGGAAACATCTGTCTGGGCTGAATTGTAGTTGTACTGGCTTCATTCTTTCAAGTGCCGTGGGCTGAGTTATGTCAAGTGTACGCTTGTGCAAATATTCCAGCCAGTTGTATAACAGAGCTTTCTGTTGCTCTCGCACGCTCTTGCTGTAGAAAAAGTTGCTCAGGCTATTGGAGAGCCAGTGAGTGGAGGGAAGAGGAAGATATGCTTTTCAGTGGATGCACGAGGCAGGGATGATGTATGGGTTGGGAGGGTACATGCATAAACACACGGAGAATCCAGAAAATTTTAAGCAGTCTGACTATACGCTTGTCGAATGTGCTTTTTGGTATATCTAAAGGCCTCAGTTTCTCATTCAAGCTTTTCGGGTTGCAGCGGGAATAAATTGCCACTTCTTGACCACCTGTTTTAGACTCCAATCCTGTTTGTATTGAAGTTGAGGGGAAAGTTTCCTTTGAACTCAAAGGGAGCAGATGCAGTCTGTTAGCATGTGCACAAATGTCTAGTGCAAGAAGACTTAACGTGCCCACGTATCCTCTTTTAGTGACGTGAATATATGTAGGTGGTTCATTTGAAAGCGTATAATACAGAGACGAGGCTCCAGCCTGCTGAGTGCAAGATTTTGAAGTGTACAGGTCTGCTCACACAAACGTGCAAAATTACTATCGTATGTAGGCACCATTTGAAAACTGGACATTTGCCACTCTGTAATGATCGCAATAGCATAGGCTATTTTTGGTAGCCACGTAGCCTGCCCGGTTACCCTGGATTCTGATATAATTGCAACACTATCTTTAAAAACCCAGGTAACCAAACACTAAGCATTTGGTCGCTGCCTTGGCGGTAGCAGTGGGTGAAGAGTAAGCTTTGATCTCTTACCTAGGTGAGTTGTGAAGGTTGACAATTGGAAGGCAGGGGGATGAAATGCCCTTTTAAATGAAGTTGAGATGCTCATGCTCTTTGTTCGTTCCTGTATTCCAGTGTTTAGCTACAGCCGAGAGTTTGACAGTGCAGCACTTCTGTATGGCAGCTTCATCCAAGCACAAGCCAGGAATACCTGCCTGATGTCACCTGCCAAGGAATCAAAATACCCAACTCTCTTTTTTAAATTGTCACTTGGCTGCTGGCTAGTTGGAACCTTGACAACTAATCAGGCCTCGGTGCAGCTTCCATTTATTTTTCGTGAGTTGTATTGCCTGGGCTACAACGGAGCACCTCACTCGTACCAACTGCCCCTTGCTAGGGAGTGATGTGTGCTGATACAGTTAAAATTGTATTGTAGTACTTGCCGTTTAAAAATAGCCGATGGTGTTGTCTGCCAGAGTAAATCCCATGTCTGGCTTTATAATTTGAGGTGGGAATTGGGGGAGTTGACTGCAGAGTTGATAGAGTGGGTGGGGTTTCCTTTTTTATATCTTGGCATTACCACTGCATTCAAAAATAAATGTCTAAGTAAGTGGGCTTTGTACATGCTTCCGCATGCAGTGGCTGCAAGCTGTGGCCAGTCAAAACATAACCACTTTCCTAGGTTTGGTTTTATTCACAAAAGGCATGTAGACAGACAGACCTCCTTCCCTCCCTCCCCAATTGGGGTTCATCTCCAAGAATGCTCATCCCCCACGCAAGATCCTCCCTTTCCAGAGAGCCATTTCCACCTTGTGTCCAGGTGCAGGTACCCATTGTCTCAAAGAGTCAGCCAGTGAGTTAAAAGGAGGTTTGGCACCTTGATGTGTCTCTCCGACCTGTAAATACTTGTCAAATCCCTTCTGAGTTCCCCCATTTAGTATATAATTGACATTCTCGGTATTGGCACCAACTACTGATGCTGCACTGTGTGACCTATGGAACTTTAAGGATAGCAAGGAGGAGAATAGGGCACTGAAGTAAGTGTGTGTGAGAGAGCAAGGGCTATCACACAGGACTGTGAACTTCAGATACAGCTATAGGCTGCTGCTTTCCCAGCTTATAGAGCTGGGTTTTGTTAAGAAGTTAACACGCTTGGTCTTTAACTGGACATGAGTCTTTATGGAGACTTAGGGGGTACACGCCCGACTGTTGACTCCTCTGGCAGTCACCGAAGTGCTCATTGACACCACACAGCGTAAGCGTTCCCAGCCTGGCATTATTTGTCTCTCCGAGTGGGGCTTCGCTTTGTGGTAGCTGAGAGAGCCATTGAAAAATGAGCATTCAACTAAAACATCCCTTCTTTCTGTTTCATGTTGTTTCCCTGACTGTATGCATGACATTTCATGGTATTAAAACTGTTTGTGTAATTTGACTGTAATTGTGTCTGAGCTGAGGGGTTAAATGGTGCCTAACTGGGTCTAGATTATTAACAGTGTGTGTGGCATGTTCATGTTCTCCAACTGTCCCTAATGGCTCTCCGGTTCTCGTTTGTTGTAGAGTAAAGAAGTCGGATTGCAGCTCCAGGAAGACTTGATGAAGGTCCTGAATGAGCTATACACGGTAAATCAGACTTCCTTCATGAGTTCTTTTCATGCATAAGGAAAGAAGTGTTTGGCTTCTGCCTGCCTGCCTTCCTGCTGTTAAAGCTGTTGTAAAGGAGACTAACCCCCTAGGGCTGATGCATGTTTATGATCTAAGTGATTTGAAGCCTCGTGTGTTCACCAATCTATACTGTAACATTAATTTTATTTTCATTCCATCTTTATCCTCAGGCTGTATCTCTGTCTGTTCTGTTGTTGCCAAAGAATGTTGCACAGGAATTATGGAAAGTGTCATGTTTTGAGATACATTTTTGGCTGTGCACATGTTTCAGTACTGTGGTTGCACTCTTTTAATTTCTACAGCAAACCCAACACAACTGGCCCCATTCTCTCCAAACTGGGATGTAGTGCCTAATGTGACAGATCAGACTTCACCGTGCAACTCTACCTTTCCCCCTACTTGAGGATTTATTGTAGATTTTCATATTTGGTTTGTTTTCTGGATCCTGATTTCAGCAAGGTTTGTCAGCCGTGGGTTGGGGTGGAAGGGGATTTGAATTCCTGAATATGCCTAATATTACTATTAGACTCAGCATTTGGTTTCAGACAAAGCTCTGTACAGGACCCCCTCTCCAGGGATGAAACTCTGAGACAGCTGAGTTGTAGCCTTTTTTCCTGAGGACGAAACAGTCTGTTGTAAATATGTTTTGCTTCTGTTTGAGTACCTGGAATGAGGTGTCTCCATGCACAAGATTTTTATGCACTTATTTTTAACAAAACCTCCCCCACAAATTTTTCTCCTATATTTTTATAGTATCGTAAAAAAGTATCAAAAATATGCAGGTAATCTCTAAATGCAACTGTAGGTTATCTGACTTCTCTAGTACAAAGCATAGTAACCTTGACAGTAAGCGAAGTCTGACTTCCTTCGTCCCAGAAAACTAGATAATTCTCAGTACCCTAAGATGTTTTACCCTATTAATTTTAAAAAAACACACATTTTGTGTGCTACAATTAGCTAGCCCAGGAGAATAGGGATCCTAATTTTGGGTGTACCATATATTTATATAGCACTCATCCTATTCTCTGGCTGCTGCATAAAAAATTAAAAGCAGGATAACTCATAATTCAAAAGGCCATAAACAGGCATCCCCTTCCTCACCATAGCATTGTCTCACAGCTGCTTAACATACTTTCCTTCTGTAATTATTTATTATAAAATATGCTTCTCATCCCAGCATACTCCAGTGATGTCCCCAAATCTGCACTTTGGTGATAAAGGCTGGAGGAGAAGCTTTGCAATGACGTGGACACTGTACCACTAACCCATTCCTCTTGACCAGGAAATAGTTGTCCACTTCACAACATGCAGCCTTTGGGCTGTTTCTCAGCATCCGTTTAGGCGAGGACTATGACTGGCGCAGCAGGGAGGCTGAGGTTTTCAAATGAGATGTTTTGGCAGAGCCATGTGGGTAAGCTGCTTCTGTTGCCAACCAACACCATATTCAGCTTTCAGGAAGTGTTGCCTGTATTTTTTTAGCATTCATGATGATGTGGAACCAGTCTGCAAAATCTGGTTCTGTGTCCACCTCCGTTCCCTTTCTCCACCTCCAACACACAGACTTCTGCCAACCTATAGTGCTGTAAATTAGGGCAGCCCTTTCCTTAGCCTTGGGATAACAATTGAGCCCTGCCAAAAGGTTGTGGTACATCAGTTAGGGTACATATACAGTAGAACCTCAGAGTTACGAACTGATGGGTCAGCCACACACCTCATTTGGAACCGGAAGTATGCAATCAGGCAGGAGCAGAGACCAGAAGCGGGCGGGGGGAAGCAAATACAGTGCTGTACTGTTAAATGTAAACTACTAAAACAATAATGGGGGAAAGTTTTTGAAAAAAAGATTTGACAAGGTAAGGAAACTGTTTCTGTGCTTGTTTCATTGAAATTAGGATGGGTAAAACCAGCATTTTTCTTCCGCATAGTAAAGTTTCAAAGCTGTATTAAGTCAATGTTCAGTTGTGAACTTCTCAAAGAACAACCATAACGTTTTGTTCAGAGTTTCGAGCAACTTTGATTCCCGAGGTGTTCGTAACTCTGAGGTTCTTCTGTACGCTTTGGGGGGGAAGCCACAGCAGTGACTCTCAGAGCTCAGGGCTATGGACTCAGGCTTGTACTACGGTGCTAAAAATAGCAATGCAGACATTCCCACTCAGGCTGGAGTTTGGATCTGAAAGCCGGGTGGGGGTGGGTTTCAGAGCACCAGCCCAAGTGGAAACACCTACACTGCACTATTTAGCACTGTAGCACGAGCCCTAGTCTGACCGGGCCTCTGAGACTCACTGCTGTGGCTCTTTTTTGAACGTATGTTACCACAGAAGGTCAAGTGTACTGCTCATCTTGTCCTAGAAGTAGAAATCGGAGTGTTTCTTGTTGTCACAGGATCCAAGTATTGAATTCTTTTTCAAGTAAAGAGTAGTTGAGGAGAAAACTGTAGGGTTGGGGATGGTTTAAAAATACTGGATAAAAGTACTACTGGTAGAACATCCAGCAATGCAGGTCAGATGGTGGCTGATGGGTAACTGCTGTTCTGGCGAAGTATTTCAGTGCTGACCGTGATCTTGCCATTAAAAGCTGACCATGGGTATTGTTCCCTCCTTGGTAGCTATAGTTGTTTGTAATTGGGATTTGGTGTGATTCAATGCAAAAAGTCAGGGCAAGGAGATAAGATTTGTGGATTTAAACACAGAAATGTCCTTTGAGCGAAGCAGTTAAATAATTTGTTCTGGGACGTGAAACTCAGATGACTCAATTTGTTGGAATCCAAAACTGGATAGTGGTCAAAGTTGATAATACTGTGCAATGTCTGCTCACAGCCAGACTCCTCCAAGAGTCCAGGGGAAAACCGAAGCAATCCTAAGAAGTGGAGCATTTTCAGAAACTCCAAATGTCTTCCTTTTTTATGAATACTAACTTTGAAATTGGAATGCCCTTGGGAGAATCCATTTAAAGTCCGCATGGGATGGCTCTTCTCTTAGGCCTTGCTTGGTTGGAGGCATCCCAGTACAGTCAAGTACTGGCTGCTATTAGGCAGGGGTGGTGTCACACAGTTCACAACTCAAAGCTGTGGCCAACCTGGGGATTAGCTCCCAACCAATCTGACGCCCCCTCCTTGGGTTTCTTGGCCCAGGGTCTCGTACTGTATCTCTCTGGAGTCAGGTTACTCCCTCTTCATCACTCGGGGTGTTCCATCCGGCCAAGTCACTGGAGTCCTCCCCTTCTGGGGGAATCAAAGTCCCACTGGACACTCCAGCAGTCTTCTGATCCGCTACCCAGTTTGTGCCACTTGCCCAGCTGCTAGTAGGGGAACCTGGGTCCTTCCATTACTCAGCCCAGGGATCCTATGCCCAGCAACCATCGTCTGCTCAAGCTCCAGTCTTATTGCTGTTTCCCCGGGTTCTTTCCTGCCTCTCTTCCTTACCTTCAGGCCCTCCTCTGTTTTACTCTTGGAGCTTCCTGTGCTCCTTGTAGCTGTTTCATCCCCTGTCGCGTTCTTGCCAGAGTCTGCATTCCAAGGCAGGATCTCAGGGCTTACTCCTGCCCTGAACTCCTCCTAACCTATTACCAACTCCCCTCCTCTCTAGGGAGTGACAGTAGAGTTCTTCCCTTCAGCCTTCTCTTACCACCAACTTTCTTCCTTCATGCCGAGCCCAGCTCCTCCCGAAGCTGGGCTTCATCAGGTGTTGGGCCGTATAAGCCCTGACTCTCCCACGTGCAGCCTGACACAGGGGTAGTTGTCCCTTTTTACCTCTGCAGGCTTTGTATGGGATAGACACCCCATCATAGGGGGGTAAGTATTAAATGAGGCTCCCTGGCAACTTTGGAAAGTCTTATCACAGATTTTCATCCCAATACCAGAATCTTCGCTTTTCTCTCACAGTGCAGACATTTTCTTCCTAACACCTTGACATTTCCCATCGAGAGCCCCGTTCTGCCTCGATAGTTTCCCATTTTTCATTTTGTTGTTTTAAACTCTCTTTATTTAGGAAGTTATAGCAGGTTTACAAATCCTAGCCATGTAAATATCAGAGACAATACAATTATCACAACAGTGAGCTTTTCTTTAAAGAAACATTATACAGCAATGACAGGTTTCAGTGTAGCAGCCATGTTCGTCTGTATCCGCAAAAAGAAAAGGAGGACTTGTGGCACCTTAGAGACTAACCAATTTATTAGAGCATAAGCTTTCATGAGCTGCAGCTCACTTCATCGGATGCATTCATTGATTATACAGCAATGTAATTACTGGATCTCTCTAACAGGTTACAGAGTAGCATCTTCACACTACCCAGGCCGTGTCATTTCTAGTGGTTTTATTAAAATTCGTGAATTCTCTGATTACACATTTAACAGATCAGCCGTGTCTGTCAAATGTTGATAGTCCAGAAAAAGAATGGACAGGTGTTCTGGGTTTTTGCCGGTAAAGGTAAGTGAAGTATTAAATAGAGGATAACCGACTATATAAGTACCTATTTGTCCTTCGTCTCGTTCGCTGGGTATGTAAGTGGTGAATCACTTTTTCCGTAACAACCACCTCACGTTTTTTAACCATTTATCTGGGGTTAAACAGAGGTTATCAGTATCAGAGCAGCTACTAGCAGATGAGATTAACCTTTTTTTCCCCCTCATCTGACCGTTTCCTCTCGGAAGCCCTAGGAGGTTTTACCTAAGGATCATTTGGTAACAAATATCCAATAATGTGTGATATTCGGTTAAAATTACATCCCAGTACTCTTCAATGACTGGACTTCTCCACCCCATATACATAAAATCTTCTCATTAACCACAATTTCTCCAGCATTTCTCCCCCATTCCATCTTTATATAATTTTCACCCTGATGGGTTTGAGGTACTATTGAAACAGTATCTTAAAGAAAATTGTTTTCATTGTGCTACAGACTGAGGTTTGCTGGTCCTCTTTCTCTCCTCTCCATCATTCTTCCCCCCCCCCCCCCCATCAAACTCCATTTGTTAACTTGTCCATCCAGGTCCTTTTTCCAGCAGTTTCGCCATTTCTCGATGATTCAGTGCTGCATTGAGGTCATTCTGATTGCTGGTCCCAGTTCCCAAAGTTCCTGCCTTAATTTGTGCCTGCTACCATGTGCAGAGGCATTTCAAAAGGAGGGAAAATGAGGGATAACACAACATTTAAAAGAACCCAAAATACCCTCTTAAATACTTCAGGGCATCTTGTGCGTGTGTCAGACAGGCACAGTGATTGTATGTGGCTGACTTGAAGAAAAATAACCTTGGTGTAGAAAAAAGCCATGCAAATTCAGTGGAACGGGCCACCAGGTACATGTGGTCCTCCTGTGTTCCAGAAAAATAAGTGACACCAGGAAGACAGCCACCATCTGTCCTTTCCGTTCTGCAGTGTATCCAGCACAAACTCAAAGGAAGAGGCATTGCCTGGGGAAGGAGAAGAAATATGTTCATAAAGCTCACATGCTGTTCTGGGGCTTTCCTTCTCGTGCAGCTGAATGAAATATGTTGGCTGTTGATTAAATCTGTCCTTTCATCATCTGTTGGTGAATTGCTTCTATTTTAGAAACATGCCTTGCAAACATTTTTTCTGAGGGGTTGTTGCACGGAACACCTTGGTTTTTTGCCTAATGATCTGGGTTACTGATAACGTTGTGGTGTAAATTCTTTCCCTTACCCCTCTTCTCCTGAAAAGACCCTTCAGGAATGTGTTTGAAAGTCAGAACACATTGACCCTCGGGTGGAGCTTGGGTATTAACAGCTAACATTACAGTAGGGAGGGGTGTTTCTCTGAAATTACATATACCAGCAAAACCCCAAAGGAAGGAGTTCAGCATTGGAGTGTTAAAGCCAAATATTTGGGCTAATCTTTGAGAAAGCAGTAGAATTAAGGAAGGGAAGAAAAAAGAGAATTCAGCACATGCCAGAGCTCTTGGTGCTGGAACAGTTAGAATGGCATTTTTAGTACTGTGCCACAGAAACACAGCTGCTGATGCATGGCAATTTTGATATTATACTGGCCTGATAACTTAGTGGTTTCGCTCTGCGTTGCCATGCAGTAGAGTGAGTGTTTTTGGTTTATCTCACCCCTGCTCTTGGTTGGGAGCAGTTACTATCACTGAATCAGCAAGTTTAACCCTGGGGAAGACATTTTATATTGCTTAAAGGCAACTCCAAGCCATGACGGTTGAGTAGCAGTGTGGTAGAATTCGTAGGCATTCCATGCAGATTTTTCTAACAGTGGTTGCGTGACATAGTCTTAAATGGTGTTAGATGTCCAGCATTGCTTTGTGCAGCAGGGATATTTGCAGGCTTTTCTTGTTGATGGCAGCGGAGTTACGCTAAGAATAAACGTGGCTCTATAAATTATGAAATCAGGTCACGTCGTCTGGTTTGCCGGCCATAGGAATCGCCTCTCATTTGCTGGCTCAATCTAGGCTTCATTTGTGTTTTTCTCTCTCCTATATTATGTATGGGTAAAGGCTCCTACAGCAGAAGACGTACCTGTCTTCAGACGCTTGTCTCCAAGTATTTTGATTAACTTAAATTGCACTAAGTGTACACAGCACTTCAGATGATAAGATGATGACCCAAGAAACTTACGTTCCAGTATATGCATGTTCAGGACGCCAGTTTCTCACAAGTCCATTGAGCCAGGTATTGAAGGAAGTTACCTTAAAGCACTCACCATTAGAAAAATCCTTTGTCAGTTTTCCCTAAGCACCCCAATGATAAACATTTTATTAGCGCATGAATAACCTTTGCAGCCCTAGCAGAGACGGGAAATTCATTCATTCTTTTTAAAATTTCAGATCATCTCTTTGCTGAAGCTTCTTTTCAAATTACAAAGAGCAATCCCCACCCCAACCATATTATAAAGTAGCTCTCTTTCTAAGTGGATCAAACTTAATTACCAGCCATTCAAGTTTCTTGTTGTTTCTGCCACAAAATAACATGCCGCTAGCAAAATGAGTGAACGAGAAGGTTAACTTCTTAGCTCCAGATGCACATCTGATACTGCTCTATTGACTCAAGTGAGGTTGTGCCCATTTGTACTAGGGCTGAATCTGGTTTAGGATGTTGACTGATGGGGCAAGAGAGAGCAGTTGTAGTTTGGACTTCCAGAAATGCCTTTGCATATGAACTACTCTTGATACTGTCTGCCTACTGGACAGCAATCACTGCCAATTTCAATAAATCAGAACAAACTCACTGCCCCGTTTCCTTTAGGTTTCATCTATTCATGGAAATTAGAGATGGCAAATACTTGGGGGGGGCGGGGGAGGAGTGAGAGAGAGAACAGGATTCTATAAATCATTCATTCAAAATGGTGTAGTATTCAGTTCTATTGCAATTGCCTTTTCTCTAGTGTAACTGCCCTTATTAAGTAACTTTTATGAGAATCAGTGGACTAACCTTGAAAAAACAGCTTGTCTAAACTGGCTGTAAGGAAGTTTCTGATCAACTGCCCAGTTTGCAGAAGTGATGAGCAACAGTCTCGAAACTAAATGAATCATTCATTGGGATTCACAGATTTCGTGCAACCTTGTGCAAATGAATTCTTTGAGTCCATTGACATAAGCAGCACTTGTGGGTGCTAAATTAATCAGGCCTGAAATGTTTTATATAAACTTAAAACATCTAATGAGACCAGTTGATTCTCTCTCAGAGCAAATGAGGAGAGTTTTATGTTCAGTCTAGTTTTAAGTTCAGCCATATCACTGTTTATCCCATTAATTTTGTGGCCAAATGTCACAGTTCAGGTGCAGCACTGACAAATATGGGGCTTAAGTTACTATATGAAACCAGTGCCTCACCTGAATATTTGAGTCTGTAGTTTATGGTTGTATCCTGTGAGATTAGTGGTCTTGCCTATTACAGATGAAATATTAAGTAACTTCAGGGTTAGCAGATTGTCACCAGCAATATTGTGCTCAGAGATCCTGCTGATCTGCAGCAATCAGAGCTCTGAAAATTCACGTCCTTTCAGTCTGCCTGATACATGCCATCCCGGTCTGGTTACCTGCAGATTAGCAGCCATACGAGTTGGGAAAGTGGATGATGTAGCAATTGCGTCCTCAGTCTAAGATCTTGTACACCAGCCTTAGGAATTTACTATCCGAGACAATTGATCCCCATTTACTTGATTCTGCTTTTTAATTTCCTGGTGCAGATTTTGCTAAACTAAATATTTTACCAGTCTTTTGACTTCCCACTTAAAAGTTTCTGAATCTTTCACACGTTTTGTAAATATATTGTTACCTTTAAGACTAGTCAGTAAGACGATTGATGCTTAATTTAAAAATTCTTCATTTTCAATACCATGAAGCAAATTCACAATGCAAACATGAAGTGGAAAAAACCCTGTGAATCTCTGGCATATGCTTTCGGGAATCTATTTCATTTAAATTTGTTCCCTTGATTTTTATGTCCTGGTCCTGCTGTAATATTAATCTGTTCTTTGGCTGTGGTGTTGACCCTAGCTGGCTATAGTGAGTCAGCACTGACCCCATTGCCAAAGATGGAGCAGGCACCGAGGCATTGTCAGCAGGATTTCATTAAAATTGGGTTTTTATTAATTTTTCTTGCTCCCTGCCAGCTCCCTTTCCAGTGATAGAGGAAAACAAACTTCTGTGCAGTTTACAGCTGCTATAAATACCTGCTTTCTAGTCTAGGCATATGTTGTAGTTGAAAGTCTGTCTGTAAATTATTCAGAAGGTCTTTCTTAATACTGACACTGTTCACATGCTCTTCAGTGTTTAAGTTTAACTTCTCTCGGTAACTGAGAAGCTTCACTGATCTTTGAGTGAGGATAGAGCCTACATCTCATTTAAAGTGAAATTGTTAAAGTTCAGACTAAGGTGAAATGGGCATAATGGTTTGCATCTTAAAACCAAATGGCTTCCAAAGGGAATTGGGCTGAAGTCAGGACTGCAATATTGGGCGCTGTACTCGGATAACCTTTACTGGCCACTTATCAGCCTATTACTATCAGTACCTATTTTCACCCTAATTGAGGATGGATAAATCAGTTCAGATGTCATGTCCTTTTTCTTCTCTTCTCCTGGTTTACACAAAACTAGATCTCGGTGTTCTCTGAAACTAAAATATGTTGTGGTCTCCTCCCCATCTTCTTAGTTTCCATATTCATTGTGCACTTCTAGGTTCCAACTCTCTCAAAAGACACTCTCCTTAGGAGACTTGCAAAAGCTAAGGTTGTGGATCTAAGAGGTTTCAGATATGTATCTGAACTGACTGAGGTTTGCCCATCAGGACTTCACGTGCACAGACCTTGTATCTCACTTGGAAACCTTTTGAGGGATGAAGGTCCCATTGATGCATAATCCTAATTTTAACTACAAGAGGACCACAAAGACTAAGGTGCTCTAAAAGCCTGTAGCACCATGTTCTTCCTTTTTGTCATTGCTAAAGAACATCAGTACAAATTATTTTCCAAGACTAGAAGCCTCCAGGCCAATTGAGCTTCTGTATGAAATATGAATAAAGGCGCCTCTAATTACATTACAAAGATGCCTATTCATATCCCACTATCCAAATGATAACATGCCAGTGTGGCACTGGCAAAGCATCAAATCAGAGGCTTGTGTGTCTCTCCTCTGCATCTTCAGATGTACTTGGAATAATGTATAAAACCTGGAATTTGAGTTTGAGTAGCTAGAGTTTAGAATGACCTTTTTATCAGTAATATTTTATACAAATGTTTCTCTTTACACTACTCTCCTTAAAATGCAGCTGTTCACTTAAAGCACTTTCCCCTCTGAACCTGACAGTGCATCTCTCCCTAGAGCCCATTGTGTTCTCGCACCATCCTTTCCTACTGGATCCCTCAAAAAGGACCTCAGCAAGCAGTGTTGTGCTGTTTGTCACTCAGCAGAGAGTACAAAGGTACTGATTGTGGGCCTCAAACACTATGGGAGTGAACACTTCAAGGAAAATACATGTATATGATGATTATCCAATGTGGTACAGCCCTCCTCAGTTATGTTAAGGGAATCAGCTGGTCCTTATTAGTTTTTTGGTATTTTAAAAAAAAAAAACCTCAAATTGGGATTAAATATGGATCTCCGGCTGATCCAGAGAAGTGACAGGCAACGGCCAGTGGGAGCAAGCCACTGATTTACACAGGGCTGCATGAGATTTGTGAATCCCCAGTGACCGATTTCATTTAGTTTTGAGGCTATAGCTCAAAACTTTCGAGAACCAAGCGGATGACCAGAACTTACTGTGCAACTAATTTAGGGAAATAGGTTGTGTGGTCGTCCCACCCCAGGTTAGTCCATTGGCTTCCACTAAAAGGATCTTAGTGAGACATTATGGAAAAAGCAATCCAAATCAGAGCTGAATAATAACCCAGTTTGACTGCAGAAATACTCTGAGAACCCCAGTTTCATACATACACATACTTTGTCCCTGTTCTGTGGTAGGATGTTTTTGTCATCATTACAACTTGCCCAGTTTGCGTTTTCTTTCTACCAGAAACTATTACCCATCAACTGCTCACTGACAAAATACTCTTTCTGAGATATAATGTGGTGGCTTGCATGAAATAAAATATTGTGATCTATAGAGCCATGATTGTCGGACAAGGAAGCGTATTTCTTTTAGCGATAATGGGTAGCTGTTTTGAAACCAGTTTCAGTAAGGAACTTTTACCTTCTACTTTTTGCCTTTTATTTTGAAGGGTACTTTGGCCATCTTGAAGTAATGTTTGTGATCTGTAGGATGACATCCATTTGTTTTAAAGATAAAAGCACTGTTTGATTTCCCCACCCACCCCCAGTGAATAAACTCTCTAAGCACCTAGGGCCTAGTCTATACTGGGGATTTGTCCCAGTTTCAGCAGTCAGTGGCCAGCCACTGGTGTGCAGAAACCTGGTGTAGATAGCTATAGGCAAAGGTTTGCACTGGTGCAGCTCTTTTTCCAGTTTCATTAGTGCAGGTATATTGGAGGCTGAAACAGAGGTAAAATTCCATGTTGAGAAGGTGTATGTAAAATCTGTGAGCATCTAGTGTGTTTGTCTTTGGGCACAACAAGCTCATCCTTCTCAGAGCATACAAAGCCATGCTGCTATGTGACTGCTCAATGATGTCTCTTGCAGGTGATGAAGACTTACCACATGTACAATGCTGACAGCATCAGCGCTCAGAGCAAGCTGAAAGAGGCAGAAAAACAGGAAGAGAAACAGATTGGGAAGTCGGTGAAGCAAGAGGACAAACAGACACCACGCTCCCCTGACTCAACTTCCAACGTTAGGTTTGAAGAGAAACATGTCCGACGGAGCTCAGTCAAGAAAATTGAGAAAATGAAGGAGAAGGTAAATGAGCAGTGGCACTGAGGAAATAAATGGTGTCAGGAGGAGAGCTTTGTAGTTATTGACCAGAGTGACTGCTGAGAAGTTTCCTGTTAGCGATACTTAAATTCAAAACACTATGTTACAATGCAGGGTTAAGGATGCAGTGTTAGGAAATGCAAAGGTTAGCATTGTCATTAACTTGGCTGGATAGCACAGCAGCCATATTTTGTAATTATCTTCATTATGCATAGATGCTGCAGAGCCCAAGCCTCTTCACTTGGAGAGAGGTGAGGCTAGAAGGTAAGGAATATCTTCCTTAAAATTGCTATTGGGCAGATTATTGCTTTCTCTTCAATGTCAATGGGGTAGTAAAATGTGGGGCCAGATCATTAGCAGCGGATGTTGCAGCAGCTGAGGGTCTGGCCCATGGTGTCTGGAGGCACACAAGCAAACGCGGGTGATGTTAATCCTTCGCTCTTTCCTTAAGCAGATCCACATACACTAGCAATCAAATTAAGTAGCCCAGAGGACTTGCAGGTCTGGAGGTGGACTGAAATGACATCTTGTTTTTTACGTCACCTTACAACCTTGTAAAACCATCTAAGACTTCACCCCCTCCACTCCCTCTTCGTTTGTGGGTTGTTTGCAGGTAAAGCCCTAAATTCAGGGTTGTCTGATTAACACTCTGTGTTGATCTAAATTAAGCCTTGGAATCTTGTTAGATGAAATTAGTTCCCAAACAAAGAAAAGTGAGCATTGAGATGAGAGGTGTAATTGTTCTGAGGGCACAGTTTGTTCTGCCACCAAGAACTTTTTTTCTTTCCTTTTCTTTTTTTAAATCAACTCTTCCATTTCTTTTCAGCGTCAAGCAAAATATACTGAAAATAAACTGAAGGCCATTAAGGCGAGAAATGAGTATCTGCTGGCTTTGGAAGCCACCAATGCGTCTGTGTTCAAGTATTATATCCACGACCTGTCTGATCTCATTGATGTAAGTGTGCTGCGACTTGGGTGCCTGTATTGAATGTCGTTCTCATTAACCCCACTGTATGCATCTCCTTCTTTAACCCCTTTTGTGCTAGCATCCTTTGTAGCCCCTCTGCAATGATGGCCTGCAATGTTGTCTGCCTGAAGTGCAGAGCAGGCTCTGATCACTGTACGCTGGGGAAATGTACCAGGTACAATAGTCGGTAGTGAAGCGGTTAGGGAGGCTTTTCTTCAACAGTTGCTTGGCAGAGGGAGTGTTAAAAAGAAGGGAAGTTTGTACAGTAGACACAGAGTATAGGAATCTTTATAAAGAGAGGGAATGCTTCATCTGTTTCAGATTTTATACATACTGTTTTAAGCAAATCCCCAAGATTATAATTGAAAGAGACAGGTTTTTCTAAAAAAGGAAAATGTGTTTGTAAAACCATAAAACAATTGGCAGAAGGACTCAAAGGCAGACGTAGCTCCCAAAACTGCTTTTAACTCATTTTTTTGAAATTGTCTAACTTTCAAGTTTATGGTGTCGCTTTATAGAACGTTCACTGAGATATGTAGGGAGCCATTCTCCTGTAGCCAGGACCTCCCGCTGATTCAAATCCACCCAGGTCTACAGATTTGTGTTGGACCAGTTCCCAGTGGCAAGGTGTATGTGTTGCCAATAGTCCTGCTAATTCCCACCCCTCGCTCAATGGTAGTCTCAGCAAAGGGGTGAAGAATGAAATTGTCTATGGAAAGAGAACTCTCCTCTTCCCTAGAAGAGTCCTGTCAAGCTTAGGGTTGGGGCAGATGATCGTAAAGCAGCATGTATGGGTACATACCCTGCAACTGCCTATGCGGTACACGTTCTGCCGCTCAATAGGAGACCTCAGTCTCCAGGAGTGGCAATTTAGCGTGTTTCTCTCAGCGCTAAATTAGTTTTATTAAAGGTATAAACTGAATAAATAACAGCTACTTTTATCATCTCTACCTTAACATTCACGCTTGCTGGAAACTCACAAAAGCCACTTCGGGAGTCTGAGATGATCCAGGGCTTGTCTTCCCGTATGGCACGACAGTGGTGCAGCTGCAGCAAAGATGCTCTTACACCAACGGGAGAGCTGCTCCCATCGGTGTAATTAATCTTCCTCGTGGTGAGGCGGTAGCTGTCAGTGCTGTCTATACGGGGGAAGGTTAGGTTGATCTAACTACTTTGCTCAGGGGTGTGGATTTTTCACACCCCTGAGTGATGTAGTTATGTAGTGTAGACCTGGTCCCAATCTTTCAGAGCTAGTGTTGAGTGATGTTTTCCTCTAGCATGTGAGTGCTCCTCCCATCCCCACCCCCACCCCCCGGCATGAGCTGCATTGAATTAGTTCTGCTCATCAAGTCATTGATTGCTGTTGGATCCCACTTGGTTCCATTTCTCGATGGCAACCATAATATTTCGCTGTAATTGAGGTTAAAATCATCTTTGCTGAGCCCTGGGGGAAGTTGTTCGGAGGAAGCTAAGTGGGTGGGTGCAGGGGATGAGGTGGGGGTTTGAACAAGAGAATTAATTTCTCATCTCTGATCACTCTCCACTGGTGATTATTCAGCCAGTTGTAAAGTCAGATGAGCCATGCTCACTGCTGCAAGGTTCAAGTATTTGAGATTCTTACTGCTCTTTCCTCTGCAGATCAAGACTCTCTATACAAAGACCTTTTAAAATGTTTTATTTGGAGGTGCAACTGTAACTATTAAAAGGAGGGCTGTCCCGCTGTGTGATGCATCATGGCAATGCTGTTGTATCTGTGGGACATCCAGCATTTCTGCTATAACCCCTGTCTTTTTAGAGGATTGTACCTGACACATTAGAAAAAAAAAATGGACTTGGAATTTTATTACAGCTTCTTGGCTTTATAGAAAATTACTACTTGCTGGGTGTTTCTTCTACAGCCTAGATGTTCTAAAGGAGGTTAAGGGAGTTGGACACCCAGTTCCCATTGAAGTCCAATGGGATTTGAAGACCTAATTCTCTTAAATTGCTTTTGAAACTTCCAGTTCTAGTTCATAACAAATTTCTGTAAAGCACTCGGCCAACAAACTGCCAGTTCTTAATATGCTTCCAATGAGGTATGTGTCTTGAAAAATCACACAGAACCCACTTACATTTCCTTGATAAATCCTTATCTCTTCTTTAACCACCAAGGAGATCCCAAGGAGTTTCTAGGAGTTTAGCCGGCAGGATTTGTCTCACTAAAAGTGCTCTGGCTGCTCTGCTGGCACAGCTGTCTCCAGACTATACGCAGATGCCAGGAGGAACAAAAGTTTCAGCAGTGCTTAATTTTTTTACCATTCCTTGATAAACATAGTAGGTCACATGGCTACAGCTCAGGCCATGTTCATGCACAGTGACATAGTTAACCCTTTAGCCGCTTGATTAACTGTGCAAAGTGCATACTTAAGTGCGTATAGAGCATTTATCTGTAGATCCCCCCAAATGCATTACAAGGACTGGCTAAGCACTATCAGCTCCATTTTTTCAGAGAGGGAAACAGTCACACAGGTGAAGGGACTTGATGGTTCATGCAGTGAATCAGTGACAAAGCTGGAAATAGAGCTAAGTACTCCCAGTCTAACAATGACTTTTTGTAAACTGCAACTGTTAATAAGACACTTTGCCATTGGTAGGTTTAAGCCCTGTTGAGGTGTAATTGAGGGTCTAATTTAAATACACACAGGATTTGAAAACCAACCCTGAAACACCTACAATATCCTCAATGGAAATAGTGGTGAGTTAAGAAGAGTGTGTTGTCCCAGACATTGGTCAGTGATTCTGTTTCCCGACTCTGGTGACTGAGGCAGATCCTTATGTTAATGAAATTATTACACTAATGGAGAAGCTGATCTTGAGAGTTATTTTCCTCGACTTTGTATTCTGGGTTTGTTTAAAGGCTACTTGCTGGCAAAGGGTTAATCAGCTGTTGTGCTGAGAAATGAATTTGGATGAGCTATCATTAAATTCTTATAAAAAATTGATTTCCTTGGAGAATGCTTCCATCAAACATTTATATAACCCAGAAAAGGCCAGTGAGACTGACACACTTATAAATATGATATGCTGGACGCTTTAAAATGTTAGTGACAGAGAGGGCTGAAAATGTTCTCTGCCACTAGCTTCTGTAAAGAAAAGCTGAAAGAAGTTGCTGTCTTAATCTAATCTTCCTGGTTTCTCCTGGAGGTGGGCTATGAAATATTAAACCTTATTTCACTCTCCAATGTCATGAATGAATCCTTTTGACATAAGCTCAGCCCTCCTCTTAAATGCATATGTACCTCGGTGTAATTTGAAAAACGGGCACCAACACTGGAGATGAACTTGTCAGCGTGTCTAGGTTCTGCGGTAGATTGACCCACATTTTAAGCAAAATGAGCATCAGTCTCTGTAAACAGTCTGAGCAGATCCTCCTCATGGGACTGTTGGTCCAACTGAATCTGACATCTCTCAAATTTTGCTGCACGGGACATGGAATTTTAATGTGCCTGAAGAGCAGCAATAGCTTGAATGGCTCTTTACCAGAGAGTGTTCCCCTGCACGTGCAAATTCTCCATCCACCAGCTTTTGTTTTCGTTCTTGGGGTTTTTGTTCTTCCTGATTGAATTTAATGTCCTTTAATTCTGTCTCCAGTTAAGCCAGCGACTGCTGTTCCTTTACAAGAGCTCCACACCTGCTACAGTCCATTGGCACAATACCCGGGCATGTAGTAGCATTCTGTGGCAGAAGTCTTGTAAAAAGCAGGGGAGGGGCAGGGTCTGGGTGTCTTTTTCTCTTTTTGAAGGCATTTACTTACAATAGGACAATGATGAGACCCAAATGATGGAGGAGGAGGAGATGCTGTGATTTTTTGCTTACAGAGCAGCATAGCAATCAAGCAGATGGGCTCTTGCTTTTTGGATATTATCCTCGCATATTTAATCTCGCTTGCGGTTCCTGGAAGATGGACATTTCTCTAGCTCTATTTATTAGATATCTGTAAAATTCAGGCTTTCTGATCAAGTAATGGAAAGAGAGTCTCTTCCTTTTGAAATATTAGGAGTTGGCTGTGGAAGCTGGGTGCAGATGAGGCTGCCTGATTGGCTTTCAGTGATGTCATGCTAATGTTAGTAATATCCAGTAAATGCTTGACTATGACTTTTTTAATCTGAAGTTTTTGTTCACTTTGTCTCACCGTAGCAATGAAACCATCCCAGCCATGCATTTTGAGGGGCACTGTTCCCCTTCTAGCACAGCAGAAGTCATTTGGCCTTTGTCTCATAGTTACCCAGGGTAAGCTTATGATGGCCAGAAATGCGACGAATTGGTCCTCTGAGCCAGGTGGCACTTAGATGTGGTGTTACCCTCTTATTTGCCCAGGTATTGATTTGAGCAGCTAAATGCAAAATTTGGACATACTCTATCTGTGAAAACTGGGCTTCCTGGTACTGTTAGGAATACCTCTGTGGAAAGCATATTAAGATGAGCCCCTGAAAGTAGCAGTTGTAATGTGTGTCCTGATCAGTTGTCTGGATGCTCAGCTGACACCAGCCTATCGCTCCTCCAAGATCAATGTGAAAAATAGTGCTCAGTAGGGTTAGAATACTTGCATAGAGTGCCTTTTGTCCAAGGATTTCAGACTGCTTCCAGTAGCAGCCACTTGGCTCTGTGACCTAGGTAAGGGATATATATGAATCCACTATTGAAATCCTCCATTTCTTAACAGCACACAGCGACACTCCATCACAATTTAGGAGAGTCGATGAGGGCTAATGTATCCAGTTGAAACTGTAGGGGGATGTTAGGGAGGCAGTTTGTAATACCCGAGTTGGAATTTATTGACTATCTTGTGTTTAACAGCCCTCCTCTTTCTCAGAGATCTCACGATCCATTGTGTATCAGTGGTCAAGACCTCTGCTTTGGGTGTGAGATAAGTGTCCATCATAAGAGTACCACTTAGTACCCATGATTTGCTATCTGCTATGCTTGTCCCTACCCAGGGACCATTTAGTTTTAGCCTTTTTATTCACATGGCATGGTGTCTGTTTTCCAGCAGTGCTGTGACCTGGGATACCATGCCAGCCTCAACAGAGCTCTCAGGACATTCCTGTCTGCAGAGCTGAACTTGGAACAGTCAAAGCACGAGGGCCTGGATGCCATTGAGAATGCAGTGGAGAACTTGGATGCCAACTGTGACAAGCAACGCCTCATGGAGATGTACAACAACGTCTTCTGCCCACCCATGAAGTTTGAGTTTCAGCCCCACATGGGTGACATGGTCAGTTTATCTGCCTCTGCTCCAGCTCTGTAAACATGCACAGAAATCTCTATCCTGCTGAGTTACATTGAAAGGATTAGATCTATAGTCAACCACAACTTCCCTGCTGTTTGGAGCTCAGGAATGTGTACTGTGGGTGGGTCACTGGGCTGGAGTTCAAGTGTGGAAGAATGGCCTTGAGACTGTATTTTTACAGGACAGTGTTGGCTAGGTAGGTAAGTGACAAGGACTGCAACCTCTCTGTGGAGTCCTATATGTAGATGGGAGGGAAAACTGCTACACAGGATGAGATGGGGACAATGCGACTTCCATAAGCAGCTTCTTCAGCTATCCATAGACTGCACTTACGGCAGCCTTTTCAAAAAGGCCACCTGTTTGATTCCCACCTGGGAGTTGAGGGGGAGGCCTTGGAAAAGGGATGCAGTAGGAAAATATAAGCTGTGGCATAGATTTCTGTAGACTGCAATTGACTCATTTTGAGTAAGAAACCAACTGAAGATGAAAACACCCAAATAGCTGTGGTCCTAAAGATGGAGCAACACCATTGTTCCCTTTCCATTCATGCATTTTCTGCGTATCCAGACTTGGTAAAATTTACCAAGCGTGTCAAGGAGACTGCTGAGACAAGGACACTCAAATTAGAAGACTGAAGAAACATCTGAAGGATTTAATCATCCCATACAGAGCCTAGCTCTGCTTCTGCAGCCACATTGCCCTCAGCTGTTTGCACAGACACACCACTGTTCTGAGTCAGAGTCCTTGCTGATCTGGTGGATAGGTAGCATGGGTTAAAAGATACGGGCAGCATAGGTCAAACAAGGCATGTTGTCTCCAGACATCACCCAGCCTCTGCTCGCCAGGTGAATGAGTTTGTTTTAGGTTGTGGGGTTTGTTTTTTTCAGATCAGTCCTAAATCTGCCACAGCATATAGCTCCCACCAAAGTCATCAGATCAGCTATCATGTATTAGAGAGAGTGGTGCCAGAGCATCCTATGCAAAAGTCAGAAGCGCTAACTCTTTTAAAAGGAGCAGTACTTTCTGTTCTTGTCTCTTGTGTTTTGTAATAGGGACATCCTAAATAACTTCTGTCCAGTGAACATCACTTGAAGCACTTTCTGAATCCACCTTACCCCCAGTCTTGCCCTATGATAAAACTTCACTTCCATTTGTTGGCACTCATTTCATGTGCCATGCCAGCATCCTGTGTCCACCTAGAGCTGCGGCCTAGCATAGTCAAGCCCTGATGAGTAAATTGGTGCTTTCCAGTTGCATAGATTTGTGGAGGGTGCAACAAGAGAGGGCAGAGAGATCAACTTGAAATATCAACTCGATCACTTTCTCTCCCCTCTGACACCCCATTCCTAAGACTGAATTGCAGAGCTCTTGCTTGCTAACACTCCAGTGGAGGAATACTGTACATTTATATATAGCCTCTTTTTATTAGAGGAGCTAACTGGAAGAAAATCTACACTGCAGAAAGAAGCCAGTATTCGGAGAAATTAACCTTTGCTATCTAAACTGATTCCTAGAGCCCTGCCACTGCCTGAATTAAAACAGAAAGACAAGCAATTTAATATGCAGTTTTATGAGGCATTTGACTGTGTAGTCCTGGAGCACAAGTGGTTTGTGGTGCTTCACACATTTTATGGTGACACAAGGTAGTCAAAGGATTTTCATTTTTGGAAACGAAAATGTATTGCTTGACAGCTTTATCCATTGTGTCTGTGTATCTGGGAGCCATGTTTAGGAGCCAGACTGAAGCCAGCTCACAAATCTGAATGGGACTTAGGTCAGTTGGCTGGATGTCTACATTATCCTAGCAAACATGAGGAAAGGCTAGAGAGGTGCTCCCTGATGGCCAGCGTGCTCTTTCATTCCTAGACATTCAGACGCAGCTTACGGCTGTCTTTCTTCTTAAGTGATGGAATGGACAGCAGGGAACATGTGAAAACCCTGAGTTGGAAAGTGGCCTTTTTATCCCATACTCATACACAGATTAGTGTCTTTAGGATAGCAAAAAGGACTGCTCCCCACCCATCCAACTCGGTCCCACATCTTCATCCCCCTCAACATATCCCTAGTCATAAGACTTGACTGTGTCTGTGTTATGTCTGTAGGAAGGTTTGTATTGCTCTCCTAGGATTGTTGGGGTGGTTCTTGTATGCATGAGATTTACTTTTTATACATGTGTGTAGCTTGGTTGGCAACTTGAGCCTTAACAGATTGTAGCTTTCTGCCATGATATTGGCAGTTTGTTCTTACCACAGAGCACAGCTACTGTGTGCTGCGAAACGTGAGCATTCTCACCAGTACTGAGAGCCCAGTGTTTAGTATGTAAAAAGGTGCTTGCCTTGCTGTCACATAGCAAACAGGTGTAATCCTTCCTGTAGCCATGGGGAATAATAGATAGCCCAAGTGGACAAGCCAAGCTTGCTTTTTCCCTTCACAAAGTACTTGACTTGTTAGACCAAATGTTTCCCTGCCATAAAATGACATAAATCACATTGAGGTCATTAAATCACATTGAAGTCATTGGGTTCTGTTCTGCCTGTGGTCTCTAGTGCAAGTCAGATGTTTCAGGATTAACTCATTGAAAGTGACTCTTGTTTCTCTTACTCAATTCTTCCTTGTCTTTTTTTTCCTCTTCTATTTTGTTTGACTTTAGGGGCAGGGGGTTGTAATTCAGTAAAACATGGGGCTTAGCTTTGATTTGTTTTGGCTTAAGTTCAGAGACTTCTCAAGCACTAAAACTATCACTGTCATTGGTTTGTTTGTTTAATACCCTAACACAATAATTATGATTTTCTTGGGTATTGAATGCACTGTGACTCTATCAAGGGGGCTTCTTTTTTGCAGGTGTCACAGCTGTGTGCCCAGCAGCCAGTCCAGAGTGAGTTGGTGCAGAGATGCCAGCAGCTGCAGTCTAGATTATCTACGCTCAAGATTGAAAACGAAGAGGTGAGCTAACAAACAGACCAAAAAAACGCTTGCAGCCTTTGCAGTATTAGAATCTTCACACAGCCCAGGGACAAGGGAATACCCCATCTCAATAAGCCTGTTTGCGCTGACCTGTGTAGGAAGATGTGGAAGGAGGGCAGATGTGGAAGCTTCGGGGTCTTAGTCTGTACCCCTGACTTTCCTTCCCAGCAGCTTTGCATGGGGCAGAAATTTCTTAGACAAATCCAGTGTTATCCTTTTTCCCAATCTGAATCGCTAGGCGTGGCCACCTCTCAGGAAGCAAAGATCAATGATCTCTCTTGTCTTAAAAATAATAAACCTCAGGCAAGTCCTAATTTTTGTTTCACTTGAGTGTTTAGCTCTCATATAAACAATAGAATCTGATTTAATACAGTTCTTTCTTCTCATGGTTTATAAAACCAACCAATACTACAAATTTATTACTTACAGCTACTGTTCAACATGTTGCTTTGTATTCAGCCTAGTTTTACTAATTGCTGGCAGGTACTGGAATATTTCTCCCCTGTGAAACAAAAGAGATGCTAGTCTATACTGGAGAATGTTTTAGCTCTTTTCTACAAATATAGACACATTGGTTTTTGTTTTTCAAGTCTCAATCCCTTGTTTGTTTGTCTGGCCACAGAAGCCTTTACAAATGTGTTTCAAATCTGTGCATAGATTAAAAACGGACAAATACGATTGCACATCTGTACTTATGCATTAGTGGGTTTTTTAATTTGTATTATTTTAAGGTTGCAATCTAAACAATAAAATACTAGAGAATAAATTGTTTACATGGCAGATATTAGATTTTTGTGTGTAATATTGATACTATCCTCTTAAGAAAGAGAAATGCTGATACTTGAAATAACTATTTTCAGTTACTTAAAAAAACTAGAAACTGTAGTCAGGTATTACTTTCTGATATTCAGGTCCATCTCCTGTTCCATTTGGGTACAGATGGCGAGGGGTGGACAGGGATTAAGTAATGTTACTAAGATGATTTCACTGTGGAAGAACACACACATCAGGTTGCAGTGCTTGTGATCAATAAGTCACATACCTTAATGTCGGATTCTCTACATGAAGTATATCTTTTCTCCTTCCATTGTCGGTTATTTCAGACAATGATGCTTAAATGCCTGCAGATGGGAAAAGGGTTTGTATGAAAAAACGGAGGCAGAGTGAGATTCTTTCAGTCCTTACTGCGGGGTGTTTGCAGTGAATTGGTTAAATTTGTTGTGCCTGTGCAGAAGGGTGGGTTTTGGTACCTGTTGTAAATAGCAATTTGGCTCTTGCCAAGATGGGTGGCTACACGTTGGCACCTACTCCTTCACAGCCTGAGGTCTGTTTGCTCACTGTGCACAGATGTAGATGACAGTGCAAAGTGCAAGGCGGGGTGAATCAAACACTGGGTTTTTGAAGATAAGGTGGATCTCTTTGGAAAAGGAGAGAGGGGGAAAGCAGCCTTTAAATCGTATCGGCACAGAGAGATGCTCCGCCTCTTCCCTTCTCCTTCCCTCCCTTACTAACCCCAAGCGTTCATCCCATCAAGGTCTAGTATCCTTCGCAGTCTCTTGACCTGAAAGGATTAAATGAATGGCATTATTCTGAGGGGCTCCCCAGGCATCCAGTGCACACCTCTAACCCCCCTGGAATTTATCATCCTGTTTGTGCGGTCCCTTGATAGCCCCAAGCAAGGAAGACACCTTCAGTAATAGACTTAGCAAATTGCAGGGAGGTCTTATTTTAATGCAGTGTTTTTGTTTTGAAGCCCGGTAGATTTAGTGTCGGGAATAAAATGATTATGAGCATTGCACCATTTCCCTCCCAACATGTCACTTTGCTATTTGGGTAGATTCCCCTCTTTCCCCCGCTCTAGGACACTGGAATAATACTTTCCTTACTGCATGGTTTGTACAGCATACAGCAGTGCAGATTTATTTTGCTGCTAGCCGGTTGTTTACGTGGACTGTGCTCTGTTAATTAGCAGAGCTTGTACTGTGGTTACGGCCCATAGGACTCAAAGGCAGTCATAACAGTTTATTAATAAAATGTTCTGGGACACTAATCCCCTGTTTTTTCACCTGCTGCTTCTCATCTTTTATTTATTTTTATTTTAACGCCTTTTTGTCCTTTTGCTGAGGCAGGTGAAGAAAACTATGGAAGCCACACTGCAGACAATCCAAGACATAGTCACAATTGAGGACTTTGATGTCTCTGACTGCTTCCAGTACAGCAACTCCATGGAATCTGTCAAATCCACAGTCTCTGAAACTTTCATGAGCAAGCCAAGCATTGCCAAGAGACGGGCCAATCAGCAGGAGACCGAGCAGTTCTACTTCACGGTAAGGGATCTGACTTGCAAGGTGTTCACGATGACAAGAAGCTATCAGGAACATTTGAGCTGCTGCTGCATTCATTGCCCCCTTATAGACACCCATGACTGTGTTCTTGTTCTCCTGAGTTTTCCTGTTTAATCTCCAGGGACAACTTTAATTTTTAGAGGAAGCCATTTGAATCCACTTCTTAGAAATGTTTGATAGCTCTTCCTGAAACTAAGAGATCTGCTAATTACCAGGATTACATGTCATAGAGGAAATTAAAATGGAACAGAGAGCCCTGGGTTAGTCTTAGTTTGAAAGAACTTAAAGGGACAGTATTTTAATTTTTAAATTTGATATCACAAGCGTAACGAGTTTAGCTATACTTGTGCCTTCCCCCAGTATAACTTTGTTTTACTGGGTACTAATACAGAAAATGCCACTGTGGCTCAGCTGTACTCTTTACTCAATGCCAGCATCATACTGTAGCAGTGGTTCCCAAACTTTTCAGCATCATGCCCCCTTTTTAATTTTCGAGAAACCCTCATGCCCCCCACCTCTCCTTTACAATAATCCAATCCCCCCCCTTGTCTTCTGACCACCCCCTCTCAGGACCCTCCACCCCCTATCCAGCCCCCCCCGCTCCTCGTCTCCTGAGTGCCCCGACACCTATCCACCCCTCCACCCCCTGACAGGCCCCCTGGGACTCCCACGCCTATCCAACCCCCACCCCATCTCCTGATGGTCCTCCCCCCCCGAACCTCTGCCCCATCCAACCGCTCCCTGTCCCCTTACTGCCACCCGCCCGGGGACCTCCTGCCCCTTATCCAACTCCTCCGCTCCCCGCCCCCTTACCAGGCCTCTCAGAGCGGCAGGACTGGCTTATTGGAAAGCCTGGGAGGTGGGTGGGCACAAGGTGTGCTGCTTGTGTGGCGGCGTGGCTGCGGGGGAGGGTGGACAGGAAGGGGAGGGGTTGGGGACGAGCCTCCCCCGGCCGGGAGCTCAAGGGCCGGGCAGCCTCGTGCCCCCCTTGGAATTTCTTCATGCCCCCCAGTTTGGGAACCAATGTACTGTAGGCTCCAGTCCAGTAGCAGGTGGACAGAGAGCACCCAATGGAGGCCCACAGGGTCATGGAAGGCCTGCATGCTGCAGTTGCAGGATCAGGGCATTAGATCCATAATCAGGGACTTGGCACTGTTCCTAATAAAACGATCTACTGTAGAGTCATGAGAAGGGAAAATTGGAGTACATCCCTGTTTTTAATGTTGGTCTTCCAAAAAGTTCCTGGTTTATTCTTGTTGCAGCCAGGGCTGGGTTTGTTAGTTTAAAAGCAAAATTTCACAATTTGTTTTTAATGTCTTTCTTTTTTTTTTTTTTTAAATCTAAGTACTTTGTCTACTGAACAGAATTTAGCGTTTGGATTATAATATGTCCAGGTGGGTAAAATCTGGTCTCTCTCTCATATCTGCCTACAGTGGAGCTGAAGGGACAGAGCTTAAAATTGTGAAGGGAATCTACCCAAGTATGTTCACAGATTTGGTCTTGAGGGAAAACGTAGGTCACTCAGAGTAAAAATTCCAAGTTCCTTCTAGATTTACTACGTTTCAGACCAGCATGTTTTTTTTCCCCTGAGTTGTGATCACGTATGTTGAGCTGCTGCATCATTTAATATTGTCAAAATCTATTCTTCCAAAAAGCAGATGAAAACCAACCTTGTAAAATTCATTACTCTGACCCCTTTTGAGAGCCAATTGCTATATTTAAAGCTTTCCTAGTCCTCTTATGAGAATGGTGTTGCTTATTAAAACTGCAAAGTTCTGTGCAAATTACATTGGCTGACAGGCTGGTTTTTGTCAGGTCTTGTCTGGTAGTAAACTCTCCGATAAACCTATCATCCCTCAGACAAGCACTCAAAATGCTTAAAAATAATGCATTAAATTTAAAAGTATTCTTCTAAAATGAAACTGGAAGTTGGCAAAAAGTGGGCAGGTGAATTGATACAATTAAGAAGCAATTGACTAGCCTGCTTGTGATTATGGGACGAGAAAAATTGTATCTTAAATTGAATTTCAGGTATTCCCTCTAGAGAGAGCAGATGCTGTATGTGCAAATATGCACTTGCACATAGGGTTAGTTTACTATGATTTTATCTGTACACGGGACTTTTCCATTTCTCAGAGTTAATATCCTGCTCCCATGTAGCCAGACCAGTGTTGTCCCACAAGGATTGTAGAGCTGTCTCCGAGAAATGAAGGTGCTATTTATCATGTCATATGCAACCATGATAAAATAACTCGGAACTGAATGAGGCTGATGTATGAAGGACCCTGTAAACAGTCAAATGAGATACTTTATTATTGTGTTTTTTTATCAGACCGACTTATAAATATCCTTAAGAATTCCAGACTTTGAATCTGTAAAGATGAGTTGTTTCCTTATACATAGAAATGAGCTGATGAGCATTAATGAGAACTAGGACAAAGCCATGGTAAATGCAGTATTGTTAGGAGAGAGAGAGAGAACCAAAATACACAGACCTTTTAAGGTACAGAACAGACCCGTGTAAAGGAAAGACACCATCTCCTCTCATTTCATACGCTTCTGTATTGCAGATCAAATGTGATATATACACATACACTGTGTGTCTGTCTGTGTGCACACGCACGTAAACATACACACACACACACACATGCACAGAAGCTCATTGGAAGATAACAAGAAACAACTTTAAGTATCAACATAACCCTTGGTTCCAAATCAGTATTTACATACCATGCTGTTTGCTTTTGAACTTTTCAGCATTCATATACTGTGGTGGTAGGTCCAATATGTAAGAGGGATTGCATTCAGAAAAACGAGTTTAAATTTAGTTTGCAAAGGATAGGAAGGAAGGAAGGAGAATGACTTGGCATTCCCATCTGTAAAATGGGGAATAATTTTGGCTTTATAGTTAAAATAGTTTTAAAAATAATATTAAGCAACACTACAACGCTTGCTCTCTTCGAAGTGCTCTACAGAAATGAATTTAATAAAATTTGACAAATCTCATGACATGAGTATTTATAATTTCATCGATAATTAATTTTACGGAAATGTCATGCTGCTTCTGTCAATGTACAACTCTTTCCCTTTTAATCACTACCATTAGCACAGTGGTGAGGTGCTCTGATTTACTCATTGCATTCTGGGAACATCGCTCATTGTCCTGATTGCATCCACTTTGATGTTGTTTTTAAAAAATAAAAATAAAAAAATAACACGGCTCTGCCCAGATTTGAGATGGAGCAAGGATATGGGACAGAAACTATTTCCATATAGTCTCGAAAGGAAGATGTACTCTAGTTGACACTTCGCTCTATTATGCATTTCACCTGACAGCTGCTTCCTGCTGGAGGAATTTAAACGGGTTCAGGTTGGGGGAGGGTATTAAAGGTGCGTGGATGTGGGGCAGACAGCCATTGCAATGCATATACCGTCACTAGTTATCATATCCTCCTTTCTGAGGTCTTTGCAATATGGAAATTGTATTGACTGCCCGTCTGTCTTTGTCCTCTTGTGTCTGATTGTACTTAGATTAAATCCAGGCCAGAAATTAAATAATGTGGCATTCAGAAATACTTTAGTGGTGTTTGTTTTTGGTGTTTGTATTAAGTTTGAAACAGAATGCTGCTGGATCTTCATTATTCATCAAGAAAAACCTGCAGTTTTGATTTTAAATGGACGTCCTTTTTACTTTGTGTGTCCTCCTGGGAGGTGGCAGGCTCCGGAAGGTTGGATTTATTGTAGTATGAAGAGGATATGAAATACCAGTAGTCAGTAGGAACCATTGTTTTCCTTGTAGCAGCAATAGGATGAACTTTGCATTGGGCTCAGTGTTCTTAAGGTGCCAGAAGTACTCCTTTTCTTTTTAGTGTTCCTAATGTAACTCACAGAGACCCCTCACAGCCTGAGAGACCAGAAAAAAGGTCAGAGAAACGCATAATGGTATTTGTCTGGAACCCTGAGTGTTTGATAAGCTCTATAGACAGGAATCTCTTTTCTCTCCTCGGAAGTGTGGCCACTTCTGAAATAAAACTTGGCAGTTCAGAATTGCATCATGCAAATTTAGGGTAGTATGTGACATTCATCACTTTCTATCCTCAATAGTGATGTGTGAAATTGCAAGGGGAAATTTTCAGGTAGCATTGTTGAAATTCTGCTTTAGCCATGAGGCTGGAGCTAAACCCCACCTCGTTTACTCATAAGTTAGTTTCATGACCTCAGCTGGCCAGGAGATGAGCTTTGTTTCCTTCATGAGATGGTACCTCCAGTGTCGCATACAGGGCACCTTGGGTTTTACAGAAATAGCCATCAAGTACAGGCCACCTTCAGCTCTGCTTTGATTGCATGCCTTAGATAGTATGGCTGTTTTTAAAGCTGGTCTTTCAGCTTGTGGCCTGTCACAGGTAACAGTCTGGGGTAGGTGCTCTCTGAGTAGATTGCAAGGCTATTTAAAAAACAAATCCAATACAGTTGCTACCTGTGAGTGGTCCACCTTCCTTCCCCTCCTCTCTCTTGGATTTCTGCCAGAGCTGCCCTGTGGCATGTCTCCAGTGAATATGACGTTCCAATAAGGGCATACAAAAATGGTATTTTGGGAGAAGGTTCTGTAGCATAATGGAGCACCCCGAAGGGGAGAGGGGATTTTTCTCATGTAATTCTAATACATAATCATTGAAATCATGCATGGTGTTAACTGTGAACCGGTCTTCCATCCTGCAGTTGGTTAATGCTAATAAGCAGTAGCAAATATCCTCAGTGGCCAATGATGGGACACTAGGTGGGGAGGGCTCTGAGTTACTACGGAGAATTCTTTCTCTGGTGTCGGGCTGTTGGGTCTTGTCGAAATGCTTAGGTCTACTGACTGCCTTATTTGGGGTCACGAAGGAATTTTCTCCCCGGGCACATTGGCAGAGAGACTGGTTTTTTTTAGCCTTCTCCACAGCATGGGGCACGGGTCACTTGAGGTTTAAACTAGTGTAAATGGTGGATTCTTTGTAACTTGAGTCTTTAACTCATCATTTGAGGACTTCAGGAACTTAGCCAGAGGTTATGGATCTATTACAAGTGCAATGAGAACTAGGACAAAGCCATGGTGGATGCAGCACTGTTAGAGGAGAGGGAGAACCAAAATACACATGGGTCTGTTCTGTACCTTAAAATGTCCATCTCCTCTCATTTCATGTACTTCAGATATATGTGGTGTGTGTATAAATACATAGACTGTGATAGTCCCTTCTGGCCTTAAAGTCTGAGAGTCTATGTGCAGCCCCTCAGGCCCAAGGATTCATGGTCAAATGGGATCCAGGAGGGGAATCTTGTACCTCATTATCAAATGGTTATTTGTTTTAATGGGATCTTGACTGACAGCAGGAAGTAAACCACTGACCTATGACCAGTCATAGAATCATAGAATATCAGGGTTGGAAGGGACCCCTGAAGGTCATCTAGTCCAACCCCCTGCTCGAAGCAGGACCAATTCCCAGTTAAATCATCCCAGCCAGGGCTTTGTCAAGCCTGACCTTAAAAACTTCCAAGGAAGGAGATTCCACCACCTCCCTAGGCAACGCATTCCAGTGTTTCACCACCCTCTTAGTGAAAAAGTTTTTCCTAATATCCAATCTAAACCTCCCCCACTGCAACTTGAGACCATTACTCCTCGTTCTGTCATCTGCTACCATTGAGAACAGTCTAGAGCCATCCTCTTTGGAACCCCCTTTCAGGTAGTTGAAAGCAGCTATCAAATCCCCCCTCATTCTTCTCTTCTGCAGGCTAAACAATCCCAGCTCCCTCAGCCTCTCCTCATAAGTCATGTGTTCTAGACCCCTAATCATTTTTGTTGCCCTTCGCTGGACTCTCTCCAATTTATCCACATCCTTCTTGTAGTGTGGGGCCCAAAACTGGACACAGTACTCCAGATGAGGCCTCACCAATGTCGAATAGAGGGGGACGATCACGTCCCTCGATCTGCTCGCTATGCCCCTACTTATACATCCCAAAATGCCATTGGCCTTCTTGGCAACAAGGGCACACTGCTGACTCATATCCAGCTTCTCGTCCACTGTCACCCCTAGGTCCTTTTCCGCAGAACTGCTGCCTAGCCATTCGGTCCCTAGTCTGTAGCGGTGCATTGGATTCTTCCGTCCTAAGTGCAGGACCCTGCACTTATCCTTACTGAACCTCATCAGATTTCTTTTGGCCCAATCCTCCAATTTGTCTAGGTCCTTCTGTATCCTATCCCTGCCCTCCAGCGTATCTACCACTCCTCCCAGTTTAGTATCGTCCGCAAATTTGCTGAGAGTGCAATCCACACCATCCTCCAGATCATTTATGAAGATATTGAACAAAACCGGCCCCAGGACTGACCCCTGGGGCACTCCACTTGACACCGGCTGCCAACTAGACATGGAGCCATTGATCACTACCCGTTGAGCCCGACAATCTAGCCAGCTTTCTACCCACCCTATAGTGCATTCATCCAGCCCATACTTCCTTAACTTGCTGACAAGAATACTGTGGGAGACCGTGTCAAAAGCTTTGCTAAAGTCAAGAAACAATACATCCACTGCAACAAAAGGTTTCTCTGATCACTGCACAGCCTAGCCAAGGAATGCTTTGGCATCTTGTTCTTCCTCATCTCAGGGTGAGGTGCACTGACTTTACAGACAGACTGAATCTTCATTTTGGTTTTCAATTTCTCATTATTTTTAAGTCTCTTTTTTTTTCAAGTTATGCTGATGTCTCAAGGGAGATGTTTCTTAAAATCCATTAGTTAGAGGGTTTCTTATATTGTTGATTTTCAGGAGTTTCTCAATCCCTTTGACCAGTGTTTTGTGCGGTGTGTGTTTGGTAACTGGAGATACTCATGCAAACAGTGTTTGTCTATTAGAAAGTCATGAACTTGTACTGCTGATTTAATGATGTAACGTGATGGTAGTATCATAATTAGCTGGTATGAAGACTGCTGATATCAGATGTTTAAGAGCCTGGCGTTAAGTAGGGAATAAGCAGAAGACCAGATAGAACTTCAGAAAAACACAGATCCTATTTTCATGCAAATAACCATCCGTGTTGCTTATCCACCTTGGTATTTAATATCCCTAGCTGAATAATAAATAGGATAACGAGAAGAAAATTGCATGTTAAAGCAGAATTGTGTCTAATGAGGATATTTATCAATTTTGCCATTAGGAGTCAGTGATTCTTGAATATTATCTGTACCTTCCCACAAATGGCATCCTTTTACATTCTTCGTCAATATGCCAAGAGTTGCAGCCAAGAAATATAATAGTGCAGTTCCATCAAGGTGGTTCATAAACCATGAGACAGTAACTGAAGCACTGTGTCACAAGAACAAAGATGAAACTTCCTTACACGCTTCAGTTTTATATTATGGCATTAAAACATCTGCTTGATTTGTTGATTTTTCTTTGTGGTCCACATGCCAAAAAATTTGTACACATTTCCAGTGTTCTGCGTAACTGGAAGGAATAGAACTGTCACTTCAGCTGTGGGGGAATGGCTGGCTTAATGGATTGGTAGTGGGAGAGAATATACCACAGCCATGTCACTGGTTCTGCTCTCACCCGGAAAGATGGTAGTTAAAAATCTGTGGCTCTTAGGTGCTTTCATTTCAGCTCCTAGTGGACATGCAAACCACCCCGCACAATGGATTAGCCCTCTTGTTGTCTCTCTCAGCCTAGCGCCCAAGAAGCAAAGGGGTCATGGAGGCTGAATGGCCCTTTCACCTAGAGGTGGTCCCTCCCTGAGGGGAACGGCATCTTGACAGGCCAGTGTGAACAAACGTTGACTTGCCGTTGTCCTTTGTGTACTTGGTCCATGGAAAAACAGGAGTTCAGTATGTAGGGCTGCCAATCTGGTATCTCTTCACAGAACAAAACGTACAGTTGTTCTTTAAGATGTGGGATAAGGGGAGGGGGAAGCAAACTAGTAATCCTGGTGGAAAATTTTGAATTCACTCTATTTTTTTCTTCAAATATACAGCTTAGTTCCTTGCTGTAAATTGAAATGTAAAAAGCCTGTGATCCAACTCCCCTCGCCCCACCTCACAATAATAATCATAATTAATACTATAATAAAATGATTGGACAAAGGAAAACTCCTGCATTTGGCTTTTGGCCTGAATAACAATGAAAATCCAGATTCTATTGGGCATTCATTATAATGATGTCAAAAGATGCCAGGAGATAGTGAATGCATAAGTAAAGCAAGAATGACATAGTCTTACTCTTTGTCCATACTTCAGAAAGAAGCTTAAGTCTCTGGGGAAGCAAGTTTATTTGTGGATCTTTAAACTTTTGATTTACCCATTGTTGGCCACATCTTGCAATGTTTTGAGCCTATTCAGCTCTCCTTGACTTCTGTCAGAGTTGTGGGAGCTCAGCACCTTTCAGAATCAGACTTCTCTCCCCATCCCAACTCCCTGGAGCATGAAATGCAATACCATTTGGCTGTTTCATATGAGGTACGCAGAGACAAAGCCCCAACCTGGATGTCTGTCAAACTTGAGTGAAATTGTCTAGATCTGAATAGATTATAGAAATGATTAGAGTGCAAGCAGCATTATAGAAATAGACTGTAGAATAGATTATAGAAATGATTAGAATGCAAGCAGCAGCCTATGCTTGGAATAGATTTGGACAGATTCTGGGAGGAAATCTCCAGTCAGCACTAAACTTTGATACAAGGTTCTTTTGAAGATTCTGAAATGTTTGATTCACTTAAATTTTTTATTTATTTTGCCATTCACTTCCATGCTTCCTGCTTTCATCCAGGACCAAAACTGTTGATGTACCAGCCCGCAACAAAGCCATAAATGCTGCGAATCTCCCAAGAGACTTAGTTTTGATGAAATTCCGACTCCAGTTGTTCAGACTCAGGAGCAGCATCCTGATATTTGGCCACTAATTAAAACCCAAATGCCAATCTTCTTTGTGACTGACTTGTCTCTAGAAACTAACAGTCATCAGACCCACAACTTGGTGCTTCCGGGCTCCTAAATAGTTTTATTTTCCCTTGATACTATTAAGTGTATCTTGTTCCATGATTCTTCTCACCCTTTTAAGTATATTTATAGCGTGCCCATTATTATGACCCACACAAGACCAACAGAGCACGTAGCACTTTAAGACACCCTGTGTACTTCAAGGAGCTTATCTAAAGCTGACACTACATAGCTAGAGTGAAAGACAGTAGATAGAAATGAAGTAAGATGAGGACAAGAGTTGGAATAATTCATCATCCTATGACATTGGCTTCACTTGAGCCTCACTTTGTATTGGTTCCATTTTTTTAAATGTTGGTTGTTTAGAAACATTGTAGTGTATTATACGATGGTTGCGTTCATCACTAATATTTGAGCAAAAGATTATAAATGCTTAACCTGTTCCAACTGCAAACTTGACACTGATCTTCTGTACAGCACTCTGTACACTTGCAGCATGTTAGCAATGAAGAAAAATATATTGTTTCCCAGAATAAGGGATGAAATAGTTTATGAATCTCTTCTGAAGAGCTGGGGAAACCTTACTAGCTCAAGAGAAACAAATAGAGAATAGTCTGTGATATTTTAGCTTTCGATGAGCAGAGCAAATGTCATCTTTGGGTTTTTTTCCTTTCCTTATTGTGTATCCAGAATAGAGGCAGATGCAGTATCTGAGGAGTAAAGTGGGGTGAGAGAGGTTAAGTGAGAGAATAAGCACAGTAGCAGCTTTTTAGTTTGTTAAAATAGATTCATTCAGTTGTCGGTGACGTGATGAAAGTGCATTTTGGTCCCTCTCTGTCTGGAGAGCAGGGTGTAAGACAGCCAGCTAGATGTCTCAGAAATGCCAAGCATTCAGTTGCTAGTCAGCCCATATCTAGACTGGGGCAAGAGAAATGAGATGGCAGATTGCTGGGGTAGGGGCTGAGACTCTGATATACATCTGTAGATTTATTTCATCCTTCTCACTCTAGAGTTCAGTAAAACTCTGTAGTTCACAACTGTATGCAGAGTCCAGCAGACCAAAGGTTGTCATCTGAGAAATAAACACCCCATTGATGGTCTTGTTTTTCTCTTTCACCCTAACAGAAAATGAAGGAGTACCTGGAAGGCAGGAACCTGATCACTAAGCTCCAGGCCAAGCATGACCTTCTTCAGAAGACGCTGGGAGAAAGTGAGTCTGGGACCCGCTTGTCACTGCATTAGACAGTCATCCGTAGTTATCGAATTAGTCAGCTGACTGAGCGTAACTGTCCTAGATTACCAGAGCTAAGTGGACATATTCATGTTTTATGAATTTATTTTTCCAGCTTGCTTGGTGCAGCACTATATGGGTGCTTGAGTAATTGTGAAAGGCAAATGCTTAATGAGGTACTAATGTGCCTCATCTATTTGTTTAAATGAAGCATGTGCCCACTCAGGGCCCCCCTACATTAATAATCTGAATAGAGGTAAACCTTGTGATTTACTGTTTACTGCTGATCTTAGAAGCATTGCCTCATTAGGGTGGTAGAAAGGTTGCTTGCATGGTAGATGAGCTGCTTTTCACCTCTGTAGGTTCAATCCAAGCCAGACTAATACAGCAGAACATGACCTTTACTCGTGGAATGTGCAGACAGAATGTGTTGCCCCCGCATCTACTTGGCACGAACCAGCAGTCAAGATTGAATGTACCCATCGCTGCTGCCAAACACACACCTCAAGCAGTGCATCCATGTCTCCATGCAAACCTCCCCTGCCAGCATTTGTGGAGGGGATGGATTGGCAGTCTCAATATCTAGTCTGAAATGGCTTGACTCATAGAACCTTATGTTTACATGATAGCAGGGCCTGCTCCTCTTTGCTAGGTGTCTGAATTGAAGGCCACAAAGTTTATAGTGCACAAGTCATCTTCTGGATGAGCATTTAAACTGTGTGCAGGTTGTGAAGTATTGGCTTTCAGGATAAAAATATGTTCTCGGTCTCTCTCCTTCCCCAAAAAAGCTTCATGTTAATCAGCCCAAACCTGCAGGAAGTGAGGAAAGGATATTGAGATTCCCTTGTCTCTACAACTGTCCTAGGAAGAGGGGGAAGGGGAATCAGAAACACTGTTTCCTTGGCGCATTTTTCCTCTGTCTCTAAACATCTCCAAATGACACCCAACCTGCCCCTGTGACTAATCACATTCCTGGTTCATAGCTGACCCCTGCATACCATGACCTCTTTCCTCTTAGCCTGCCTGCCCCTTGAACTGATCTCAAGCTGAGGGGCGGAAGGCAGGAGCAAGAGGAATGTTTAATGTGTTGGTTGTATCTCTCTAGATTTAGAGGCCCCTGCTGTTTGTGGTTGCTTTGCAATGCTTGAACTTCTTTGGAGCTGAGCTTGTGAAGGGATCTGGTGCATGTCAGACAGTGAGAAAGAGCCACTTAACAGCAGGTTTTTTGTGTGTTGTTTTTTATCTGTGAGATCAAAGGAAACTGAGGTGCATTATGCCTCCAATCCAAAGCAAGGAAATCAATGGCATGAACAGAGTTGGGTGCTCAGCATCCAGCCCCATTTATAAAATGTCACTTAACTGGGAGTGGGTATACTAAAACCTTTTTCACGCATTGTGTCAGCCACTCTTCAGGAAGTTTTGCCCACTGAAATGCAACATGTAGCTGCATCTCTCCAGACACTGGGGAGTACATGTTTCTATTTTCTTTTGCTTTTTTCCTTGAGCTTACGTTTTATCACTCCTCTTGCAAATTACCTTAATCTAAAGATGACAAGTTCCGGTAATAAAAATACCAGCAGGTCTTCCTTTCGACAAGTAATTGTCTCTGACTGTCCACATTTGTCACTGTAACGTAAGAGCCCCTTGATGTTGCCTCAGCCGTGTAATTTATATGTATGAGTATTCCGTGATGGCAGTGGGACAGATGGTTGGGAACTCTGGTTCTGAATAACCTGTTTATAAATTATGCACCATTTTGGTTAAATGAGCTTTTACGCAGGGAGGGGACAGTGGCTGATCACAAAGTGTTCTATTGATTCTCAGCAATCAACAATTAGCCCTTTTCCTTTGCTCTCTTCTATCCAGGATCAGGGAGGCATTAAAACCTGGAGGGGAAAGGAGAGCCAAATCATTAGCTGGTGTAAATCAGCATAGCTGTAATGTTGATTTATACCACCTGATGGTCTGGCCTGGAATGTTGGGTTATCAAAGGTACTTGCCAAATACTGTGTCTCCTTTTTTCCTTACTGTGCTATTTTAAAATGCTGCCTGTCTCATCAGCAGCCATGGTAGCTTGGTCCCCAAATTGCAAACCGAATGAAAGTTAATGGAACAATTTAGCAAATATGACTGCGGAAAATATCATTAAAGCTCTGCCTCCTGAAATAGCTAAATGCTAGCACTTCGAGCCTGTGGGCTAACAAATCAGAGAATGTTTTCAATCTTCCTAAGTGGTTTCATGAAGTATAATCTCTCTCTCCTCTCCCCCCCCACCCCAGCTCCCTTGGGGGGAGCGGAGGAGGGAGAGGTTGAGAAGCCTAGTTTTTTTGGCAGTGGAAGTCAACAATTAGAGTGCACAGGAACCAATTTTCAGATCAATGCTTTCCAAAGAAAGAGTCCTCAGGCAGCTGAAGCTGGTTTCTGCATTTCCTGGTCAGCCACCGAGGAGCCTTGCCAACGGGGACGGGCTCTAGTGATCTTAATAGCAACAGTTCTTGGGGGAAGCAGCCACATTGTTGCTCCTTAAAGTTGTTGTTCTCCCTCTTCCCCTCCTCCCCCCGTTTCCAAATTAAGGTCTGCATGTCCATCAAAAGCGTTTTCCCATTTCTGTTCCCTGGTGCAAGCCTTTATATTGCTTTATTTGTCTCCCTAACAGGTCAGAGGACTGATTGCTCCCTTGCCAGGTAGGTATGGCTAAAATAAACATTGTTTCAAAGAGAGCCTCTTCCAAAAAGACAGCTGACGAAAGGAGTCGGTCACTAGCTCGGGACCTGTGTAGATTAGGAAGATGAGGTGGGGTTTGCAAATTTCCTGTTCAGCAACACATCTTTAAGCACCGTTGCCTTTCTGCTCTAGAGGCTAAATGGTGTTCGAGTTCACTTACACGACATTGCTAAACGCACCTCGTTTTTCTAACCTAGATGGGGCCCTTGACTCTTCAGGATTTATCCACGGGGGTGGGGCGGAAGACAAGAAGCCAAGCAGCATCTTGAAGTGCTTGTGATTGCTTCATAGGAGGGTGGGGGAGAAGAGAATGGTCATAGAGGCGTTTTCTTCTCCTTGCCCTGCTGACCTCATCTGGCCTGACATGGAATTGGATTGCAGCACAGAGAGAGAGGCCATGAAGAATAAATATTTTGCTGTAACTGGGGGGCCAAGTATCAATCACGGTGCCACTGAAGTCACCAAATATATGAAACTCAGCCTCTCATCATGAGGGGTGGGGGGAAATGATTTTGATGGGGCTTTCTGTGAAATGTAACAGATCTGTGTCTCTGAATATGTTTTTTTGGGGCTGTGTTGGCCACAGGGATTGTGCAGTGCGCTGGCTTCTTAACAAAGTGAGGGTGATTACTGCAGATCTGAAATCATTACTCTATTTTCCCCATTCCTCACAGTGAAGCGGAGCTGACAGGTCCTAATTAGAGTCTGACATCTGTAATAAAATATTATTCATTGTGAACAACTTTAAATATCAGAATCATTGTCACCAATAGTCTAAAATATACCTCACTGCTTGTGACAGCTGATGAAATCTGTTCTCTTGCTTTCTCTCACTACAGCTCATTGATTAAAAAAAAATAAAAAATCATTTCTGCAAAATGAACGCTATAATGGTGATTCTTAAACACAATAAAATTGACATACTTAGAATTCAGCAGTTAACTCTCCTGGCAGGCAGCTGGGCTGAATGATCCATTAGGCTTCCTCTATCCTTCTCCCCGATTTAGTTTTACAGAAACATAAGAATTTCTAAACCCCAAAAATAAGATAAAAGGAAGGACTTTTAGCAGAGCAGGTTCAGACCTCCTTCAGATCAGGCACTACTATCCGCCTGCATAAACAGTAATTATGAAGCCATTTGTAATAGTGATCTTGTTGTTTGGAAAAGGTTTAATTTGGTGTCAATTTTTTATGTTTTATCAGAGGTTATTATGAAGAACACATTAATATACTTATATTAACAGCACAGAGGGAAACCAGTTTACTTTTTTCTCCCCCTCTCCCTGTGGCTTTAAATCAGGGGACTCAAACATGCAGCCCACGGGGTTCTTCCCTGCAGCCTGCCAAGCTCCCTGTGCTGCGTGCCCCCCCCCTTTCCCTCCCCAGCGCACCACTGCCCCCCCTTTCCCTCCGCAGCGCACCACGTCCCCAGCCTACCTCCAGGCCAGGGGTGGGCAAACTACAGCCCCAGTCCGGATGCGGCCCCTCAGGGCTTTGCATCCAGCCTGCAGATTTGCCACCATTGTGGTGCTGAGGGCCCCGCGCAGCTTCCCTGCAGCCCCGGGGGGGAGTGGGAGCAGAGAACTCCCTGAGCTGCCCTTGCCTGTGGGTACCTTCCCTGAAGCTTCCATTGGCCGGGAACGGGGAAGTGAGGCCACTGGGAGCTTCAGGGGAGGTACGCACAGGCAAGAACGGCTCAGGGAGTTCTCTGCTCCCCTTCGCCCCAGGGCCACAGGGACAGGGTGCCCACCGCTTCCCAGAGCGGACTGGCACGGGGCCGGAGCCAGGGCAGGCAGGGAGCCTATCCTGGCCCACCGTGGCACATGCCCCTGCCACCCTGGAGCTGGTCCAGGTAAGCGGCACCGGGCCGGAACCCCAACCCCCCCTGCACCCCACACCCCAACTCCCTGCCCTGAGCCCCCTGCCTGCACCCCAACCCCCTACCACACCCCACTCTCCCTCCTGCTTCCCAACCCCCTGCCCTGAGCCCCCTGCCATACCCTGCACTCGCTCCTGCACTGGGGGCGGGGGTGGAGTGGGGGGCAGCGGGGGTGGGGGGGGAGTGATGTGGCCCTCGGGCCAATGTACAAGTTCTCCTGTGGCTCTCCTGGTGATTCAAGTTTGAGACCCCTGCTTTAAATCATCCAGTATAATGGACCTACTTTGGAGAGGTGCTCTCTGAAAATTATAACCAACTTGATTTAGAGTGAAGGGGTTTATATACTGAATTTCCATATGGTTGGAAGGAAGAGGTTAAGTACAGGCTTGTCAAGGCAATCTGCTCCCCTGTTCCAGTTTCAGGATTACAGTGCTTTTATATTAAATTACTTAGTCTTTCCAAAGTTGCTGTGAACTGACAGAGTGTAGATGATTGAAATTGTTTTCCATATCTGGCTCCTTTCCCCACCAAGACTAATGAGTACAGTTTTTGAAATACCCTTCAAGCAAGTATTTTGGTTGTCAGTGGTCACCTTGACATTTGCCTGTGTTCTTTCCTCTCCATCTTCCACCGATGATCCGTTGTGGGCTTCTGATCAGTGGCAGACGCAGCTCTACTATAAGGAAGCAGGTAACAAAGAACTCATTGAAGCATGCGGCTCTGTGTGTGGGGATGTGGGGGTTATTTTTATGTCTGTCTCTTGCATAGGAATTTTTTGTATGTTCTTCTTGAATGTCTGGGAATGCAAGAACTGGAATGGTAAAAACCTGGATCTTCCATAACCTTTTGCAGCACCTTTTTGGGCAATCACAAACTTCATTTTTATGTTTTTTTGATATTTTGAGAAAGATCTGGTGTCCAGAATTCCATACAAGTTCAATGCAGTCCTATATTCTGAGGCTGTAACTTCTAGGCAGGCATTGGATGAGATATTCAAAGCCATCTGTCGGGTTTTGACATACATCTTCTATTAAAATTAATGGCAACTTGGAAATCAGGACTGATCTTTTTGTGTTTTGTACAGTGAGTGGATTGTTCATACTAAACCAACAATAAATAATGATATTGGAAGGACTTGGAGCTCAGGTGTTCCCAATTACTGAACAATCTTGGTTAAAGGCTGATACTGAATCAGCTCAAAACTTCCAGTTGTTCTAGTACTTGCCCTTCTATAGAGCCTTCCATCAGAGGGCCTCAAAGCATTTGGCAAACATTAATGAGTTGTTTCAGAGTAACAGCCATGTTAGTCTGTATTCGCAAAAAGAAAAGGAGTACTTGTGGCACCTTAGAGACTAATCAATTTATTTGAGCATAAGCTTTCGTGAGCTACAGCTCACTTCATCTGATGCATACTGTGGAAAGTGTAGAATATCTTTTTATACACACAAAGCATGAAAAAATACCTCCCCGCACCCCACGCTCCTGCTGGTAATAATAGCTTATCTAAAGTGATCACTCTCCTTACAAGTACACATTGTAAGGAGAGTGATCACTTTAGATAAGCTATTATTACCAGCAGGAGCGTGGGGTGACTTGTAAGGAGAGTGATCACTTTAGATAAGCTATTATTACCAGCAGGAGCGTGGGGTGGGGGGAGGTATTTTTTCATGCTTTGTGTGTATAAAAAGATATTCTACACTTTCCACAGTATGCATCAGATGAAGTGAGCTGTAGCTCACGAAAGCTTATGCTCAAATAAATTGGTTAGTCTCTAAGGTGCCACAAGTACTCCTTTTCTTTTTATTAATGAGTTGATTATCACAGTGGGACATAGGACAGTATTATCCCCATTTTACAGATGGGGAAACTGAGTCACAGACCGTAAGTGATTTTCCCCCATGCCACATAGTGTCTGGAAGAGCTTGGAATAGAACCCAAGCTGCTTGACTCTCCGCTGCTTCTTGAGCCATGTTACCATCTTCCTATTCATCATGTGGCATCGTTAAACTCTGTCCCACAGTAGTCTTTCTGAAGAGCAATAAGTGTGTTAACTATATGGTTCATATGAGATAGACTCTTGTTGAAAAGTGTAATTTGTCTGTTAACTTGTGACAGAATAGGGCAATGTATTTATCCTACTTTAGTTTATCTTCACCCATGACAGGTGTGTGTGCTTGTATCACTCTCTTCTGTGGGTGGAACTATCAGACGTGCGTGTCTGTGACATCATTACTCGCTAGTAGCCGCAGCCTACGTAAAGGATAAGCATGACTGCTGCACTAAGGTTCATAGTCCATGGTTTCCTGCTGACACACATTATTTGTACTGCTTTTTATTCTCTTTTTAACTCACATCTCTATTAAATAAAGTTGTAACTGCACTCTGGCCATACCTTTCCTCATAAAAGTGACTCCAAGGAATTCTAAGGATGTTTTTTCTGTCCATAGTGGATCACTTATTGCCTTTTAAACTATGCCATTTTAATAACAATGGAACTAGATCATGTTATCCTGGGATAGGAAGGAGCTGGGGGAAAAATTTCACCTCGAATAAAGACAAGAATTGACTTGAAACATCATTTCATCTGCTCCTCCTTTGGTCCCTTTTTCATTCTTGAGCTACAGCTTACAAAATCTGTCGGCTGACACTTTTCATTAGCCAGAAAGTAGGTCGCAATTGCTGTTAGAAGACCTTGTGTACCAGGATAGCCGGCACCATGCGTGTCTTAGTATGTTCGTAGTTTAAGGGAAGGGCCGATTGTATTTTACATTTTTCTTTCCTATTTAGGAAATTGTAGGCAAAATGTCGCCTGCTATATTTTGAGCCGTGGTTATAAGCTACGTTTAAAATCCAGTGTGCTGCTTTTTGAAAACCCACTTTCCATGTTGCATCTCAAGATTTTTGGCTTGATCATAATTTAGTGTGTGGGCTGCTGTGCCGCAGTTAGATGAAAGGTATAGTCTTAGCTCTTTCTGGATGCTGGAGCCCAGAGCAGAGTTTGTGGAAAGAGCTGCTGTGAATAAAAGCTATATAAACTGAATGAAAATCTGAATCTTTATTCTCTAACTGCACATGTAGAGAACTTGCATTTCATGTTTTGCAGGCTCTCCTATGCAGAGCTGAATCTTCTGCATACCCTGAACAACTCTGTTGTGGAGATGGTTGCTTTGTTCACACGCTAGTAACACTCTTTCAACAGGAAGTGAAATAGCTGTATGTCTGACTGTTGAGAGCCATTCACAGTCGTGTTTGAGGGCTCACAATGTATTGTGTAATTGACTGGAGATGACATACTAGACCCTGTGACTCCAAAACTTAAACAAAAAGCTAATCTGTTTGGGAAAACAAATGTCTCTGTGCCTCAAATCCACGTGCAATCACTTGCGTGTGGCTCTAATAGTTCTTTTGAGTGTGACCTACCAATTTAAATTGCACATCGTTCAAAAACTGTAATCTCTTTGAGGACAGAGAATGTGTTTCTCTCTATAAAGTTCATTTGGTGCCTCTCTGAAATAAGCTGTGAAAATCTGTGGTGCTATTTGGATGATTATTAGTAAACTCTTTGTCATTCATCAAGTAAGCTGCAGGTTTCCATAGTGTTTCAAAGCACTGTTGTATTGTGAAGTGGGTCCCCTTTTACAGTGTGCAGAAAGCTAGTGCAATCCAGATAATGAGGAGGAAAAATTGTTAATTGCAAAATTACATTGGATGTTTTTCTAAAAGATCTGCTCTGGGAATTAGTTTGGGGAAGTTCCCTGGCCTGGGTTATACAAGAGGTCAGACTAGATGATCACAATGGTCCCTTCTGGTCTTGGAATCTATGAATTAAGGGAATTCTACAGCCCACTAAAAGGAAAATCACTAAACCTTTTTAAAAAAGAATTGAATTAAGTCTCTTAACCTCTGTGCCTTAGTTGACTCTTTCCTAAAATGCGGACAGTAATACAGTCCCTCACAGATATTGCTGAAGTCTAATTGTTGGCGAAGTATTTTGTGATCCTCTGAAGAAAGGGGCTAAAGAAGTGCAATAAATTGTTCGCCTATTACACAACTTCATCATTGAATTGCTTATGGTGGAAACTGGCAAGCTAGAAAGTGTCATTTACTGTGTTCTGGCCCTGGCCCAAAGAACAGCCTGCACTCCAAGCTGTCATTGTGAACTTGTATTTTTACAGTACTCAGTGCTTAGCCCAAAGGTCAGTCAGCATGTGACAGCTAAAATGTTTTTGCAGTAAAATGTCAGGAGCTTGTTCTGCAAAACCAAAATTTGTCATGTTGGGGATAAATGGAAATCAATCCGAAAAATGCACAAATACAGAGCCATGAGGGCTGACTGTGGAGAGACCAGAAGGCCACAACTTTGCGTGAGCATGCGCTGCACGGGATGAAGGGAGGGCATAGTAGATTAGCCCTTACTCTCCTGTTCCTTCCCTGGCACCTTGTGTACCAGTTGAGCACAGGCGTTGTGCAGAGTTAGTCATTACGGCAGTACCAACTGGCCTTCTCAAAGAGTGAGCTTGGCAAAGCTGGCAAGCCACTCCATTGGTGCTTCCAGAGGCATTGCATGGAGCTGTGCCCTAAAGATGTTAATGCACCCCAATAACTGTCTTCTCCACCGAGTCCAGATCAGAAATGGTGGTCCTTGGTTTTATTTTATTTATTCCTGTATAGCTTGGGATGGCAGTTTCCATCTCTGCAAAAGGCAATGTTATTTCTCTAGGATAATTCACAAACCAAATAGTACCTTCGTCAGAGACTATGCTTCAGGCCCTGTGGACAGCTCTTTTCCCAATCCCTGGCAGAAGGTGTATTGCTCCATGAAGTTTTGCTTGTGGATTTCAGAGTTGTGTTTATTTCTCGGTCAGCTCTGTGCTTGACTATTTGTTTTAATTTTCTCCCTTGGTTGCTCAGGACTCGAGCCAAGCCATTCCCCTTGTGGTGGAGAGCTGCATACGATTCATTAGCAGACATGGTAAGTTTACTGATGAAAAACTAATCATTTTTTCAAATGCCCCTTGACAGAATAAGTCAGGCAGGACTTTTTTTTAAAGGGTCTTTAAACTCATAAAGAGGAACCAGAAAACCTATATTTGGATCCCGCCCCGAACTCTAGGAAAGTTCACATCCAAATTTCATAACCCGAGTCCATCCAGCTCTAATTTAAATAAAGCACATGGCCACTTCAGTGTGCGGATGTCTCTTGTGAATGTTTACAGTAGCCTGGTGCAGAACGTGTGTATTGGAATCCTACAGCAGGCGTGACTAAGAACTCACCACTGTCCACTCAGAGTCAGTAGTGCTGCACTATTGTCTGTCCTAAGCACAGGAAGACAGAGTGGCTGCTGCAGGCACTTGAAGTGGGGAATGCTAAGCACTAAATAGTGCCTCCTACATGTATCCTTCCTTCCCAGCCATGAGTCGCTTTGCTACTGCAGAAGTGTTCAAGTTTCCTTAGGTTTCATTCAACGTGGGTCCCATAGCTTCTTGTCTTCAGTCTTACATGAAGTTGGAAGATTTTCCCTCTGACTGGGGCAACGTTACCAGGCCTTTGTGTTCAAGTTGTTCCTGTGCCTTTATCTCTCTTCTTGTCATATAACGTCCTCCCCCCCCCCCCCCAAAAAAAAAAATCTGTCTTGCCTACTTGCAACTCCGCCCTGCCTGGAGTTCTGAGCTGTTCTTCTTGCCCACAATATTCACGTGACCCTTCAGGGGAGCTGAGGTGCTGATTTATTTGCTTGGATAAAGGATAAATGTAGCATTTTAAGATAAACCTCTTCCATACATTTTATTCTAAGTTGTGTGTGTTTTTAATTAAACATTATTTAATAATAGCATGAAGAACTGCTAGTCAATAAGCTTGTATAGTGATAGGCTTTGTTTTCATCTAACCAATACACAGAGCCAGAGAATAGGTCCAATTGTACTTTCCTTTTGTTTTAATCACGATTGCACATTGGAAACTATTGTATAGGTTCTCCGCACTTTTTCCCTGTTGGAGTACTAAATAAAATGTATGCTAAAGAAAGCACAATTTGGGGTTAGAGACGTGCTCCTCTCGTACAAATCCATGTCAAAGGAGAATTATAAAGAATTGATTGCTTGACCCATTAAAGTTCAGTTCTGTAACATGGTTATTACATCTTACATCTGAATTGATGCTTTTGAATAAAGATTTCCCTGTAGATAGTGGATTGATTCCATTTTCATTCTCAGTTTGCAGCATTTCGGTATATATTTTTACTGTGCAATATGATGTGTGCTGATGATACCAGGAATAATTAAGGGCCATATAACACAAGAGTGTCATTGCCTGGGGATTCAAATAGTATCATAATCTATGAGAAGAAGAGCTGGCCACAGATGATCCAAAATAGCTTTAGTTACATATACAGTGACATAAACATACATAGAGCTTTGCAAAAGTCAAACTCGCTGCTCCTGTTCAGAGGCGTGAACAGATACAGCCCTTTCCTTGTGCTGGAATTATTTTCGAAGTTAGAACAGTGGTTTTAAATGTTTGCTGCTTATATTTCATGTTCCAGCAAAGATATTTTATAGGAATCCATTGGAATCCATCGACTACTTGCCCCCATCAGTTTTAATGCTTAACTACTCTACTGGAATACCCTGAAAACTCCCCTAGAGTACCAAGTCACATTAGTGGTAGTTATATTCTGTAATTTCAATTGGATAAGTTCTTCACTTCTTGTCCTAAGTGTTTTCTAATGTTGCTGTTAAAGAATAAGAAGTTGCTGTGTTCTACCCAAGGAGTGGCTTCCATGTGTAGGTTGTATATGAGTTTAAGCTTGTAGAGTACTTTGTGCTCCTTCCTTCTAGTGAGGGAGGGAAGTGAATATTTTTCACTTTCTTCCTGATGTGGAAGGGGAGTTAAGTTCTCTTTTATCCCTTGTATTCTTAGATTTTTGCAGAAGGAAATTTTCCAAAGGGTGTGAGAATGGGTGGGTGAAATTCTGTGGCCTGCGTTGTGCAGGAGGTCAGACTAGATGATCATAATGGTCCCTTCTGACCTTAGTATCTATGAATTTGGCCTGTCCTGCTTATTGGCATGGTTGTAATGTTCTAGATGGGTGGGATCCCACCCTGATTGTGCCTAGGCTGGGCAGAATTTCATATGTTTGTTTTTTTAAATAATTTCAACAGCTGATATCAATGTTTATTTTTAAGTGTAATTTAAAATTTTTGCAGTTGCATAAAACGATGAGCTTTAAGCATTTTTTAAAAGTTGTATCAGAATTTTCACAATTACAGGAAATTATGTAGGGGTCAGATGATGTCTTAATGACCGTACTCATTAAGATTCAAAAAGTTAAAGCATTATAAACTGTTAGAAGTCAAATTGTCAACATCACATGCCAAAATATTTCAAGTAAATATTCTTAAAACAAACTAAGTTCTCAAGCAGCGTTTTCTTACTTTGCCTATTTGTAAACTTCAGTTATCATAGGAAATATTTTTTGTTGGTTTGTGATTTATGGTGAAACAGACATTTGCTGACACTTTTTCCCATAAAAATCGCATCTTTTCAAATGGATTTTGCAATATTACTTTGCTAGATGTGGAACTGAGTTGAAATCTTTGATTGTCATTGTGGGTTTCTCTTATTGCCTTACAGGGCTGCAGCATGAAGGCATATTCAGAGTGTCTGGATCGCAAGTTGAGGTGAATGATATCAAAAATGCATTTGAGAGAGGTAAGGAGGGTGTGTTCTGTCTCATACAATCACCACAGGTGTTACCATTCTAAAATACCTTTAGTGCTTTGGACACAACTGATTGTGCCCTAGGTAGTATGGTTTTGTTGTTGTTTTTTTTTTACAGTTCTACATTTCATAAATGACTCCAGGCAGAGAATTTTTTTTTCAGTGCTCCCTAAGCTTGAACATATAAAGTCACTTGATATGTTATGCTTCATGTCTTGCAACATCGCCATATAATAATCACTCAGAATTTTGGCACCTGTTGTGTCGGATTGTTTAATGACTGCACACATCTCCGGAGGTGCAGAGCATTTCCTTCTTGGGTTTAACTACCTAGTCTGTTTTCCTCCACCTTGTGAATAGACTCTATTCCATACCTGGGGTGGGATCTCTTGCCCCTGACATTTCTTGTAAAGCAATATGACTACATTTAGTCTAATCACCACCAAGTAAGAGTCCATTTCAACTCAGGCTTCATTTCACTCTTATTTGGAGCGCTTTTGTTGGGTTTTTAGCTTGCATATACGATCGGCCTTATGCACAAGCAACTCCTTGGGGGTCCTCTGACACAGCAAGTCACATCTGACCCGGTCTCCCTGCCACAGTGGGATCAGAGAGAAGTTAGCTTTCAGGTCAGTCCTCACAGTTTGTGGCCCCCTTCTTGCTTGGGACTCTGAAAAATCACAAGGCTGGTCCTGCTTCCTCATACATTTCATATTACAATTCATGTGACGCTTGCAAGTTTTCATGTTCACGTCTCCACATCCCAGATATGGGAGCACAGCAAATTGCTATCAGTGAGAGGAGAGAGATCTTCTGCCTAACCATGAGGTTGTTGAGACTACAATGCATTTGTCTTTTATCTGAGAATGAAATACCTTGGAGAACAAAGGAAATGCATGTGTGGTGGGGTTGAGGGCTTACAACACCAGACTGAAAGACCACCTTTCTTAAAGGACAGATGCCAGGCATTTCAGGGGAAACAGCCAGTTATTCCAGTATCACCATCCCAAAATAAATGACACTACTTGTTTTAGCTTCATTTTGCTTGTCTCTCTCTAAAGAGGATGATATACAGAACTGACTAAGTTAACAATAATGTCTGTGCAGTTTATTACTTCATCCAGAACCCTTGGTAGCAGTTAATATCAAAGATAATGCTCTGGTTCATAGTGGACCATTTATTATCCTGTGTGGTTATTAAAGTAATAGGCAAGCTTTGGTAATTTCAGTCACATAATGGATATATATAGCTTCGATTTGAGGTTTGCCCAATCATAAAATCTAATTATATTTGATGGGGAGTTTTCCGTAGGGAACAGCTCCGTCAGTGTGTGTCTTCTTTTTTGTAACAGACGAACTACAGTATAGATAGTCACAAATTAACTGCACCAGAAACTTTATTTTCTTAGCAATCCAGCACAACATGTCTCCTTCTAAGACTTGTAAAGGTAGCGATTGGCACAAGCATTGGCCTGCTGTGCAGGCCCCAAAACAACCCCACAGGGAATCACAGAGCTGCTTAGGAGTTTGTGGCCATGTGCTTCCTATCGTCTATAACCCTGTTAAGCAAATGCTGGGTCTGTTCCCTCCAACCAAAAACACCTGGACTGAAGAGGCTCCCAAAGTTACCACAGCTCCAGGAGTAATTCCACCCCCAATGTGGTCGTAGGTCAGGGACTCTTCCTCCATGTGTTGGGCTCAGATGAGAAAGTCCAACCCCTTTATTTGCCTGACTGGGGGCATGCAGCCACCTCTAGCCACAGAGGATGGCTGCCAAGGACCTTTCTTGATTGCTGTTCTTAGTGGACAGCCTCCCAATCACCCATTACCTGCTCAGTGTTTGGGGGAATAGGGAGTAACCTTTGGATTAAATGGATCCTTCTTTCTGGCTGAGACATGTCCTTCTAGCAGAGCAGCCAGAACCTCTGTCTACCAAAGTTCTTACTCTTCCTCCGTACCTCCTTTTTTATTATTATTATTGTTGTTTGTTTGTTGTAACTAGGGGAGGATCCATTGGCTGGAGACCAAAACGACCATGATATGGACTCAATAGCGGGAGTTCTGAAACTCTATTTCCGAGGGCTGGAGCACCCTCTGTTCCCAAAGGAAATCTTTCATGATCTGATTGCCTGTGTCAGTAAGTAGATGAACGAATTATGTTTTACATTTAAATAGAAGACCTGCAAAAAAAAATGCAGATGACCCTTTACCAACCCCCCTGCCCCCGTCTCTCCATCCTCTGCTCTCCATTCTCCCCCCCCACCGATCAAATTTATGGTAATAAGAGCAAACTTTTATTACACCAAAAATGTTGATTTTATTTTCCATCATAGCCTGGAGAACGTTTTTTGAGCATCCCATTTTCATCCCTTCCCAAAATATTTCTCCTAATCCCTCTTAGGCTCTGTGCTCCAGCCACCATCCAGGGAGGACGGTTCAATTCCCTCTTTGCAGGACTCCTTAATCTCATAGCAGAGCCTGTTTAGGAAAGTGAAGCAGAGAACAGAATGAAGTGGATCCCTCAGGATCTGCACCAGAGCAGCACGCTTCCGAGATGGTGGCCACAGCACCTTCAGAGCCAAAGCTTCATAAGTAGTTTTTTAAAAATAATAGTTTTTACAAAATGCTTCTTTAAAGGCCTCAACTCAGAATGTGCGTGCAGCTGCCATCTTGGAAGCCCACAGTTCGAGGAGAGATTTCCTGCTAGCCCCAGTGTTGATGCTCTGTATGTACATGCAGCACATCTGTCTGGCGCATGCCATGTATTTCCAGAAGGGAAGCAGCTGTGTGTTTTAACCAATCTGAATAACCCTTCTGAACCACAAGGAAGATTCCTTATGGAGTCTCACTACCGAATGTATAATGTGAGAGCGATCACAGTCCTGGTATAAACAGCTTGGATTATTTCAAAGCTTTTTCTTTTTTGTTGGAAACCAAGTTGAAACGGTCCCATTATTGCCAAATCATTCAGCAGGAAAGAATGAATCTATTGTCCAGGCAGTGGAATATCCATCAGCGGCAGCCTTTGAACTGGAGCAAAGATAACTGCTTCCGAAACAACTCATGGTTTTCTTCTCACAGTAAATGACTTTACAAAGCTTAATTCATATCAGATGAAAAGAAATCTGCTCCCAAATAACTTCATCCTTCCAGGGCTGAGGATTTATGCTGCCCACTTTTTTTCTGTCGTCTGCTGCACGCAGAGCTTTTAGCTCACCCTTCAGCTATGCTAATCTATTTTCTGAGTCAGACCAAACACTTTTTGTTCAACACCCACCTTTTGTAGCTAATTGGAATGAGCTATTGTGTTGGATCTAGTGAAACAGACATCACTCAGTGCACCCACACTCAGGGAACTGGCAGATAGATTACATGTACCATGTATCTTTGCAATAAAGGGCTTTGCAGAACAGGTTACGCATACATTACATCCTCCTTTAAGGCATTTCTGGAGAACGTATCATACACGTTACAGGAAGCAGATAGCCCCTTTCTTCCCCAAGATTCTATGCTACTGTGTCTTGGCTCCTATCTTTAATAATTTACACCCTAGTGTAGGGAACCTCCTCGTGTGCTGCAAACGTTTAGATTCAGTGACTTCAGGTATGGCCATGGTGATATAATAACTCTGCATGGTGCTCTTTCCTCCTTTCAGCAATGGATAACTTACAAGAACGAGCACTACACATCCGGAAGGTCCTTCTGAGCTTGCCTAAAACCACTCTGATTGTAATGAGATATCTCTTTGCATTCCTCAGTCAGTGAGTATCCCTGAAAGCACCAGAGCTCTGCAGTCGATGCTGGGGTTGGTATAAATGTATTGCATGAGAGGACTGGAGCTTTGACATTCTGCAGTTTCTGATCCAGAGCAGCAGTTTAGGATACAAGTGGCAGTCTCTTTGCCGGTAGCAGTTTGTTGCCTCTCAGCATGCTTACTTATCTATTGTATCTATTGTGCTGGGCCTGTCAGCATTGCAAATGGTGACTAGAAAAAATTTCAGCAACCTCAACAGAGTTCTTGAAATGAAAATTCATATTACTGGAGTTAGCCTGGTAAGCCAGTGGAAGGGCAACATGAAGGAACAGGGTCTGGGTCCCAGGCTAGCAAGAACTGGAACTGCTGCAGACTCTGTCCTTGTTGGGGTAGGTGGGCTCAGAATGCATAAGATCCTTACTCCCCATCTGGTGGCAGAGGGAACCCAGCCTTATTCTCCTTGCATGCTTGGGCCTCTTGAGGATGCTAAGGGGAGGAAATGCTGCATCCAGACACGTACTTGACCCCTGCATATATACTGTATGGAAGCTGATAACGTCAAATGGGTGGTCCAGTGCTATTGTCCTTCATCATGTTCACATTGGGGCAAGTACAAAAAAGAGAGTCTGAATTTGGGAGGAGATGTTTAAATTCTCTGTGGTATATACACAGTATTTGGGCCTGAATCAAAATCCGTACACTCCTAAACTTTGGCAGAGACTGAATCTGAACTTCACATCCGACACCTTTATAACAGACTGAACAAAAATTCTGGATCAGAACATCCCCAGAAGTTTTTTGGATCTGGTGCTAAATTTTGCAGCCTCCCTCCAGAAATCCCCAAAGTTTCCTGAAACGTTATACGAAAACCAGGCACTGTCCCAGTGATGATATGTTGGCATTGTTCTGTAGATTCCTGTCTGGTTGACCAATCGCATCAGGGCAATGACAGTACAAGAAGAGTCAACCTTCCATACTTCAGAGCTGAATTCTGAGGCACAGCCCTGCAGAGCTCAGTCATCTTAATCACATCATTTTGGCAGCCTGGAGGATGGATGTCTCATCCTTTTCCTCATGATGGGTTTAACGCCTTGTACTGCAATTTGAGGTTTCAGCTATAAATAACTTAGAGGGATATGGAACCTCTTGCCCTTTCTCTCATTTGTCTCCCACAGGGCATTAAAACTAGCTAGACAAAGCAGCCCTTTCTGCCCTCACTGTGACTCCAGTAAAATGGAGAAAAATTCGGCTTCTGGAATGGATTCATGTTCCCATTGGAGAAATAGTGTGTGTTTAGTTTGTATAGAACTTGGGAAATATATTTCTACAACTGCTTTGAGAAATCTTATTGATTTTAACTAATAAGTATGTTGTGGCCATTGAACGACCAGTCTTACACAACAGTGCAACAGACATTATTCATGAAATAAAGCATAGCCCTAAAACTCAGAGGACCAAACTCTGTTTAGACATGCATATGCAACTCCCACTGACTTCTGGAGCTGAAATAAAAATCACTGTAGCCTGTTGAATTGTGTTGGCTCCGAATTGGATTAGCAGCACTTCCAAAACTAACGTGAAAAGCAAAGGACTCTAAATAAAACCCAAGGCTGACTTCATAGCAAAACTGAAAGTGATGTAAATGCAACCTCAGCCTGCAGACATACTCCCTAAAGTTGTGAAATCCTCAGTACTACAAACTAAATAGGCCCAGGCCTGGTCATACTTGGATGGGAGACATTCTAGAGTAACCCAATATGCAGTAGGAGATGGAAATGTTGTTTCAGTAGATTACTCTCTTCCTGCTAAGTATTGAAGGGCTGCCCCAGTTTGATGGTAAAGTCATCATATTTTCTAGGGAAACTGTTTCCACTTGCGATAATTACGGAGCCCATTTCACTTGACACAAGCTTAGTGGAATGTTTGTTCACCTTGCATCCCATCTAACTATCATGGCTAAATATGTATTTTCATTGAGATGGTATTTTTCTTCCTGTCCTAAATGCTGTGCGCTCTTATAAACAGCTTTGGGCAATAAGATTTCTCAGAGCAGTTGTGCTGATGTGTTCCGTCTCAGAGGTGGCTGCATTTCTATGGGGAGGTGAAGTGATTCCTGCATGTGTAAATTTGCAAAGCACTTCAGACTTCTTCTGGATGCAAGCAGGTTATTAAAATAAGATAGTATTATTTTGGTTTTACTGCTAATGTGACAATCTACATTAAATAATTCAGAGACTTGAGTCCTGTTACCTGTGTTTGAGGCACTAGTACATCAGCTGCTCCTGAGAGATGCCCAGTCTCTTATGTAAAACTGGGTAGTGAGTTGAAAGACCCTTATTAAACTGTTCCAGGGCATTTGTTGAATCCAATCCTATATATTGCAGAAATTGTTATTGCACTGCGGAAAACCAAAAAACATTCACAAAATCTTTTCCTCCATCCAAGCTATGACATGGGAAAGGGATACTTTGTAGTGCAAGAGGAGAAACTTTCCACAATAGTGCTGTGAAATTCTTCTACGCCTTGGGATGCTCATTCCACAGATGTCACTTCTGGAGTCATTGAAGTGAATGTTCCCTTCCAGCCTTAATAGCTTTTAATTATTTTAAGAAGTGAACTAGAAAACAGGGTCTTTCAAGGGGCTTGTTTTGGAATTTAGCTCTGTGTTTGGTGCTTAACCATGAACTGGTGCCTTGAAAGGGTTAAATTACAGGTTTGGGGTTAAAAATTATTCAGGTTCAGGAAGTGTTCCTGTGCACACTCAGTGTTCCGGCTGCACTTGGCAAATCCTACAGATTGGCTCCAGGAAAAGCAGCTGACAAGGTCTTTGGGAGGGGGTTTGGTTTGGAGAATACACTACCTAACTCACGCTACCAAGCACAGAGTCCGGCAGAGGAGATCAGGTTTTGCTCTGGAACTGGATGCAGGGCTGCAGTGAGATTATAAACAGCAGTCATAAAGCAGGATATGCTTCTGCTTGCGAAGTCAGCTCCCCAAAGCCTTTCAAAGCAACACAGTCCCCAAACCTTTACATCCCTTGCAGGTTTTTAGCTCCAACTGGCCTTGCTTTTCAACTTCAAAGGGCTTCAATACTTCCCTGTAGCTAATACTAAAAGTCCTAGTGGCTGCTTCCATAGTGAGCATTGGCTTATTCTTGTGCTATTGGGAGCCTTTGGGCTTGGAAAAAACTCGGTTTCAAGGAGGGTGCAAATGGAAAGAAGCAGAAGGGCTCCTTGGTTGCCAGCTCCCTTGCTGTGATGTGTGGAGCAGCAGTGGCTCAATCGGGCCTGCCTTGGCCTCCTGACTGGATGTAAGGTGTTAACACAGCAGCTGCTATGGGAGCGGGGTGCAGAGAGTCGACCGCATGTAAATAAATCCCTGGCAATGATATTCAATCTGCGTGAAGAATATAGCTATTGAAAAGAGGAACAGTCTGACATTTCCTTTCTTTCCCAATACTGCGTGTGCTGATTGAGGGGGATGTTAAGGAAATGGAAAAATGCCTTAGCAATTGAATAAAGAAATCAGCAAGCAGCAGAGTTTTCTCTGTTTTTTCAGTACAGATTTCAGCTAGGAATCTGTCTTCATGCTAGCCCTGTCAGATCAGGTTGTCAGATCCTCGGAGGTGCATCTAGAGGAGTTCCTCCCTCCCCAGTAAATGACATCAGCCTTATTTTTCTTTTATTGACCCAAAACGTTCTGTTCCCAGCAGAAGGGGCTTAAAGAGCAGAGCACCCAAAGCTAGCCCCCTTGATTTAGATGTTGGTTCCCTAGCAGGAGGTGTCGGTATTGTTGGCTCATACTAATCCTCTTCTCCCTGTCTTTTGCAGTTTATCTCAATTCAGTGAAGAGAACATGATGGATCCCTACAACTTGGCCATCTGCTTTGGGCCCACACTGATGTCTGTGCCTGAAGGCCACGATCAGGTCTCCTGCCAGGCTCATGTCAATGAGCTGATCAAAACCATCATCATCCAACACGAGAACATCTTCCCAGGACTGAGAGAACTGGAAGGCCCAGTCTACAGCAGGGGTGGAAGCACTGAGGATTACTGGTACAGTAGGAGCCATTAGGGAGCAGAGGAGGGGGGCCAGCACTTAGTTATGTTCTCATTAACTAATTGTGTGTTGTAGTCATACACACTGCATTTTGTTGAGTTCCAGGGTCCAACACCAGTCCCAGAACTTAAAGGAGTTCAAAAAAAAAAGGGGGGTGGTGGAAAGAACAAGATTGCTCTTGTCCTGTCAGGGAGCCAGCGACTGACATGAAATAGGCCCTGTAGGAAATAGCCAGTGAACCAAATGTCAAACCTGTGCTTCATTCTGTTGAAGGAGAATAAATGACCACAGTTAGTCTTGTAGCTGTGATGATCATACTCCCTTGGAGGAGGACACACAGCCACTATTTTGATTGTGTTTGTCCCTTATATTGTTCGTTCTTTCCTCATTTTTCTGCCTGTTCTAAGTGACAGTGCTTGAGGTACAGGGTTGATTGCAGTTGAACCTAGAAAGCTGTAACATGGGCTAGTTTTCAGGACAGTACCGATCGGGGGGGAGGGGGGGTGAAATACAAAATCACCATTTCCATCCAACCAAAACCCCAGGAGGCCTGGCCCTGCATTCTGTTAGAAGGCAGCATCTGGAAACAATTGAGCCAGAGCGGCTCCTGTCATCTGGGGTGGAAGGTTGTGGAGGGAGGGGGAAGGGAGGTGTTTGCTTTCCTAGTGGTTGAATTGATCTCGCCCACCTCCTGCTGACAGGAAGAATGTTTAACTGTCTCGCTGCCCTTGCCCCAGGAAGGCAAATGATTTTCTTGTATTGATATTAAAAAAAGAAGCAAGTCACTCTATTGGCAGAGCTTGTTGACTTTTTTTCTACCGTATTACAGGATAGGATAACTCATCAACCATCTGACCACCAGATATGAGATGTGTGGAGAGGCTGTTTTTAACAAAGGGCTATTGCAATGGCATTTTGATTGATTTACTCTTCATGGCTTGCATTGGTTTTACTGGCTGGCTGAGCTGTATGGACTGACTTTTAAATCCTTTCAGAGACCTGTATTTTCATCATGTGTGAGGTTTCCCCTAGGTGGATGGGAGCTGTCATAAGGAATGAAAAAGTTAAATGTTTAGCACGTGATTATTATTACAATTAATGTATTGTATGTGGTGTTTATTGTGTTAAAGTGTACATGGAACTTGACAGGGATGTGTAGGGGGCAATCCCTACTGCAAATACAGTACATGGTGAAGGGGTTTTGTAACTTGTGTTACTCTAGTATCTGGCTCCAAGTGCTCTTTTCACTTAGAACTTGCTTTGGAAAACGTGAGGGTGCCTGGCTTCAGACATGCCATTGGATCCACAGCTGAGAAAGTGACCATGCAAAATCATGTCCTCCTATGCTGACGGTCACTGCATTTTGGGGGTGGGAAGGCAGAGTCTCATCTGCCTTAAAAAATACATGAAAATGTCCTTCAGGTTCCCATCACTTATGTTGATTTACTTTGCTTGTCTCTATTTTATTTCTAACTGTCTCCATCCCCGCATCCTCCCCCCCATTTCCTACTTACGGGGGAATCCAGGGAGAGGTGGAGTTCAGCGTGATTTAAAATTCTTGAAAAAATTAATCAGAGAATCATCTGGTTACCATTCAAGCCTTGTCTTAGCTGTGGTATTAAGTGGTTGTTAGTTATTGCCCACAGGGCTTTCTGCTGTAGAGCTTGTACATGGCAAATTGGATCCCCTCTTGGCTGAGCTTGTTCATCAAACAAAGGGAGTTGAGTGCATTTGCACCTGAACGCTGCCTCTTCCCCAGCCTCAACCTCCACTGCCTTCTCTTGTCCTCACCGAGTAACGTACAAATGATGATGCTCTAGTGCAGAGGCCTCCCGTGGCTAGGAGCCATCCTTGATGTGCGCTGTGCACATTCCTTTCCATGCTCTTGCTTTGCGGCCGTCACTTTCAGTCGGCAGCTGCTGGGAAGGATTGAAATGACTTGTGCTGGGAGCCGACAGGGCGGGACACAATGTTGGGTTTGCAGTTGAGATTTAGGTCCTTGATATGGGCACCTTTAAAAAACCTATCACATGTCTGTGTGTCTGAGCAGATTGACCCCACATGAGAACAACCTCGTAATATACAGAATTAATTGGCGGGGGGGTGTGTGTCAGAGTCAAGGAACCTTATATGAGAACATTAGAATCGATGAGGAGAACAGTTTATAAAGATGCTCAACTTGACTTGCACTCCTCTGGCAATATATATTGCCAACACTCCCTCAGTATTCACATAGCACTCCAGCAGCATAGCAGTCCTCCTTACAGCATCCAAGCACCCATGTGATCGTTCGAGAGAAAGGATCTCTTTACAGCAGGGGCAGGGGTTTTTTGGGTTGGAAGTGTCCTATGACGGGGGAGGGAAGAAATGTGATCCTGCTTCTCTTTTCACAGTGTTTAGATCATTAGAGCTATTTGTATGCTACATTACTTCACGATCTGGGTGAAACTTTAGCCTGTAATACTATAGCCCTCCTGGGGCTTTCTGTTGGCTTTAGATTCTTTTATTAAACTTTGCAGAGCCTTTATCCTGCCTAGTAAAGGATGGGAAAGTTAACGAGTGCCTCGTGAGGTATGGTCTTTGAAGAGGGCTAGGAAGCAGAGTGATTGTTGTGTGTATTGAGTGTAATGAGACCCTGGGATTGTTCAGGCTCCTCTTTTTCTTTTTCTTTCTTTTTTTTTAAATGGGGAGATAGATCTCGCCAACAGATCCTTAAAAGGAGAGTATGAGGCGTCAGTGAACTCCTACTCTAACTTTTTCAGGGCCAAAAAGACAGATCAAATTCTGACCGTCTGAAGAGATGTAAAAACTGCTTTTGAGATGATTTAAGGTCCGCTCAGTCTGGCTCATGGAGGCCATAAACCTGTCTACAAAGGGTCTCCAGTTCTTGCTTCATTTCAGCTTGAGCAAGCTAAGGCTCTAGACCAGTGTTTCCCAAACTTGGGACACCGCTTGTGCAGGGAAAGCCCCTGGCGGGCCGGGCCGGTTTACCTGCCGCGTCAACAGGTTCTGCTGATCGCAGCTCCCACTGGCCGCGGTTCGCTGCTCCAGGCCAATGGGGGCTGCAGGAAGTGGCGTGGGCCGAGGGATGTGCTGGCCGCCACAGGTAAACAAACCGGCCCAGCCCGCCAGGGGCTTTCCCTGAACAAGCAGAGGCCCTAATTTGGGAAACGCTGCTCTAGATCTAGCAGGTTTTCCCTTCAACAGTACATGCCTGTATAGGGGAGGGGAGAGTGTTCCTCATGCGGAATTGTTAGTGGTATACTAACAGAGCAAAGAAAGAAAGTCATTGCTAACTGGCAGTTCAGCTCGGCAGGGTCATTTGGGCGAGTGCGTGAATTCTCTCTCCTCTCCCCTTTGTTTTCCACTTCTTACATGTGTGATCTTTGCCAAGCTCTGTCTCATTTCATATACTAGATAGTGGTGCTTAGGCATCTGTAAATAGACTTATGCCAGTTAATCTGATATGGGAGTCAGTCATTTGGTGAAATTAAGACAAGTACATTTTAAATTGATCAGAAGAAAAAAATCTGAAGCATCCTATTAAATTGTGGAATAATCTCCTCTAGGGCAAATAAGATGTTCCGTAACTTGGGTAACTAATGAGAGCAATGGATAATATCGTGTAGAGAATAATCCTCTACTGGCAAAGATGATGAACTAGCCTTTTATTATGCCTTTTCCATATGTAACATCTAAAATCTTCTGAGGGCCCTGTTATGAGATCTAAACTCTGGTTTCCCTGGTGTACATGAACTGAAAAAGCTACTCCAGGTGCTCATGGAAGTAGAGAGTCAGCTTGATTTTTCAACAACCTAGTTTTCAATGCATGTAAGTGCGTCTACTTCTAAAGAGTGCCTGGCACAATGGAATCCAGGTTTGGTACCACTGCGTGAAGCTCCTAGTATTCATAGAGACAGAAATGTAAGTCTGGAAGGGACCTTGCAAAGTCATCAAGTCCAGCCCCCTGCACTGAGGCAGGACCAAAGACACCTAGGTCATCCTTGAAAGATGGTTTTTAAGAACACGTTCAACCTGTTCTTAAAAACCTCCAATGATGGGGATCCTACAATCTCCCTTGGAAGCCTGTTCTAGAGCTTAACTACTCTGTTGAGTGTGACTGTTTCTGTAGATAGTAAAATGACTTTCCTCAAGTGTAATGCATTGAATGTGTTTCCTCCCACTGTAGTGAAAGTCCTCATGGAGAAACGGCCTCAACAGAAGATTCAGTTCAGGATATAGCAGCTGAGCATCATACCAGCGATGATGGTACGTGATGCATGTTAGCTGTCCAGGGGGTTGGGGTTTTTTTTGTTTGGGAGTGGGAATGCTGTCTTCAGTTGAAATTCAAAGTGCTGATAATCTGTTGAGGAATTGAATCAGAAAAGCTGTTTGCAACATCCACCAAAAAATTGGAAGGCATGCTCTCATCAGGAACCTTTCAAAACTACTTTAAAAAAAACCTGTTTTCCAAAGGTGCCTTCCCGCAGCAGCAAGCATAGACTTCTGTCTTCCAAAATGCTCTGCACAGGCTTTTCTGCTCTCCTGTTGCTGAAATGGGTCTTTGAGCTGGGAAGCATGAGCTAAGCAGAAAGCCAAACAGTCGACATGTCCGTGCCTGCTCTCCCACTCCCCTCTCCATGTGCTGTCTGCCAAGCTTCTTCCCTTTCAGTGGCCTTGGCAGGCAGCCGCATGTTCGTAAGTTCCAATTGCTTTTTTAAAAACAAGCAAGAAAAAACCTCTCCTACGTTCTCCCTGCAAGCCAGTCTCAGGGACAGGGAATCCCTGCTGATTCTTGGTTTCTGTTGGGCTTCTCCTCCACTGCCCTTCTCTTGGCCTGAGGAACTATGAGCCTCACACCACGAAGTAGCCTCTGCTTGACCTTTCCAGCCATCTCCTGATGCTCCCCAGCCTTGTGCAGAGTCCCGGGAGGAAGAGCCAGTACAGCCCCAAACTCATCGATTCCAGTCTCTCACCGCTGTTGGCGAAAATGCTCTTTTAGGGCTTGGGGAAAACCATGCACATGAACTCCTTGTATGTAGTCAGTACCAGTGCATAACAAAGTGTAACTGCCAGCCCGAAGCAGCAAAACTGACTCAGAATGGTGATCAATGCCCAAAGTCAACTGACCAAATAGAACCAGAAATGCATTGTGTTATAATGTCTGCCAGTTGTTACTGTCCTAGAGAAGTGCTTGTGACTAGAGGAGCTGCACCATCTTCAGATGAAAATGTGATTTTTTTTTTCAATTTGATTGCATGTCGTCTTGAGTTGTTCTTTAGCAGCCTACTCAGAAGCATTGGCTCCTTCTCCTGTGCTCCCCCTGCTGTCTCTGCACCAGTGGTTAACTGGCTAACCTATCCCATAGCTTGGACACTTCCATATTGGCTTACTGTTGCTGGCACACTAACAAGGAAGTAAAGACTGATGTGCCATGTTGTCTGCCATCTCTGTTAGAAATGTGGCAGTCAAGGAGGAAAACTAGTTCTTCAACAGGGAAAAAACACAGTAGAGATTTTTAATCCATCTTGTTGGGGGTATTACAGAGAATATGGGTGTAAAATGATGTGCCTCTCGTGTCCCTTTTAAATATCTTGTTCCTCTGGAAAGTCATAATCCCTTTGGAAAGCTTGGGAAAGCCTTTCCCTCTGTTTACCTACCCAGTAAGGAATGACATCACTCGAATGAAAGGCAGACTCTGAGGCCTGTTTACCCAGGACTATCATTCTATTTGCGTACGCTCTGATAGGTGAATGTTCTTGGCTGGTTTTTGAATGCTATTGTTGAATGGTTTGTGTAGCAAAAGGGCAAGGTGATTTGAGATGGGTTGTGTGCTAGAGCTGGGCTCCATCCCAAAGCCACTGGGGCTTGGTCTTGAGAAGCATTATGCAAGGTGAGATCAGTGTTGACGTGGAACTGCTTCCCACAACCTGTATCGAGTATATGGAGTTTGGCGCCTGGAAGGGAGGAGAACTGTGCCTTTGTCACTGCTGAGGGGTCAGGAGGGTTTTGTTAGCTGGGAGGGAAATGAAGGTGCCTTTTGGTAGCAGCGGGGAGGTGAGTTAAACCCCCAAGATAGGCTCTTGAGAGGTGTCTTGGCAGGCCAGCAGGCAGAGGGTGGCCAGAGATGCACCAGGTGAGGGGTGCTGGCAGAGCAGGATCTCTTTGTAGCCACCTGCATGGGCCTGCTCTGCTTCGCACAAAATAGTGCCTTCAGGGTTAACACCTGAGACAAGACAAGCGAAGGTTAGTGGGGCTCAGACCCTCTCTGAATTTGGCCATCAGTCTCTGAGAGAAGAGATTGAAGAGCCACTTGATTTGGATGAAAGAGCTCAGCTTCTCGGCTCTGGGAGTGGTGCTGAGAAGCAATCCCGACCAAGGGGGCTGTCATCTGAGGCATGCTTGGTAGCGTAGGCTGGGTTTGCAAACTAAGTCCTTTCACGCTTCGGTTGGTGGTTGAGTCAGTTTCTGGATGTGAGGTGACAGAAGTTTATCCATCACTCATTCAACTAGCCACTCGCAACACACAACCACCTAGCTGGCTTCAGCATGCTACTCATACCATGGGGGTCTGGTCTGTTTAGTAGATGCCTAGTGACAAACATGTGAGCCTGGAAAATACTTCACCACTGATCTCTAAGGTCAGAAGCAGGATCATAGTGCAGAGAGTTGGAGGGAATCAGCATCTAAGAACAAGGCTGTGGTTTCTGGAGCTGCCATTCTGTTATCGTTCATTGCGATGGAAGAGTGATCAGACACTTGGTGGCTGGGACTGGCACATGCCGGTCATTGATACGGTGAGGGTGCAAGTGCATTTCCATGTTCACAAAGTCATGAATTGGTGGAGAGACAGTGAACTGCTGCTCTCTGGCACAGACTTTGAGACTAGGAGTGGTAGTTGTGTTTGGCTTAGTCATTTGATCTTTATTCCCAGTTCTTTCCTTGGAGCTTGAGCCCAGTAGGGCAGCAGTTCTGGAAATCTGAGTCTAAAATCACTTGTCTGGCTACAATCCAGAGTCCTAAAAGGCAAATCGGAAATGTAAGAAATCAGAGTGCACTGCTCATTTGGAATAATAAACAATTGTTAACGAAACAAAGATGAAATTTTTACACACACAAAATCTGGTCCCTTTGCTTGTAATAAAATGTAAAAAAATGAACCTTACGTTTTTAAATGGTATGAATGAACTGGTTCCAAGAACCAAATAAGCAAGAGGAAGGAAGGGGGCCAGAAGCAGATAACCACATGCTCAAGGGAATCTGGACTGGGGGGGAAAAAAAAGTTTTCCAAGCTGAAAACAAGTGAGCTATTTTTCACTGATGCAAACACCTTGCAGGCTGGTGTGGTCGGATGACTGGAACCCTTTGTGGCTGTCCGTAGACCTGTCTGAAGTGTATAATTTAGTAGAAGCGCTGCCGTCTGTTTTTGTACTCGGAAAATCCATTATTCAAGGCTAAATCCTGCAAATGTTGTGCCAGCTTGGTCTTAGCCCTCGGTCTGTCCATGCTCTGCAGCCACAGACACTAATCACAGTTCTAGCGTGGGTAATAATTTTGTTCTGCTGTTGACTGATCAGACAATGGTACTACAGCCCCTGTTCACCTTGCAGGATTTATGCTGCTCAGAGAATCATGTCCAGGCCACTGCTGACCCTGCTCAGGGAAGCCCTCGATGGCCTAATTCCTGTGCACATGCTTTCCCCAAGGAATAACTTAAAGGGCTTACTTCTTGATATTTGTTTGGGGGGTTTTTTGGTCCTCTGGCTGGCCACTGCACTGCCAAAGGCAGCCATGAAGAAGACTCCCCTAATCTCAATGGCAGGCTAAAGACAAAATAATGGCACGTCTTTCCTTGGCTTGCGCCAGGAACAGGGTCTGTTGCTCTGGAAGGATCAGGAAAAGAGTTATGTGATCTCTGAAGTGTAGTGCTTTAAAAAGAAGCCAAAACTGCCATCATGAGGCAGCTGGCCCCCAGCTCCTTGAAAGATGCTTGTAAGTTGTAGATCATTAGGGAGCCAAGCTCCCTCTGTTACCTGATTCCAGCCTAGAGTTGTAATTTGTATCCTGGCTGCAAAAGAGAATTTGCCAAGAGCAGAACTGTAAATCTTAAAATGATCCAGACAATTTGAGTTGGATCAAGCTGACTTTCTGGACACCTATACTGTCCTCCCCTCCATAGTATAAGTGCCACAGGTTGCTATGTGGTCACTGTGCGTTATGAGACTGTCTATTTTAGATTGTAGGCTCCCCAAGCAAGCGCTGTCTTGTTCCATGTATTGTACAGCTCCGAGGGCCCTGGGTTGTGCTTGATAAACAATGTGCATGATGAATCCAGTGGTGTGTGGCGCTCTGGAGCGGAGTGCCTTTTTGTGAGCTCATTATAACATGGAGGCATTTAATATTTTTATTAGCTTTCATGACAGGCCAGCTGTTGCTCTGAACAGATCAGCCTCCCACAGTGCCAAGATCTGTAGTCTTCTGGTCCCTGCAAGCCGCACAAGGCAGCAGAAATATTCTTCTGAGTAGAGGCCTTACTTCTGAAGCAGCTTGAATCCAGAAGTCTTTATTCCCTAAATGCTTATGAAAACTCCTGCTTGCCAGCACAGAAGGGTTCTTGAGCTGCCATTGGGGAAATTTATTCTAGATTGCTTTTGGCCCCAAGAGCTTCTTGTTTTTTGTGATCTTAGAGTTGAGTTGTGGATTTTTCTTTTCTGGTCATGTTTTTCTTTGATGCAGTGAGACATTTCAGGGTGGAAAATGTGGATGTGATAAACTCAATCCAAGAACGCCTGACCAGTTGGCACTGTCCAGTCTGGCGGTTGTATGTAGCGTATGTGTAGCTACATACCACGGGAAAGGCTCTGGTGGGGAGAGGCAGCCCGGAGAGGCAGCAGGGACAGTACACTGATTAAGAATAGGTTTCAGAGTAACAGCCGTGTTAGTCTGTATTCACAAAAAGAAAGCTGTAGCTCACAAAAGCTTATGCTCAAATAAATTGGTTAGTCTCTAAGGTGCCACAAGTCCTCCTTTTCTTTTTGATTAAGAATAGCCGTGTAGATGGGGAAGGCACTGCTAAAGCATGCAGAGAGCCATGTAGGGTACGTACGCTGAGATTCTGGGATGTCTGCTCTATGAGCTTAAGCAGTGCCTTCCTATCTACGGTGCTATTTATATCCAGGCTAGGGAGGTGTGCGGGGTCTGTCTACACACCACTGTAGACGTAGCCTTAAAGAGATGGATGCCAAAATCTGAATGCTTGTGCCCCCCCCTTCTCCGTTGTTGTGAGGTGACGCTTTATCCCAGGTGACATGGTCATGTCCACTGTTGCCTCTAAGCTGTGCGCGTGTGCGCACACGCACCCATCCTAAACCCTGCGCACACGGCAAAACACCTGCGCACACACACATTTGCACAGAAGAACAAAAATTTGCACGAAAGAAATTTTTTGCGCACACAGCCTGTCAAAAATTAGAGCGAACATTGGTCATGTCCCATAATTGTTGCTCTGTAGCTGATGTCCATCGCTGAAAGATTTAAGGGAGGGATTTAAACTCATGACTCTTTGTCCAACACTGAGTGTTCATTAAATAGTCTTTTCCTTTCTCTCTCCTAGAGTGTGAGCCAATAGAAGCAATAGCAAAGTTTGACTACATTGGCCGAACTGCGCGAGAGCTGTCCTTTAAAAAAGGGGCTTCTCTCCTCCTGTATCAGCGAGCCTCAGATGATTGGTGGGAGGGACGGCACAATGGCATCGACGGCCTTATCCCTCATCAGTACATTGTTGTTCAAGACACGTATGTAGCCTTTTATTTTATTTAACATGAATTCTGTAATGCGGTATTACACCGCCGTGGGTTTGGCTCTGGTGTCTACAGTTTCAAGCTTAACAGAGTGAAAGTCATCTCTGCTACTTGTTTTTGAGTTAGTCTCTAGGAACACATAAAGACCAAGGGTAGTGACCACACAGACATTCACAAGTACAAGGTTTAGTCGATTTTACAAGCGTTGTTAAAGTTACAATTAAAGTTATGATTACTCAAGCATATAGAAATTCTATACAGACCTATGCACAAGTTACAAATATAGTCATACTCACATCTTTAACAACAGGGTTAGTGTCTGATGGGTCTCTCATGGCTTGATTATCAGTAGAGGGATGGCTCCTCCTGGAGTCTCCCCTAGGGAGCTCAATTTTCCCGTTCTGGGCATCCCCTTTTTATAATGTGATTTTTGTCAATACCTACATTCTGTGCATGTCCATAAGAGTCAACCCTCTTTTCTCTTATTGGTTTGTGTCCCATGGATACTTAAGGGACCCCAATTTTCTGTAGGCTGTGTAAGTTCCCTTTGTTCTCATTAGCATTGGCGCACAACCTGTATCCTGTGGTTAAGACACATGTTGGAGACAAGCCTTCACAGTATTTTTATTATCTAATATTAATCTTCTGGGTAATTTTACACCATATTACCACTTGGTACCTCTTTTCCGATAATCTTAGTGGATTGGATTATTTTCCGGTCGCTTATGTCATCGTCTCTTGTCTCCAAGGCCTAAAATAGCTAAGCTAAAGTCTTGCAGGCCTCAGCCTACAGGTTCTTGCGTTTCAGCTCGTCATACTCATGTCTAATACTTAGTATACTTGGTTCCTCTAAACACTGATCAATCTTACACTTTTATAATCCTACAAATTAACTCTAACATACAGTGATATATGTAATATAACATACTGAGTGATCATAACATCACACAATAAAGGGATAATAAACTAAAATCATTGGCTACACTTACGTTACCTCTACAGTGATCCAGGGTGGGTTGCTGAATGCCTGGAAGATTTGGGTACAGTTAAATTTTATTTGAGCAAGGAAAAAATTTTCAAACTCAGTGATCTACATTGTGATGCTCAGGCCTGCAGTGTATTGGGATTATGTAGTCCTGATCCCACAAGCTGCTCCATGCAGGAGCAATGCCATTGAAGTCACTGGGGCTCAATGTATGTGCTGGGTTCCACCTGCGCTGAGCTTGTAGGTTCAGCATCTTTGTCCTCTAAAAGTAGTAATTGCCTGCCTAAGGAATCCCAATGCACAGCTGGGCTCTCAAAGATAGGCACAAAAATAGACTTCATAATTTGAAACAAAACTTTTCCCTCACAATGTCGTGATGATAAAGAGGGGGTGGAGGGGGCACAATAGAACCTTCTGAAAACTTAAGGTTGTGTGTTTGTGATTTTCTTCCCCTCCTCCTCCTCCTTAGTGAGGATGGTTCCTCTGAAAGATCCAGCCCCAAGTCTGAAATAGAAATCAATTCTGAGCCACCAGAAGAAAAAGTGACAGCCAGAGCCGGTGCCAATTGTCCAAGTGGGGGTCACGTCGCTGATATTTATCTTGCAAACATCAACAAGTAAGAGCAATCTTGCGTTTTTCTACTTGGTACAGAAATTTTGGTGCTGAGCATTGTAGGACATTTCTGTCTTGAGAGGCATAGGAATAAGTGGTACTACTTCCTCTGTTTCCTCCTCCCTAGACCTATCCGTACCCCACCACTCACTTTCTAGCTCCCTCTTTCTCTAGCTTGGCCCACGGTCACCTATTCCCCCACCTCAGTTCCACATCATCCCCTGCCCTAAAAAGATGAAAATCTGAGATCCAATAGTACGTACAAAAAATAGTTGTTTAAATGTTTGTGTATGTAGCAGATCCACAAAGATGATATTCTTGCATTGCTGTTGATTATTTGTTTATGCTAGAGTATGAAGGTAGTAGAAAATAATATACTGAGAAGATCAGTAGGCACGCAGAGGGTAGACAGATAATACATGGAGGAAATTAGGAAAAAGATAAACAGGCTGGAGAGCGCACATGAGATGAAAACAGGAGAAGAATGACTCCGCAAAGGAAGCATGGCAGGGAAAGGACATGGAAGACTGAGGATACAATGGAAAGACTCTGTCAAGAGAAGTTTGAAGAGAGAAAAAGCATTAGAGCTTCAAGACGTATGAACCTATGCCTTCGAATAAAAGAAATGAAGAATTAGGGGCACTTCCAATACCGTGTAAACAGGAAAAGGAGTCAAGAAGTGAAGCGTTAGACCAGAAAAGCTCCAGACGGGAACTGTTCTCCATAGTAGGAGGATGGCCCCATCCTACCCAGAAGATCTTAGTCGTCATCACCTGACTTGTTTTGTAACCCCCTTTCTCCTATTCCAACCCCATTGTCTGTTCTTATCATTTGGTACCTCTTCTTTAAATTTTAGATTATTTGCTCCTTAGGACAGGGATCATGTCTTTTTTGAAAAATGTACCTTGTAAGACATTGAGCACAGTTTTGGGTGCTACAAAACACAAATGAAAGAGAGATCCTCTGTTCAACCGCCTCCGTGCCATCCATAATGATCTCATTTATCTCGCACTTTTTACCCAAAGGAAGTTACTATGTATGTACAGTGCTACTGAAATAACAGCTGTCCTCACTTCCAATTTTGCCTGTTCAATGAAAAATGATGAAAGTAGCCTGAGGCTGCGTTGATGAAAATCTGAAAAATGAAACTGGAATGAGATGAAGTGTCTCACTTTTTATATTTATTTATTTTTAAGGCAAAGTTCTCCCCCAAATCTTTCAGATTCTCCCGTTATTATAAAATAGCATGCTGTGTTACCGAAGTGTCTTTCTCTGCAATAAATCTGTGCCTTAAAGCTACTAGTACTGATGATTGTAACATTTTAGAACTGAATGAAAATATTAACCTTTAATTAGCCTAACAGGGACTCTAGGGCAAAGATAGAAAATAATAATTTTAAGTTTGCCACTGTTGGTATTAAATAATGGGCCAGATCCTCAACTAATGTGAGTTAATCCAGCGCTCTTGATATCATTGAAGCTATATCACTGTGCACCAGCTTAGGGGCTGACATTTTTATATGTTCAGTGAGCCATTAAACTACAGAACTGTACCAGTTATGGAAGGATTTGTATAATGAGCAGATCATTCTGGAGGCTCACCATCTGTCATGAACGCTGCCCCAAAGAGGAGAGCTCCTAGGGCTTGGTTAGATTGAGTTCATGTTTTCCTTTTACCAGGGAAGGTGTGATATTTAGCAGCGTAATACTCACATTGTGTTTTCTTTAGAAATGAATATTCTGATCTGTGCAGATCTGGACAAAATAGATCAGATGGTTTCCCTGTTGCGGTTGTGCCGCCCACTGAATTTATTTTTCTGATGCCAAAATCCAGCTGGAACTAGAACTTTCTAGCAGTTACTCACAGGGCCTGTGCTATATATAAGTTGATCCTCTTTTAAAGGTTCCTCTCTCTTGCATCACATACTCCTGCTACGAGGACCATACATCATTTGCTTGGAGTTATTCTTTCAGACTGCATGCTACTGGGTGGGGATAGTTGTTTTTACCAGTTAACCTATTTCGCAGCACCCTACACACCTGGAGCGCTATATAATTAAGCCACCATGGTCTTGTTCAGTATAGAGAAGATACATTTACTAGAAACCGGAAATGACTATTATTAGCTTAGCACACTGAAAGGTCACCAGCTATACTTGGTGTAAATGTCGTCTTGCCTCTGGCCCAGAGTTGGATTAGACTTTCTACCCGGCAGCTCAGCCAAAAATACTAGCTCTGCTGTTCTAATATCATGAAAACAGGCAGCCAAACGAGCTGATGACACAGAATTATTTTAGTTAAAAGTGCAAAATCTTTGTTTCATAACCATGTGTGAGCAGGAGCCCCACTGGAGTTACTTCAGTTAGGGTGAACTGCAAAGGATGGGGCAGACAATCCCCAAAGCTAACGGATATTCCAATAATTAGATTTACCAGACCAGCACAAAACAGCTTCTGTAATACCTCACCGGTTACCCAGAAGCCAACAACAGTCCCCTTAAAGTAACCCAGCCTTAGGCCTCCACCCAGACACCCAAGTCAAATATGGAGAGGATTACTGAAAATTTTAATCATATGAAAAAGTTCTACTAATCCCAAAGGATCGGACACATTACCTCGCGGGTTAATGAATATTCCAGATCTTACCCAAATACATGCTTACAGCCAATCCTTATTAACTACACTAAAATTTATTTAAAAAGAAGAGAGTGAGTATTGGTTAAAAGGTCAGTACACATACAGACATGAGTACAGTTTCTGAGATCAGATACATAGTAGAGATGATGAGCTTTGTAGTTGCAAAGAATTCTTTCAGAAATAGTCCATAGGTTATAGTCCAATGTTCATATTCAGGGTGATCCAGGCAGGTCTGGGGATCTCAGCCTTAGGATTTAGGCTTCCCCTGCATGAAGCATCAAGCAGATCTGAGATAAAAAGGATCAGGACCCAAGGGGTTTTTATACAGTTCCAGGCCTTCCCTTGACAGGTCGGAGTCCTTAGGCGAACAATAGGCAATCATGAAGACTTTGAAGTAGACCTGTTTCCTAATCATCATGGGTAGTTAGCTACATGAATTAACATAAAGCAACTGCCTGTTTTTCCCCCATTTCTGGTGATTTGCTGTACATTTCAAAGAGAGACGAATCCAGTGATATCACTATGTTTACAGTTCATTTAAATGTTTGGAGGTCCTTCTGATCTCTGAATTAACAGAATACGGCATAGACAGGAACTGTTTGATTACATTGTTAACATCTAACAATGTATATGTAAACACACAAAAACACAAACATTATCTACCAAAATGTCCCCAAGGGTTGGATTTGAGTCACACTTTTGTTTTAATGACAAGTGTTGTAGTAGTGATTTGTGTGAGTGATAGTGACAACCAGGCCACCTTTAGATCTCTTTCCATTGTCCTCTGTGTTGTCTCAGGACATCTATATTGAGGTATGGCCCATCCCCGACACCTGCTTGTACTGACTTGTTTTGCTTCTGTGTTGGAAGGCAACGAAAGAGACCAGAGTCAGGCAGCATCAGAAGAGCGTTCCGTCAAAGCGACAGCCACGGACTGGCTAGTTCACTGGTGGAACCAGCCTCCCCAGGAGCCACAGCTAGTTCTAGACCCTCATCTCAGCCCATTATGAGCCAGAGTCTCCCCAAGGAGGTACCAGATAAATGCTCCATCAGCGGCCATGGCAGCCTCAATTCTATCAGCCGGCACTCATCTCTGAAGAACAGGATAGACAGCCCACAGATCCGTAAAACTGTGACTGCAGGCAGGTCAAAGAGTTTCAATAACCATCGGCCCATGGATCCTGAGGTCATTGCGCAGGTAAAGGGGATTGCTTGGCATAAAGGGTTCAGTGAAGTTTCTCTTTTGTATTTGTAAGGGAAGCGTGTCATGATTTTAAACCTTACCCAACTCCTCCTGAGTAAACCACTCCTTAGTGTGGTGCCTCTATCCTTCAGGCTTGGGGAGAGGATTGTGTGTTCCAACCCTTGGCACTTGTAAGCACTTCACGGGTTCATAGACAGATGCTGAATTCCCTGTGCTTGTCACTCACTCCTCTGCTAAGCAATGTGTGTATCCACCCACCTAGTTATTTCCCTAAATTTCTCATAGCGGTTACTGCACAACAGATGCACTGGGCTCGTGTGGGCAGTACAAAGAAGTGGGGAGGTCGCAGATATGCACAATTCAGAGTTTGGCTTTCTGCATTTTTGAGCCATCATCTATTTGTGTTGCAGCTTTTCTTACTGTCTCTGCAGCTGAGACACGGGTTGTAGGATATTTATTGGTATATTTATTTATAATTGGTGGGGCAAGGAAGCAAGAATTTGTGATACCCGTCTCTTTGGCTGCCTGTTACAATCAAATGTTTCAAATTCGAATTGTGGCTTAGTTTTACAGCTTGTATCCTTTGCATTGGATTAATGAAATATTAACCCTCTACGTGTCTAGAATCTAATCCTGTAAACGTATGTCGGGTAAGTCCGTGAGACTGCTCACATGAGTAAAGATAAATGGATAAATCCTTTACTAAATAGAAACTTCTGCACATTTATTATTCTACAGTTTCAAAGGTTTGGGTGTGTCTGATTCCAAAGCTGTCAGCAAAATACTAAAGAAACCAAATTCCAGGACATGAGAAAAGCAGGGTATTCAGTGTCAATTTTAAACCCTTTCACCAGTTGAACAAGCTTGTTGGACTGTGGTTAGATGTTAGAGGCATATGTAGTAGTGTAATCAAAATAAAAGCAGACTTGCCCCATTCTTCTATTTTCATAGTGCTGTATTCTGGTACTTGTAGGTTTCAATGTGTGGTAAAAAGCCACCTTCAAATAAAATAGTCTTGAAGTTTTGATTTCTTTAGACAGGTGTTTAAGGAATGTGGTCGGGTGTCTAACCAGTGTATACACAGCTGTTGCTTAACCCTGCAGAGATGGTGTTCTGTATTTGAGACCAAGTCAGCATACATGACAAGGAGAGGGAAATCTCCCCTGTTCTGTTTTTCTGCTCAGCATAGAGGGAAAAGGGGCTTTGTTATTCATCTTTAAACCCCCCTACTATTTTGTATCTCCCTCCATCTTACCTTTGACATGAGCACTTTTCTCATAAAATCCTCATCTCTATGCACAAAATCTCTCCATCTCTTGCATCTTTGGGACAGTAATGACCTATGTCAATAGAAAAAATAATCAGAAATTCACAATGAAATCTCAGCTTGCACTGTCCAGAACTGACCAGTGCCAGAACACATCACAGAGCAAATCTAAAACACCCAGATGCTTGAAGTAGAACCTAGATTGCAAGGAGTGAGAGCAATGCAGATAAATGGGTAGGTATTACAGGCTCTAGCTGACTTCCTCCTACTCACTGGAGGATCTCCCCTTGCCCCTTATTCCAAACTGTCGATATATCTACAAATGCTTGCCCTTGCCAGCTGTTTTCAGTGTGTGGTGGATCGATCTAAAGCTAAGGAACACTTGGCTTTCAGGTTACAAAGTCAACTCTGAGATACACAAGAAGGCCAGTTTCTACAGTCTTCTGGAACAAAAAGTGACTTGATTTCAAAAGCACCCCAAAAGGCGTGGGTAGATGAAAATGAATAAAACACCTTTTTACAGGCAAATCAGTGGTGGTAGATATTTTATACTTGATATTGGATTATTGTAATGTAAACATGGGCCTTTTGCCCAGAATCCAAGTGAATATCTATTACATCCTCTGGTTTTTGTTTTTTTTGTTTTTTTGGGGGGAGGGGCGGGGGGGGTGAGAGGGCTATATTTTGTCCTTGTAGTTCTTCGGCCTGCTCTGTTCCGTGAGATGGTAATGTACAGATCTCATTGTCTTGACATTTTTTTTCTTGTGAGGTTTGGATGACACAAATCAATCTTTGTCTTTCAATTAAACTGTCACTTTTTTTCTCTTCAGTCTCTTCTTGCCACAATATCAAGTCCAGTAATTTATAATTCTCTAGTGGAAACAAAAGTTTTTAAAAATTGGCTGCATTGAGTGCTCCCTTTCATGCCACATCATGTCAGTTCAGACACTAATAATAATCTTACATTTTTACATATCTTCCATAGTTGTGTGTTGCTTAAACCTGTTTGGTCTTGGTATATGGTTGGAGGTGTCAAGCCACCGTCTCTGGTTCTCTCTACCACTCCTTGACTGATCTACCTCCCCCTGCACCTAAAAAAGCTACCAAGGAAGCTAAAAAGTTGTAGCTAAACTGAGTCCTGGAAAAGCTAAACCATTCTACACTCCCATGAATTCTGTTCATGGACAGACTCAATGGACTCCAACCCATAGCTGAGGTCTTAGCAAACTTGTAGGTCTCAATATAGCTGAGACTAAAACCCACTGACTTATCGGTCTCACAAAGTTCTCTATACCTCCTGGTTACTACCTACACTATTATGTAAGCTGGAAAGGAAATGCTGACAACTTGTATTTTACAAATGTCTCCAATATCTTTTATGGATTTTAAAAGCTCAGTATGATTTACAGGTCCCGTGCAATGTCTTCATGGGGGATACTAGCCCTTGCATATGTGCAGATCCAATGAGATGGATAGGTAACCCATGCAAACTCCAGCATCGTAGGATGCTATCACCCTTAAAAGATGTAGGAAGCAGTGAAAAGCATGATTTCATCCTTTCAAGGAGTTACTCTCCACAGTACCATTGGAGGATTATCCTTCTGTTTATCAAAAAAAGAAAGACAAGAATAGATCCATATCAATTGAAACTGCAGGTTTTTTTCTCTGTAGTTCAGCCTAGGAGGGATTTTGTGTGTGTCTTTGATGGCCTAGTGAAAACATAAGAGAATTCAGGAATAATAAAGCATAAAACTAGCCTTGAAAAAAATTACTTGATTAGTTTCCCTACTGCTGGTTAATGTTATATCACTAACTGTTTTCTATACGTGCAGCTAAATACACAGTCAATAGTCCTAGCATGAACAGTCTAACACTGGTTTTGCTTTATGGTAATTAAAGTCTATTAACCCTTAGCTGCTGCTGATTTGCTGACGCCTGGAGCTGAAGAAAAATGAACTGTCTCTGCAATTGACTCCTACAGAACTGTGTGCTTGTTAATGTGTATCTAGCCCCTGCGATCATTTCAGTCTTTTTTAAATCTTTGCAGGACATAGAAGCTACCATGAACACTGCTCTGAATGAACTGCGGGAGTTGGAAAGGCAAAGCAGCGTAAAGCACACACCAGATGTTGTCCTCGACACCCTGGAGCCTTTGAAAACCTCCCCTGTTGTGGCACCCACCTCAGAACCTTCCAGCCCTCTGCATACTCAGATTCTTAAGGACTCCGAACCCGCATTCCAGCGGAGCGCCAGCTCTGCTGGTGACATCCCATGTGCCTTCAGGCCGGGGAAGTCCGTCAAAATGGCCGCCCAGGTTAAACCTCCAGCCACGAGGCCGAAGCCTGCAGTTTTCCCCAAAACAAATGCCACGAGCCCCGGTGTTGCTGCTTCTGCATCTCAACAGCCTACTGACAAGTCCTGTACTGTCTGAACGAGAAGCCCCACTGTGGATATAATTCTGTTGTTTCAAATGAGGGGACTATATTAAAGACGTGAAAATTCCTATTTAACTAGTTTCGGACTTCTGCTGAAGGTTAGTTTGTAAGTTGTGACTGCCAGGAATGCTCCCTGGGAGCGAAGATGTGGGTAGTTAAGCCTCGCCACATGCACACCACATCAGCGTACCTTGCTTATGAAATACAGACAGAAAATAGAACATCAGGTCACTGTGAAAGTGGTGAGGCCAACACAAAGGACTGATGAATTGATTCTCAGTTTATAGTTGATGCCTTGTTCGTGTTTGGCCACTGAGAGAAGTACTCAGTGGTGCCGTGTTTTGGATACTGGTGTAATGACTTATATATATTCAATTACCACAGGGAAACAATCCAATAGATTTTAGTCTACTGCATGTTTTGGTACCACTAGTTATGTGGAGCTTGGACATGCCTGATTCTTGTGCATTATTACATTTCCAGCTGGTGCCACTGCTGTGAAGGGTCTGTCTCGATTTCCATTACATCCTTTCTCTTTCAGCAGTCTTAGCTCTTAGCCATGTCAGACTCTCCCCTTGACTGAAAGTTGTCATGACAAATACTCAGCTCTGGAACATGAGTTCCGTGTTGTGTGTTGGTGCAGATTTAAATAAAGCAAATCTATTTCTGAGTTTTAGGAGGGAAAAAAATATAATTGCTGAGTATGGCCACCGTGCAATTGTTTTGGTGCTCCCGTATTTAAAAGCAGGTTTGTTCTTTTAAAATGAAACTTTCAGGGCGTTGGACTATAATGCACTGTGTGCTGTTCAGTGGGAACTTGGAAGGTGGAATGTAAAAACGAGTTACCTTCTGAAAACCAGCTGCTGTGCTCTCACAAGAGTGGCATTTCCTAACCTGATCATAAGTTGAGATGGGCTGAAACCGAAACCCCAGTTCTGAACATCCCTAAAGCTGGATTCTGAAAGTCTTCGCAGCTTGGCCCTGTTTTTGATTAGTAAACACTTCGTTCTATGGCTCTCATGACTATGAACTATTGTGGAGGACCTTGGCATAAGGAGAGTGGTGGGAACATGCTCTATGGGTGATTGGCAGTACACTGTCCAGCTCATAAATTGCTTGAATACATATTTCTACGATAAATCATCATGTCTCCAAGCGATTCTGCTGACAAATTAGTGACTTCTTAGTATATATGTGTGTGACAGACTGTAACTGCTTCAGCTGCTAGCAGGCTATATGGACTCTTCTGTACTTACATGGCAATATATTTTCCGGAATGCTAGCATATATTTAATGAATTAAAAAGGGCGGGGGGGGACATAAAGGCACATGCTGTGTTAAGGTCATGGGTCTCACAGCCCCACCAGACCAAGGGATCTTGCAACTGACTTTCCATCCTTACCTCGCCCATCATGCCCAAATATTGCTGGAGTCTGACTAGTCCTACCGTTTCTGTTCTCGTAGTTACTCAAGCAAGAACGACATAAGGAAGGTGACTCTCCCCACTCTAGTTGAGTGTCCTTTGATTTTTGTGGGCCTGAATCACACCTGAACTTTGTGGTTTAATGCAGATTGTGATTTTTAACGAGCATTGTAATAAAAACAAGCTATGTTGCATCTCTAAGAACGAGTTGGCCTTAAACATCCACTTCTAATTCCTTTTAAAGGAGGTTACTTGGATAGACCCTGTTTTTCAATCTCTTTGAAAGAGAAGAATTTTTTGTATGAGTGCTTGTGTAAAAAGGACTGATTTTCTCTGTGACTTAAATTATGGAGACATGAGAAGTTCATGGACTACAGGAGAAAGAAACCCCTGAAAAAGATTTGTTGGGACCATTTTAATTGTTTATTTCCTTAATTAACCTTTAACAACCCTTATCTTTTTGGAAACACTGCACTGTGTGTGTTACTTCTGTCAGATCTTAACCTGTCCATATCAAAGGGAATGAAACCCAACTCTGTGACCAGCTCATTTGCTCTCAGGTTCAGGTGGACTCCTAACACCAACGAATCTGTCTCTTTTTGGAAACTAATAATTTTAAAAAGCAGCTAGTGATTTATTTTTCACTCAGACAAAGCTTTGTGGCAAATATTTTATTTTGGGGGGATCATGACCGGCCAAAGGGAATGCATGTCACTATGCAGGGAATGAACAGAACAGGATCTCTTGGTAAATTCACTTTCACTCACTCTTTGCAATGCCTTATTTTTTTAGTTTATTTTATGCATTGCATTCATGTTAGCAAGGGATGACATCCAGCCATACAAGGCATCTTAGGACAAGATCTCATGTCTTCAAGGCTCGCAAAATGAGTGGAAATAAGGTTTAAAAAAAACAAACAAACTTCAGGTTACTCGAACAGCCATTGTCTGCGTATGGAATTACTATGCCAATCTCTCACAACCACAACACTGGGAAGATCCTACTGACAAGAGGAATAAGAACTTATAATGATCAACAATATCCTGTGCAAATCAACTGGAATTTCAGTATGCACCGTGACTTACACTGAAAACGTACACCTAGCAACATGGCAGTCTGAAGGGCATCTTTTCTCTTCCATGTTGTCTGGGCCTATCTAACCAGCATGAAACACATAAACAAGTCATAAGTGGTTTTTCTGCTTCATGCTGTGAACTCTGTGGGGCAGGAGGAGTCTGCCACAAAGCGTGACTACCATTTGTTGAGAGAGGGGAAACTGGAAAAGACCGTGCCTGGAACATGTCCACTGGGCATCCTACTGAAGAGATCAACATGGCGAGGAGAAACAGGACACTGTGTGTTGGGTGGGGAGGTTTCTATGTTATTTCACAGAAGAAATATTAGATCTTCAGAGAGATGCAGTTACGTGTGTGTGTCAGATTAATGGTATATCCCTTTAAAGAAAAGAAGCGTTGATAACTGGAATAATGTATGTCTGCTTGGTAATACTCTGTAAGAACATAAATCTGTCACTTATCAAATGATGGATTAGAATAATCCAAAGCAAAACTTTTAAAAATAAAACACGGTTTCAGGTGATGGGTCAGTAGTCTCCGCAGCACCAACCTGGTATTTTTCCCATCCCCAGTTGGGTGTTAAGCAATGTGCTTTAATGATTGCTAAATTTCTGCCTCTCTCTGGTAACATGAGCTCTATAAAATTAGTCTGTGTCAAAACAATGAGACATGACCAAAAAATGTTCACTTTATCTGTACTGGATGTTTGATTGCAAAGAAAACCATTAGATAATTACAGTACACTGTGACAGTGCAAGAATTCTCCTGAATATATTTTGATGCCTGTTTAAAAGTAGAGTGTCTTCAGGCTTCCTGTGAAGAATACCTCATATGGTCTTTTTTAATGTAAGTGCGTTCTTACACATTTCTGTGTTCAGATTACAAAGTCTGACAAACTCAAAATCATAACACTTGACAGTTCAGACAGGAAATTCTATCCCTTGAGCCTCCGCATCTTGTTATACCTCGGTATTGGGTAAATTTTATCACTAAGATACATTCCCCACATCAGGGAGAGCTCTGCAATATTGGACAAAGAGATGGGTTAAAGGTGGAGTTTTAGTCTTCACTCTGTTTCTTTTGTGTGTGTTGGTCAGAACTTCAACACTTAATTGAACATGGAGTGGGCTTTGGGACATAAGGGTGGGTGTGTGAGAGCTCGCTTGAATTTTTCAGCAGAAGTATGCTTCCCTAGAGCAAACAAGTCACAAATTCTGTATATATGTGTCTACCTGATCGACTGAACTGGCTCTGTCAATTAGTGAAACACATATTGTGGCTTTTTTAAGGTAGATTATTTCCCCAGGAGGGTATAATGCTCTAATAAAGTAGCTGGGGATGGATAAATATCTATTTAGACAGTTGGTTCAATAGATCTCGGCAAATGATGAACACTCTGGCCCCAGTCCAGGAAACCAATAAGCATGCGCTTAACTTTAAGCGTGTGAATAGTCTCTTTGAAGTTGAGAATGTGCTTGTTGATTTGTTGGATTGGGGTCTTATGGACTCAGCACTTTGTAGGATCGAGCCCTGACACCATAGGGACTTGTTCCAAAACACAAATATGTCCTCCTTGGGCCATGTGCCACCAGCTAGGAAAACTGTGAAACTAAAATGAAAATAAAAACCCAGAAACAGGCTGCGGGGAGCGTTCAGAACGGAAACTAGTTTTAACATAATGTTTTGTTTTGTTTTTTTAAAAAAACCTTTCTGTGAAATCATCTGGTATTGGCTGGACATCCCATGTATGTATCATTAGTTACCAGGAGACAGGTAATTCATGGGTGTCTTTAGTGAACCAGTAAAAGAGACAGGACTTCACAAAAGGAAACAATTCTTAAACGTTAGGAGTTAAAGCTCATTCTGTGCTGAATGCTTCCTATGTCTGGGCAAGAGGAGGCAATAAGCACTTGGTGGTGAGTGTAATTCCACTTTGGTTTCAGCCTGACAGATCATCTCTCAAGGTATTTTCTCTCCCACATCATCTCTTTCTATGTGCAACCACTTGTACTGGGAAATGATACTTGACCCACCCTCTTGTGCCCACACAAAGGCTCAAGGGAACCATTATAAATAGTCTGCTGTGAAACGCACAAATTACTGGGTGTGCAGTAGCTGCTTTTCAAACATTCACCTCCGCCTGTTCCCGTACAAATACCAAGAAGGAGATGAATGGATTTTTTCCAAAGCTTCGATCTAAGATTGCATTTCAATTGATCTAGCGGGAGCCAAAACAACTGTTTTTAAAACTGGAAAATTTGGAGTTTCTCATGCTGTACCTCCAGTAACATTGTTCAGGGCAAAAGGATTTCCAGTTTTCCAAAAATGGATTAACAAGAGGAAGAGTCCCTTCTGTGCAAATACTGGATAGTCCAAGCCTCAGTGCAGGGTAAACATTCAGCAGTTTGCAATGGAAATTAGATGGACCCTTTATTTTAGCAGCTCTGTAATAAGTGAACTTCACCAGCCTTTCTCTAGAGGCAGAGTGCTATAATCTACATAAACTGAGTTCCCTGGAACTGGGCTCGGAACATGCCAAACTGCTGGAGCAATACTTGTAAGCAACAGGTTCTTTAAAAGACCAGCTATGAGAAACGTAGCCAAAATAGGGCAATGGATGAAACTGTCTCTTACAAATTTAAACAATACCAGTGATGTCTTGATTCTACTGTATGTAAGAAAGTTTGATTGCAATCCAGCAATCTTTTTTAAAAAAAATCTCAATCTCACAAAGGTGGGTAGGGTTTGTACAGTGCATTGTTCTTTGTTTTTTTATTAACAGCCGCTGTTTAATGGGTTGGGATGAAATGTTCTTGTTAAGGCAATTTCCATTGTTTCATGTCTTCTACACCAATATATATATGGTGTACATATTTACTTTTGAAAAAACTGTGTAAAATTGTACTTTGTATATACAATTATGTACAATATGGAGGTACATCTTCTTCCCCTTTTGGTACAGTCTTGTACAGTATTAGGGGAGTACATGTGTTGGAATTGGTAAAGCCGTACTGGAGGAAACAATGTATCCGTCGTTATTAGCAGTAGTTTTGGAGAAATAAATGTTTTGGGTATGGTGGAAAAGCTGACCTACAGACCATAAATGATGGGTGTGAGTATAAGTTGGAGAGAGAGGGGCTGCTGGCAAGGATGAGACCATGTGGGGTGGGGCGGTGGGGCTAGCCAGGAGCGCTGTACTGACTTGTGGAAGATTTGGAGTTTTCGTTAGATTCAAAATCAGTGTAAGAGAAGACTGGCGAAATTAAGTAGCTGAGGAAAGTTCACAAAGCTTCAGTAGGAATTCTTCCCATCCATGGATCTCTTACTACCGGGGTGAGTAAGCAGCACCGTGCACATTTTTGCAGTTGGGTAATATGAAAGCACAGGCAGGTGGAATGACTTGCCCCAAGTGATCAGCAGAAATGGTTGCAGAACCCAAAATTGTTGATTCGCAGTTCAGTGCTCTGTCCATTCACATTGCCTCACAAATGCAGCTGGAAGCATCGGAAAATCCAGCCCATGGTCTTTTCTTCCTTGCACCCATTATAAGATGCTCACAAGATAAGCACGCTCTTGTCCAATCCCCCCTCCCTACGTACGGACTAGTAGAGAACATCCTTCTCTGGAGTGGAGTCTGAATTACACTTTAACACGATGTGTTGAGGAGCTACCGAATCCGCTGCTATCTAGTCCGCTGGCAGGCTGCGTGTGAACCACGTCTCAAACGTGGGCAGCAATAAGTCTGCTCAGCAGGCCACTGACTGCAGGCATCAGTCCTCAATGTGCAGCTGTAATTCAGTTCCTAGTCCAGCCAACTGGGAAGGAATTGAAGTGTGTGGCAGTCATTCTGCATGAGGCAGATGGCTGTCTAGAAGAGGAAAGTCTCTGGGAGTGTTGGGAATGCTGTGTGCATGTCTCTGGATTATGCTTTGTGCCACAAGAAGCCTGCAGTGATACTGCTGTCAGTGTAATCACTCAACAGGAACGGACAGGAGAGCAAATGCCTGGGAGACATTACTGCGGGGGATGGGGGGTGGGGCACATTACTGCGGGGGGCAGGGCACAGGGAGGGTAGGAATACAGTGCTGCTATTTCTGCTGTCTGCATAGCAATCCTCATAGTGGCATTTTATTGTTCTTGTAAGATCTCCCATGCTGCTTGTGCGTAGGGCCTGCTGCTTTCATATGTGCAGTATGGGGCAGTGGTTTCTTGCATTGCAGACCAGCAGTAGCCAGTGGTGTAGTCTGTGGATGCCTTTTTCCCATGTGATAGGGCGGAAGTGATTAACCACCAGATTCTGGTCTCAGGGATTTTAATGGAACCATGATTTCTCCTTAAAATTGCTGGTGAATGCCAATGAGCTGTTCCTTTTCATCTGTCAGGTAGAGGCAGATATTTCAGGGCAGAGTAATTTTGATTAAAAAAAAAAAAAAGGTGCAAATGAACATGCAAACAATGCATGACCTTCAGGCTCCTGGCAAAGTGCCACAGGTGCTCAGCTTTGCAGTTCTGTACATTTCCAAGAGACGTCTGTGTCCTGTTAAGAGCCACCTCCCAGTTCCTGTTTTCTGTCCAGTTACTCACATTATGGACCTATATAGTTGCAGCCTGTTCTTGATCTTGATCTATACGACCTTGAACTCCACCACGGCTCCCTTTAAAAAGAAATATGTCACCATGGGCCAGATTTCCAAAAGATCTGGGTTCCTATTTAGGCACCAAGAATAAATGGCCAGATGTTTCAAGATGGCCAAGTATGTGGGGTGCATTTCAGTTGCTTTGTCAGACTTACAAAATCGCTTGGAGGTATGACACTCAGAGCCACTGTGTGCTGAGCCCTTGAGAAAATCTCTCCCTAGTTTAGCTGCCTAAATGGGAATTGAGCTGGTGTGGGTGCTGAGCATTTGAATATCTGGACCTACAGGGAGAGTTGTGTGATACTTATAGAGGATCTAAGCAAAGAACCTTCCTTCCACCTAGGAGCATAGTCCCTTTTCATCAGCTGCAGGTGCAGGAGGTGCCAGCAGCCTTGGGTTCCTCTAGAAGGTCGTCGTTCCAGTGGGAACAATTGTAGAAAGATCAGCTCCACTTCTCGCTGCAAGAGTGGGCTAGCTCCTCTCCCAGTGAGGGGAGAAGCTGTGGCTAAGACTGGGAGCCAGGTTCCCCTCCTGCCCCCTTCCCAAACTCCATAGACCCACCCAAGGAGTTGGTAGCTTCTCTTCCCACCCTCCCAACTGCAGCATTCCAAGGTGTTCCACATGGTAGAAACTAATCACAGTGGAGTGACACTTCACTGCAAGCACGAGGAAGCTTGACTGCAAAGAGTGAAAGTCACTGAATTGCACTGAAGCAAGTCAGAGCTTTCTGATCCATTTCAGTAGCAGCATGATGCCAACTCCATTGACTTCACCAGGAAATCTATTGACTTCACTGGGTTTTGGATCCGGCCCACTCGAAAGGTCTGCTGTATGTAGTGATAGTCCAGTGTCCTGGCCCAGCACTGGCAGCTTTCAAAAGCTCTGCCTGTGGCTGTGTTTTTCCCCTATTGACTGACATACCTGGAAGGAGGCAAGAAGGCCAGCCGGACACTCACAGCAGGGAGAGGCTGGGAAAGGAGCATAAGGGAGTGTTTTGTCTTTTCTTCTAAGTGGGTTCTTTGTAATGTAAAACTATTTATTTTTAAGACAAGTTTATGCAGGGCTATATACACCCCAGTGGGTTGTTTCGATATAAAGCATGACTGAAAAGACCCCGAGCAATTGATTGTATTGCTATATACTTAATGATGTTTATAGCCCTGTAGGTATTCACACTCCTACTGTGTGGGTTTTATTTTTTTTAATGGATTCCATTTGAAATAAGAGTAAAAAGTCTGAATATTGCCTTAGGCTCTTCTGGGCATGCCCTCCCTGTTTCTAAACCAGTGATTCTCAAACTTTTGTATTGGTGACCCCTTTCATACAGCAAGCCACTGAGTGTGACGTTCCCCACCCCCAATAAATGAAAACCACATTTTTTTTATATTTAACACTATTATAAATGCTGGAGGTGAAGTGGGCTTTGGGGGTGAAGGCTGACAGCTCGCAACCCCCCCCACATAATCACCTCATAACCCCCTGAGGGGGTCACGATCCCCAGTTTGAGAACCCCTGTTCTAAACTGACTTCCTGTCCAGAATCTATTGCTCCGCCCCCTGCTGAGTGCCCTTGGCATGCCTAAAACCAACAAAACCAAGGGCCTCATCTTGCAAGATGGTATTGTAGGACTGGAAGGGACCTCGAGAGGCCATCTAGTCCGGTCCCCTGCAGGCCACTGGGCTCTAAAGGTGCTCAGCACCTCACCCCAAGTTGGGTCCTAGTGTATTTTCATGTATTGTCAGCCAATGTGCTGAAGCTTCTTGGTTCTCAGGACAAATGTTTCACCAGAGCCCCATTTAGGGTAGTCTACAGAGGAAGAGTGCTCTTGTGGTTAAGGTGACGGACTTAGAATTGCAAGCTCTGGGTTCAGTTCCCAGCTCTACAATGGATTCAGTGTGATCTTTGGGCAGGTCATTCTAGCTGACTGTACCTCAACTCTCCATCCCTATTTCCACAGCTCACAGGGCTTTGACTTTACATTTAATTAAGGTTTGGGGGGCATTCAAATACTATGGGAATAGGATCACATGTTGAGAGGTCTGATATCTGCTCCTAGAGAACAGTACAAGGTTCTTCTAACAGGTTTTTGGAGGTTAACCATCAGCATGGAATCTGAGTGCCTAAATCAGAACAACATGCAGAGTAAACTGCAGTGAATCCGCTGTGGAAAAGGTTGATTCAGAGCCTCCAAGATTTCTTGTTTCCCAAAAGCTGGTGAATTTCAAACCTGGATATCACAAGTCTTTCCAAACTTGTCTCCCTCCAGGGGCTGTTTCCTAGCTCTGCTGGCCTTGAGCTCAAGCACAGGGAAGAATTTTATTTGTTAATGGACACCCAGGCTGCTAACATTTGCATGTTTTCTCCGCTTCCATCCAGTTTAGATTAGACACACCTGTCTGGGGACAAACAGGATTGGATGAAGCATGAACTCCTCCTGCAATGGGCTGATTAAAAAATGCTTCATCTTGCTGGTGGTCTCATGGAGAGGAGGGGCTCAAACTGCCACTGGGGGAAAGGGTTTGGCTGTGTGGATCGTGAGTTGGAGTTTCTTATGTTTTCAATATTTTGTTGGGGAAGGTGAAATCCCGTCAGGTTTTTGTAATTATGGGATAAACATCTTCTTTGATTAGGGTCCAAATAGTTAGTAACTTAAAGTAGGGTTTGGTGTGGGGAACTGAGGGGTGTTTGGTGTTGAACCAAACCATTTTGTGTTGTGCTGGAAGTCAGCTGGGTGCAGCTAGTCATGGACACAATCATGTGCTGAACTCTCATCAGGAGGGAAACTGGCTCCCTCTGAAACTACTGGGGCCATGGAGGGTGACACTGAAGCCCAGCAAGACCCCCTACATCTACTTAATCGGTGTTGTCATCCCATGCAACTTCTTTCTAACGCAGCCACTGTATGGGCAGGAAAGTCAAGAAGCTGGGCATTTTTCTCTCGTGGATTAGTGATCTAAATCACAGCATGCTAAATGGAAACAGCATAAACCAGACTAGACACCCCAGTGAGTAAAGCAATAATTGTATGCTGGGACACCCGCTTCCTTTGTATCTCAAAGCTCTCTCTTCTACAGGTAAGAACTTTTCTCTACTATTGCTGGAAACCCTGGGCTTGTCTCAGAAGTACAAGGGCTGCTTTGCAGCAAGGTGGAAGAGTCTATTGCCTGGTTTAACCTAATTGGTAAGAGACCTTAACTGAGGAATTTTTTATGGTGTGTCTCTTTGTTGATTCAAGAGAGTCCCTGGTGGATGTCATCTGATCAGTTTGCGTTCCCTGCATGGTTCTGTCATGCTTTTTCTGTTACAATAAAGCCTCTGGCCAGGAACCAAAGCAGGCCTATCTCCCCTACCAGCCTGTGGAAAGAGCTATGTGCTCTTAGTGAGCTAGGCTCTGACTTGGGCTGTGCACTCGCATAAGGGAGTAGGAACCTTCCCCGTACCTCTCCAGGAGCCACTTGGATTTTGATCCAGCAGTGTAGGAGAAAGTGGGACTATTTGGCTACTGCTCCTCCCATGAGCAGGTGGCTGGAGAATGGGTGGAGCGTTGGTTCCACCCCTCCTACTCACTGGCCATTGTAGCCCAGCCAGTTCCAGGGTGGGTAGGAGTCTATTGCTGCTGCCCGTCAGCAAACAATGAGAACCTTCCAGGAGCGAGGAGGAGCCTGGCAGGAAAGGAGTGCTAGGGAGGGACGGGGCCTGTGCACCCAGGTTGGAAAAACTTCCTAGGCTGGGGCATGGGGGGGAGAATTCCCCGGACAAAAGGCCTGTAGCACAGCTGTGTTGTCCTATGGGGCCCATCCTGCAAACTCTAGTGCCGTGGGTATTCAAGGGCAGGGCTGGAATAGGGCAGTCCCAATGCACCTAGCACCGCAGGGCCACCGGTAGGGCTGTTTGGACCCCTGGAGCATCTGATTCCTGGCATCTGTCTTCCTTTCTTCAAGGTTATGGTCTCTCCCACAGTGCTGCTCAGCGCTATGGGTACAGTGATAGCCTAGCCCCACTGACACCCCCACACACTCCATCCCCAAAAGGAATTCAGATGGAGAATGTACTGTAGGAAACAGCCTTGCACTGATCGCCGGAGAATGTACTAGGTGCCCTGGCAAGTCATTTCCGTCTCTGCCTCCCAAGATTCTGCTTAGCACCCTGTATTTCTGTGCCACGGGACACCAGCCACCTAACAATCACACTTATGTTTGCAAATGTTGCCCCTACTATGATTACAAGTCGCCCCTAAGGTGACTCTCGACTACTGTCTCTTTGCTAACGTCAAAACAACGAGAAGTCCTTGTGGCACCTTATAGACCAACAAATTTATTTGGGCATAAGCTTTTGTGGGCTAAAACCCACGTCATCAGATGTCTTTTCTTTCCCGCAGTTTGGTTTTGTGCATTTGACAGCACGGGCAATGATGGAGAGCAATTGTCTTTTGCCTTCCTTGCATTTTTTTGTTGTCGTTGACACCAGGGTAAAGTGGGTGCTAAAAACTGTGCCTCCTACCCACATTGCTGACACACATGGAGATCCTGCATGTGCACAGTACCTAGTGCAACAGGACCGGGATCTCCCTTGAAGCTTCATGGTGCTAGGAGAATACCAATAATGATTGTTCTAGGCAGTGCGGGTAGCCGCACCTGTAGTTATGGCTGTATATAACATAGGGCCTGATCGTGCCTCATTGAAGTCCGTGGGAGTGGGCCCGAAACCATTTGTAAAAGGTCTAGGCTTCCAAGCGAGCAAGTGGTGCCCTGCAAATCCTCCCTTGTCATCTGTCGAAGAGCCCCTGTGATGTACTTGGCTTTCCAAGGCACAGAGGCGCGGCACTGGGACCGGGGAGACTCCATCCCCCACAAGCTCCATCTCGGCAGCAGGGAGCCTGGGCTTTTAAGGAAATCAGGCTCCTTGCTGCTAAAGTCCTCTTCAATAAATCAACAGGCTGATTGAATTGAACATCCCTTTCATTTTTATGAATCTTCAATTAGTCTCCATTGATTTCCAGGGGCTCAGGTGGCTCCTGGCACACACCTTTTTTTTTTTTTAGCATATTGGATACACAAATAAAAATGATTTTTGATTCTCCGTTAGAGCTGTTGCTGTCCGATGACATTGACTCAGATGCTGTAATCTCTTAAAACCTTTTAATCAGATCATTTATCGCAGCTTGGGCGTCAGGGGGGTTGGAACCCTTCCTCCCCTCTCCAAAAGCACATTTGATTTTATTTGTTTCAGTGAAAAATAAATGAATTGGTAAATGACAAGTGAAAGGCCAGGTGGGGGAATGTTCCTAGCTGGGAAGCTAAGAGGTGACTAAGTAGTGGAGGCTCCAGACCCATTTAGAAAGAGCTTCTGTAGCAAGGAGGCTGGGAAAGGTGTGATTCCCTCAGAACCGTGGGGAGATGCAGACCTTTCAGCAGGTTCTCCTCTGTTTTTATGAGCCTGATTCTGCCACCTTTCCTCCCACTGGCGTGGCACCTTACCATGTGAGCAGCCCTGGTGAAATCAATGGGCCGGGACTACTGTCAGAATAAAGCACTACTCAATGCATGGGAGGGTATTGGAACCTGGCCCCAGGCCTCTCTGCTGAGGATACCTCATTAAAGCCAGCTCTTTCTCCTCTAGTTACAAATGTAAATGAACTGGGGCGTTTTCCCATTCTGTGAGATTCTCTCCTTCGACTTAGAGCGGAGGTTACGCTGACTGGAGATCTGCCATGTTTGGGGCCCCCAGCCTTGGAGGTGAGCTAGGAGGTGTGGGCAAGGGCACATGTACCTCGCACTGAGATTCACTTGCCATTTGCATGGGATGGTTTAGTGGCTTGAGCACAGGCCTGAGATCCAGGCTCTTTAGGGTTCTAATTCCAGCTCTGCCAGTGAAAGCCAGTGTGCGACCTGGGGCAAATCACCTCCCCGCTCTGTGCTTTGGTTCGCCCCTCTCTAAAAGGAGAAATGCTGATGCTCGGGGGTGGCGGGAGACTTAGTTCATGTGAGTAAAGCACGTTCAGGGTGGAAAGCGCTGATGAGGGCTGAATGGTGTCACGGAGTTGGCTGTTCCAAAGGAGGTGAATGCTCCTGGGGGCTAGTAGTCGCGAGGGTCTAGCTTTGCTGTCTTACAGTTCGGTGCTGGCGGCCGATGGGGCAGGACCTTGGGGTGATGGCTGAGAGGCCCCTTCTGGGTGCTCCGAGTGTACGATGTGAGACCTAATAAGATATTTGGCCTGTTGCGGGGCAGGCACTCACGGTAATGGATTTTTGCAGGTTGCAGTGTCTCTCTTTGTTCCTGTGTGTACAATTCCTCTAAGGTTTTCCTACCGAAGAGCACGTGCAAAGCATCGCATTGGATGTCAGATTTCATCTGCCTCATTGGTCTGGATGTCTGGTCTCCGCGGGTGTCCCCACCAAGGGCCAGGACGGGGCAGGTCTGCGGTAGATGTAGCTGGAGCAGGCCGAGCCCTCACCACGTGCCCTGGGGTCTGCAGGACAGAGAGAGATGTGGCCCTGGTCCTGGAGCACTTGCGATGTTAAAGGACGGCAGAGTGCAGCCTAGACTGAATTGAATAGACCAGACCAGGAGGGGTGGTGGGCGCAGCACCCAGCAGTCTCCTCGCTCCTCTGTGGGAGGTGGATCGGCACTGCGGGCCCTGGAGAAGATGGGCCTTTAGAGCACGGGTGGGGATTGCAGGCCTGACGCTTGCCTCTTCGGGCCCAGAGCTGGAGAAGGCCGCAGGCAAACGCCCACCTTCCTTCCTCCCGCTTTATTTTCGAACCTCTACCGCCACCTTGTGGAGTGTCACTAATTCAGCTTCGGGGAAACGATTGACAAACCCTCTTGCCCCACCCCGCCGCCCATTATACTGTACCACTGCTGCCAGTGTGTGAAAGGGGGACCCTTGAGGTCTGTCTGAGAGAGTTTCACCTTGCTTAGGATACGCTTTATCACTGTGTTTGGAATTTGACTCCCTGTGTCTATTCCTGCTCCAAGGGGCAAGTTGCGCCGTAGCATGATCTCAATGGTCTCAAGTTGCAGTGGGGAAGGTTTAGGTTGGATATTAGGAAAAACTTTTTCACTAGGAGGGTGGTGAAGCACCGGAATGCGTTACTTGGGAGGTGGTGGAATCACCTTCCTTTGAGGTTTTTACAGTCAGGCTTGACAAAGCCCTGGCTGGGATGATTTAGTTGGCGTTGGTCCTGCTTTGAGCAGGGGGTTGGACTAGATGACCTCCTGAGGTCTCTTCCAACCCTAATCTTCTATGATTCCTTTCTCCCAGGGCTGAGCATATGTTAAGGGCTGTTATAAAGAGGACAGTGATCAATTGTTCTCTATGTCCACTGAAGGGAGGACAAGCAGTAATTCATGCTTAATTTGCAGCAAGGCTGATTTAAGTTGGTTATTAGGAAAAACTTTCTAACTCTATAGAGATAGTTAAGCTCTGGAACAGGCTTCCAAGGGAGGTTGTGGCCGTTCCATCGTGGGAGGATTTTAACAGGTGAGACAAACACCTGTCAGGGATGGTCTAGCTTTACATGGTCCTGCCTCAGTGCAGGGGGCTGCACTTGGTGACTTCTCAAGGCTTCTTCCAGCCCTACAGTTCTAGAATTCCATGGTTTTTTCCTGATTGCTTTCTGATGACAGGTTTACAATTGTTTCTGATCAGTAGAAGGAATTGAGCATCTGGTTCAGATTTGGTGCAGCATTGTAGTGGGGGTGGTAAACTTTGCACTGTGTGGAAAAACCACAAGAAAAGCTTTAAAGGTGAAAGAGCAGAGAGTGAGCGCAAAGATAAGGGAAACTTGGATCTAGTCCCTAACTTGCCCAGAGCTTGGGGGAAACTGGATCCATCCTGTGAAACATCAGCGCTGGATCCAAACATGGTGGGTGTGTTGTTGTAGTGCTCAGAAGTTCTGAACAGGGTCAGAGGCTCCCCGTGCTCAGCACTGCACAGTGTTAGATGAGGTCTGTGCTCTGAGGATCTTACAATCTAATCGTAACTTCCCAAAAGTTTGAGGGATTTTTAAACCTGAAGTTGTAGCTTGGGGCCACCTCTGATTGAAGGGGGCATTTGTTCCTCTGCTGGGTCTGGCTAGGCAGAGCTGTGGTCTCAAAAGAATAGGGAATTGTAGAAGGACCTCCAAATAGGCTGTTTTTTTGCTGTTACAAAATATATTTTATTTGCTTCCTTCCTCTCGGTCTCATCACCACCCTTAGTTCAAATCCACAGAGCCATATGTGAAAGCCGAGGTAGTGTGAATAGTCAGAGGACACTAAAGGCGCTTGGTTTTGAGTGCTCTGACTTTAAATGCAAGGGTTTTGGTTGCTCTTCTGAGCTATGGGCTCGGGTCACATGATCACCACTGGAATTTCCAAGCCCGGGTGTCTGTCATTGAAACAGACAGGCCCCCGTTCATTGAACATGTCTGATGTTCAGGATCAGCTCAGGTAGTCCGTTCATTGGAGTTTTGGGAAGCCAGATACAGGAAGCCATTGTGCATGAATTGGGCTCCTTGACAAGTGTGTGGTGGTTATGGGGAGCCCGCAAGGCAGTAAAAGGAAAGGAAAGCTGATCCAGTGGTTAAAGCACAAGACTGGACGTCTCGTCTGGCATTTTTACGACGGCATGAATACACAAAGGGTTTCCTCTGGTGCTTTGTAAAACTGTCTGTGTGGCTTGGAAATACACTTTTGTTTTTAAAGTGCCCGCATTAGCAACCAAACAGGTGCTCTGTCCCTGGAAGTTGAAGGCAGCCGCAGCAGTCTGCAAAGCTGAAGTGGGTGTTCTAAATAGTCATGTGGATGTGAGCAGGAAACACTGTATTCTGGCTTTGTTAATATCGCTGTGCCCTTGGGCAGGGCTGCATGAGAAAATTGCTGTGGGAATTTCCCTTCAGACTCTTTACTGGTAGAAGCCTCTTCCTTATGTTAACTGCAGCTCACTCATACACTCTGTGCAAAGTCACGAGAACAGAAACAAACGGCAAACTTTTTTTTTCATGGGTAGCAGTCCAGATACCCCAGGCACACAGACCAAGATCTTTGTCTGCTTTGAAGGAATAACATGGAGCAGCCCATCCAGTGTGTACTGTGCATATTTGGTTTCAGAAGTGGAGTGAATTTAAAACTGGCTTCCAAAATCAGTTTGGGGGCTTTAGTTGAATTTGGTAGGACCTGCAGATCTGTATTAAGTGATGTCACTGGGTGAGGTAAAGTAAAAATGTGATTTGCAGTGGGGCAAATACAATGCCCCCCTGATGTTTGTAGCAATTGACAGGATTAGTGTTCTTCAGGGTGCAATTTTGACTTAAAGCATAATTTTAAGACATGAATTTCTATTGAGTCCTATAGTGACAGTACATCATAGTCTTTATTGAGTTGTTTTATTCCAGCATCATCCAGAGAGAGCCCCCTTATGCAAGGTGCAGTACTTAGATGTCGTGAGAGAGCATCTGTGCCTCAGAGAGGTTACAAATGAAATAGAGAAGACATACACAGGAAATATTACTCCCAGTTTACAGATAGGAACCTGAGGCACAGAGAGACTAAAGTGATTCGCCTAAAGTCACAAAGAGAATTTGTCAGTGTGAGAGCCAGGAATTGAACCCAGATCTGCTGAGTCCCTGTCCACAGGATTAATCCTCCTGTGTATGTGTCTGTATGGAATACAGACCTCAACATTTTTGTTGCTTTTTTTTAAAAAAAAAAAAAAAGGCAAGGATTATCCTTAGGGTTAGGGAAGGGCTGTTCCCCCCACCACCACCCATTTTCATAGCTTCTGATGGGATAATTATTACAGAGTTGTTAAGGTGAGGGAGCAGAATTTGTACCGGGCTGGTTTAACTTTTCATGACAATTTTGTGTGTGTGTGTGTCTGAGAGAGAGAAAGAATACTGCACTGGAGATGAACTTCAGTTCAATGGCTTGACAGGCAGGTCATGATTTGGTCCCTTTTGCTTTGACTGGTTTCAGACTAACAGCCGTGTTAGTCTGTATTCGCAAAAAGAAAAGGAGGACTTGTGGCACCTTAGAGACTAACCAATTTATTTGAGCATGAGCTTTCGTGAGCTACAGCTCACTTCATCGAAAGCTCATGCTCAAATAAATTGGTTAGTCTCTAAGGTGCCACAAGTACTCCTTTTCTTTTTGCTTTTACTGTAAGTCCATCAAAGCAGGAAACAATGATTTGCATTGATGTGCGTCAGCTCAGTGAAAAGGGGTACTGTGTCGATGCTCGCAATGTGTTCAAATGACAAGGGAGAAACTGGACAGTGTCCCTTTAAGAGAAAAAGAAAGCAGGAAGTCTGAGCAGAAAGAGAGTCTCAGCCTGGACTGCGATCCATCCCTGCCTGTGTGGGGTCCCTGTGGCTGCTTTCAAGTGAAAGCTTCTCCCACACCATGGCTTCCAACCTGGGCACTTAAGGGTTTTCATTGCATACGTTGCTTCTGAGCCAGCTGCTGTCTTCAGGTGAGTGGGAATTTCCTTTCATGTTTGTACAGTCTGTCTTGCAGATGTAAAGAGCGAGGTAAATGCTACGGAATATTCCTCTCTTGGCATCTACGCTGGCTTTGTTACACTGCATTATGCTTAGGGTGGTGTATGGAAACCCCTGATGTGCAACCAGGATTACAGATAGTGCCGGGGTGTGTGCGTGTGTGCATTTTTGTAGCATGGTATTATGTTGTAACAATAGTGAAATGCATTGTTATCCCCACTTGCATGTGATACAGTGTGAGACCAGGACAGTGAGAGAGAGATGGATCATGTGCTGGTGACAGCTGCGAAACGAAGTCTTGGGGCAGGCGGTGGGGGATGGGGGGATGAGAAACAGAGGGAGACTAGAGGTGATATCCCCAAGATCAATACATATTCTATGCTGGACTAGAGCAGAACTGGCTTTCTTGTTCAGGGTGTAAATTCTTTACTGTTAAATCATCTGGCATGATCTGATAGACCATGTTAATCCTGGCAAGAACATCGGCGGGCTCACTTGCTCTTTTTAGCCACTTGTACCTTGAGAACACTTCTGTATTAATATGAGGATTCGCCAAGACTCTTCCTCATTTTCTTTTCTGGGTGCTGATCTAAGGGAGCCTGTAGAATGAGATCAGAGGATGCTCCAGACATATGTGCCTGCTCCCATGAGTGAGGGACCGGGTTTGTGTCCTTTTCGGTGAGCCACGTTTTAAAGAAGTTGATTTAGTTTGAAGAAGGTCCCTATCTCCGATCTTAGGTTTTGTGATCTATTTTTGCCTGGAATTTTAGAGCACATGCCAGGAGAGCGCAGGCCAGAGGGTGCTGCACTGCAGGTGTCCTTCATGCGGCTCAGCAAGCTCACTTTACCATGGACTTGTAACGTTTTGGCTACTCAGGCTCTGGACATCTCCTAAAAACAGAGCTGGAAGGGATGATTTCCAGTTTGGAGAAGCAGGCCGTGCACATGGATTGGCTAATAGCTGGCTACTTCTATTCCAAGGAGAGCGGGGATGCATCAAGCACTTGGCGAATTATGTGTGTACATCTTTGCCACTGAATGGGGTGAAGGGCAGCTGCCAGGAAGACAACAGCACTGCATGATGGATGCGGTATTTGGGGGTGGGAGGAAGCAAGTTCGGCTCACCACAGCAGGACAGACACCTCTGCAGTGGAACATGGCAGCCATTTGTCACCAATCAATTCTGCACAACCGCTTTCACCTGTGGGGAGAGTGAGCTGATGAGTGGGGTTGGATGGGTATCCCGCTGAAGCCCTGAGCGCTGCTTGTAAGAAGCATCATGTGCCCATCCGCTTCCCATTCCCTAGGGGGTGGTCACCTGACTTCCAAACTGAGTTGTCCAGCCCCAAATACGCCTCCGTTGGCATCATCATGTGAGGACACAGTGTCGAAGCATGTGCTTGTGCACCCTTTCCTAGAACAACTAGAGGTGGGCACAGGAGACAGAACTGCAGGCGTACGAAATTCAGGCGTGTTTGGACATGGAATTTTGGTTCAGCTCTTTGTCATGACTGGTTCGGGTGCGTAACTTGGATCTGGATCCCAATTCGGATGCTGAGCTGTTGCCGTCCCCTCTGCCCATGTGCAATCTCACCCGCCATTCTAGCCTGGGACGTCCCGCTGTGGAGTTTGACACAAGCCCATTTCTAATAACCACATGAGCTTGAAGGTTCACTGTAATGAAATGCTGCTGCTGGTAAGTGAGATTTGAACGCTGAGCAGAGACAGCGCTACGTCTGGGAATTTTTTTGCTTTCTGGGCAGGAAACTGAGTGCTTCCTCTTTAACCCGTGGCTGTGAAGCTGGTGTTGCAATCCTATAGGCTTCTGTTCTTACAGCTGGGAGGTGCCTCTTACCTTGCAGCCCTCAATGCTTAGTATTTTCCTTGCATCAGTCAGTGTTTCGTTACCAGCCTGAGTGGCTACTGGCTGGGTTTCCCTGCACAAGGTTCCCAGCTCCGTCCTTACCCAACTTCTCCCATCCTTTCTGAGCTCTGCTTTCATGCTGTTTGCAGAGGGCGGTTGGTGGCTTCTTTTTAAGGGAGACAGAAGGACTCCACTTTATCAAGAAACAGCAGAAGAGTTGGGGGGGGGCAGTGGACACAGACAGGAGAATGGGTGGGGCGAGGTGGGTCAGTAACCCCTGAATAATGATCTGCTGCTAGAGATGGATTGTTCCTCCTTATGCTGATTGGTATTGTCTGTGCACCACTGACCTCTGCTGGACAGAATCCAAACTCGGCTGTGTGTCAACTCTCATCTCTTCTGCTGACCTCTGATGGAGATTCTCCGACAGCTGCAGTGGCAGCAGGCTGGGCTTTAGCCCATAGGGATCAGACTTCGCTGCTGTGAGGTTCTGTGTTGGTTCAGTGACACCCGTGCAGTAGTAGGTATGGCTGGCTGTGTTACAATCAGCTTCTTACGGAAACGGATGGGAACTGAACCCTCCAAGCTGTGAGGGAGGTTCATCTCCTTGTCCGGGCTGTGCGTGTCTTGGTCCCACCTCTCATTTCAGGGAGCAGGAGAAGTGGAACGAGTGTTAGAACAGCAGGGAGGCATGTGAAAGCGCACTGGGGCTGGGCTGCCGGGATTGTCTGTGTGTGTAAACGGCTCTTTTCCTCACAGACTTGTCTTCTCCTCTCAGCCTCGCAGCTCAGAGGTGAGCTGGCCTCATGCTGAAAATGCAGAGCACGCCCAACTACCTCTGGAACACGGACGATGTGCTGGGCCAAGGGGCTACAGCCAGTGTGTACAAAGCCCGCAGCAAGGTGAGTGAGGGGCACAGGATGGGAAGCCTGAGCTGATTCGGTTGTTTACGGGCAGTACATGGACCCATGTAGGCTCCAACTTGATTCCCTTCCAGTCTGTCCAACCTGGTGGCTCACCCCCCCCAGTGACGTAAGGCCAAACCCTCTCTCAACAACCAACCCTTCTCTGATCTTCCAGCTGCCAAAACCTCCCAATCTGTGACATGCTTTCAAACCCACCCTCAAATTCCCAGGTGACAAGCACCCCAACCCAACTCCCCATAGCTGCCCCCCCCAGCTGGAGCTACCAAGCCTTCCTCTATGTGCTCACGCAACCTGCTGCTCTCAGCTGCCAAACCCTTGGCATGCCCTTCTCATCTCAACTATGCGTAAACGAGTCCTGGGTGGGTGGTTTCTATCACCGTCACTCCGTGTCCTGTCGGTGCCCTGCAGCCATCGCCTCACGCTGCGCAGCCCGGCGAGCAAAGCCAGGGTTGATCTTGTGTCCGTACAGTTGATCATCATTTTACATTCCCTGCACTGCTGTCTTCTGCAAGCGAAGACAGCAGGCTGCAAAATCACCCAAGGCAGTTGCTTGTTATAACCTGATCCAGGCCAGTTTTCATTCAGATGCTGACTTAGGCCATGGTTTTCAAGGGGTAATTTAGAGCAAGGACATGATTGGGTTTTTCAAAATGCCTTGGCTTATCTGTACTCCCATTCTATCCCCATGGTAAAACTCGCTGTAGCCTTGGGGGAAGGGAGAGCTAGGCGAATGCAGAACGTTTCTGAAAATGCCACCCATAATCATTGGAATGTATCGTGCATGAGTTCTAGGATATTAACCCACTGGGATTGGGCCAGATGCTGGTCAGCGTCTCTGCTCTTTGAAGTTTATTCAGAGCGTTTTCTCACTGCTCAGTTCAGAGAAGGGCTTTGGAAGGAGATTTGGTTTAAAGGATGGTTTATAATGTAAACCACTAACTCTTGTGGAGGAGAGACTTGGGGTGATGGTTTCAGGTCTCGCTGGAGTTGTTTTACAGAACTGAATAAACATAGCTTTGCAGTGGGGAGAATGGGTGAACCCCACAAAGAAACAAACACATTGCCAGGATCGTTTGCTTTCCAAACTGCAATGTACTAACCATGCCCGAGCTATTCGGTCAGGACAGGAACTGCATGAGGGCGCCAGGCTGGGTATGAAATGGGGAACAGAAGGAGGGAGAGAGTCAAACAACCAGCTACTGTACTGCAGCCTGTTGAGTGTGTTAAACCCAGGGGTACTCTTGATCTTGCGGGGAGATTTTAAGATGACACAAAGGGGAATTTGATTTTCAATGAGAGCTGGGCATCTCACTTCCCTTTCCGCCTTTTGAAATCCTCCCCCTTAATCCTTTCATTCCCACCTGGAAACTGAGCTGCCTTCTGGCTTCGTTTTGATTGTCCCCTCTAGAACAGAACTTACCCACGCTACAGAGCATGTGTTGTCCACTAACCTGTTTTCCTGGTGGGCTAGCATTCCAGCTGGGGGCTGCTCTCTGAATTTGTCCTGTTCCTTTTCTCCTCCTTGCCCAGAGATCAGGAGAGCTGGTTGCTGTGAAGGTCTTTAATAATGCCAGCTACCTGAGACCACAGGAGGTGCAGATGAGAGAGTTTGAGGTGCTGAGGAAATTAAACCATAAGAACATTGTCAAGCTGTTTGCAGTTGAAGAGACTGTAAGTCTGTCGCTAGCTCTGCAATGGGAAAGGTGTGGGTTGATGGTAATGCAGTGGGACTTGGCTTTTAGCAGCTGTGACAAGGCACCGGTTGCTGGGATGGGCTGCTGCTGCCGAATAACCACAGCTTCTTCCTGTGGCTTTTCTCTACTCACCCTCGACCCTCCCTATTGTTTCAGCTCAAAGCACTTTACAACCATTCACTCGTGACCTCTTCCAGCGTCCCTGTGGTGGTGTTCCCCACTGGATGGCGCACTGAAGTGACTTGGCCAAGGCCCCAGGCCAGCTGAGTGATGCAGCCAGGAATAGAACCCAGGTGCCCTGCCGGCACGTCCGGTGCTTTAACCACTAGTCTACCCGGATTCCCACGCCCTAGGCGATGGAGCCAAGTGTCCTGGATCACACACTCAGGCGGTTCATTGGCCAGTTCCTTCGAGTTCTGGGTGTTGTGTTAATCACAGACTTTGTTTTGGGCGGCAGAGCTCATTTTCCCACCCAACGTACTCTTGCCTGTGGAGTCAGTTGTCTCTGACTAGAATTGCCACGTAGGCCGCTCGGGCAAGGAAGGGATGCCACCCTCCCGTGGACGGGACAAGGGGTGGGACACAGCAGCCTGCCCCGAGACTCTGTGCATAACGCAGCATCACAGGGTCACTGTTTCTCAGGATGCTGCTCAAGGGATCAGTCTCTCCTTCTGCCTCCCAGACTCAGGGAAACAGCAAGCAGAAGGTGCTGGTGATGGAGTACTGCTCACGTGGGAGCTTGCTGAGCGTATTAGAAGATCCAGAGAACTCCTTTGGCTTGTCCGAATCAGAGTTCCTCATCGTGTTGCATTGTGTTGGTAAGTCTCAGAGCTACTAGCTTGGGTGTCTGTGGCGGGAAAGGGGGATAAACGAGTGCTCGATGCAGCTAGTGTGGACATGGGATTTGCATTCTGCTGTATATAAGAACAGCCGTACTGTGTCAGATCAAAGGTCCATCTAGCTCAGTATCCTGTCTTCCGGCAGTGGCCAGTACCAGCTGCCCCAGAGGGAATGAACAGAACAGGTAATCATCCAGTGATCCACCCCCTGTTGCCCATTTCCAACTTCTGGCAAACAGAGGCTAGGGACACCATCCCTGCCCATCCTGGCTAATAGCCGCTGATGGACCTAACCTCCATGAACTGATCTAGTTCTTTTTTGAACTCTGGCCTTCACAACATCCTCTGGCAAGGAGTTCACAGGTTGACTGTGTGTTGTGCGAAGAAATACTTCCTTTCCCTTGTTGCCTCTTCATTTCATTTGGTGGCCCCTAGTTCTTGTGTTATAAGCAAGCAGACAATAGCACTTCCTTATTTACTTTCTCCACACCAGTCATGATTTTATAGACCTCTATCATCTCCCCCCTTAGCCCTCTCTTTTTCTGAGCTGAAAAGTCCCAGTCTTAGTAATCTCTCCTCACACCCAGCTCCTCATTAAATCTGCTCTTCTGTAAAGATGTGGATGGGGGCAAAAACTAACTTACTGCATGCCTGGAGGTGCATTTTACAAAGCAGTGTGAATGGTGGAGAGTGAAGGCCTTTGTCTGCCGAATACACAGGGAGTATGGTCCCTCCACCAGAAGTGCATTTCCCCTACCCACTTGTCCTCTGCTGAGGCCAGCTGTGTCTGTTAGTCAGCTCCCTTAAGAACTGAGACTGCCAAATTCAGGCCACCAAATGGTAAGCGCTGTCAGTCACTACTGACCCAGGCTGGATTTGAACTAGTGACTTGGCAGGTGAAAGACTCCATACCCTGGAACAGAGCCGCTGTACTGTCCACTTTCCCACCCTGAGAGGCCGTTTGATGAGTGGGCATCTCCAAGAACTTACGTTGGCAAATACTCTAGGTGCTGCAAAGCTCTCTGTCCCTGTAGCAAGTCCACCCTGAGCATGTCAGGCATGTCTCGCTGCGCTTCTCCATTGGGGTGCTTGGATTCTGAGATGCCCTTGGCATCCTGGGGGAGCTGAGAGACTGAACTGTGCAAATGAGCAGGCAGGTAGGTTGTGCCCACGCTATCACACGTCGGAGATGGTACGGTTTGCCTCTGCTCCCTTCCCCTCTTCAGAATGGGCCTCGTGCTCGTGATTTTCCTCTGTCTATCCCAAGCTCATGTTTGCTTCACCGGGTCTGAAAGCTGAACCCAGGGCCGCCTGCCTCCCTCAATTCTAGTCCACACTGCTGCTTGTTAGCCAAGCCAGCTCAGAGAAGCTGCGGCCATTCTCAGCAGTGTTTCACTTCCCCTTTATGCTCGTAGTGGCCGGCATGAACCACCTTCGTGAGAACAGCATTGTCCATAGGGACATCAAACCAGGAAACATCATGCGGCTGGTGGGGGAAGACGGGCAGAGCATCTATAAGCTCACGGATTTTGGGGCCGCTCGAGAGCTGGACGATGACGAGAAGTTTGTGTCCGTCTACGGGACAGAGGAATATCTTGTGAGTAAAGCAAAATGCCAGTTCCTTAACGAGCAAGAGTTCAGGAAGGATGGGTTACTTTTCTCAGCATACGTGGAATGGTAGGAGCTTGGGCTGTTGCTATGCTTAGTGTATAATAACAATACTTAGCTCTGCTATAGCACTCTGCGTAGGTAGATCTCAAAGTGTTGTACATAGGAGCTCACTATCGCTATCCCCATTTTACCAATGGGGAAACTGTGTCACGGGGGGGTGGGGGAAGTGACTTGCCCAGGATCATCCAGCAGGTCAGTGACAGAGCTTGGGACGAGATCCTAGGTCTCTAGTCTCAGTCCGTTGCTCTGGCCACTTAGAATGGTGGACGTCCTCTCTGTCTCCAAGCGTTTCATTCATCGAGACTCATTTGCTTGAGCTTCGCTTTCTATGGCCAAGGTTTTTGAAAGTGACTGGAGATTTGGAATGCCTCAATTTTGGGAAGCCCAGCTTACAGGGATCTGATTTTCAGTGCCTACGTTTTTGGAAAACCAAGCCCTCTGAAGTGTTTCATTTTGGGCACCCAAAAATGGAAGAACCCTAAATCACTAGTCACTGGGGAAATCTTGGCTTCCGTGACTGATCTGCTATAAGTAAAGCAGATTCATTCACAATGCGTTTCTTCCTCTTCATCCTATTAGCACCCGGACATGTACGAGCGAGCGGTTCTGAGAAAACCCCAGCAAAAGGCTTACGGGGTGACTGTAGATCTGTGGAGCATTGGGGTAACCTTTTACCATGCTGCTACAGGCAGTCTCCCATTTATCCCCTTCGGCGGACCTCGCAGGAATAAAGAAATCATGTAGGTAGTGCCACCGACAGGAGTCCGGTGTTTACATGGGCTTTGTGTTGTCTTTTTTGGCTGAGTTTGGTGAATAGAATTGTGTCCTAAAGTGAGAAGCTGTAAGGAAGAGTGGATGAGGTGGGCTACATGGAGAGTGAGCAATTCACCCCAATCCTGACCTGCAATACCTCTTGCTATGCCGTGCTGTGCCCCACTCCATATCTGCCAGTGCCTTCTACTCCTTGTGTTGCATCCTTTTCTTGAGTCCTGCCTCTGTCCCGATATGAAGCTCTTAGTCTCAGATGTCTGCTGAAGACCCATTTCAGCCACAGACTCCTTATTGTGCTGTTTTTTATTAATGTGGAATTCAACAGGTCTGTTTGTGTTTATGCACCTTAGCTAGCTGATGATTTAATCACCCAGATTCTCACGTATACCTTAGATCTGCTGGAAGTGTAGCCTGCGGCTGGCTTCATCTGCAGTTCCCAGCATGCCCTGCTCCATGCTGCTGGGAGGAAAGGCCTCTTGGGACAAGTCAGAACACGGACGATATAGTAGGGACTGCACGTTCTGTGGGGCTGCCCCATCTTGGCAAGTCACCAATGCAGCCCCTGCTATTGACTGCCCCTGTGGTTAGCACTACAGTGTCGGGCAGCAAAGCCCACTTGGAGACCAAGCCGGCCATGCTGTCGCTAACTCAAGTACATGGGGGATTAACTGGGTTCTGCTCAGGGTGCGCATCCAGGCAGGAAGACGGCAGAGCTGCAGCTGGCAATCAGTGCCCCTTTCTATGGTACGTTTGCCCTGATAACGGTGTTTCTGTGGCTTTGTGGTTTAACGGCTGAAAGATGGGGCAGCTTCTGACTTGACTTCCATGCTGTTGCTTGAAGTGTCCGCCCTCCCCCCACACACGTCTTCTGAAAGCGATGCAGCTTTTCCCCCGAGGGATGATGGAAACAGGTTTTGGATTTTTCTTTTCATACCTTTGTACTTCTAGGTTTGGGCGGGGGACGGGGGGAGAGGGGTTTGGTGGTGGTTGGTTCTGGATCGCAGCTTCAAAAAGCAGATGCCTAAATTGCACCCATGAAAGAGGCAGGTGCAAACTAGTCAAAGCATGCGTGGGTTATGTGGCTGCACGTGCAGTTGCCCATTGGCTTAGCTAGCACGCACAGTCTCTGCTTGCTTCTTCCCGTTTGCCTGGCTTTCCATGCACGGTTTAGGCACCTCTCGTTGTTGGTACATTTTGGTTCTGTCCATTGAAACTCCTCCCCTATGATATGGGAAGGTGGAGACTGATTTTCTCCCCTCTCTGTGCCTGTCCTTTCCTACGCACTTGCCAAGAGGTTTGCAAGCCCAGTGGTTGGAATGTGACCAGGGGAGGCCAGTTGTCCAGTTTCCACCCAGCGGAACGACTTTTCTTTCAACAGGTATAAAATAACGACGGAGAAACCTGCTGGAGCTATCGCAGGCGTCCAGAGGCAGGAGAACGGGCCCATTGAGTGGAGCTACGAGCTGCCCATCACCTGCCAGCTGTCTGTGTGAGTACTGGAGGGGGTGGGGTTGCTTCCAGGGAGCTCTCCCTCCTCCTGCTTTGATCATAGGGCCTCCAACCAGTCAGTGAGTGGCACAGACAGAAGTGCTGCTTCGGGTTGGAAAAGAGCACAGGGACTCTGCTCTGCCCTCAGCATACTGCAGGGATGTAGTTATGCCGTTGCAAACGTCCCTCCCATCGTGCCCGGACCAGGTGAGTCTGGAATGATATTAATTCCTCTATATAAATGATATTTCTCAATGGTGCTTAAGGAGAGGTAAACGCCGTGTTCAATGGGATTTGGGCACTGAAAATCTCGGCTGTAATCTCGTCGGCTGGGCTTCTCCGGGCATCCCGTTTTCTCTGTCTCTGATTATAAGCTCTCGGGGGCAGGGACTGCAGTGTTGTGCATGTCATGCATGCTTACGCCGCCTCGCTGTGCTCCCCCCCTCCAGTGGCTGGACTGCAGAGATGGTGGAGTTGGCTACATCCTTTGAGAGCTGGGGCTTTTAGCAGGCTCTTGCTTTTTGATCAAAAGGTGCGTGACTTCAATCCCAGCTGCCCGCGATCCTCCCCAGTGCCCCGTGTCCCACACAGCGCTGGGCACGCGGCTGGTGTTGAAATAAAGAACCTTGAGTGTGATTAAGGCTTTCAGAGCAGTACAAGGCTCTCAACAAGCTGTAATTGCAGCCTCAAAGAAAATGTGTGGAGCACACTGCTCTCTGTGCCCTTCCTTATAGTTGTCTGTATCTATACCCCTGTGGTCTGTGATGTACTCATTCATATGTGCCTGGGGCCTGATTCTCATTTATGTTAAGGCTGGAGTGGTGTCGAGGTCCTAAGTGTATATAAAATGCCTCAAAACAGTTCGTGTTTGTCCCGTGCTGTACATCCAGAGAAAGAGATTTTGCCCATTTTGTCACATGTTCCCTCCCAGTTGAAGTGACTCACATTGTTTTGGTTAATTCCAAAATTTCCCACTATTGACAGTGTCTGTATTAACCCTTTCGCAGCAGAAGATAGTTTTGGTACTTAAAATCAGAATTCAGGGTGTAATCGTGCCATGAGTCCTTATTGAACCTAGCAACCCTAATGACTTATCACAAGGATCGAGCCCAGAACCAGTGTGACCGCATATCCACTAAAGCATATTATTACCTTAATAAATAATGTGAAGACTTCTCACAGGCATGTTAATCTGTAGCAGCTGCACTACTGTGTGGGGGTTGAGTTTAATAATTTCTGCAATGGGTTCTGACTTTCGAGGTGATCCTGCAAGTTCCACTGTCTCTCCTCTTTCTCCAAGAGCTAAATGGTTAATCTTAAAACCCCAACCAGGGAGGATATTTCTTTGTCAATGAGCTCCCCAACTTCTGTCTACTCCCTCTCTTCCCATGTCTCTCAGTTGTGTATTGCAGAATATACACTAATGGGTCCATTTGTGTTAGCACAGGCTCATAATTAGAGAATGAGGCTCTGGGCCAGAATGCTTGGGTTCAGTTCCTGGCGCTGACTCTCAGTGCTGTATTGGGCACAAAAAATGTGGTTAACTTGGGGGTTTTGTCATTTTCCGTCTCCGGGCCTCTGTTTTCCCATCTGCAAAATGTAAATAATTGTATTCATCAACTACACAAAGGAGTTTGGATTCATTCATGTTTGTCAGTGTCTAGGAGGAAGTGCGTTATGGGAGGGCATTGGGAAAAACACACATCACTGGTGCTCCATTTTGGAACAGTCTTTCTAGTACTTCATAGCCTCTGTCCCAGTGTCCTTTCTCTTAACACGCTTTGAGGGGATAGTAACTTCCACACTTCCCCTCTGCTTCCTCTTCCCAGTGCCTTGCCTATGCATGGCGCCCGGCATCGTTCATGACAGGAGGGAAAATGAGCCAAACTCCTAATTCCAATTCTACTTCTTTGGTAGAGTGAGTGAGTTTCTTTATGTAGGCTAAAGAGGGGATTTCAGTCTCTAGGGCTGTCAGTCCAGCACCTCTCACCAGCTCTAAATTCACCTTAAAAGAAAATGCATTCATTTCTTAAACCCTCCACTCACTCTTCCCCCCCGCCCAAATCTTTCCATCCTATCAAGATGAGGGTTCAAGGATTCGAAAGAGGTTTATAGTCAGTCTATCTCTTCCTGTCTGACAGCCTGTGAACCCGTCTATTTATTGTCTGTTACATCCCCAGGGAAATGAATATGGGGAAAACAAACTCGCTGGGTCCTGAGTTTGATTCATTTGCGAGGGCTAAATTGTAATGGAGCGTCTGGAGAAATGCATGTGACAAGCCCATGGATGCTGGATGAACGTTGTATGGGCCTGTGTCAAGGAAAGCTGAACGAATCCTTAATGATGACAAAGCATAGGCATGCGTTCCTGAGAGCTCGTCAGAAGCTATTCGGCCATGCTGTGAAATGGGGAGTGTGTGGCATACAATTTGATGATGTGTCGTCCTTATAATTGCCAGTCCCCTTCCTTTTGTAATTGATTGGAAAGATTACAAAGGGAGTTGGATCAGGATAATATCACGCATGGGTTCTTAACCTGGAGAGCATGCTTTTCATCTGTAGATTTCAAGGCGCTTGACAAAAGAAGGTCTAGTATTCTCTCCGCTTTACAGAGGCATAGAAAGGCGAAGTGACTTGCCCGCAGTCACACAGAGGTCAGTGACAAAGCTGGGAATAGAACCCAGGTCTCCTGAGTCCCAGGCCAGCATCCTATCCATTGGAACACACTGTCTTCTGTTCATATTTGTGTGCGTGTGCAAGAGAATAACATCTTTATTTCCTTTCCTTTGCTTCAGGGGGCTGAAGAGCCAGCTCATCCCCATCCTGGCTAACATTCTGGAAGTTGATCAGGAGAAATGCTGGGGCTTTGATCAGTTCTTTGCTGAAACCAGTGACATCCTGCACAGGATAGTGGTCCATGTCTTCTCCTTGCAGCAAGCTACCATGCACCGGGTCTACATCCATGCCTACAACACGTAAGCACAGCTTAGCCCCTGGCAAATCTGGGAGAAGAATCCAGGCTGAAAACCCAGTGGGGAAAGCAGAAGGTTCAGTTTAATGCTGAGCTGCGCTTTCCTAGGGAGATGGATCAGCTGGAAGGGGTTGCTTATTCCTGTCCCCTGTATGCCTGCTCTGTTGCCCTCCACTCCACAGGAGGCTGCATTTCATTGGAGGAGAAGTGATTCTTGAGTGTGTTTTCGCTCATATCGAGCATACTCTGAAACCCATTGATGTCACAGGCAAGTCTCACCCTGACTTCACTGGAAGTTGGGTCAGACTGCTAATGCTTTCAGGTGGCAGAATGCTAGCGCAATGGCAATCCACAATACGTATCAGTGTGAACAAGTCTGATGCGGCAGGCTGCCAGAAAGCTTTGCTGGATCTCAACTGAGCTTCCTTTGGTGAATGATAAACCCAAGAGTAGGATTTTGGAGGGGATGGTGGGGGCAGAATAATAGCCCAACTACAGCCTATTGTGTGAAATCATCTTGGTTGCTGACAGCCTCATGTTTTATTTCCCTTCCATTCCCTTTTTGGTTTTTGTTTCAGTACCACCATATTTTTAGAAGCTGTCTTCACACAGACAAATATAGCCCCTCCCCATCAAGAATATTTTTTTGAAGGTCACCTGTATCAATTGGAACCCACCCTGCAAGCTCACAATTTCTCCAGAACCACAGAAAATAGCCCTCTGACCTTGCTGAGCAGTGAACCGGAGGAACCAGTGGGAGTGAGATTCAGAGATCGTGAGTACAGTCATCTCGTAAAATGGAGCCTTCTGCTTCCCGTCCAGCCATTTGAGCTCTTCTAGTGGGTTTAGTTTCCGCCATCTGTGTATGCACACACATGGTCACGCTTGCAATGTCCTCCTGATACAGGGCTCTTGGTCACTTCATCTGGAGTCTCACTGCAGAACTGTAACTTATTAGGACAAAGTTCAAGGAAGAGGAAGGGATGGTTTTGTGGTTAAGGCATTGGATGTGTTTGGGTTGGGTTCAGTTTTCATCTCTGACACAGATTTCCTGTGTGCCCATGGGGAAGTCATTTAACCTCTCTGTGCCTCTATCCTCAGTCTGTAAATGGGAGTAATAATACTCCTTTCCCACCCTTTGTCTTGTCTGTTTAGATTACTCATTAGGGTGGGAACCATCTCGGGCGATTTCTATGTAGAGTGCCTAGCACAGTGGGGCCAGGACCTGGCTGAGACATCTAGGTGCTACTGTCAGTCAATAAAGTCTGAGCTCTGCTCTGTGTTGCTGAACCCAGAGATGAGGGCGAGTGATCTGGGTGCAGGACTAGGAGCAAGGAATTTCTAGCTTCTCATCCCAGATCGGACACAGATTCCCTCTATGGGCTTGAGTGAAAATTCTCTGCCTCTCATTCTCCATTTGCAAAATGTAAATTGTTTAGCCTTGTCTTAAAGATATGAAGAGGATTAATTAGTTAATATTTGTAATTCACTTGAGAGATCAAAAGTGCTACCTGCTAAGTACTTTTGTGTATTAGGATCCACACTGTAGTTCTCTGCTTTATATTCTCTTTATTCCATGTGCAGAACTCCAGAGCAAAATGTGTTGCAGAGACCCACAGTGTGAGCTGGAGAGGAGAACATTACCCTTCCCATTAGATTAGACAGAGAAGTGCCCATACCGCCTTCAGGGAAGGATGCTTTCTGTGTCGATGTCTGTATAATAAAACATTGGTTGAGATGAGAGTGGCAGCCAGTTAAATTCCTGCTTGGGTTTTGTGCACAGGAGCTGATGGTACAACTTCAAAGTTGTGGGGTAAAATTTTAAACATTTCCTCCTATGTGACTTAGAAGCCTAAGTCATTTTTGAAAGTAGAAATGAGACTTCTAAGTCCAAATCTCCCATGTGAAACTGTCCCCCTCCCTCCCCCTGTATCTGTGTAATACCTGTGGTTCACATAGGTGGGCACTAGATGTCAGTGCTGATCCACAGAAGTACAACTCCATGGGACATTCCCTGTTAAGCAAACATGAAGCACGGAGGTCCCTCTGTACAGTGGGCGATATGGGAAGTATACCCTCAAAGGGCTGTGAACGATGTCTCTTTGTTTTCAGCATCACTTGAGTTTCCAAAGTTTGTCCCAAAGGTTGATGTCCTAGCTGACTGCAGCATGGCAAAGGTACGTTGGGGATTTCAGCTCAAGATTGAAACAGGCTTTGGAAATCGTGCTCAAGTGAAGGAGCGGTCAGTGGCAGTGCCCTTTTCCCTTCTAGGGTGTCCTGAGTGCCGTTCACCAGACACTGAAGATCTCTCGGTCACTTCTGAAATGTCAAGAATTTATTCTGAGAGGTCTTTACTGGGTCATGTAAGTACATGCTGGCCAGTGTGCCTTGCTGGTGCTGTGTAAAGAACAGTGGGAACTGTTTGATTCCTTTTCTCACTGTGTAGCTGATAGAAATATCTTGTGTTTCTGAACCAGATGGCCCAGATGGCTTACTCAGACAGTCCCCCAATAGTATTCTACAGCGGTGCTCCAAATCTTGCAGTGTCACTGTGTATGCTGCAGTGGTTTGGATCAATACTATTGTGTGTGTATATGTGCATGCATATGTAATGTTAGACGTACAAAATAAAACGGGGGATATTCTCTCTGCTTCTCAACTGCAGAAGGGTGTGCATGAATTAGAGACACCTGAGGGCTTCATTCAGAGCATGTGTTCCAGATGGAATCCGTGTCCCCATTGTGTCTGTGCACTAGTCATGTTCTGACACCGATGGGTCGGTGCAGTTCAGGCCATGGTGGTCAATATAGCGGTGTTAATGCACATAGTACAGGGTCTTGCCTGTTTAGACCGTAAGCTCGTCGGAGCAAGAACTCTTGTATTCTAGGGCCCCCGATATCAGGTGCTCAGAATAAATGACAGAGCTGTGTATATTCTACCGTTCATGGTTACAAGCACCCAAAGGAAACCCTGAAGCACGAGGCTGGGGCTTGAGGGGCGGGGGCCGGGGGAGGGAGAGGCAGATGTGGTTGGGAGGAAGTTCAAGTGCACTGCACCTCTCGCTCTGCGTAGAGGGTGAGGGGTGTTGCATGATTCCAGACAAACCCGTCTCTTTGCAGTGAGAGCCTGAAAGCCAAGTGCTCCCGTGTTCTGGAGAGAAGGGAAGCGGCCGTTTCAATGCTGAGCTGCTTGCAGCATACGGAGCTGAAAGCCTTCGTGTTGTAAGTGTCGCTTGTTGCTGTCACTTCTGCAGCGAGGGGTAATGCAGGCACCAGTGCAGGATGCTCTGCAGCTGTGCACGTGTGGTCATGGCGCTGAGCTGTGTCTGTCCCGCACGTGGGCTGAACACGCTCACCTCTGCTCTTCACAGGCCCAGGCCCTTGTCACTCGAGCTTGAACAGAAGTTATTGTAGCTCTCAGAACGTTAGGGATTGAGAGGGAAAGTTACCAAAACTCCTGCGTGACTCGGGAGTGCAAGTCTAGCTGCAAGCTACTGGGATCTGTGCTCGTCTGTCACACTGGGGCTTTGGAAAAATCCACCTGAGGCCTCTTTGGTGCCCCCCTCCCCCCCCCACCACACACACACACTGGACTGAAGCATCAGGTAAGGACTCTTGGTTACTATAAATCCAAAGGCCGTGTTCTCTTCTCTGGACTTGGGATGATGTAGGTTTCCCACCTACTGTACTGAGGCATCTGCTGCTCTCGTGTGTGACAGAAAAATATGGAGAGCTCCATTAACATCTCTGTGGTGAATCTGGTGCTGCCTAAATCCTGGGATGGGGAGCAGAACTCCCCAGGGTCACAACAAAGGCCACGTGCAGCCACAGAACCCAGAACTTAACTGACTGCAGGAGACAAAGAACCAAAAACCAGGGCAGAGCATGTAGCTCCTAAGGTGCAAACAAGGGATCCAGAGTGGAACATCAGGAAGAGAACTCCCCTGACAGCCAAGGAGGACGAGGTCCTTTATTATCCACAGAGCTGGTACAGCATAGAAAGTAAGCAGTGCAGTATCCCACCGCTACCCCCACCGATGTAGAGTATCTTCACCCCGACTGTCTGAACCACTTCCCCATTCTGTTTACAGGGCCCATTCACAGTCCTCGTCCTCTGTGCTGAGATCTTCAACCAGTGGTGGCAGTTTTGGTGATGTGGACACTAGTCCACTAGGAATTGGATCTAGCTCACCACTCAAGGCAGTGCTTGGCAGTGCAGCCTATTGGATAGAGCACTAGGCTGAGACTCAGGAGACCCAGCTTCTATTCCTGCCTCCTGCCCTTTGGTGACCTTGGGCAAGTCATTTCCTCTCTGTGTGCCTCAGTTTCCTCATCTGTAAAAAGTAGCTAATGACACTGGTCTCCATTGTAAAACACTTTGAGTTCTACTGATTAAAAAAAATGCTATACAAGAGCTTGATATTACTTTGATAAGTGACGTGACCATGGCAATGCTCTGTGCAAGAAGAACTGGTCAGGAGCCATTGCTGGTTATCTGTAGGTATTGTGCACCAGATGATTGGGGCAGTGGAGAAAGAGACTCATGAGTAAACTGGGTTGCTGGTGAGGGTTACTTTCCTGCAATCCTTGTACAAGGGGAATGTGCAGGAATGTATGAGCTGAATGGTTACCATTTCCCACCCCCCCTTGGATGATCAGTCTCCAGTTTCATAAGAACTTGGATTTTAGTCCCTGGTGGTCTGGCTGCTCTTTGGGGTTTTTCAGACTGAATATTACAGGGTACAGCAAACTATATAAGCCACAGAGATGAAGTCACAGTCTAAATTCAAGGAGACACCAGTGCTGGAATCTTTGGCTGAATGCAAATGGAAAATAAGAGCCTTGTTGCTCAGTAAAATGAAAACCATGTGACTAGTGGCTTACACTGCATTATCCTAAATCCCAGGGGGAGGTCAGTCAGACCAAGACATTGAGTGGAATCCCTGTCCTTTTGGAACAAGAATGGACAAAATCCTGTAGAATTTACTATAAGGAACAATTCTGCATTGGCTCTGGAGGCTGGACTTGAATGTGTGTCTTCTGTCTCTAACCTCTAGGATTCAGACCCATTACAGCGTAGTTCTGCTGAACGCTGCCTCCAGCCTGACTGCACTCGTTAGGTTGATGTGCCTTTTATTTCCATGTACGAGGCTCCATTAGTGGAACTTCCATCAGAGACCGGGAAATCTCAGACAATCCTACTAAATCCATCCACTGCGCTCACTGCTGCTCCAGTGAAATCTAAACCCATCCTTGGTTTTTTAGCTCTTACCTCTTTGGTTTATCACCTCCGTGGTGGGAAATGGTGTATATGGGGTTGGGTTATTTTAGTGCTGAGAGCTGCCTAGAGGTGTGATTCCCATTCATTTCAATGGGGTCTGTGATTGTAAATCTCCTAGATGCCTTCGAAACGTCCAGCCTAAGAAGATGGTTTTCATTTGCCCAGGTGATATCTGCCCCTTAGCCCAGAGCAGGAAAAGCCCCTCTGAATCCAGCCTCTGGTTTAATACGCTTTGATTTGTGTCCAACAGGTATGACTCTGTTTCTGGGGGCAACAGTAGTCCAGAGGCGAAGGATCTGGCTGAGGTGAAAACAAGGCTGCAGACAGTGAGTATGTAGCTCCAGCTGTGGGTGTTGTGTGGGGAGGAGCTGAGAAGCCCATGTGGAACTTCTCTGATTAATGGAGAGCCCTGATCTGGACCTTTTCTTTCCCACTGTAGGTCACTGAAGACCTCACCAGATGTTCCCACAGCATCTCCGAACATAAAGGGACATTGGACTCTCTTTTGTCTGAGGTGGTAAAGCACAGGAAACAGACACATGAAGATAGGTTTGTGGATTACGCTTTTGTTTAATGTTGAAAACCATTAATGTATTTTCATATGCAACTGTGTGTGCGTTGCTGTACACACCCACTTAGCGTGTGTGCCTATCTCAAGGTACAAGTTACAGTACACTACCAGTATTCGTGTACACACAGTTAATAGTACATATTTTGTATTAATATTACTTTGCATGTAAGTGCAAGACATTGATAACGATTCTATGACAGATGTAAGTGCTGCACTTTAGATATGTGTATATGTCGTTCCAGGGCACTGCCAGTATTTGACACCTTATTTTGCACTTTATGTTTAAGTACTGTTATTAGCACTGATAATATGACTTTGCACATACTGTAGCGCCTTTCATCTGTATGGTTCAAGGTACTTTCTAAATGTATCGTTATTATCATGGAAAAACTTTGGAAAATTGGCACCAAATATGTCAGCATTCTCCCCCCCCCCCCATTTTTCAGTCCATTCTAATAATTATCCCCATTTTCATAAATGGGAAAATGGAGTCAGTAGCAGGACTGGGATTAGAACCCAGGACTGTCTCTCTCACAGCAACAAATCCTGCATCTTGGCAGGGGGTTAGACTAGATGGCTCTTGTGGTCCTTTTTAACCCATGGTTCTATGATTCTTTGGCTGTCGACGCCCAGGCCCAGTCCCTACCCACTGGCCTGTACTGCCTATAATGTTCTTGGTGCTTGTGCATTGGCCAGCTGTGATTCTAGGGAGTTGGATTTCATTTCAGGCTACTTATTTGGAACTTGTTTCACTTTCTGCTACAAGAACAATTCAGTCCCAGCTTCTAGCAGAAACGTGTCTAAATTGATAGAGAAGCAATGTCTATATACAATGTGTATACTGTAGTCTCTGGTGGCATTTGATCTCAAGGATGCTCTTTATCATCCTTATCTAACACTTGCATTGAGGATGCCAGGTTCCTGGATTAGAGTACTAGGGCCTGTCTTATGGTATTAACTGTGCCTGAGCTTTTCCCCAGGAGCCCAAAGAGATTGCACTCAGAAGCCTCTGTGTTTCCAGGTCATGGCTGTTTAAACTAAGCTCCATTTGGAATGCAGCTTATTTTTATCATGTCCATCATGGCAAGTGTCACAATGCCCGCTATGGGTGAATGTCAATAATAAGATTAGGCGAGAAGGAGAAGTTTGGAGGGACTGGACTCCCCTTTGGAAAGAGATGGGGAGGTTGCCTCAGGCAAATGAATCGACAGCTGTAGAAAACGAAGGAGGTGTTGGGGGAGGAAGGGGCAGGAAGCCAAACCTAAAGGAGCGGAGGAGTAGGTGAAGATGAGGTTAAATGGAGAAGGGAGGGGCAGCATAGGTGGAAGGGAGGCTGGCAGAGCAAGTCTCTGGGGAGGTTTGACAATCAGGATGTGGTCTTGGGCACCAGCTCCTAAATACACCCACTTCTGTGTATTCAGTTTGAGGTTTTCTTGAGGTGGCTCCCAATTTCCCCATTAGCTCAAGGGTGGTTAAGTGCTTCCCCACCCATGCCATGCCATGCCACGCCTACCACTCTGTTGGTTTTAGTTGAATGGCCGAGGAGTGGACCCATGAAAAATGCCCAGGCCCTGCACCAGGGAGCTTGCAGCCTGCTCCAGTCACAAGCACAATATTTCAGAGGTGCAATACGTAGGGGTTAAAGTAGATTGAAACAGGAGGGGAGTTCTCACTGCACCCCCTGAGCTCATAGGAGTGGGAGCTGCTCTCCCCACGCCTGGGAGGGAAGGGAAAGCACCCATCTGCTTTGGGCAGAGGTGGGGGAGCTGTGTTCCTCTCTGTCCTGCTACCCACCGCCACAGTCCCTGGGCTAATACAAGCTGGGGATGAGGGAGAAGAAGCTTGCAATAGGCACCATTGGGAAATCTCTCTTGGAGCAGGGACTGCGCTGCTTTTCTGCTTGGAAAATGCCTCAGAACATTGCAGGCGCTACCAGAACCAACCAGTCACAATAACAGGTGTGTTTGAAGGATGAATCCACATGATCCTGGCCCCCTGTGGGAAGAGCTGCAGGACAGCCTTCTTTGTCCAGGCCTTGCTGCTGATGAATTCCTGGCTGGCTGCCACAAAGGGAGATGGGGTTTAAGCTCTCTTAAGCCTTTCCTGCACTGAGCTTTTAGTTACAATTTCCCATTTGTGCATCCCTCCTCTGTTAGCAACAGTGGGAGTCTTGGTGTGTGTTTTAACCGGTGTGTCATCTAACCCCACTCAGAGCAGGGCTAAACAACGCCGACAGTAAAAGCACCCACTTGTGCCCTTTCTACGCAAGGGCTCTTGCTGGGGGAGCCATGCTGCAGCTGATGCAATGCTAGGAGACTTAACACAAGGCTCAGAGTTGATGTAGTCGTCTTGACATCCTGACTGTCTCAGCTTACGTCTAGTGAGATGCCTGGACACCCCGATGGTGGGAGCCAAGTAAAGTCTAGTGGCAGTACTAACAAGGAGGGAGTTGGTGGTTTGTTGTGTGAGGAGACAAGTAAATGCCTCAGGGCTGGTCTTAGCCACCTGGATTTCAAAGTCCTGCTGGGGTAGAAATAATACCTAGCTTTGTGTAGAGCTTTTCATTTGTCAATCTCAAAGGGCTTTACAAAGGAGGTCAGTATAATTATCCCCATTTCACAGAGGGGGAAACTGAGGCATAGAAAGGGGATGTGCCCAGGTTCATGCGGCAGGCCAGTGGCAGAGCTGGGAATAGAACCTAGGTATCCTGAATCCCAATCCAGTGCTCCGTCCACTAGGGAGCACAGCCTTTGCTTTGCACTCTTTGCGACTCACAAGGAAATGGGTAGCTGCAGACCCAGCTCCTTATCTGAAACGAGGTTTAATTGAACATTTGGCTGGAAAGAAAACGCATCTCATGTCCTGGTTCCACAGCATCCGGCAGATGGAGTGCTGCCTCGAGAGGATGCAGCTCATATACAAGCAATTCAAGAAGACCCGGATGAGTCCGCGTAAGTAGCTAAAGTTGGTGAGTTGGGCACCCAACTACCATTGACTTGAACGCTGTTGGAAAATTTCCGCTGTAGTCTTTTTTTCTCAAGAGGTCTCTTGCTAGAGTGTAGCAGCTGTGAGTGTGTGTATGTACATGTAACCGTCTGTATGAATGTGGAAGGTTCCTGGCACTTGACCAATAAGTATCTTTCTCTTTTCTAGGACTAGCCTACAATGAGGAACAAATACACAAGCTGGATAAGTAAGTAAATAACCCATTCTTCCAGGGGCTTGAAAGCCTGGCCACAGTTAACAGGGCGGTTCAATGTCTGGCATTTCTGGTTGCCTGTTGAGGAGACTCAAAATGTTCTCACATATTAATGCTAAGAATGTCTGGCCTGTAAATGACTTCCATGGCAATCGGTTTATCAATCCCAGCCCTTTCCTCCCAGCCAAACTACTTTAGAAGAAGGTGCAAGAAACCCCATAATGTAAATATACATACCCTGTAAGATCTTTGGGGCAGAGACTGCCTTTTCATTCTGTGTATACAGCGCCTCATGCAAAATGGCCCAATCCGTGACTGGGGCCTTGAGGCGCGATCACAATACAAATGAAAAATCAGTCATGGAGGCTGCTAAAACAACTGGCCGCAGGTTACTGCCCACCAGCGATTAGTCGCTGGTTTATGCCTGAAGACCCCTGTTCAGGAAAGCAGTTAGGCCACATGCTTAACTTTCGGTGGGAATTAGGTACCTAAATGACCCTTGTGCGTTTAAAAATCTCCCCCAAACCCAATTGAAGCCAATGGGACTTTAACACCTGCACAAGGTTAATCACCTGTTTAAATGCTCACCTGACACAAGAGTTTATACCCCCCGATATATTTTCAGTTCTAACGTTACTATGGACTTTCTCATTAAACTTTGAAGGTGCAGATTTTCAAAAACGACTATGGGATTTAGGAGCACAAGTCCTACTCGCTTTCAGTAGGACTTGTGCTCCTAAATCCCTTAGATGGTTTTGGAAAATCTCCCACTGAAGAGAGTTTTCCTACGAAATTTTGCCTAGGACTTGTTTGTTTTCACACCACGGGAGAATTTGCCATCCCTTCAGAAAGTGCAGTTCCCTCCTCCCCCACCCCCACCCTTCCTTTCTGGAGACCATCTCCGCGCTCATGTTACTTCAGCGATGGTACTGAATCCCACTCAAAGAATGCTCATTTTCTTTTTTTTCCTCTCCCCCAATCTTTTCAGGCTGAATTTAGGGCATTTGGCCAAGAAGGTCCTGTCAGTTTTCCAGGAGGACTGCGTACAGAAATATCAAGTTGTGCTGGCCACCCATGGGAGCATAATGAGGTAATGGCCGTGCCCTCTTCTTCACTTGTGTCCTGTGTGTTACACCAGATATCCTGGTTCTAGCTTTTCTTGTAACCAGAGCTGGTTCTTTGGGAGCAGCCTCTGTGTTAATAGTCATGGGTTGGGATCATCATGGTGCAGGGGCTTTGATTCCTGTGAACACCCCTCCGAGAACCTCTTGTAGCTGCTAAAGGTCTCCAAGAATTACGCTAATGGTGGGGCTTGGCTCAAGATATTTTACTAGTACCTCCCATTGGGGCTGGGGAGGAAATAATAATAAGCCACAAAGCTAGTAAGAAACCCTCTAAGGCTGCTACTGCCTGTCTCGTGTTTCTATCCCATGCCAAGAATTTCTCAGCCATCGCTCTGTAGAAGAGCTTATTAAGAAGCATGGTGGAGAGGCCCTGCCAGTGATGATCCTAATGGTGTGGATGGATGTAATTCAGAGACAAACCCAAGTTTGAATCCTAGATCCATGTTTTAGCCTGTATCTATTTCTGCGATGGTCTGAATCCAAAGAACCTGAACCCTGGGAAAGACTGGATTTACATTCAGATTCTGACCCCCAGCTTTTGGATTGTTTGGCTGACAATGCTTATCTCTGGAGTTTGGATCCTGGGGTTTGAGGATCCATCCCTAGTTCTAATATGTTTCCTATGTTTATTATCATGCTAATTTGTATAGCAGTAGCACCTAGAGGCCCCGGTCAGGGATCAGAGCCTCATTGTGGTAGGTGCTGTACATTCGCATAACAACCTGTTTCCTGTCTGAAAGAGCTTACAGTCTAGGGCCCTAGCTAACATCAGGGGAGCTATTTATGGTGTCAATAAGCCTTAAGCATGTGTGTAAGTCGTTACAGGGTAATAATAAATACCCAGCTCTTTTATATGGCATTTTTCATCATTCAGTTTCAAAGCGCATTTACAAAGGAGGGCAATATCGCTATCCTCATTTTACAGATGGGGAAACTGAGGCCTGGGGAGAGTTAAGTGACTTGCCCAAGGTCAACCAGCAGGGCAGTGGCAGAATCAGAAACAGAACCCAGGTCTGCAGAGTCCCAGTCCAGTGCTCTGTCCAATTGGCCGACCAGGGTCTAAGTATAACCCAGAGCACAGGAAAAAGCTATAGGTGGGTAAGAGGAAGAGAAAATTTAATTCCCTGGCTGGGTAAGTGCTGACCAGTTGGAGTTGAGGGAGAAAAGAAAAGGGGGTGATTTCCCTGACTGTCCCATCACACCTCTATATTGAACTCACACATGGCAGCATTAAAAAAAAAATCCAGACGACCATCCCTCCCAGTTCAAAACTGCCTCAGCTTCCCTTCAAGTGGCTGATTTCTTTGTTCGCTTAATGGGAGGGTTTCATGTACCACAACGAGGCTGCTATTAAGACAGAGAGCTCCACTTACAAAGAATGATTTTATGTTAAATGGTGTTTGGGGAATACAGCAAGGAGCAAATTGCCCTGTGGTGATTGAGTGCTTCACAGTGACTTAATTCAGCAAAAAAAAGTGGAGTTACTTAGTTGTGGCTGTTGCCGAGGTTGGGTTTTTATTGCAAAGTTGCTTTTAAAATGGCGCATCTTCTCCCCAAGGCTTTAGGTGTGGGTGGGAATGATTTTCTCTAACAGCATTCGAACTTGCTTGTGGTTTTGCCCCTCTGTTTCTGAGGTGGAATCGAGTTCAGTGAGGTTTACTGTGTGGGGGAACTTTTAGGAAAAGCCTGGTAGTGAAGCTCAAACCTCCTGTAGGTAGATCTCAAAAAGCCCTAGGACATCTTTTTCAGGAGCAGGCATCTGCCTTGGTGTCCTTGGCTACCATTTTCTTTCTCCCCCGCACACTGTTGGGCAGGATGCACAAGGGACCTCCTTAAAGAAACGGGCTAGACCAGTGGCTCTCAACCTTTCCAGTCTATTGTACTCCCTTTCAGGAGTCTGGTTTGCCTTACGTGCCCCCGAGTTTCACTTCACTTAAAAATTATTTGCTTACAAAAATCAGACACAAAAATACAAAGTGTCACAGCACACTAGTACTGAAAAATGGCTTATTTTCTCATTTTTACCATAGAATTATAAAATAAATCAATTGGAATAGAAATATTGTACTTACATTTCAGTGTATAGTATACAGAGCAGTATAAACAAGTCACTGTCTGTATGAAATTTTAGTTAGTACTGACTTGGCTAGTGCTTTTTATGTAGCTTGTTGTAAACTAAGCAGATATCTAGATTAGTTGATGTACCCCAGGAAGATCTCTGTATACCCCCAGGGGTACACGTACCCCTGGTTGAGAATCACTGGACTAGACAACCTCTTTAGGTGCCCTCCTTCCCTACCTTTTTCTAATCCTGTGCTGTGTTGCGGTTCTGACTAGCTGCAATCCCGTACCCCCGAAGTGGCTGCATTTCAATGGTGGGGAAAGGAGTTCTTGAACATTATAATGGATACAATCCTGCAGTCCCCATTCCCTCTGCAGTTCAATCTCTCGTTGACTTCAGTGGGAGTTTTTTCCTCTGAGGATGATTTTCACCCCTTTGCAGAGGGGACAGTGTGAGGCTTCCGCAACACATCAGTCTCATTTAGATATAAGTGGGATTTGCATGGATGTGGATTTTTTGTTGGTGTGTTTTTGTTTCTTATTTTTTTAAAGACTCCTCTTGTTTTTCTTTTCTCTCCTGGTGGATTTCTATAGTTTGAGGTCAGAGTTGTTTTTTACTTTCACTTCATTTCTAATTGGCTTCTTTTGGATTTGTCCTTGTTTCGTAGGTTGGGTTTTATGGGGTGATGGGACTTTTCTGGGGATTGCACTGTTCACTTTCAAGGAACAAAAATAAAGCCAAAACAAACATACAACCTCTTTCCATAATGATGAGGGTTTCCTCTGTGTCACGTCGATCTACTGGGAGGCACCTTTGCACTCAGGCACGTAGCACAGGTGGCAACAGGGTGAGTCTCCCAAAGATTGTAGACAGATTTTTGGTCTGAAGCACACCAGTAATGCTGTTGGTAATCTGCATGTGGCAGCTGTTGCTCTGACCAAATACTGAGATCTGTCCACCCCGAATGTGTGAACGGCTCCATTGGAGGGGGTCTCGTGACTTGACGCTAATCGTTCCGCTCATCTTGATCAAACAGGTGATCCCACTGACTGGGAGTGATCTGAGCTCTTTGGGGCAGGGACTGTGCTAGTTACTTGTCTGCACAGTGCCCAGCGCAACAGAACTCTGACCCTTGCCTGGGTGGGGCCTCTTCGCCTGCCCATGAAATTGCTACTAATAATAGAGGAATAAGGTAAGCAATATTTGGCCCTAAAATAGGGACCCAGAAATCAGGACTCTACGGGTATGTCTATACTGCCTCAGAAAACCAGGTCTGTGGGACCCAGGCTTGTGCACGAGGTGTTTCCAAGCCTGTGCTTGAGCATCTATACTACATTGTTAACCTGGGTTTACAGTCGCTGGAGCTAGGTCTCACCGCTTTGCTGGCACCTCCATAGCACACTACGCAGCCCTTCTGACTTGGGTTTGCAGCTTGGCTTGAGTCCACCTTGCAAAATGACAGGGCTTGAACCCAAGTCATGGCAGGACTCTGGCTCTGACCCACGCCCCTAGCAGGGTCCTAGGACCCAGGTCGTGAGTGCCTGCTGACCCAAGTCAGACTCATTTGTGTGTGGACGGCAGCAGGGCTTGGACCCAAACCTGAGTCAGAGCCCTGGTTTCATGTGCGGTGTAGACACGCTCTAAAAATAAGGTGCTATTCCCAGCTCAGCCACTGATGTCCTGTGTGACTTCAGGCAAGTCACTTTGCTTCTCTGTGCTTCAAATTCCTCAGCTGTAATGTTGACCTCACCATAGCAAGGTTTAGTTTATTGCTTGGAGACTTGTGGATGCTACAGAAGTGCAATTGTTACTTTTAGGCAATGCCTATTTTCCTTTATTATTGTCTGTGGGGGAATTAAGCACATAGGGCCTGATCTAAAGCCCATTGAAGTCAAAGGGAGGCTTTCTCCTGGGTCAGGCACAGAGAGAAGAGAGCAGCCATTGTTAATGACAAATTTAAGTAGCCTTTTAGAGTGAAATTTGGCGCGGGGTGTGTGCACCCTCCACACAGGGTACGTTTTCCCCTTTAGTTTACTGCTAGTGCTCTTTGGACAGCCGTGCCTAAGAGCTATAGAGGCGTGACTGTAATTAGAACATGGGTGTGAGCCATTCATCTGCTTCCCTGTAGGATTTTAACACAAATCCAGTATGGTTTTCAGAAGGGGGTGGGGTGAGGAATCAACTTTCTCTTTCTTACCAAATATTTGACTGGAGTTTTTGTTTTTTGTTTTGTTTTTTTCTCAATAGGAAAATCTGGGAGATGAGAGAGCATTTGAAGAAAGTCAACAACTCTATAGCAGCTTGTAGTGTGGAGATGATGGGATGCCAGGAGTGCCTCCATAACGTACCGTGTTTATTCTAAAATCCTCTCTGCTCAGAAGATGGATATTACAGTGTAGACTTTTTAAAATCAAGCTAGTATCTTGCACCTGTAATTTTCAAAGTGCGCACCAATCCCCTGTGCTATAAGTAGGGGAATAGTGTTAGTCTTCATTTTATAGGTGGGGAAAACTTGCAGAAGAGCAAGGTGAAGTGGGTAACACTTCCAAAAGTCAATGGAACCTCAGCTCCTGTGCCACTTCAGTGCTTTTGAAAATTTGGTCCCAAGTGACTTGCGCAAAATCACATAGTGAGTTGGTGGTAGCGGTGGGATAAGAATGCACTCATTCCTGGTTCCTAACCCTGTGTTCAGACTACTCGTCTGCAACACGCTCACACTTCCAAAAAAAAAAAAAAAAAAGGCAAATCAAGTCTCTGCTAACAAGTTGTTATCCCAGTGACTTTCGGTACTGGGCCCGTATCCTACATGCTACAACATACAGTCTGTAATTTCATGAGGGTGACACTTCTGATGACTCTTGTGGGGTTTTTTTGCCTCATTGAGACTTCCATTAACACGCTACCAAATGTCTTTGTAGCTGATGGTCGAGTATGATGAGTTGATCTCTTTACTGAACAGGGTATGTAATGGCAGGTCCTGGGTATCCAGTGGACAGGAAACAATGAACACCCCCGCCCCCCCTGAAGTGAATAGCTGCCTAGCAGTGATAGCTGCCACTTCCAGTTGATTATGGTCTGAAGAAACAGTTATAAACATGATGAGCTGCCTGCTGAGAGTTTTTCGGATGCATTCTCTGGCACTTTATGATGTAGACACAGAACAGGTGCCCTGGTCCATCTGCTATTTTTATTTTGCTTTCCATGGAGAGGTTTATTGATGGCCCTGGTTATCTGCACATCACTCTACTTCAGCGTTTAAAACCCCCTTGCTATTACAACCTCTAAGCATCGAAGTTGCCAGAGCTAAATATAGGAAATAGCATGTCATTTGCAGGCTGTAAAGTTTCCTTCTCTTTCACAGGCTTTGGACAAGTTACCTCAGAGAATCCTGCAGGAGAAACCGAATTTGGCCCGGGTCTCTTCTGAACCCCCACCAATGTACATGAATCTAGCACATCAGGAGATGGTGCTTAGGTGAGTCCAGGTGGGTGACAGGAGAGAAGGGAGCTGGAACATGTCCAGAACCAATGGGAAGGGCCTAAGATGTGTACACCATTACAAGTTCCCTTATGCCTAGGGAATAGGCCTGAGTCATAAACTTCCCCAGAGCCAGCTACGGTTGGTTTGGGCTAGGGACCACTACTAGCCATATGAGAATTCATGGTCCCCCTTTTATATTGAGGTTCCATTGATAAATGGTTTGAGGGGTTAACAAATGTCATGTTAGACGTGTGTGTGTGTGTGTGTGTTTATAAATGGTCCGGCGCCCATTGGGAGAAGACATTATCGATGGTTATAAACTGTGGCTGTAAACAGCCTGTTGGACTCTACAACAATTGAGAAACCATGTTTTCAGACTGCTGGTAACCCTTTGTGAATTGTCCATAAAAGGAACCTTAATATGAAGAGTGGTTTGGGTGATTTTAGGTGTGGGTATTTTAGGGTGGTGATTTTAGGTGTGGGTATCAGAACAGAGCAGGCTTGAGAACTTGAAGGAGCAGGGAGGCCTCGTTGGTTCTCCAGCAGATAGTGTTAACCAGCTTTCTAGCCCTCCCACAGGTACACTGTGGTTGAGGGAGGAAGGGACTGCAGGGCAAGTTGTGCTCTCAGAAGCAATGCAGGAAACTCCAAAATAGCTACTTGCTAATCAGAATTGGGGGGTGTCTGAGAAGGGGAGCTCTGTGCTTGGTACTTGCAGGACTGCCTTATACCTAGGGCCCTACGAAATTCAGGGTCCATTTTGGTCAATTTCATGGCCATAAGACTTCAAAAATCGTAAATTTCATGATTTCAGCTATTTAAATCTGAAATTTCACAGTGCTGGAAATTGTAAGGGGCCTGACGCAAAAAGGAATTGTGGGGCGAGTCGCAAGGTTATTGTAGGGGGGGGGGTTGTGGTACTGCCACCCTTCTGCCCTGCTGCTGCTGCTGGTGGCGGCTCTGCCTTCAGAGCTGGGTGGCTGGAGAGCGGCGACTGCTGGCCAGGAGCCCAGCTCTGAAGGCAGAGCCGCCGCCAGCCACAGCACAGAAGTAAGGATGGCACGGTATGGTATTGCCACCCTTTCTTCTGCACTGCTGCTGGCGGGGCACCACCTTCAGAGCTGGGTGCCTGGCCAACAGCTGCCGTTCTCCGGCCGCCCAGCTCAGGAGTAAGGGTGGCAATACTGCGACCTCCTAAAATAACCTTGCAACCCCCCCACAAACTTCTTTTGGACTCCAGTTTGAGAAACGCTAGTCTCCCTTGTGAAATCTCTATGGTATAAGGTAAAAGCACACAAAAGACCAGATTTCACGGTCCATGATGTGCTTTTCATGGCCGTGAATTTGGTAGGGCCTTACTTACACCTCCTGCTGGGGAATGTTTTTCTTGTGTTCTTCACGACGTTAAGCCATTTACTTTTGCACACGCTGTTCTCCTACCCGAGGGTGAGGACTTGCTGAAGAGAAGAGGACTTCCACTTCCCTTCTGCAGGAAACCCTCCCACTAGCAAAACAGCATGTGTGTTAAGAGGCTTGTTTGTGTCTTCATCAGAATGAAGGAGCTTCGGGAGCAAATGAAACTGGTAGCTGATGACCTCCAGAGCAACAATGTCGTCATTGAGCGGTAAGAGAAAGTGCTCTGTGTGCAGCAAAGATACTCAACCGAGCATTTACTTGCCGCCTCGAATGTCTAGAGAGAGCTTAACCGGCTGCCTGGGAGGAGCATGGGATGGTTCGGATATGAATTTGACCAGAGGAATAGTGCTGATCATTGGTACTGAATGAGATAAAGGAATATAAGGTCTACAACCAAGTTATGCCAGCCAACTGAGCCCTTTCTCACAGTGATATTAGGGACTATACTAAATTTACCTCCTGACCGAGCACTTCTGAAGAGTTTACTTGCCTTTGAAGTTATGTCTGACCTCAGCTTATGTGAATGCCTACCCACATTTCACCCTGCCATTTCAGACATTCCTCCTTTGTTGTTCTGCACTGTTCAACAGTTGCTGTTTTCTGCTCCAGAAGTAGCTGTATTGCAGTGATGGATGAAGTGTTTCCTGTATGCACTTAGCAAATGAATTTGTAAAGAATTTCTGGATGAAACATTCTAAGTGTAAGATCGGCCTCGTACTACTAAGAACAACATCTGTCACTTCTCCTGGTCCTTGGGTCCGAGGATCGCAAAGTGATTTAACAGCATGAAATATATCTTTGCTTACAGGTAGAGAAACTGAGGCAGAGAAAGGTTAAGTGACTTGCCTAGGGTCACATGGCAAGTCAGTGGCAGAGACCAAAATAAAACCCAGGAGACTCATCTCCTGTTCCCTAGACAACACCACCTCAGTTACTATGAATGCTTCTGAATAAAAAGAATCAAAATGTCAATATGTTTCAGGCTAGAATTTAGAGGGAGAAACATTCTATTTTGTACCTCAGTGTTTGCATCCCTGCCTGCTTTTAGAGACATTAACTACATTATCACCATAGACCTGGCTGTGAATGAAGAAGAAAGAGCAGGTGTGTTATGGAAATGAACGGTTTATTTCAGATGTGGGAGCAAGCTGCAAAAGTTTGGATCCACATCCAGATTCCACCCCAGAATTCAGGAGTGTATGAATCCAGGAAGGTTGCTTTGTGTCCTTCTCTAGTATAAACCTTTTGATTTTGTTCCCACAGGTTAAGTGGGGTTGCGTCCGCTCCAGATGTTTGAGGGAGATGTGATGGATGTGGAGCTGATGAAATAGTGTTTTGGTTTTTAAATTATATCTCACGCTTTGGGTCAAGATCAATGGAGAACTTTAGCTCAAAGACATCACCTTGTCCTACCTCTCTGCTCCAGCACTTTGGCACAATTCACCAGCATTAGCCTTACCTGGGCTGCAAGCCTCAAGCACTTGAATACTGGCAGTGTCCCTAATGTTGTTCAAACATTACCCTATTTGGGCTTCCTTTGAGAAAACGGATTGTTTCCAGTATTGTACTTTTCTTTCTTGTTCCCATCGAATTGCTGACTTCATCCTGTATCAAGGAGGCCGTGCTCTGTTAGATGAAATGGGTTAGATTGAATCAGCATCTTTAAGCCACCTCACATCTCTCCCACCCATGGAATACAACAAGAAGTCTGTGTAATTTGTGACTCCAGCATAAAGATGATTTTCCATGACATGATCTCCTGGGTTCCTTATCCTTGTCAATTTTGATCGTCATGGGTCCTTTCCAGTGTGAGCCCTGTGCAGGAAGTTTAATGCACTCGATGGACCAAAGATCTGCTCCAGTATGGAAATATTCCCTCTTCCAACTGGGAAAAGGTAGAATATGGACAATGCAGAAATCAACAGCACCAAATCTTCGAAGAGCTTCTCTTTGGAGTGTAGCTGTTGTCAAATGTCTGTTGGAGACTGACTTGACCATCTGGTTGTGTTTTGTCACTTCCTCTCCATCTAAGTTGCATGTGGTCTGATTACTGATTGCCATAAGAATAGGAAACAATAAGAACCTTCTGTTGCTGTCTTGTAGGTACATTTCCAAAGCAATACATGAGATCTGTGCTTATACACACATGCGCCCACTCTCTCCCTGAGTAATTCCATAGGGAAGACATTGTGTAAAATCCTTGAATGTGACTTCCATAGGCTGCATCCAAACTCATCTTTACACGTGGGAAAGGGTGATTTTTGTTTTGGGATGAGCCATGGAAGTCAATGCCAAGCAGACAGATGATCTAGCTGTGAAATGCTGAATTATTCCAGAGAATGCTGGTCTGACTGGCTTATTGGCAATTTAATTTAAATCTGTTAAATTTGCATCCCCTAAGGGACCTAGTGAAAAATGTTCAAAAGTGACTTGGAGACCTAAATTGTATTTTCAAAAGGGACTTGAGCGCTTAGGAGCCTGAATCTTACTGAAAGTTAATGGAACTTCCAGCTCTTAAGTGCCCAAATCACTCTTGGCAATTGGGCTTTGACTTCTAAATCACTAAGGCGCTTTTGAACATTTCTTCACAGAAAGCTACACACATGAAATGGATGGTGTAAAAAATAACTCTTTTTGGAATAATTTCACTACCCACTGTTAGCATTCCTTGACAATAGGGGCCAGATCCTCAGCTGGTGTCTCCATTGGAGCTTCACTGATCTACACCAGCTTCATGATTTGGCCCTATGAATTTCAATCTTGTTTTCAATCAGGAATCTCTCCTTTCTTCAATCTCAGCTTTTAACCGCCACCAGAGTTAACGAGAGCTGTGTGCGTGTATCTAGATCCCATGTATGTGATAGCAGAACACCGACTACCCGAATGCTTCATTCTCCAAACCTTTTCTAATACACTGCCCTGGTGCCCTCTTGGCTTCCTGTCCCTTGACTCTGATTACCCAGATAATCAGTGATCCAAGCGTATTTGGTGGTACAGTTGATCTGGATCCTACAGTGTATCTGATACAGAGAAGGTATCTCTTTAATGCAAACCGAATGTGAAACACAGGAATGGTCTGGTTTGTTTGGAGAAGAACTTGTGAATGGAACTCATTTGCTTGGTCATGTCTGTGGTGTCTGTTAACGTACATGTGATAATAGAATAAAATGGTTACAGAAATGTTGTTTTGTTACAGAAATAATTACTAGGGCTATTTATAATGCCTCTGCTCCAACATGCAGAATATTGTCTCTTGAGTTTGCAGATCTGGACAGTCCCAGACTCTCAGTAAATCTGACTTTGCAGCGTTCCAGGAAAGCATTTTGTTAGCTTTCGTTAGGGAGATAATGCACTTTGACAGTGGATGCAAAGGTGTCCGTGTTTACGTGATACATGCACAGGCCCCCATTCTGCTTGGGCAAACTCCATGGGCTTCAGTGGGATTCTGCGTGGGCACAGGGGTCTGCCTGCATGCGCCAGAGTGCGGGATCAAAGCCATAATTTTCAGGCATGGTTTTGAAGATAAATCCACATGAAAACAAACGAACGAAGGGTGTTTCGTGTTGCTGTGTGCAGAGTTCATTATAAAATGTGACTGCATTTGTAAAGGAGAAACAGATTGTTTGCATGTTCTATAGCTTGATTTATTGCTGCTCCCCAGCAGGCCTTTAGTCATTAAAGTTTATCGCAAAATAATAGAGACTGGGGCCTTGAGGAAGCATGACCTAGTGGATAGAGTACTGGACTGGGAGTCATGAGGGCTGGGTTCTGTTCCTGCCTCTGCCGCTGGCCTGCTGGGTGTAAATAGAAAAATCTATTCACGCAACTAATTCCCTTCTCATGCTCTTTTTGTTCTGTTGGTTTGGATCCTAAACTCTTTGTGGCAGGGGCTCTCTCTGATGTATCTGTGCAACATCCAGCACAGTGGTTTCCTGAGCTTGGTTGGGTCCTCTAGGCTCCACTATAACGAATAGCAAGAGAGACTGAAATAGGTATAAGCAAAGAAAGGACCATTTGTTATTTTCTGAGTTTTGAAATGGGGTAGTCTCTGGGTCAGAGAGATAGGGAAGCTGTTCTCGAAGGCAGGAGCTGCTGAGGAGAAGGCTCTCACACCAACAGCATTGAGAAGGGAGCAGGGAGGGATGCAAAGATGAGGCCAGTGTTGATTGAGCAGGGAGAGAAGGAGGGGAGACTAAGTCCATGAGGTTGGCTGGAGTGAGTTTGTGGAGGACTTAAAACAGGGCAGTTGTGAGCTGATGGCTGAAATGAAAGCTGAGCCAGTAGGGCTGTTTTAAGATGCCACGACTGCTTTGTGTGTGTGTGTGAGGACAGCCACAGCCCTTTGTCTGTGTTGGTCTGGGAGAGCTGGGCCTGAGGGAGAGGGGAGTTAATTCCCATATAATTGTAGGCCAGGAAAAACACGAGATCTATTCGAAATCCCCGCTGCTCTAAGTCAATGCTGATTCCAAATGCTTTGCCTCCAGTCTTTATGCCCTGAACTTCCTACCGTTTTTAACGTTGGGCTTTACGAGGGGCTGTAATCGTTAGCCGTTATCTGCTGACTCAGCTGTTTGCTGGCAGCAGTGTGTCAGGTGGTGATATAGGAAACTTAGGCTCTTTAGGGGGCAAACATTAGATGACATCAAGAAGCTATTTGCAAGCAGTGTCATTTCCCGTGCCCTTTTCTATCTTCCCGCTGGGTGATTTATGGGTGAAACCCCCAGCGGAGGGGAGCAGAGACACCCATATAAAGGTCTCCAAGCTGCAAATGGAGTTAAACTGAGTGATGATGCAGCTCACAGAAAGTGGGAGGGCAGGGGGGTTGCAAATGCAATGCCTGTCTGAGAGGTGGTCATTTAGAACCTGGGAGCTGATCATTTAAAAGGGGAGGGAATTCCCCTGGTGCTCTCCCCACACACACACTTATAGATAAATCGCTGCCTATGCCCCCTAGACTCTTACTTTTCATTCTACAAAAGGGGAACGATGCTATTGATGCAATGTAGAAGGTGTCCAGGTGTCTCTAGTGGTAAACACAGGCTCATTGCACTCCTTGGTCCTTATAGCCAAGTGTTTATTGCCATTTAGTAATGGTAAGTGGAGAGACAATATGATAAAGAGGGTAGGGTACTGGGCTGGGAGCCAGAAGACCTGGGTTCTATTTCTGGTTGTGCCACTGGCCTGCTGGATGATCTTGGGCAAGTCACTTCCCTTTTCTTCCCTTCTAAGCCTGTCTATTCAAATTGCAAACTCCTTGGGGCAGGGACTGCCTCTGAGTGGATGCCTACATGGGCATCAATGGGCCTCTGACTCTTTCGCAATGCAAATAGGTGCTTTTGTACCAGCGCTGCCAGGAATTCATCTCCATGTCTAGTAAAACCATAGTTGCCTTGTGGTTGTGGGTTTTCCCTCCACTGCACACTGGTGGTAGATGTGTTACAAGTCAGGGCAAGGTGAGTGTTTCAAAGACGTGATGAAGTAGAACAGCCCCTCTGTGTCAAGCTTCCTGGTCGGTTTCCCAAGATTAACTTCAGAAAGAGAAACTTTTTATTGTTGGAGGAAAGTTTCACAATTATGAAATTTAACGTTTCAATGTGTTTGTCGGTCCCTGCCCCTTCATAATATTTCTTGCTAATTTTGATGATGGTTGAAGCTATTAGCATTTTTACAATATGACTAACTGGATACTTTTAAGGGAGGAAGTAATATCCAATGGTTACATTGGGACAGGGAGCCAGGACTCCTGTGTTCTATTTCCAGCTCTTGAACATAGCATTGGATCACGTGCTCAGAGCGAGGGACGAGGAACCAAGACATCTGACTTCTGTTCCTGGCACTGGGTCTGATTATGGGCCTGGGTCACCAAAGGAAGGGATTTGAGAGCTCAGATTCCTGAGTCCTAGTGGATTTGATTTTACCTTCAGCAAGTCACTTCACCTTCCTGGGCTTCAGCCTCCACACCTACATAATGACAATAGCAATGCTGGGCTGCCCCTCGAGATTGAGTCCAAGTGCTTTGAGAGCTTCGGATCAAGCCACGGGAAAAGTGCAAAATGCTTGTAGTGGTTCATACTTTCCAGCCAATCTGCTGATCCCACATATCGAAAGACAAGCTGGGCTGCTATCCAAGCATAAACGTCTGAATTAATAGCAAACAAGATACTAAGAATGACTGTCCCAGCAGATCTGTGTAAAGCTGTTCCTTTTCTTTCCTTCACCTCTCCTGCAATTCCCTTTCCAATGTGTTTTCTGTGGCTAACCATTTGTTTGCTAAAAAATCAAGAGTAAACCCCACTGTCAAACCTCAACCCCCGAGTGAATGTTTTGGTTCCAGAGCATTGACTCTTCTTCTGTCCTTCGAGCAGTCACGTCCTTCGGGTTCAGGCAGCCTGACAGGTCACTTTGTCATTATGATTTAAAGAAACTGAACGGTCCCAAAGTACTGCTTAAGCTCAGAGTCTAAGCCCTGAGTGTATCCTTCACTCCCTGACAATAGGGTGGTATCGACCTGAAGAGAAATTAATAGCCTCACAGTCTTGATAAGCCTCCACTATCCTTGTGCCTGATGGGCTTTTTTTATTTTATTTTATTTTATTTTTTATTTTATTTTATTTTATTTCATTTCTTCCTGCTTGGGGAAGCTAAACACTAGCTGTTGTTACTGTTGCACATGATGCATACAGGCATAGGGCTGCTCCCTGGTTAACGAGGTTAATTTCAGATCTGCATACCCCACCTTCTGAACAGCCAGTTGAGGGAAGGACCATAAAGAGGTTTCTTTAGGGATAGAGTTGGAGAGATGCCTTAGGAAGAAATCAGGATCCAACCCTCCAAGGGCCACAGGACTGGGCTGGAGATCAAGGTGGGAAGTTTACTACTTGGTTTTCTTTCAGCTTATTACTATTAAATACATGTATTGTGGTAGCACCCAGAGGGCCCTGACCAGGGATTGGGCATCATTGTGCCAGGGGGTGTGTGGCGATGCGCTCACCCCGCTCCTGCTGCAGCGTTCACAATTGAAGTAAATAGCAAAGGACAAAATGTGAGTACAGTGGTTGGTGGAGGCAGCACATAGGAAAAGTGAGTATTAGTTAAGGTCAGTTTAATATGCCGTGGTCACATCACAAGGGCTTGTTTTGCTTCCTTGATGCAAACGTGATCCCTGAAGGATAAAACTTTAAAAAAAAAAAAAAAAAAACACCAATGGGGGCCCACAACATGCATAAAATGAGCCCCAAACTCTACTTTACAGGGGAGAGATTAAAAGCCAAAATTTTCAGAAGTGGCCCTCAACCTTCAAGTGCCCCTGTTTTAGAGTGCCTATCTAAGGCACTTACATGGCCCCCATCACCATAGGATTTGAGATCCCCATAATCTTTACTGTGTTTATCATCACGCGCTCCTATGAGGCAGGGCAGTGCTATTATACAAATGGGAACGGGAGGCATAGAGAGGCTGTGACTCGCTCATGTTCACACAGGAAGGCTGAGGTGGAGAAAGGACTTGAACCCAAGTCCCAGCTAGTGCCCTAACCACTGGACCATCCATCCTAACTCTTGAGACTTCTAGGAGCTGTTCTTTCAGACAAGTTGAACTGCCATTGTTTACAGTGGGAATTGTGGGTGTTCCATATCCACAAAGTCAGCCCCTGGGTTTGTCTGGTTGAACGACTCAGAAATAAGGAATCAAAAAATTAGTGGCCACTAGGGCTAAAATCAACTTGAACTAAAATTGTTTGTTATATACCTAAGTCTGAAACATTAAACAATTTAAATGGTGTTAACATAACACTTCTGCAAAGACCGTGGTGTTAGGTATAAGAACCACCTCTGGAGACTCCTGGAGGGAAAAAATTGTATATACCAAGTGAAATCTGGCATAGAACCTAAATGTTCCCTTTACATTCCAATTTTAAATACCCAGCTCTCAAACCAAACCACTTGCTATTGTGAGCACGCTGGGAATGAGGCCCTGTTTTAAAAACCTTACCCACAAATTATTTTCTAAGAACCTTCTAATTTATAAACTAGCTTTTATATTTGTCAGCCTTAAACGTACTTCGAACTCTTGGAGGAGCAGAGGACCAGAAGCTGAGCTGGTGTAAATTAGCATAGCTCCCTTGACTTCAGTGGAGTGGCACTGATTTACACCAGCTGGGGTTCGGACCAGGAATTCGTTGGGCTTTTTTGGCAAACTTCCTGAAGGGCTTCGCTAACAGCTCTTGTCCTGTTTAAACGGCCATAAAACAGCAGTTAGAAAGAACTCCCTGAATCAACATGAAACAGAAATCCTCCTGCCAAAATTATTTGGCTTGTAATTTTCTTATGTTAAACCTTGATATAGAAAGTTTCTTTCATTCCCTTCTGCACCCTGCCACGGCCCCCACCATCTCAAGCAGCTGGGGTGAACCCTGGCCTCACTGAAGGTGCTGGCAAAACTCCCATTGCTTTCTGCAGGGCCAGAATTTCACCCCTTGTGTTTGGAATCTCTCAAACAAAAATCAACTGACCCCATAGATGGGGTTTTTTTGTTATTTTTTTTCATGAACAGATGAGCCAAGGGGTGGGGGAGAGGGGCTGTGTGTGTATATCGGTCTCATTTATATCTTTTAATAGTCACCTCGTGATTTTCAGTGTCAGAAGATGAGATGCGCTGGTTCTTAAAGGTTATTTGGGCTAGGTTAACCATTGTTTCTCACCAGCCTTTTCCTGGCCCGTACAAACCTGCTGACAAATGAAAATGGAAACATTTTTCTAGGGAAGAAACTATATCCTCTTTTCTGCAAAATAAAGCTTAATGGAATGTAGCTGTCCAGTCCAGGAGCTTGGGAAAAGAGCAGTGAGCTTGCTTTTTCCCCAGGTACTCTAGCGTGGCTACTGCTGTCCTCTTGCAAGCAAGCCCTGGGCTGTATCCCTATGCAAGCTTAACCTAGCAATTTAAAGAGACTGTCCAAAAACCTGCTTTTTTTTTTTAATGCTGCATTTTAAAATCTAAGTGGGAGGAAAGGGATGTTTTCCCACTCATTCCCATACAATACTATTTTGCATTTCTGTAGCACCTTGCCTGGAAATGCGTAAGAAACATTCATTAATGTAGCCACACTGATCTGCTCTGAATCCCCATTTTACTGATGGGGAAGCTGAGGCATAGAGTGTTCGGTGACTTGCCTGAGGTCGCACATGGATTCCATGGCACAGCTGGGAGTAGAGCCCGGGTGTCCTGACCCTTAGTCTCATGCTTTGCTCTCAAAAACATCCTTCTTCCCAAGAGTAAAATGTTCTTTCTGCTCTTCAGAGTTTGAACACACAAGATGGGATTTTCAAAAGCACTCATATATGAAATCGGGTGTTTGATTTTATACAGGAACAAAATGAGGCCAGCGCCAAGCGCTTCTGAGAAGCCCCTCCAAATGATCGCACTCTGTCCTTTCTCCTCGGAAATCAGAGACTTCTGCACTTTGTGTTCCTGTCACAAATACGGATTTGTTGTCTTCGCCCCTTTGTGCACCATTATTACAGAGCAGTGTGCAAACTTTCCCACTCCCTGGCCACAAGAGCAGACACGGCGGAATCAGACAGACGCAATACACTGTAGGGAGAAGGTTTTCTGTTGTGATGGAAGGGGACTTTCCGCCAAAGGGAAGATCAGCTTCTCTGATGGAACCCCGCCTCTGCAAAATTTCCTGTAGCCTGCCTCCTCCAGCCTATGTCTAGGCATGTGCTATTAAATGGTATAAAGAGGCAATAAGGATGACCCCTTCCGGTACGCACAGGGAATTTCCTCTGGCGAGAACCACTAACAGACTGAATCCAAAAGCAACTGGGGAATCCCCCAAGTTCTTACTTTGTCTCAGATTGTGAAACCATTTGAAACTGATGCTGTCCCCCTGAGTTTTTGGCAGAGGAGAATTGACTAAAACAACTTGAATCCTCTCAAATGGACTTAGGCTTTGTCCTGCAACAATCTGTGCTCAGAACTCACATACAGCTGTGTACACCCTGTGTCAGCTAGAACAGGTCTGAGTCTGACACACAAACAGTTGGCATCTCAAGAGGCACCCAAATTAGTGTGTAAAAAAAACCCAGGATAGAGGTGGGTGGAAGGTCAAAAGCTGCCTGAATTGCCACCTTGTGATGCAAATAACCCATTGTGGGCTCCTGGTAGGCAGTGACTTTTACTCTGAGCATGTATTTCAGCCCCCTGAAAGTTCACATTGTAAACACGTTGATACAGTGACCACAGTATGTCACCACAATACAGTAAGCGTAGATTGCGGGACAGGTCCTGATATCCTGCTTGCTCCATGAGGTAGAGGGGTAAGTAAGACGATAGTTCTATTTAATGTTCAGGATAGGTAGTCAATGTCTTAAGTGTGTCTACTGCTTTCTCTCAAGTGATGGTTCATTTACTAATCTCCTCTTGTGGCAAATAGCCCTTTAACAAGCTGTATTGGCCCATAGTGAGGGGAAGTGTTTTTTCCAGCAGCTGAATGTGCATTTTTTGCTAGTGGAAACATAAAAACCATACAGCTCTTTACAGGTATATTGGCTGTGTATTAATACCTGCCAAGCAAATATTTCGATTCAGCATGAGGAGGGTTGTAAATGTCTCCCGTGGGGTGTCAGATCAGAGCTGAGCAAACACCTGTCTTTTTTTGTTTGGTTTTCAAAATTCAATTAACTTCAATTTGGTTCGAGCAAAACATGTTTGACCCGACATGGATTTTTATCCTTTTTTCTTTTGTTTTGGGGTGTCGTAGTCTTTCGGGTAAGTAAATCTAGCTCATTTTTTAAACTAGATGGCATTTTCAAATGAAAAATCAAAATGAAAAGTTTTTGACTTACCCTAAATATATATATACTATTTGCAGCCAAAACTATTCACCTGAATTTGACCTGAATTTGCAAATGGCTTGGGTGAACCTGAAATTATATTTCTTGTCAAATAAACTATTTGTCCAGAAAATTTCACCCAGCTCCGTTGTAGAGAACTTCCTTTCATGGAGGGGCAGGAGAACGTTTCATAAATAAAACAATGATGTGAACAACAACATCCAGCATTTGCTCACTGTACTGAAAAGCAAACAAGGGAAAGAAACACCGTGTTGTGTTTAAACAGTTTTTTCAGGAATAAATTCTGCTGTTGGTTTTGGAGCTGTGCAGAGGTCAGAGCACTGGGTCTATCTAAATTCAACCTGCAGTTCCACCTAGTTAGTTGTTGTTCTGCCCTAAACAGTTGCGTCATGTGGCTCTGTGCTGTTGAACAGCTGCAAAGTCTCACCTCAGAGGTTGCTGCATTTTAATTGGGGGAAAGCAATTTGTGTGTATATAATTGGTAGATCTGTTTAAATATGCAGAAGATTACATAGCATTTCACAAATATTAACTCTCTCAATCCTCCTCCATCTTAGAGGTAAGTAAATATCCCCATTTTACTGATAGGGAAACTAAGGCAGAGAGAAAAAACAATGAGGAGTCCTTATGGTACCTTAGAGACTAACAAATTTATTTGGGTATAAGCTTTCGTGGGCTAGAACCCACTTCATCAGATGCATGGAGAGGAAAATACAGGAGCAGGTATAAATACATGAAAAGATGTGAGTTGCCTTACCAAGTGTGAGGTCAGTCTAATGAGACAATTCAATTAACAGCAGGATACCAAGGGAGGAAAAATAACTTTTTAAGTGGTAATGAGAGTGGCCCAGTTCAGACAGTTGACAAGAAGGTGTGAGTTGCAGTAGGGGGAAATTAGGTTTAGGTTTTGTAGTGACCCAACCACTGCCAGTCTTTATTCAGGCCTGATCTGACTATGTCCAGTTTGCAAATTAATTTCAGTTCTGCAGTTTCACATTGGAGTCTGTTCCTGAAGTTTTTTTGTTGAAGAATTGCCACTTTCAGGTCTGTTATCGAGTGACCAGGGAGATAAGTGTTCTACTGGTTTTTGAATATTATGATTCCTGATGTCAGATTTGTGTCCATTTATTCTTTTGCGTAGAGACTGTCCGGTTTGGCCAATGTACATGGCAGAGGGGCATTACTGGCATATATCACATTGGTAGATGTGCAGATGAACGAGCCCTTGATGGCATGGCTGATGTGGTTAGGTCCTATGATGGTGTCCCTTGAATAGATATGTGGATAGAGCTGGCATTGGGGTTTGGTTCCTGGGTTGGTTATGTGAGTAGTTATGTGATCTGCACAAGGTCACAGACAAAATCAGTATCAGAACAAGACTGGAACTCAAAAATTCCTGAGACTTGGTCCTGTGTGCAGATCATGAGACTCGATGTTGACAGGACAAGAAATGCATGAGAAAGTGAGTTCTTCCAGCACAGCAGCCCTGTAAGTATAAAGGATGCATGTGATTGGAATAGACCCAGAATCCAATGGGGAATTGTCACAATTGTATATGAAGCAAAACTTTTGGATTGACTCTTCCTGGGCCCATGTATATTTATTTGAAGTTTTTTTTTCAAAATCCCACATAACCTTCAAGTAAATTCTCTTATGAAGAAGCCTTGACATAACATGCATTTGCCTCTCACAAATATTCTTCCATTCTCTCCCCCTTACAGAGGTGGGTGGGTGTGTGGGCCGCACCTGCATTGTAACTCTGTCACTTCAGTAAAAGGCAGCCCTCAATTTCATAGAAAAGAGCGCAGCTGCCATTATATTAAAACAAACCAGGATCCTGAACATTGTGAAGAAGGGACCTGAAAAAAGGCAAAAGCAAAACAAACAACTTTGTGCTGAAATGCGGAATGAAACTAGAAGTTTGCAAGCTGGACTGCCGTTTGATAATGGACTTGAGTGTTAACCTCATGCTATCTCTGTGCTATTGTGGCACAATTAGCTTGTAACCCAGATCCAGTACTTTTTGGATTTCGATATCTCTGATTCATCCCTCACTCACCTGTGAAACAGAGACACTTAAGAACTCAAATTTATCCTCCAATAGAGCAAATGAAAAGCTATTATCTCTTTACATTATCAACCTGATTCTTCACTCATTGGAACCCATGTAACTCTTTGAAAATTATTTAGGAGTAACACAATTGAAGTTGCACCAGTTTTACACCCATATGAGAGCCCTTATGCCAGAAAGAAAGGGTGGTGCTGGGATAGGGCAATGGCCTGGGACATGAAAGACACAATTCAGTTCCCTGCTCTACTGCTCACTTGGCATGTGATCTTGGCCAAAATTTTCAGATGTGTCTAGCAATTTTGAACATCTCATTGTTTAACCATCCAATTTTAGATGCCTTAAAAGGGCCAGAATTTCAGAAATTGTGGAGCATTCACCTTGTGAAAATCAGACCTTTTTAGCCTCTCTCTCGCTGGACACCCAAAAACTGAAGCACCCAAAACAGTCGGTTTTGAAAACCTTGACCTAATTACTCTCTCTCTACCTCAATATTCCTATCTGTAAACTGGGGACAATAGCTGGCTCATGGGCACTTACTGAACCCTCATTGATGTTTAGGGAGTGCTTGGTGTTCCCTGGTCGAGAAGTACTGCAGAAGATACGATATTACGTGTAATGGTATGATTGGCTTTTTGTTTTTTCTCTCTTGATTTAAAAGACAGAGAAGATAATGAGTTTGCAAAGCAGAGATTGCAGGAAGCTCTGAGGAGGAGGCAAAAATCTTCCAAAGCAGCAGCTTGCTTTGCCACCTGTATATTTGTGCTCCCTGAAAACCTTTTGTTTGCTTGGCACTGGCGAATGCAAAGCAGGTAGCTAGACATGTAGCCACTTGGGGTGTACAGCTGCCTTGAGGCCCAGGCTGGAGCCATTTTAAAGTTGGTCTTTAATATTCCCCCCTTTATATTGCCTGTGGCATGTATAGAGATAAGTTTCAGCTTTTCTAAATGCACAACCCTCTGCAGCCCTTGTGTAATTCCAGCGGGAAAACTTCCATTTGTTCCAGTTGTCCACTAATTAGTCTGCTGCTTTCTAAAGGTGCTGATTACTCTGACTACTAATCTTCTGGTTAAAATCAAGAGACCAGCTGGAGGGGTCTACTGGAATTGCCTCTAGAAAGACCATGCTCAGCCACATCACTCATTCATCCCAGCCCAGGCAAAGCACTACAGGAACTCTCCCTCCTCATATTGAGCACTTCTGTGGCACCTTCCATGTCAAGATCTCATCCTCCTGTACTTTATCTGACTAATCTGCCTGACATGCTGGGAGGTAGGAGGTGGTGTTACTCTCTCAGTATATTGCCAACCCAAAGAGTTTGACTTTTTTTTTAATGAAAGCTGAGTTTCCCATGTAATCACCTGACTCCAGGAGCTGGGGCACCATGGGTCTTCCAATTTGGCTTACTCTGATGTGAAAGAAAGAGAAGAAAAGTGCAAGTTTCACCTTGAGGAAAGGCTGAGAAGGGCTGATTGTGCAGACAGTCCTCCCACCATTCATTGGTGGTCTTGCTCACCCACCCTCTATTGATGTCAAAAATCCCTTGTTTTAAAAAGACAGATCAAATTTAGCCCATAAGCTAGGTTATGGGGGTGGGGGAGTCTAAAAGCAAAAGATATGTTTCAGGGATATGTAAAAATTCAATTGAAACTTTAAAAAAAAATCCCCCCAAAACAACCAAACTTTATCTAACTATGCTTGCAGCTAGGTCATGCTGGTGCCAGAAGCTGCCTGCACTGGGAAGTGGGTGGGTTTATTTTGACTTTACTTCCAGGGAATAAAACACACCAAAAAAAAAAAAAATTAGTAAAAACTTTTCAACGTGGGAGCCCAAAGTTAGGCACCTGAGTAAGTGGCTTGATTTTTTTTTTTCCTCCTGCGTTTTCCAGAAGCCCTTGAGCAGCTGCAGTTCCCATTAAGTTCAGTGGAAGTTGTGAATGCCTGTCACCTCTGAAAGTGCCTTATGTATGGATTTAGGCACCGAACAGCAAGCACCCAAGTTGGAATATTTTGGTTTCACAATGAAAAAATCTTAACCTTTTAATAAACAAGTGATCACGACAAAGGTAGGAAAATTACATTATTTTTATTATTAATATAGTTCCTGGGAGCCCTAGACCAGGACCCTGGGTGCTAGTTGCTGTACAAACAGAACAAAAAGACAGACGGGCTCCAGTGAGCTTACACTGTACCTGTAAAATATGTGGATACAGACAGACAGGGAAGTGCAAGGAAACAATGAGAAAATATGGGTGAGCTTAATTGACAATGCTATCTGCTCACCAGCTGAAATGCATCTGTTTATGTATTAAAAATATAGGTCTGTAGTGGTTTACTGTTTAACAAAGGCTGTAAATTACTTTATTTATAAATAGGATTTAGTGATTCAAAACTTCCCCTCCAAGAACTCCTTTGTTGCATCTTCATACACAGCTTCCGTTAGTATGTTGGGGGAAAGTGTGAAAATAAGGGACCAAAGTGTTTCGCAGATAGGAGTTGAACAACTAAGGCGGGAGAAGGAGGAGGTGCTGTAACTTGGTGTAAACTCTCTACCCCCTAACATTTTGATTTATTTATCATGGTATATCAACAACAGCTTGCTCTAACTCCAAATTGTGAATGTTTGTTTTACCCCGTATCCCCAGGGGCAAAACTCTTAGGTGTGCCAAAGAGCCAGCTTGTGAAAGGAATTCTGGGGGCACTTTTGAAGTCTCACTGAGTGCTTAACTGCCTTTTAAAACTCGGGCCATAAATCCTGTTTTCAAAAGTGACTTGGGCCCTTAGGAAAATGAAAGTCTCCAATAGTTTTAGGCTTCTACGTGTCTAAGTCACTTTTGAAAATGAGATGTGGGCACTTGGGAAAACCTCACCTCTCCCGCCTTTGCAGGCCCCCCGTGGCATGGGGCGGGCGGGCTGCTCGCTCAGGTTTGAAAGCCCCTGCCGCCCTACCCCCTAAACCGGTGCCAGACTTGGGCGTGTATGCAGCGGGGCGGAGTGACCCAGCCTGCCTGGTTACTCAGGTGCAGCCGTGTGGGCAGGAGCCGGGCCGGGGCTGGGCAGGAGCCGGGCCGGGGCCGCTCAGCGCGGGGGGCCAGGGCAGGGTTCTTGGAAGAAGCGTTTTGCCCTTCGCTCGCTCGGGTGCTCTCCCGCGCCCGAGGGCGATTCTGGTTTCGCTTGCCCCCATTGCGTGTGGGGGTTTTTTTGTTTTTTTTTCCCGTTGGTCGCCTCCCCTTGCAGCTGCGTTTGCGAACCGGGGAGCGCTGCGGGCGTAGCTGCGGCTCGCCCCCTGTCTCCTCCTTTCTCCGTCCCCCCCCCCCCTCGCTCCGCCGGGCTGGGGCTGGGCGGCCGGTGCCTTTTTAAAGCGCCTGCGCTCCCCGGCCCCCCTCCGGCTGCGCGGAGCCGCGGGCGGGCGGGCGGGCGCTGGCCATGGCCTCCCCCGCCCTGGGGCCGTGCCCCTGCCCGCTGCTCCCGGACCCCGAGCAGCCGCCTTTCCTGCAGGGCCTCCGCGCCAGCGAGCGGAAGAAGAGCCTCAAGCGCTCGGCGCCCGCCGCCGCCAAGCCGCGGAGGCGCCCGACGCCCGAGCCGCGGGGCGCGGCGCAGGGCAGCGGGCGGGCGGCCCCGCCGGGGAAGGCTGGAGGCGGCGGGGCGCCGGCGGACACGGGGCTCCGCGGCCCCGCGGAGGAGCCCGGCCCGGGGCGCGCGGGTCCCCCGGCCGGGCCGCGGTGGCGGGGGCCGTTGGCGGGCAGCGGCGGAGCCGGGGAGGAGCGGGGGCCGGCCGGCGGCCGCCCCCGGGACCCGCCGGGCTCGGGCAAGCCGCCCCGCTCCGGGCTGCTCCGCCTGCGGCTGCGGCGGCGCTCCGGGGCGCCGCGCCTGCTGCCCGACGTGCGGACCATCTTCGAGCAGCCCCGCGACCCTCGCCTGCGGCCGGAGACCGGGGCAGGGCACCGCTTCGCCGCCTTCGCGCTCGGGAGGGGCTGGTGCGACCTGTGCGGGCGGGCGGTGCAGCAGCGGGCCCTGCGCTGCGCCAGTAAGTGTCTCCCCCCCTCCCTCCTCTGCCGGGGGCTGGTCGCCGCCTCCGCCGCCCCCGCTCCCATTGCAGGTGCCTGGTCGTCCCGGCCCCCCACCATTGCAGAGCACCCCGCAGCCCCTCCCGATCCGAAATGTAATCACCCGCCTCGTTTGCCTTGCAGGGTCCCAACCCCTCAGCCCCCATAACAGGGTTCAGGTATCTCCTCCCTTCAGTGCAGCCCCCCCCCCCCCCCGGGATGCCCCCCACCCCATGGCAGTTGATTGCGAATGGCCGGTGACCTCCAAATCCCCTACCCCACACCCTGCTGATTGTGTCAAGAAAAACCAGCGGGCGGGAATCTATATCTTTTAGAACATAATGTATTGTCTCCGGGAACTAACACATGGTGTCACCTTGTTGCATCTGATTTGCATTCTTGTACAGCGGTTACGATTCCTCTAGCAGAGTGCCGCTGCTTTGTGCAGAAGGCTATTTCAGTAGTGCCTAAGGTGATATATTTATTAGAGGGGAGCTATTTCTTTCTCTGTTTCTAAACCTTGAGTAACCTCCCAGGTGGGGAATATATTTTTCCTTTTTTCTCCCTCTCGTTTTTCCCTGTGGTTTGCATGATCAGTTATTAAACCTATTACATCCCAAAGTATTTACCTTCATTTGCGGTTTTGAGATCATTGTATGCCTTCCCCTTTGCCCCACTGGTAAATCACCTGGTTCTCAGACAGTGTATTCGCAGATTTATTCTTGATTAGGTCACTTGTTTTACCTTCTTCAGTAACTGTAAAGGCTTGCTAAGTACATAGCTGTATTGATGACAGATAATGGTTTGATGCAGGGGGCTGCCTTGCTTTAAAGGGTATCATTGGGATCTAATGAAATATTGTCTTACAAGACTGTGGACTTGCATGGTGCTACGGTGCTCAAATAGATGAGACAGATCAGTTTTTGAGTCTGGCAGCAAAGAGCTTCTTGTGTGTGCGTTAATGTGCTGTAGTCAACTGCTGCTTGGAGAGTTCATTTTGGTCACTAGCACATAACGCCTGTCATTTGGCTTTAAGATTTAGAACAGCTGTTCCATGAGGGCTGGTGACGTTTAATAACAATCTTTTCCCGTCCCTCTCAAAGACTTTCTCGAAAGTCACAAATTCATAGAGTAATAATGATGGTATTGGAAGATGCTCCTACCTTCATTATAGAATTTTCATAGTTTCATGATCTACGATCGTGAAATTCTGACTCCTCTGATGTCAATGGGAGTTGCACCTGCTTATGGGATTTAGCCCCTAGAATGCAGGATACTCCCGAATCATTGCATGATGTATATTTTTCTGCCAAGATGCCATTTGGCAATGTAAGGGCATTTCTCAATAAGCTAAATAACACACTGGGGGGAGAAGCTTGATTGAACTTAATGATCAATGTGGAACTTCTGATGGTGTCAAGGGAACTTGGATTATTGATTTTTTTTTAATTGGCTCTTGTATAGTAATCAAAGCTTAATATTTGATGGGGTGATATACATTTTTCTGTGCCCAGCACTGGCTCTGAATGGCTCATTCTCTCTCCCTTTTTGTAGCTGATAAATATGCTTCCATGTTCCGTGTTGAATGGACATTCACTCTGTGTCTGGGCAATAACATCTACTTGTTTAACTAGCTGAAAATTACATTTTCCTATTACCAACTCCTCTCTACCTTTGTAACTATATTAGCAGTTATAAGGACAGTTATTAGATTCCTCTTTCGAAACGATGGCACTGATAATCTGTGAAGTACTGGATCTGTTTTTTTTTTTTAAGCAGCTAAATATTTCTACAGTGATTTTTCTCTTGTTTTGTATTGTTGATTGTTTTTCTAACCCTGCCTTGTGCAGCGTATCTAATCCTGATGTGCTTTGGAATATTAAACTGCCTTTCAAAATGAACTCTGCGTCTGGCAGGGGATGCATGCTTCAGAGGTTACACTGACAATGCAATGTATGTGCTAATGTACCATATTCATATTCTAAATTACCTGTATTCTAGATATTGATGGGGGCGGGATTCGCTCTGCATGATAAATTCACTCTGCGTGGTGGTTTGTTTCACCAATAGCTTATGGAGGAATATCTAGTTACTAACTAAAGAAACTGAGACAAGATAAGTATACGTTAAATAAATAAAATGTGAATTTTTTTTTTAAAGTAGGTCAGTGTCATTGTCCATCTTGAAACTGCTGGAGTCTGGAAAAAGGAAGCATGTCGGGCGTCTAAATCTCTTAATTCTTAATTATTTTTTTCTACTCTAACACCTGAGAAATTTTAAGCAGGCTGCAAAAACAATCCCGCAGGTGTGATTGGGGCACATGCGCTCAGCTCCATTTTTATTTCCAGCACTGCACAAAAATCCCTCGAAACAAGCAAACCTTCGGCAGCACTTAAAATACTTTGTACCCAGCGCTGTGTTGGCCTCCGCAATGATGGCAGTGCACAAACATGGAAGTAAACACAAAAGCAGACCTGTTTAATTTTGATTCCATTGGCAAAACATGGTGTTTGCTAATAGAAGTCAACATCGTGGTGAAATTACTGTCCTCTCCTCTACTGAAGGCATTACAGTCTCCTGTGCTGTTGGAGGTGCCATCATTCAAAGGAGACCTAAAACCAAGGTCCTGGCCACTTAGGGTTATAAAGGCCCTGATCTTGCAAACACTTACTCACATTTTAACTTTACTATCATGAGTAGGGTCATAGTAGCAAAGTTAGACATGGACTTAAGTGTCTGCAGGATTGAAGCCCAAGATCTTACTGGCACTTCTCACAAGAGTAGGGATGTCAATGTAGGTTCTTAGATTTATATACAGTAAAATATATTTTTTATTTTTCTGGTTTTTTTAAGGTGACCATTGTCATGTTTAATGACCTTTGTTATCTTGAGAAAATGCCTCATGACTGGAGAAGATATTCCACATTTTAATAGTGAAAGGGCAAGAAACTATCTGAAACAGCCGTTGTCTAATAGATGGCAGGGTAGTATTTTCACTTAGCAGAGAAGATCACACTTTTTGGTTTGATTTGTCATTCACTAGAGCATGACATTCACTGATGATAGCTGTAACATGAATCCCGGATATAGCAGGGAAAAAAATGACAAATACACTGAAAATCTCGTATTTGTTCTTTTTCTTGTCGCAGGACCGAAATTGAAATTAATAAATCAGTTTAGTCACCTCAAGAGCAGTGACCGAAGAGCGCAAAGAGTTCTTGGAGATTGATGGCTGAGCCCACCTTCTGCGACTGACACACAGTTCTGTCGCAGTGCTTGGTTACTGACTGGTTGTCTCCATCTTGATGTGATTTGATATTTTGGTCCAGATTTTCAAGAGTGCAGAGTTGGGTCGTGCTATGCTCAGCACCTACAGCTTATTGAGATGTCAGCTTTTGAGGGTTAGGAGCTGTCGTCTTGTTCTGTGTTTGTGCAAAGCCTCGCGGGCTCCTGTCTATGTCGAGGGCTCCTAGGTGCGACTGCAATACAAAGAATAATTGGGGCCAGGTTTTCACAAGAGCTCAGTGTAAAACATGTACCCCATGGGCTGAGCTTTTCTGAAAATCTGGCCTTGATTGTAGGGACTGAGTCCTTTTGACCCTGAGAGCTGCTGCACACCCATGGGACCTCATTCTCTGCTGCCTGGGTCAGTGTAGAGTGAGCCACTTGTGTAAGTGGAGGATTCTTATTGGGGACTGTTCTGCTCTCACTGGCTCTGGTGTAAAGGAATTCCCAAACGCTGGGACCAAGCCCTTTGACTTTGGGGGTGTTCAGTGCCTCATGAGACCTGGCCTTTTGTGTACAACTTAGTACCACAGGGAGAGTTTACAAGCTAGTTTGCTTTCACCCCAACTGTGGTATCTCGTTCTTTCGTTCGTTCGTTCTTCCGTTCGTTCTTTCTTTCTTTTGGTCTGTGCAGCCATTGGACCTTAGGTCAGTAGCAACTCAAAGCTGCAAAAATCTGGAGGCTGTTCAGGAGCCCCTGTGAAATGAGTTTGGCGGTCTGGTTCCTTGTGATAGCTGCCAACATATGAGCTGGGCCCTGCTGTCGGCAAGATCCAGCTGGGAAGCCAGGAGTTTGATTTGGCCCCTGGAAGATGAAATGCCTGTCACTCATCAGCGTGCTTTTCCCTTAGAGTTCAGGCACTTTAACAGGAAGCTTGCTTTGCTGCTTCCCATGTTCATATTCTACGGCTAGATGAAGCATGTCTGTCTCCAGCTCTCATTTGTGATGTTAAATTTCCCCTTCATGAACAATTAATTGTCCTCCCATTCTCATGCAAACGTAAACTTAAATTGCGTGGGTGGTAGAAACTGTGTGAATGTGTTATTTATAACATCATGAAATCTGCTGAGCTTTTCACAGTCATTTCATTTGTTTCCTTGTAGAGAATGAGACAGATGAGTAACAGCCATGAAATAGCCTCACCTTTGATTTGATACATAAATAAAGGTAGTTTTATGTATCTACCAGTGATCGAGGCTGCAGCATTGGATAGTGCTCTGTAATGGGCTGGTCTGTCCACATTCCTGGCAGTGGATGCAGTTTGCATGAGCTTGGCAGACTCTGTTTCTCTGGCAGGCAGGCAGTATCACAGCTTGCTGCTGGTCCATAGGAAGGTGTTGGTTGTGGTGTATTTTTGTGAGGTTTTGTGTGTGGTTTTTTTTTTTTTTGGGGGGGGTGGGGGGCGGGGCAGGCATATGTTCTAATGCTGACCTCCCTGGAGCAATTATTCCCCTGTTCAGCCCTTTCTGGTTTTTCTGCTTTTGGCACTTGCTGGATTCTGAATCAAATGTTTCTGACTGTGATTTACACACTATGGTGTGTAAGCAGGGATCATACACATATCTCTTGGTGCCATTTGTTAATGAAGGGCAAGTGGGAGAGACAGTAGCAGCATATGGTCCTGTTGTAACACATTAAGGTTTTAACGTGGTATGATATTCATTGAGTGTAACCCTATCAACAACATATCACATGGTAGCACAATGTGGTACAATAATATGTCAGTGCCGGTCAATTTGTCACATGTGTTATTTAAATTCCTGCAGAATAGTGTGTGCATCTTACATGCACTTCCTTCCCACCTGCCTTGCTTGCCTCTTATTAAAGTGGTAGTAATAAATGGTGCACGTCGTCTTTGTTCACCAGTGTCAAAAGTTCTGCCATTAAAATTTTCTACATGTTATGTAAAAGGCGAAGCATGATTGACTGTCAAGCATTTAAAGGGATATGGTGCTTTAATTTAGGACCAGATGTTTATATATGGTTTATTTAAAATAAAACCAATCCTCCACCTCCAAAGAGGGAAATTTTTGAAAGAACCTAGGGGAATCTAACTCACTTAAGTCCCTTTGAAAATTTTAGCTTAAAATGTTCGTATGTGGAACGGTTAGGGTGTTACAAGCTCCCTGTGAATAGGTTTTAGGGGGATTGCTCATATGGCTTTGGAATGTTTAAAGACTCGGGAAGAAGATTTAAAAAAGAAAAATCCTAATGCGTTTAGTTAGGAAAACCAAAAAGGGAAATAGGTGTGAACAAAGAGACACAAAGCATGAGTAGTTATAGTATCAAAATTCCAAAACTAAACAAACTGCATACAGGGGCACGGGTGGAGTAAATGTAGGTTATCATTCAGTGGTGAGAATCTGAAGCAATGTTAGTAACTCAGGAAAAGGTATTAAGTATAATGTATCTTCTTAACCAAGACCCCTTGAAAAGTTATGTCCCCCAGAGCAGCAGTGTCTCTCACAGTCAGTGCATTGCCTTCCCTTGGTGAGTCCTGGTTGTACATCTCATGTAGCACAGAAAGTTGCAAATTTCACTCTTGCGCAACTCCTGATTACATGTAAAAGGTGGGTCTGAGGCATGTCTTGGATCCAGATCCAAAGTTGGAGACTATTCACGGTTTCTTTAGTACAGCTCTACCGTTCTGGTTCTGGCCCATCTTAAATATTTAGTTAAATTTACTTTGGCCTATTCTTTAGCAGACAGAGGGCTTTACCTCGAACACTGGGGGCTGTGTGTGTTTCCCAGTTCAGGTTTCTGTCTACATTAATAGCTAACTTCTCATTCCAGTGCAGAAGTTTATGCGCAAAGCAGCACATGCTGAATGTGCAGCAGGAGAGTCCACCAGTGTGAGGATTCAGGGGAGAGGAAGATGTTGTGTCCAGAACTTCCCTAACTTGTTTTTTAGAGATTGTGTGAATGGTTCTGCTATTAGGAAAAGGGGTAGTCGGTGATAGCAGCATGTTGCTGAACAAAGACTGGGGTTTTGGCTGGAATTTTTTCTTTTTGTGTGAACCAAAACCACATTGAAATCCCCTATTTTTGATTTCCCCTTTCTAAACTGATGGCCATAAATAAACCCTTCCCAAGAACTAGTTCGGGCGGGTGGATTCTTTTTGTTTCCTTCTCAATGGAAAAGCTAGGGGTGTGGTGAGAGCAGTGTCTCTGCCATGCTTATGTCAGAGTAAAAACCTTTCGTTTCCTGGAGACTGCCTTCCTTATGGCAGCTGATAGGTTCAGACTGTGTATGTGTGTGTGTGTGTCTCTCTCTCAAGATTGGATCCAAAGGCCATTGCAGTTAATAGTCTTATTGACTTCAGTAGGTTTGAATCAACAGCATCTGTGATTCCCATTCTAGTCAATGGGAGTCTTTCCATCAGCAGTTGGCTCAGACCTTTCACAATCACTTTATATGTGGTGGCTTTGGGTAGGCAGCAGGGAAGTGGCCTGTTCAGTGTGCAATATTCAAGAGTCTTGTTCCTAGCTTCTCCTAGGATGTGACTCAACTCGAACAGAGGCCTGGAGAGAGTAACTTGGGCTGTCGTCTTGGTCTTTTTCAACCGTTCCGTAGGGTGGACTACTGGGTCTTCACATGCAGCCCCATTCATGTCAACAAATGAATGGATGGCAGTTCTGCGTGTGGATCCAGGGCAGCATATGGCCCTTATTTGTCATCCTGTTAATTAATTAAGAAACATTTGGGCTTCAGTCTTTAAGCTGTACTGTTGCAGCAAATGGAATCAGGCATACAAGACTGGACTAGGCTATTGTACACTGTGCTTGTAACGTGTGAAACCTAAAACATGTAGTTTTAAGCATTTGTTTGGTAGCCAGCAGCCTGTGATATGGCATTTTACAAGGTTTCAGCTGAAACACTCAAGATCTCAGTGGGAGAGACCAAATACCAGGCTCTCGTGCTGGCTACAGCTTTATCAGGAAGCTTTACCTGGTAGCCAGGAAGCTGGGAATTTGTTTGGGTGGAGGGAGCTCAGAAAAGAGAAGCATCTTGCAGTGTGCTTAGGTTTGTGACATGGGTGCTGTAGTGGAGCAGAGGGCAATTATTTAAAGGAAATGCTGACAAATTCAGTTCCAAACCCATCAGGTTTCCACCTAGGATTTCAGAGAACCAAGCTGAACTGCTGATGTGAGCTACACTTTTGATAAATCTTGTGGGGAGAGAGGAGAAAATAGGAGTGGTTATTGCTAGATCGGACACATCTTCGATATAGCTAGGACAGCAACATATATAGAACAGCAAATAGAGTTGGGGAAGACTGACCAAGCACTGTCACCATGCATTGATGGTGGTCTGAAATGACTTTGTAGTCCAAGACCTATAAAGGATGGCACAGCTACAGTCATTAACAGTTTAAAGAGTGGTTTCAGATCCTGCTTTTGTTCTGAGGAGTTGGAGCGCTATCATATAGGTACGTGTATATATCGAGTGTGATACGCTTTTTTGTAAAGGAGCGAGTGGAGCAATTAATTTTCAAGTTCTGTAGAGCTAGAATCTTGATATTTGGTTCTCTTCTATTATATCACTGAATATGCAGAGGGAAATCCACATGTCAGCTTGGACCTTTCTATCCAAGGTCCCCTGTCTTTTGTTGTAGAATTGCAGCTGTCTGAGTATTCACTGAAGCTAGAATGTTGAAATCTGGTGCAATCACTGCTTATGGACCACGAATTATGGAGGTGAAGGGGAAATCTCAGATTTGAGATTTGTCATGAGTATTGTAGGTCGCTGAAAGGTCATCAGTCTGACCACTTCCAAAAACTAGATTAATTTATCTCAGAGTTGGCTCTGTTGATTGTGAAGCCTCCTACTTGGAGAGATGAAGGTCATTAGTTATATACAATGGATTGTAGCCAAGGAAGGTTTCAGAGGTGAGTTTACTGTTGGCACTAATTTTGATAGCTACTTCCACCTGAACAAAGGTTGCTGTTGGGGAGTGTGTATATGCACTTCCCCCCCGGCCCTTCCCACCACCACAATAATGTACGTTTGGATTACCACCTGGGGAGAAGATGCATGTTACCAGTCCCCACCATTAGAACTTTGTTACTTGATTAGGCTTGTTGTTTCCCAGCAGTCAAATCACTTTCCCCTTCTCCCAGCCAGTGTCCTTTCATGTGTCCCCCCGCTTGCATCTGTTGTGAAGTCTCATGACTTGCTTTTGTCCTCAGTGAATCCAGGCAAATGTGCAGCCATTGCATTTTGAGTGGCCATAAAATAGCGATCGTTTCATTTGAGTGTTTGTGGCATTTGATAGCATATCCCTGCAGAGTGTCTGCCACAGCAGCCTGCTCTGGGGTTGGAATCTGATGCCTTCAGTCTTCAGCTTGTGTGCATTCAGCTGCGGCAGCCATAACTTTGCAAAGGCAGGAAACCTTTTGGACTAGAGGCTTCTCTATAAGGAAATCTTCCGAATCATTCTGTTTGTGTTCTGCAAGGAAGACTCGTCATGTGACACTCTGTAGCGGACGCCCTTGAAATATACATGGAACCAGGCTCTTCCCTTAGCTTCATATATGCATTGCTCTCTGAGCTCACCTGTGCATCCGTGGACAGGATTTGGCCTTTAACTTGTGCATTGTGGCCCTGATTAAACAAAACATTTAAGGTAAGCGTGTACCTTTAGGCACCTGCTTGAATCCATCCCTAGTCATCAAAGCAATTAAGTGCATGCTTAAGTGCTATGCTGAATCAGGGCCCATTTCCCTAGCAAGGAATAACACCTCCCTGTCTCTCCCCATGGTTCATGGAATGCTGCATGTTTCTAACAGCACTAGTTGTTTAAGGCAGTGCATTTGTTTAGCAGGTGAAAGCGTCCGTTTAATACTGATTCCAGTAAACCTGGGAAATAGAATTTCAGTTGTTGACCTTATTTAATATTTCTCTCTTCAGGAGACCACTTTTCAGATTAAAATGACTGTCTCTTTTTTTTCTTTGTCTGCACTCTCCCCCGCACCATTTAAATTCTTTTCAATTTGGGCATTTGAAGTAAAAGGTGGTCGCTAATAACTCACCCAGATAATTTTTGGAGCAGCATCCTACTACTCTCTCTTGCTAATCCAAACAGGGTAGTGAGACTTTGTCTGAACCCAGCCCTCTGGGCAGCTATGGAGGTGTCACTTTTATAGACAACATGTTCACAAGATTACAAACATAGGTCAGGTGAGGAAATGGTGCTGCTGCTAATATATATGCTTTAAATACATAAACATAAGAACTCTTTCCAGCGGTGGGCAGTGGGTTTTGCAAGTGGAAAGCTGAAATACAGGGAGGTGAGGTGAAGTGACTTGCCCAAGGTCACACAGCACATCAGTGGCAGAGCTGGGAATAGAATCCTGGTCCTCTGTCTCCAGGTTCATTGTCCCAGCTACGGGACCATGTTCCCTGGCTGCTACTATCATTGCAAACCAGTTTAATGCCTGGGGGCAGGAAGGGAGAGGAAATGGGGTTAGGTAACCAGCATGGATTGTAGCTCTTATTTTGCAAGGTAGTTAGTTTTTCTGGCCTAGTAGATTAAATTGGTGTGTTTAGCCTTGAAAGTGTTCCTTTAACATTTATAGAGGTTGACTCAGTGTTGAGTGCCTACGGTGCAGGATGAGGAGGCAGGATTCCTAGTTTTGGCAGGGAGGGGTTTGTGCTTTCAGGGGAGCATTTCCTAGTGGCTAAATCAGGGGGCTGGGAGTTGGAATTCCTGGTTCTATTCTCAGGACTGCCTCTAACTCGCTGCGTGACATAAGGTTAGTCACTCCATCTCTGCCTCTATTTACCCACTTGTAAAATGGCAAGAATATCTTCCAGGAGTATTGCAAAATTTCATTTTTATTTGTGAAGTTCCAACCTTGGATGGTTGTATAAATGCAGGATAGTAGCCATGCTTTGGGATATGGATTGCAGTGATTTAGAGGTTGTGAAGGGCTAGATTTAAAGCATGCTGCTAAACTGATTTCTTTTCCTGGCACTTGGTGCCTGAGGCATGCATTTCTAGTCGTAACTGCAACTATAAAATAAGCAAATTCTCTTCCTCCTTTGGATTAGTGCCTATCTGTGCAGTTTAAATCCATAATCTAGTGTTTAAATTTAACCTGATTTTTATCAGTTATTCCTTTATTTTAGGCTGCAATTAAACTTTTGAGGCTTTGACTTCAGACTCTGAAAACAGCAGAAAGCTATCACTTGAGTGAAAAAAGGATACTGGAAAAAGACTTCCTAATGAAAGGATGGGCCCTGCTCTCTCTCTCTGTCTCTCTCTGGTGTAATCTCTTCCGTTAGGTTGTTTTATCTTATCAAACAAAAAGTCCCAGAAATAGAAAGTTTTCCACGGGTAAGAGAACCAGCCCTGAGATACACAGCACTGGGCTGTGTGCATTCCCCTTAAAAAAAGGAGCCCAAAGTGGCAGTAGAGTAGAAGAGAATATCAATATTATTCAGTCTGCACGGGGGAAGAAAAAGAGCCTTGAGTTGGAAATGTACGTAACTTGCAATGGAACACACTGCTGCTTCCAATAACATTCCGCATCGGGGTGCTGCCCGCTTGCTTCTCTAGCCTGCCTCGGTTGCTTGAGCCTGAAGAAGCTATTGATCTTCTGTTACAAGGATGACACAGGGGAAAGCAGAGGCAGCCGCTTGCTTTGGGGTTGTAACAAAGAGAATACGCAAGATATTCAGGCATTATCCCAAGTCGAAATCTTGGTCCGAGGGTCTGCACCTACTGCGGAGGCCCAGCAGGGAGGTCTTACTGGTTAAAGGTAGGTGCTCTTGCAAGTTGGTATACTAGGCATACTAGTTAATTGTCAACTTGTATCCGGTTGCAGCTACGAGTTAAACATTACGGGATTTGTGCAATTCTGGATTGTTGTATGTATTAGAAATGCAACACATAAGAGATAACAAACTGTAGTGGTTCTACTTTGTAACAGGCCAGATGCTGAGGGTAAACTCCCCTTTGGCTTTGGGTTCTTACATATGTCGATATTGAGGATCTGAAGCAATTCAAAATTCTTCTGTTTAGTCTCAGCTGCTTAAGAATTATATTATGTTTTTCTACAAGTGTGTCCCCAAATGCTGAAGTACCACTATTGTGAGCTGTTGTATTGGGGTGTTAAATTTCTTCTTTTCACCAGGAAAGCTCGACTTTCTAACTAAATGTGACCCTATTGCGTTTGCTAAGAAGCTGGTTTCAAATGTTATGGTTCCAAGATGAAGTAATTGTACATTTCTCAAGAGTGTTTTCACAACAGTTATAGTTTGGGGATGGTTTTTGGGTATGCTTGTTCTGAAACAATAAGGCAAGATTTATTTTATTCACTTCAAAAATTGGGTTTGTCGTCTCAGGTGAAAATATTTTACTGTGAAATCTTAGGACTGCAGTGGAGACTAATCTTTTAGACAAAATGGTATCTGCAGTTCATATACTGTGTGTTAACCAGGAAGTCAAAAAAGGCCTCTTTTAAGGATGACTCTCTTGAATATGAGCAGTTCAAATTAATATCTGTTGGAAAACAGAACAGGTTTAAGTCTATCATTACTTAAGTTGGTGACACCTTTTAGATTGCCCCCTCCCTTGGAATTTATGTGACAATGGAGATTCGCTTTCATCAGGTTTAAAGGGCCAGACGCTGCAGTCGTTACTCAGGTAAAATGCCCATTGATGTCAAGGTGTTTTATCTAAGTTCAGGTTGAAGGACTGAACCCTCTGTCGTCTTATGTTTGAAAGATAAGTGACAAAGAGCTTTGAAAATCAAATCTCCTATAAAGTGTGTGGTGTTTGTGGAGTTAATGGGGAAATTGCTGGAAAGGCAGACTTTGAAAGTGACTGAAAATGACTATGAGCTGTAGCTCACGAAAGCTCATGCTCAAATAAATTCGTTAGTCTCTAAGGTGCCACAAGTACTCCTTTTCTTTCTATGTAACTTTAAGGGATTTAGATGATTTGTGTTTAGGGGTCCCCTTTCATCATTGCTAAGATCATCTTAAGCACTTTGTGGAACTGCTGTATTCACTGCCATGAGTTTCCTGCTAAAATATCACTATATTTGGTACATAGATTTATCTTAGTGACTACCCCATGACCTTCACAGAGAGCGTGTTAGGCTGCTGAGTGCGTGAAATGGGAACTGGCTGATTCTCTTGAACAGCAGGCCAAGAATTATTCGGCAGTCGTTTCCCTTTTCTTTTTGCCTCTGAAATTTGAGACAGGGCTAGAGATTTAATAATATCAGTCAGGTGTGGAATTGTAGAACTATGGTCAGTGGGGCTGCGGGGTTGCTGCTACACCCAGCTGCTGTGTTCTAGTTAAATTGTGTCAGCGTTTCCATTAGAAAATGTAGTTTTTAGAGGATTTTACTAGCTGGTTGTCAAGTGTTTGGGGTTTTTTGTTTTGTTATTTTTTGTTTGTAAACCTCAAGCTGAAATTTTAGTATATTGGGTCTCCAGCTGTGTTTGCACTGGTGCACGTGGGAGGATAAAGCCCTTATGCTCTTCCCAGGAACGCTGTTTTTTACCATCTGGTGTATTTTAAAGGCCAATAATTTCTTTTTCCAGCTCCCTTTTTTGAACTGGGACTAAAGCAATCTGGGAAAAGATTTCTTAGCCCAGGGGGCGTAAAACTTTTTCATAGTAAGGGATGCATCTTCAGTATTGTCAACCCCCAGCATTCAAAAATGTGTCAGGCCTCAAAAAATCACAATTGGCTTAAAAATCGTGAGATTTCAAATAACGAATGTTGTACTCTTTTTATTTAGTGTCTGTCCTCTGATGGTGCACCCACGTCTCTCTTCCAAGCTTTTCTCCATGGCTATGAGAGCTAGCTTTTTCTTTTTTTTTTAACGAAAGCAATGAGTATCTGTTATCACATGACTCCTGGAGCTGGGGCTTTAAGGAAAACATCAAATATTGCAAGACTTATTATAAAATCGTGAGAGATGGCAGCATTGCTTTTTAACAGATAGTTACATGGACATGTCCCCTCCCATTCACAATTGAATGGATTGCCTTCCATTCATCTTAGCAGCTGGAAACGTTTGGCCAGCCTGCTTTTCAGATCACAGTGTGAGAACTGTTGGTTTAGCAGAAACCAGAGTGAGCGGGGTAGAGAAATTGCCCCAAACCATCTTCACCACCCACAGGTCTCATCTCAGGAACCAAGTTTCAGAAAGTTCTTGTGTATAAAAGCTACTGAATATTTTAAATCTTTTTTCAATTTAAAATTTGTGGGTAATCTTTATTGCATCCCCCAGGTAGTTTGGTCTTGAGGTTAAAACCTCTCCTCAGGACACCTCGGTGCTTTTCCTGCTGCTAAGAAGAAGTGTGGTTGGTAATTAGAGCAGAAGGCTGGTTTTCAGGACTCCTTCATTCTCTTCCTGCCTCTTCCATAGACTCATTACATTACCTTGAGCGAGTCACTGTTGCTTCTCTCTGTGTTTCATTTTCTCCTTCTGTACATTGGGATAGTCAAGGATTATTCCTTAATTCTGTATGAAGTACCTGGCGCTCTTTTTTAGGAACTCGCAGATCATAATAGTAATAAATACCCATCCCATAGGTCTACCCTGAGGCTGAATTAAATGTTTGCAAAGTGCTTTGAGATCCTGTGGCTGTGTGCTGTGCAGGTGCATCATCACAAAGTCTAAGCATAGTTGAGCATTAGAATTACAGGGTAACATTCAAAAGAAATATAACAAGAAAATACTGTAATGAGACTTAGACAACAGCAGTAAAAGTGAAGACCAAGAGAGCGTGCAGCAGCCATGTTGAAACCCTAGCACGTCATGTAGGAGACAAGGAAGCCGGTTTAAATATGTTGTTGCTATTTTAAATCCTAGCTTCTGTTGATTGGGCATGCTTGCTTTGTTCTATGCAACTTCAAAATTGCTTTGATTGGAAAAGCAAGAGAGGATGTTTGGCAGCTTAACAGTTCCTCTCCTAGCAAACTCTGCCTGCTTCTAATATCTTGAAAAAAGGCCATGATTCCCGAGGGCCAAACTTGGCGTTCAGCTATACCAATGTCACTCTGACATGACTCAGTTGAAGTACATAAAATTGTCCCCAATTTAAACTGGTGTAACTGAGAGCAGAATCTGGTCCTAGCTACGCAAGTACGATGGAGGAATCTGGCCAATGGAAGAGGTTAGAGATGTACAATTCTCTTGGAAACTGGGTTGGCAAAAGTGTTTGTGCTTAAACCTGCAAGAGGTGCCGTTTGGTTTGTGCATTTGGGGAGGAGATGGAAGGAAATAGCTTCCTCTGGGGGGACTCACATATCAGCTCAAAGAGTCTCTAATTTTAGCTGGACAAAAAAATAATTAACCTCTGTTTTTAATGGAGGACGACAGAGATTCTGATCGATCACTAACTCCGATGCCTTTGTGGGAATTTATTTACATGTTGGATAGAAATTCAGTTTCTGTCAAAGTTAAGCGTCTCTTAATTTGGATGTAAAATAGCTTACTCCTTGAGTGGAGGCATCCTACTTCAGAGGCTCTTGGCAAACCCTGTCACGTGGCTATATCCTAAAGCTGGGTTCAGTTTCTAAAATTAGCTTTCCCTACAAGTTACTGAAGTGATTATGTCTGTTAATAGGTGATAGTGACGAGAGAGTGTCATAGTAAATCCCATAAAGAAATGCCTAATAACAGTGGGCCTGATCCTGAGGGTTGGTGAGCAGCCACAGCTCCCGTTGACCTCAGTGTGTGTGTGGGGGGAGAGGGGGGGAGTGGAGTGGCGTTACGGGTGCGGAGCTGCTTCCAGGGTCAGAGCCGATAGCAGTGTGGTTTTAAGTTATTGGTGAACAGACCAAACCATTGCAATTACAGTGAGAGCTTCTCTGTCATGCTATCAGTGCAGTCCCATCCAGAGCAGGCTACAACCCCCAGGATATTATAGTGGTGAGGCTGGCCATATAAGTACTGAGATAGTGGGAGAATGGTGCAGGGAAGGGGCCAGCTTCAAAGAGTTTAGGCTTTGTTTGGTAAACACCCAAAAGTTTGGCTGCTGTTTCTGCAAACTTGGGCTGGGAATTTCCCAAGAAGAGGCTCTTTCCCAGTGCTCTCTAGCCCTTTCACTTCCCTTTTTGGGCTGAAAAGATAATGAGAACAACTTGGGTCCTGGCATCCGAGAATTTTTTGCTCTTCCCTTATGGAGAAATGCTGCAGTTTTCTAGGAATGCGTCCCACACACTACAACTGGCAGCAGTGCTAGGGAGAATTAGTGTTGTTCCTATAGAACGGTGGCTCTCAACCTTTCCAGGCTATTGGACCCCTTTCAAGAGTCTTTGTCTTGTGTACCCCCAAGTTTCACTTCACTTACAATCTTACAAAAAACAGACATAAAAACACAAAAGTGTCACAGCACACTGCTACTGAAAAATTGTTGACTTCCTCATTTTTACCATATATTTATAAAATACATCAATTGGAATATAAATATTGTACTTGCATTTCAGTGTGTAGTATACAGAGCAGTATAAACAAATCAGTGTCTGCGACTCTGTCTATGACTTTGTACTGGCTTTGCTAGTGCTTTTATTGTAGCCTGTTGTAAAAATAGGCAAATAGCATTATGAAAATTGGGTCTCTTTAAAGTGTCACAAGTTGAGCTCTTAAAGTCACTAGTTGCTTCAGAAAAATCCTGGATGTGCAAAAGTGGGGTTGGGAAGGGGAGTGGACCTGAACCTATCATAGCCCTTAGCCCATTTTGCAAACCAAATTGTAAGTTTTTATGGGGTAAAGGCAGGGAGATTGAATTATCAGGTCACCTTTTTGTAGCAGCACCTTTCAAAGGAATGTACAGAAATTGGGTGACTGACTCCCTTAGACTGCTTTGAAAATCCCAGCCTACAAATAAATACATAGGAGAGACCCCTCAGACGGTTCTGGATCAGTTGATGGTCCGTACATCACAAGTGGTTCACGGGAGCCCATCTTGGTAGTGAGTAGAATGAAGCCTCTTGAAAGCTAGGCCATGTGTAGCATTGGGAGCAGATGTGTCTGTGAAGCTCTTTGTCTTGTACAAAACATAGAAGGTGGAGATTTTGCCCTCCTGGATTCTTTGTTGGTGTCAGCACTAGACCCATGGCAGGGAACACATACCTTCTGGTTCCCCCTTGAGGCTTCTGTTTCCACCTCGCTGCTATTAATAGTGTGAAACTGTTTCTGTGGAGAAAAATAAGTAGACACATGACTGGGGCTGGAGAGATCCATGTTAGATACAATAGCCCCTCCTTGTGACTCCTGTGTTGAACAAAACTAGGGCTGGTTGGGAAAAGATATATATTTCCCTTGTGAACAATTTGATGGAAAATTTAAGTTTTTGTTTTGTTAGTCAACATATTTCAGTATTTTTTTTGTAAAAAAGTAAATTTTCATTAAAGTGGAAATTTTCTTGTAAAGTTTCCATTCAATTAATAAGCAGTTTTTCCCCATTAAAAATAAACATTTGGATGGAAATTTTTTATGACTAGCTCTAAACCAAACCCTTCTGGAGGTTCAAACAATACATCAGCTTTCCCATGCATCTGGAAACACTTTGATACAGTAAGAACGTCTAGTCTTGTGGTGTTTCCACTCAGCCTGGAAGAAGGAAGCACCAGCTGTCTTCTGACCAAGCCCATTCTTGTTCACTTTCATCTCCCAGCTTTGTAGCCTCAACAGGAGGGGAGGGTTTTGGTAAGGGTCAGGTCAGTAATGGCTCTATAGGGTTCCGCTCTGCGTATTCAGGTACCTCCTCCCCAACGCTTTGTGTGAGCCTATGTTTTTGCTTTTCATAGGGAGTTCTGGTTTGGCTTTTTTTTTTAATTAAGTAGTATGTCTGATTCAGCTGAGGGGTTTTTTAGGTAGGTATCTGTGGAAAGATTAACAAAAAATGATCAAATAAAAAGGTATGTATCTAGTGCTGATGAAGGGTGCTGAATGTTTTTTACGCACGGGCCAGGTAAAGCATTATACAGTGGCAATATCAGCTTGCATCTCACCCTTGAGCTGAAGGGACCATCTCCAAGACTGAGTGAGGACAGGGCAGCCTCCATGGCTTGTTCAATCATTGTTTTCTTTGTTGAGAATGCCAAGAATGTGGCCAGTTGCAGTGGTGCTGGTACACTCCCTGGGACTTGGCCTGACGCACTCAAGTAGCGGCTGAAAGATGTTCCTGACCTTGGCTGGGTTTGAAGGGGTAACACAGAGGTGAAAGGCTCTCTAGCCCATTCCCAAGCATCTGAGCCATCCAGTGCCATCTGTAATGCACCTTTGGTGTGTTTAGAAACTTTGGGGGAAGGACACCATTTACAAAGAAAATGCCTTTGAACTTTATGACCATTGTACAGTGAGCTTTGTGGAGGGTACAACCACAGAAATTAGACTTACGTAAGGTAGTGCAAAGCTGTCTCAAGGCGCCTTGGAAATTGCCTGATTATCCACGGAAGGTTGTCTGAGTGCATATATGGAATTGAAGTCAAAAGGGATCCTATTATCTTAATATCTAAAACAATCTGCTGGTTAAATTTCTTGGTGTGCATTGGGCTATACTCAGTCTCTGCTCCCAATTCTCATCCTCAGAACTCTGTTTTATCTTTTGTTACTCTCTGCCTTTCCATGCAGTAAATCAGCTTTCATTACAGGAACAATTAAATCATGCATAGTCCGTGCAGATGGTAGGGAGAGCTGGAAGAAGGTCACAGCAGCAATACAGAACCCATCGTTCATGAAATTCCTGTTAAAAGGAATTTGTGGTACTGGGAAAGATCTGGAGTGAGGCTGTTGTGATTATTTGTTCTCAAATGCTTGTGATCCTCAACCTGTGTGCGTTACTGAATTGGTTTCCCAGAATGCCCCCTCCATCCAGCCAGCATGTGCTGCTTTCCCTTCGGCTCTGGGTTCTCTGACTCCTAGCAGAACTCAGTCTGCAGCAACTCCCAGCTTTGTAATTGCATGAAGAGCTGGAAGCCGTTTCTGGGACCCAGCCCAAAGTTTATCATCAAGGTTTAGGGAGGGGGAGATGGGAATGGTGGTCGGATCAGCTGGAAGTATCCGCACTGGCCCTTGTGTCAGTGGTCTGGAATTACTGCTTTCTGAGCCAACCCTGACTTGATCTAGGAAGGGGAGAGGGGATCTGAGGCTAGTATGAAGTAGGGGAGGGTTACGTTAATTGCTTCAACTCTGCCATGAAGTTTTTGAGTTGCATGTCACTGCACTTACATGTACCCCTCAGGTGCATCTTTCCAGAATGCGTGCTCCAAAGCTCCGTTGTGTTCAACCCAGACTGAGGCTGGTGGTATCTAAACAGGTGACCACCTTCTTTCCCCTCCTGCTGAGAGAGAGGCTCACAGTCAGTGTAGGTGATAAAGGATCTCCGGACCACAGACTTCTGACCTTTGTTATCTTCAGATGCTGAGCTCTTCCCCTCACGCTTTGCATTAATAACCTTGGGCCTGGATGTGCAGAGTTAGGCTCTAAAGTCTGTATTTAGGAACCTGAATAAGAGGCCTGATTCTGAGAGGGGCTGACCTGCTTTCTAGCAGTTCTGAGTTTATCAAAATGATCATGTTTATTAAGGTGCCTAAGTACAGGCTTCGGGGCCTAATTGTAGGGCACCCAGATTTGAAAATCTTGGTCTGTGGTGCCTTAAAAAGTCTGTGGCTTGTTCTAAGACTTTCCAATTCAGAAGGGTGGCCTAAAGATTGCTAAAGTCCAACCTGTTGCTCCACATGGGGTGAAGACAAAGTTGATCAACAGAATGTTTTTTATGGTGGCAAACTCTCCCATGTGACTTCTCTTCTTTGTCCAAGGGAGATACAAGTAGAGTTGGGCAGGAAACAGCTGTTCTGTCCTGTGAATATTTTTGAGATTTTTTTTCCTCATTTTGAATCATGACGAAAAGTTAAAATTTCAAATATTCGTGAACGAAAGTTTCTTCCATTTTAGGTAAATCAGAATATTCTGATTTTGACCTTTTAACCTTTTTTATTTTGTCTAGTTTGCTTAAATTTGGAAATGGGAATCAGTTTGAACTGGAAAACCTGGAATTTTTCATTTTGAGAACGTTTCATTTTGACAGTTAACGAACCTTTTTCCCTGACATTTTCTTGCGTCGGGAAATTTGTTGAACCCAAACTTGTTCCGTAGACTGTCAAAACCAAAATTAAGTGGCATTTTTCAATGAAAAATGATTGGTCAAAAAATTCTCATCTGGCTCTAGATATAAGTAACTCTGATAGTGTGCGTATATTTTTGAAATGGCCCATGGGCTCCAATGTACTGGAAAGGGTTAGAAGCCCTGCAAGTACTTCAGTAATATTGAAGATTTCGAATGTTGTTGAGCTGGCAGACACTTCTGCTTTAAATATGACATTCATAGCATTACTGAGACTGTTTCCATCAGGCAACAAGTCTTTCTTGGTCAGCGCACGCTTGGGGAGTCTCAGATTTTCCGTTTGCCAAGGCTTCCAACAATAATGCTGTGTAAGGTCTATTTCCCTAAACACAACCGCGCTGCAGTAAACACCCGTTCTTTCCAGTGGCCGGTATGACATGCATCTGATGAGCCTCAGCCACATTCCCGGTGACAGGAGTCAGTGTTGCTAATACCACAACCACAGCTGGATCTAATTGGCCCCCTCAGCAGAGAGAGATTAGGGACAGAGCAGGCCGAGGGAGCTGGAGTGCCCCTCTCCGCACAGAGACGGAGCAGTTTAAGGGAAGCTTGTGCTACGGCTGCTGCGGTGTAGGGAGACCAGAGTTCAGTCCCCAGGGCGGTCACGAAAAGCTCCTTTCGGTCATGCTGGATTGATGCACGTGAAGGAATAAATGCGAGAGACGAACCTGAGCCAAAAAGTTGAGGTGGGGATTCGCCCACCTGGATAGTGCTTGGCTCAGGGGGCTTAACCCAGAACCTCAAGAACGAACGTGTTTGCAAAGCTGAACCTTTCCAATGGGGTTCTGTGACAAAACACTGCCGTACAGGTGAACAAGCTAAATCCATCTGAATTCCTGGTACGATTTCCAATGGGGTGCGGAGCGTGGAATACAGAATCCATCTGCCAAGGGAATTGGCGAGTTGAATTTTTGCAAGGGAGACAGATTTTTTTATTATTTTTCTTTTAAATCCTTATTTATATCCTGGCAGCATGTAGAGGCCCCAGCAAAGACCTGCCCCTCATTGTGCTTCATGGACAATAAGAGATGGTTGTGCCCCTAAAAGCTCACGGTAGAAATAGACACATGGACAGAGGGAGCATCGTTATCCCTGTTTTACAGTAGGGAAGCTGGGTCCTGGAGGGAGGAAGCAACTGTCGAAGGGTCTGTGGCAGAACCAGAAATGGAACTCGGATCTAATGAGCTGCTGCCCAGTGGTTTAAACACAAGACCATCCTTCTCCATCTCTCTCAGTGGGTGTTGAATGCTGTGTGCTCACCCCAACGGAACAAATGGTTCCGATTCAGTTCACCTTCATCCTAACTTCCGTTCAGCTCAGTCATCCCACCGCACAGACTGGGCTTTTCCCCCCTCCAGCTGCTCTAGGTGAATGCACAACTCAAGCAGAACGGTCACCTCCTGCAAAGCATTTGCACATGGCCCTTACTGAGAAGATGCTCTGATTGCCCAGAAGGCCGCGCATTACAATTACTGGGTAACCGTTCAGCTTGTCTCTAATTAAAAAAAAAAAAAACAATCCTTCTTGACTTGCCCCCAGGCATATTTAAGCAAATTGACTCTAAATAGAAAAATGATAAGCAGCTCACGGCAGCTAACTGTGAAATGATAAACGACTTCCCTCTCCCTCTTGAGATTGCTAATGCCTTCCCCTCAGGCACCAGCTCCTCAGCTTCTCTGATTCTCAGTCATTCCCCCACCATTGCCAGAGCAAACCTGGGGTATTCCTTCCTTCACCTCTCGGGCCAGCGTTGCCAACCCTAAGCATTCAAAAATCACGCATCAGGTTCCAAAAAAAGATGGGATTGGCTTAAAAATCATGATGTTTTTTAATTAATATGTTTTGGTTTCTTTTTTTTTTTTTTTTTGCGCTTTTGAGATTTTTAGGAAGCACAGTTTCAAGCTTTTTCCCAACAACCGTAAGGGCTAAAACATTTTCATTGTTTAAAGAAAAAAAGCTGAGATGTTCAGCGTCATCCCATGACTCCAGGAGCTGCGGCTTTAAAAACCCAACCCCCCCAAATTGTGATGCTCATGGTAAAATTGTGCGAATTGGCAACACTGCCTTCCACAGTTTCTATTTTCTTTTTTTAAAAAGCTACTGAAATAACATTGATAGTCCCGGGAACGTGGGCATCGCCAGACGGGAGCAGACCAGAGGGCAGCTAGCACAGTATCCTGTTCTGACAATGGCCTACGCCAGCTGCTTCCTACAAAGGTGTAGGAGACACGAATGTCCGTTGTGGAGTTTAAGATACTTGGCCCCCCAATGCTGTCGTATCCGAGTGCCTCACAATCGCTAGTGAACTTAGCCTCGCAACACCCCTTTGAGTACTGTTATCCCCATTTTACAGATTGGGAACGGAGGCACAGAGTCCGCGCTGCAGCGAGGGGAGCCTTCCAGCCCAGGTCGGTAGATCTGTGCTAGCAGGACTTGAGCGAGCCTGCTGAAAGTAGCAGTGTCGATGTTGCGGCTCCGGCAGCCGCTTGGGCTCTCCAGCGCATCCAGCCCCTCAGGTTTGGGAGCCCAAGCGGCAACGTGCACACTGATATTTTTTTTTTTTGCGCGCTAGCTGGAGCCCTTCTAGTGTGAGAGTCTGTCGGCCTGGCCTGGGAGACTGGCGCACCGAATCTTGTAAAATGGCCACACAGGAAGTCGGTGATGGAACAGGGACTTGAACCCAGGGCTCCCAAATGCAAGGCTAGCCCATCCTTCTTTGTGTTCCTTCCATTGTGTAATGACCTGCCACGTAATGCATGGGTTAGGCCCTGACACTCAAATGATGCTGAACATATAAATTGCGTCCCTTCAGATCTAAGTGCAAGATTTTTTTTTTTTTTTTAAGGAGCTCATTTAGGTTATCTTGAGCCACTTCCCCTCTCCCCAAGCCTGGTGAGTAACAAGGGATTTCTCTCTGTAAAGAGGCTACTTGTTTTAATTGATGGGGATCACAAATTTCCTGCTAGACATTAGGGCTGCGGCATGTTTTAATTGATAAAGGAATAGGGTGCGGGCTTTGTGAAATCGCACTTGTTTTGAGCAAATCTTCTATTGATAGTTAAAGCTACAATTAGTTTAGCCTCCAAATGGAAGCTTTGTGTTTAAAAATCACAAAACCTGCTGTAAACAGGAATAGCTTTGTGATTTTAAATAAAATCAGTGTAGATTAGTGGTTCCCAAACTAGGGGCGCTGCTTGATCAGGGAAAGCCTCTGGCGAGCCGGGCTGGTTTGTTTACCCGCCACGTCCGCAGGTTCGGCCGATCGTGGTTCCCAATGGCCGCGGTTCGTCGCTCCAGGGCAGTGGGGGCTGTGGGAAGTGGTGTGGGCCGAGGGATGTGCTGGCCACCCTTACCGCAGCCCCCATTGGCCTGGAGCGGCAAACCGCGGCCAGTGGAAGCCGCAATTGGCCGAACCTGCGGACGCGGCCGGTAAACAAACCAGCCCGGCCCTCCAGGGCCTTTCCCTGAATAAGTGGCATCCCTAGTTTGGCAACCACTGGTGTAGGTGGTTTTGTGTTGGGGGTTTAAATATTTCCCAGCAGCATAAGCAGCCCAGGACATGAGACGTGACAGCCTATCTTTGCTGTCTAAGCAGAGTAAAACTCTAAGTATAGCACAGATATTAGAAGAAATGTTATATATTAAATCTGTGCTCAGTTTTAACAATCTCGGGTATTAGGAACACAGGTAATAAAATCTTGTTAAATTAAAATAAGCTTTTCAGCCCCATTTCAGCCAAGCACATAACTATAATGGAGTGTTCTCGACTTCATTGGAATTTAAGCACATGCTTGAGTGACTTACTGAATCCAACTTTAATCCAGAGTGTGTCTCTTTAATTCTGAAATACTACGCTCTGTAAGGCCACAGTCCTGTAAACTGAAAAGGAGGACTTGTGGCACCTTAGAGACTAACCAATTTATTTGAGCATGAGCTTTCGTGAGCTACAGCTCACTTCATGCATCCGATGAAGTGAGCTGTAGCTCATGAAAGCTTATGCTCAAATAAATTGGTTAGTCTCTAAGGTGCCACAAGTACTCCTTTTCTTTTTGCAAAGGCAGACTAACACGGCTGTTACTCTGAAACCAGTCCTGTAAACTCTTTCTCTTAATGAAATGTCCCTGATCATGCAGTTTCATACATGTGGCTGGATCCTCACATGCAGACCCGTTGACTTCGCTGGGACTCCACATGGACGGACGCTCATGCCCGTGTGCTATCTTGCTGAAGTCAGTGGGCCTCTGTGCAGCGCTCAAGGGACCTGCCCACATGGATCACATTGCAGGATTGGAACCATCATGCCATTTCTGTGCGTAGTCCCATTGCCTTGGAGTAGGGCTATTCACAGGGTTGTGTACTATCCAGAGTAGTGAGTATTTCCAGGATTGGTCCTAAACCTAGAAGTATGGTCATTGTCGAGCTATTTGGGAACAGGGTTCACAATCCAGGGGCTAATATCCAAATCTGTGTGGCATATCCAGTCTTCTATCATCCCTCTATTTTGTGGGCGGTTGGTTTCTTTTTGTGGGTTGTTTTTCTTTTAGACTTTCTCTTTTTAGTTCAATAATACATTAAATTATGGTTTGAATACACTTATCCCCCAGTCCTTATTTGTTTGTGTAGTCCCAGTGAAGTCAATAAGATTGCGCATGTGAGTAAATCAGGCTCTCCTTGAATCTATGTTCCAGAGTGAGAGATATCATATAGATTGTGTGTGTGTTATAAATAAAATCGGTGATGCACAAGATTCTTGGTGTTTTCTATTTGCTTGTAATGCAGTGGAAAAGGCTGCTTTTTGTTTATACAGTCACCTTATTTTTCTTGTAAACGTTAATACAAAAATCTGGTAAAGCAGATACTGTTTTAAAAATACTCTGTCAATGCTACAGTGTAATGCTAAAGATCAGAATTCTTTAGGGGTGTGTGTCATATCTCTCCTTGCCTTATTTTTGCGTTTTGTTTTGTATCAGATCAACAAAGCCTCATTTTTTCCTGAGCCCATTAGATTGCAGAGCGCCCTGGGAGGAGGAGGAGGAGGAGAATGATATCTGTTGTTAAAGGACTTGGTGCACCTAATGGTAGAGCATGCTTTATCAGTAGAGTCTAAAATCTGTGTGTGTCCTATCTACGTCTTGGGTAGGTTTTATGAGTTCTTTTTTTCCAGTGACGGTTTTGAAGAGCTGGTTGTTTTCAGCCATAGAGTTTCCGTTTCACACCCCCACACCCCCATTTATGTAAGGAGATTTAAACATCACTGATATATGTGGAATACAGATGAATGCGCAGATTTTTTTGTCCTGCGATTGTGGAACTGTCTGGGATCAATTTCACACTTCCCCTGGCAAGCGCTGTGTCTGCAGCTGCCAGAGTGAAGACAAGAGTGAGTAGCGAAACCTGGGGTTTGGCAGGGAAATCTGTGAAAACTTTGAGAAATGAAAGCTCAATTGAGGTTTTGTGATTGGAAAAAACCCACAGGGTGGCTTGGTGGGGTTTGCTCCCTGTCTCTGCTCATGCCAGGTTGCACTCTCTTTTTCTCTTTTTGTTTTTTAGTTCTCAAGCAAAAGGGAAAAAAAAACCCCTGCTCTGTGTAGGCTTAATTTTCCAAGGGATCAACTACCACAATCAGAACGGGTTGAGATCCCACCATGACACAAAGGTTAGGTCTGCATTCGAGTTTTTTAGCTTGAGTGAATTGATAGTTGACTCAAATTAATTGGCAAACATGTTTGCTCATGCGAGGCTGGACACTCCCTAAATGTTAACAGTAAACTGCAACCTTTGGGGGGTGTCCCCCCTAACGTTATGGAAGTTGTTAGCCAAATCGACGTCATGGGCGATAAATTAACTTGTTAAAACGTTCATATAAATCTACCCTTTGTGTCAGATTTCCAAAAGAGCCCAGCACCCTTTGTGAGGAATTTTAAAAATTTGGCTCTATAAGTCTTTCTTTATTTTACATGTAAGCTAAGGAGGTGCTAATAGGAGTCAAACATCTGTCCTAAAATGTACCATCGGGGATAACTGAGCTGTGCAAAACCTATGAACCATTTTGTTATGTAATGTTCGAGGATGAGTGAGGAGACTAAATGATCTCTCAGTGTATTGAATGTATTACAGACTTTGGCACCCTTTTTCAGATAGGATGTAAAATGAAGGTCCTCTGGTTATTTGTGGTAAGGGATGGAGTGATAAATCCTGTTGTTCTTTCCAAGTGCTAGTTTGGGTGACTGCAGTGTCTCCCTACGTTCCCCTGGCAGTATGACTGGGATATGAGACTCTTCTCCAATTCCTGGCTCTGCACTGCACTAAGGTCCTTTGCTGTAAGTCCTAGCGGTTCTACAAATCCCTTTATCTGAGGATCATGCAAAGTGCATTACAGAACTTAACGAATTAAGCCTCACAATGCTCTTGTGAGGTAGATCAGTGTCATCCTTATTTGCGTAGATGAGGTGTGTTGCTGGGGGGTCACGTGAAGTTGCGGCAGAACTGGGAGTAAAACCTCAGTCTCTACACTCCCAATCCCATACTCCAACCACAGGATCACCCTTCCTTTCCTAAGGCTTTTCCGCCTTATTTCAGAGCTGATGTGCTCGGTGAGCTTTCTGGTGCTGCTGGAGCTCTGGAAGGAGCCAGCTGTGTCTTCCAGTTGTGCAAAGTTTAAAAACCCTTCCAACAAACTGTGAAACAGCAAGGGGGGGAAAAAAACTCTAACAGTAATCCCTTCATTGAGCTCTGTGGAGGCAGTGTGTGCTCAGCCTGGCAAGGCGGAAGGTTACCTTGCAATGAACCCTTAGTGCCCTCTCAGGTTGTATTATTGTTGGATTCCAGTTACAGGAACATCCAGTGCTGATGTTGATGAGTTGCTTTGGGAACAGGGAACAGCTGCTTAGAGAAATTTAAAAGATCCTGCTCCTGTCCTGGGTATTGCTCGATAGTAACGCAAGCTGCAGAACAGTTTGTCCATGCTTGGTCCCCTGTGGTGGAATTGCATTTGCTAGTCAGAGCAGGAGTTCTGGGCTTAGAACTCATGGGTTCTCTTACCAGCTTGGGAGGATGGGCAAGGGAGCGGGGAGCGAAGAGGGGGATGATAGAAGAGGGTTTTGACTAGGGGATTGAGGTCCTGGCTTTGTAACTGACTAGGTGTGTTGCCTTGGGCAGGTCACTTAACCTCTCTGTGCATTATCTTACCCATCTGTAGAATGGATACCATAATTCTCCCTACCTCAAAGGGAAAAATAGCTAATGTTTCTAAAAACACTTTTTGGGTTAGTCAGACAAAAGGGGCCATAGAAGTGCAACTAACAAAGCCATAATATTTGTAAAACTGGTGTTTGACTCCTAAGAGATGGGTCTTTAGCTGTCCTTTCAAAGCAGAGCCCCTTTTTTACTCTAAAAAAATGTCTTTTAGTTGTGAGACTGTTGGCCATTTGGGAAAATCAATCTTAACTCAAACAACACACACTTTCAAAACATCTCAGCTTTGGTTTAGACTAAATGTTACTGTGTTGTCTGAAATGTCAACTAAATGCGCCGTATGGTTTAAATAAAAGAATGGCAGATTAAAGGAAATGTGGAGTATGCCTGTGAATATTTATTTGCGTCAGAATAGGGATGAAAGCCCTTTAATGAGGGATTCTTTTACCTAACACTAATATGATCAAGACTCTCTAATAGCTGCTGTGTGTGCGATTACACCAGTGACTGAATCCTGTACTGAAGAAAACAGCCTAAGCAAGCAGGGATGTGGACAAATGTCTACTGCCATGAGCCTGGGACTGAGGCAACAGGACTCCTGGGTTCTGTTCTTACATCTTCTATTGACTTGCTGTGTGAGCTGGGACAAGCCGCTGCTGAATCTTTAAATGTGACCCCTGGTTTTTGGGTGTCCAGCTTGAGGAATCTTGGGCCTGGTTTCTAGGTGCTCAGCTTCTCTGCCCATCAGACCTTAGGTGTCTCCAGCTGGGCTTCCAAAGCCAGTGGCTACTTCAGTCCCTTTATGCCTCAGTATTTTTCATCCTTCAAACAGGTATAACACACAGCTCCCTGGCAGTGCTTGATTTGTGCCAGGGCTGAGCCCCAGCATCTCTGGGCTTGGCAGTTCAGAGCCCTGGCACCTCTGGCCTGCTGCATCAGTTATGAACGTAAAAAAATTGCTTGAGCCCTGGCACCTCTTTCATTATAAATTAAGCACTGCTGCCTGAGGTGATGGGAGGACTGACATTTATAAAGCACTGCGAGACCTTCAGATGGAAGATGCTGCATTTGGGAAAGGATTGTTACTTGAGATGGGTGTGTAATAAAAGTCCCCACCTCGCCACCTTCCATTTGGTGGTGTTTGAAACCTGCATCTGAACTGCAGCTTGATCTTCCATCTCCAATTATTATTTGGAGCTTTGACCTCTGAAAGTGCTCAGTGCAGTTGGAGCCACAGTAATTTAGAGACCTCAGGGTGCACCGGAGAACTCCCACTGGCTTTAGGGCAAACTGTGTGCAGATTGCCCCATGGAGCGAAAAATTGCTGCTGTTCTGTTGTCAATACCTCTCCCTCTCTCTCTCTCTCTTTCTCAGCCAGAGGACTGTGGGCTTGCACAGTCCAGTTCTGACTCCCCAATGCAACACCAGGGGAGTGTTGCTGTCTTGTTGAAGCACCATCCTTCAGATGAGATGCGGAGCCGGTAACCCCTCCTGCCCATCTGTTACCTTTCAGAACGAACAAGAACACACACACACACACCCACCCCCTCTTGTTGGACCCCTAGTGGTGATGGGACAAAATGATGGGAAAGGGTTTGCCCCTCAGGAGTTTGACAGCCACCTGCACAATCCTTTATCTGATGCATGCTATGAGTCCTTTGAGTATGAACAAGGCCTAGGTCTATAAAACAAAACCCTGGTTCTGTTCCATAGCTTTGCAGCTGCAAATTAACCAGCACTTTGCAATGCAAGAGCTAATATGCATCTCTAAGCACAGCCAGATAGAATGGTTGGATAATTACTATCTTTTTGAAAGCTCCACTGTGATATTTTAGTTTGCTACATTATGCAGATTTGCTGCTGCAGCAGATGCCAAGTGCAGTACACGTTCTGCTTTATGGAAAATATCTGATCGCCAATCTCATGCTGTTGATTTAATTACTTATTTTCCCAGTAACCTCTCTGGAATTTTGGCTAACGTAAAAGGGAAAGCAAGTTCGGTTATAATATAGTTAAAATTGAACAGGCTCACATGGGTCATTTAAATACCAACAGGATGTTTTAGCTGTAGTTAGTAAACTATATTAAAGTCAAATCTTTGAGAGAGGAGGATGGGAGAATGGCAACAAATTTAGGCCAACAAGTTGCTTTTAGTAAAGAGAAATGGTCAAGCCAAACGTGTTGCAGGATACAAACTTCACTGTGCTGCAATTGCCATTGAAAATCGTTCTTGATAACAAAAAGAGGCCAAAGCAAAATGCTCACTTCCGAAAGGTCTTTATGGAGCTTCTACTTTATCGAGCAGTTGAACATCTTACAGTAACACAGATCATCTTCCAAGAAAAGCTGTGTCAGTTCTTTGTTTCCTAGGCAGTGTGTGTGTGTGAGGAGGGAGATAGGTAACATGTCATCTGTACATTTGAGACCATGTGAAATTTCCAATATCCTATCCAAGGGTGTTTCCAGGCAGAATCTGACAAGAGATTTGATTTAGGTACATACTTCAGTTACAGTAACTGGGAATGAAAGTGCTGATACAGAAAGACCTGTTTTCTTGCTAAACTTGCTCTTATAAATTGCTATGTAATCATACCACCTGCATAATCCTATTTAAACCAAGGATCTCAAGATGGTTTATAAAAAGCAGATTGGTACTTATTTGGCTCCCATCATCACAATATCTGAGGGACTCCCAATATTTAATGTATTTATCCTCAGAACACCCTGTAAGACATGGCAATGCTACTATCCCCATTACAAAGCTGGGCATCTGCTGCCCAGAGAGACTCAGGGTGTCTTCACTCACAAACTGTGTTTTTTACTATGGGTGTTAGCCCTCTGGCTGGCTGTGAAAAAGTAGTGAAGGCAAGGCATTTCAGTTTTACTGCAAGGTCACCCACAGATAGGGGGTACGGTGCTGACCTCACTTGGCTACCTCACAGTTAACACTCCAAGTGCCTCACCTCCTCTTAGGATCTGACACCAAGATAACTCACCGGTCTCACCTTGTCATAAAGAAGGGCGGGGGACCCCCTTTCCAGCAGTGAAGACGTGGCATTTATGACTTCCTCATGGTCTGTAGAGGAGTAGGGAACTGAACCCAGGTCTGCTGAGTCTCAGGCTAGTGCCTGAAGCCTTGGCCTATCCTTCAGTGTTATCCCCATTTTGCTGATGGGGGAACTGATGTGTAGAGATGTGAAATGGACTTACCACAAAAATGCAGAGCTGGAAGGAACCTTGAGCTAGCCAGCCCTTATGCTGGGGCAGGACCATGTAAACCTAGACCATCCAGAAGCAGGGAATGGATTACTTGATTACCTGCTCTGTTCATTCCTTCTGGGGCGCCTGGCATTGACCACTGTCGGAAGACAGGATACTGGGCTAGATGGACCTTTGGTCTGACCCAGTATGGCCATTTTTATATACTTATCCCTGACAGGTGTTTGTCCAACCTGTTCTTAAAAACAACCAAGGAGAGGGATTCTACAACCTCCCTTGGTAACATATTCCAGAGCTTACCTATCCTTATTGTTAGAAAGTTTTTCCTAATGTATAACATAAATCTCCCTTGCTTCAGATTAAGCCGATTGCTTCTTGCCCTCCCTTCAGGGGACATGGAGAGGAGTTGATCACCAGCTTCTTTTTAACGACCCATCATGTATTTAAAGACTGCTATCAGGTCCCCCTTTGCCATCTTTTCTCAGGAGTAAACATGCCCAGTTTTTTAACCTTTCTTCGTAGGTCACGTTTTCTAAACCTTTCATCCTTTTTATTGCTCTCCTTTGGACTCTCCCCAGTTCGTCCACATCTTTATTAAAGCGCAGTGCCTCAAACTGGGCACCATTCTCCAGCTGAGCCCTGACCAGCACTGAATAGAGCAGAACAGTTACCTCCTGCGTCTTACATACCACGCTCCTCTGAATACACCCCAGAACGATATTCTCCTTTTTCTCAACTGCCTCAGCTTGCCCTGTGTCACACAGTGAGTCAATGTCAGAGCTAGAAATGGAACTCAGAAGTCCTAACGTCCAGTAACTAGTGGATGATGGTGCCTATTTTATGCCTTGACTACCACACCAACACTTTACGTACAAGTGACTGGTTACGTTACTGGTATCAGAAGGAAGGGTTCTTACTTCAGTTTAGCAGAGCCTTGCAATAGATGTGTTCTTCCACTGCTAGAAAATCAGTCTGTCAAACCCCCAACGCAAGAGGTGTGGTCAGAGTTGGAGGGACATCAGCTGCGATGCCCGAAGGAGCGTTGCTATCAAGACTTGCGAGATGCAGTGTGGATTCAGTGGAACGGGATGTTACCTTCTACTCGGGGTATCCAAGTGTCAGCACTTCTCGTTTCAGATCAGGATAAAAACTAGTAAAGAGTAAGGCAGGAAACTCCACCTGTGTCAGCTTTATAATAATAAATACAGGTTTCCGTTGGGCAAGGGTGCGTGAGTGACTAGGGACTGCTGTAGTTGAGAATTTTGTGCAAGGCTAGATGCATTTCCTCACCCACCAAGAGAAAGCAGGATTGTGCTAAAGACTCCTGCTGCCACAGATCTAACCATTCTCTCTCTCCTCACCACTTAGAGATACTTTCCATGCTGATAAACCAATCCGTATCTCTGAACCTTTTCTCTGTGTGGGCGGGAAGGTGGCATGCTGGTAATGGTCTAGTGGAAAAATACAGGGCTCGTAGCTGGGAACTCCTTGACTGCATTCCAGCTCTGCTTCTGGAGTGGGGTTTTGGTCCAACTGGTTAGAGAGCTGGGAGCCAGATACACAACTTCAAATCCAAATACTCCCAAAGTGTGTGGCTTTGGGTCTGGAATTTTATTCTGGGCTCATCTCATCCGTAGCTTGACCTCCTGTGAATGGTTTCTTGTATTGGTCAGTTGGGAATTTTTTTGGTGGTGGGGGCGTTCAGTATTTCTCTCTCTGTTTGTTTGAATATCGGGAAGGGCACATCTCTTAGTGTACTAATTGGAGTTGAGTGTAACATCTTGCACTAGGAAACACAAATCACTCAATCAAAGAAATGTAGATTTAATTTTATTTTATTTTTTGCAATGGTTCCATGTCTGACTCCGAATCCTCTTCAAGTTGTTCCACCTGAGCAAAGCTCAGTACCCACATGGAACAATTTACAGGACAAGGGTCTTAATTTTTTATATCACCTTTGCAGCAAATGTAGCTGTGTCCTTGGCTCCAAGTAGCCTGAACAAGGTACTGTACTGAGTGAGTGACTCTTGTGTGCTTACCACTCTTACGGTACTCTGGGAACTAAAACATACGGTATTTCCCCTGTGAAGAATGTGTCTCTGGTTTATCTGATCAATTAGGGTTTGAACAGGAAAGAAAAACCCAATATTTTCCTTCCTAAATGTCCCGCATAGAAATAAAAGGAAAGAAATGGGAAGAAAACACTGCAAAGCTTTTCATTGCTCATGGCAACATTGGTTTAGAATTACTCTCTTCCCCGCTGTTCATGGGTAAAAGTACTCGCTACTCTCCTGGAAGCATGGCTAATGTCGTGTGTGTACTAGGGCAAGCGGGCTTTGTTTTCATGTTTAATGACAGTGCTTGTCACGCTTTGGGTTTCTGGGTTATTTTCCCCCCCTTTCTCACGGTGCGTCACCAAGTGCTAATCTCGAGGGCTCACCTGCCTCTCTGCCAGTGTCTTAGCGTAAATGGGAGTAGGGTTTTTTTTTCTCCATTATTATTTTTGCCTTTATGCGTTCTGATGGCAAACGAATGTTTAAGGCAAGTGCTGAGGCAGCAAAGCCTGTGTAGTGTTGAGCGTTGCATGTAGGCGAGGCTCTTGGGACACGCGACTGAGAATTCCGTTAGCAGATCGTTTTTCGGTCTGACGGCTGCCATGTGGGGCACTGAGACGGGAAGCTCTTTGAGGCAGGGACCTGGCGGTGGGGCTGGTCTGCAGAATGCCACGCGTACTTGGAGCACTGTGAAAACCAGTTACGTCGCCAAGGTCATTTGAATAACCCCTATGCCAAGCCAATGCTGACAGGCTTCTGTTCACTGGTAAAGTGTAAACTTCAGCCCATTAACATTTGTGATTATTTGGTGCTTCTCTGATACCTTTTGTCTCAGGATATCAGGGTACTCTGCAAATACTAGTGAAAGCCTCAATACCCCCATGAGAGTGGGGTGTATTATTACCCTCATTTCACATATGGGTAAACTCAGTGAGGTCATGATTTGGCCAACGTATCATAATCTAAATAGTATAGTCAAGAATAGGACCTAGGAGTCCTGACTCCCAGTTTTCCAACCATTAGTCTGCAACAATTGCCATTAACTAGTCTTTATTGGTACTTCCTGTGTACAGCTGTCTGGTTTGCACATGCATTTGCATGCTTGGTCACAATAAATGTGCATGCAAATCACCAGTTAGGCATCTGACAGGCCATTTATGAGTGTCATTGTAGTAAATGTTTGTTTGCACATCACCTAGAACAATGGGGCCTGAGTCCTGTGTAGGTTTTGGAGGCTTTACCACAATGGAAATAATAATTGTGGCTGCAATTTGGGGTGGGTATATAGGCGTGCTTCACTTGCAGTTGCAATGGTGCCATCCTGGACATTGGGTTCTGTAACTTTAGAGTTTGACCTTCAGCAGAAATCTGATGCCTTTTATTTCTCACTGTTTCATTGTTCTGTTTTTTATTCCCCTTTAAAACCATTCGTTATTTCTAAAGCATCCTTCAGTTTTGTTTGTTTTTTTTCCCCCCCTGCTTAGATTGCAAATATACCTGCCATCAGGAATGCAGAAGCCTGATTCAGCTGGACTGCAGCCAACAAGGACAGCCCAGGAACAAACCCTCGCCAGAAAATACACTGACGCAAAACTGCAGCCAGGTACGGATTGGGGAGTCCCTGTGCTGGGTGGCTGGTGGGAGGGAAATGGGAGTTTTATGGCGGGTTGGGGGTGTTGCTTCTCTGGCAAGCAGCTGCAGAGAGAGGACGGCGTGGCATTCTCCTCTTCTTTAGTGCTAATGACATTTCTCCAAGACTCAAGATTTTTTTTAAGCACCTCCCAATTAAATTCCTGTCCCTTTAGATTTCAGATACCGAGCTCTTGTCCCTTTGTGGTTTTAGCTTCTCTACTTAGTTTACTGGGGAGGATTTGCCAGCGGGGAATCAAATCATGCTTACGAGGCAGGTAACCAGAAGAAGCTGTCTGATTGTCCAGGGCTGTTACTTGGGCGGGATGGAGCGTGGGGTCAGCTTGCGCTCTGCAGCATGAAATCTGATTATCCCATTCTGTGTGTGCACAGCTACAAATGTTGGTCAAGAGCCCTAAAATGATCCAGCCCTGCTTAAAATGCAGTCATCGCGACGGCTGCTTAACCTTGCACAAAAACCAGTGTGTGTCCGTTCCTTGCGCGGCTTTGAAAAATCTCAACCATTCACCCTTACAGAAAGGGTGGTGGGTTCATCAGTGACCGCCACTGGGCAGGGACTTAAGTTTTTGCGCCCAATCCTGGAGAAGGATGCCACAGTGCATTGCAGCCCCAGCTCAGCAAGGTACTGAAGCAGATGCCTAATTATAAGCATGCGAGCCGTTCAAGTGAAGTGCATGGGAGTACTAGGGTGACCAGAGTCTCGATTTTATAGGGACCACCCCAATTTTGGGGGCTTTTTCTCATATTGGCACCTATTACCCCCCACCCCCGTCCCGATTTTTTTACACTTGCTATCTGGTCACCCTAGGGAGTATACTCCGATATTTAGTTAAGCCTCTACGTAAGAACTTACGATCCAAAGAAATAGAAAGGGTCATCAGTCGCATTATTCGCTTTGTTTCTAAAATCTTCCCCTGCCAAATGAATGAGGCAAAATATTACAAGGCTGTTCCAGTGTCTGTTTATCCCACAGTGAAATTCACAGTCATAGTCTTTCACTGGCTTCATGCAGGATATTAGTATCAAGTGACAGCAGCGAGGCTTCCCCAGAGAAACGTTTGCCCAGGTAAGAGATGGCTGTCTCGGCTCCTGCTGCCTGGAGGATGGATGTCAACAGGAGAGTAAGAAGTTGGTGTCAGGGAGACACATCCACCTCCTCCATGATGGTTGTGGCTGTGCTGTACCCTCCCCATCCTTAACGTTGCTCTGAGATGTAAAGAGGAGGGCAACACCAGAAGCATGGTGAGTGTCTGGGCAAAGGCAAGCAAGGAGCAAAGGTTAGACAAACACATGTCAGGGGGCTCTGGATAATACTTAGCCCTGCCTCAGTGCAGGGGAGTGGACTAGAGGACCTGGTGAGGTCCATGCCCTTTCTACATTTCTGTGATGCTATGATTGCTGTTTGATGCTGGCCTGCCAGGCACAGGCGTAGGAATAAAAGACCTGTTGGCTGAGTTGGGTATATGTCAGCCTAGTGCTCCTGTTTGGTGTGGTTCCCCTGCCAGATTCTTGTTAAGTTCCTGGCCGCAGCAGATCCTTTGTGCACATGGTCAAAAGTCCCTGCACATTGTCACTAAGGAGGAAAGCTCTTGGGATGGGGCTGTGGCATATTCACGTCACCCTGTACAAGGCCTGCTGGAAAGTCGTTGCATGTCCACCACATCAGGCAAGTCTTGGCCACTCCCTAATCCCGGCCATCGCCAAACCAAATACCAGCAGGAAACCTGCAGGGCTGAGCTGTCAGGCTTTATTGAAGGGGGTCATGTTGCAGTCAGCCCTGCTGGATGAGCTGCTGCTTTGAGTTGCCTGTTACCCAAGTGTATTTAGTGAACCGTTCAGTCTCCACTGATTCCATCCACTAGAGGGCAGAAGTGCTCAGTTATGTGTCAGAAGTCGCAAACTGTGATGGGTAAATGAGATTCTCCTATAGCTGCAGTCGGTTTTAGAGAACAAGGACAATGGTGAGCTCAGTCCCTTCTTTTGTCATGAAGTCCCGAATGACTGTGGATCTATTCCTCTTCTCCAAGTTTCAGATGCCTAGATTAGTCCTTCTGTGCCGCATCATTAATCTGCTGGTATTTGTGCCACAAAGGGAGGTGATTTAAAGCCGGTCATGGATGACTTTTCTGCTTAACCATAGAAACGGCGTTAGGTTGGCAGCAAAGACCTGCGGGCACCGTCCACGTGTAAATAACGGGATTTGGACCATGACCTGCTGGTGTCAGTAGCATTGCCAGCCCTGGGAGGTTGGAAGGACTGGACGTTTTGTGGTTGAGGGGGTCTCAGTGTTCCATTCATCATGATTAGGGCCCGACCAAATCTGCCATCCATTTCGGTCAATTTCACAGTTTCAGATATTTAAATCTGAAATTTCACTGTGTTGTAACTGTGGGGGTCCTGACCCCAAAATGGAGTTTTTTTGCTGGGGGCGGAGGGGGGTTGCAAGGCTGTTGCGGTGGGGGTCTTGGTATTGCCACACTTCTGCTCTGCTGCTGGCGGTGCCGCTGTCCCCAGAGCGGGGCTCCCATCGAGCAGCTGCGCAGCTTCCTGCGGCCAGGGGAGGTTCCCAGAAATGCGTCTGACCTGGCCCTGGGAGTGGGCCCTGCAGGGGAAGAGGAAGTTATGGTCCCCCCCCGCAGCCCAGCTGGGACTAGCATCTGGAGTCTGACACAGGGTAAGAGCCCCCAGGCTGGCCCCTCCCCTACACTCGCCAGATTTCACGGTCTGTGATGCTTTTTTCAAGGCCATGAATTTGGTAGGACTCTAATCATGATAGTTTGAGCAGCAGAAGAGTTTCGAGAGGGTGGTCCATTGTGCTAGGGGCTGTACATTCATCAAGTAAGAGATAGTCCCTGCCCCAAAGATTTTACGGTCTGAATAGACACAGCAGGCAAAGGGTGGGAATAAAGGAAGGCTTATCCCCTTTTCACAGATGGGGAACTGAGGCATGGAGAGATGAAGTGACTTCCTCAAAGTTACACATGGAGTCTGGCAGAGCAGGGAATTGACCCCAGATCTCCTGAGTCCCTGTCCAGTGCCTTAACCAGAAGGCCACCCTTCTTTTACCAAGAGTTCTACTCATCCATATTTGAGCTGGTTCATGAGCAATGAATATTGCAATAAACTGGGGCAGATTGTGCCCATTTTAGGCTACCAGAACTTGATCCTCTGAATGACATGGCTGGTTTATTTTTTGCAGTTCGTGGGCTGCAGTGGGAGGCAGATTGGTCACTGGGCTGCAGTGGTTGAGTACTGACCTAGATATCCAAAGTCACCGAGCCTTTGGAAGGTGGCATCTCCTCCCCTCGGGAATGCTCACCTAGGAATGAATGTTCCTGTTCTGACAGCGCTGCTTTAGCACTGTGACCAAAAATGGTCTGAACAGTCTGATCCGATTACCAGAGAGAGCGATAGCCTGTAAATCCTGAAGTGCAGGCAAAAACAAATATGCCTCGAGCCCATGACAGAAGCCAACAAATATCAGTAGGGATCTAAATAGCTAAGCTGTACCTTAATTAAGTAAAAACTGGCTCCTGCGGACAGGTAAAATCAGCAGGTCCTTTTTGGTTTGGACAGGTCAAACTGCGTGTTCTAGCAAAAGTGGAATGAGACCGTATCCTTTTATCAACAAACTGCTGCATTCCAGCTTTCGGGCTCGTTCCCCGCACTCTCCTTTTATGAGCAGACCTCTCCGATTGCCTCTTTCTTACGAGGACGCTTCTCAAGAGGTAGAACTTTGCCCGGCACCCCCGGTACCAAGTTCACCTGCCGTGCCCAGCAATGGCATTTCCTAAGAGAGGTTCAGTCAATGCTGATGGCAAAAATCCACCACAGACCAGTTGCGTGTCAGGTCAGCAAGAAGTCGGGGTGCACAGTGGCCCATCCAGCTTTCAGTGGTTCTTGATTGCCAAGGAGAGGTCATTTTGGTGTGCAAGGATGGGAAAATCGCTTTAAGGAGAGACAGCGCTGTTACTCCAGTACACTGCAAACAGCAAGGAGCATTCCCTGCCCCAATCTAAATAGACAAGACAGGCAGTAATCGCTGGTCGACCACAGGTAAAAGGTTAGGAAGTGCAAAACTTGGAAGTAAGCACCGATGAGACTTCCCTTTATGCACTTCCTTGCCCTAGGACTTGCTTTGACCTGATGTTTGCAACGTACCCATTATTATTATTTAATATGCATGCTACCAAAGGTCTGCCTGGCACTCTGAACATCCAAGTTCTGTGCCCTGAGGAACTTGCCGTCTAAAGCACTGAATCAGAGAGGTGGGAGTGGGTATAGCTGGGTGGGACTGGTGCTAGAAGGTTAAAGGAAGGAGCAACTTTTAAGAAGAAGCAGAGGGAATTCCTGTTTTCAGAGCAGAAGAGGAACTTTGGAGCCCCATGCACAGCACAGCCATGTGCCCCAAACCTCTCTGCAGCTGGAAGGGGCCCTGCTGCTCAGTGTTGGTTTTGCAGGAGGACCAGTGTCTTCCCCAACAGTGTCGCCTGGGGGAGCTGGGTGGTAAGTGATGCTTGGAATGGCATACATATGTGTTTGCACTGTGAGTGCTGCGGGCAGCCAGGAAGGTGCAATGTGATCACTTTGGTACATGGACAGCATTTCAGGGCACAGCAGGTTGCAAAGGAAATGCAGCTAAATAGCTCGAATACACAGCTGTTCCCAGTGTAAGGGGAGAGAGATTTTACACTGATTATTTCATCCTCTGTGTTCACCTGGTGATAGCAAATACTCAGTGAAATCCCCTCGCTTGCTGTGTAATTGGAGCTGATCCAACATATGTCATTCTTCAGAGTAAAATTAACATCCCTCTCAGAGCACGAAGCCAATTTTATATGGGGAACTGGTCCGGCCTGTGGAGGGAGGCACTCTGTTAGCCTATGAACAGGGCACAGGGCAGCTCATGCTTTACACTTTCCCCATTATATATGGGGAAACTGAGGCACAGAGAGGGGAAGTGAATTTAACAAGCTGGGCTCGATGCAGGAATGGTTGAGTTAAATTCTCTGCGTGTGCTGTGCAGGAGTCATAGAGTTGAAGGCCAGAGGGACCACCAGATCCTCGAGTCTGACCTCCCTTATGTCACCGGTGGCCAACACCACCCTGCACCCAGACACAGTTACAGCCCACAGGAGACTCGACAGTTGTGCCACAGGCAGAGCTCAGGAGTGACTGAAATGCACCAATGCCCGAGGCCTCTGCAACGTCTGGGAATTGAGGAAGTGAGGGAAACCCAGATAAGCGACCCACACACTGCAGAGGAAGGTGAAGAACGCACTCACGTAGTTAAACACACAGATAGAAACAGACCCACACAGATAATCCTGGCAAGTGACCCCCCACACTCCACAGGAAGGTAAAAAACCCCAAGGTCACTGCAGGTTTGACCTGGAGAAGAATTGCTTCCCAGCCCCGCACCTGGCGATGGGTTAGACCCTGAGCAAGTGAGCAAGAGCCAGCCAGCCAGGCACTTAATAGAGAATGCTCGGTGCCACCTCAGAGCCACCCTGGGTCACCCCGTCCAATGTTCCATTTTCAGCCATGGCCATCTCTGATGCTTCAGAGGAAGGTGACACAAAACCCCAAACCCCAGAATACATTGGTGGGGCGGGGGAACCCTTCCTTACCCCCTGTGGGTGACCGGCTGAAGCCCTGAAGCATGAGGAGGTCAGACTAGTTGATCACAATGGTCCCTGCTGACCTTAAATCAATGAATGAGTGACTTGCCCAGGGGAAGACAGTGAGTCAGTGGCAGAGCCAAGAATAGAAGCCAGGCCTCCTGACTTCTAGTCCCTCTCAAGTATTCTTACTATGCACTGATTTGTGGGCCACTGGACCTGTTGCTGGCTGGCTGACTGACTGACTTGCTGTCCCTAGATTCCTTCTCCATGGTGACCTTTATGGAGCTGATGCACAATTGCCACATGCACCTGCTCTGCAGCTCCCCCACCGCATGGTGCAGAAATGGGGTTGGGGAGGCTTCTGCAGACCCTACTCGAGTGGGCGAGTTTCATCCTGTGACAGTGAGCTCTTTATGCAAATGCTAACACTAATGGGGTGTGTGCTTTGGTTGGGTCCTGCACCCAGCTGCTGCAGTGATAGGCATGGCAGAAGCACTTGACTACACAGACAGACTTGATTTATGGAGTCCTCCCTTCTACTGGGTTTTTAACGGAGCTGTTTAAAACCCAAAAGGATAAAACTTGGCAGGCGGGTTGTAAATGCTGGCACCGTGATTTATCATTCTGCAAAAAGGACTGTAGGTTGATCAACAGTGAATCCATTCACAAAAAAAAAAAAGGAGGGATTTCTCATGCTGGCTTCTTAAAATTGCTTTTGGTGAAACATTGCTAACGATGGAGCTGTGATGTTTTGAACCGTTTTATCCCCCTCTGTAGCTGGGACCTTTTTAGTATTTTAGTTTTGTAGGAATATGAGGGGGAAATCATTTAAAATGAGCGATTTGTGGAATATTCGTGTCACTTAAATGATGAAGGGTTGAAATCTCCTTTTTCCTCTGGCTCTCATTTAAGTTAGCAAATACCTGTATTCTCCTTACACTTATTATTTATTAATCATATTTATCATGTTTAGTGCCTAATGACTGACCAAAAATGGGGCTTCAGTGTGGTAGGTGCTGTACTAGGCTTTGTCTTCAGAGAAGCACCGTCCCTCCCTGAAGAGCTTATAGTCTAAATAGCCAAGACAGACACAGAGTGAGGGAAAGGAGTATATAACACATAATAGACTTCTAGAATTTGGTGCACCGCTCTAGCCACAAGCCACATATCCAATGGGCACCTGTGCCATCTTAAAATGGGCAGAGAAGATGAAAGGTATGGGGAGGGACTGTACCATACAAGTAGGCTTGGAAGAATTAGGTTTTTATCAGGAAATGTTGATTTCACCAAACACACAAACAAACTAAAAGATATTTCTGTCGACATTAACTGAAATTTACAGCTAGATAAAGTAAGAAAAACGCAGCTCAAGAATTTTAGTTTCATTTAAGGATATTTACTTTGTATATTTTTGACCGTGATGTTGACCATTTTTCAACACTATAAAGCTTTAACTTTTTTAATGTCAACATCTACGGTAAATAATTGTCTTCCCCCCCGCACCCCACAATTTCCTGCAACTGTGAAAATTTAAATCAATAAAAATAAAAAAGCTTAAAAATTTATACTTTTGTGCAACTGTGAAAATTTAGAGATTAAAAAATAGAAAAAATGCTTAAAATAAGCATTGATATCCTTTGAAATTATATATTAAAAAAAAAATCAAATCAAATTCTGCCAGGCCTGCATGCAAGCAAGATGATACACATTCAATCTGAACTTAATAGAAATCTCAGGAGTAATAGGGGTTTAATTCATTTGTAGTAATGAATGTGAATGCAGCCACTCTCTTCATATCGTGCAAACCTTGGTTGTGCGCCTTGGCTCTTATTTTCCACCTGTTCTTGAACAATTTTCCAATGTTTTAGGCACAAACTGCTCTGTTTTCCAGTTTTCATTTGCTCCACTTTCCACTTACTGTATCTCCAAGAAACACGGGTTGGTTGGCGATTGTTGTTTTTAGTGGATAGTACAAGCAGGGGTGCTGGGACAGTTTGTATAGTGGGGTGCGGAGAGCCATTGAACCAAACAGTAAAACCTTTATATGATGGAAATGACTTCAAGCTTCAGTGCCCCCCTGCCCCCTAGTTCTAGCAACTGTGAATACAAGGAAGTATATGAATTGAGAGGGAATCAGAGAAGAGCAATAGAAATAGTGAAGCAGCAGGAGAAAGTGATTTATGATGAAAGGTTAAAAGATCTGAATATGCTTCATTTGGCCAAACGATGACTCTTGGAGAACAAACGTGATGAGCAGCTGCGGGTAATCCTGCAGGGTGCAAGCTCCAAGGGGGGCAGTAATTTGTTGGGGTGGTTTAAGGGAGTATGACTGCCATTACCAGGATGAAATTTAAGAACAAGAAAATTATCTGTCTTAGAGTTTGATACTGCTGCCCATCTGGGTAGTATCTGGGTGCCTTCTGTGTAAAATCAATAGCAATAGTGAAATCCTTAGTGGACTTCATGGCGTCTCTGGTACTTCGCCCTTTTGTGGGGGGGTCAAACCTCTGCTTGGAGTAAAGGGTTTTTTTGAACTGTGTGTGTGTTTAGAGGTAGATTAAAGTTAAGGTGGTGTATCAGGGAAAACTTCCTGTTGGTGGAGAGTATTCTACTGGAGAATAGTTTCCCAAGGGAAGTCCCAGAATCTTTATTGCTTGCAGTGTTTAAAACAGGACTAGATAGAGCCTTGCTGGATATACTGCACACTACCAGTCCTGTACTGACTGGAGGTATAGGTTCATTGGCATCTCTACCTGCTGTGTAATTAATTTTTTTTTACGATATCCTTAACCCTTCCAAAAAATTGGGCTTGTTTAGTCTGGAGAAGAGACGGCTGTGCAATTTAAGTGCAGAGAAAATTCTTACAAGGAGGAGGTTGAAAAATTGTTCTCTTTAACCTCCGAGGATAGGACAAGAAGCAATGGGCTTAAATTGCAGCCAGGGCGGTTTAGGCTGGACATTAGGAAAAACTTCCTGTCAGGGTGGTTAAGCACTGGAATAAGTACTAGGGAGGCTGTGGAATCTCCATTATTGGAGGTTTTTAAAACAGGTTAGACAAACACCTGTCAGGAATGGTCTGGTTATTACATAGTCCTGCCTTGAGTGCAGGGGCTGAACTAGATGATCTCCCAAGGTCCCTTCCAGTCCTACATTTCCCTGATTCTGTGATTCCAAACATGAATTTATGTTCCCCTCAGTAGAACAGATTGGGCTCCTTCAAGACCTTTGTTTAGTGCAGAGGTGGGCAAACTATGGCCCGTGGGCCACATCCGGCCTGCGGGACAGTCCTGCCTGGCTCCTGAGCTCCCGGCCTGGGATGCTAGCCCCTGGCCCCTCCTCTGCTGTCTCCCCTCCCCCGCAGCCACACCGCCATGGGGGCAGCGCTCTGGCCCACTGCTCATGTCGGGCAGCGCGATGGCGTGGCTGGCTCCGGTATGGTAAGTGGGCGGGGGCAGTTGGATAGGGGGTGGGGTCCCCGGGGGGCAGTTAGGGGCGGAGGGTCCTGGGAGGGGACGGTCGGGTCAAGGAGCAGGGGGGGTTGGATGGGTCGGGGGTCCTGAGGGGGGTGGGAAGTGGGAGGGGCTGGATAGGGGACGGAGGCCAGGCTGTTCGGGGAGGCACAGCCTTCCCTACCCGGCCCTCCATACAGTTGCGCAATCCCAATGTGGCCCTCAGGCCAAAAAGTTTGCCCACCCTGATTTAGTGGATTCATCTGTGTAGGGGGAGCTGTCTTTGTGTGCAGGGGGTGATTGATAAACCCGTAATGATCAGCTGCTGCTCTGCCAGCTATCTACAGCAACCACAAGCCCATTAACTCAAATAGCAAGTTCATCTACTATGGCCAGGGATTTAAAAATCCAGCCAGGGCAGTCTGACATCTCCACACCCACTGTCAACCACCGAACGTAGCTAAGAAGTGATTTGTCATTCCTGCTAGATGACTGAGGCACCCGGCCCGCCTGCTCAGCCCCTTTGCATGTACTCATGCAAAACTGTAAATGGGGAACGTGCTCATTAAAAGGACATTATATTTGTGCTTACTGTGCAAGGAGCAAACATTAGGAACTGGCTGGCCATCCAGTTTTTCTGCTGATCTGGATTTTGTGGCGTAGAAGGTTCCTGGTTTGGGGCTAGCTGAAGTATTTACTGTATTAATTATTCAGAAGGAAAATATGTAACTGTGTTGTCACTGTACAGCAGAGAAGGCAGCCATGGGAAATTATGAGCTGGGTATATTTTGAGACCATAAGAATAAATCATGTTTGAAAACTTCTTGTTGTCCCCCTCCTCTTTCCCCCCCCCCCACCCGTTGACTGGATGTAAAATTGTAACTCTTCCGTCATAAACTCTATTAATTTTTTCAGTGATATTTTAAATCAGCTAAAGCAAACCAGTGGATGCGGAGTCAAATGGATAGGCTCCCTAGTGCTGAAGTACGGGAGCTTCTGGGACACAGGCCTGAGAGTCAAGAGATGTAGGTTCTAATCCCGGCTTTGCCATGTACTCATTTGGGGTGCGCTGCTCCTCTGTGCAGAGAGCTAGCACAAGGTTTAAGCAACAGTTAAGCCCTCTGTGCAGGGGTGAACTTCACTCTGTGCGCTTATCATTTAACTTCTCTGCATCTTGATTTCAAACAAAATAAGTGAGACTTTCCATGCAAACTGCATTGCATTTGTGCTGCATCCCTCATTCTGCTGTCTTCGAGCCTGGAAATCATTCGGGACTCAAAAGCAAATGGAGGGGGTCTAAATTTAGATATGACCTACCGGGAGCAAGTATTTTTGCTTTCTTCTTCCTTACTTTTTCTTTTTAAGTTATGCATTAAAATAAGCATCTAACTAGATTCTCCACTGAGCCTTGAATGCTTTTAATAGCAGAGAGTACGCTCTATGTATACTCTGTCTATTTCAAATGTATCAGGGTTTCCACTGAGTCAGAATGTGTATCAAAAGGCTTGTTTCATCTTCAGAGTGACAAAACAGCCAGTGCATTATTGATAGCTCTAATAACAAACACAGAGTCTGTGTATCACAGCAATTCATCATTCTGACACTTCCTTGGTGCCTTCCCTCAGTTCAGCCCAAAGGGAGGAGCTTTCAGTGACAAGGAAGCAGAACTGCCCCCCCCCCCCCCCACACACACACACGGAAATCTATCAAACCGGCTAGAATCATCACTCAGGGATTAGGATTCATATCTTCTACCTGCTCATTAAAAAGTTTGCTCCAGCAAACTGTGCCTTTCTTTTTCTTAACTGTTCCCATGAAAATATCTAATCCATTCTGCACCTGAAGCCATAGACTCCCCAAGAGAGGAGAATCTAGCAAGAAGGAGGGAGATGTTCTTTGATATCAATCACCTGCTGGAGATAGCAAATCCGTTGTTTGTACCATATTCCATCAGGACTTGTTGGCCGGAACGTTAGCTCATGTTCTCTCCATGCCCCAAGTCGTGTCAGAAACAAAACAATAGTAAAATGGATTAGTTATTTGATTCAGATGCTTTGGGGGAGGAGGAAACCTTAGCAATAAACATAGATCTTACTTGCATTTTCAGGAATGCATCTGTATCTGTGAATCTCCAGTGTGTTACCTAATTAATGGGGAAAAGCAAAGTTTAAAAAATAATCCACTGTCAACAAAAGATGGGAAAGGATAAGAGCTGTATCTGAATTGCAAGCTCATATTTGCTGCTTAATCTTGACCTGTAGAGCTGAACCAGATTCCAGTCATGTGTTTCTGTTGGTCATGTAGTGTTGGCTTCTGGAAGGAAGTGGAAGATCATGAAGGAGGAAGGATGATGAAGAAACCATATCAGAGCACCAGGGAGAGATATGGAACTTGTTCGTGAGCTATTTAATGTGTGGGGTGAAAAAATCCTTTGGCAGCCCATGTTGCAAACTCAGGAATCTTAAAACTGATTCAGAGTTGGCAAGCAATAAGTGTGGTGTTTAAATGTAACTGAGCTAGTGAAATCAAAGGAATAGCCACTTACTTAACACATAGTTAATACTTAATATTGCATGTTAACAATGCTTCATATTTTGGGCCCTGAGCCAATGAAGTACTTAAGCATGTGTTAACTTTTATGCCCATGAGTCGATTCCTGGGTGAAAGCCCCATTGAAGTTAATGGGAAAACTCCATTGATTTTTTCCAATGGAACTACTCATCTATGTGTGTAAGTGTTTGCAAAATTGAGGTTTTAGATTGTAAGTTCTTAGTAAAATATAGAAAGATGTGTCCCTTACCCAGAGTTCCCGATAAAAGGCAGTCCTGATCCTGAATAGCCTCTGGGTGCTTCTGTAATCCAGATATTTAATATTAAATGCATGCGCAGTTGGCTTCCCTTCTCTTATTCACCTGTCTTTCAGTGCTCACTATTGGTGGACAATGCAGATTTCGTCCGGCAAAGACAGTAATCACCATATCTTCACCACCATCTCATTAACCTTGACTTGGGTTTTGGATCTCTCCATAGCTGGGAGTTGCTTTTGCCCCCTCTATGGCAGTTCAAGTATGGAAGGATTTCCTGAGCAGATGCTTACAGTTATGCCAATCTTGGGGGGCGGGGGGGAATGGGCTATTTTGTGATGCAGACACTTCAGCTCGGCCATGAAAGAATTTGGGAGGACATAGTTTACAGAGAGGGATTGATCTCCAAAACTTTGGTGACGGACATCTGGAAAGAAAACCGTGAGCCACGTCGGCTGGTGTTCATTTGCCTAGTTCTTGACTTCTGTGGAGCTACAGCCATTTACCCCAGCTGAGGATCTGGTCCAGTGTTCGTGTCTTTGTAGCTGAAATGGTTGAGCAGCTCCTGCTGCTCTAGGCTTGCATGGCATCCTTGCCACCAAATGTATATGGCTGAATTTTCAAAAAAAGTGCGGACCCAAGCACTGCTAGCAGAGTGGCTGCTCGTTTTGTGCATGCAATGGCATGTATTTAGGCTCATGTATGCACCTCATCCTTTCTGTGCATATCTTTGTATATACAATTTAAGAGCCTGTTTTTAAACCTACCCCTATAAAGTCAATGTAGCTCACTCAGCTATCCCCAATCAGAAGTGTTCCACGTGGTGAGAAAACAGCTGCTATATTGTTACAAGTTGCATTATAAATACTTGAATAGTTAACTAGTTCTGGTTTTTATTCTCCCCTCGGAAGCCCGAACTTTGGCCCTATCTTCACATGATTTGTAGTGGCCTCAGGAATCATTTCCCACACCTAGGGAGTAATTCACCCTTGTGTTGGGGCCACAACAAGATGTATGCACCATTTAAGCCCCTCTTCTGACCTCAGAATAGGGCTTAAGTGGTGCCCAGGCCTTGTGGTGATGGCTGTCTCTGCACAGGGATCCATTTCATCCGTCAGAGGGTAGCATGTAGCTCTTAATTTGATGATGTTCTAAAGCGCATTGCTTCATTTATGTGCTCTACCCTGCAATTTAGAATCGGCTCCTCCAGTGGAGAAATAAACCTTGGAATGCCAAGTGTTTCGATTCCTGGCCTCTTAAAGAAAATGCCTCGAGGAGGGAATTTTCTCTGAGAAGCTGGCTGAGCAGAATTCTCCCCAGTAGACATGCACTCTGCATGAGCAGAGAGGAGTGGAGCTGCATATCTGATGTGTTGTCTTTGCTGCCCCCAAGCGATTTATAATGTTGCTTTGTGTCAGAACCGCACAACACCTCCGTGCCCATAACGCATGTTTCATCTGCGCTTGGCAGCTCAGAGAATTCCATACGCAGAGCTACCGTTCATATGAACATGGAGAGCTGTCATCTGGAAAGCATTCCCAGCTTGTGCTTTTAGACATAGAGCTTGCTCCATCCCGTCACAGTGGGAGGCTCTTGCTGTCAGCTGCTAGAATCAAACTGTCCTGGGCCAGGTGTTGGGGCATTCTCAACCAATCATCCAAACGTGTAGAACTTGCTCCTTCTGGTGGTCCCTGCCAGTGTCCAGTGGTCTTTGGGCATATTGCAGAGCTAACCTGCTTACCCTTGGCGTTTTGGTTCTCAGTAGTCTCACGAAGTTGCCCACTTGGAGAGTGACTCATATTTGTTGATTTGAAATTGAATGTGACTCGCTCAGGTGCCATGGCAACAGGTGCCATATAAATAACGTAAGCTCATAAAACACCTTCTGTAAATTATCACAGGGGGAGGAAGTTTAATACACAGTGAATTCTTTGCACTTTGCTGTAACTGAATGTATTTTAATGTTAGAATAATTGCTGCACTTATGCTCATCTGAGGATCTCAAAGCCTATTAATCCACAGTGAAGCCTTATAGCTCAGTGAAGCAGACAGTATTACGCCATTTTCCTGATGCTGAGAGATGAAATGGCTTGCTCACGGTCACAGAGCAAACCAGCAGGGAAGTTGGAATTAAAAACTAGGAGTCTCAACTTCCAGCGCCCCTTTTTTGTTGCTAAATTCCAGTAACACTGTGTCTGTCAGAATTAAATCCTGAAAAGGAGATGGCTGGATATTCCGTGTGTGTGTGTGTGAGAGAGAGAGAGAGAGAGAGAGAAATAAATAATTACCTGACTTTAAAATGAGCACATTGGTGTCAGATGCACGTACAGCTCACCTACATTAGTTAGGGTCTAATCCAACTGCAATAAACTTCAGTGGAAGTTGGATTGGGCCCTTGTTGAGGATGAAATAGTGCAAACCACAGAAGTTATACAGAGGAAGAGAAGAAAAATAAATTCCCAGACTGGGAAGAATTTAAATAGTTATAGCTAGAGAGCAGATACAAAAAAAGGAAGAGATTTTTCCCTACTCGTCTTCTCTATCCTCCCACCCACCCCTCTCCTGTTTAATAAATATAAATTAAGCTCTGAAAAATTGTAAAACATGGGGAAAGTTTCCTCTTCTAAAAACCGGAGTCCTACATTGACCGCTAGTATTTTACTGTTAAGAAACTTCTTAATCTCAAACTGACTTTGGGTTTTTCACTAGCCCTGCAAAGCTTGTCGTTCAGGCTTTTCTATTTTCCAGATGGGTCAAAATGTAACCTGCAACCCAATGTTGCAGAATACTTAAGGGCCCAATACGATGAAATGCTGAGCACGCTCAACTCCCATTGACTCAAACGATCAGCCCCTCAAGGCATCAAGCCTTAGTCTGGTGGAAGTTTATGGATATAAAACTTACTTGTGCAACTCTCCCTCTAAATATTCAGATTCTTCACCTCTGAGAAAGGTGGGGAGATGTTTTAAAACTAGAATTCAAAGTACGAGACATGACCCTGACACCAGCAACCCTGCAATGGACAGATGAAGGAAGGAGGGGGGGGATAGAGTCGGTTTCATAGGTTTATTCCATTTCTAATTTCTGTGGTTCTGTGAATTGCACAAAGGTAGGGGGATTGAAAGGTGGGCAGAGGGGGAGTGATGCGGTTGCTACAAGGCTTTATCAACGCTAAAGAACCATTTTAACAGATTTGGGAATCTATTGCCTGTAACGTGACAGTAACTGACACACTGAAAGGTCTAACCTGGCAAGCTGAGTGGTGCTTTCTAAGGTTATAATAAAAACGGCCTCATTTTTTTTTTTTGGTCAGCTGAAGTCATCCTAGCTGTTCTAAAATTATCTGCAGAACGCAGAGGCACATACTGAGCCGTGCATTAAAATGTCAGTAGGCAATCTGTCTGTCATGCACCCACCACCGTGGTGTCTGTTACTCAATCTGGGGTAGCACATAAACTAAGGGCTGGGGTCTCATTGTGCTTCATGATGTACTGAGCTTCTGGTATCCCCTCTCTTTGGATTCCCTTGGTGCAAAATATTTAAATAGCAGCTGAGCAAAGCTAAAACTCAGCTCAGCTTGTTCTTAGAGCTTTAATTCCAGGACAGCTGTAAATGAGTTAAGCCACACAAGGATATCTACCTGGCAGAGCGCCGTAAGCCGGCTTTCTATAGCTATATACTTTTAAATGGCTGCAGGATTACTCTGATCACAATCCCCACCTTTATGAAAGGTATTGCAGGACACCTGAGAGAGAAGCCCAGATCCTCAGCTAGCGGTATAAATCAGCACCGCTTCACAGACGACGTGGATTTACACCCACTGAGGTTCTACCCTGGAGACACTGAGAAATTGAGCCCAGTGCAAAAACTGGGTGCGAAAGCTTGCAAGAGGAAGTGGCTGGGCTCCTCTGTGTGTGAACTGAAAGCAGGCAGGAAAGGGGGGTGGGGGGAGGGAGGTGATGTGTTCTTACAGCCAGCTCCACTAGGCTTGCAGGCAGGAGATTAAACCACAGATGGTGAGTGAGTCTGAGAGTGAAGAGAAGAAACTCACTCAGGTCTGATCCCTCAGTATTCTCCAACAGCCCTCGCTAAGGGAGTTGGTTGGGTGAGGAAAGGGAAGGGTAACCCAGCAGGGCTGTTTTAACAGAGAAATCACTGAGTTAAATGCTGGATAACAAGCAGAAGGAGCTATTGCAGATAAGGACAAGTGAAGCCGAGGATGTGAAATCGTGTCTGCTGCTGAATGTACAGGAACTGGATTGGGAAATGCCACTGCTGCTGCAGTGAACAGGAATCAGATGGTTACCTGCCCCTCCAGCTCCTTGGTGAGCCCCAAATGTTCTGAGGGTCTCAAATCCACTGTTGGTAGATGACCTTTGGAGCGCAGCATGAGCAGCGGGTACTGTAGTCTGGATGAAGAGCTCGAGGATTGTTTTTTCACAGCCAAGACCACCTTCTTCAGGAGTGCACAGAGCAAAGCCCCTGCCAAGGTAACAGCTTTAAAACTCTCTAAGGGGCCATGCTGGATGTAGGGTGGAGCATTCTCCTGAGCAAGGTGCAAAAAAAAAAAAAAAAAGGTCTCTGTGTGCATGCATGTGTGTCTGCAGGTGCCAGGTTGAGAGTGAGATCATAGTCAGGGTCACAGTCTGCTCTCAGAATGAGGGGGGCATTTACTTACGTCTCTCACTCTCTGGTAAAGTAGATGGGAGGTCTTTGCTCTGTTGCAGTGGTTCTCACCTTCATCTATTCTGCCACTCCCTTTTCCATGGCAGGATATGCACCCCCGCCCTGCACCCTCCAAAAGATCCCCTTCCCAGTCATCCAAGATCTGGCTTGAAACCCTTTGCCCCCCAAGGCATCAGAGCCCTCAGGCTGAGAATGCCTGTGCTGTTACATGTAACCCACAACATTGCAGATCATTTTGATTCTGAGAGGCATGTTATGGTGACAGCAGGTTTTCTACAGTGAATGGGCTAAATTCATCTCAGGTCTAATTCTGTTGACCTCATTGGAATTACTTAAATGGACAAAGTTAATCCCTGGTGTATGTTTAAAAAGAGAATGTTTGAGTGTGTTTACAATTTTATCCTGCCTTCAAAACTATTATCGGCTAGTAACACTGACAGGACATAGAATTGCTTATATTAATGTACACATATTATAATCAACCCTTCGAGAATCTGTAATCACCAACCAGCCCAGGGTGTAAAAAGGAGAACAGAGGAAAAAGCTGTTACAGAAGTAGAGGTTTTACACAGGAAAAAGAACCCTAAAATGTTCACAGATCACACGTTAGGTAGGAAGTGTGCACTGGGTCACCATTTTCCTCCACTGCAGCAAAAAGTTTGATCTTGGCGGTGCTGTTGGCCTGAGAGAGGAAAGCACCATGTCACTGTAGCAGTTCTTCTTTTTCACTTAAGAAAAAATGATTTTAAATGATCAGTAGTGAAATTCCACTGTAGGGTGCTGCCATATTTGCATGTCTGAAACTGCAACGTTATAATCCTCAGCAGGTGCTTTTGGTCTAGTCTTTCTCTGTGGTCCCTCCCCCCCCCCCCCCCCCCAAAAAAAAAAAAGTCAGCTCTGAGTTAATCTGAAAGTGTTTATTTTTTTTTTACAGGCATCATCCAGTTGAGTGAATTGGTTTGTGCGACAGTCCCTTTATTATCCGGTGTTTTTTAGGATATCATTTTACTCATCTGAAACTTTTTTAGAAATACTCCCTTGGGTTTTAACATGGGACATCCCCCATTAGTAATCTGTGTTGGGAGCTGACAGCTAACAAACATTTTTTTTAAGAAAATGTCATTTGATTATCCATTTGTGTAGAAGACCTAAATATCTTTGTATAATTTTATATATAGATATATATAAAAATCCCTGTGTGCATTCAGTTCCTATTTAATTCTTTCTTCTGTGGAAGGATATTGAAATGCTACTTTTTAAATAAGCTTGCTCTTTCATTCACTGCTTTATCCTGCCATAATATGTGCCCATCACTGTGATATCTGGGCTCCATTCTAATGGATGTTAAGTGCACTGGTTTCTCCCCTCCATTGCTCTCTTCTTAACAGTGAAACACGGTGAAAGTTAAAACAAGTTCATGTCAAGTGATCTGGTATTACAGGTTTTTTGTACTGTGGGAAGGAAATGTTTCTTGTTTAAAACAGCATAGCGGCCCAAGCAAACCATATTGTATCATATTGTCTGGCTTTACAATAGTACAGTAGATGCAAGTCACCAAGCAGCTGGTTGTTCTTTTCATGGGGGAGAAATAGTTTAAGGCTCTTGATCATATTAGGATGGTAGCGGCTATTCAAAGTGTGCTATTGCTTTTGGCTTTCTTATTTTGAAGGTGTGATTAATGGAAATTATACACGTACTGCAGAGAATTCTTAGACCTTCTAAGGCTGGAGCCGGCTCCTGGAGTTCTGAAGGAACAAGTCACCGAATAATGGCAAAAAGTAGCTAGGAATAAACTTAGAGGCCTAATATGGCCAAAAAATGAAAGATTTCCAATGGGTAATTAGGTTTCAGAGAAGCAGCCGTGTTAGTCTGTATCCGCAAAAAAAACCAGGAGTACTTATGGCATCTTAGAGACTAACAAATTTATTAGAGCATAAGCTTTCGTGGGCTACAGCTCACTTCATCAGATGCATAAAATGAAACATATAGTAAGAAGATATATACACACACACACACACACATACAGAGAAGGTGGAATTTGCCATACAAACTGCAAGAGGCTAATTCATTAAGATGAGCTATTATCAGCAGGAGAAAAAATGGGTCATTGGTATTTGTAAGAACCTGATCACCAGAGGAGCTTCCCATTGCCTCAGAAGTGTGGGTGGGTGGAGAGAGTGAGAGATGGAAGAAAGGAACAGAGAACAGACTGTAAGGAACAATCCTGCACTGGCAGTTATGTAGTAGCGTGAACCTAATGGGTTTTTGTCCCCTCCCATCTCTGATGTAAATGTGAATCATTGAAACTAAATTCATCCTGGATCCAGATGACACACAAGCTGTTGGATAGGCACAGGCCGGTTGGTGTGGGTGGAATGCTTTGCCCAAGCATCCTTGGAGATTACAGAGGGAAACAGGTGCAGTCATTATTCAGCCTTGACACCAGTCCAGGCATCGATTTGCAGAATGCTGGGACAGCAGCAGTATCACCCCAGCAGGTGGGAACGACTGTGCACACTCCTGCCAGGCCAGGCCAGGCAGATATTTGAGGAGTTGGTTTAACTTGACTGTCTTATTTTTGCTACTGGTCTTTTGGAGGCCCCCAGTCTGTCTGTACTCAATCAAATCACCCACGGAAGCCACTGGGAGTTTTCCTAAGACTTTAGGATTTGATCCATTTATCTACTCTTCTCATTCACTCTCCCAGTTCTGTGTAGTCTGAGAAAAGCAATTTAACAATGGGATTCTGTCTCCTCCGTCAAACTGGAACCTCTGTGGCTTTGTTTGTTAGTCTCCAGGGCCAGGCCCCTCTTTTGGTCATTGTTGGTCACTAGGTGAAGCAGGACTTTATCGGTGTTCCAGAACCAAAAACATTTAGGCTCCAGAGAGGCTCTTCTTTTAATTATGAGATGCCAGGGTTATGAAATGAAGCCTGCTACAGCGTGATTGCTCTAATACCAAGCAGTGAGAGTGGGGCTGGGCCAAAGCATATCTTTATTTGGCTATCTGAAATCCCTCAGAACTGGGCAGGTATAGCATCAAATTAGGGTAATTCCCCCTTCCTCACCCCTTCTGCTTGTCTCCCCTTCGGGAACCATTTTGAAAAGTTAAATGTGGAACGTTTCCAGAACAGCAGTCTGTAAAACACCTCTATATGGCAACAGTTTTTTGTGTTTTCAGCCACATAGCACATCGTCTGCCTGCAGCTGTGAGCAGTCAACATGTCCTGAATCCAAGATTTAATTAATCTGCTGGGCACACTTCAGCCCAGCCTGTCCCACTCTAGGTACTCAGGAAGGATGCCCAAATGAGAGTGAGAACCCTCTCCTGAGCACCACAGGATTCCTAACTGGACTGGCTCCCCCGCACTGATGGGGCTCCAGCGAGAACCATCTTGTCAAATCTCAGATAGCGCTGCCATTTCCCTGCACATGCTTTTCCATGTTCGGTTTCAGTCCCATCCAGCTGATCGGTTTGAGCTGGTTCAATCAGCCTGTTCCAGCCGGCTCTTTAAACGGTTAACCAGGAGAAAGCAATGCCCCTGCGTATGAGTGTAGCACTGACACATCACCTAACATGCATGCTAGCTTGAAATCTGAGTTGTGGGCTTTCATATACGAAAGGCTGGTCTACATGGTGAGGGTGTCCGAGCGCCCTAGGGATCTTTCCGTGTGCTGGATGAGGGTCCGTGCAGCGAGTTAGCTGGCCCCATGGCAAGCTAGAGCGCTGTAGAGTCACACCCTGGCATGCCGCATAGTAACTTGCCATGTAGACAAGCTCTAGGATCTTAAAGCATTTTATTAACCTTTTGTAACTTTTCCCAACAGGTAGATAAGTCGTATTCCTTGAAAGATGGAATTTGAGTTGCTCTGATATCCTGGGTAGAATCATAGAAGATTAGGGTTGGAAGAGACCTCAGGAGGTCATCTAGTCCAATCCCCTGCTCAAAGCAGGACCAACACCAACTGAATCATCCCAGCCAGGGCTTTGTCAAGCCGGGCCTTACAAACCTCTAAGGATGGAGGGTAGGTCAGAGGTAAAGCAAGTCATAGGACTCTGGAGCCCTGCCTCCCATTATCCTCCTTTAAAGCTTAGAGAACTCCGAGGTGAGATATTTCAAAGGAGGTTAAGAGAATTATTTGCCCAACCACCACTGAAATTCACTGGGAATTGGATGCTTAATGCCCTTAAAATCTCAGCCTAAGTGACGATGGCATAGTGTAAAACCTGTAGAAGGCAACCTAATCTGAAGTGCTAGACAGCTGAAATAATTAAGGAGAGTTGCAAGACCACATAGACCTAGAGAAAGTGAAACAAATTGTGAGGCACAGAGGAAAATTATTGGAAACATCGTTGTTCAAAGCAAACTTGTGTGTCTTCCTTATAGCATTTTCCCTGCAGCACTGCTTCTCTGTACTTTCCAAATTCACCATCTGACTAGTTCTGTGAGCTTCTGTACAAGGAACAATAAAGAACAATATGATGTGCTTAAAGGGCTTAATCAAATTGCTTGTTGATGTCCAGCAGTAACAGACATGGGGACATTGTGCTTATAAAGAGAAAAGGGCAAATTACGATCTAGGATCTAAAATATGCATTTCCACATTGATTCATATCTGTTGTTCTCCCATCGTCATTGTTCGGTCAGAATTCTCTGTATCTGCAGTAACTTGCATCTTAAAATCAATCTCATTTTTCTCTTCCCTTTGTACACATTCATTTCAAGCAATCTGGCCTTTCTGTAAATGCTTTGGAAGATCTTTAGGCGTCTTATGGCTAACTGTCCCACCCACTGATTCCCTTTTATTCCCTGTCGCTTTCTTGCAGGTCTCTTGCACCTTGTTCTGCCATTATCGATCTATGGATAGAATGGAGACCCCCCTGCTCAAACACAGGGGTAGATTAAGACTATAGTATTCAGGCTCTGATTTATTAAAATAATGTCCCTGCCCCATATGACGCTTCAAAATCTTCAGCTCTCCTGTGTGTGCTAATCAAGTTGAATTCACAGGGCTGCCACCCAACCCACTTCACTTTGGTTGTATCAGGACCTGCGACGTCTAAGGCCGTAATTCAGGGGCCTCCGAGCTACCTCACCACCTCATTGATTCTGATGCTGGTTTGTAGCACTCAGCTCTGCCTCTGGCCAAATGTCTCATCGTTGGCCTCAGAGTGTGAAAGGGATGAGCACTGGAATGTAAGTAAGTAGGGCCAGTTCCTGAATAACACTTTTCTCAAGAGCAAGTGCATTGACTTGGGGCAGAGGTCCAAAGAAAACTGCAACTGCATTCATGTCTCTTCCGCGTACGAATGTCAGCAAGCCAGCTGCATAGACACATAGACACTTCATTGCCCTTTGGCCCCCTTTTTGACAACAAAAATTACTACATGACGCCAGGAAGTGGGACCAAAGCCCAAGAGTGGGAGCTGAAGCCCTTGGGCTTTGGCCCCCTGCCCAGGGCAGGAGGCCAAAGTCAAAGGGCTTCAGCTTCAGGCAGGGTGCCTGTAACCTGAGCCCCACCACCCATGGTTGAAGCCCTCAGGCTTTGGTTTCGGGCTTCGGCCCCAGCAAGTCTAATGCCAGCCCTGGTGACCCCATTAAAAGGGGGTTGCAACCCACTTCAGGGTCGTGACCCACAGTTTGAGAGCTGCTGTTTTAAAACTAGTTCTTCAAGTGCTTACTGTTAGTCATGGGGGAAGATGGCACAAAAATGAAGACCTGAATTAGTTTGTGTTCTGGACTCATTCCACTGTTTGAGCCCCAGTGAGGCACGATGTTCTCTGAGCACTTTTCGAGCCATCGGTATTGGGAAGGTGTCCTTCAGTACGCACAGAAATAAGACCACTTGGCTGAAAATTGCTGCCCATGAGTCAAGAGTTCAGCATAGACAAGGTTGACTAAGAGCCCTGGAGACTTACAATCCTCATTATCCAGAGAGCCAGAGACAACTGCTATCCCAACAATGTCCCTCAACCTAGTTTGAAGGGACCTTCCTCGAGGGAGTAAGAGAGAAATCCTGTCTCCATGGCCCATTCAGACAGACCTTGGAGCCTTTCTGAGACTGCAATGAGAATAGAGTTTTTATGGCTGGGTTTGAGTTGTGGTGGCCCAATGCACGTGTGGCTTTTTTTCCGCCTCTGTAAGTCAGATGCTGGCAAATATGAGTTCAGTTGTGGAATATCTAAGTCTGAACAAACACCAAAGAAGATTCAGATATTTTGGATGTGTGACTTTTCTGTGAGGGATGAGTCACACTGGGTATGTCTCCCTAGGGAATTAGCTTGTGTCAAACCCTAGCTGGGTAGAGAAAGGACGGGATTTTCCAGTGGTTAGGGCGCTAGCTGGGAAATTGGGAGACCTGGGTTCTGCTCCCTGTTCTGTCACAAACTCCGTGTATGACCTGGGGCAAGTCGCTTAGCCTCAATTCCTTATTTGTAAAACGGGATCGTGTAATCTACTGGGGTAGTGGGTCCCCCTCTGCGCCCAAGTATGTTACAGCTCCCGCAAGAGTGCCAGGGCTCTTGAGCTCAAGCTGTAGCATCTCGTGCTTTTAGCATTCGAGGTCTCTGGTTCAGTCCCTGGTGTGTCGGCCAAAATGGTGGCCGTCAAAATAGCACTTTCCTGCCTCACAGGGGTGTTGTGAGGATAAATACATTAAAGATTGTGAGGTGCTCAGATACTCATGAAATGGCAGCTGTATAAGTACCTAAGATAGACTAAATATCTTGTCACGGGGGTAGGGAGGTATGAAGGAAGAGGAGAGGGATGGAGAAACTGGGGTCCAGCCTTTGTGAAGTGCAGCCTGGCAGTTAGATTTCAGTGGCTCAGAAAATTCCACCACATATCATCTTTCTCAATCAGAGAGGAAAAAAATTAAAGCATTCTTTCAACTGTTTGCCATGGAGATATGCAGAGCTATGTTGCTATGTTATCAGGTAATACTGCGGTGCTGACTGTGTAACTGTTTGCTCTGGGGTTCGCAACAAAGAAGATCATCGTTACCTTAGCCCTGTTGACCTCTTATAGGAGGGGACTTCTCTTAAGACCAGGTAAATATGTCCAGTTTAAACCAAAAAGCATTGATAGGCAAGAGCTGTTTATCCTTAAGAATATCTATCTATATATATATTAGAGAGAGACTGTAAGTTCATTGGGGCAGGGAATGTTGGAATTTGTTTTATACAGTGACCACAGCTTGTTGGTGCTGGACAGGTAATAACCATGGGTATCACTTTTATGATTAGGTTTGGTACCAATCCGATGATGAATGTTTGTAAGGTAGGTGTCCTATTTTTGAATTTTAATGGATCTCATTCTCTTGAAAAAGGCTGAATAAGTAACCCTGGAGACTGGATTCTTTGTGCAGAGAACAGGGAAAGCATGTTCAGCAACAGTGCCAGCGTCCACTCATATGCCACAGCCTTTAACTGGATGGGCTGCCTCAAGGCAAACAGAGAGGCAAGTGTGGCCCAGTGGCATTCATCTGGGACTCGGGTGACCTAGGTTCTATTCCTGTCTCTGCAGTGACCTTGAGCAAGTTGCTTCATCTCTTTACACCTCTTGTTTTCCCCTCTTGCCCGTCATCTGTCTGACCTATTCATATTGAAAGCTCTTTGGGACAGGGACTGCCTCTCACTAAGGGACAGTCGTGCGAACACGTGTAGGCACACCCAGGATAGCTTTGATCAAGCTAGCTCATGAATACTAGCAGTGTAGCTGTGGTGGCATGGGCTAGCCACACGAGTACTTACCTAGGGCCCCGGGCGAGCTTGTGCTTGGGCAGCTAGGCCGTGCCATTGTGGCTACTCTGCTATTTTTAGCAAGCTAGCTCAATCGGAGCTAGCTCGGGTATGCCGACGTGTGTCACGGTCTTGCCACCCAATTGCTGTGTAGACATACCTCAGTGTATGTTTAGCATCTAGGATAATGGGGCCCTGATCTCAGCTGTAGCCTCTAGGTGCTACCATAATGCAAATCATAACCAGAAGAGAGGATTTCTTGTCTGTGTTCATTCAGTTCTTTGGCTTCTCTGCCTACCAAGACTGCCAGGAAGCACATTTAGTGTCACTTGTGGGGGCAGTTTTGTGGTGTGGAGCCACTAGTATCAAGGCTGAGACCATCACGGATCTCATTAATACCCAGCATAACCCCGCCGTATCATCGGGAACTACTGGTGTGGGCTAGGTTTAGCACTGGTGTAAATGAAGGTGCAAGATGCTGGGCAATGGAGACAAGGTCAGGAAGGCACCCATGGGCCATTTTATACCTCAGGCAGGGGCAAAACAATGATGGCTGCCATAGTAACTAACCTCATTTTCAATCCTACAGATATTCAGGGAAATGGGCGCACTGGGTTTTTTTGCAGAGTTGACAGACCCACTGCTTGTGTATCCTGTTTCACTAGTCTCTCCTTCCAACTGTGTGCGCTGGGACATTTCCCAAGTGCATTGCCTCAGACCCGCTCATGCTGCCCTTGGCACATGTCCTCTGTGCGCTCTGCCTCCTGCTGAGGCCTTGTGGAGTTCTTGCCTAGCTTTCCCCTGGTACAGACATTGTGGGGCATCTTGATAGGGTGGCTGTGCAGACACTTGTGATGGCAGAGAAGCTGCCTGTGTGGGCTTTGTGACTTGCCTGCTGACTGTGTCCCTAACTGGTTATAAAGTCACAGTTGTAGCTGTGGGACGGACCGCAGAGACGGAAAATCCCTAGTGAGATTGTGTTCCGTGGCCTGTGCTGGATTGTTCCTTACATAATTATTGCACTGTTTTTATTGCCGCAGCACCTTGGGGCCGTAGCAGAGATCAGGACCCCATTATGCTCAGCACTGTACGTGCACAGTAGTAAGAGACCGTCCTTGCTTTGTAGAGTTTACAACCAAAACGGGCAAGGGCAGACAAAGGGTGGGAGAAGGGACAGATTATACCCATTTCACAGATGGCCACTGAATACAGAGAGATCCGAGTGAGTTGCACAAGGTGTCTGTGGCAGAGCCAGGAATTAAGCCTGAATCTCCCGAATCCCTGTCCAGTGATTTAACCACACCACTATCCAGTTTACTTGCTAGTGCTTTGTCTAGCCAGGTGTTAATAGACCAGGCACTGGGGTTTCTGCCACTGTCCTTTTGGGAAACGGTTGCTGTGTCAGAAAGGCTTGTTGGCTGTGGTTCTAATATGCAAGCCGTAAAATTCTAAGAGCAGTAAAGAGAAATAAATAAATAAAACAGTAGGCCTTGGAGTGCTCACTTTAATTTCCATTAGCTGAGGGTTTTCTTTTTCTTTCTTTGCTGATTATATGTTCCTAGCAGACACATGGCTGAACTATTTAAGTTATTTATGATGCTGTACAGAAAAGTTCCTGGCCTGGAGCTGAGTTCTGGGCTGTGAGTCACAGCAAGTTGTCTTTTACTTCCATTTGAATACTTGAAAATAACGTAACATTTTGTGCTGCCTGGAAGACTCTTTAATTATAGTGTAGAGATTCGCGATGGGGTCTCAGTATTACCTTTTATGAGGTTTCTAACTGGGTTCCTAAATTGTTTTGAAACTGGTAAAAGACAATATATTAATTTGTTGGTGTGGGGTTCTGGTTATTGGAAATGGGATGTAGAACCTTTCACCTCTTAAGTCAACAGTTTGAATCCAACCCACATCAAAACTGACAAACTCACTGGACAGAGAGGGTCCAGTGATTAGAGCCCTAGCCTGTGACCTGGGTTTAATTCCCTGCTCTGCTACAGACTTCCTGCATGATCTTGGGCAAATTACTTAGCCTCTCTGGACCTCATTTCCCTCTTTGTCAAATGGAGAGGCTAGTACCTCACACGGGTGTTGTGAGGATAAAAATATATTAAAAAGAGTGTAAGGTGCTCAGATATTGCAGTAATGAGCAGGGGCCATATACTTATCTGATAGGCCATGAAATAGGCATTAGATCTATGTGAAATGAGTTTGGTGGGTCTTGCGCCACTTCCCGTGGAAAGCTGTTCGCTTCTTGGAAATCACCAACTCAAATTGCTAGCCTCATTGGCAGTCTCCGTAAAGAGATCTCCAATACTATGGTGATGAGTGGAAGAATAAGATCTTAAGAAGCCAAGTTACTCCTGCCCTGATATGAGGTGGAGGTACGCTGGCAGAGGGCCTATGAAGGACACTTATACTGCTATTGCCCATGTTGTACCTGTCCCATGGACAAATCAAGGACTAGGATTCCCAAGTCAGCTGCTGAGGTGCTGTTGGCCTGTCACAAGTGCACTTAGGTGCTGAAATGATCTAACAACTGTTATTCTCCTGTGTCCCAGCATTGATTCTTAGAGCACCTGGAAACCCTTCTGGGATGCAGTTGCCTTTGTTAATGCTGTGGATTAAAAGGGACCAACCTGTTCATTTTCTTTCCAGCTTTTGTCATGCAAGGAAACTGGCCTCAGTCACTGGATTGAATCATGTGCTCTTCTCCTTTGTGTTTCTCCTTTTTATTCTGGACCCAAGCATCCTGTTCCCTTATCCCTGCTGTGTAGCAGGCATGCTACCAAATAGGCTCTCTGATCTTTTGATGTCTGGAACATTTCCTAGATTGTTTTATTATTTTTGTTGTTTGTTTTTATTTATTTATTATTCTAACAAAAATTGTTGCTAAAATACTTTGGAAGTAGTTCTATTTGCTCGTTTAGTCTCCCACAACTTGGTACGTTGAAAGCAAAACGCAGACATTAACTGATTAATTCTCAGAGCACCCCTGTCAGGCAGGGTTCGCATTAGTACCCCCATTTTACAGAGAAGGAAGTGACTTACTCAAGGCCATGCAGTCAGTCAGTGTCTGGGCCTCGGAATAGAACTCTGGACTTCCAGTCCTTGGCTCATTCCTCCAGTCACACTGCCTTTTGCTTAAACAATACTTTCCATAGATCATTTACTTACAGGTGACACTCGGGCTGGGCCTTTAAACCCTGAACTGGCAGAGGATTCGGATTGAAGGATAAAACCGCAGGCTAACAGTGGCATTGTGGCGGATACAACCTGTTTCCAGTTGGTCAAAAAGAGCCTTGTTTGTACACTGGATGTTTTGCCTTCTGTTTCTCCCCTTCTGTTTCTCTTTTGTTAGAACAGACAGTATCTGGTGGAACCTATTGTAGCAGATGGAAGCAGAGCAAACAGATAAGTGTTCCTGGTGTTCATGAACCAGCAGGCCATCTGAACGGCAATCAGTTAGCTGACCTGTCTTTATTTGGAGGCTTAGGTGGTATTTGATCATAGAGCAAGGAAAACTTGCCCCTTCACTGTGCTGCTACATACTAAACCCTTTTGACTTATTTTTCACTAAGGGCCTGATCTTGGGAGATGCTTAGCAACTTGTGGGATCGAGTGCTAAGGAAATGTTAGTTCTAAAGCCCCCTAAGGAAAATGCAGCTATGAATGGAATAGTTAAAAAGCTGGTTGGTCGGGGCAGCAACATGAAAGAGGAGAAACGGTCCAAAAAAAGATAGCAGCGTCCTGTGCAATGTGCAGAGCATTGGGCCTCAGCTTTTCCTGGCTGCCCGAGTGAATTAGCTCTGTAAGTTGTACAGGCTTGTGTGCTATTCTTACCTCAAAGAACATAAAGCCCAAGGACCAGATGAACAGTAGATGCAGCCTTGACAACAGATTTCCACTGCATTGCTGAATCCACAATGTTTGTCAGAGGATAACAAGTTTATTCGTGCTAACTCCCACCCAGCCACCCACGCTCCCCTCTGGGTTTTTCTGGGGGCTCTGTTAATTTTTTTTGCTTTTCCTAAGAAAGGATTGAATTTATCAGACGAATATGCATTGCTGAATGTACCCTGTTTGCAAGCAAAACAAAGCTCCACGCACGTAAATGTGAAGATTCTGTTTCTCTTTCTAGACAAATCTTAACAGCCTTATAAAGTTGGGAAAAGCTTTCATTTTAAAGCTTCCTTGTAATCATTACTCAGTTGTAAATAATCCAGTCATATTTTAGGGACTAATTCTGCTACTGTTACTAATTTTGCCTTGTACATTACCAAGGACCTGATCTAAACTTCATTGAAGTCAGTGGAAAGACTCCCAGTGACTTCAGTGATCTTTGGATCAGCTCCTAAAGGATCAGCTTCATTTCTGTGGGCATACTCACGTGGTGAGATACTACTGAAAGCAAGCTAGGATGGCAGAATCAGGCCTCATAGTAATTGTTTAAATATACTTCATTTATGTGTGTGTTTATAAGATTCCATTTTATATAGAGGCGCTCAGAGCACTTTGGGAATAAAGTAAGCCTAATAACACTCCTGGGAGGTAGGGAAATATCCCCGTTTTATTGTTGGAAACTTAGGTACAGAGGTTAATTAACTTTCCCAAGGTGACACAACAAATCAGTGGCAGAGTTGGGAATAAAACCCACAAGTTCTGATTGTTGTTCCTTTGTTCCAAACAACATTTCCTCCCATGTATCCTCCAAGCAAACAGTGCCAGAGGCTTTCCCAAGCATGGATTTCAAAACACCGGGTATAGATTCCAATACCAAGGTCCTAATGCTCCATAATCATCCAATTGGTGGGGGTGGAGGGCAGAAACAGGAAAGATGAGGTAGAGCCCTTCACTGCGCAATATTCAGTCATTTATTTCTGCAAAGCCAGCTCGTGTACCAGGGTGGGTGACATCTACTAATAATTCATAGGCTCTGAGCCGTTCAAGTTTATCTTTTGGCAAACGGTAATCTCTGTGTTCCTAGCAGCTGGTGCGTGTGCGTGCCCTTGTCAAAGCTGGCTACTGTCACTCAGCGTGACCAGGATAGACGTTCTGCTCCAGCCCCGTTTGGAAACCATAAAATGTTAGGTTGGAGATCTGAGCGCGCTGATAATTTGTAGAGAGGAAGGGAGATCATCAGCAGTGCAATTTTTAGCATGGTTGTTAATCTTGAGATGAATTTACTCGAAAGGAAATCCTTCTCTGATACCAAGTGCTCATTAATATTTGTCATTAGTTGCAGCAGAAAGGGACCAACACTATTGGATATTCTGATACAGAGGCTTTAAAGTCAACTCTTTCTTTCACTATAGGCTGGGTGAAATTCAGATTTTCCCCACCTACAAATTCATCGGACAATACTTTACCCCTATTCCCCCGCGACACACAGACACCCAAAAAAAGTTCAACAAAAGCCAGAAAACTCTCGATCTGGCAGATTTTCATCCAGAAGGATTTTTTTTTTTTCGGGTGGAGCTGTTGATAGGAGCTGCTCATCAAAAATGCTCAAAGTTTTTTAATATAGTGGCACAAATTACAATGGTGGTGAAATTGACGTGTGTGTGTGTATATGAGGATCCTGTTTTGACAACAAATGTAGCTTTCTGTTGATCGCTCCCAGCCTTCTCACTAAAAAAAATTTTGAACAAAAAAAAAAAGTCTCTTTTTCTAAGAGGATGTTGTCAACTCTTTCAAATGTTTGGCGGGAGAGAGTTGTTAAAAGTTTTGTGACACTGGAATTAAAAGTGTGAACAAAACAATCAACACAATTGTGTCAGGAATTTCTTGTTTATTGAAAACTGGGCTTTTGGTAAATGAAAATTTTCAAGAAAACGACGTTGAGCTGACAGCCAAGGGTCGATTTGGAAGCCTCGGGGATGGAAACATTTTATTTTAAAAAGTACTACCACATTTTTTTTGTTCCACTTTTTTCTCCGTTCTCAGAAGTGAGATAGGGTGTCTCAGTGGCAGTAATGGGACTTAGGCTGCTGAGTGCACAAGTCGTTTCTGAAAATGGGACTTAGGCTCCTAAGTCGCACCTTTTTACCAGCTTCAGACTAGAACCTCAGCTGTGCTGGGCGGCACTGGCCTGAGCTGAACAGTGCTGGCTACAGCATCAGGTATCGGAGATCCTGTTCGAGTGACGGTGCTGTGAGGGCCTGGTTCTGTAATCATTACTCTCCTAGGTTTTCCCATTGTAGTCTCTGGGCTTACTACTCATGTGCATAAGAATCAGACCCCTCTTGAGGGTGGTGGTATCTAGTTAGAGGGGAATGAGGAGCAATGTGTTGCAAAGATGGTGGCTGCTTGGTCGGATATAATGCAGTGGGAACAGTTTCCTTATTTCACAATCGGAAAGCTCTGAATGTGGGGCTGTACTGTGTCCCTGCCTTTCTAGAGGTCTGATCAAACACTAGCTCAGAACTCTTCAAGGAGCTGTGTCCTAGTGGCCAGACACTAAGCTGGGAGAGCCAGGAACTCCTTAGCTTTAATGATTGATCTCTCTCTCTCTCTCCTTTTGTGGACTCATTGGAATCATGTAGGGCCTGATCCAAAGCCCACTAAAGCAATGGAAAGACTCCTCTTGACTTCACAGGGATGGGATCAGGCCCCAAGGGTCTGATTTTTCTGGAAGTGCTGAACACGCACAGCGGCAGTTTGAGTTCTTGGTTCCCGTGACCTCTGAAAATCAAGCCCTCGTCCTCTTCCTTAGTTTCCCCATCTGTAAAATGGGGAGGATGCACCAGCATCTGCTTCACCGGAATAGTGCCAGAGTTGTGAAATGCTCTAAGGAGCAAGAGTGACAGCTGTATTTGCCTTCTGATTGACGACGAATAAAAACTGAATTCCTGAGGTTTCTATGTTTTCCTCTTGGAGGCTTTTTCTGCTGGACTTTCTCATGTGAAGTATTATCCGTTTGCCGACATTGTGTTAAAAAGGACATGGGCTCTCTGCCCTGACAGCTCATTACGTGAGGGAAGAGAGTGGGGAGTGCATGTCTTACGCCAGATGAGATGGGAGATTTATAGGTGAGGATACATAGATATGGGGGCGGGGGGAAGAGAATCCTGTGTTTAAAGATCACGGCCTTGATTCTCCTCTATAATTCATAGCCTCTTATGCCAAGGAGCCTTCCTCAGAGAGGAAGGCTGGCCCAATGGTTAGTGTGTTCACTTGGGACCTAGGTGACTCAGGTGCAATTCCCTGCTCTGCCACATGTCCTGTGTGATGCTGGGCAGGCCTCTCTGTGCTCCAGTTCCCCATTGTTTATAGCACTGCCCTCCCTCACAGAGGTGGTGTGAGGATAAATGCAGTAAAGATTATGAGGTGCTCAGATATCACAGTAATGGGGCCATAGAAGTACTTAAGATAGGCAGAGAGCTATGCCAGGAGGGACTTACCTCTGGGAAAAGAGGATGGGCTTAATTGTACTGTTGCTTCCCCTCCACGGGTGCTGCCACCAAAAGGGTTTAAAATAGTCAGGGCTCCTCCATAGGGAACTCCCCAGAGGTGTCGAATCAACGTATTTCCCCGGCACCAGTCCTTGTCCTTTCCCTGGCTAATATTCCACATCTGGTTGCACTGGTCTGCTCCATTCGCTGCTAGAGCAAAGGTCATAGGCATTTTGCCCTGCCTTGACTTCCCACCACATGCCAGGTTCTGTTGGCTTCCCCGAGTGGGAACCCAGAAGTGAGCTGAGCTAGGATGATTTCATCAGTGGCTCTCTCCATCTTTTTAACTCATCTCAAGGGAGCTTTTTTTTTTTTTTAAACCAAAATAACTAGCTAAGGGTTAAAATATCGATCTTCATTCAGTCTCTTCGGCTTTTCCTAGAACTTAAGGTCAGAATGGACCATTTTGATAATCTAGCCTGACCTCCCATGTAACGCAGGCCAGAGAACTTTGCCTTGTGATTCTTGCATCTAGGACAGTAACTTGTGGTTGAGAGCATCACTTCTAGAAAGGCATGCCAAATTTTGTCATTTGGTTTCAAATGCGGCTCTATTGAATCATATATTTTAGAACTAGATCTCATGCCTAGGTATGGTAGCAATCAAGTCTCCATAAAAGACATGTGGGTCCAGTCTTTCCCACGTCCCAGTTAAAATGCAGCTGTGCTTATTATACATGAGAGACAAGGTAGGTGAGGTAATATGTTATTGGACCAACTTCGGCTGGTGAAAGAAACAAGCGGCCGAGCTCCACAGGATCCCCTGGGGGACTAACTTGAAGGGGAAAGGAGTCCAGGAGAGCTGGCTGTATTTCAAGGAATCCCTGTTGAGGTTACAGGGACAAACCATCCCGATGAGTCGAAAGAATAGTAAATATGGCAGGCGACCGGCTTGGCTTAACGGTGAAATCCTAGCGGATCTTAAACATAAAAAAGAAGCTTACAAGAAGTGGAAGGTTGGACATATGACCAGGGAAGAGTATAAAAATATTGCTCGGGCATGTAGGAATGAAATCAGGAGGGCCAAATCGCACCTGGAGCTGCAGCTAGCGAGAGATGTCAAGAGTAACAAGAAGGGTTTCTTCAGGTATGTTGGCAACAAGAAGAAAGCCAAGGAAAGTGTGGGACCCTTACTGAATGAGGGAGGCAACCTACTGACAGAGGATGTGGAAAAAGCTAATGTACTCAATGCTTTTTTTGCCTCTGTTTTCACTAACAAGGTCAGCTCCCAGACTGCTACGCTGGGCATCACAAAATGGGGAAGAGATGGCCAGCCCTCTGTGGAGATAGAGGTGGTTAGGAACTATTTAGAAAAGCTGGATGTGCACAAGTCCATGGGGCTGGACGAGTTGCATCCGAGAGTGCTGAAGGAATTGGCGGCTGTGATTGCAGAGCCATTGGCCATTATCTTTGAAAACTCGTGGCGAACGGGGAAAGTCCCGGATGACTGGAAAAAGGCTAATGTAGTGCCAATCTTTAAAAAAGGGAAGAAGGAGGATCCTGGGAACTACAGGCCAGTCAGCCTCACCTCAGTCCCTGGAAAAATCATGGAGCAGGTCCTCAAAGAATCAATCTTGAAGTACTTGCATGAGAGGAAAGTGATCAGGAACAGCCAGCATGGATTCACCAAGGGAAGGTCATGCCTGACTAATCTAATCACCTTTTATCATGAGATTACTGGTTCTGTGGATGAAGGGAAAGCAGTGGATGTATTGTTTCTTGACTTTAGCAAAGCTTTTGACACGGTCTCCCACAGTATTCTTGTCAGCAAGTTAAGGAAGTATGGGCTGGATGAATGCACTATAGGGTGGGTAGAAAGCTGGCTAGATTGTCGGGCTCAACGGGTAGTGATCAATGGCTCCATGTCTAGTTGGCAGCCGGTGTCAAGTGGAGTGCCCCAGGGGTCGGTCCTGGGGCCGGTTTTGTTCAATATCTTCATAAATGATCTGGAGGATGGTGTGGATTGCACTCTCAGCAAATTTGCGGACGATACTAAACTGGGAGGAGTGGTAGATACGCTGGAGGGGAGGGATAGGATACAGAAGGACCTAGACAAATTGGAGGATTGGGCCAAAAGAAATCTGATGAGGTTCAATCAGGATAAGTGCAGGGTCCTGCACTTAGGACGGAAGAATCCAATGCACCGCTACAGACTAGGGACCGAATGGCTAGGCAGCAGTTCTGCGGAAAAGGACCTAGGGGTGACAGTGGACGAGAAGCTGGATATGAGTCAGCAGTGTGCCCTTGTTGCCAAGAAGGCCAATGGCATTTTGGGATGTATACGTAGGGGCATAGCGAGCAGATCGAGGGACGTGATCGTCCCCCTCTATTCGACATTGGTGAGGCCTCATCTGGAGTACTGTGTCCAGTTTTGGGCCCCACACTACAAGAAGGATGTGGATAAATTGGAGAGAGTCCAGCGAAGGGCAACAAAAATGATTAGGGGTCTAGAACACATGACTTATGAGGAGAGGCTGAGGGAGCTGGGATTGTTTAGCCTGCAGAAGAGAAGAATGAGGGGGGATTTGATAGCTGCTTTCAACTACCTGAAAGGGGGTTCCAAAGAGGATGGCTCTAGACTGTTCTCAATGGTAGCAGATGACAGAACGAGGAGTAATGGCCTCAAGTTGCAGTGGGGGAGGTTTAGATTGGATATTAGGAAAAACTTTTTCACTAAGAGGGTGGTGAAACACTGGAATGCGTTGCCTAGGGAGGTGGTGGAATCTCCTTCCTTGGAAGTTTTTAAGGTCAGGCTTGACAAAGCCCTGGCTGGGATGATTTAACTGGGAATTGGTCCTGCTTCGAGCAGGGGGTTGGACTAGATGACCTTCAGGGGTCCCTTCCAACCCTGATATTCTATGATTCTGTGATTCTATGATTCTTCTTCAGCTCTGTGGAACTCGAAAGCTTGTCTCTTTCATCAGCAGAAGTTGATCCAATAACCACCTTGTGTCTCTCATATCCTGGGACCAACACGATTACAACGCTGCAAACAACTTAAGTCTTTTGTCCAATCTAATTTTAAACATTTTTGCCTGTGAACAAAGAAACAGACAGCAAAAGCTGTTTAAGTTAAATCTACATGGTAATTGAAAGACTAGTTCCGTTTCACTTAACCTCTTTTGGAATGGAATAATGATCATTTTCCTCCTCTCTCTGGTTGGAAAGTTTCCTTTTAGCTTTTGTGCAGACCCAACAAGCGCAAGTAAGGTCCAGCATCCTACTGAAATGATTTGAAATGACTAAAACGTCTATATTTCTGTGCTGCAAGCCCCCCTGTAGTTTGATCCTTTCCCCGCTGTTGTAAATTGCAAAGAGTGTGGGGAGGGTGAGTGGTGGAAATGTTATAATTGCACAGCTACTGTGGGAGAACAAAAGGTACCAGCCTTTTACTGAATCTTTTATGACTTGTGGAATCATTTGTTGTTAGGCTTGTTTGGTTTTCTTTTTCCCCTTAGATCTGCCAGAGGCGCATAACCAATTTCAAATACAACAGAATCTAGGTTTTGGAATTGCTGGCTTGTTTTTGTTGTAGCTTTTAATTTAAGAGAGGTCTTCATAATTTACTCAGATCTAATTCATCACCACATGATACTGGGTACAGGGCATTAGCAATTGACGTGCCATTTAATTTCAAGTATGTCTAATGATTTTAGAGTGACAGGACATAGGAAACTCAGGTAAACTTCATACTTCTCTCATTTGTAATTTAAAACAAACCTTTGATAACCAATGCGAAGATTGAGGGGCTGATGAGCTGAGTATTAAACTAACATCCCTTCCCAAAAGGTATCTTTAAATGTATTTTCTTTATATAAACACTTGAGCCAAATGAAAATACTGATTTTTTTAAATGGATTTAAATCCATTGGTTTAAATGGAGCCTGTGCCAGACTACAATAGCAGAGGATTTAGCCTGGTCAGTCTGGTCTCTAGCTCTTTCTCTCTCTGTCTGGTTAGAATGATGCGATGTTGGGGCCAAATCCTTCCCTACAGTTCAGCTGTTTTACGACTGCTTAACCAGCACGTGGCATAGAATTACTGGTAGTGCTTGATGTTTTCCACACACAGAGGAACAATCCCTGCCCCAGAGAGCATATGATCGAATAAACTAACACAGATGAAAGATGGCAGGAAAGGGATCCAATGTGATTGGATGCACGTGGGGTGTGTGTGTGTGATAAATCCAAATCTTACGAGTTGTTTTCATAGGGGTCATATCCCAGGGGAATTGCATATCCCTCATTTCCACCAATGTCTCTTTTGTCACACCCAGTTTCCCTAATGGTAAATAATCCTGTAAATATTGTGCCTGCAAAATTTTATGCTTTTGAGCTCTCCTCGTCTTAGTCGGAAAAGAGACTCTAATATTGGCTCCTCCTCGCTCTGCTTATCTCCTCTTGCGTGCCTTTGAGTCGCACCACAAAATTTTATTCCTGTTAGCCCTGCAGGGCTCAATAAAGCTATGGAAGAGTAATCTATGTTTTATTCTGCCTTGCGCATAATTTGGTGTAATTGTCAGCAAGCTGTGGATATAAGACGGGTTATAAGAACCAGCCTTTATTTTTTTGTTTAGATCCCAGGCTGATTTTGCAAGGCCGACAGTGAGAAAAAAACATGTCTTGACTTGGAAATGGAGCATGTTTTCCCTGGAGTCATTGAAAGATGATAAATGCAGAACCCCACCATGCCAATTTTAGAGACCCGTTTCTTGGATTACAACCTCTCTTTCCCTAGCAAGGCGCAGTAATCCCCGTAGCCCATATTTTCCCCTCTCCCATTAATAGCCTGGATCGTGAATGTACGGCTCATTAGATAAGTGCTCTGTTGCAAAGAGAAGGTGAATGTGGCTAACTAACACTTGAACTACATATGTCAAAACCATGAGCAGTCTGCAGTGATGCACTTGATGTGTTTGTGGGGCTTGTTTCTTATCCTGGCATGTATTTGTTCTGGGCAGGTTGTGTTTCGGTGAGCTTTAACCCCAGTGGCAGCTGAGGTGTGGGTACAGGAGATGGTTCTGACTAGGCAGTCTAGAAAGATACACATTTTAAGTGGGCTGTGATGGCGGAGTAGGAAGGATGGCTAAGGTTGGGAGACCTGGCTTCAATTCCTTGCTCTGTCACAGACATCTTGGGTGACCGTGACCAAGTTACTTGGGGTTTGTCTACACAGGGATGCGCAGGAAAGTTAATCAAAATTAACGAAAGGTGCAAAATTAAAATGGGTTAGTTAAACTGCATTAAACTCCTTTGTGGACATTCTCATTCAGAATTTAAGTGGCCTGAATTCGGTTTAGCATAATTCACTTGAATTCACTTAATTCGCCTCAGTTCCCCATCTGTAAAATGGGCATAACAGCACTGCCCTACCTATCAGGTGTGTTGTGAGATGCTCAGATACTACAGTGATGTAGTGATGTAGATCCTGAGAGAGATGATTGAGGAGGCCGTGGCAATTTGGGTTACTTGTTTTAAGTGTCCACTTTTTATGCTATAAAAGGAGGAAGGCAGCTAAATCTTGGGGTCCAGGTATTCCAAAAGAGCTCTGCACCCAACAGCTCCCAGTTAGGTACTTAAACAAGGGACCAGAATTTCATAGGTCTGTAGCACCCAGCGCCTCCCACTCATTGTTCTCAATGGGGGTAGGGAGCATTTGACGTTGTTCTTAATGGAGTCTGCTGAGTGTTGGGCCCTTTTGAAAATCTGGCTGCTTTCCTGAGGAGCCTACATAGGGAGCTGACCTCTTGTGGAAATCCTGTCTCTCAAACTATTTTCTTCAAATGCTTTGCGTGGCATACGACAATTGTCAAATCAAATGCACTTTGCACTTGTAGCTCCTTGGTGTGAAGATGTACTCTAAGAGCATTAATTTAACCTCCCCACACCTTTGCCAGGTGGGGTGTGTGTTAATATCCCCATTTTGAAGGTGGTTGAACTTAGACCTGATTTATACACACCCACACAGTTAGCACTGTGTGTTTTCCAACTGATTTAGTTAAACCAGTGCAAAACCATGTGTGGGCCCTCTTAATTTGATTTAAAACCGAATTTATATTGATTTAGCTTGTGTCTGTAAATTTAAACCAATGTATTTAAACAGTAAAGATAAACAGATATAAGCAGGTTTAAATTGAATTAAAAGTGTCTACACCGGTTTTATTAACGGCTTTTCGTTAAACTTGTGCAATGTGTCTGTGTAGACAAGGCCTTAGGCCAAAGTCACAGGGCAAGTCAGTGGCACGGTTGGGAGTAGAACCCAAGACGTGACTCTGTCCTCTGCTTTGACCGCCAGATGAGACAATTTCCTGTGCATCAAGATTGCTGTAAAGGATGTGTACAATAATGGTGCAAGTTAGAGTTCACAGGAGACAGGAGTGTATCATTATCATGTCACTTCTGTCATGTTACTGCACAGATACCAGCATCACCCACCTCTCTGCTAGCATCTCTAGTCTTTATTTAGTGAGAGGGTTTTCTTATTTTTATCTCCTCTTCCTTTCTCTGTCAGTGCAATATGCCGGTGGCATGAATGCCATTGTGCGGTTCTTTCAGAGTGGCATGTGGTGTTGGGGCATAGGACAGAGCTTGATCTTGGGTGGCATTACAGGCATTCTTCTTCTGCGATTGACCTGCCGCTGTCCTAAATTCAGCAGCGTTAGCCAGTGTTTGTTCTCTCCACAGCTTCTCGGCTATGCCCTGTCACAGGCAAATTTAGCAGGACATCTGTGCACCTCAAAGAAACACAAGAACATCACGTGTCAGTGAAGGAGTATTGTCTAGTGGGTAGGGCTGGGGTTTAGGAGTTGGGGCTTCTGGATCGGAACCACTTGGATCACAGGGTGACCACTAGCCAGTCACTTTAACCCATGTGGGTTTCAACCTTTTTTTTTTTTCTCCCCATTTCCCCCAACCTGTAAGGGGGCGCTTGTGACTTCTGATTGAGGTGGAAGTGCAAACTGCATGCACATAAAAGGATTAGCTGTGTGTTACTGGGGCCAGTGCAGCTGGGTGTGCCCTTTAAATCCTGATGTGGTCACTGATTTACATGCTCTACTAGATCTTTACTAAGCAGCGACTTACTGGATGAAGGGGTAAACAAACCCACAGAGCCTTCCACCTCTCTGTCTCATCAGGGCTCTTTTTAGGAAACCCTGTTCCCTTAAAGAAAAGGAGGACTTGTGGCACCTTAGAGACTAACATTTATTTGAGCATGAGCTTTCTTATCTCATCTGTTCCCTTGAGAGTACCAAATCCAACTCTGGAGTTAATCCCTCTCTTGTCAGCATGCTCTCCCCAAATGGATCCTAGCAGTGTCCTTCTCTGTGCATGCCCAGGCAGAGAATTACTGAGAAGTTTTGCTAACAGTTTATTTCATCCTGTTTCTGTGAAACAGGAAGTGTGGCAACGGCTTATGGTTAATTGCTTCTGTTTTTTCTTCAACCAGAATTGCAGAAACTTTGCAAAATAGGAGCTCAGGGCAGATTCATGAAGAGCAGTAAAAGGCTTGCAACCCCGGACAAGACTTCATAGGACTCTTAACAAATGACTCTGTTATGATACCGTCATTTTACCGCCGCTGTTTCTCCATCCGGACAATGGGTCTTTGCCTAGTTGCATTTCAGTCCTTGCTCCCACCCACCTGCATTGTTTGTCTGTCTTTTATTGTAAAAATTGTCACATTTCCTAACTGACAATCCTGAGCTGACTTGGCTAGTGGGCTTCAGGTCCAATTTGTCTCCATCCTTCACGGACAGCTGTCACTTGTGGGGCACCCAGCTCAATTCACTGTGCAGCGCCTGCCACGCTCCTGTGGTAAGATTTATTAGCAGCCTTCATTCAGGTTTAACTTAGAGCGAAATATGGCCTGAGAGCCGTTGATGCCCTATTATCCCCTAGGGAAACCTCTCTCCTTGTAAAAAGAAAAGGAGTACTTGTGGCACCTTAGAGACTAACAAATTTATTTGAGCGTAAGCTTTCGTGAGCTACAGCTCACTTCATCAGATGCATCCGATGAAGTGAGCTGTAGTTCACGAAAGCTTATGCTCAAATAAATTGGTTAGTCTCTAAGGTGCCACAAGTCCTCCTTTTCTTTTTGTGAATACAGACTAACACGGCTGCTACTCTGAAACCTCTATCCTTGTAGAGAAGCTGCATCTGATTCGGCCATCTCCCTTCCTGGAAACAAAAACAATTGCTTAAGATAATAAGGAGGCTTTCGCTAGATCCTATGAGGGATCCCATGACATGCTTACCTCTGCTTCGAGAGCAATGAATCTCCCTGGGCTTCGGAGTTCAAATGGGAAGAATGAATTAAGTCCTGTAACGTTGGTTTAGTGGGTCTCTTTCCAAATCTATCCCTAAATTGCTGTATGATCTTAAGCAAGTCATTGCATCTCTCTCTGACTCCATTTTCCCATCTGTAAAACAGGTATACTACTTCGCTCCCTTTTCCCTGGGATGCTGGGGGGTTTAAGCTCTGGTTGTTTGAGATTCTTGGATGACCAGTGATATAGAGGTGCAAAGCGTAGCATTCTAACCCCTTTTCTCTCCTGGGAAGAGGTCCATTGGATGCTTTGGGGCACTTGGATAGAGATGGAGACCATCTCACAACACTATGTGGAATGGAGAGGAAGGGATAAGTCTGTCTCTGTAATGCATCCTTCACAACAGCGTGACACATAGATTGTTATCCAAAACTGACACTGGGCCAAAGTAGTCCTTGATGCAACTCCACTGATGCTGGTAGATTTACACCAGGGACAGATTTTGGTTCACTGTGCCCAGCACCTGTCTCTGACCATCTCAGCTTTGCAAACAGCAGGAAGAGGTTAAGGGAAGAAGTCTTTGAACTTCCTAGGTCTTTATATAGCACCCTGGGTCCTCTCCCCTTGTATCTTGGCTATTAATAGCTGTGTAAATAAAACAGGATGGGGCACTTGCTTTGGGGGATGTCGCGTCCAGAAGGGCTGCCAGCAGGTGTCTGGCATGCAGGGAAATGCCTTGACAGGGCGGCCTTGTGCTAGAGATGGACCTGAAACCAAACACCAAATACACCTAGACTGCAGGAATGTTTAAAATCCAACACTAAGTGCTGCAGCTCGAGTCCCCTAGGCCTGGAGCCATCTCCATGACTCAGTGGTGATCACCTCGGCTCTGGAGGATAACCTGATTCATGCACTAGTTGCTGGTTATGTGGATTCTTGTTCCTTAATAATTGGCCTCTCCATCCAGAGAGCTGTGTTCTTTACAAAGATGAGTGGGGGTGACTGTGATCCCCATTTTGCAGAGGGGGAAGCTGAGGGAGGGGAAGTGATGTGCCCAGGCACCCCGCAGGCCAGGGGTGGAGCTAGGAATGGAATCCAGACCCTCTGACTAAGCTGTAGCTTTCCCCACAGATTGCTGGAGAGTCCTCCATGAAGCATGTCTCGGGGCAGTGGGAAATCAGATGCTCATGCCTGCGAAAAGTAATTTAAACCAATTTGGGAAATCTGATTATTCCAATGGGGAACTTCATTTCCTCTGTCCTACCAGCCCTACGTCTTACTGTGGCACCATCAAGAGGAGGGATTTCTGATTGCTAATTATTCTTTATTGTACTTAGGATCTGTTTGGAATTATTTTAACAGCTTACTCTCCCTTGCCATTAGGGACAATGCTTACGACGTCTTAATCTGTTGAATTTTTCTTCTTTCGCTCTTACGGAAATGTCCCCAAACAGATCCGTTTCTCACATGTCCTCTTTATTAGAAATAATGAATTGTTTTCTTGTGCACATTTCATGGCTTGCTACTCTATTGCTTAGTTGATATTGGTCATATGTCAGGTGGTTTGTTACTTTTTCTTGATTAGGTGTGCATTTCTTTTTAAAATCAGTTTCCTGGTGTGAATTCTCCATGAAAAGAGAACTTTAAAACTTCCTTCCCATGAATATTTGAGCATGTGAACTGAAAATTGATATTCTCAGATCACTGGTGCTTGTAGAATTCAATAGCATAAATGTTCCCAGATTAGCAAAGGGAGATGAACAGTGCCAAAGAGAATGGATTTAAAAATTCAAATGAATATTCACTGATTTATTCTTGCAGTATTTGCCCAGCTCCCATCTTTAATATTGCACTGCAGTTTCCCTTTAAAATCTGAGCTGCAGTAATTAGAATGGTTCTTACATTTCAGGCTCACTTAAATGCTGGTATCATGGAAACAGCAACTTCTGTGGTTTGCAGCACATCTGATGTCTAAATCGGGGGAAAAAATATCTTGATAGTCTCTGGAGCCTATATTGAGTTTGCCTTGTGCAGTTTTTGAACAGAAGGATACCAGTTTAATTTAAGGTCTGGTAACCCAAAATTGTGTCAGTTTCTTTCAAACCACAGCACAAAATGTGCTGCTTGGTGAGAAGTGTGTTAAGCACATGGTCAGCTCTTAATGACTTTCAGGGTTATGGCAAGTGACTTGTGTTGGCTGACAGTTCTGTTTCCAAAACAAGGTAGCTGCTTTCCATGCACCTTAAATTGCTTGTTAGCAATGGAAGCAGTTTAACCATCTGTCACTAAACATTCAGGGCTTCATAAGAGCAAATTAATTCCACACCAGATGCAAAATGATTTGCAAAATGACCCCCAAGAGAGAGCAGCAAGGCTGTTAAAACCCGTATTGGTTAAGTCATAATGCAAGGGTTCTTTTTTAATTAAAGTTGTACACGGAAAGGGGAAGTAGTAAACTATGATTTGGCCACTTAGTGTGTGTATCTCTCAAATGGTTAAAATTATGACAGGCTGGAGTTTGAAGCCATGCATGATTTGCCTCACAATGAATGGAGAGAGTTAAAGAAAATTTAAAAACAGTGCTGGCGTCCATGCAGTAGCCAACTGTTGAAATCCATCATTAAGAGAGAAAGTAAGTTTTTCCTTATGCAAGACAAACCACTGTGTGGGTATTTTGATGTGGACACAGCAGCAAAATGAGGACAGCTGCATGGATGGATCTTAAGCGGCAGGCCGCAACTTTTATTAAATTTAAATAAAGGGGAGGAACAATACTGGCCCATAACCCATGCTCCCCTATACCAGGCGTTTAATTGGTTTCAGTGCAGGAGTAACAGGGCTCCTCCTGTAAAACCCGTAACTTGGAATATGCTCTCATCAGCCTACCCCCAACCTAGGACTGAGCTCAGTATGAGTCCAGCTACCCACCCTCCACCCCAGGAGGAGGGCAGAGGGGCAGTGACCTCATCCCATGAGGGCCCCAGGGTCTCACGAACTCAAGGCCCGTCAACGAAATCCCAGAATTTTTACCTCCGAGAACCATTCATTTTATCCTTTTAACCACACTGGCAACCGGCTGCAAGTTGCGAGGAATGAACAAGTCAACAAAGTACCTCATTTAGGTACTAAATGCATTCCTAGCTAACCTGCTGTGGCTTGAAGGTGCTGCAAGGAAGGTTAAAAACTCCCCGATCCTCTGCCAATGGACCCATGGGAGGAAAAGTTCCTTCTTGACACACACACACACCCCCAAACAGGAGATCGGCTAGACCTGCAGCATCTTTCAGGCTGGATTCCCCTTACTAGTTCAGGGTGGGTAGGTGGGGTTGCTGGAATGGGGCCAAAAGAGGCTCCAAATGGCCCCTGCTCCAGAGTAAGTCCTGGAAGTTAGGGAATGCTAGCCAGTCTGCACCTCTCCTAGCCCCCTCAACTGGCTGAAGATTGCTAAGGGGAGTTGTGGGTGGAGCTATATGATGTCCCTCAGTGAGCGTCTCCTTTCCTTGCTGCTGGGGCTTCCACTGCTGGCCACATCAAGTTCCCCCACCCGTTGAGGCAGATGGGTGGCATTTTACATCAATTAAAAAATGTAAATATAGAAATGAGCAGAAGGCTCCTTCGTGATGCATTTTGGGGTCGTCATACGCTTGGGCTTAAGGCCAGGCAATCGGACGTCTTTTGAGTCATTTAATAAGAGATCTGTCACTTAAAAGATGTTTGTCATTGCTGGTAGTCAGTTATCCACAGTTACACCCATGTCCTTTCCTTTTGCTTAAAGTAAGAGGATATAGAGGCAAATCAGGGAGGAAGTGGTAAACAGGGCAAACATGTACAGTTTAGGTAGATTTGGGGGGAGAGAACTGAATTAGGACCCATTTTCCATTAACAGAATCTAGTTCAATCATCTCTGTAATCCTTGGTAGAGAACAGGAGCCAGTTAATAATGAATAGCATAGATACTGAAGCAAATATTCAAGAGAGCCTTTGTGCGGATCGTGATTAATATGCCTTCGACTGAGCTGGGAGAGGGCACTGGACCAACCAGAAGGTGTTGCAGATAAGGATTGGTGTGTGCACTAGAAGAGCTGTGTGACTATCCCAGGCTGGAAGAGCGGGAGGTAGAGCTTTGGGAGTGAGGGGAACTGGAAAAGCAACGGTGCTGCAGATCTGGATTGAGCTGCATTGGGAGAGTTGCGGGGGAATAGGAGTGGAGTTGGAAGGTGTCCTGCAGGATAGGATGGCAACGTGTTGGCAGAGCTGCATGGGGATTCAGGGATGGAACAGCAGAGGTTCTGCAGGTGAGGATAGAGGTGCATTGGCAGCTCTCAGGGATCTAGAACCAATGCCATCAGCTTCTGGCTTTCAGGATTATTGGAAACTAACAAATAGATTAAAATAAATTGGAGGAAACGGTTCACAAATGAAAACAATGCAATGGATGAAATACAAGGATTTGGGCATGCAATTAGCGACCTTCTGCTAAAATGTTCCAGGGGATATGATTTGGCTATGAAATGTTAATGAACAAGTTGCCAGTCTTTCTCACTTGGGGTCCAATTGCAGTATTCCCATGTCATCTCCAGTGTGCTCCATAATTAATGACTGCCTTGTGCCTGCTGATAAACGCTGGCGACAGCTGTCTCCCTGGTGCTCGCCACATTACTGGAGACTCTGTGCTTCCTCCATGGAAACCAAATGGCATCATTAGCACAGAGTTGTTCAAGGGGCTCTTAACTGCCAGCATGTGTTGTTTTCTCACTTGAGACGTCACAACAAAGGAGTGGCTTGCCTTAACAGGAAGAGGCAAATTACAAGGATAAAGAGACTGATATAGCCAATCTGTCTGTTGGCTTATGCCCGAATTTGGCTGGAACAATGTGTGATCTAGTAGTTGATGGAAGGGACTTAGGCCTTGTCTACATAGGAGGGTTTTTGTTTGTATCTGTGTGTTGGGGCGGGGGGTCAACTAAGGTGTGAAATTAAACCAAAATACTTACTCCAGTGTAGCCTCCTGTGTGGACACTCTTACACCAGAATAAAATGTGTCTACATGGTGTGTTATACCAGTATAACTGTTAAAACTTTCCTATGTAGACATGACTTCAGTCAGTTCAGCAAAAAAATACAATTGCTTTATCTTGATTAGTTTTAGACATAGTTAATTAGGTTGAGCTGGGTTACTCAATCTAATATCAGACCTTTAAATTCTAGTCTAGACATGCCCAGAGAGTCAGGACTCCTGGGTTCTATTCCTGTCTCAGATACCAACTTGCCATGTGATGATGGGCAAGTCATGGGTTGGCAGTCTTAGAGAGACCAGGACTGAATAATAGAGTTAATGACTGGTGGTCTCCCCAGAATACAGAAGACTTCACTCTTCAGGGTTCTCAGTAAAAACTCCAACTGATGGCTGAATCTTCCACTAGCACAAAATTCACCAGGAGGAAGTTGACAGAATTTGAGAAACCATGGGTGGAAAAAGAAATTAGTCACCTACTGCAGAACTCCATCAGCATTGCTGTTAAATTTATTAAGATTTTTCAAACAGTCCAGGGGATTTAGGCACAAAACTTCTATTCATTTTAATTGAAGCTGTGTCTAAATCCCCACAACTGCTTTGAAAATCTCCACCCTTAACGTTTCTGCCTAAGGGCCCTGATTCAGCAAAGCACATGGACTTAAAGATGCACATAAAGTTAAGCACGTGCTTAAGTCATTTGCTGACTTGTGACCTTAAATGGTTTGTTGTGATAAATGTTCATCTTTGTGATACATGGATACAACATGAACCCAAAAGAAAGGGACAGAAAGCAGAAGGGCAGGCTCTCAGGCAGGTTAACTGTATAGACTTCTCCCATCAGGTTATTACATGGGATTCTTGTTGAAAGGGGCATTCATTGATCTAGGGGGCTCATTGGAAATGTTTTGGTCCTTACCTCCCCTCCATTTGCCAGTAAGGTTTTGGGAATTTTAGTTGGAAACCTTATGGATACAAAAACTGGCCCAGGGATTGTCATCATCCCATGTGGGAATTGTGTTGACCCAGTATCTCAAGAATAATGACCGGTTTCAGAGTAGCAGCCGTGTTAGTCTGTATTCGCAAAAAGATCTCTAAGGTGCCACAAGTACTCCTTTTCTTTTTATCTCAAGAATGTAACTAAGATGCTTATGCTGATTCTCTGCTCTCTCGCTCTCTCTCTTTTTTTTTTTTTTTTTAAAGAAATATCATTAGCGAGGAGCGATATCCTATTATACACAGATTGCTGATTCTCTGTCTCACATGTTCCAGGACTGGAGTGATCTTTTAATAACAGGTCACTGCCCTGACAACAGAGCTTTCATCTTACAATTTGCTGGTTTTGTTGCTTTTGAGGAGTGGCAGGAACATGGGGGGCTGCATTATTTGTGGGCTGTGTTGTGTCTAAGTTCATGCTTACACAGCATAAAAGGCAATTGGGGGAAATGCAGCACGTATGTTCGCCGTAATAACCCAAGCTTTTCCATCCAGTGATCTGGGTATATGAAAATAGCTCCTTCCTAGGAAACATCGAGGATTGTTTGAGCGTGTTGAGATTTTGTTTAGGCCAGGATGGCTGCATCTCCACTAGGAAAAAGGTGGGGCCCTGAGAATGCCCCGTACTGTTTACCCTCAGTACCACTTGGGTTTAATGTACTTGGAGACTGTTGGGAGGGATGGTGCTTCTCTGTTGAGAGTAACCCAAACCAGGCAACCGCAGCCATTCGAATGTAATCCTAAACTTTCCTCATGTCCTGTTCCTGTTCCCATTCTGCGTGAGAAGGTCGTGCAGCCATGCACAGCTGTCAGGACAAGGAATGATGTGCACACACACGTTCCAGAATCTGCTGGTTATCCTGACTTGGCATTTATAACCCCTTTTAACACACCTCAGGAGGGATATTGTTGAAAGCCCCTGCATTCCTGCGCAGAGAACTGTTCTTTCTGTTGGGCAGGTGGAGTCTTAAAGCCCCAGGACTGTGCTTTACCATTGGATTCTAATGAATCTAATTACCACGAGTGGATTTCAGCTCTCCCTCTTCATTTGGGGAATTCTCCCAGAGGTAGGGTCAGGTGTTGAAGGGCTTACACCCAGGAGTTTTAGGGCAGTTCAGAGGAGCAGTGAGCTGAAATGGTATTGTTCTGGCCTGCTCTGTAATCCCCAGTGAATGTAACCATACGCAAAGAAACCCAGTTTATCCCACAGAGTTTTTGTTTGGAGGCTACAGGTCTCATTTTAGGCCTACCAGCCTTGATTTCTATAACCCTTAATACTTAAAGCTCTCCGTTAAAACTAACTTCATAGTCCGTCAACATAAAAGATGGGAGTCCTGCTAGTGACCTCAGGCAGTTTCTATCTGAAATGTATTTATGGCCCTTCCTCTGGAAAAGGTGGTGTTTTGCATTGTAGTGTGAAATGCCACTCGCAGAGAATATTCCAAGAAACACATGAATTTGTTTGCAGTATGCATGGACTCTGGACTATAAAGTCTTTGTTCTTTAAAAGAGACTTTATCCTTTGGCTCTCAGCCAAATGGAAGAGACTCTCTGCAAACGCTTCTGACTGCAAACCAAGTGATGCCCCAAAATGAAGAGGGAGTTGCAGTTGGAGCACGTGAATAACATTAGTTAGTTTTTTCATTAACCACATTTAATTTTGAATGTGGGGCCCAGGGATTGCCCTGCCGATCAGACCAGTGCTAGAGAGGAAAGCCAGGCTAAGATTCAGGAGGTTTGGGTGCAAGTTCTGGCTGTTTTCAACAGATTCCCGATGTGACCTTGGGCAAGTCACTTCTTCTGTTTGTGCCTCAACTCCCTGTCTTTCAACCAGGAGATAATAATCCTTCCCTGCTTTATAGGGATGGTGGCAGAATAAATCCATTAGTGGATGTGATGGGCTCAGAGGTTATAGTGGAAGGTACTCTGATCCTGACGCAACGCCTGTTGTTGTCTGAATCTTTCACTTGACTTCACTGAGACCTGGATTGAGCCCTGAGTGAGTACCTACCATTGTTGTCTCTAAGTCACTCACATCCACCAATGGTATAGATATATTCATGGTCCACCATTTCGGGTACCCTGCCTCCAAATGTGACCAACTTTTGATCCTTAGGAAACAGGCAAAACCTGTTAATTATCTTTCACATGGATTGCTACGTATGATATGGCTGTAAAATTACCCAGCCCCTTCTTTAAAAAATGCAGCTACAGTATCTGACCATCTGATCTCCCATTGCCATTGATACGAATGGCTAAAAAGAGACAAGAAAATCAACTTTCTTTTTTGCATCATAGCCCAATTTTGAGAGGCTTTGAATAGCAGAAAGCATCTTTTAGAATATAACTGCTTGTCTGCAGGATGCAAATGAGCACCATGATTTTGGCATGAGGACTCTGAGTTTCCTGTAATTAGAAGGATGCTTTCAGGACAGGTGTTAGATTAAGTACCATACGCTAAAATTTGTGTTCACTCCAAACCTCTTTTGAGATAGACCGTGGGATCCTTAAAGGGGTGTGTGTGTGTGTGTGTATCTGTGTGTGTGTGTGTGTGTGTGAGAGAGAGAGAGAGAAGATTCAGTTTGCAGTCAGCTCAGCACTGTCGTTTTAGTGGCTTATTTCCCCATAAGGAAATATTCATGGAAGCTGCCATGCCTTGCTGCGCAGACAGTAAAGATGCAGCTTTGTGTATCTACTTGTATTTCATTGCAGTGTCCACATTCCTTATAGATTTTTCTCAATCCACCTGTGGATTTAAATTCATTTCAGGGTCGGACAAACACTTTGGTTTCCATCCTCCTATGACGGGGCTCATTAATTTTATAACGAACTGTGATTTGCTCTGAAGGTGAGCGACTTCCTTCTTTGGATGTAGCTGCTGCGTTTTCCCTCCACTGTTTCCAGACTCTGAGGGATGCTGATGCTTTCCCGGTCTCCCTAAAGGGCAGATGTGCCTTTCATTTGCCTAGAGCTCTTTGCCACGGCCCGAGAGTTCTCTGCACTTGGTTTCAAAGGATGTGGCTGAAATCTGTCAGTCTTGCTCCTGAGAGGAGGAGCGTGCACTGGCAGAGCAGGACAGCTGGAGGCAAGCTGCAGGCAGAGACTAGAAGCTAGTGTGGTGCTTCCAGGGGTGCTGTGGGAAAGCACACACCAGCAGCAGTCACTACAGCTATAAGCAATGCTCCACCCAGATGTTACCGTCCGGGTGCGTGGGATGCCATGGCCAGATGCAGCCTCTCTAGCGCCCAGGTCTTTCACTCCTCCCCAGCTCCCTGGTGCTCAGGGGAGCCAGACAAGCGTGTGCTGTGAGCAAGGGGAAGGGACCTTTGGGTGGGGAACAGCATTTGGGATAAATCCTACAATAACCCACCAGGCTGTGCTGTGGAGGGAAAGCAGCGCCCCGTTTCAGGTTTCCAAGTTCTTCAGCAAACTCAGGGGAGCATCAGAATTTTTAATCATGAAAAATCCCTCACTTGCATCCTTCAGAGGGCACGGCTGGCTTTTTTCCCAATGATCCTGTCAGGGTAAGTTTATCTCCAGCTGGTTTGTTTTCTCCTGGTAACTCACCCCCTTAATTTTCTCAGAGGCATTTCCGCCTCTACCCCTTAATTCCCAGTGTATGTTAAGGGCCGGGGCCTTGGAGAGATGCTTTCCAAAGCAGGGGAAATGGGTTCTGATCGCGAGGTGGGGGATTAATGACAGCTGGAGCGCAGGCTGGCATTTGATGTGGAAGGACTAAAACTCTCCTTTGCTGTGAGGCCAACAAAAAACTTTGCAACAGTTAGGCTGCCGGTGTGCTGAAACCTCAGTCATTAAACTGACTGGACTCTCTTGTTGTTTCTGTGTAGCCCCCCTCTTGTCTGTTGGTTTCCACAGGGAGCATGGCTGGGGGAGTGTGGGAGGGAATGAGCATTTTCAAGGCGCTTCCTGCCTCTTTACCTGGACACCTGGCAGCACGTATGCAGTGGGTGTGTACAGGAGGGCTGGGAGGTTCTGAGGGCCTTTCCTCGTCTGCAGGGTTATCCTCTCCTCTTCTCTGCACTCCCACCAAACTGATTGGAGGCCCCCAGGGCTGGGACATGCAGAGAGAGGTGAGGCTGCAAGAGGTCCTGAGATGTTTCTGGGGAGGATGTGGTACCCTGTTGTGTGGCCTGCTTCCATGAATTAGGAGTAAGTGGCAGCAATGCCCTGAATGTGCCTGTCAAGCTGAATTGACTTCCCACGGTCCAGGGGATGTTTCAATACCTCGCTGCTTTTTCAGTCTGTGTGCATAGAATCCTCGAATATCAGGGTTGGAAGGGACCTCAGGAGGTCATCTAGTCCAACCCCCTGCTCAAAGCAGGACCAATCCCCAACTAAATCATCCCAGCCAGGACTTTGTCAAGCCTGACCTTAAAAACCTCAAAGAAAGGAGATTCCTTCCTCCTACACCACATCCCTAGGTACCGCATTCCAGTGCTTCACCACCACCTTAGTGAAAAAGTTTTTCCTAATATCCAACCTAAACCTCCCCCACTGCAACTTGAGACCATTACTCCTCGTTCTGTCATCTGCTACCATTGAGAACAGTCTAGATCCATCCTCTTTGGAACCCCCTTTCAGGTAGTTGAAAGCAGCTATCAAATCCTCCCTCATTCTTCTCTTCCACAGACTAAACAGTCCCAGTTCCCTCAGCCTCAAGTCATGTGTTCCAGTCCCCTAATCATTTTTGTTGCCCTCCGCTGGATATTTTCCAATTTTTTCACATCCTTCTTGTAGTGTGGGGCCCAAAACTGGACACAGTACTCCAGATGAGGCCCCACCAATGCCGAATAGAGGAGAACGATCACGTCCCTCGATCTGCTGGCAATGCCCCTACTTGCACATCCCAAAATGCCATTGGCCTTCTTGGCAACAAGGGCACACTGCTGACTCATATCCAGCTTCTCATCCACTGTCACCCCTAGGACCTTTTCTGCAGAACTGCTGCCTAGCCATTCGGTCCCTAGTCTGTAGCGGTGCATGGGATTCTTCCCTCCTAAGTGCAGGACTCTGCACTTGTCCTTGTTGAACCTCATCAGATTTCTTTTGGCCCAATCCTCCAATTTGTCTAGGGCCCTCTGTATCCTATCCCTACCCTCCGGTGTATCTACCACTCCTCCCAGTTTAGTGTCATCTGCAAACTTGCTGAGGGTGCAAGACACACCATCCTCCAGATCATTAATGAAGACACTGAACAAAACTGCACTGGCAAGTCAGGCTGTTGTGATTCATCTCTAACCTCTCCAAAGTCAGTACAAGAAGCCAGGAATAGACCATTCCCTGGACCTCTCCACACACATCCACCGACCGTGCTGCGAAGCTGACGCGGACTTCAATGACGCCAGACGCTGTCCCCCACACAGGCTTGGTCAGAGACGAGGCTATAATCCGGCTGAGGGAGAGTGTGGGTGCATCTCCTAGTCCTGGAAATGGCCTGCCTTGAGTCCTGCGTTCATTGTTGTCTCCATTCCTTCTTGCTCCTCTTTATGGCGCTGATCCTGTGCGTGGATCCGTGGGAGCACAAAGACCTGGCTGCATGGATTCACTTGTGGGATCGATAAAGGAAGCACTTAGAACCAGCACTGTTCTGTTTCCTCCTTGGAGGACATTAGGGCCACTGGCCTAGAATCCACAGGGACCCCTGTGATCACCCAGTCTGACCTCCTGCGTGACTCAGGCCATAGACCTTCCTCAGGATTATTCCTGTCTGAACGAGAGCAGATCTTTTTCCTCAACGTTTTCTGTGATTGCAGCTTCACCGCATTGAACAAGAAGCCTGAACGACCACGTGTCTCTGGCTCCGGCATCTGCTCCAGCTTAGCTCAGTCCGTTCTGCCAGTGCCTTCACATGCCAGTACTTTTCCTAGAACTCTCTCGGGAGATTTTGATTTCATTGGGCCAGCCTTGCCAGCTCTCTTTAGGTTTCCCCAAATATCAGAGCATTGGTGGTTGTCAGTTAATTACCGTTTAATCCCCGGGTTCTCCTAAATCTGCCTAAAGTTTGCAGTTCATAGACCGTTCTAATTTAACTCTACGTAAACTCTTGGATAGCAAGCCAAGGTGGGGCTTTTCATGAATTTCTCGGCTGCAACAGATTTTCAATTCCGGTGAGCAGAGTCTGATTTTCACCGGAAGTTTCACAGACAAGAAAATACATGAGGCATTTGCTTCCCTCCTGCATGTAAACCTGTGGCAGGGGAGGACTTATTTGTAACCTCTCCCTGGTTTTGCTTTCCCTGATGCGGTTTCCTGCCAAGGTGGAGGTGCTGTGCCGGGGATAGAACCCATGGTAGTTGAGGGGCACAGGGAAAGTTGCTCCAAACCTCGCAGAACCTGTTGTATGTGAAGGCAGCATCCTGACTCCTGCACACCTCCCAAAAGCACTTAATTGTCTCCCATATTGGCACTGACCCCTGCTTGGCACCATCCTCATGACCCCTCTGATGGGGTTCGTAGGGCACAGAAGCAGGCTTCATGCTGCTCAGAGTACCCTGGTTTCTGGTGGAATCAGGGCCCGTATAGCAACTTTCCCGTGGCTCCTCTCCCTGCCTGCCAAGCTCTGCGGCAGGAGCACTGCAGAGGAGCAGGTGGAAGCAAAAAAACCCACAGATCCCCCTTCCTCCCTTAGTGGAGTTAGCTGATTTTTTTAGACTCTAAGGTCAAGATCCTCGGCTGGTGTAAATCAGCATCGCCCCATTGACTTAAATGGAGCTACATCGATTTATGCCAGCTAAGGATCTGGCACTGTATATTGGGTCTAGAAGTAGCTGGCAGCGCCCCCTGGATTCAAAGCCTGCTTCCGATACATCCCTGGCCCGAGTTTCAAAGATACTGCAGTTCCTGCTGACATCACTGGGAGCTGTGAGTGCTAAGCACTCCTGTGCAAATAGGCTATCATGGCTTTTAATGAGCCTCCTTAATAAGCCCCTCATGGCAGGTGTATCCAGAAGTGTTTATTGCCCTTTTGCTTAAATGCTCTCAATGCCCAGTTATGTTTTTCTTTAGTGTCTCTGTCTGTGATGGGACCTGATTACAGGTGGTTTTCCGATTGTCTCTAATGACTAATGAATATGTTTACGTAAAAGACCTGCCTGTGAACCCCTCCTACGCACTGCATCTGACTGTAATTTAGCCTCGCAAAAGGAAATTCATCAAAACCAATGAAAGGGAGAGAAAAGAGCCCTTGTCCCTCTGTTTCCCCCACGCACAGAGAACAGAGAGACTTCCAAGGCAGGCTGTGATTGCGTTGATTGGATTACTGGGGACGTTGGGCAGGCACGTGCTATGGATTAGCCGTGCAGGTTGCTCACTGTTTATGTGGTGTTATTGCATTTTAGCTTTGAAGTAATGACTTACTCCTCCGAAGCTGCTAGAAATGCACTGCTTGGAGGAAGAACCAAATGTAGATGTAACTGCAAATTCTGTCTGAATGAACCTGCTGTCAGTAGCATCCCGGCTGCTCTGCACATGGAGGAAATGGTAGCAGAGCCATGAAAAATAGTCACTGGCTTCCAGTTGCTAGGTGAGGGGCAGAAAAACATTTGGCAGCTGCAGGTGGATGAAGTGGTACCTTCCACTGAGGCAGCAATGGCTAGTGCAGTGGCTAAAGCTGGGGATACTGCAGCTGACTCCATGTGATCTCTGGCAAATCTCCCTCCATTTTACAGATGGGGAGGCTATGATAGTTACCCGCTTCATAGGGGGTGAAGTGATGCTCACTTATGGTGCTCTAAACACACTCAGATCCTCCTGTGACTGGTGTTTATAGAAGGGGGGAAGTACCCTTACTTCCCCATACAAAATGGCAGTGAGCAGTCAGTTGGCTACAGGATGTTCTTTTGTTCTGATCATGCTCAACAAAGATGCCCAAGTTCTCAGGGAGTTTGGACTTTGTGCGTTTCATTAATTGCACGTGGGCTTATTGAAAGCATCGGTGATGCTGCCCACAAATTGCCATGATAAATGCAGCTCCCTCGGTCTCCTGTGTTGACTGCTGGCTCAAAGGTCTGTTCCATGGTGAAAACATTCCCCATCTTTGGTGAGATTTTTATTTTGTGCCGCTTGTTTCCAAGTGCCTCCCTTGACCACCTCCGTGAAACTCTACAATCTCTTCTGCTTGATGCTTGCAGTGAGTGAATGTCTTTCAGCCGTGCTGTGGGAAGTGGCTCAAGAAAGCCACTATTTCTTTTTCCTTGCCATCAGCAGCACGTATCCCAGAAATATTCCTCTCGGGGCCTGCCAGAAGCCAAGATTGCAAGGAGCAAATATGACAAGCCCGCTGAAGGGAACACCCATTGCAATGCAGATGCTGCAGGCCACTGGCATGTGGCGGATGGAGATGTTTTACAGATGAAGCATGTGGTGCAGCAGCATCCAAGACCCTGTGAGAGCAAAAGCTTTTTGTGGCTTGTCTGTTCCTTTGCCTCCCCATTGATCAGCCTGTAGGAGCCATTGTCTGCTAGTCATTAAACCACCCAGAGCACTTTGGATCAATACCTCACTGAAGAACCCATCGGAATTATAACAGCCATCTGCCTGTCTTACTGACTGCTCAAATCTCAGACCCTCCTGCATCATAGACCCATGTGGCATTTCTCAGCTTTCCAGAAGGGACAGCTTAGAGCTTTAAGCATCAGGTTTGAAATAACTTAGATTCCTTGGAACCATATGTTTGAATTCCAGCAGGGTAAAAAAAACCAAATACCTTCACCCTTCTGAGAAAATTCCATGCAGGTTTAATGAAGTCCTCTGGGCAAAACTCTATAAACCCTCTTCACTCTACAGGGAAATTAAGGAAGCCTCAAACCTTTCCATGAAAATGGTGCTGGGGGATGCTAAGAGGTGGCCTATGCGTCTACGTTTACGTTATGCGTCTTTGGCCAAACTTTTCCCTTTCTACACTATTGTGCAGGGGGCTGGTTCACTGAGTATGTCCTTTTCCAAAAGTAGCTGCATGTCTGGGGATTCTAATATAAATATTAAGGAACATTCTTAATAATGAAGGAGAAATCGCTCCACACACCTCTGAAATGCAGCCACCAGTGGGCTGGAGGGTGACCAGACAACTCATGGAGGTGGTAGTCATCCGTTGGCTCTTGCTTAAATTGTAAGCTCTTTGGGGAAAGGACTAGTTTTTTGTTCTGTGTGTACAGTGCCTAGCACTGTGGGGTCTTAATTTGGGCCTCTCGGCACTACGCCCGTACAAATAATAGCAATAAATGGCATTATCTTCTCCATCATTCTTATTGGAAACTCTCAGGACCAGGGATTATGTCTGTCTTTGTGCTTATATGTATATCCTGGCAAAGGCAGGGCCATGAAGAGTGTACCATTTGCAGCATACAATTTGTACGACGCTCCTGGCTGCAAAGTGACGTACAAACCGAAGGTATTCACTATTCTTTATTTCTCGTTTCAGAATGTAACAAAAACAGCAGAAGAGGAAAAACCCAAAGCTCCCACTATCCAGGAGATTGAACAGATAATCAATAGTTACAATGCTAAGGTTACAAACTGCTTTGTGATGAAGCTGGTATGTATTTTATTCATCTGTCTACATTACTTTAGGCACTAAGGACAGGCTTTTAATTCTGGCTTTAGAGGTGACTGGGCCTTGCGCTGAGCCTTTGCACAAGAGTGAAGTTCACCTGACATGGATAGCTCCAAAACCTTTGACTCATCTGCCAAACCGCAGCAGGAAATCAGGTCCTACTGCGAGGAGAACATGCCAACAGAGGGTATAAATGCATAGACACGACTGCATTTGTAAATGGCAGATAATCAGATGATGTGTTAACTGCATCGGTTCCCAGTACAGGGACTGCTTGTCTTGCATTTGAACCGCAGTATGACGAATGAATTCTGAGTAGAGCATTCGTATTAACCTATTTTAGCAGTGGTCTTCTCCTGAAACGCTTAAGGCTACAGACTGGCCTGAATCAAAAACTTGGGTCTAAACAGCCCAGCCTTGGGGGGTGAGGAACGGGGGGCCGCATTTGAATCTGGATTTTAACTTTGACTGTGTCCAAGGCTGCTGTTACGCAAGTAGGAGAACCTCGGGGGGAAGAGCCTGTGTCTATACAGCACCTAACACAAGGGGTCCCCGTTGCTGAGCGGTGTGTCAGGGCATGACTGCACTGCTAATTGACGGGAGTGTGAAACATGCTGGGTAAAAATTTCAGAAGCATTTAAGTGCCTTCGGAGCCTAATTCACTTAATGAGACTTCAGCTGCTACATCATTAAAGTGCTTTTGAAATTTGTACCCACTGGATAAGGCCTTCGGTACAGCTAAGCAGTTAAGTTCAGTCTTAAGAAACTTGCTGACTTTTCAGTAGCCACTATGTAAATTGAATTTGATGCTTCTCGGCTTCTTCCTTGGAGACATGTGTTGACGGTAAAAAATCTACCATCCTGCCAGGCTCCCTCAATGGGAGTCTCAGGAGAGCCTAATACTGTGCCATGGAGACTGAACTCGCTGCTTAGCCCTGCTGGTGAGGTGTGGCTGAGGCAAGGAGGAAAACTTGCATTGCTGGGGTCTGCCCTGTCCAGGCCTGATCCAAAAGCCCACTCTACTGGTGGAAAGATGCCCATTAACTTCAGTGGGCTTTGAATCAGGCCTGGTCTGTCCTATGGAAAGCACAGGGCTTTGGTCTTGAGGGCTGTCACTCATTTCAGCACCTAAAGTGCTTAGTCACCAGCCTTATTTGTACCCAGGTCTGTGTGGCATGAGCCACCACACGGTTCAGACAATGGTTCTACAATTTTTTTTTTCCAGTGCGGAAATTTTCAGAGTAATTTCCATGTCCAGCAAACGATTTGCCACACACAGATCAGGCTGTAGCTTGGATGAGTCATGATAACTAGAAAGCTGCTTCACTGCCATTCAATCGCTGTCACACAGCCTGTTTGGAGACATAGAGCCGTTGGGGAACCAGATGTGCCATTCTGTTCCTCCACGGTCAAACTTTTAAACGAAGTTGTGGGACCCACAGTAATTTGCTTACAGTTCCAGCCCTTGACTGCAGCCTTGTTTACTCCTTGGCAAAAACAACCATGTAAACCAAGCCCTGTTGGTAAATCTTGAGAGGCCAAGGAAAGGACTGGGTTCACAAATTAGATTTAACAAAAGGAGCAAATTTCACAAGCTCTCATAGCTCACAGTGAAGGAGGTTTTGGAAAAACAGAAATAATGGAGATTTTACAATTTCAGAGAACAGTGTTCAGTTGTTTATGGTTTTCCAGTCGCTTGTCAGTTTGTGAAAACAAGCCCCAAGTTGTCTTTAAACAGACATCACTTACAACTGATGTGAACAAAAACTAGTGCAGGGATCCCTTATAGTAGCCTGAGAGTCATCAAAGGGATCTTTTTCCTTCTCCTAACTTTTGTGACCCATGGATTAACATTGGAGTAGCCTGGCTTCCCCAGGAGTTGTTATTGGCTCATTTTCTTTTAAGGCAAATAGGCCATCTTTTGCCTGTAACCTCTGCAGTCTTGGGACTCTGTAGCAACTCACTTCAGCCCCAACTGACAGCTGTGAACCAGTACCTGAGCTATCAATTCCAGATGTTCTAATCTTTTAGAGTTTGTTACAGCATGGCACCCACGGCGTTGTCCATGCTTAACCAGGGTTAGATTTCTCATAAAGTCTGTGTAAAGGGCCTTTATCTCAAGATCGGGCCCAGGATGGTGAAAATCTCATGAAATTTCCATCATTTAAGATGGAGAGCTGCAAGCTTTCAACTGTTTGGAGCTAAAACCTTATGAAAACAGCCAGCATATCCAGCTCAGCCCTCGGAAACCCTAGTTCAGATGCTTACATGTTCTCTCCAAACCCATCTCCAGTTAAAGGAGACAGAAGTGTAATTGCAAGCACAAATGGTATTTAATGTCACTTAGTTTCCATAACTCTTCTCTGTAGCAGGAACAGTTTACAAAGGATGAGATGGCAAAGGGGCGGCGAAGAATCCTAGGGCATTATTGAATAGTAGGGAACAGGAAGAATTCTGTAGTGACTAACCCTAAATTGCTAGTTCCTTTTACGTTATTACTAGGAAAGTTTCAAGCACTATAGAAAGTTGTCCCTGCAGTCAGCCCACCATGTCTACCACTGGGTTAAGTACTGCAAAAAGCCCTTCAGCTTGAGTGTGGGGGGGGATACTGGCATTGGCTGAAAACCTGTCTTGCCCCATGAGCACTCATTGAAACTTGACTTTCGTTATCTCCTTCGCTGTAGAATGAGGACGGCACTTACACGGGCTTCATTAAAGTGCACTTGAAACTGTGCCGGCCTGTGACGGTGCCAGCAGGAATTCGGCCGCCGTCTATCTATGATGCCCTCAAGGAGGTGAACCTGGCTGATATGACGGACAAGAGAACTTCCTTCTACTTGCCGCTGGATGCAGTCAAGCAGCTGCACATCAGCAGCACGACCACGGTCAGCGAGGTGATCCAGGGGCTCCTCAAGAAGTTCATGGTGGTGGACAACCCTCAAAAGTTTGCACTTTTCAAGGAAATGCAGAGAGATGGGCAAGGTGAGTGCACACCCTTCCGTGCACACCCATGGGGGCTCGGTGCAGAGAGGGGAATTCCCAGATGCTTCCCCTCTCTGCCACAGTTGGTAAGATTGTGATTTGTGGTACAGTAGAGGCCTTAACTGAGCTGCACTGTGCAAGGTGCTGCACATACACACAGCCCCCGCCCCAAAGACCGACAAAAAGGGAGGATAGTGAGCCCCTTCTGTAAGATGAGGAACTGAGGACCAGAAAGATCAAGTGACTTGACCAAGCTCACAGAGGGAGTCAGTAGCAGACCTGGGAAATGAACCTAAATCTTTGGAGTCCCAGTCCAGTGCCTAAACCATAAAGCCATGTTTCCTCTCATTTGTAAGTGTCATTCCTAATAGCAGAGCTGTCAGTGGTTTCCCAAGGGAAGATCTGCTTTGCTCTGTGGTGTTCTTACTAATGCACTCATCAGGGAAGAGCCGTAATAGCCAACCTGTGTACGTGTAGCCTGCCACCGCACTGATCCCGACTCCTTGTGGTCATTAAGGATCAAATGTCACTTGTTGCAGGAGTTAGGGGAGGCCTGGCCCAAATCTAAATTAGATAATCAAATATGCCGAACAAATTCCCCCTGCAACTGTTGGATAAGTGACTCCCTGCCGTAAGCTGTGGTGGAGCAGTTCTGTGACCAGGTATGCACTTGCCACCTTGCAGCAGGGGCTGCGTAGAGTCTGTACATAATCTTACTTGCTGTGGTGTGTTCAGGGTGAAAGGAGCTATATAAATGAGAGATTACAGGACAGAACACTGTGCAGCTCCACGGGTGTTGGGAGGATGAATGCAGTGAAGACGGTAAAGTGCTCAGATATTACAGAGAGGGGGCTATATAGGAACCTAAGGAAGGTTTAATCACTCTTCTGCAGCATACTAAATACCTGGGCAACAATTGCCTTCTCCATGTGTAGTACAGATATCACCCTACTTGCCTTATTCTGTTTCAGCGCCAGCCCCTGTTGGCTAAGGCAGGAGTGGTGGTTTCATTGTTAAACAAATAATGTTCACTGGTGCATACACAAGATCTGATTTCCAGCTCCACAACTAGCTCCCACTTAAGTTACAGGGTCTCGTGTCACAGCCGAGATGCAAATATGGTCACCTGTGTGGAATGCAAGCTGTTGTAACAGAAGCTAGGAGATGCCACTTAAGGGCTGGCCTGGGTGCCTGGGTGTACCTAGCTTGTGAGCCCCCTATAGACTGAGACAAACTGAGTCACTGCCGTGAAGTCACTGGGAGTTAGTCACTTATCCCACAAGACTTTCAGTTCAGTCGTAGAAGACTGCTTTGTGCTTTAAAAACCATGAACTAAATTTTGATACCGTGGAGGCTCAAATCCTCCTCGGGGTGACTCAGCCCTTTGAGACGGACACCCACCTGCATGGAATTCAGTCTTTCCGACATGGTCCTGTCTGCTGTGCACCCTAGTGTCCCTGGCCAGAATTTCCCCTCGCCTCCTTTATTTAGCTTCTGTGTATCAACGCTGATCTCTGATAGTGCTTTATCTTTGGTACCTGCAAAAAAATACTGATATTCTAATTGACTCATAGACTTCTGGAGTTTTAACCTTAGCTGAATCATCATGACCCACCCACCCTTATAAACAAGATCATTGCATTAAAATTTTATTTATAATAGGCAAGGAATGCAGCTGCTCTGAATGGACATTTCTGGCTTTCTCTCTTCCTCCTCTAGTCCCTGGGTTCATAATTATGTTATCTGCCTCTTCTCTCTCCCTGCCCTCCCCCCCACAATCCATCAGAGATCCAACAGGAACACTATCACAGAAAGCTGAACTTCTTTGGCACTTGTCATGGCAAGACAGTCTTGGTACAAAACAGTGGAGGAGACTATGGGTGGGAATTTCAAAAGCACTTGAAGGAGTTAGGTGCCCTGTTCCCACTGAAATTCAAGGAGATTTGGGTGTATCGCTGCCCCTTTATCTGTTAAAATCTCTTCCCCCCCCCCAAAAAAAAGGGGGCTAAACAGCATACCTTTGGGGTGGGACAGATTGAAAGGTGGGTTTGGGATGGGGGCCAATTCAATGAATTTGTGCATATCACACTAAGTAACTTCCAGTTGACCTGTGCCTGGTTGCGTTGGCCAGTGGCGTGGGCTCTTCCCTGCTGATAGTTTGTGTTTATACAGATCCTTTCACTGGAGGGTTTCTCAGCCCTTGGGCCAAGACTTTCTAAACTGGGTGCATAACATTAAGCTTCTAAATCCTAATGTAGGAGCCTAAACAAGCGGCCTGATTTTTCAAAAGTGCTGAGCTCACTGCAGCTCCTCTTGACGCTGATAGGAACTGCAGGATCTTCAGTTCTTTGGAAAATGAGGCCATCTTCCTAGGCACCTAAATAGGGCTTTATGGGGCCTCACTTCAGACACCCAGGGCTGAGTATATTGCCCATGAAGAGCGTTAATTAAGCCTCACCGTACAGAGCAGAGGGAGTAGGGGGGCTTACACCAGTACAGCTAACCTGGATATATGACCAGATTCAGCTGCACTGGTGAAGTCTGTCCCTACACTGATTCTAATTTCCTTAATCTGGACAGAACCTTTATTCAACCTCACATAGCTAACTAGCAGCAGACATCGTATCTAGGTGTTGCAACTTGCAATCGTTTGCTTTAACCACCCTTTATAAACACCTTTGCTGGAGATGGTACATCCCATAGTGACTCTTACTTATGAAGTCCAGCTCAAACTGCCTTTGAACCTATGCTGTGTTTGCTCAGTAACTTCTAGAGCATCTTCCTGCCCTTGAATCCTAAAGGCTCATTTAGAACCTCTCTCTCTCTCTCTCTCTTTTTTCCTGCCTGCAGTTCTCTTCCAGAAGCTCTCTCTAACAGAATACCCCTTGTATCTCCGGCTGCTGGCTGGCCCCGACACAGATGTTCTCAGTTTCGTGCTGAAGGAAAACGAAACGGGGGAAGTTGAGGTATGTCTGGGAGTCTTTCCCTTGGCTCTCACACCAATGTTCATAGCTTTACAAAACCACATAGCCTTGTTAAACAAACCTGTGAGACCTACTGCAGTAGAAACACAACTTAATGGCTTTTTTGCTGGGGGATAGGAGGGAGCAAGTTTACCTTCCTTGTGTTACAGTTCGAAAATCCAGAACACTGACTTAGACACCAACCTTCCACTTAAGAATCAATATTAAAGCATCTCAAAGGATTCCTTGAGTTTAGCCTGTGTTTTTCAGAACCTTTAACCAATCAGTTTATTGCAGAAAACTTAGTATGTTTTCAAAAACCGGCTCTGTAAAAAATGCTGTGGCCTGTTTGAGATTTTTACACCATAATCCATTTGTGTGTATGTGTTGGTTTGTTTATAGAACTAAGCAATGCAGTTCTTCACTTAATCCTCAGAGTAGATTAGCTAAATGGAGCCATAGCTAATCCACTGATTTTAAAATAGAGGCCAATGCTATGCTGTATAATAAATCTATTGCCTCCCAAGGCTTCTTATGCCACACAGTACGGCAATTTAGAACTTCAGAGAGTGTTCAGTGAAACCTCAGGACTCTCTCACTTGTGCTGAAGATGACTAGCTGCTGCTAAGCAGCACAGGCATTGACACAGAGTTGAGCAGTTCAGACTCTCACCACTCAAGAGCAATCGTGCCCTAAGAAAGGAGAGATCAAAAAAGCAGGATTAAATGTATCTAAATTCCAAAATTATGGCCCAGATGTCAGTATTTCTCAGGGATACTTCCAGACATACACTACTTGTAATATCGCTGAGTAGAAGCTGGCCTCTCAACCTGCATTATGGTGTTTCCATCCCAGCATATCTAACAATCTTTTGTTGATTTCTCAATCAATTAAAAGTAATCTACGTAGAACTATCCCTGCTAGTAACAACATGGCTTGCTGGGTAGTTCAGACCTTCCCCCTTCATGACACAAAGCACTGGTGATTGCATTAGCTTTTGCATGCCACAGCTCAGTTACTTGCCTGTTTTCTTCAGTCCCTTTGGAAATTGTGTTTTGTGGGGTCAAGTGTTGCAGTGGAAAATTTTAAGTCCACCCAGGGTAAATTCAGGTTTTGCTTTGGGATCATAGTCCCAGATGGCTCAAACTTAGACGTGTGTTGGATCACAGATTCCTGACTCCATCTCAAAGCATTGAGCGGGGACATGTACATATCTGAACAGCTCACTGGGAAATTGTTTTCCTATCCTATGAAAAATTGAGTTTTTGAAAACTTTCGAAAGGGGCCCTTAAATTTTCTAACCAAACCCACTCTCCCACCACCCTGCTTTGGGTCAATGGACACATTTCATTTTTTTTTAATGAAACAAAACGTCTTGTACAGTACTCGTTTACATTTCTAAACAGTCATTTCAAACTGGAATTTTTCGTTTTGTCTCAACTGCCCCTTTCCCACAAAGTTCTGGTTTTGAAGAATCAGCATTTTTTATTGAAGTGATTGCTTTAAAAAAATTCCTGACTCACTCTATCAGGGGGACAGATCCTTGCAGTGTCAAATTGCAAGGCCAGTTAACTAGATCTTTCTGTATATAGAAATCCAACTAACTGACCTTGCTAGGTAGCATGTGTCTTTTCCCCTGATTTTCAAGATGAGCACTCAGCTGCACAATAAACGACAGTGTGCATGTTACAGGCAAACAGAGGGGAGGTGGTATTCTGTCTGCTCATATCACTTCTCTGTTTTTGCTTTCTCGGCAGTGGAACGCATTCTCTATCCCAGAGCTACAAAATTTCTTAATGATACTGGACAGAGAGGAAAAAGACAAAATTCAGCAAGTCCAAAAGAAGTACAGCAAGTTTAAACAAAGACTGGAGGAGAGTTTGAAAGAAGCAGGAGGAAAACCAGGATAACCAAACACAAAGCACGTATCGTACCAGACTAAGCTAGATATTATTTTTAAAAAGAAGAGACTTCTCAGGACACCTCAGATTTGTCTGACCCTTTCTCCCTGTTCCTCTGTCTGAGGAATGACACACCCACAAAGAGACAAGCGTCGCATTTCTTTTCCCTCAGAAATTATCGCTGGATCACAGCCAGTCAGTAAAAAAAATGGAAAGCCTCTCTTTAAATCCGCAGGCCCTCAATAAACCAAGTAGAGCTGCTGCTTAGCTTTCAGTTGTCTCATTGGGTTGCCAAGCAGAGAAACTTCACGGTAACGGCTGAATGTTAAATAAATAGGAATATCTACTGGGTAATTGTGTTGGGCAGGATAGAACTGCATTTCTTTCACCCTCCTCCCACCAACTTGCTTGTTGGCTTTGTTTTAAGATGCTACGGCTGCCTTGTGTGTGGTTGTTGTGTTGTGTAGTTCTGTCATTTCATAAGTTAGGTGGTGCCACAGGAAGCAGCAGATAAAGCAATGAGGGTTGGTTGCACCAGATCATGTGTGTGTTGCAGCTGCTGTTGATGCCAGAACGGATTGTTGCACAATTCTAAGAGATCTACTGAAACATAAAAAGTCAGATGCCAAGAAGGCTCCAAGTCCACCATAGTCTGTCCAGTAGGTTTCACTGGGATTTTACCTACTGTTCATTCTAGGGAATTTTTAAAGAAGATGAAGTAGGAGGAGAGTGAAACTAGGATTGTTTGGTCGGCTAGTCTCCGCGTGAGAGCAAATGCTCCCTACTGCTGAGTGTGGCTATTCTGTGTATTGCCAGTTTCCTACTCAGGGACCAATGTTTTACAGATTTACTCTTTTTACATGTAAGATGGTTGAGGTGGGAACATGGATGATGGTTCAATACAGAAACTGGAGCACAATTTTCAGCCATGCAGAGGAACAGCAACTGCCCAGCCTCCTGCAGCTTTGCTCCTGTTACCCTCGATCACCCAACCACCCACAGAGCCTCCGCATCCTCCCACTGTCCTCCTTCTGCACGTAGATGAGAGGCTGCTAGGTTCCCTGTATGACTACCACCCTGCCACGTGTGGTGCTTAGAGCTGGGAGAATGCAACAAGAATGTCATTACTCACCGCCTCCATTCTTTCTCAGAGAAACAGCTTAGCCTTTTACAAATGGACACTGCTACAGTTGGAAACAACAGTTACTGCTATTAATCCCTTCCTAGCTCCTGGTTCAAGGACTCCAACTTAAAAATTACACTTCAGTCTGGAAAGCTTTAATCTAAGGTGTTACTTTTAACAGGTTATTGTTCCAGTGTTTCCTCTGAGTGCATTGGATTCAGCACTTTGTGTGTAGTCAGTTTCACTCTTTCCCTTGTCTGCATAGATCCTTCGCACAGCAACAAAGGGATGTGTGAAAAGGAAGGAAACCTGATGGTAAAGCCATGGAAAGGGGCAGGTGCAGATAGAAAACCTGAAATGACTTTAAACTGATGACCTGAGTTGAAAGCATCCCTTGAAACTTGTTATATGGTGAAATGATTCCACTTCAAAGGTTCCGCGTCCACTAGATGCAAAGTGATGACAGAAGGCAATTTTAAGAGTCTCAGATTTACCTCAGTGCCTTTTTAAGTGTGAAATCTTTACTGTAAAGTTAATGAGGATCATGGGTTGGGAAGGGCTTTTCTGAAAGGCCTCAGTCACTTTTTCCCCCCTGCCTGTTCTCTGAAGTACTGTAGGGATGAGGCTGATTTTTGGGGGGCAGTGGGGGGAGAAAGGAATTGTCAGTTTCCCCCCAGGGTGACTCTATGCTTGTTTTTTTTCCAGTTTTATATCTAAGTATCTTTTAAATGGGAGAAAGTGACTGCACTGCTTAGCAAGCCTGCCACGGTGTAGAGACACCACTTCGTGTCATAGCTGGTAGCATAGACAGGCTTGATACTAGGGCTGCAGGGCAGGGAAAGCCACCTAGCTGTACTGTATTCCTTACCCAGGTGACCTTTAACAACCGTGCGGTAGCAGAGATGGAATCAGGAAATCGCAGGCTTTTTGGGTGTTGGCCCATTTGTAAAATGGGGAGAGTACTTACTGACCTCATACGTACACTGTGAGGTCAATAAGTAATTAGCACTTAATGCTTTTGGCCTTGAAAGCACTATGTACAAATATTGACTGAGCAGAAAGAAGCACACTGTAAAATGTCATTAGTTCTGAGAAGCAAGATCCAGATCTTTTTAAATTTCATCTCATCTTGCTGGCTAGAAGTTTTAGGGGTGTTTTTACTGATATTTTTTTCCTTCAGTGACCATCCCACCCTCTGGACCCCTAGCATGTCTTTAACGTTTTGTAGAAGGCATGGCTTCTAACGCAATTATGGTGAATGCTGCTGAAAACCTCCTGCAAAGAGGGAGGGCTGTTTTTGTTTTGGTTGGCTATGGGGCATTTAAAGAGAAACCCTTGAAACTCTGATGCAAAAGCACAGTCAATTGACCTGTGCCAAAGGCACAAGCTTTAGACATTATCAAAAGCCCCCTTCCTTCAGATGCGCAAAATACTGCTGGCAGTGCCTTTGGTTAGCATTGTGTTGCCTAGTGTACGTGTGAATTTTTTTTGTCAGCTGTACAACATGTAAAAACTGTGTATAGAATGGAATAGTAAAGCTTCTGTGGCACAGTGAAATGCATTTTTGCAATGCTGTAATTTATTTTTACTACTCCCTGTTAATTGTGTGGTATTTTTAAAAAAGTCACTCAGCTTTTATGAAAGTTCTGAAACGGTTGGTTCAGATGCAGACAGTGTAAGAGAACGATAATAAAACAGTCAATGATGAAAAATTGTGTCTGTTTTATTTAAAGTTGTCTGGTGCCCCCGTGTGGTGGTCAGTGTTTAAAGGGGATCTCAGAGTAAGGTCATTAGTGTTTATAAAACATGTTACAGTTTTTCCCTTATTGAAGTCAGCCAGCCATCTATAAAAGACTACACCCCAATTGATCCTGCAATGGAGGTTATGCCTGTATTTAGCTCATTGCAAGAGCAAATCCTTAAAATAAACTGTCCCCTTTTATATTTACACCAAATTAGTTGCAGGAGTAGGGTCCAATATGGTTTTTACACTGTCAAAGCTCAATGAAGGGGAGAAAACAATCCTAGTTTATTTTTCACAACTAGTCTGTGGTATTAGAAGCCCCTGGAAAGATTATTTTCAAAGAATCATAGAAGATCAGGGTTGGGAGGGACCTCAGGAGGTCATCTAGTCCAATCCCCAACTAAATCATCCCAGCCAGGGCTTTGTCAAGCCTGACCTTAAAAATATCTAAGGAAGGAGATTTCACCACCCTCTTAGTGAAAAAGTTTTTCCTAATATCCAACCTAAACAGAAAGAAGCTGACAAATGAAAACATTTTGCTTTTAAACTACAAGAGGTATGAATTCTAGGCCATGATGTGCTGGAATAGGCTTTGTTTAGGTGTTAGACTATTTTCATAAAATAAAAAGCATGGTAACATATATGCAGTCATGCAAAGTCAGCATGTTAAAGATTAGTTTACAAGCCAGCAATTTGGTAACCCATTGGAACGCTGTAGTAAAATATCTGGAAGAGGACAACATTTGAATTTTTTATTGGGAAAAAAATTTGAACAGCTAAAGCAATTACACATTCTTTGGATGAAATCCTGGGCTCATGAAAGTCAACAGCAAAACTCCTATTGACTTAAATGGGACCAGGATTTCACCCCGCAGCTGTATGCAGAACTGGTTATAAATAATGAGATTTGAATACTTTTACACTAGACGTTATTTACTTCTTCCGGCTAAGCTTTGGAGCCTTCTCCAGCCCTTGAATATATTTCCGATGTAGCTGGTATTCCTCTGCAATATAACCAAGAGTCCAACTTAAGTACATCCCAGAGCTAGGTTTTATAATCAAAACATTTACCTTTTATAACTGACACAGTCCATGTCGGCTTAAACTCACCGAGGAGCAGCTTGGCAAGATGGTTGATTTGGTTGCCTTGGATCTGGACCTGAACTCTGTCCTTTGCCCCAGGTAGTGTGTTAATAGTGGCGCTGGCCTGTACTCTTTGCTGGAGAGTGTTGGCAACTAATTGCGGGTCTAGGCCATACAGTTCAAGATTCTTAATAATGGTCACCTGTGGATTTTAGCCGTTGTCACAAGAAGATTTTCACTTTGTAGATTATTTACCACCACCTACTTAAGAACAGCAGTCATGACCCTATCCTGCTTTTCTGATTAGAACTGGGCATTAAGAGTTTCCCCATTAGTGTCACATAATAGGCTCATACACAAAATCTGATCGATTCAGTACAATCTGTTCTAATGTATAACCCTGGTCCACCTATTATATATACATACACACTACGAAAAGCACAGCTGGAGGCAAAATATCAATCATTTGTTTGCATTTAAACACAATGTGATGTGCTTGACATTCCAGGGTCTTTAGAAAACATGCTTGATAATTACTGTGCCAGGGCTGTGTTAAGAATTTTAACACCTTTAACACACACTCATCCTCAGAGCTCTATCCTACAGGCCTGAGGGACAGCCGGTGCTCATTAGCACAGAACTTCACCAGAGTCCTGTGCCAAGTTGTAGCTGTTTCCCAACTGCCCAGGCTACTGTGACTCACCCGCCCACTTCTCCTTGACAAAGGGCAAGAATGGCTATGCAGAAGCCCCAAACTCCAGCAGGGTCTGTCCTAAAAGTGCTGAACACTTCCAGGATGGACTAAGAGCCAAAGAGATGTTAATCGGCCATACCTCTTCCCTATCCTCTCTCTCTGCCGTTACCTTTTTATTTGATGATCTCTGTGCTATGGTTATGTCAATGGGATCAAGGTTTCCTTTCCTCACAATGGGTTCGTGTCCAAAAAATGTCACCTGGTGGTAAGGCTGCAGTTGTTCCAGACACCTGAGAAAGGTATGGCTTGAGTTTAGTTTGTCAGATACAGCAGGCTGGGCAATAACGTTTTTATTAAATCTGGGATTCCACAGATATGTAGATCACAGAAGCGGTCAAGTATCTCAAAGTTCTGAGCACATATATGAGAATGGTCTTAAATATAAGTTTAAAGATGTGTTAGAGAATAGGTTTATATTTTGTGTGTATGTACAAACAGATTGTGTATACAGAACTAGGTTCTGTTAGACTTGCCTTGTGAATGCTTATCAGAAAAATTATCCCTTTAAGTATTACCTTTCTATTACTAGTCATTTGCAAGGTGGCAAGAAAAGAAAGAATGGAACTTGCACTTTCTTAGTAGTATCTACTAAACTCATTACAAATTAAGGTTTATTTGTAGGTCTTTTTATGTTGACAATAAGGAAGCCACTGCCTACTTCAGGGCTTAGAGGTAGACATGGCTTTGCATCATGTAGTAGTTTAGTTAAATGCTAACTCTGAATCTTTGCAAATGTTAAAGCAGAGTCAGGAAATAAGTCACCTGCTCAGGAGATCATCCCATTTGAGCTTTGAGATCTCGTCTTGCTCCCATTTATCCAACAGGCAGTCACACAAGATTGGATTCACCTTTACAAAGCTGTAATAAAACAAGCTGATTAGATGCGAGCCTGCCCTATCTCTTCCCAGAGATGTGGAAATAGGGCCTATGTTCTCTGCCAAGCATGCCACCATTTGTAATCATTTCCATGACCTGCTCCTGACTAATGGATTTGTTTCAGCTCCCTAAAACTTGGCGACCAATTAATTTAAAAGCTACACTGGCCTCCACACAAGTCCAGTGCACTTGTGCTGTAGTTTGGTAAATTGGTCAGTGTAACATCATGTTAATTTTTTTAATACATTAACTTTTTGCACTGCACTCAGCTTGACTAGTGAAAATAGATGCACAAATAAGATTAACTTCTACTCACTTCTTGTTTGTTTCATCAACCAACTCATTAGTCTTTACATAGCTGATGATAATATTTCTCACATCACTGCTGGAAAGGATGCTGCCTTTCCTAGAGAAGGAGGAAATCGTTACTATGTTGCATTAAGAAATCAGATGTTCTGAAAACAGTATTAACATTTGGTACTTCTAGAGTAGCTTGCAGCCTGAGGACCGCCAGCGGCCACCAAAGGCTGTTTAAATTACAACAGCATGCTGCTCCAGCCCTGAATCGGGGGCACAACAGTGTCTCAAGTCACCTCTGCTGCCCCCCTGCTGGGCTGAAAGTTGTGTGGCATGACAGCACAGAATCTCACCCCTGACAGTAATAAGGCAGCTGTTTAACAGCACATGACAATTCTTCTCCTAAACTGCTGGGTAGTAAGGTAGAACGTGCTGTATCCCCTTGAAAATCCAAAGGGAACTGACGTAAAGAGACTGTAAATATACCCAGTCTGGAATTTGGCTAGGTCACCTGAGTTATCACACCTCTACAGGTAAACAGTGCTAAGGGATTCTCTGGTGATGAAGCGTCAGGGCCTCAATTCCTCTCAGCCAAGCTATGTCCCCACCAACAGCCAAGTGCTCCTAGCAGCATGCTCTGACATTGCTTCAATACTGACAGGGAAGGTGCTGACGACTCAACTATCCCCACTCCCTTTGGCACCTGGCCTAGGTCCTCCCTCTACATCTCCTATCTCAATGCTGGTTTTATCCTATCTTCCTTACACTTACTTGTGTCCCGACTCCTGGAAAAGTGGAGCCATTTTGGTTGAGACGCCATAGAGTGGTATGATTTCAGGAGCATGGTACAGCTGATCTTCGTCTCCACATTTACTCTCTGGAGCCGTTGACACAGCAGAGAATGCTTCAGGGACAACAAATGACTTAATGCTGAAATGCAATAGAGAAAACAGAGGGAGTTCAGTTTCACAATAGTTTCCTGGGTGAGGAAGGATGGGGTGACTGTTTAGCTCTTCCATTAGCCTCCAGCTTCTCAGCACCGTAATAGTCCTCCCACAACAGACACTCTGGCCCACACCCTCTCTCCCCTTTCCTGTCTACACACTCCAACTGCCTACTGGTGCAGAACAGTTTATCCACCTCTTGGGTGGAATGTGGCAACTATTTTACAGTGTATGAGATCCCTACATAACAGTTCAGGACCAGTGAAGAATATCATGGCCATTTAAATGGGAAATTGAGATAGACAGACTAACTACCTGAGGTGAAATTTGGTTGACATCCCTAACTCAGATGAAAAAAAGCAGCGAGATCTTGTTAGATCACATTTTATCTCTACCAACTTCAGTGCAATTAGTTACAACTTACTCAGAGTGTTTCCAGTCTATGTGCACGATACTCTCCACCCCTCTGTTCAGCTCCTTCACTTGGACAATCTTCTGCTGTTGCATGTACTGCAGGAACTTGGAGAGCTGAAGGGGAAACATGAGGCAGAAATAATGGAAAAAGTCAGGAACGCTGCCAGTGAACCCAAGCCATCCAGTCTCTGCTTTGGGATCTGCATGATCTGATGAAGTGAGCTGTAGCTCACGAAAGCTCATGCTCAAATAAATTGGTTAGTCTCTAAGGTGCCACAAGTCCTCCTGTTCTTTTTGCGAATACAGACTAACACGGCTGTTACTCTGAAACCTATGATCATCTCAGTAAGTCAGTCACAAAACCAACTCTTCTGCTCCATAAATATAACCACCACCCCCCTGGTGGTACTTTGTATGCTCAGTGCAGTCTAGTGTTGAGAGCAAGACACCAAGGGTTCCATTACTAGCTCTGCAACTGATTTGTGTTGTGACCTTCTTTGGGCCACCTACTACTCCCAGCTTACAAACATTTTAATTCCTAGCTCTAGCCTATGAGAGATGAGCTGCTAAAATCATGTTAGCACCGAAGAGGAAAACAGCAGGATGGTAATCAGAGTATCCTGGGGGGGGAAGGAGGGGGGGAGGATCAGCTGGCAGTTAAGGCACTGGAGAGGGACTCTGGAGATCTGGGTTCAAATTCCCAGCTCTGTGACAGATTCTGTGTGACACCATGGGCCAATCGCCACTTCTTTGTGCCTCAGTTTCCTGTCTGTAAAACAGTGTGAAAGTAGAATGAATTATATTGAAATTATAATTCATTAAAGAAATGCTCCTTGAAGGGTTTGTTGAAATATAATTGTCAGGAAGAGAAACATTAAGGAGTGTGAGACAATGGGTCCTCAAACTAATTAACTTAGAGCTCCTACTGAGCTAGGAGATTGGTAAACGTTAGTATACAAATAAGATATGTATGTATATTTGTCAGTTTCTGCTTTCTTTTGTCTCTTATGTTAAATTGGCTTTGGCTTAGCTGTATAAATAAGTTATCTTGGGCCTCAGAGAGGGGCTCACATCTGGGTACATTAGCAAGGCGCTTTGCTAATAAACAGAGTGGTCTGACAAATTATGTGAGTCCTGAATCTGACTTTGACAATTTGGAGGTTCCACTGAGATGGCAACAGTCTTCACTGGGGCCATGTGACTCCTGACTGTTCTTAGGACGGCCATGGCAAGCTGGCACCTGGGCATTTGGCCCGAGCGGTCCTCTGCCAGAACGGAAGGGTGCATGACCACAGTGAAGTCTACGCCATCGAACCTGTTGGTTCCCACTCTGTTCTGGTAGGGATCCTGGGATCTGACATCAGGAATCTGGTCAGGTAATTATTTCTGTGTTTTGTCCAGACTGAGGACTGTCTTGTCTCTGTGTCTATCCATCCTCCCTGTGGTGTGTTTGAGTCTGGGCGCCGTCTCTGTCCGGGGATCGGCTGACCAAAGCGTTCCTGTCCCCACGGTCTGAGTGAGTGAAATCTGCACAATCGCAGCTGCACCGCGCCTTGGGTAAAACCCTTGGTGTGAAAGCAAGGGCGATTGAGGCAGTAGCCTGTGGGCTCCTTTTGTATGTTGCACTGGGCATCGCTCTGACGAACCCGACTTTCCTTCTTGTGTGATTGGTGTGTAAAGTCCTCCTGTACGGGTAACCAGACATCTAAGTCGGGACAGTTTATGTATTTTAGGAAGAGTCCAGACTCCTGTAAATTTCTGGAAAAATGGTCTAGGCTAAGGTAGAGTGACTACTACCAGCACTACGCTTCTGTCCCCAGAAGCCTTTACAGCTACTCTGAGGGAAAATGGGCCCTTTTCCCACAGAAATGATCTAAAAGGGACTGCTGCAGGCAGCGAGAGAATCTGATCAAAATTGTTTGACTATTGGGTAATGTAATCAAAATCACTAAAAGATGTAAGGGTGTTCTATTGGAACTTAACTGCCTCAAATGTATAAAGGGAATGTAAGATGTAAAAAAAACAGAGCAGTGTGGAAGGGATGTTAAGGGAAAGAAAAAGTGTATGTATCTGTCTGTATGTGTGTAAATATGTAAAATTCTAAGGACCAGTTGGTTTTGTTTTTGTTTTAAATAATGCCACTAAAAATCCATTTGACTCTTTAATTCAAAGTTGCAAAACTGACAGACCTTTTTGCTAGACACCGCTAATTAGTGTTTGGCTTTGGGATTTGGCATTTAATCCTTAAAAGGTAATTCAATGCTTTACAAAATTTAAAATGTTTTTAAGTTGTGGCTGCAGCAGGGCAGTCAAAATCAGGAGAATAGAAAAAAAAATTCTGGATTCTTTTTGTTTGTTTGTTTTTGTAACAAAATAGCAGATGAGAATTGTAGTAAAAAAAATTAAAAAAAGACAGTGCCCTTCTGAAGCAACAGCAGGGGTGAAGTGTACAAAACAAAAAGAAGCAATGTTAGAAACACAGAGTCTTAAAATGGCTCTGAGTAATCAGACTGTCACTTTGATAAAGGTACATGAAAACTCTGTAAGCAAAAAAAGAAATAGTTACCTTATGTAAAAATGGATCTGGATAATGTTATAGAAGTTAAACTATGGAAGGAATGACAGGTTTCAGAGTAACAGCCGTGTTAGTCTGTATTCGCAAAAAGAAAAGGAGTACTTGTGGCACCTTAGAGACTAACCAATTTATTTGAGCATAAGCTTTCGTGAGCTACAGCTCACTTCATCGGATAGAAGGAATGTGTATTTACCCCAGAACATGTGCAGGGTATATTGTAGAAGGCGCAAAAGAAATGCAAACATACCATGCTACTTAATTAAAATGCTATTAGGGCTCCAAAAGGAGCCACAGTAGGTTGGGTTTTCTTTTTCAGATTGCTGTGTGTTTTGGAAGCAGAAGTTAAAAGTAATCAAAACTCTGGTGAAAGTTGATTGTGTCCCTTTTAAGATAGAGTCTCTGAGCTGCTGATGGCTTTAAATCCAAAAGCAGGAAGCATCTGTGAAAATGTAAATGACCTAAATGATAAAGGAAGGTAAGAACTAGCAGCACAAAGGAGCTGCAGATAAAGGACACACCTGGTCAGCAAACAAATTGTCTAAATAAAAGGCATGGGATCACAAGAGAATTTTAATAAATTTAATGATAATAAGTATCCCTGTAACAAGGTATAGTGTGTATGATTTTTGGAAAAACCCTTTAAGGTCGTATGGTAATGATGCTTCTCAGTTACTACCTGTAAATAAAACTTAAAGCTTAACACAGCAGGAAAAATATTATAAACTTGGTCTGCTGTATAAGAAGGAAAACTCAGGGATTTAATGACTAAACAGTGGGATAATTTCCCATAACCCTTAAAAGATAAAAGCCCTTGAAACCTGGCATGCCTATAGAACAAAAACAGGAAAATGTGGGGGCAATTGCTCTGTTTTTCCTGCAATTAACAAGGAAATTCGTAAAAGAAAGTGGTATTATTATTAAGCAATAATCTGTCCCCACCAGGGGGGTGGAAATTGTTTCTTTTGTTTTTAGACTCTACAAGCAAGCTGGCGCCAGCGGAAGAATAACTCAGAATACCATGTTTCAGAGTAACAGCCGTGTTAGTCTGTATTCGCAAAAAGAAAAGGAGTACTTGTGGCACCTTAGAGACTAACCAATTTATTTGAGCATGAGCTTTCGTGAGCTACAGCTCACTTCATCAGATACATCTGATGAAGTGAGCTGTAGCTCACGAAAGCTCATGCTCAAATAAATTGGTTAGTCTCTAAGTTGCCACAAGTACTCCTTTTCTTTTTTCAGAATACCATGGATCTATGTTTTGTGTTGTTTGTCTGTGGTGTTCGTCTTGCTACTAGCATTGTTGTGTTTTAGTGAACAGAAAACCTCATGACATGGGTGGGGGATAGCTTCGAAAGGCTGACCTTGGGGGGAGCGGGGGGAAGATGTGTATGGGAATGCAAAAGGTTAACTCAGGAGAATCCCAAAATTCAGTGGCCACTGTTAGGATCTGCAGCTCTCCAACACGAGTTTCTACAAGCCACTACCCTATGATCCCACTGAGTTACCAAAAGCAACTACAGCATTTGCTCAAGAAACTTCCTGAAAAAGCACAAGATCAAATCCGCACAGACACACCCCTGGAACCCCGACCTGGGATATTCTATCTACTACCCAAGATCCATAAACCTGGAAATCCTGGGCGCCCCATCATTTCAGGCATTGGCACCCTGACAGCAGGATTGTCTGGCTATGTAGACTCCCTCCTCAGGCCCTACGCTAACCTTCGAGACACCACTGACTTCCTGAGGAAACTTCAATCCATCGGTGATCTTCCTGAAAACACCATCCTGGCCACTATGGATGTAGAAGCCCTCTACACCAACATTCCACACAAAGATGGACTACAAGCCGTCAGGAACACTATCCCCGATAATGTCACGGCTAACCTGGTGGCTGAACTTTGTGACTTTGTCCTTACCCATAACTATTTCACATTTGGGGACAATGTATACCTTCAGATCAGCAGCACTGCTATGGGTACCCGCATGGCCCCACAGTATGCCAACATTTTTATGGCTGATTTAGAACAACGCTTCCTCAGCTCTCGTCCCCTAAAGCCCCTACTCTACTTGCGCTATATTGATGACATCTTCATCATCTGGACCCATGGAAAAGAAGCCCTTGAGGAATTCCACCATGATTTCAACAATTTCCATCCCACCACCAACCTCAGCCTGGTCCAGTCCACACAAGAGATCCACTTCCTGGACACTACAGTGCTAATAAACAATGGTCACATAAACATCCCCCTATACCGGAAACCTACTGACCGCTATTCCTACCTGCATGCCTCCAGCTTTCACCCTGACCACACCACACGATCCATCGTCTACAGCCAAGCTCTGCGATACAACCGCATTTGCTCCAACCCCTCAGACAGAGACAAACACCTACAAGATCTCTGTCAAGCTTTCTTACAACTACAATACCCACCTGCAGAAGTAAAGAAACAGATTGATAGAGCCAGAAGAGTTCCCAGAAGTTACCTACTACAGGACAGGCCTAACAAAGAAAATAACAGAACGCCACTAGCCGTCACCTTCAGCCCCCAACTAAAACCCCTCCAACGCATTATTAAGGATCTACAACCTATCCTAAAGGATGACCCAACACTCTCACAAATCTTGGGAGACAGGCCAGTCCTTGCCTACAGACAGCCCCGCAACCTGAAGCAAATACTCACCAACAACCACATACCACACAACAGAACCACTAACCCAGGAACTTATCCTTGCAACAAAGCCCGTTGCCAATTGTGCCCACATATCTATTCAGGGGACACCATCACAGGGCCTAATAACATCAGCCACACTATCAGAGGCTCGTTCACCTGCACATCCACCAATGTGATATATGCCATCATGTGCCAGCAATGCCCCTCTGCCATGTACATCGGTCAAACTGGACAGTCTCTACGTAAAAGAATAAATGGACACAAATCAGATGTCAAGAATTATAACATTCATAAACCAGTCGGAGAACACTTCAATCTCTCTGGTCACGCAACCACAGACATGAAGGTCGCTATCTTAAAACAAAAAAACTTCAAATCCAGACTCCAGCGAGAAACTGCTGAATTGGAATTCATTTGCAAATTGGATACTATTAATTTAGGCTTAAATAGAGACTGGGAGTGGCTAAGTCATTATGCAAGGTAGCCTATTTCCTCTTGTTTTTTCCTACCCCCCCCCCCCCCCAGATGTTCTGGTTTAACTTGGATTTAAACTTAGAGTGGTCAGTTTGGATGAGCTATTACCAGCAGGAGAGTGAGTTTGTGTGTGTATGGGGGTGGGTTTTTGGAGGGGGGTGAGGGAGTGAGAGAACCTGGATTTGTGCAGGAAATGGCCTAACTTGATTATCATGCACATTGTGTAAAGAGTTGTCACTTTGGATGGGCTATCACCAGCAGGAGAGTGAATTTGTGTTGGGGGGTGGAGGGTGAGAAAACCTGGATTTGTGCTGGAAATGGCCTAACCTGATGATCACTTTAGATAAGCTATTACCAGCAGGACAGTGGGGTGGGAGGAGGTATTGTTTCATATTCTCTGTGTATATATAAAGTCTGCTGCAGTTTCCACGGCATGCATCCGATGAAGTGAGCTGTAGCTCACGAAAGCTCATGCTCAAATAAATTGGTTAGTCTCTAAGGTGCCACAAGTACTCCTTTTCTTTTTGCGAATACAGACTAATACGGCTGTTACTCTGAAACCTGTTAGGATCTTGGGACAAAGACCGAGTAGACGTCTTAAAAGACAAACTCGGCCAACCTACAACTAAATTGGCAAAAGGAGAGGTTGATTGTTTCATGCAGTGGTGGGAAGAGGCAAATCATAGGTGGACAGAATCAAAACTTGCCTCTCTCAAAGATTCTGGCTTCTATCCCACCAGATGCAACTCATTTTACTGTTGTTGATTTGTGCTCCACTTTCTTTTCTCTCCCGGTTCACTCTGACTCCCAGTTCCTGTTTGCCTTTTCTTACGAGGGGCAACAGTACACATGGACCACACTGCCCCAGGGGTATACTGAAAGCCCGTCATATTTTTCCCAAGCATTCGCCCGAGACCTTGCTTTCCTGTCCAGGTCCACACTAGTCCAATATGTAGATGATCTACTCCTCTGTTCCCCTTCATTGTCTGCCTCTGAAACTGACTCTTTAGTGCTCCTTACTGCCCTAGCAAATAAGGGTCACAAAGCTTCTTGCTCTACACTACAACTCCGTCAAGCTTCTGTCACATACCTCGGCTTTCTCCTCTCCCAGGGTTCCCGTGCACTTTCTCTCACCCGCGTCCAAGCTATCCTTAGCTTTCCCCAACCCCGCTCCCCACGCCAGGTCCAGAAGTTTTTAGGCACGGCTGGATTTTGCAGACAATAGATTCCCCAATATGCCTCCCTCGCAAAACCTCTCCAGGAACTCACTCGATTCTCTGTGCCTGAACCCATGCTGTGGCCCCCTGAGGCTAATTCTGCCTTTGTTTCCCTCAAACAGGGTTTGGCTTCTGCCCCTGCCTTAGGGCTGCCTGACTATTCTAAGCCTTTTACCCTTTTCTGCCACGAACAATCTGGGTGTGCGCTTGGAGTTCTCTCTCAGATGCATGGAGAAAAGAACCGCCCAGTGGCTTATTTCTCTGCCACTTTAGACCTGTTGCCCAAGGCTTACCCCCCTGCCTGCGTGCTGTGGCTGCTGCAGCGTGCCTAGTCGAAATGTCTGATTCCCTTTTTCTCTGCTCTCCTCTTACTCTCCTGGTCCCTCACTGACCTCGCCCTGCTCCAACACTCTGCCCCAGAAACCGAGAAAGAATCCTGGGTTGCCCAAGGTTGCTCTCTACATCCCGATTCTCTTTGGCGCTCGCCTACTGGCGCCTTTGTAGCCCCCTTTTCACTCTACCCGTCTCTGGCCGCCCTGCTACACGGTATTTCACATGTCGGAAAGGAGGGGATGGTCTCTGCTGTAACTAAGACAGGATGGTGGGCCCCCCATTTTAGCTCTTTTGCAGCCCGCCACTGTGCAGCCTGTACCATTTGCCAAAGCCATAATATTGGTAACCTGTAAAAGTGGCCCAGGGGTTCCGGGGTCTGCCTCAAGCACTGTTCTTGCATTGGCAACTTGATTTTGTACAAACGCCTAAGTGTCAACAATATGAATTTATATTGGTTATGGTATGTTTATTCTCTGGTTGGATGGAAGCCTTTCTTTGTCGCAAGGCTGACTCACTGTCTGTTGCCAAATGTTTGTTAAATCATATTATGCCTGCCAAGGGAATTCCTGCTACTCTGTCCAGGGATCGGGGTACACATTTTACTGGACAACTTGTTCAACACCTGGACCATATATTGCATAACACCTGTTGCACTGTCCCTACCACCCACAGAGTGCAGGTGCAGTTGAAAGACGAAATGGTGCACTTAAGAATAAGCTTGCTAAAATTTGTGACTCTACAGGATTAAGCTGGCCAGTAGCCTTACCATTAGCCCTTATTGACATGAGATCCACTCCATCCCAAAGGCATAAATTAAGTCCCTTTGAAATTGTTATGGGACACCCTATGTGAGCTATGACTACCATTACTCCCGTTCCACATTTGAACTTGACTCACAGTGTGCTCCTTCAGTATTGCAAGGGACTAATGCAAGCTGTATGTCACTTCCATTCACAGGTTCGAGTCCCTGGCCCACGGAACCCACCTCCGACGCTTGCCACAACCGCGAGCCAGGTGATTGGGTCTACATATGGCGCCATCATTGAAAGCACACCTAGGGGCCCCGGTGGAAGGGTCCTCATCAGGTACTGCTTACTGCACAGACTGCTGTTAAGTTATCTGGCATCGCAGCGTGGATACATGCTTCACAGTGTAAGAAGGCACCATCCCCAGAGAACCAATTGTCACCTCAGGACAACGCAGAGTCAATTTTGACTCCAGAAGAAGGCGTAGAGGAACAGTCTGCAATACCTTACAATCTACGCTCTCGTAAGGGTTGCCAGAAGCAGACGAACAAAAAAAAAAAAAAAAAAAAATGCAGTAGCGAGCCTAGCGCCTACTGCCTGGTGAGCGTAAAACCTTGACTGCGGTTCCCTCAGTTGAGGTTGTCAGAACTAGAAAAGCCTTGCCTCCAACATGCGCCTCTGCCTGTTCCTCGGCTGCTGGTATCTTACAGTCTGGGGAGACCACGATGACAATTCTTTTATCCAGCAGCAGCAGGTGTGGATAGCTCAGACCCTTAATATTTCTAATTGCTGGGTCTGCAGCCACATCCCAGCCCACTCTCAAACTGGTGTTCCTGTCCTGGCTATCCCACTCAAGTCCCCAGACCTCACTGGAGGGTCTTGTCCGTTTAACAAAATACGGAACAGCAATGACATTTGGGAAGCGGTGGGAATAAATGCATCTAAATGGAGAAGTGTGGGGGAGGGAAAAGGTCATTGGTGTTGGGTGTGTAATGGGACAGGGCTGGATCTGGGGAAAAGCCGTTGCCTTCAGCATATTGTGGCCCATGGTGTATGGGATTATTCAAACAAAACTAAAAAGTGGCGGGCCGGGTATGGAGATATGAATTTTTTCTCAACCTGGGATCCAACAGAGAAATCAATCTTATGTTCCCCCTACAGTAACATTAGTGAAAACAATACAATCTTTCAATGTCATGCAAATAACACCACTCCTTGTAAGGAGAATTACCCTGTACCCTTTGGGGGATACTACTCCTCCTTTGCAAACACCTATATGACAAATGGGTGCAACCGACCCTTCCTGGCCTTAATAGGCCATTACTGGGTGTGTGGGACCAGAGCTTATACCGCACTACCAGCTAATTGGTCAGGAATCTGTTATCCTGCCCAACTCTTCCCACAATTCCGAGTGCTAGGAACCTTCCCTCGAACGCCTCCGCAATTTCAGGCGAAAAAGAAGGGACTTAACAGATGCCCAATGGTATGTAAACAACATAAGCCCCTTACCCTGGGAAGAGGCCATTGGCGGTTCCTTCATACCATTAGGGGGAGTAATACGCCATGCAAAAAGGCTCCTAAGGTTACAAGCAGTAGTTGAAATAAATGGCAAATGAAACCGGAGAAAGTTTAAGAGCCCTGGCCAAAGAAACAGGGGCAATCCAACAGATGGTCCTCCAAAACCATCAGGCATTAGACATAGTGCTGGCGGCAAAAGGAGGGACTTGTGCTCTCATTGGAAAAGACTGCTGTGTGTATATACCAGACAACACCAATGAGGTAATAGATCGTGCTAGCCACTTAAAACAAATCACGTATCTTCCCCACGAAGAGCCAAGTTCTTTATGTAAGTAGCTAAGTAACCTTTTCAATTTTTCTGGCATAGGAAACTGGTTGTTTCAGGGAGCCCTAACTCTCCTGTTTAGAATCCTAATAATTTTTGTATGTTTTCAGTTAGTTTCTTGTTGCATCCAAAATTGTGTCAGGCATGCTACACAGATAGCTGCCCCAAACCAGAGTGCTAATTTGATGATTTTAAATATCACTGATGAACAAAGAGATAAAGAACGTTTGATATGTGGAACCCAGTCATTGTTGGTCATTGCGTAGCTTGACCAAAAGGAGGGATTGTGAAAGTAGAATGAATTATATTGAAATTGTAATTCATTAAAGAAATGCTACTTGAAGGGTTTGTTGAAATATAGTTGTCAGGAAGAGAAACATTAAGGAGTGTGAGACAATAGGTCCTCAAACTAATTAACTTAGAGCTCCTACTGAGCTAGGAGATTGGTAAATGTTAGTATGTATATTTGTCAGTTTCTGCTTTCTTTTGTCTCTTATGTTAAATTGGCTTTGGCTTAGCTGTATAAATAAGTTATCTTGGGCCTCAGAGAGGGGCTCACATCTGGGTACATTAGCAAGGCGCTTTGCTAATAAACAGAGTGGTCTGACAAATTATGTGAGTCCTGAATCTGACTTTGACAACAGGAATAATCATACTTTCTAAGGGCTTGTCTACACTTGAAATGCTTCAGCAGGACAGCTGCAGCGTGTCAGTGTAAACACTGCCTATGCCGACTGGCGTTGGTAATCCCACTCCCCGAGAGGCAGTGGCTAGGTCAACAGAATAATTCTTCCATCAACCGAGAGCTATCTACGCTGGGGATTAGGTCAGTTTAGCTATGCCACTCAGGTGTGGATTTTTCACACTTCTGAGAAACAGTCATATTGAATTTTTTAGTCTAGATCAAGCCTAAATTCTTTGGGGACTATCTCCTAGTCTGTGTATGGACAGTGCCTTGCAAAATGGATTCCCAGTTTTGATTGGTGTTCTTTACAAGGGGGCCTAAGAACTTTACCAGATTTTAATAAATAAAATAAATGTAAATATCAAGAAATCTCACCTTCTTGTAGCTTGATTTCTTTAGGTCTAACTGTTGTCCTTCTGGGCTACAAACAGAGTAAACAATTAACCCTTTAAGTTACAACAAATAGCCGGCACCAAGGAAAAATATTTTATGTTTAGCAAGATTAACGATAAATGCACTTTTCAAGAATATCTGTGCTAAAAGCTTCTTAGTGGTGTGAATATGAATTACACATGGGAAAGTGGATTTAAACATATTGTGAGAGATAATGGAGTCAGTTTTGTAATCGACATTCGAGTGTGTTAGGCATAACAAGGCAGAGGGCACGTCTGTAATATACAGTGGTTTCCTAACTTTTTTCTGCCAAGGACCCATTGCCATCTGACTAACCTTCCCAAACCCCTTTCAGGTTTTAGACATAAGTTTCATGTTCTTATTTTTTCTGTTAGGTTAGTTTATTTTAAATATATAAATAGTTTTAAAATAATAGACTCACACAGGAACCAGAAGTAAACAGTCTGCAGTTATTACATGCCCCCTATTTTCACCTAAACTACAATTTGTGGTGTAGTCCTGAATGGGCACTACCAGAATGCCCCCACTGGCGTGACCTCTCATCCATGGTGCGTGCAAGGTCATGGTGCACAGACTATGCCATTCTGAGAACAAAATGGCATCCTCCATGGAGCAGAAGTGCTGGAACACTGTTCTGACCCCACTGCAGTACTCCTCAAGGGACATACCCGCCCCAAATAACCCACGGCAGAACCCCCACTTTAGGAACCACTGATAGTGTGTTGAACTTTTGAAGAGGGAAACTGAGGGAGACAATCCTGGAACAAACACTTGCAGAGTCCAGGGTAGGATGTATAAACTTGTTAGCCAACTTGAGTTGATTGGCAATCAAATAAATTGAACTCTCGTGTAAACAAACACCAGAAACACCTGAATTACACGAAAGGCAGCAGCTTCATCCTAAATCTCACTGTCCCACAACAATTTCATTTAAACCCAGAAAACCCACCATGCAAACCCAAGGATAGTCTTCTTACCACATACCAGCATGAGACCATATGGTTGCGCAGGAAGGTGCTGGTCAGTAGCGGGAGGTCTGACTTCTTCACTTTACATTTTAAGGCATGAAAAAAACATTGATGCAGTAACTCATCCATTTGCTCTGTAGAAACACAAATATTTCTCATGGGCCTCTGTGCAGAAAGGGAGAGCGCTCTCACAAGAATGAGGTCTCATTTATTTTTGTATTGATTCCTCTGAGTTTGCACCTTCCAATGTTAAATCATTTTGATGTACACATTACAATCAACTAGGGTGGCCAGATGTCCCGATTTTATAGGGACAGTCCCGATATTTGGGAATTTTTCTTATATAGGCACCTATTATCCCCTACCCCCGTCCTGATTTTTCACACTTTCTATCTGGTCACCCTACGTTCAACACATCTAAACAGCAAGACCGGGAGCCAGGATCTTGTACATTCTAATCCTAGTGCTGATACCATCTCTCCGCTGTGGCCTTGGGATAGTCACTTAACCTCCCTTGTGCCCAACATTTCCCCATCTATAAAAAAAGGATAATAGTGTTCACCTCCCACTCTTTCCCTCTTCAGGGTTTTATCTAGATTAAAGTAGGAAGATCAACAGTCTGAGTTGTTATGAAGTGGAACTGAGTCCAGTTACATAAATCTGTTTTAAATACAATTCCCTTTAAATACCATAGGCCAAACTCTTGACTTTTTTGCCATGCTTATTGCTTAGCCCTACTACAGGCAATGAAACAGGGAGCTACTTCTCAGACTTCACTCAGGTGGGTTGTTTTCCCTCTGTGAACTTGGGCACATGGAGCCTGCAATCCTTTGAAAAGCACTTTCCCAAAGTGGTTTGTTTGCAGTGCGCTGTCTGTGAGGAGTTTATACACATATATCGTTTCTACAGAATGCTGCTGCTAGTTTAAGATTCCAAAAATGGCACTCCCGCCTAACAGAGAATTTATGTTTTGAGCCCAGAAAGGGGGACACTTATTGTAAGAAGTGCTCCAGAAAAGCCCCACACCAGGGCAACTTTTGCGCAGGGGAAACCGCTTTGGGCTGAAATTCTCAGTTTAAAAAAAAAAAAAAGGTATACCAGTCACAGAGAAGTTTTTCCTTCCTAACGGGACACCGGAATTGCTTACATTTGAGACCAGCTTGGCTGAAAAATTAATAGCTCCCACTGTAGTCCCATCTTGGGCTCACCTTATCTACCCAAGAGGTAGGTGTGTCTCTCTTTATCACACACACTTCAGCAACATTTGTGAAGCTACATATTATCTATACCATGTCATGAACTACAGTACTTGAACACTAGATTTTCTGCAGTATGCCAGAGGGTGCTTTCTAAAGCACACCATCACCCAGGGTATTCTTTGAGCATGGAATCTTTGGTACTGCTCCCACAACAGTTTCACTGAGCCTAATTCATACATCTCTCAAAGCGCTTTACTAAGATGAGTATCATCATCCCCATTATACAGATGGGGAAATGGAGGTGCAAGGAGAAGTGCATTGCCCACAGTCATACAGAAGGTGAGTGGCACAGCCAGGAATAGAATCCACATATCCTCTCAATTCAATGCCCTAATCACTTCAATGCATCTCGTAACACAAGCGGAACCAAAAGAGGGAAGTTTTGGTACTGGATTGAAAGACCATCACGTTGTCAGCTCCAGCAGCTTCAGGCAAAACAGTTCCATAGAGCCCAGACCACACAGCATGCCGAGAACCTTCACCTCACTGAAGTTGAGGAGAATTCAGCCCACCCAGACATGTGCTTAGCAGCTAAGGCATGAGGTTGCTACTGAATTGCTGCCTGCCCATCAACTACCAGGCAAATCCCTGGGACAGCCAAGAGACTGAACATAAGAACAGCCATACCGCGTCAGACCAAAGGTCCATCGAGCCCAGTGTCCATCTTCCGACAGTGGCCAATGCCCGGTGCTTCAGAGGGAATGAGTAGAACAGGTGGTAATCAAGCAATCCATCCCCTATCGCCCATTTCCAGCTTCTGGCAAACAGGCTAGGGACACCATCCTGGCTAACAGCCACTGATGGACCTATTCTCCATGAATTTATCTAATTATTTTTTTGAACCCTGTTATAGTCTTGGCCTTCACAACATCCTCTAGCAAACAGTTCCACAGTTGACTGTGTGTTGTGTGAAAAAATACTTCCTTTTGTTTGTTTTAAACCTGCTGCCTATTCATTTCCTTTGGTGACTCCTCGTTCTTGTGTTATGAGAGTAAACACTGCCTTATTTACTTTCTCCACAGCAGTCATGATTTTACAGACCTCGATCATCTCCCCCCTTTTCCAATCTGAAGAGTCCCAGTTTTATTAATCTCTCCTCATACGGAAGCCATTCCATACCCTTAATGATTTTTGTTACCCTTTCCTGAACCTTTTCCAGTTCTAATATATCTTTCTGGAGATGGGGCGACCACATCTGCATGCAGTATTCATGGAATACTCTGAGGAAAGGGAGGTGTTTATAGGTCAGCATGGTACCCAAGGAGCCACGCTATGCACGCAATGATTTCTGCATGAATGCCCTGGCTCACAGCAGTTACTACAGCGCTTTTCAAAGGATTGCAGGCTCCATGTCCCTCCGTTGTTCAAGAACTGGGCAGCTGCGCTCAGTGCGAGCTGAAGTATATGTAAGGCTTGCTATGTCTAGCCAAGTAACAGGAACACACGGGAATCTAATACAGAAGTGACAACTGTATAGACATACAACTTGGTTTCATTTTCATGCTGTAGTACCTTGTGGAGTTCTGCCATCTTCTGTTTCTGGCTGAACCTTGGTGATATCTTCAGCCATTTCTGCAGCTCCAGTCTCACCCGGTTCCTCCTCCTCCATCAGCCTTGCACAGCCATCTCCCTCCTGCAGGTTCAAATTGCCAATGTCCATTTGTAGCAATGGGGCAATGGTGAGGTCGTTGCCACGCTCCCGTCCCTCCTCGTCTTTGTCATCCTCATCCGTGCTTTCCAGCTCCGCAGGCTCTGCTACCAAGGGAGCTATTGTGGGTGGGTAAGACTTGTCTCCAAATCCCCTTTAAAAACAATAAAAAGCATAAAGCCGCTTTATTGATGGTTCTTTACTCTCTTCATACAGGATGGTTCCCCATATAGCTGTGACACATCCTGTGCCGAAAAGCCTGGCCAATCCCAGCTAACTGTTACAAACTCTTGGAGTGAGAAAATACAGATCCATCTAGTGATGAAGAATCCACCACACTCCCAGGTAAGTAAGTTGTTCCCATGGTTAATTATCCTTGCTATGAGAAGTGTGCACCTTATTTCTCATCTGAATTTGGCTTCTAGCCATTGGGGCTCATTATACCTTTGTCTGCTAAATTAGAGGCCTCTATTTTCAGAAATCTCCTCCCCACATAGGTACTGTGCTTCTAGATTCATCAAACCACTTCTTATCCTTCTTTTCCATAAGCTAAGTAGGCGGAACTCCTTAAGCCTCTCACTATAAGGCGGGTTTTTGGTGTTTTGGAGCTACTGGCAAGCCCCAAAGCAGGCCAGTCAGGATCCCAGGTCCACTAAGAGGTAACTTGCCACTGCCAAGCCTACAGCACATCATGCTATTGCTGTCCCCAAATGACTCCATTTTTATTTTTAAAACCCCTTGTGGTGAAACTGGTGCCCATGATAAGCACCAGCTTGGTTAGTCCAGGAGGCCCGAGTCCTCTCTTTATCTACACAACAGGAATAACACAATCGGCAGCAGTGCAAACTTCTCCCACACCATGCCTTAACTCTAATCGGTGGCTTTGTCCTACCAGAGCCAAGAGGGCTATGGAGTCTCCATGGCTCATTCAGGTGTGGGCCTCCGACCTGTACCTCCAAACAAGGAGGGCGGCTAGTGCCGGGCGGGATGGTGTTTTTGTGACACGAGTACTTGAACATCAGGGACTGGATTGAGACACACTCACGTCTAATTCATTTCACGTAGGCCAAACAGCCATTCAAATGGCACTACATTTTGACCCCAGCTGACCTCAGGCCATGAACCTCTGAAAACAGACAGGCTCTTGCAGGGTTCTAATAAGGGAACACACCCAAAGTGCCTCCCTGTGGACACCAGTAAGAGTGAAAGCTGTCGCAACCTCCTTCCGCAGAACACACGTTTTATAAGATAACAGGCTGGGGTGGTGGTTACTGAAAGTCCCAGCAGAGGGCGTTCTCTAGGGAAAATGGGAGTCAAGATTTGGATATACCTTTTCTTTAAATGAAAATCAGCGCACACTTAATGCAGAGCAAAAAGGTACTAAATTAAGGCAGAGTAACAACAATGGGCCAAATTGTTCATGATGCAACTCCATTAAGCTTAAAGAAGTTTCACCAGAGATTTAGTTCCAATATCCTGTGTTTACGTGCACATGCACATAAAAGGACATCAGGGCAAACCCCTTCTCTGACTAGAAGTAGATGTTAAAATTCCCACAGCACATGGAGCAGACCAGACATCTATTGCTATGGGGTCATCCAAAATATGCCCCCTAAGAGTATCGAACTGTGTATCTACACTGACTCTGCTGCGATCTAAACCTCCTGTACTAACTTAGATGGAACAAATGGGCCCAAAGAGTCTAAGATGTTAACATGACCCAGTCACAAACAATAAACACTGTTAAATGAGGTTCAGGATTTGGTATATGGAAATCTCAGATTGATTAGTACCACAGCAAACACACCATTAAGAATTCTTTTACTCAAGATACAGAAAATAAGGAAAACTACGTTAAAGTATTTGAAATGTTAAGTATTAAAGAAGGCTTTAATTTTAAACAATATCCCTTGTGCCCTTTCCCTGGAGAGAGGTTTTGGGGGGGGAAATCCCCTCTGTTCGACAATCTCTTAAATGCTATTCAAGATGGTAGCAACTGTCCCTTTGGGGAAATGAGAAGTTAGTTGAGATGGGTTGTTGCCGCTGCTGCTATTAAAGCCAACTCTTGTTTCCTAGAAGATCAAACAAAACGCACACACGAAAAAGGGCAGAAAAAACAGCAGCACAGATAGAAAATGCAGCTTCTGTCTCTGGTGTTGTTTCTCACTTGCAACCTCACTACTGGAAAAATACAAGTCCAGCACCTGGTCTTACCAGCTACTCCAAATCCTGGCAAACCTGTACCAGCATTGGGCTGCTTAAGGCATTGCTTTTAGCTGTCTCTTTCTGGACATAAACTTACAGCAGTGTTGCAAAACATGCAGTCTTGGCTGGCTAAGCCAGGCTCTTATTAGACAGAAGGAAAAAAGGAGTGGGATAGAAAAGAGAAGAAATACAGTAGGGAAGGAAAAGGACACATTTTGCAAGGGGGTGGCTAAGTTTTGCATTCCAGGTGGTATTCAGAAATGAACTGGAGCCAGTGGAGGTGGCAGTGGTCACCTGGCTCCCTCTCTGGGCCAGTCTGGTCAGAACATCTCTCAGGGTTAGAAATGAGGTGGTCTGAAGTCCCAGGAAATAGTGGGGGTGGCAGCCAAGAGGGTGAAGCTTGCTCCAGTAGCCAATTTATTCTACCCCCTGTCTATCCCTTTAAAGGCCCCAAAAAGGCAGTGGCGGGTGGAATAGCCCATCCCCTCATTATGTTGTCCACCAATTACGCATAGTTTCTGACACCCCAGTTCTGGCTCATTGATTTGTTTGGTTTTAGCTTTTCTTGTTTTTCAGGCATGACCTTAACGCTGTCCTGGTTTATATCCGTAGCCCTTTTGTCTGGACTAATTCAGCCTGCCTTGCTTTTGCAACTTTTCCTGTCAACATGTGTGGTTATAGGTTATTGTGGCATTCCATGAACTCTCTCTCAGCTCTTACGGCCGAGCTCAAAGTTAGGGTAAATTTGTAGGGCCAATTACTACAACAGGTTCCAGGCAGTATTTCAGACCCGGTACTCACTCATCTCATTTTCTAAGACGCACTGTACCCTTGTCTGCATACTCACCATAAGTGGTCTGTGTAAGCATGCAGCACGATGAAGCCCTTCCCTTTCATTCCGGCAGCCAGCATCTCTGCAGTGGGCATGGTAGCGACTCCTACTGCTACTGGGGCTCTGAGAAAACAGTATCAGAATGGGAAATAACAAAGTTTTCACGCTACCTGGAACACATGACTCTTAAGCCACCATAGCACATTCACTTTCTTTCACAATGTCCTTGAAAATGGAGGCTAATTACTATTGTATGATAGTTTTACCCTGAATCTGTTCTTTACACTCTGCAATTTCAAGGCTTCGGGACATCTTCTAGTTTCACCCACTCCCCTCTAGTATGCAAGGTCTTCTCCCAATACTACCCCACATGAATTGTCACTGAACAGTCACCCTTTCTTAACATACTTTTCTCTCTGCCAGAAGCTGGGATTGGACAACAGGGGAGGTATCACCCAAAAGTTGCCCTGATCTATTCATTCCCTTTGAAGCATCTGGTACCAGCCACTGTCAGAAGCAGAGTGGATAAAAATCAACAATATTTTAAATATACAAAAAAAAAAATCGGATTGTTTGGTCAAATGCTTTTTGAGGAAAAACTATCTAAAGATAGTTTTAGTTAAGATCCATGATGAGATATCTTTGAGCTATAATGTAATAGGGATTATAAATTCTAATTCTATAGTATGAGACAATATATTCATGTGATGTTTAAGAAAAGTTTTGTAAATTAGTTCCAATAGTTCATAGATTAGGGAACCAATCTTATGGGGTTCCAGGGACTTCTGTATAGATTAATCTTTCTATCTATCCAATGGGACTCAGTGCTCAGTCTAGAAGATACCATCAGAGATGCTTAGTTTTGCAGTTCTCAAACTGTGGATTTGTGTCTCCAGAGATAACATGTTTGTTAACAGCAAAAGTGGTGGTGATGGTTGTTTTTTTTTAAAAATATATTTCATTTAACTATTTTAGTTTAAAAACAATTTTAACAAAAACAAACCTGATTTTAAAAAACTTGAATGTTTAACTAAATTCAAACATTCATATGCTTGTTTTGTTAAAATATCACGTTTGCTGTTGAAGACAAGAATCCAGACTACATAATGTTGTTTTAGTTAAATAAAACAATTTAAATGTCTGTCTGGTGATGTTCTCCTCCTAACACAGCATGGCAAGAAAATCTTCCAAATATTAATGATTAACCTGTTGAACTGGAGATAGTTCACCTCCCAATGACTTCATAAATATCTGCTACAATTACCTTTGCTAAATGAACAATCATTCATTTTCTGATATAGCTGTAAAACTCATCTGAAAAGTTTTCAAAATAAATCACTTTAAAAATTTATAGTGTGTACCTTCTAAAAATCAAACCTACATCTATCCCTGAGTTGTGAAGAATATGTATTAAGGTTAGAACTAACAAGAATTCACTTTTATGTAGAAATCCATGATTAAATTGAACCTTCCAAAAGCTTCTAATTTGATTTAAATCAAATCCACCCTGGTCAGAAGACAGGATACCAGGTTAAATAGACCATTGGTCTGATCCAGAATGGCCATTCTTATGTACTGGGTGTGCCAGCTACTTACCTGCCTTTCTCCTTAGGAGGAGACAAATTTACAGGGTTGCAAAGAGCAGTCAAAACAACATTTGGAAAAAAAAGCTTTGAATTTACAGGGTTTAGGAGTTCTTTTAAATTTGTTAAAGTTATCTGCGTTCACAAAAAACAAACAAACCAACCCACCCCAACAACACCGGTAAATTCTGTGGTCCCTGCCCCCCCATGCTTCAGAGGACAAATTAGCCCATTTCCAAGAGAAAAAACTGAGCAGAATTTCATTGTTTTGTTAAAAATGATCCTCTTTCAAAACACAACCCTCAACATTAAAGAAAAATCTTGTATTTATTTGAACGTTATGCATTGTATGATTCAAAACCATCCAATTTGCAAAATTTTCCACCAAAAGAGAAATCTGTAGGATACTCATGATTATGCCACAGCAAAATTGCAAACATTTGTTTGCAGAATTTCCCAAAATCCGAGCCTACCGTCATATTTTGTTTCTCCTAATCCCTCTCAAAATCCTCACATAAAAATACAACTTTTCTTCCTTCATTGTAAGAAACTATAGATAAATTGTACCTGTTTCCCACCAGGGTGATGGCACAGAGAGTGCCCTGTTGTACCTGAGGAAGACCACAAGATGGCACCATAACTCCTGGCAGCATTAGATCTGAGATAAAACAGTAAAGAGCTGTTAGCATGCTCTCTGCTTTAAAGAACAGTTGCAAGCAGTGACTAACCAGCCACCCCTTCTGCCTCCAGCCATTCTGTTGTTCAGCAAAAATACAACCCTGGCAACAGCCAAGCACATGCCAGGTAAAACACAATCTCCTGCATGCCTGCTATCTAGTTAAGAATACTTTCCAGTTTCCTTCCAGAAGTGGGTGGGATAACCGGCCCGATTCGGGGGGTACTGAGTCACCCTCACGTCCCAAAGCACACGAGACACAGCTGAGTGTCTGTACAGCAACTGGTAATGTCAGGGTCAAAGGGACCATTAGGAGGAAGAGGTGAACTCTATGTAAAGGACCAACTGAGTAACTTGGCAGTAAGTTTGTTTGCTACCAAGAGGGAAGCTAGTCCTGTCCCACCTCCTCCCCCAAGAGGAGCCTGGTTTCTAGCAGAAGACCATGACTTCCTTCCAGCCATTTTTCTGGTCTCAGAATGACATTTTCTAGTCTGATTCGTTACGTTTCAGGGCAGTGTGGAAATCACACATTTTCCTTAAAATACAGTCCTGACATATCTGTGGTATTGGCACTAAGCAGGTTGATTTTTTCCATGTCTCTACAAATAACATCACTTCCCTTTTGTGACGCACAGGAAAATAGGATTTTCCGAGAACTACAAGGTGAAATGATTTGCCCAAGTTCACAAAGCACATCAGCAGAAGAGCATGGAATTAGAACCCAAGCGTCCTGACTCTCAGATTTCCCTTTTCTATCTCATTACACCACACTCCTCTAGACCCCAGGAGACCTGCCGGCCTCCCAGGCTCCTGCCCTAACCCTTACAATGCACCAAACAATTCAGCGAAGCAATGGCAGAGGCTGTTAGAAAATCTGCCACATGCCACTTAGCTTTAAAGCTCAAACCAAGGCAATTTTCACTGAGGTGCTTTAAAAACTGATTGGCAGGATCAACTAAAACATAAATTAAACAAGCCAGAAGCATAAAACAAGAGCTGCCAATCAATGAGATGCAGCCACCACTTAGGTTACTACACTTGAAAATACTTCACCCTTCTATACACAATCTAAAGAGTAGGGATGGGGAGGGAGGACCTACAAAACCATCTTATCACCCTATTAAAATAGAAGCACCATTAACACATATGCCCAGATCCAGAAAAGGTATTTAAGTTCCTAACTTCTGTTGAAATCAATGGAAGTCAAAAGCCTAAATACCTTTGTGGATCAGGACCACAGCCTCTTATCTAAAACAATCCTGCTGACAAAGGCAAAGCTACTTGGAATCGTGTGCATCACACACAGAGTATTTTCCATATGGAAGAAGATTCCCTTCCCATAATACCTCTGAGCTGGCCCCTCACCATGGATTCAAAGGTAAAGCCCTCCACCAAAAGCTTCTAATTCTGCACACCGACACTGCAAATGCTGCACCAAGAAAACAGGGCTCAGACAATCTGCCAGGAGCCCATCCAGTACATTACTGTCAAAAGGCTTCATTGAGCCCTGTTAGGATATAGATGATATTCAGGCCTGTCTGTAAAGGCCTATACTCTAAGAATTTAGGTGTATTCTTATCACTTGGCTAGTGATAGAGATATAAAAGAAAGAATCAAAATCACTGGCTGCTGGTGCAAGGGCCTTCTCTTACTGTGACAGTCTGAGGCCCTGTTCTTAGGCTAAGGCCTTTGGCTAAGCAGCAGAGGCAGCCATAAGCTGGGAAGCAAACAGTCACATCCTCACATTCCAAACTAGTCACACTGAAATAAGGTGCTATTCGGCTGTTAGGAATACAATCCTGTCCTGTATTCCTATCACCTCCAGAGAAAGGGAAGTGCCTAGAAAATGTAAAAGGAAACTTAGTTTGATAGCATCCTGTCTGGCAAGAACTCACTTATCAATAGCTGGGATGTGAAATCCCTACTTCTGTATTGTTTTGTCATTATAGTTCCCACTTTGCTATTGTTTGTCTGTATAATCTCTGTCTGGTTCTGTGATTGTTCCTGTCTGCTGTATAATTAATTTTGCTGGGTGTAAACTAATTAAGGTGGTGGGATATAATTGGTTACATAATCATGTTACAATATGTTAGGATTGGTTAGTTAAATTTCAGGAAAATGATTGGTTAAGGTATAGCTAAACAGAACTCAAGTTTTACTATATAATCTGTTGTCAATGAGGAAGTGACTGGGGGTGGGCATGTGTGATGGGAACAGGGAATGGGGGTAAGAAAATTGGAATCATGTTTTGCTAAAGTGGGAGATGGGAACAGGGAATGGGGGTAAGAAAATTGGAATCATGTTTTGCTAAAGGGGGAAATGGGAACAGGGAATGGGAGTAAGGAAGTTGGAATCATGTTTGGCTAAGGGTAGGAATGGGAACAGGGACACAGGTGTAAGGCTCTGTGGTGTCAGAGCTGGGAAGGAGGATACTAAGGAAGGAAACTGGAATCATGCTTGCTGGAAGTTCACCCCAATAAACATCGAATTGTTTGCACCTTTGGACTTCGGGTATTGTTGCTCTCTGTTCATGCGAGAAGGACCAGGGAAGTAAGTGGGTGAAGGAATAAGCCCTCTAACAAGCCCGGTTGTTAAATTAAATTAGCCAAAGCAGGAAGGCTTTGGGCAGCTCAACTGAGCCCATATTTTTAAAATAAGGGCATGGGCAAAGGAGAGGGAGGAATAAAGGAGGGTGTTTCCAGCTAACCTTTTTCTCTTTTATCCTGATAGTAGGTTCTAGCTTCTTCTACAAGCCAGTGCAGGCCCCTTAGTGTCCTGCTCTCTGAGGGTGCACAGATGATTGCCTAATTAGCCTCAGCTGGGCCAGCCCTGCACTGAAGGCAGCTGTGACCTTTCCACTGCACAGGGACACAGGGTTAACCCTCTCCTTGCCAAATACAGCATTGTACCATTCCCATCCTAGGTTACAAGGGTTGCCTACCTCGGAAGCCTGGGATATTGGCCACCAACGGAGGCAAGGAGCAGGGCTGGACGGCTGAGTGGTCTGATCTGAGTAGACACTTCAGGCCCCTTGCTCCGCAGCATCATGGATTTTTATACCCACACAGAAGCAAACACCTTTTTTTGCGGCTACAGCAGCTTTCATCAAATCTAACACTGCAACATGCATCCAAGCCTAGCTCCCAAATGGTGACTGATTTGTGAAATTCCTGAGCAAGGGAAGGAGCCGCACAAAGGTCTCAGTGCTGCAGGATGAAGTAAGTAACATGTCAGAACATATCTAGCAAACGATAAAGGCAAAAATACCTGGCTGGATGCTTAGAGCCAAATGAAGAGATAGTACAGAGTGGCACTGCCTTGGCTTTACCACAACAGTTGGCTCCCTGCTCCCAAGCTCCAGGCTGCTGCAGTCTCACCCCCTTTCCAGAGGCTTCTGCATCAGTGTGTCTCTGCCCCTCCCCCCTGCTATGATGGCTACTGTCTCCAGGGCCACCCTCTCATCTTTGGCTCTGGCTCAGAAGTCAGTTGAGGCAGCCTGGCTGCCAAGGGAGACCAGTGACCTGAACCCCACTTTAATCAGCCTCCTTCTCCTACCAACAGGACCTTCTCCGTGCAAACTCGGTCACAGCGGTCAGTGGCTAGACACACTCCTCAGCTGTCTATGTCAGTGGCAGGCCACAGGACCAGGGGCTGTTGTCCACACAGGCCCCTTGGCTATAAAGCAGCAGGCACCCAAAGCAGAGGGCCTCAAGTACCACTGCAGTGCTGCTTCCACCTGAGGCAGGCTATGTGGTGGGTGAAAGGCAGCCCCCTTCTTGACACACATCCCCATACATGCTGAGAAGACAGCATTCAGATTCTGATCAGGTTTAGGTTTGAGGTCCAGCCAGGAGTAAGGTTTGGGGACACACAGCTCTCATGAGAGCTGTATGAGATTTCAGCTCAGAATGGCATGACCCAGCATCCAAAGTGGATTCTGAATGGTATCTACAGTGGATTCTGGAAAACCAGACACTCTTCTGGTTTTGGAGCTGACCCACAGGGCTGAGTTCAGAGCCAAGGATTTAAATGTAACTCCCACAGGATGTGCACAATCCGAAATGTAGGGAGCGGGGAATCAGCTCTGAGATTGCAGCCAGGGCCCAGCTTTAATATATGCACATGTAGTGGCATCTGCTTAAACTGAATTCGGACAGAGAGAGATATCCCTTAAAGCAAAGCAAAATGAAAGCATTTAAATTTAGTTACCCTGTGAAAGTTAATTACAACAAACGCTACAGAATGAGGAAACACGTACTTCAGTGTCCCAGTTAATGGCTGTTAAATCAATATCTTTCTAACCAATGCATGAAGAGCAACAACAGACAAAATTCCAACTCTAGAGCCATCAGATGGGAAGGATCAACGCATTTGAACAGATTGACCTATATATATTATATTTAGTTCGCAAACTCTATTTGTGGCTAATTGGTTTTCCATTTCAAGGAGACCAAAAAAACAATCCCCCACACACTTTCAGTGCACCCTTCTGAACAGTGAGTTTCTGCTTTTTTTTTTTTTTTTAAAAGATCTTAAAAATCTTGTCCTGCACTAGAAAAATGAGCTTAAAAAAAAAAAGTACAGATTAGAAGAATGAATTTCCCAAGGCAACTGACACACGTATCACAAAGTAATTGCGTTTTGATTCTCTTACCTGCTCCTCCTGCTAGTCTCTGTAGCACTGGGGGCCATGTTGAGAATGCTGGAAGAAGATCTGGATAGGACCACAAAGTATAAACTGTCCAAAAGAAAACGGATTTTAAAAACATGACATTACAGATTTCTCTAGCTGTTTCTTCTCTCCATCTTCAAGCCCCAGTAATACAATTACAGCAGCACACCCTTGACTGTAACTAGCCAGATTCTTCTCTCACATGGATGGTCAACAAATCAGGCTGCACAGCCCAGCAGCATCAAAACAACAAGCCAGTAGATACTCACAATGAACAAACTAAAATACTAACATTTCAATTTCAAGCTTCCAGTAGATGTTAATAAAGGATGGATAGATGATCTATGGACATCTTGACATTGTCTTCTTTAAATCAAGGATGCTTTGACCTGAATTGTTGTTATGATAACATGGGAGAGTCACTGAGTGGGCAGAGAAAAACGATGGACCGGCATATTTTATCAGGGCAATTCAGTCTTTCACGCACCGAATTCCACATAAAGAAGGTTGAACTTCATACTCATGGCAGTTGTGCCTTACAGTAAGGGGGCCAAAAAGGAAGGATGGTCCAGCAGTTAGGACAGTAGCCTAGGATTTGGGAGATCTGGGTTTAAGTTCTTGTTCCACCCCACACTTCCTGTGTGATCCTGGGCAAGTCATCTCTCTGTGACTCAGTTTCCTGTCAATAGGGGATAATACTGCCCTACATCACAAGGATATTGTAAGGATAAATACATTACAGAATGTGAGGCACTCAGATACTATAGTAATGGAATATACAAGTACCTTGAATACATGGGCATGTATAGAACTTGTAGGAGAGTTTTATGTCTGAGAGGGAGGAAGGGTTGGGAAAGATATTCTATTTCATATCTCATACCTGTTGGATACAGAGTTTTCTCCATTTCAAAAAGGACTGGGTTCCTGTTGTTGGCATATACCGTGACCGCATCCCCTTTGTGAGCATACAGTTTGACTACGTTGAGTTCCTCTCTGTTTGGAACAACTTCTGACAGCTGTTCACTGCTGAGGGAGGGAAAAGCTGCGGCAACATCAGTTCGCAATTTCCTCCTGTAAAGATAAATCGGTGCTGAGCAAAAGGAAGGGTGTTTTTTTTTAATTTAATTTAATTTTTAAAGGACAGGGTACAGGCAGAGACTAGTCATGTCTAAGGAGACATGGGCTCAGGTGGGATCCTAGCTATGCAGTGGTTCTCAACCAGGGGTACACAGAGGTCTTCCAGGAATAGGTTGACCAGATAGCAACTGTGAAAAAATGGGACAGGAGCTGGGGGGTAATAGTCAGTTCACATTTTGCCTCCTGTTCATTCACGCCACGTTCCACCTGCTTTGCAGGCTGAAGCCCTTCTTCAACGGTCACAAACAAACATACAATTCTACATCAGCAAAGCTGTTAGTAAAAACGCATCTATCTGAAGATGGAGGGCCCGATTTGTGGTTGTCCTGAACCTTTTTGGGGTCATTCACACCAGCACAAACTGGGAGTAAAACATGAGCAAATCAGACTGGTAGAATTCTACACTCACTTTGCACGGGTGTAAGTGACAACACGAATGTACACAGCCATAGTGAACTGGGACCCCAAGCCTTCTTTCAGGTAAAGGCCATTGGTTAACTTAGGCTATGTCTTCACTGCTAAAAAAGTACGTGTTTACTATGAGATAGTTAACTCAAGACAGGTTTCAGAGGGGTAGCTGTATTAGTCTATATCAGTAAAAACAAGGAGGGGTTCCTCCAGTGGCACCTTAAAAACTAAAATTTATTTGGGCATAAGCTTCGATGGGCTAAAACCCACTTCATCAGATGCATGGAGTGGAAAATACAGTAGGTAGGTATAGATATACAGAACATGAAAAGATGGGAGTTGCCTTACCAAGCGGGGGGGGGGGGGGGGTCAGTGCTAACGAGGCCAATTCAGTTAGGGTGGATATGTCCCATTCCCAACAGTTGACAAGAAGGTGTGAGTATCAACAAAGGGAAAATTCTTTTTTGTAGTGAGCCAGCCACTCCCAGTCTTTATTCAGGCCTAATTTGATGGTGTCAAGTTTGCAAATTAATTCTAGTTCTGCCATTTCTCATTGAAGTCCGTTTTTGAAGGTTTTTTTGTTGAAGAATGGCCACTTAAGTCTGTTATTGCGTGTCCAGGGAGATTGAAGTGCTCTCCTACTGGTTTTTGAACGTTACAATTCTTGATGTCTGATTGTGTCCATTTATTCTTTTGCATAGAGACTGTCCGGTTTGGCCAATGTACATGGCAGAGGGGCATTGCTGGCACATGATGGCATATATCACATTGGTAGATGTGCAGGTGAACAAGCCCCTGATGGTGTGGCTGATGTGGTTAGGTCCTATGCTGGAGTCTAAGGCAACTGCCATCTTTTCACGTGCTGTGTATTTATACCTGCCTACTGTATTTTCTACTCCATGCATCTGATGACGCCGGTTCTAGCCCACGAAAGCTTATGTCCAAATAAATGTTAGTCTCTAAGATGCCACAAGGACTCCTTGTTGTTTTAACTTAAGACAGTTATCTCAATGTAAAATCCTAGCAGAGACAGGGCCCGTGGGGTTTTAAACTACAGTGTAGCTACTCGATGTCATCCCCAGGCTGATAAAATTTAAATGTTTTTACATGAATAACTTGTTTTGCTATGAAGGCATCTTCAGTTAAACACCAGTATTGACTGAATTTAGTGAACGCTACCTTTGTGCTGCAAGGCTCTTAGTGGACTTGGTTTGTATTATTACAAATAGTTAAAGTATGCGGTCCCCGGATAGTATGGAGATGAGGTTATATCTTTTATTAGACCAACTTCTGTAGAGCTCTGTGTAAGCTCGGAAGCTCGTCTCTCTCACCAACAGAAGTTGGTCCAATAAAAGATATTTCCTCACCCACCCTGTGTTTCAAATATTTTACATATTAATACGTTCACTGCGCCATCACACAAAATATTACAAATAGACTTCCACAGGCTAGCAGAAATACGGTAAGGGAGGTTTTCCTGCTTAAAAAAAAAAAAAAAAAAAAAAAAAAACAACCACCTTCAAAATTTGCCTCACAACATGACTCAGAAACTGCCACATTATTTAAAGCCCATCTGTTTCAGCTGGACTGTGTAACCCGTCCTTGGGTGCAGTCCATCTGGCAATGCTTGTATGCCAACACGACGGAAAAAGAATCCACAGCCTAGCTTCAGTTATGAGGAAGGCGATACCTTGCAGACTCTCAGGAATGGCATTTAAAAAATAATAATAATAATAATAATAAGCCTCCCCCTCTTGTAATGCAGGATATTGCGGTCTGCTCTTCAGCAAGATGTAAAATCCGACTCGTGCCTCTTCGAAATCGCTCCTGTTCAAGCTTGTGTCTGCACTTGACCTAACCAGGCAACGCAGCAGAAGGTAACTCATGCTAGCTACCCTAAAAATCTCACCGTGGGCCTGGAGTGAAATTAACATAATCCACTCACCTATCAGACCCTTTGATGGCAGTGTTGGATTTCACCCTGAAGGCCTTGGAAAACATGATCCACTCCAAAGGGGAGGCTTCACGCCCTTCGGCTCTGCCCCCAAACCCTGGCAGGCCCAGAGGCGCGGGGCCAGCCGTGCGGGTAGGCTGCTAGGAAGGCGAAAGCAGGAGTTCAGCCCCAGGGTTGCAGAGCTCCTGCTTCATGGCATGGGAGCAGCCATGTTGCAGTCCCGCAGCAAAAAGAGCCCGTGTGGCAACACACATCGCTGCTTCCTTCTGCTCTTACTGCTCCCTCTGCAAGGGCCAAGCTGTCTGGTGCCCGCTGCGCGGCTGATCCTGCAAACGCTCGCGCGCGCGTGGGGAACTTTGCCTACAGAAGTGGTGCGACGGCAGCGACGCCGGCCCGCTGCCTTAAGTAGATCACTCCTGAGAGCAAAGATCATTGCAGCACGCTTAGAGTTTGCAGACACCAAAACATTTGAAAGACGCATCAGAGAGCCGGGCTGTAGCACGGTGGAAATCAGCTTCCCTGCATTCATTAAACAAATAGGTTTCAGAGTAGCGGCCGTGTTTGGCTGTGTTCGCAAAAAGGACAGGAGGACTTGTGGCACCTTAGAGAGGAACCAATTTATTTGAGCACAAGCTTTCGTGAGCTACAGCTGTAGCGTAGCGTGAAGTGAGCTGTAGGTCACGAAAGCTTATGCTCAAAAAAATTGGTTCCTCTCTAAGGTGCCACAAGTACTCATTAAACAAATAGTTTCCAGCCTTTGTGGAAGGGGCTAGGGGGAGGAGCTGCGAAATGTGAAATAGTGTCTGTCTGGAGACAGCTGATAACAATACAAGCTTGACGAGGTATCAACTGCCCCATCCTGGAACACACTCTTAGGAGCCCCCGGTGGTTTGTGCTGATTGCCTTAAGTCAGACCTTCAAGCTAGGCAGCCCTGCCAAAATCTCACTCCTTTGGAGGGACAGTCCCTCATTTTGGATTCGCACTTTACAAATCTTCCTAGCCTTTGTTAAAAATAAACCTTATAAAACCACTTAATAACTCTCACCTAGATTACTGAGCGCGGGTAGTGGATAGAGATTTTTGTAGGTGTTCCTTGCAAAGGGTGCGGTCACATATCTTTCTGTCTCTCACTGTTGATTAATTGCCTGACCTCCAGCCAGAGGTCTCCAAACACCTTCCCCGTGCAATGCTACATGTCCCATCCTGTATACAATAATATTTCATATATGTGTGTATGCATGTCTTTGTTAAAGGGTGTGATTTCCCCCCACTTCTTTATAGTGAATGTTACTCACAGGTTCTCATGTCGGGAGCTGCAAAGAGATTGTCTTGCAAACACTGCAGGGGGATGTTTAAATCAAACCAAAAATATTTTCATTTAAATCTATATAAACATTTCTAATAAAACGGAACAGGCAGAGAAAGCACAGCATGAGGGTGTGGGAAGCCTGGCCTGCTGCTATCATGGCTGTCCCCTGACTCAGATAAACAGAGGACTTCAGAGCAGTTAATTCAGCTCCTGTAAGAGCTGAAAAGAGCACTAAAAGCCTCAATCCTGCAAAAGGATGGATGCAATCAGACTTGTGTCAATGAGGATTTACATCAAACAGACTCTGGGCTGTCCTGTCTGAATGGATCCAATTGCAGGACCAGGGCCTAAATAAATGTTTAATATCCCTTTTTAAAGTTGTTTTCAACATACATCTGTCTTCTGATATCTGGCTAGAAAAAAAGAAAAGCAGAGCCCCAGGCATACCAAGCAAGCAAAAAGATGCAGCACTTTCAAAACAGAAACTATTTGAAGGAAACCAGAAAATTAGTCTCACATTTTGCTCTATGCAAGGAATAATGGGGAATGTCTGATGCATGTAGAAAAGAAATGTGTGAGCAATTTTCTGGTTTTCTTCAAATAATTCCCACTTTGAAATGGATGCTTTTGGGTTTGGGAGATACTATATTTTGTGCAGGCTGACTTTTTCAGATCCTTAACTGTATTTTAGGAGAAACATTTACAACTTTTTAAAAAATCTGAAAAAAATTCAATTCAGAATTCTGTACATAATAAACTTCAGACATAATAAACTTGCAGAGGATTCCAAAACTGTGACAGTATACGGACCTGATCCTGCAAACACTTGTCTAGCTGCTTCACTTTACTTATTGTGAGATGTCCCATTGAAGGAACATCACAGAGACTAGCGGGCTTACGTGTTGAGTGGACTGAAAGGAGCAAAGTTGTTGCACAACACGGGCTCACAGGTATGACTGGGGGTTAGGGGGAACTACGAACAGGCATTCTTGATGCCTAGCACAGGAACACAGCACTGAAACTGGGACCTCTCTTGGAGCATGCACTGAACATGCCACAGTCACACCACGCTGAGACTAGGGGAACTGAGAAGAAGCAGGTTCAGTGCAAGCCATAGGCACCCACTGTTGAGATGAGGGACAAGAACACCCATTGGGATGAATGGGGTGGTTCACACCTCTCGGAGCTATTCTTTCAAGCTATTTTAATCTTCACGGGATTTTCTGATTCCACACCTCTGCAAGTCTCCTATGCTACAGAGGAGCACGCAGAGCCCCTTCACTCGACACGGATGTGGGGTAGGGACTCTGGGGTCCCTTCCCCCTTTCTGCCTCCTTCTAGTAGATGCACTCCTCACAGACTCACCCCTAGAGAACAAGGAAAGGCACAGTTAAGGTAACCTCTCCTAGACCATACACACCACACAACCTTAACTCCGCTACTGGGGAGATGGCCATAGTCAAAAGGGAATATAACAATACCTTACCCATCCTAACAAAAACTGTTAGTTTCATAGTGCCCACAATGCTCCATATCATTCCTATTATACACCTCTATGGACCTTCATTGTGTTCTCTGTGGCACCATTGATACAAGATGCTGGGGGAGGGGGGCCACTGGCAGACCTCACAGTAGTATAGCAAGGCCATTTTCCTGAGGCATTTTTGAGAGCAGGAATCAGAGGGTTTTAAAGATGTAAAATTTCCTCTGACTGCCCAACACTGCCCTTTTTCATCCTAACTGCTGAACTCCACCCACTTTAGGGAAGGGAAGCCACTGAGCTCTCCCTGAGGTACTCTTTATTGTGGTGATCAAAGGGGAAGAACTTAAAGGCAGCGGTGAGAGTGCTATGGGAAACATTATCTTTACAGTGCATTTCCTTGTGTTCTAATGTTTGTGTTTTGTTTTGTGATTTGCTGAAGCTCAGGCATGTGCGTTTCAGGTGGCCAATTCTGCATTCTGGGAGGGTATGATGAGGTATTGCCAGGCAACCTACCCTCCCTTTAACTGTGTTTTGTTAGTGAATTGAGGATTCCACATGGCCTCACACACAGGAACAGTCAGTAGAAAAAGGAACTGAAGCCCTCATACACTTTGAAAGGTTGTGAATAATGATTTATTAAAATAAATCACAGTTTAGTGTGAATAGAGTCTCCAATTTCTCTCAGAGAAGAGAAGGTATGGTGTATGAAATGTGCCTCTGGGTATATGGGCAGGGTTGTGATGCCTGCTGCCAACACCAGATGGCTCTCAGGTTTTCATTTTTCAAAGTAGCAGCCGTGTTAGTCTGTATTTGCAAAAAGAAAAGGAGTACTAGGTTTTCATTTGCAACACTACTCATATCTCCCCTCATCGGCACACCAAGAGTTAGGGACACAGGACGCTCATTAACGTCTCCTGTGTTCAAACACACATTAGAGGACTGTAACACTTTACATAGAGGAGTCTATTCCCTACCCTAAAAAGTTTTTCTCTCTTGCTCTAAGGTACTTATCTGGCCACTATTATTGTAGTAGCTGAGTGCTTTACAATCTCGAATGCATTGATCCTTACAACACTCCTGTGAGGTAGGGAAGTGCTAGCTATTAGACTAATTTTACTGATGGGAGTCAGATGTCTTCACTGACACGAGTTTTATTTTTGTTTTATTTTTTTTTTGGAGGGGGGCGTGTACAAGATCCCTAATACATACTAGTTATGTCACTAAAATCCTAAATGGAGACAAGGTACAATTATTTTTTATCACAATGTAGCCCTAGCCAGCAGTATAGTGCTGACTTCTCCTAGTTCACCTCACGGTAAAACCACAGTGCCTTGTCTCTGCTCTGTTTTTCCCTTGGAGTAGCTAATCTGCGTTAGTTATCCCATGGTAACAACATGCCTTTTAGGCTAGTGAAGACAGTTGCAGCCAAGTCCACGCTACAAACTTCTGTGGGTCAGGGCGTGTGGAAGTGTGATCCTTGACCGCAATAGCTGTGTTAGCAAAAACCCCTGGCAAACCTGTGCTTTTGTTGGTATAGTTTATTTCATTGGTGAGGAGTGGGTGCTAGAATAAACTCCACTGACAAGAGTGTAGTTTTGCCTGTATGATCTGTGTCCACACGAGAAGCACTTTGCCAGTATAATATACTGGTATAGCTATTCCCGAAAAGCACTTCTAGTGTAGACTTATCCAAGGTCACACCGAGAGTCTATGGTGGAGCTAGGAATGGAACCAGATCTATCTCGCACCCTAACTGCTCCTCCACTCTTCCTGTTATCTCAGAATGTCAACCTACAATAGAGGAAACCCTTAAAGACACAGGGGGAAATGAATAGGGCTTTGCAGTTAAAAAGGGCTGTATGTAAAGGAAAGGGGAAGGACCAAACCCCATTACACTGCCGGGGCTCAGGGGAGGGCCTCTCCCAGCAACAAACGTGTTTGCTTAGCTGCAGTTATGTCCATGGAATGGAAAACTTTCCATTTCCAATCCCCAGTAGCTTTTAATTGGGTGTGTGTGTCGGGGGCGGGGGGGGGGGAAGTTTACTAACAAAAGGTTTGTTTGCACTGAGTGAGTCCCAGGCACCAACAGCAGCTCCCGGCCCAGAGCGGGGCGCGGGGGGACACGTGCCCCCCCCCCCCAGTTTGGGGCACACCTAGATCCCGCCGGGCGCTAGGCTGGGGGGCTCTGCAGGGGGCGGCAGCGACACTGCTCCCCAGGGGGGTCTCAGAAGAGGGACCGCAGAGCGCAGGGCCAGGCAAGGAGCTTTCCGGGGTCCCCCGCCCCATTCCTCTCCCTCCGCCTCCCCGTTCAGCCGGGGTTATTTCTCCTCCTCCCTCCCCCCTCCCCACCCCTTTCCCCTGCCCCTCCCCCTCCCGTCCCTCACCGCGCAGGCGCAGTCGCGGCCGGGCCGGGCTGGGAGGCCGTTCCCCTAGCAACCGCCCGGGGTCCCGCCGCTGCAGCGGCCTGGGCCCGAGCGAAGGAGCCGCCGCCGCCCGACCTGGAGACGCCCCAGCCTGGGGGCGCGGTGCGCGGGGCCGGGAGGGGGATGGGGCCCGCTCCCCCCCCGCCGTGATGCTGCTGAGCAGGAACCCGGAGGGGCCCCTCGTCGCAGGTAACGCGGGGCCCCGCGTCCCGGCCGGGAGGGGGGTCTCGGGGCCGCCCCCGCGCAGCCCCCCCCCAGCCTCTGTCTCCATGTGCCCGGGGGAGCCGGGATCGGCCTGGGTCCCCCCACCCCAGGGGTGCCCCCCTTGGGGGAGCGATGCACATGGGCGGGGGGCCCCCAGGGGCGTTGGCAGCGGGACCCCTGGAGCTGGGGGGGGGGGCGTGAGTAGAGGGATCACAGCACCACGGGGTGGGGGGGTGATCCCTGGGGTGGGCAGCTGGGAGGGTCCGGAATGCGGGGGGGGGGGGCTTCTCATCGGCTCAGACAGATGGAAACCTCCCCCCCCCGGGGGGGGGGATGAGGGATTAGAGGGATAAAAATAAGGAGGAAAAGTGGTTGGCCCTATGCGGGGCGGGGGGGGGGGGCAGCTGGGAGTCTCACCCAGGGCAGGGGAGCAGGGGGGGAGATCCCCCAGGCGCCTCTGGCGGAGTACCGGGGCGGGGGCGGGGGGGACCTAAAGCGTGGTGGGGCGTGAAGCCGAATGACCCGGGGGAACGTCTCCTGAGGGTGCGAGCGACTGCTCGTCCCGGGAAGCCAGTTGGCAGCCCAGTCGTCCCAGGGGACTTCTGAAACTAGCCTGGACAAAGCGCTGGGGAACAGATGGTCACGAAGGAGCCCGTTCTGGACAAGGCGTGAAATATGCAAACAATAGAAAACTTCCTTCGGTGGTGATTTCAAATGATGCTGAGTTTCTTTTCAGTGCCTAGTTCTTCATCTTTTTTTCTTTTTTCTTTCTTTTTTTTTTTTTTGGTAACTTTGGTAGCCTTCTCCTGTCGTTATACATGTCACTCTCCTCGACCAAAAGGGGAGGATGAATACAGCAAAAACAGCAATTGGTTGTTAAAACATCACATTTTATCTGTGTAGCACTCATCTAAAGTATCGTAGGTGTTTTTACGGGAAAACAAATGTGGATTAAATGACTCAAAACAGGCCAGATTTCATCAGGACTTGGGCAGACTCTGCACAAGGAAAGGAACATTCCTGGCATTTTTCCTTTGGCAACTTATTTTATATTTTGGACTGTGTTTTCAATTAATGCTTGAAGTGCAGTATTCATTTGTTATCCTTTAAAGTAACTCACAGAGTCGAGTAGTTTTTCAGAATCCAAGTTTAAAGGAAGCTAGAGAGTTTCCAGAGATTAAGAAAAGGAACAGGATTTTCCCACTCTTCTACTTTGTATCTGCATTATATATTTCTGTAAATACATGTATTCTAGCATTCAGTTCTGTGACTTATACAATGTATTATTAATTTACTATTGAGCATCCTTCTCATATATCAGTATACTGTACAAAAGATTCCTAATAACACACAAGTTTACAAAGAAGCTGGTGATACATTGTTGTGAAAAAAATACCGTTCATTCTTCATACACAGCAGTGAATAAGCGTGTTCTCTGGTGGTAGATGAAATTGGCCGATCACATTTTGCCTTGAATTTGTAACTGGGATTTTTTAAATATAATTTCCAACTTCCCGGTTGTGATTGCTTATTTGGAAGAAGTGACTGAGTTTTGCATTTTGTCAGTAGAACTAAAATGAAAAACCAATTAGTTAAACTTTTTAGAGCAATGTTTTGATGTAAGAAGGATAGTATTTATAGCAATGGGAGAGGATGTCATATTATTTTGATATAACTATAGTTAGTACTTTTTGTCTAACTCACACTGACATTTTAAGTGCAGATTGTGATCAAAACTCTGGAGTTTTAATGTCAATTGCTTTTGCCAATTTTATTTTAAGTACAGTCACAGAACTTTGTCTATTACTGTAGAAATCGATAAAAAAACAATTCTTTTGCCAACCATTGTTAGTAGCAACGAATTTACTGACTTTGGTTCCTCCATGTCATATTTACAGAGAATCTACTTTAAAGGATAGTCTTATCCAGTTTTTAAATGCCTGCTCATTTTCCATTGCCACTCTAAAGACAGATAGTTCAGGATTATCCTTCTTTTTCCTTAAAATCGGATATTGGTTAAAGGTTCTTAAGGATGTTTTTGCACTGCAAAAAAATGACAGATGAGTCTAATTTAAGAGACGCTCCTATTTAAAAAAAAAAAAACAAAAAAAACAAGAATTTAAGGTTTGCACAGTGCTTTGTAAATGCTCAGTATCATTAAAAGAAATAAAACTGTTGAGTAGCTCATTAATATTTAGCTATGATGCTCTGGCTGTATTTTATCCAATAAATTAGCAAAAGGTGAATGTCTTGGCAAAAACTTTGAAGAATAATTAACACATGAGATAATTTTTAGGAGCTGAGACAAGTATCTTTTCGTGTATCGGTGCACACAGTAGTGACTAACTGGCTTCTATATTTGACATATTCAGCTAGGTTTGGAGATGGATTGTATGATTCCTACATGAGAATAGATCAAATTAAGTACCCAGATCCTACAAATGAAGAACACAGCCCTTCTGGACTTCCTTCACTTGGGAGATCAAATGTGAGTAATTTTGTGGCTTCTTGCATTGTGTTATCTGGTTGGTAATGAAATAGTGATATAAACTAAGTAGTCACACAGAAAATTAATAAAGCTAGATATTATAACCTTGTCACAGCTTGTTAACACGCTTGCTTTTACTAACTAGCAATAAAAAAAGTAATATGATACTGTGTGTTCAGAATCGAACCAGCTAAGTAACTCTGAATAAGCTACTTTATATTCCATTGTCCATGCTTTGATCAAGAAAGTTAATTTACAACTTGTTTGGGACCTCATGCCATAGCAAATCACATACTGATTATATGGGGGTTTGTTAATCCACAGCTGCATTCTTCTTTAACTAGTGCACACTTATATTTATTGTCTCACATGGAAGTACTAGGAATAACAGGGGCATAATAGTAGAACAACAACCAGAGGTTCTGTTTTTACAAATGTGTGGTTTGTAGATGCACCCAAAGTAATACAAAAATATTATTTTTTTGTGGAAGCACTAGCCTTATCTGGCACTTTAATTGATAGCAAAATAACACTTCATAGACTTCCGATGTTCAATTTGTATTTTTGTAGAAGCTGTACATTTCTTAAATAGAAGTTTTGAATCATGTGATCCTTTCTTTAATTGTCTCAGCTGGACTGTAGCAGTCATATTCAGCTGTGTAACAGTCGTACTGTAAAATGGTCTGGAAATATATTTAGGCTCCAGTTGAATTCTGTCTTAAATCTTGTGCTCCTTGAAAATTTGTGGCTAAAAGCCTGATTGAAGAAATGGGATGGATGAAGGGACAAATTTAAAGATGAACATATTGAGAAGTCAATAGAGTTGTGATCATTTATTCCAGCAATTCATTTGGCCGGTCTTCTTCCTCAAACACTGAGATGCCTATGTGTGAGAGAGATACATGTGTGAGCACACTGATACAAAAGAGCTGTCGTGCTTTCTTTAAATAATCCTTTACATGATTAACAATTGTGCAGTTTTCTTGAGATATAAAGTGCTATATCTAACTTACAACAAATCCAGACATTTTCACAACTGTATTAAAATCAACTCTGGAACTAACAAGACATGCCAAAAATAGCCCCTTGATCACTTTGCTTCTGTGTCACATCTCTTCTTTTCTGCTTCATCTGTATTTTGTCTGTTTAGACCAGGGGTAGGCAACCTATGGCATGTGTGCCAAAGGTGGCACGCGAGCTGATTTTCAGTGGCACTCACACTTTCTGGGTCCTGGCCACCGGTCTAAGGGGCTTTGCATTTTCATTTAATTTTAAATGAAGCTTCTTAAACATTATAAAAACCTTATTTACTTTACTTACAACAATAGTTTAGTTATATATTCTAGGCTTATAGAAAGAGACCTTCTAAAAACATTAAAATGTATCACTGGCACGCAAAACCTTAAATTAGAGTGAATAAATGAAGACTCGGCACACCCCTTCTGAAAGGTTGCAGACCCCTGGTTTAGACTGTCAGTTCTTTGGGACAAGGACTTTGTTTTCTTACTTGTTTGTAAAATGCCAAGCATTGTCTTTGTGCCATATTACCAAAACAAATACTTAGTAGTGTCCTGCTCAGCAGAAATTAGGAATGCATGTGGAAATGAACATTTTAAGCATTTTTTATGGGAAAACGTTTAGACTGAAGAGATACTTGGTTTCCTTTCTTCAACATTTTCTGTTTTGACATATAAAATTGCATTCGTATTGAAAACTCCAGGTACCTTCAAATGTGTCTCCTCTCAATCTTAGTTATATACAGTAAACTAAAAGTTTCTGCTTTAAGAGAGAGACAGTTTTAATTTAGTTTGTAAAAATAACAGTTGAGACACTTGAAAGGGCAAAACATTTAGCAAACCAGCTAGCCATTTCCTTCTTATTCATAATGAAGTTTTTCTGAATATGTGAAAACCTCTAAGAAATCGTCAATGGAGTATCATTTGTGTTGTCTATCAAGTTTCTTGGCTGCTGACAGCTAATTTATGGCAAAAGTAAACGGTGCAGTCCCTAACTTATAAAATGAAGCCATTGGAAGAAGGTTGATGTGTTGATTTCAGACCAATTCTCCAATTTGCCAAGGTCATTTTGAATTCTAGTCCCATCCTCCAAACTGCTTGCAACCCCTCCCAGCTTGGTGGTGTTCATCCACCTCATAGTAATTTCATCTACCATATTTTCCACATATGCTTATGAGAATGTTGTGGGGGACTGTGTCAAAAGCCTTATTAAAGACAAGACATATCTACTGTTTCCAATGCGTTCACTATGCCCATTATCCTGTCAAAGAAGGAAATTAGTTTGGCTTGGCATGTTTTGTTTCTGACAAATCCATATTGGCTGTTACTTATCATCTCATCCTCCAGGTTTGAACAAATTGCTTGTTTAATCATTTTTTCCAATATCTTTCTGAGTATCCAAGTTAGGCTGACGGGTGTATAATTCCCCTTTGTGAAGACAGGTGCTATGTTTGCCCGTCTCCGGTCCACTAGGACCTCACCTGTCCTCCAAGAGTTTTTGAATATAATCGTTTAATGGTTTAGAGATTGCTTCAGGTAGTTCCTTAAGTACTCTGTGGTGAATTTTATCGGGCTTTATTGACTTAAACACATCTCTTTTATCTTTTTGAAGCCTTAGAGCTTTATTCACCCACCTGGGTACAGAGGGGTACAATTTTCTCCCTCTGTACCTCCTTCCAGAGGAGCCCTGCAAATTGAAGCTGCCATGGAGATGCACTGAATCAGCACAGATACCTGACAGGCCTTTAACAGTCATTATTCTCCAGTTACAACTTTTGATCAAATGCTACTGTTTTTAATACATTAAGTTGAAGTTAGTAGCATGTAGTAAAATAGCAGCACAGCTTTAAGCTCAGATGTGTTTTGTGAGTTGTTCAGGGCTTATAAATGTGGCAGGTGTGATTTCTTCAGCAGTAGTGGTAGTCTGAAGTGTCAGAAGACTTCAGGATAACTCAGACAGCCAGGAAATGAGGACGAACAACTTTGTGGGTGGTTAAAACAATATATATTCTTAACTACCTTTGTCTATATTAAGGGGATAATAATCACCATTTTAAAAAAATCCTTTCCCCTTATTAGTATCCTTTTGTTTTTTGTTTTTTTTTAGCACATGTTTCAGGTGCTGGCTTCAATGAAACTGAATTAGTCAGTTTCACCTGCTGGTTCTCAAGCACTGGCACAATGCAGCAGTTTGGGTTTCTAGCTCTGCAAAGGATCACCATAGTCAAAGAATTTATAAAAGCATCTCTCTTTAGACTTTGTATTCCCTTTTATCCCCCTCTTTTTTTCTTTGCGGATCCTAAATGTTATTGCAAAACTGCTTGCTAGTGCCCTTTGAGGAACATCATCATTTGGAGAATGGTTATACCATACTTAGTATGATAATTCTAGCCCTTAAAGTGTTGCACTAATTCCTAATTCTACAGCACTGTAACAGAAGTGTGTGTGTTACACTAAGGCCCTGTTTGTATTCTAGGATGTCTCATGAACAGATCTGGGTTGCAGGACAACAAATCAGTTTGTTGTCCTGATTATTTATATTCTAGGGCATCTTGATGAGTTTGTCTAGGATAGGAACATAAGATATCTGCAGGACGGTGTATCAATGTGAGATTTAAATGTAAGTTAAAGGGTGCATTAGCCTTTTTTAAATGGTGAAACTCTGCCTTGACACCTTCATTCCTGAATTGTTTTTCAGGTATGAATTTTGGGAAGAGGGCAGGGGAAGGAAGAGAACAGAAAATGCATAGCAACTGGCAAAGTGGTTTGTGAGTGAAAGGAACTGCATGCAGGCAGGCACAGGAAGGAATCCTGAGTAATGCAGGGATGTGAGCAGCAGTGGGTCAGGCTCTATGAAATGCTTTGATTTTTTTGAGCTGTTCCCAACGTGCCATTAAAGAGTTAACCACCAATCTTACTGCTTTTTAAAAATGTTTTTTGAATTTTGAGACAGTTCAGTGTTTTGCTTTTCAGCCCAACCTCCTTTTACATACTGGTGGGAGGCGTGTCAAATGGAGGTCATGCTGGGTACAAAATACTGAACTTGTTCTAAGCAGTTTTATTTGTATGTAAAATATATAATACTTCTTTAAAAATCAAGTGAAGTTGCGTGGGCTTAAAGACCTTTCCAATAAAGTCTTTCAAACACCTGAAATAAGTATTCTGCAATGGAACATTAAATAGCTGCTGCTATCTTTAGTGAAAGCTCTAAAAGCCTTTTGTTAAAAGGATATGGTCAGAAGTGCTCCTTCAATGGCTTTTCTTCCCTTACTGTTATGGGTAATTCATCTGTTCCTGCTGCTTATTCCTCACCTGAAGTTCTAATTCTCTTGCGTAATCATTTCTCTGGGACCATTTATTTAGGGTTAATGATGTAGAAAAGGGAGAGGCAGCAAAACTTTTAAATGACATCCAATTATTTGTAAAGCCTAAAGAAGACTGAGGAACTTTGCAGGAACCTCATAAAGCTTGATAAATAGGCATTGCCTGATGGAAGATGGATTTTAGTGAAGTTCACTATAGCACATACAGTCCTGGCCCTTTAAAATCCTTCCTGCCTGCATGGTGGGTTAATTTAAATAACACAGAGTTCTGAAACTTGTACAAAGAATATCCTTTCTTGTAGTACAGGTAGACTTTTCAAGGACTAGGGCTATGTGCTTAATCAAATTCTGATTGCAGTCATTAGTAAAAAGACATGGTCACACACAAGATTTCTGGTATGGAGGTAGGAGAGCAGTTTTTCAGACATCTAAACAAAATCCCAAAACAAAAACTGAACCTTGTTCCGAGTCTGGGTTCTCTGTTCATTTGTAAATTTACCATTTTGATCTATTTGCCTTTCATTCAGAATCTTTTAGTATCTCTCACTCTTGTCTCAGCAATTCAGCCACAGGCTGAAAGAAGAAAGTGTTTATTGTATGTTTTCAGTGAGTTCCTGGAAAGGTGCGTCTCTTACAATGTATTGTCCACATTTCTGGGCAGACGTAGCACTGAATAAAAGGGAGATTCCAAAGGCCTAGTCATCACTGATCTGAGACAGGCTCCTAGAGGAAGTCTGCATTTTCCAGGCTCATGTCATGAAGTGCACACTAACATTTCAGTGCAGAGCCAGCAAATTAACTCTTACCCAGGATGGAGGACGAGGGATATTTGTGAAGTTGTTTTTGGCAAACATAATCATTGCTCTTATTTATTGACTGTTTTGAGTTGGTGGATTGTACGTAACTAAAAAGTAATTGGATGTTCTTGCTCTGGAGCTACAGGTTTATTTATATTTTTGCTAGATTGCTAAGCAGCTATTTCAGTTTCAGGGACTGGGCTTGGCACATGTCTCACATCTTTATTGAGATTAAAGGCCAGAATGGAAAACAGATGTTGCTGCACTAGTCCTGACTTTTTCAGCATTGCATAGGGTAGTATCTCATGCGTTCTTGCAGTGTAGAATGCTGGGCAAATGAAAGGAGGAATAATCGTGAATGAGTGCATTGCCTTTATAAGGAAGGGATGGAATTTCAGAGAGCGCAGCATTGGCTAATTTTAACCCTGTAAAATTGACAAGTCTTAAACATATTCCACAATATTTTCCTACTAGTTGTATTGTTCTGTCTGCAACAAATTAACATCTCTTGGTAGATGAAAATATTTATGCCCAAATTATCTTAGAGCAGTGAGTGGAGAACTGTTGTGTTTTAGAACACTGGAAGGGGAGAAACAGAAACTTGAAGCTGGTATTCTTGGGGATATACACTGTATCCAGTTTTGCAGTCCGACATAGTAATGTGACCCTCTTTAAAGTCCATGGGAATTGTGGGTGCATATTTGAACATAAACGCAGCCTATTGTATCTTCTTCCTCTTGCTTGCTGTTGTCTCTTTTCCCCCATCCTTTTATCCTGTCCATCATGGATTCCTCAATCCTATCCCTCTTACTCGATATCCCTTGTATCCCCTCTGCACACTTGTCCATGTAATATACTTCCCCCCCTCTGCACACATTCATGCTAGGTTGCATATCTCAAACAGGTGCAAGCTGCATCTGTCACTGCGTCATGTTTGCCACACCCACCTCCAAGACTAAACATAGCAATACTGGGCTGCACCACCTGCCCTTCTGCCGACTAGATGCATGATAGTGGGGATAGACATTTGTGCCCTTTTGTGCAAGTCTGCTTAAACTTTGCCTTTTCTGAACTAAACGATAGTATATTTATACATACTCCATTTTTAAAAGTTCATTGCATCTGGTGTACAATCACGTGTATGGCAGTGCATATAACTCAGATCATAATAGATAACAATATAAATTATGCAGTATATTTAAAATACATCTGCATTGTGAAAATAAATGTAAACCTAATGCTGATGTCAAAGCATTTTGTTTTATGTGGTATTTTAATCTTCTATCAATTAAAAAAAAAAAAAAGTATTTAAGATTGGCTTTTTTTATCCCTATAGGTTACTAGCAACAAACTCACTATGAAAGATCATCCTCTGACTGGAAGTCAGGTCAAAGTTGAGCAATTATTTGAAGACTCTGGGAATAAGAGGAGCAGTACTCTTCAGTCTGCAGGAATCAGTAGTTCCGAAAGATCTCTTCCTTCCCTGTCAAAGGATAAAAGTATAGACAGCTTAAGCACAGCCAAATCTTGTGGAAGTTCATCAAAAGTGCGCAAAGCTATCTCTCAGGCTCCAGAGCAAGCAGTGAAGCAGTATAAACATCAGTTATCTGCTTTCGAGCAGCAAGAAATATGTAACTTTTCTGAAATTTACTTTGTGGGTCCAAATGCAAAAAAGAGGCAAGGAGTAGTCGGTGGCCCCAACAATGGAGGATATGATGATGACCAGGGTGGATACATTCATGTGCCTCATGACCATCTGGCTTACCGATATGAAGTACTTAAAATAATTGGAAAGGGCAGTTTTGGACAAGTAGCTAAAGTTTATGATCATAAACTCCACCAGCATTTGGCCTTAAAGATGGTTCGCAATGAGAAGAGGTTCCACCGTCAAGCAGCAGAAGAAATTCGGATTTTGGAGCATCTCAAAAAACAGGATAAAACTGGTAGCATGAATGTTATTCACATGCTAGAAAGTTTCACCTTTCGGAACCACATCTGTATGACCTTTGAACTCCTGAGCATGAACCTGTATGAGCTGATCAAAAGAAATAAATTTCAAGGGTTCAGTGTGCAGCTGGTACGCAAGTTTTCCCACTCTATATTACAATGTTTGGAGGCTCTTTATAAAAACAAAATCATACATTGTGACCTGAAGCCAGAAAATATACTTCTAAAACAGCAAGGGCGGAGTGGCATCAAGGTTATTGATTTTGGGTCCAGCTGCTTTGAGCACCAAAGAGTCTACACGTATATTCAGTCTCGATTCTATAGAGCCCCAGAGGTCATTCTGGGAAGTCGCTATGGGATGCCCATAGACATGTGGAGTTTTGGTTGTATTCTGGTGGAACTGTTGACTGGATATCCTCTTTTTCCCGGAGAAGATGAGGGAGACCAACTGGCTTGTATGATGGAGCTTCTTGGAATGCCACCTCAGAAGCTTTTGGATCAATCCAAGCGAGCCAAGAACTTCATCAACTCCAAGGGTCATCCTCGCTACTGCACTGCAACTACACATCCAGATGGGAAAGTGATCCTCAATGGCAGTAGATCACGCAGGGGTAAAATGCGTGGTGCTCCAGGCAGCAAAGACTGGGTGACAGCGTTGAAAGGCTGTGATGACCCCTTGTTTATAGAATTCTTAAAAGAATGTCTTAACTGGGATCCTTCTGCGCGCATGACTCCAACTCAAGCTTTAAGACACCCTTGGATTTGTAAGCGAATGCCCAAACCACCCAGTACTGATAAAAGCATGGGTAAACGGATATCTAACTACACAAGCTCCTTCCCGGGAATAGGCTCTAAGTTGCCTCCAGTAGTTGGAGTGGCAAACAAACTAAGGGCTAATTTAACATCTGAATCAAATGGCAGTATACCTCTATGCACTGTGCTACCAAAACTGGTCAGTTAATAGAAAATTATGTATTCCCAGAGTACATACCTTGTATTTTAATTATCTGCTAGAAACGTGTAAGGTGGTGAAATGCAGAGGTTTTTAATGGATTTACTTTTCATTAAACACTAAATCTTGAATCAAAATGTAAACATTTCAAGGGCTAATTGTTTTATCAAGTTGTTTCAGTTGCAGTGTGGTGCATATTACAACACTTGATAGGTCAACACATCTGTTCTGGTGAGTGAGATTACACGAGTTAACAGTTGTGTTTAATAGCACTGTTTTTAAAAAAGAATCAAACCATTTCTTATCAGGACAGTTTCAGTGAACAAATGTTTTGTCACAAGACAGCAAGAAAAAAGCATTTAAAATTGTATTCTGTTGGACAGAATGAGCTCTGCTTTCAGTTAATCCCCAAGTGAACTTCTTAAATTTGGATGAAATTTTACAGATTTACTGTAAAGAGCACAAGTGTTTTAGTCTAAAAAGTGAGGATGTTGCTTCCCAATTACAAATTTATATTTGAATGATTTGGCTTCCCTACACATTGCTGGCATAGAGGGATCCAAGTTGCTGCATTCCTAAATTTCTTAGGCTGGGATTTTCAAAGGAGCATACAAGTACAACTGATGGGACACATAAGTTGTGTGTGGACCTAGGATCAACTTCTGTACTGGGATATGTACTCGCTATCCCCACTGAAGTCAATGGGAGTTGCAGGCATGCACAGGAGCAGAACTGGACCATAACATGAAGTATAATTTGCTCAGGGCTATTGAAAACATTGTTTTAACTTAAATTTAATGTACACTTTTGCTAACTGGTTCTTTCCCCGTCCCTCCCAAAATGAAGATGCCCAGCCAAATAAAGCACCCTTGCCATTAGAGATGTTTACAATACTGGGGTCTTAAAGTCTTTTTTTCTGTCCTGCAGAGTGAATTCCATTGAATAACGTTGAAATCCTTTCAAAAATAGTCACTCCTTTTTGCTAGATAAGTAGAATTTTTAAGGGTCAGGACTGTAACCAGAGGTTGTGTGAGACAAGAGACTAGTCACTAAAAGAGTGGCCTGAAATCTTTTTAAACACAAATTGTCAGATTTGGTAAAGAGTAATAAATTTAAAGTATTGAAATGACAGTTTGTATGGGGGGAAAGTTGCTTTGTTTCTAGCAGTGTCCTAGCAGGTGGCTGAAAGAATGAGATGCTTCATATGCTGTTTTGAATGCTTCAGATATATTCTCTATCCCTCCTCTTCCACACACACACCCCCACCGGCAAGAATGTGAAACGTTGTTATGACCAATAGAGACAGCAGCACAACTTGTCAAGATTGTTACTCCTCAGAGCTCCATGGTATGGGAAGATTCAGTTACAAAAACATCTGATCCCTTGCAAAGTGTCTGAACAGAGTTTTAAATACAATTTTAGAGCTTTTACAAACAGAGCATTTTAAATTTAACAAGTTTCTCTAGAGCAGGTTTTAGGTTAAAACAGGGAAACCCTTGGTTACATAATTATTGGTGTGATTTGCAAGATATATTGACCAAACAGCTAAATCCCAGACTTTCTCTCTGAGAGGTTGGAAATGCATTTTTTGCTCTGTTGCATTTAGTTGTATTCATCCATGAAATGTTTGATGATAAAAGGCCCAGTCCTACAAGTTGGTCAGCATATCGCAGGGTCAGGACCAAAATTAGGCTAAAGGGGGCTTTGGATCAGGCTCACTGATGGTGGCAAATGACTTCAAACTGTTTGGTAAATACCATTGTAAAAATTCAAGAAGGCAGAGCACAAATTGCATATATATTTATTCTGATCTCTAAATTCCAAACTTTCCCCCAGGAAGTTGATTCATATTAAGGGTTCTACAGTCCATGGCCTTTTCAATTTTGTTGAGTTATTTTGTCTTCAATAAGCTTAATAATCACATTAACTGAAAGTAATGCAGCTTTGCATTTATCCATACATTGGTTAATATGTCTCAAATGCCACTACATGTGGTCCTTCTATGGTCATGTTGCACTTTATAGCAATCTTCCTCAAATGGCTGGCTAAAATAATTTTTTATTTGAATAGAAAGTCAAGCAAGCACACTTTTATAAATGCTATAAGATGCCTATGGTTTTAGCAGAATTGAATACATATGGAGCATCTTCAGAAGCAAGAGTATTTGCACAATGCGAATGAAATCTTTGGAGAAACACCACAGGAGCCATGGAAGAATATTCAAGACAAATGAAAAAGAGAATATTATGTATATGAGACAAATTATCATTATTGCTATTTATATTCTGATAGCACCTATAAATTCCCTTTAAGGATTAGGGCCCCATACACACAAGGGAAAACAAGTGTCTGCTCTGGAGAGCAATGAACATGGGTCCTGGTTGCTGGAGGTTTTTGATCTGTTAAAATACTGCACGAAACAAGATTATTTTAGTCTCACTTCTCCTAGGAACCAAGAATACCGTAGCTACCAGTTTAGATGGCTTCTAATGCTACACTTCTTGTCTAGGTACAGTGCTGTCATTTGAAATGTGTGTTTATAAAGCAGGAAGTATAACAATGGCAGAAAAAACACCACTGCTTTTACCAGAAACATTTGTTCACCTTGACCCCAGGTAAGCCAGGTACCTAATCACATGCTGAACTTTCAGCACATGAGTAGTCCCATTTAACTAGGACTACTCACATGTTTAAAATCAGGAACATGCTTAGGTACCTTGTTGGATCAAGGCCTTTGTCTGTATAGATGTAGCAGATAAGGAAAAACAGATCACCTGGTATGTTAAAAGTGTGTTTAATATGGAAAAAGTAGCTTTTTGTTGGTACTGGTGCATTGTCCTCTGTTATTTTCTCTATTTTGCAAATCAGCAAGACCCCAGTGCGTCTCCCAGGCATTAGTGAGGTTCTACTGTAATTTAAATCATGTTCACCTATGACTCTAGCACAAAACAAATGTAATTTATTGAAGTTTATAGTAAAACCATAACATCAAATTTCTAAGAATTTTTAATGGATTAGTCCAAACTTAATTTTTAAAACTTCCTTATAATGTTTATTATGTTTTACAACACATAATATAGACTCAGTATTGTAAAGAACATGCGCTGTTTATTGTGTGGTTTTTAATCCTCTTTTAAGAAGTGTGGATTGTAGCAATTTAGTTTAGTGATATTTTTAATTTAAATTACTGAATAATAAGACATAAGCATCACACGTGACATACAACATACATACTTTTACACTGGGGCAAACTTCATATGTCTATCCAAGATGCAAGGATAAACATGGTTCTATTTTAAAAGTCAGGTGGGCAGTGGAGTATAATTCTTCCATTACAGATTAGGATAAAACACAAACATTTAAACACAACCTGCATTTAGTACTCAAGGTTATGTTACGTTCCGTAATAGGTTTGCTCTTACTAATACTGATTATTGAAAAAGTGTTTTTTTCACTTTTATACTGATCATTCCATACAGTTGGCATCTTCCACATACTGCAGTTACTATTAGAATTTTTGTTTTTTTCTTCCTACCTAGTTTGAGTAAGACTTCTAGTCTAGTGACAATTTAAGAATCTAAACTAATTGGACGGCATTTTTAAAAGGGGTTTGAATTCTGAGAGAGAATTTTTGTGGAACTGTGGGTCTGTTAGTCAAAATCTGGTATAGTTCACTTTGACTGTGATCCCTTTGGACTTGGAGGCGGTAAAAAAAAATCTAGTATCTTTTTAATGGTAAACTGACACTACTGGTGCTTCATTACAGTGATTCTCTGAAAACTACCTCTGAATAAATGCTGGGTCCTTTAAAAAGGCACCCACTACAAACCACAACCATCCCCCCGTCATTAGTAATGGCTATTTTGGTTGTGAAGCACATACATGATGATCTCAGCAGTGTCTTACTAATCCCAGCCATACAAGCAAAAGGCTGATTCTGCACCCAAAGCTCTGTGTTGAAAACGAGAGATGCCAATCCCCTGCCTGACAAAGTCTTTCATGCCATAGTGGAAGTGAAGAGCCAAAATAATACGGAAATATTTTCAGTACTTTAATGCACTATGTAACAAGATTAAAGACAGATGCTGTGTACCCAAAACTTTTTTTTAATAGACAACCCTGTGGGTCTGATTTCCCTCACCTGCCCTATCTGAGCTGCTGTGCACCTTCACTAGGAATTTTGGGTGCTCTGCAATTGTGAAAATTGAGCTCTTGAGTTCTGATACACAAGGTACATCCCAGCTCTTTTCAATGAATTTATCATGCTGCTCTTTTTAGTAAGGAGTCAGAGAGATTAAATTTATGTATACATACGTGTGTGTGTGTGTGTGTATAATATTTCCCTTAGAAGAACCCGCATCTAGTCTGGTATAAAACTCCCCTGATGTCCTATTAAATAAATATAGCTTCTAATTACAACTCCCACCATAACATGCAAAACACTTGGCTCCTCAGAACAGTCTTGTATAGGAGAACCTTGTTCTATCTGCATTTAAACGGGGTGCATTTACTTTACACCATATAACACCCTAACAAATTAGCTAACTAATTGAAGTCTGTTGCTGAAAGAACAAACCATGTTCCCTGTTCATAGAACTGTGCCTTATTTTATGAGCCTGCATTTGTCTCAGTGAAATCAAATTACTAATCAGGGTTTCTTATACAAAGCAGCTGTTCATACTAAATGTCAATACGTCTAAAGAATTTACAGGTTAGCTTTTTTATTATTGTAAATTGTTCTGAGGTGTAATATGGTGGAGAATGTAGAAAACAGTAAGGTGCATGTGAACTTAACATTTTCTCTTTGTGAAGGAACACTTTTGAAATAAGCCAGTTTTAAACTATGTACGTAAATGTAATGAACAAATATTTCCTAAAATTGTACTTCAATTCATTTTTTAAAATAAATACATAATTTTCTTTAGCAACAGTCTGTGCAAATTCCTAAAAGAAATACTTGACTTTTTTTTTTTTTTTTTTTAAAGTGCATTAATTGTTTCTGGATGGTATAACCTAACTTGCATTGGTCACTACTACCCTCTGTGGCATTTCACTAGAGCGCAATTGAAAAATGTCAGCATTTACAAGAGATATTTACCATGTGGTAAAATGCGGCATGTTTTGCATGCAGAGGGAGGGAACCACAAGATTAAGTGAGAAGGAAAGCAAGCTATAATTCTACTAAAAACCAAACAAACCAACCAACAACAGCAACAAATAAAAATAGCAAGCTGTACTGTAATTGTGAGGGAAAGGAACTAAAATATCAACTACTTGAATCTGAACCTAAAAATCTTTTTTCAGACTGGAAGTTTTCACCTTCGCTGTATACTTAAATCTACTCTCCTTGAATCAGAGGAAAACGTACTGTGGACATCTACAATTTCAATATGTTCATGCTAAATGTGAATGACCTGACAAATGTTCTCATTAGCAGCGCTACATTTGAACGTCTCAAAGTTTTGCCACAGCATTCTTGAGTCATCACTTATTTAATCCATTGGAGGTTTTTGTTGTGGAGCCAGAATCCCTTTAATCCCTAGGCTGGAAGGAAAAACCCAGCAATAGCTACTTAGGAAAGATTTGCTTTTAATAGAAACCTACATTTGTGTACAGTGGGCTACCCAGTGAGATATTCGAATAGTTTGAAGCTGAAGTCACACTGCCATAAAAAGACCTGCGTAGCTACAGCATACAGGATTAAATCCTGCATGTTTCATAAAGAAGCACTTAATTTTTGTGAACTCAGTCCCTGCCCATTATTGACCAATGTAACCAACTGAACTAAAACAGAAAAGTATATTAGTTCTCAAATGATTGATTTAAGGATAGCCTTCAATTAGGAGACTTTTACAATGGGAGACCGAGTGGATTTTCCTATATAACTCCATTGAATGGCAATTTTTTAAAATGAAAACAAACCTGTTTACAGTCCTCGGTTTGTTGTAAAATACCCATTGAAACTTGAGTATATTTTAGATTTTTTCGTAACTAGTTCCTGCTCTGCTTGTTTGCCAAGAGCATTTATTTTGGTAGGACTTTCACTGTTAGCAATGTTTTTCAATGAGGCTATTATGTGAGTTTGTAGTATTCTCATACATAGTGTCCCTTGAAATATTTCACATCACTCTGTCGTACTGTGTGTTACTACAGTATTAGACAAATTCTGAAATTGAGAGCAATTACAATGTGCAGTACTATGCACTCCCAAACAATTTTGTTTAATGCTGCAGTTTAAGGAAGCAAGGAATTAAATACTAAAGCTACATTTAAACAGCAGTAGGGGCTTCACTTTGACCTGTTAAGGAATGCCAACATAAGATCTGGATCGGTCTTTGTGAAATTAATTATTCGAGTAGTTGCTTGCCAATAGAAGGAAGAAATTCACAATCTGGCCTGTAATTTGTAATGTGAGATATGTGCTTCCACTGTAGAAAAACTAGCGTTTACTAATTAATCTTGGATTATTAAAGAGAAAAATTACACATTTAAGACGACAGTCATAGATCACTTGGGCAGGCAGAAGATGGAAAGATTTACTTTTCCATTTAGCAATATTTCTTTGGGTTCAATGGGCTCAGCTTTTTACTTTGCATAATAAGAAGGCATTGCCGTTAGACATAGTGGGACCATTTAGCACAAAGTGATTTAAAAATGCAACTGCAGTCAATTTGGCAAGTGAGTTATTGCTTAGCACAGCTCTGTCTCGAGTCCCTAGTGTTTAGTGTCTTTTTTTTAAGCATGTACGTTGAAATTTTTAAAGCAGCCTAGTCGATTTATCTAGATGGACCAAGATTTTCAATGTAACTAGTAATTTTGAGGCCTCAATTTTTTGTGATGCCCAACTTGAGACATCTTAAAAGGAGCTGAATTTTCAGAGAGTGGGTGATCAGCATTCTCTAAAGATCAGGCCCCTTTAGGGTGTCTCAAAATAGGCACCCAAAATCCCTAGCCACTTCTTGTGTTGATATTTCTGGCAGATATGTCTAAGCCTCAGCCGAAGGATTAAGCTGCACTGGTGCTAGTGATATTGGGAGTGCTAGTGTACTGGTGCCGCTGGCATTTTAAGGACTTTGCCAATTAGAGCTGCTCTAAATAGGGTTCGATGACACAGTGCTTAAAAGGCCAAGGGCCCCGAGCTCCCAACATTGCTAAAGCTGGTCGCGCTGAATCGGTGTTAGCAAGTGTAGGAAATGGTCGCAGACTTTTCCTAGTGGAGACAAGCCCCTTGTGTGTCTCTAGTTACAGGAAGTCTGTGGTGTTTCAGAGGTGCCCAAACAAAGGTGGACAATGCCCCATGATCCCACTTGCCACCAATGGGCTGCCAGGCAATACCTTCTACAAAGCACCACCCAGAACTTTGAGTTGGAACGTTCAGTAGAAGTGAAAATGGTTCTGATGTTGCTGCTTAGTTCCTACTGTCTAGGTACAGGTCAGCAGCCTCCCGTAACAATGTGGGTGCTCTTGATTCCTACTTATAGACAGTTCCTACTGGGAGGGAGAGCAGAATACCTGAGTCAAGATTCTCTGTGGATCGAAAAGGAGAATTTTGCCCATAACTTGTTTGGCTTTAGGCATCAGCAAATAAATTTGTTGTAGCCACAGTTTTATAAAAGCTTTAGGTGAATCGTGCAAACTTTTTGGTTACAGAAAATGAATGGGTGTTAAGCACTATTTTTACCTTCTGTCATATTAATAAATAAAGTTTTATAAACACTTCTGATGAATCCAGGAGCAAAGATGCCCAAGATCAAAGATGCTTTTTTTTTTTCTCGGGTGATCATGCTGTTGTAGTAGCAAGAATGCATGTTCTTTGGCTTGGCTGAACTTGAGACACACCGAACATTTTCCACCCATACCATCGCTGTCTCTCGCCAGTGTTTATAGCGAGGTAATAAATGTGCCTAATTTCCGCAAGTGGCAGACATCTGTGGTGCAAGGAATCCATGCAGTCTGAGCTTATAAGGAATGAGATGCAAGCAAAGGAAGGATTGTGAAACTGAAGTGGGAGTCTTTCACTGGTAATGCAAAACTGCAGGAAGGAGTCACTGGTACTTTGACAAAACGAGTTTTCCTCTTTTCCCCACAAACGAAGCTTCAGATGAATTTTTTCTCATGTGCACCTTAGCTTGCTTAGGCTGCAAGGACAATGCTTTTCTTAATCAGCAGCGTCTGCACGAGATGCTTGCAGACATAACCCTGCCAATTCCTGGCTGCTGAGAACAGCTCTTAAAGATGACAAAGCATCAGCCCCTTCCTCTAGCCGGGGAGTGAAACCATGTAAGGAGTTGCATTCCTCCTGCTAGCTCTGAAAACCATATGTTCTTTCGCTTTGAAAGTGGAGATCGCAGAGAAGCACATTTTTGTTTTGTATTTGCTTTGTTTTTGGTTTTTGGGGAAGGGGGATGGGAAGCAAAGACATGACTCTACCACAGAGGATAAGGGGAATAAAAGCATATCTAAGAGTGAGATGGAATTAAAGAAATAATGCATAATTAACCTGTGGAACTTTTTGCTGCAGGCTCTTGTTAAGGCAGATGATTTAACGTGAGATCTTTTAAAAAATGGGTTAAATCCTGATCTGAAGAATGACATCTGCAATTACACCACCCCCGTTACCAGTCCTCATTCTTCAGTGATAAGCTGACCACTGGCAGAGGTCAGGAGGAACTCCTCTTCCCCATGGTATGTTATCACACAGCTAGATTTGGTACCAGGGGTTAGGGGTGTTGAATTTTCTTCTGATGTATCCAACGGTTAGTGACAGGATTCTGGAGCTGTTTAACTTATTTATTATTTGCGTTATAGTATCTATCATCTAGGAGACCAAGTCAGGGATCAGGGCCTGGTTGAGTTAGGCACTCTGTGGACAAGTAGCAAAGAGGACAGTCCTTGCCTTAGAGAGTTCACAGTCTGCAAGGCAGGTAGTTGCAATAGGAGGATGACACGAACAGTTGGGCTAGGTTGGAAGGATGAGGTAACAAACAGGATGTACCCAGTGCCAGATGGGTGAGCTAGCTGTGTGTTCCATCTGATGAGCCCTATGTTACTAGTTAGATACGGGGTGGGGGGGGGAGGGGGAAATGGGCATCTTGAAGAAATATAAAAATAAGACAAAAGTTACTGATGTGATTCATTGTGGGTGACTGTTCTCATTTGTCTAGTATGGCCCTGGGCACTAATTTAAAATGGTAATATGCTCTAAACCTTTAAATAAGTATCCATCTTCCACACAGCAACTCTGCTACAATGTTTGATTACAGTAGCATTAATGCTAAAAGCTGTCAGCATCTTTGCAGGATGTTGATGATGGATGATATAAATGAAATTATATTTGAGCTCTGGGTAACTGACATACGGGCCGTAATGTCATCAAGCAGGAAAAGTCATGTAAGTAATTTACACCAGTGGTTAGCTGCACTTGACATGTCAGTACATGGACAATCAAAAAGCACAAAATAAATATGTGCAAGCAGAGATGGCTCTCCCCTCTCCCCCCCCGCCCAGGCAGGTTGTATATTCCTCATGAAATCACCTTCGTTACTATTGTGCCATGCAGGGTTCATTCATTTGAATGTTGTACAGCTTGCCTGCTCTTATTCGAAATGGGATAGAAATGGAATGGAGACAGTGTCTGCCTTGGGAATCAGGGGCTGCATTCGAGCACACGGTCTGCAGATGTGCTCATGAACAGTAAAGATGCCTTCTCTCTCTCAGCACTTGTGTCGAGCCTGCACTTCTCTGGGTTCCTTCCTTCGCAATCCTATTAATGGTGGTGAGAGCACCTTCGCCCCTGCAGCTCATGTCATTTCCAACAGCCTCCCTGCATCTCTTGAGCCTTCTTCAAACCTCACTTGAAAACCTTGCCTATACAGCTTGATTTCTTTCTGTATCTTCTTCTGGAATTGCATTGTGAACTAATGCAGTACATTATATATGTTTTATTAGAATACTAGCGCGGGCAGCTGTTCGACTTATGAAGCCTAACTTGTGTTACATAATTCTTGTAAGAATACTCCTAATTTTCTGTTTGGTAGATTCCACACTTTATTCTCAAATGTGTGATGTGATCTGTGATGCCCTGGTCTGAAAGGCAGCCGATGAGAGGAAGCATAATGTAGTCGTTAGGGCGCTAGCCTGGGACTCTGGAGACCTGGGTTAATTCCTGCTCCACCATAGATTTACGTATGACCTTGGGCAAGGCATTTAGGGCCCAATTTTTAAAGCTATTTAGGTGCCTAGAGATGCAGATAGACAGCGGGATTTTCCAAAGCACCTTCATTGCAGTGGGAGTTTGAGGCCGAGGCACTTTCTCCTGCTAAGCACCTGCATCTGCATCTTTAGCTTTTCAAAACCAGAATAGGGGTGGTTCAGATGCAGGTTCCAAAGCACCAGAGCCATCAACATTCAAATGAGGGCGAAAGAAGAAGATGGGCTTGGATAAACGCTTCTAGTTTTGTGTTGTTATTTCTAGTGGAAACATACCATGTCACATTGGCTTGACAAAGATGTCCTATAATTGGGAAAGGAGCAAAAGGAGTTTGGTTGGACAGTGTGCACAAAAATCACAGTTTGGACTCATTCCTGCACTGAGAGCATTCAGCTCCTTAGCTTTAATGAAAGTTGAATGTGCTCAGGAATTGGCAAAACTGGATCCTTGATCCCTTGAATTCTAGGTTTCTGTTGAGAATAGCCTGATTGATGGTAGACTCAATGGAGCAGCAGGAGGGTCTATATTCAGCAAGGACCTGATTTTTCAGAAACCCAGCGTCCCCACAACTTCAGCTGACGTCGTTGGGAGCTAGGGGTGCAAACCAGGAGATGGGTCTCGGGAAGGAGATAGGGAAAGAGCTCTAAATAAGCTAATCTGACTGCGCTATAGAAAATCATTGATCTTTTTCACAGGTCCTTGCTGACCTGTGCTGTGTATGCTCACCCAGTGCTAAGTTTAAGCCGCCGTCAGATTTGAAATGTATGGCTGCCAATGGGATTTTTTTTAAGCATGCAGGTTTCTGCTGCATAGATGCTGGCAATGGCAGCTGAAGTTTCCCATGCTGCCACTGACCTCTTCCATGGCCTAGAAGCAGTGGTGTCCAGGCTTGGTCCTGACTGAATCTGTGGCTGCTGTGCAGGCTGATACATTGTTAACGCGGCTTACTGCCCGCTAGCGAATTAGCTGAGCTTCAACTGCAGCCTGCCTTAGGCATCAAGCATGGACCAAAGGTAGCAGAAATCTCACCAGGGCAGCTGATCTCATGAGATGGGAGGGGATGGTGGAAGATTTTGGTGCTTTAGAATCTACGGTGGAACTTTAGCCCTGATTCAACCTAATCCCCCTCTTAAACCCAATCTAAACCTGACCAGCTCCCAACAAAGCATGGAACAAAACCTGCCTTTCTGTTCCTGCTGCCAAGGTTTCTGCATGCAATACCACCCCCTTCCCTGTTCAAGAAGTGCATGGCCTTAGGATCCAGCACAGGGGGCTTTCACTCCCTGTGCACCCCAGAGCACACTCTATAGGAGTGCATTGTACTGAGTCCTGGGCAGTGTGTAGGTAGCAGGGGCGTAGTGTGAGTTAGGACTGGCCAGGGGCCAGGACATAGCTATCTGAATCCACCAGCTCTTGCCTGGCGTGGGTGGGCCAGGGAAGTCTGAAGTGCTGATCATCTATGCTGCAGCCCCAAAGCTGTGATAGTGGCTGCCGAGTGGTTTGGGGTACTAAGCTCAGCTGTTCAGCTGTGGAGTGGGGGATGGAGTTTGCCATCCTGAAAACTCTCTCCTGTTGCTCAGGAGTGTCTGCTATAAATAGACACACATGGAACACCACATCAGTTTGAGTGATGCTGGCAACAGCAACCCCACTGGGGCAGCAGGGGGGCCAGTCCATTAGCATGCTGGCTAACTGACTCCTGCTGCATGGCCTGCCCCAACTCCATACACCAACAAGAACTGGGCCTGTTCCAGGCCTTGTTGATTTCTGCTTATAAGAGACTTTAAATCATCTCAGGATGGGCACTACACCCTGACTGTTTAAGAGTTGTGTTTGCAAGGCAGTGTTGCTGAGCAACTGGGGCTGGGGGTGTGGGGGAGAGGGAGGGACATCAAACTTGTAGCTATTCCTGTCCTAATTTCCCCAAAGGCTGGGAAAGTGCCCAGTTCTTGCTCCTTTGTTCTTCAGGAGGGTGGTTTTCTGTTCTCTTAGAGCTTGCCTACATGGGAGAGTTTTCCAGTTATACTGGTATAAAAATAGCAGTGTAGTTAAATTGCTATAATGCTGTTGTGTAGACACTTCCTATAGCAATGGAAGGGGTTCTTCTGTCTCTGTAGCAAATCCTTCTTTGAGAGGCTAGATCAATGGAAGGATTCTTCCCCTAACCTAATGGTGTCCACACTGGGGCTTAGGTCAGCCTAACTACACAACACGAGGCATGAAATTTTTCCCAGTCCTGAGCGATGTCATTAAGCTGACCTAAATCTGAAGTGCCAACCAGCCCTCATTCCGGAATGATGGGCTTTCTGCAGCTTAACTTGAACTGATTCCAAACGCCTACAAACTAAACCAGAGGAAGGCACTGTGAGAAGAGAGTCTGCAGGGGGATTTATATCCAGGTAATTCTAGTGATTTAAATTCACACTCTGCCTTATACTGGTGTAACTTTCCAGTGTAGACTAGACTCTGATACTTTTACTGAGGCTGAGTATTAGTATCTTGCTCCCCACACAGACCCTTTCATTTCAGTATGATGACTTGAAAAGTAAGGTTCTACTCAAAGTGAATAAGGGTATCTCAATCTAGCCCTTACTTAGGATTTCGTTTGTTGTTTTAAGCAAGGACGCCTTGTAGATATAGGGACAGGCCATCAGTTATGGCTCTGCATGAGAGATCATCTGCATGGCCAGATTTTGGGATCGGTGACTGAGCTTGCCAGTTTTTTGGAGTCAGGAACCAAGTCTTTCTGTTTGCCTTATGAAACACCCAGCACACCCTTTGGGTTATCTAAAAGTAACAGTATTGTCAGTATGGGGAAAAAAACTGCCATTGGTGAGGAGAGATCTGAAGTCAGAAAGGTTATAAAGTGGCAGAATCATAGACACACCTGGCTGAGAGGTCGTCAAATCCAGCCCCCTCTGCTCAGGCAGGACCAAGTAAACCTCCTAGACCATCCCTGACAGGTGTTTGTCCAACCTTAAAACCTTAAACACTCCTTAAAACCTCCAATGATGGGGATTCTACAAGCTTCCTTGGAAGCCTATTCTAGAGCTTGTGATTGCTACAGAGAGCAAAGGACATTTTAATTTCTGATGTCTTTTAACCTGAGCTGCAGTCTGAGTGTGACTTTCAAATGAGTTAGGTGCCCAACTCACCTTATATTTCAATGGGATTAGGGCTCCCACCTCTCTGTCTCTTTTGAAAATCTCACCCGTCATTCTTTTTTCTTTCGTTCCTTTCTTCTGGCACCATTTGGCCTGCTCTGGGCATGGCTGCAGCGCTGGTATGTTTCTGATGATTGTTAAATCCCTGTTGGTGGTGAGTAGGGGGATGGGGAAACCTCCAGCTATTTGTGGGGAGGGGGCAGAGGTAGGAGTGCACAGCACAGCATTCATTTTCCAGCCAGCTGGTGCTGATTCGGGACATTTTCGGCCATGACAATTGCATGGAGAAAAGCCACTGAGGGATCAGTTACATGTGACTGCTATAGTCACAGTGTATGCAGCCGAGTTCCAGCTCCCTTGTCTTTCTATTTTGCACTGTGAGAGACACAGACGGGTTGTTTGGAAAAGTGACAAGATAGCAAGAAAAGAGTGGGCGAAACCAAACCCCCAAATTCCTCCCTCTGGATTCCCCTGTTTTCCCTATGGCAATGTGATCATATGGTCCATTGCAACAATTTCCGTCCCTCTCTTTAGCCACTGTAGTGGATTGTAGGAGTCAAGCATGAGCCTCTGACACAGCCCAGTGTGATGGGATTTGCAAGAACGACATCGACCTTTATAAATATCTTTGGGTGATTCATATTTCCTATTAAATTAAAACCACAGGATCATGCATCATTTGGACTGTTTGTTAGTTAAACCGTATCTAATTATACACAGTCGATAAGTCAGCTCCTGTGCAAATATTTTCTGTGAGTCCTGACCTCATTTTTCCCCCGCAGTGGGTTGATAAAGAATCCAGCATTTTCTGAAAGATGGGTCACTCAATTCCCAAAGGGCCATGACAAATTCAGGAGATGGGGATCTATGTTAAAGAGTGAGTGGTTGCAGGCAGGAACTGAAATCCCGTTCAGGGTCTTCTCCTGGTGTTTTAGGCAGGCTCCTTCCCAGCTGGAAAATAGTAATCTTTTGGGATGGATAAGAAAGCAAGCGGTGTGGGCCAATGAAAAGAGCTGGAATGGGAGTCAGGTGACCTGAGTTCTGTTTCTAGCTCTGCCACTGACCTGTAGTGTGACCTGGGCAAGTGACCTGCTTCAGTTCCCAATCTGCGAAACGGGGACAGAGATCCTTACCTTCCTTTGTAAAGTGCTTTGAGATCTCCCGGCGAAAGGCTGCTTGTAAGTAGTATCCCTATTGCATCTCTTCATGTGGAAGCAGTTCTGATCCCTTTGCCGACCCATTTGCTCACCTCTCATCCTGCTAGCACAAGGCAGGCTCTTTCACTCTGGACTCACTTTTCTCTATGACCTTAAAAAATAGCCCCACTTTGTCTTATTTTGACTATGATGAATGCCCATGGCATGTTTATTGTTCAAACAATCTTTTCAGTATCAGGAACATATTATCAGGGGCATATCTAGCGGTTTTGCCGCCAAAGTGGTCAAGCAAAAAACAAACCAACCGATTCCCCCCACACACACACACACCGCTGGGGAATCAGTGGAGCAGATCCAAAATAAGAGCCCAGGGGCACAATGCGTATGGCAGGGACCCTGCTTGCCCAATCCTTGAACTGGCCCTGTGTGTTGTATGAGCATGTGAGTTAGTCTCAGAGCAAGGATTTGAACTCTCTAGTGATTAGAACACAAGACTAGCCACCAGGCTCACTAGTGTTCTAATCCTGGCTTGGCCACTGTGTGATCCGGGCAAGTCACTTAACCTTGCTGACTCTATTTCCCCATCTGTAAAGTGGGAATAAAACCTGCAAGCTATTAGGGGCAGGTACTGTCAGTTATAACATGTTTGTACAGCACCTAGCACAATAGAGCCCAAGTTGGTTGAGGCCTTTAGGTACTACCACACCAGCTGTATCTGTTTTAGGTACTTTTATGGCCTTTATTATCATAGTTTGAGCACCCCACATCCTTGAATGTATTTAAATGTTTAATATACTACTACCCCTGTCATATATGGTGCTGAACTTGTGGAGGGCTAGGCTGTGTGGCTAACGCTGTTTGCAAAACCACTGGGATGAGAGTAAAGCATGTTTAGGCTCCAGGACGCAGCCTGTGAAATTGACGCTGCAACCAAAACTCTCTGGAAATGTAAACAAAGTCCTTCAAAAACAAAAAAGATTATTTAAGAAAAAAAAAAAGAAGACACACCTCACTTAGCCTGCTGTTGCTATTTCTCCGGGTTGCTATGTAAACAGGTTTATTTCTGGCTCGCACTGCATACCAGGCTCTAGCCGGGTGCGATGTAATCCTGCATTATTGGTTAAGCACACCGGGGCAGACGCGTGGGTTTCAGAGCAAAGCTCTTCCAGCATTTCCTGGGAACAGCTGCTCTGCGTGGCCCATGGCAGTTGCAGTCTGTCATTTTCGTCACCTCACCAGCCAGAGTGTTTTTCCACTGCAACAGAGAACAGAGAACGTTCCATCCGCTGCACCACCCACCTCTTGGAGAGCAGACACCTGCTGCGGAACGCAGATAAGACCGGCCAGGGAAAAGACTGGGTGTGAGTCAGTAAAGCTACGCAGGGGAGGTGCCCGACCTTTCGGGTGGGAAATGAACGACAGCTGCTGCCTTCGCTTTCCCGTTTGGGTCCATTAAGCTGGAATCAGGAAAGGAACCTAGGTTGGTCCAAAGAATCAGTGACACCCCAGGACTTTGAAAGCAAGCTGGTATCAGCTGCCAGCAGCAACAAGGTGACAAAGTTAGGGTCGTGTCACTGTAGTGTCAAGAGACCTGGATTCCCTTCCCAGCTCTGCCTGCTGTATGACCGTAGGCAAATCATTTCCCCTGGTGGTGTTCTGTAGTCACTCATTAAATGTGACCACATACCTCTCACTGTTAGATTATTTGTATTGTGCCTCAGAGACCATGTCAGGGACCAGGACCCCACTGTCACCGTACAAACACAGAACAAAAAGATGATCCCTGACGAAGGAATTTACAGTCTAAATGATCTGGATGTCTGTTTTCTCTCCCACCCTTTGTATTGTCTGTTTAGATTGCAAGCTCTTAGGGGCAGAGATTGTTTCTTAGCGTGTGCGTTGCACAATGCGCTGCACAATAAGGCGTCAACCACAAATAATGGAGGCTACTAACAGTGCCAGTGATCCTGTTGCACAGGCGAACCAGGCAGTGTCCATGCAAAACTGCTCTATTCGTGATGTGCAATTACCCCATTTGTATGCACACATGCAGGATTTGCACACACATTGTCATGGTGGCATGACCGTGTTTGAGGATGTGGCCTTGAATGTGTCATTGGTGGCTAAGCATGTGACATGTCAAGGGAATGAGCTTCCACGAGCAAAGAGACAGGGCAGCTATTTCTGCTCGTTTGATGTTAGGGTCCACCAGATATGGCTGTGTCTGACCAGCTGTGGACCCATGCGGAGGGCAAGTGTAAGGCCTACAGCCCAACTTAAGTCTCACTATCTTGCGGGGTTAAGTGGGACTTACGTGGTGAATTTCATCCAGGGTGCGACTTCTTGTCACCTATTGCTAACTCTTCCGCAAATAAAAACACTAGCTGCAGTGGAGAGATGGCAACACCTGTCACTTGAATTAGGAAACAGCTGGAAGGATGTATTCTCAGACCCAGATAATACATCATCCCAAACAGCAGGTTAGTTTATGACCTAGAGCTATCTATGCAAAGTAGCAATCCTGACTGAGGAATACAAGTAAAGCCTCCTGTCCCTGATGCTGCCTTTCCCAAATTCCAGTAAGGAGGGGAACTGTTGGATAGCATCCTGTGTGGTTTTATGATGTCATCTGTAGTTTCACTATAACCTGCAAATTCATTTCCACTCATGGCCTGTTTGAACCTTAGTGTCTCTATTGATGAATGAGCAGTGGCTCTAAAAGGCCAAGAACCAGGCCACCCCTTTCCTCTGAATCTATACTGAACCAGTGTCACAGCACGGTGTTAGGGGATGCAGTGCTCTGCTGTATGTGAATGGACATGTCTCTTGTATTCTGAAAAGCTTTTTACATGGGCAAGAGCCTAGGGCTATTGTCATAAATATAAAGGGAAGGGTAAACCCCTTTAAAATCCCTCCTGGCCAGAGGAAAAATCCTCTTACCTGTAAAGGGTTAAGAAGCTAAAGGTAACCTCGCTGGCACCTGACCAAAATGACCAATGAGGAGACAAGATACTTTCAAAAGCTGGGAGGAGGGAGAAAAACAAAGGGTCTGTGTCTGTCTTTATGCTGCTTTTGCTGGGGACAGAACAGGAATGGAGTCTTAGAACTTTTAGTAAGTAATCTAGCTAGGTATGTGTTAATTATGATTTCTTTAAATGGCTGAGAAAAGAACTGTGCTGAATAGAATGACTATTCCTGTCTGTGTGTCTTTTTTGTAGCTTAAGGTTTTGCCTAGAGGGATTCTCTATGTTTTGAATCTAATTACCCTGTAAAGTATCTACCCTCCTGATTTTACAGAGGTGATTCCTTTACTTCTATTAAAAGTCGTCTTGTAAGAAAACTGAATGCTTTTTCATTGTTCTAAGATCCAAGGGTTTGGGTCTGTGGTCACCTATGCAAATTGGTGAGGATTTTTACCAAACCTTCCCCAGGAAGTGGGGTGCAAGGGTTGGGAGGATTTTGGGGGGAAAGATGTGTCCAAACCACGTTTCCCAGTAAACCCAGATAAAGTTTGGTGGTGGTAGTGGAAATCCAAGGGTAAAATGATTTTGTACCTTGGGGAAGTTTTAACCTAAGCTGGTAAAAGTAAGCTTAGGAGGTTTTCATGCAGGTCCCCACATCTGTACCCTAGAGTTCAGAGTGGGGAAGGAACCTTGACAGCTATGCTGATGGCATCCCCATATAATGTGCTACAGATAAAGGAGTGAACAAACCAAACCAAACTCCATTAGAAATGGGCTGGGAAGGAGGAAACCGATGTCTGACAAATGGAACCAAATCAAATCAATAGAGATGGGCATTTTATTTTCAGGCTTCTGAGGCATTGGAGACGGGACCGAACCAATACTTTGACTCTTCACTTTGGGGACATTCGGATCTGGATTCAAACTTTGGGACTGGCTCATGCATCTGTGACTGGCTGAACTGAACACCCCAGAATTCTAATCTGGTCGTGAACTTCACAGCTCAGGCCCATCTCTGATACATATTAAGATATAAGTAGGTGAGTTTCATGCTTCAGGGCATAGGGGTCAGGAAGGAATTTCCTGCTGTGCTCCCTTAATGTACATCAGGGAGCCATGGAAAGCAGAGCGTAAGCTGAAGCAGCCTTGAGTCTGCTCTAACTGATGCTGGGGACTGCAAAGCTTAAGAATATGTGGAATGCAAAGGTGGTTTAAAGGTACCCCCTCTAGCCATCTGTATTCCTGCACCAAGCACAAGACCAGAGTAAGGAAGACTTGGGACCAAGGTCTTAATTACAAACAATTGAAAACATTCTCTTATTTATGCAGCTCCCAATTGGCCTTGCCAAAAGATGTAAAAAGACAGGTCCCTGCCCCAAGGAGCTCCTATTCTGATGACAACAACTGAGGGACTGAAGCATTTGAGGAACAATAAGTAACAATACGGGCAGAAGAAAAGCCCTTGAGAGAGTGTCCCATTAATGGGTGGCTGGGCTAATCAGAGGATGATTGCAGAATTCACAAGGTTGTTCGGTCCCCTGGCCTGACCTACAAACAATGGAAAAAATCTCCTCCAGCCGGTGTCCTGGAGGGCATGTCAATAAAGGCAATAAATGCCGCTGTGTGAGCTGCAGCTGCATATGTCTCACTGGATTAGGGCCAGCCCCAGGAGTTGTTTATGCTAATGGAGCTAATCTCTGTAATCTTGTCACACAAATGTCTCCTCACTGCTGGCAGAGGGCAGGGATTTGGGATTATATGCAGATGACATCATACATGCTCCTCCACCTTCGTGCAATGGGAAAGGGGCACATGTAGGGGATGGGAGTGATACCCTATGGATTTAGCTCTGGGAAAGGGTGATATATCATCCTGCGAGCTGAGGAAGAGATCTCCAAGATGATAGGGGAGCTATGGAGAGCGGTGCTGCAAGTTTCAACTGTGCTGACCTGCCCCACCCTGACCTGAAAGAATTAACTTGAGGGGATGAGGGGCAGTTCATGGTCTAGTCAACAATTGTCCTCTTTGCTCAAAGAGCCCAAGGATGCCAATTATAGTGCCAGTTGTGATGGACTGTAACAGGCTGGCAGTGTTTGCCTGGAAACCCTATCCTGTTAGCAGAAGTTAATCCTGCTGAAAAAGGGTTAAGTCAGTTCTGCTGACTAACTGAGGCAAGTGGCTAGTTACGCACCTGGACATAAAGGGGGTGGGAGTGGCTCTCTGGGAACTAGGGTGTGGGCTGACCAGTCTTGAAGAAGGAACCAAGCCCGAACAGAAGGGTTGGGCTGAACTTTTCTGATGTTAGTTCTTTGTTAATAAAGCCAGATGCCAGAGGAGGGGGTGGGTTTGGACTCAACACAGAGTGTGGACTTTCTTTCAAAGCACCTGTTCATCTGGAGGTTTTTCTCCCTTGGACAATTGTCTGCTGGAGGCAGAATTGCGACCCACCAACTCATTTTGCATAGGGAATGCTAAACAGCAGGTGGTCGCAGCTTTTGGTTATACTTGAGCTGAAATGGATAGAAGCAGTCAGCCTTGAGCTGAAAGGTTCTATGTCCCGCTACCAATCCCCTCAGACATCCAGTCCCCCAGGACTATAATAGTCACAATTACCTGGCCAAATTCACCCTGGGTCAAACTCTGCTTGGCGGGAATCACATCAGGGATGAATTCAGGCTGCTGCCAGGAGGTGCAGGTGAAATGTTTGAAAGCAAAAACTATATTTCTCTGATATTTACTGAAAAACTCTCAGCTGCCAGCCCAGAGCAAAGGCCATTCATTTCCCCCCACAGCTGTGCTCTTGGGTGCAGATTCCTCCTTTAATTTCTGGATCTCTTAGCACCTTTAAAACAGGCACTTGGCAAGCCCAGAAATGCACTGGCATCAGCTCGGGAGATCTTTGGCTGTTACCCGATGGACAGGTTCCAGCTTTCTGAAAAATGAACCTGCTGCTGAGCACGGGTGCAGCTGAGCCATAAGTGCCAACAAGCGAAATGATGCTTGGCATCATTTAAAACTCAGACTCATCGCACCTGATATTTCTAAGGTAAGAAACAAGCAAAAAAAACCCTCTCTCCCAGACGTTCAGGCATTCTTTAGCCATCAGAACAAAGCAAAAAAGAGCACAAACTTGATATTTTAAAAAATCCTTTGCAAGTTACCTTAAAGCCGGCTCTCCTCTGAGTCTCCCAGGCCGTTTCCAATCATTCGCAATCAGTTCCCTAGGCCTCCTTTTGTGTTAGGATAGAGGCCTTAAGCCTGTTCCACCCTCCTCCATCACCACCTCTGTGTCTCTTTGCTTTAGGTTGCAGGTCCCAATCCACTACATAGATTCTCTTAGCTTCAGGGTGCTAAGAACCAGAGTCCCCTGCAGTCTTCAGGATTCTAGGCCTCAAGCACCCATATAGCAGCTCTTTGCTTCAGGTTGTCTTGCTGGCCACAGTCCTTTTTTCCTCTTCTTGCTTCAAATTCCGGCCTCCCCTTCCCACATCCTTTCTCCTGCCCAGCACGCTCATCACTCTCTGTTTTTTCCCCTTCACACACCCTGTTTTTCCAGATACCTTGGTGAACAACACAGTATAAAAACCCAGCTTGATTAAGACATGGTCCTGCACCCTCTGACTGATGGGCACAGAGGCAGAGGGAGGTTGGAGCTGAGACTGGGCTAGGGGATTGTCATGCCAACTCCTCCTCACCTCAGACGTTTCACTTTTGGTTGAGCTATCTCATTTCTGTGCTGTTTGAGGGGGTTCAGCTTAAATTCCCCCAAGAGCCTCCCCATCATCAGCCATGTGCCCTCTTCCTGAGCATAAATTCCCAACTCGTGGGCCTGACTTTGTGCCTAAAACATGCTTTAAGGATTACAGGGCCGGCCCACAACATTTTGGCACCTGAGGCGGGGAGCTCAAATGACGCCCCCATGCCCCCTTGCTTGGGCCAAAACTTTGAAACGCTGGGTCCTAGTGGCACCCCACCCTTCCCCCCAAGGCACCTGAGGTGGCTGCCTCAGTTCGCCTCATGGTAAGGCCAGCCCTGAAGGATTAGCTGGAACACTAATTAGAGTCGGCATGCCATGGTCAGTAAACATAGCACAAGGGGAAAGCAGATGGTGGTGATCGTACAGCCACCAAGGAGAAAGGACTGCAGGACGCTTCACAAGAACCTCTGAGTACAATCCTTTCAGACAACCCCTCATTTTAGTGCCAGACTGTTTGTGTCTCAGCATATGAGTGTAACCCCTCCCCTGACACACACACACACGCGCGCGTGTGTACTAGACCTGTGGTTTGGGGCACATCTCTGTTAGAAAATTCCCCTTAAAGAACCTTTTAACTTACTGTTCTTTGAGGATTCGGTAAAACACATTGCTCTAGATGTAAAAACCTCATGCCCCAAACTTAGGCCCAAACAAACTTTTTTATGGCTGAGCTCTATAAATCCCTGAATGGGGTGTGTGTGTGTGGTTATAATGGAACTGCTGACGCGAAGCTGAGCGGCAGCACATGAAGAGATCCCTGTTAATACCAGCAATCTGATCACAAACGGAATGCACTGCTGTCATCATTTGGCTTAGTCAATAGGTTGCTTCATTGACTGCTCATTTGACGGTTCAGTTTAGTCTGTTGCATTGAAAGTATGGAAACCGACAAGAGAAAATCCTTGGTGCCTTTTTTCCCCCTCCGACGTCCGACGTTCTTTCTTGGCTTGCTGACAAAGAAGGATTTGCAGAGAGATGATGAGCATGTGAAGAACCCTTAGCTCTGCTCCCTCGGCATATTTACAGATGGCCGGCTGCCCAAAGGCATTCTCCTGTGTGTGCAGCCTAGACAGTAGATGCTCTGCACTATAAAGCTTCCCACCTCTTTATTACAACCTTTCCCACAAGCGCAGTCAGATTTAGTGGGTGTGGTGGGCCTGATTCCCCACTACCTTAAGTTGCACCTGGTACAGTCATTTACTCCTGTGCCAAATGGGCATAAGAACACTGTCAAACTGGTTTGGTGCAGTGTTGTTGTAGCCCTGCCAGTCCCAGGATATTAGACAGACAAGGTGGGTGAGGTAATATCTTTTATTGGACCAACTTCTCTTGGTGAGAGAGATGAGCTTTCAAGCTTGCACAGAGCTGAAGCTAAACTGGTTTGGGAGCATTTTCAACTCACTTTGCACAGGTGCAAATGAGTCTATCAGGTGCAATGCCATGGAGAATCTCCCTGAAAGCATGGAGGGTGGGGTTCTCCGGTCACAACCTGTCTTGCACGAGTGCGAAGGAGAAGAGCAGCATATTTGCAGTAGATCGGGAAATGGGATGACTCAGGCGATTAGGGATAGGACATAGTCTTTCACCCTCCTAGTTCTCCAGTTTCAGGGCAGCTCAGGCGGGTAGGAACCATTATCACATGAAGACTGTTCATTGGCAACAGGAAATGAGCTGGGGGTGGGGAGGGAGCCTCAACCTAGAGTTTGGTGAACGGGTGCCCATATTGCAAGAATCCAACAGAGCAGGTGGAACTAACTTTTCCACTGTTGTTGGCAGCCTCAGCAGAGAAGCCAAGGATTATTCCTAGAGAACGACCTCCACCCCTGCTGCCATTAGGGAAAGTCACTCCAGTTCAGGTTGAGTGCCGGTGGTGGGGACAAGGTGGGGACACTTGCACTGCATTTGTACTTGTGCTGTGGCTCAGAAGAGGACTTCAGATGCCAGGGTGACACCTTTCACTGGTACTATGCTCACTTAATTAGAGACATTGATGGGCTGGGCAGGAAGGAACATTTACAGTAAATAAGTTATGCTGGGATTTTTGGTCCTGCCCTATCAGTCCTCAGCCGGATCTGACAGCTTCAGAAGTCTGTGGGGAGCGTTAGTGGTTAGTGCATTAACCTTGATTTCAATAGGAATTAAGCACTTTTAAAAATCCAGCTAAATGCCTATGTGCATTTTTACATGCCTAAATACCTTTAAAAATCTGGCTCTTCCTCTCTCTGCATCTCAGTTTCCCATCCGCTATAGTTCCCTGTATTCTGCAGGAGTCCAGGCTAGATAATCATAACGATCATCTTCTGAACGTAAAATCTATGAATTTTACCTGTTCCAACAGCCTTCCCTGGTGACACTGACCTGTATCTATGGTCCGAGTTATTTAACACTCAGGGAAGGTACTTTGGACCCCACTATCACTGGCCTTGAGCTGCTGCTAAGTTGCCTACACAGATAACAGATAAGGCAGTGGGGCTTAGGAACAGAAAGCTTTTTAAGGACTCAGGCTATCGTGTTCATTTGAAGTTCTGTATTAGCCCTGATAATAAACAATATCCTCAGTAGCATCAATGTAAGGGATGGCAAAAAATACTGGTGAGATCTGGTCCCTTTTAACTGTTAAATAAACTTATTCTTTCTTTGCAGAAAATTCAGCTCATAAATTAATCGGAGCACTGGAGTTCATAGAATATCAGGGTTGGAAGGGACCCCAGAAGGTCATCTAGTCCAACCCCCTGCTCGAAGCAGGACCAATTCCCAGTTAAATCATCCCAGCCAGGGCTTTGTCAAGCCTGACCTTAAAAACCTCTAAGGAAGGAGATTCTACCACCTCCCTAGGTAACGCATTCCAGTGTTTCACCACCCTCATAGTGAAAAAGTTTTTCCTAATATCCAATCTAAACCTCTCCCACTGCAACTTGAGACCATTACTCCTCGTTCTGTCATCTGCTACCATGTTCATGGTGGAGAGTAGCCAAATGCAAAAATGCTTCCAAAATCTAAGAGGTCAGTTTTCTACATTTTATATGCAGCATGAATGTCTCTGCTCCTTGGTTGTGTTGAACCAGTGCAATCACTTACAAAATGCTATTGCCAGCAAAAGGGAAGGATGCTGTGAGGCCGGTCTTGCCCCATTTACCTGGGAGGTGTGTCAATGTTTTCCTAAGCAAGAAGACCAACAGAAAGACAAACCAGTGTGCCTGGAGAAAGGATGGTCTTGTGGTTATGTCCTGAGACTGGCAGGTAGGGGAGATCTGTGTTCTATTTACAGCTCTGCCACTGACTCCCTGTGTGACCTTAACCAAATAACGTCACTGCTCCGTGCCTCAGTTTCCCCATCCAAAATGACGATAACAACAACAGTAGGGGATTGTGTGATGCTTAATTTGTCATATTTAAAAACATCTGAGATTATGGCATGGAGAGTTCTGTAGAGGGGTCAGGTATTATGGGGATGGGCACAGCAGAAAGAAGACAGAAAAATGGACAATGGTCAGATGAGAGAGGTTAAATCTCTGGCAGGAAAAATAAACTAATTTGATTCCTTGCAGGATAAATCTCCATGTTTCCTAATGGCAGGACAAACATATGAATCCTGCCAGGAGCTAATTTACATAGACCCTGTCTAGATGGGCATAAAAATTCAATTCTTTACAGGGATGGGATGCAGGTTGACACACTTCAGGGCTCACTAGAGGTTTTCTCTAACCCAGCTGGTCTTAAAGTTCTATGGCTACCTAATTTACCTCCACAGGGCAGTTTTCAAGCCATGTCTGCTCTTCTGTGGATTCACTTAGAAGAGCCTGTGTTCAAAATGACCGAAAGAAGATGAGGTTTAGAAATAAAACACACCTAGTGCAGTCCTTACCGTTTATCAGTAGAGCCAAGCTGCTGATCAGCAGATGTGTGTCAAGCTTTTAGTCTTCCTTTCTGGTGTGCTTTGGATTTTGGCATGCCAGATAGACCTTCCGCCCCCCCTCCACCCAAAAGCAATGCAATAAAGAAAGTTTGTGACACATGTTCCTCTTGCGTACATATCCATTTTTTTCTGGACAGCACCTAAGCAAGTAGAGATCATTTGGGTTATACTGGGGTAGACAACCCCCCCCATACACACCCACCAAATAGGACAGCATTAAAGAGCAGCCCTGGGTTCAGTTAGCCTCACTCTGCTGCACCTGTGCTGAGCCTTGGGCTTAAGAGGAGGAATGCCCAGCAGTGGAGGGCTAGTTGTGAAGGAGAGCAGACAGGCTGATCCTGGTTTGGACTAGGCATTATAGTAGGACTGTGGCCTGTTGGAGGCCTTGGCTGCAATGTAGGCCTGGCCTGGATAGTTAATTAGACGGGTTGCTAAGTGGAAAGACTGGCTGTTGTAGCTGGACTCACCTGCAAGAAGAGGGCTGAAGGCTCAAGCCAGATGGACTGCGGATTCTCTTGTTTGGTTGGTACGTTTATTAGATTTGTACTAAGTCACTCTGCTCCCCTGGAAGGGGTTGAACTTATTCAAGTTGTTTGGCCGAGCAGCCCAGTCACCTCAGTGGCTGAAGCAGGCTGAAGATCATTGCAGGGAAACTGGGGCAGAGCTGCAGCATCACCGTGTTCAGCCCTGAGGGCGTGTGCTGGGATGGCAACTCCATGCCAGCAATGAATCAGGACACACTTCCCTATCACTCGGTGGTACTGGGAGCAGCAGTGCACCCCTTAATAGTACTGGGCCCTTGCTCTTTTTGAGTTTAGTTTTGACTGTGGTCAAGCTCTCCCTGGAGTCAGTGGCCATTTTGCTTGAGTAAGAAATAAGTAAACACTTGAGGATTTGCCCCTCGGTCCTTCCTCAGTGGGAATGTTCTGCCTGAAGCCTGGGCTACACTTAAACCGTAGGCTGACGTAGCTCCAGGCTCAGGAGTGTGAAAAATCTACACCCCTGAGCCCCGTAACTACGCTGCCCTAACCCCAAGCAGGACGAGGGGAGAATGCTTTTGTCCTCCTAGCTTGCATTGCTTGGGGAGCTGGTGTCCTTCTGTGTCCACACTGTGGGGTGATGCCAGCCTAGGTACGGTGCCATGGCTACGTTGCCATAGTCTCCGTAGCATACACGTGACCTGAATAAGGCCTTTAAGAAACTTCCCCTTATTAGTGGCACAGTGTGAGTCACCGTCAGCGTAATGTGACCAGCTGGATCAGTTCAAACGCCTTCTCTATACCCTCCGCACTGGCACCTTCAGGAGATAAGTGCAGCGAGGGCAACAGCCTCCCCAAGAGGGGGTGGAAAGAGGAATTCAGGATGCTGTCGCAGTCTCATACCCATTAATCAAATGGATTTAATCCTGAACAATATTCCGTGGCGTGACATTCACTTATGGGCTCTGCCAGCCAGTTGGAGAATGCTCAGCCTGATGGATCCTGCAAACTGTTTTACTCTGACATGCGAGCAATTCTGGACCCTGCCAGCTTGCTAATTTACTGATGAGAAGCCAAACTCCGTTGCTCTTAGAACCATTCCTGACACAAAACTGAATGCCAGGCATCCATTTCTCTTTCTCATCCTGTCATGGTAGGATGGTATTAAAAAAGAGGAGCCTCCGAATAGGTCAGGTTTCCAGCAAGATGCACACCGCAGCATAATGCCAGCTAGAGACATTTTCTGATTCTACCGTAGTTGGGCGGGAGGGTCTATTATTATTGTATAGTGCCTGAAAATGCAGTCTGCAGGTTCCAGAAACCATAGAAAGACATTATAACAGGGAATCATGTTCTAGGATCAGCCTGGAGATACAGGGAGCTTCTGAGTCATTCTGATTTCAGGTACTAGGACACTGTATACATACAGGGTGACTTCTGCTGACTCACTCTTGTGTCAGACCAGATGGATCCTGTTTGCTCCAATCCAGCAGCATGAAATGATGTGAATATCGCTGTTAGGCAGAGGGAACTAGGGGCAGAGATACAGGAGGCCCTGCAGGGAAAAGTTCCTTAAAGCAGCTACACTGAAGAGAAAGCATAGGCTATAATAACCTGTAATACAGTAAAAAGAAAAGGAGGACTTGTGGCACCTTAGAGACTAACAAATTTATCTGAGCATAAGCTTTCATGAGCTACAGCTCACTTCATCGGACAGTCCACTGAATGCATCCGATGAAGTGAGCTGTAGCTCACGAAAGCTTATGCTCAAATAAATTTGTTAGTCTCTAAGGTGCCACAAGTCCTCCTTTTCTTTTTGCGAATACAGACTAACACGGCTGCTACTCTGAAACCTGTAATACAGTGGTTCTCAACCAAGAGTCTGGGGCCCTCTGGGGGGCCGCAAGCAGGTTTCAGGGGGTCCGACAATCAGGGCTAGCATTAACTCGCTGGGGCCCAGGGCAGAAAGCCAAAGCCCCACTGCATGGGGCTGAAGCCTGGGGCCCTGAGCTCTGTCACCTGGGACAGAAGCCGAAGCCTGAGCATTGTAGCTTTGTGGGTACCCTGTGGCTTGGGGCCATGGGCAATTGCTCTGCTTTGCACCCTTGGCTTTTATATGCAGAAAAACAGTTGTTGTGGCACAGGTGGGCCATGGAGTTTTTATAGCATGTGTGGGATGGGGGCGGGGGGGCTCAGAAATAAAAAGGAGAACCCCTGCTTTACAGTTATAGACTACTTCCAGCAATTAGTGAGCGCCTACTTTGGTACTGTCAGCCAAATAAGACCGTCACAATACTTGAATACTAGTGATAAGTGCCAATATAAAAAATATAGAAGTGGGATTTTTCGAAGGATCTTAAGGGAATTAGGCACCCATGTTCCACTGAAATTCAAGGAAAAAGAAAAGGAGTACTTGTGGCACCTTAGAGACTAACCAATTTATTTGAGCATGAGCTTTCGTGAGCTACAGCTCACTTCATCAGATGCATACCGTGGAAACTGCAGCAGACTTTATATATACACAGAGAATATGAAACAATACCTCCTCCCACCCCACTGTCCTGCTGGTAATAGCTTATCTAAAGTAATCATCAGGTTGATTACTTTAGATAAGCTATTACCAACAGGACAGTGGGGTGGGAGGAGGTATTGTTTCATATTCTCTGTGTATATATAAAGTCTGCTGCAGTTTCCACGGTATGCATCTGATGAAGTGAGCTGTAGCTCACGAAAGCTCATGCTCAAATAAATTGGTTAGTCTCTAAGGTGCCACAAGTACTCCTTTTCTTTTTGCGAATACAGACTAACACGGCTGTTACTCTGAAACCTGAAATTCAAGGGGATTTGGGTAGCTAAGAGCCAGATTTTTAAAGGTACTTGGTTACCTAAAGAAGCAGATAAGTGCCCAGTGGGATTTTTAAATGTGCCTATCAGGATATTTAAACTCCTAAATACCTATAAAAATCTGGCCCTATTTCCCTTAGGCCCTTCTGAAAATCTTAGTCTTGATAAGTTCAGTCCTCCTCACCTGATGCACTGCTGACAGGTCAGGAGCTGAAAGCAAATGTCCTGGGGCTGTTTACTACTTGCCCTTCTGCAATTCTTGTGATCGAACACAAGTCCCTTTTGTAGAATGCAAACACAATAAGAAAAATTATGATGGAAAAACCCACACAACACAGATAAATGGATTTAGGATTAAGTCGGATGTTACTAAGTAATATTTATACCATGGTAGGACTGATGGGGGCCCCAAATTGGCTGAGGCCTTATTTTGCAAGTTGCTGTACAAATATATAGTAAAAAACCCAAAGACCTTGAATATGTTTTTTATAATAGGAAAAATTTCCTTTGTAAAAAAGATCTCCCTGCTAAGCTGTGGTCTCATGATTCATTTCTTAGTCTGAGGGTGTTTCTGTACATCTGTCAGTCTCAATTACTTTCCAGGCAATATGTCCAGGTTATAATAGTTCCTTTCATCCCAAAATTCTTTCTGAATGGACACACAAACCATACATGAAGAACATTTCACTCAGCACTAAAATGCCACCACTTCTGGGGAGGAACACAGCAGCTGTTTAACAGCATGCAACAACACTACACAAAAGTTTAGAGCAGGCTGTGAAGAGGAATTGCTGTGTGCAATTAAAACAACTCGGGGAATTTAGTTTGGAAGCAAGTAATTGGAATGAAGCTGGCTGGTTTGGTTCTGATTCACCAGTCCCACTTTTTGCAGTGCCCTAAGTGTTCTTTGGCAGTCAAGGAACAAACCATCTAGACTCTGCTTTGCCTGTGCGATCTGACAAGATGGAAGTGCGGGGCAGCACAGCAGCATCAGGGATGAATACGTTTGTCTCATTTACACAGATAACTACATGACACTCTCCACATTTTACTGAAAAAGGATAACCACAGACAGTACATTTAGCAGCAAGCTTTCCCAGCACCACCTCCTGTGCTTATTGCAGCATTCCAATCCTCTCATTACCCTAAGAAGGACTTTAATAGATTTAATGGGATTTTACAATATTTCTTCAACTCAGTTTGCTCTGTCCTGAAAGCATGCAGAGTTATTTAAATACATTATCATTTTTTAGGTTGGAAAGCTTGTCACCAGTCTCATACATGCACAGACGTACCCAAGGATATGAGCTGCATACATACAGCCTTAGCAATCATTACCCTGAGCCACGAGGGCCTTTTCCCTCCCTATAACTCTGCTGTAATCAAATAATAATCTAGTTTACGGCTCGCCTGGCAAAGTGCTTTTGCAGATCAGCCAGTTGTGTTAGGAGGATATAAAGGCTGAGCTTGCTGCCAGCCGTTTCTTTTCCCTGCTGGGGAGTTAGGAGAGGGAGGCGGGAAACGATAGCTTCCTCTCATTGAAATCCACATCCTTATAAATTATTCTAATGGGCCTGGAGTGGAAGTCACACTATTCAATTGGTTCCTGTGTTCCTAGGTGTGGCTGGGGTTTTTACTAATCACTGGGGAGGAATCGCATTGAGGACAGAACAGCCTGCATGGTGGGGGAAGGGGGCAGTGTTGAGATGAGAGTCCAAAAAGCCAGGGGCAAGACATATCAGATAATTAAATTATCGCCCATACAGCCATTTCTCAGGATAAGTATTGACTCTCTGTCTCTGGGATCCTAGAAGTTAAGTATCTGTATATCTGTCCTCCAGTATTTCAGTCGGTCTATATTTCTATAATAGGTTTCAGAGTAACAGCCGTGTTAGTCTGTATTCGCAAAAAGAAAAGGAGTACTTGTGGCACCTTAGAGACTAACCAATTTATTTGAGCATGAGCTTTGAAGTGAGCTGTAGCTCACGAAAGCTCATGCTCAAATAAATTGGTTAGTCTCTAAGGTGCCACAAGTACTCCTTTTCTTATTTCTATAATAGAATCCTAGGAGTTACCTATCTATCTCCTAGCAGGCTGCTCCGTTTATGAGTTTTCTAATCACAAAGGCCTTGAAGCTAGAGATGGGAAAGATCTATCATATCAGCCAATCCATCCTTCAGGAGCAGGTACAGAATAGCCCCTTCCAGAAATAAGGTATTAGAAGCCACTGATGGATGGCGGTTTGGGGGTTATTTTTTACTAGCTAACGCTGAAATAGCTAGATTAGCTGGGGATGGACGTGCTGAAAGAAACATTCCTTCAGTAGACTCAGAATGATGGGTTGGATGATCTAATAGCGTTTTTCCATCTCTAACTTCTAGGATTCTCTGATCAGAAATGCCATCGAGAGAGAGATTTCAAAGTATCTAGGCATTTCAGCATTTGATAGTAATCACTCCCACCCTTCTAATACTTTGAAAAGAGCAAAAAACAGTGCACAGAGAGTGTCCAACTCCTTAGGGTGGGGAAGGAGACCACAGCTAAGCAGCAGACAGATCCTGATTGTTTTATGTGTGACCTGGAAATAGCTCCCCAAACTTCAGGATTGCCCCGTTCTCAGACGTGTCTGCAGGATTAGCATTACCGCAGGGAGCAAACGGCTCTTAATAACATGAGAGAGGGCTGTATGGCTCGAGCCGGGGCTTGGCATTAGGAACCTTTCACCACCACAGCACTGCTTCCAGTCAAGTCCCCATGCTGCCTTCTGAAAGCGGGTTGGTGCGGCCTCTGAGATGAATCGTTCGTCGGTTCTAAGGCCACAAGGGACCACTGTGATCATCTAGTCTGTCCTCCTGTACAGAGCACAGCCATGGAACTTGCCCCGAAATAATGCTGGTTTGCACTAACCAGAGCATACCTTTCTGATTCCCGCCGCCCCCCCCCAGTTGAGTTAAAAATTGTCAGAACTTTTAATCCGCCACAGCCCCCTGGGCCTTGAGCAATTATAATGTCAATCCAGTTCCTCGTGAGCTGGGGACATTTCAGTGGCGGGGCGGGGGGGGGGGGAGGAACTGACATGCAAAGAGATGCTCAGGGCTTATTTACAGCAGCAGGTACAGATTTTACACCAGCGGCCCAACCTGGGACGCCTGTGCTGTGGCCAGGTACCCGGTGCCATGGAAAACGCCCTCACAGCTGGCCCCCTCAGCAGAGAGGCCAAGCCTGAACTCCCCCCATCAGCCTGCAGTATTTTCCTCTTCAGAAGAGTATTACAGCACAGTGGTAAGAAGTGAACATTTGAATTACAATAGTGCCTAGAGGCCCCAACCCCGCTCCAGGATCCCAGTGTGCTACACATTGTCCAAACACATAGTGAGACAAGTCTTGGGGTATGAATGTGTCCATTCTGCAGATGGGGAACAGAGGCACTGAGAGCCCAGCTCCTCAAAGGTATAGAATCACCAAACTCCCTGTGAAATTGATGAGAGATAAGTGCCTAAATACGTCTGAGGATCTGCTCCCAAGTGACTTGCCAAGAGCTAGGAAAGGAACTGAGAGGTCCAGTCTAGTGCTATAACAATAGACTATCTTTCCTCTCCAAACCTGCTGCATAACATTGTACCTGCTCTGTGGATCAACAGAAGGCGAATGTCCCCAGGGCTGCAGGTACTGACAGATCTAGGCAAAGGGATAAGATAGTTTAGCATCTAGGTGTGAAGAAAGATCTCTTGTGTGATGCCTGTGATGCACTGTCAAAATGGTTTGGGATTGCTTCATGTCCACCAGGTGTAAAACTAGAATCCATGAAGAAATTTAAGGCAGTTTCTGAATAATGTGATGATTCCTTAAGTGATTATATACCTGTTGGTGAAGTCGCCTGGAATCAAATGATCCCACAAGACCATAGGACAGTCTCAGAGCTGAAGTGATATCACCCTCTGGTGGTTAAAGTAAGAGAATGGCAGTCAACTGGGATTTTTGGCTGGGGCAGGAGAAAACTGAAAACCCTGAATCCAGTTTGGGGTTTTTTTCTGTAAAGCAGAAACTCAGCCCAGGTTTGCCAAGAGGCTCCCTGAGATTCACCAGTCCTTTGAACTGAGCCAGGGCAATTTTATGGCAAGAACAGGGGAAACTCTGAGATTTGTGCTCTGTTTGAATGGGAGGCTTTTGGCTTGTTCGCCCCCTGAATCCTAAAGCAAAGGGCATGTGAACCCAGCGAGAGTCACAATTCCCATGGAGCCCTGTCACCAACCTGGCCATGTGCCACAGGGCACAGTTACTGGGGGTCTTTGGGGAGGAAAGAGCAGAGGAAAGATTTGTTCAGGCTCTGCCCCTTATGGTGCAGGGATTTGCCCACTGAAATGAAGAGAGGGGCAGACAGCCTGGGAAGCCTGGGGGCTTTATTTCTGTTGGGATCTTTTATTGTGACCACGTACAGGCGACTACAGTAGCCTATGTAGCCCCCGCATGACTGGACTGTATCTGAGTGCCTGTGAGGGCCATTTTCTTCCTATTCGGGGGAATAACTTCATCCAGGGATAAGGCAGGGAAATACAAGGCATAACCCCCCCACCCCTGCTGGACTTTTCCCTGTAGCACAGTCAGCAGACAAACAGAGGAGCGCTTTCCGAGCACCAGCTGGCCTTTTCCCCCAAATGCATTGGCCAATCAATCTCTGCTCCATATTTCTGACTCCGTGGTTCAGGCTGGGTGGTCACCCACAGAGAGTAAGTGCCCTTTAAGAATGAGGCATGTTAAGAGCGCTCTCTAGGGTACAGACCCCTCCCTGCCTCCCACAGTCTTTCCAGCAGGCACTGGAGGGTGGAGGCAGGACCTACAGCAACTGAAGAAAACTGACTTTGCTATTTGCGGATTGTTTCTTTTCCAATGGTCTGTGAATGAACCAATGAACTGCTTTCAAACTGCAAATTTTAGGTTGGTGCATTTTCGTCAGTGACCAAAGGGATGGGTATTTTAGTCAGGTTACCAGCAACCTAACCCTCTGAACTAGACTCTGTTCTTAGATGCACGGTGCCTTAACTTCAATGGGGAAGCAGTGGTGGAACCAGCAGCAGAATTTTCCCTTCTCTGCCTCTTTCACTCTTCCCTCCTCCCCCCCTGCCACTAGTTGGCAGCATCTCAACGACCACAGATTTCATGACAGCGTAACTCCGTTGTTTAGAATATTGTGAGCTCCCAACGCCTTCTGCCGGCTGATATCCTCTGAGGACAGGAAGCAATATGGGATCCATACAGGCCCGTCCATAAATGCTACTTTTTTTTCCTGACTGGCTTCTGAAATTGTAGCACTTTAAATAAAAGCTATCCTGGAATGGCCCACGTAGGCCAATCAGCAACCTACTGTCAGCGTCTTACTGTGGTGAGCATGGGACATGGCTAGATAGAAACACATACATCCTTACACTCCATACACACCGATTCGCACGCATCTCCAAGTCTGCATCCTTGCTCTAACTTCACATCCATGCAAACAATTCCCTCCTCCTCCTCCCCATGCCCCCCAGTCACAACTTTAGCTTCTTGGTCTTTCCTGAGAACTGCAGTCAGTCATGTCCAATACAAAGGGGAGAAAAAAAGAACCCACAGCTGACCAAAAGAAGAACCAAAGCAGCTGATGTGCAGTTTTAATGTCCAAATGAAAATTGTATCCGTGAGATGATTTCCTATTTTTAGGGCTATTTCCCTGCTGTTTGTTCCTGGAGCTGTGACATGCAGTTTGTTTCAGATTCATGTGGTACATAACTGTGCTGCACTCTGCAGACTGTTCCGGGAGCTTGGCCTTCCTTATTGCACAGCACGACAGCCATCCAACAAGGCTTCCTGTGGTCTCGCTCACACTATTTCATGGAGGGGAGAGGCTTGTGGTGGAAAGCAGAGGGACTTGTCTGTCACGTGCTGCATGGAACACATGCTGAAATGCACAGTCTGAAAAGTTCACGACTAAATTCTTTGTGGCGCTAAATCAATGGTATCACTGGGAGAAGGGAGCAAAGGCCACGGTCTTTGTATATAACATATGAATAACATGTAGGAATGTGAGATCTGGGCAGATCACCTGATGCCTGTTTTTTATATCTGATTGGACGCACCGAGGAACAGAACCCTCTGAAACTCTTAGCTGGAAAGTGGGTGAGTTCTGTATTTCTATTAGCATTAGTTATCTGCTTCCTCTCCTTCTCTGTCCTTTCCATCCCTGGAGACAATTGGGATGTTTCTTGCTAAAGGTTAGTGTGATGCCTGAACTGAGTCCATAGGGAAGAAAAGGAAATTGCTTCTGGTTCATTGTGAAACCAGAATGGGAAGTAAAATGACATGCCCCTTTTGTCATCAGAAAATCAGTTTAATCCAGAAGGTCTTGAAATGCTCATTCTTCCTTGAATTACACAGGGGTTGGGGAGGATTGTGAAAGGTAAGGAGGTTTCTCAGTTAGGATTACTCTCATGTGATATAAAAGGAGTACTTGTGGCACCTTAGAGACTAACCAATTTATTTGAGCATGAGCTTTCGTGAGCTACAGCTCACTTCATCGGATGCATACCGAAGTGAGCTGTAGCTCACGAAAGCTCATGCTCAAATAAATTGGTTAGTCTCTAAGGTGCCCCAAGTACTCCTTTTTCTTTTTGCGAATATAGACTAACACGGCTGTTCCTCTCATGTGATATGGCATACATCAGTGCTTCCCTGAGTGTGGTCTGGTGGCCAGAGTAGTTGAGTGCTTCATCCAGGACACTGGCTGGCCACAGGTTGAGCCCGGTTGTTCAAGGCCTGTAATAAAATGGAGAGATTCCTTTTCAAGATCGCTGTGGATTGGTTATTTCTCCTGATGAGCTGCAATTCCTGAATCCCAGTCCAGTGTTAATGGGGTCACCAGCAACACAAAGTCATGGGAAGTGCTGTAGTCATTCTTTTGCATTAGGATGTCAACATAATGGGGAAGGGAGAGCCATATATATACAGGAGTATGTGAGAACAGGAGGTAACTGACTCACTCTGCTTGGCACTGCTGAGTTCTCGGCCGGAGTACTGTATCCATCTCTGGGCACCACACGAAGAGAGGTGGACAAACTGGAGAAAGTCCAGAAGACAGCAACAAAAATGATCAAAGGTTTAGAAAACCTGACCTATGAGGAAAGGTTAAAAAAACTGGGCACGGTTAGTCTTGAGAAACAAAGACAGAGGGGGGACCTGATAACAGTCTTCCACTCTGTTAAGGGCTATTATAAAGAGGAGAGAGAGAAATCATTCTCCATGTTCACTGAAGGTAGGACAAGAAGTAATGGGCTTAATCTGCAGCAAGGAGATTTAGGTTAGATATTAGGAAAATCTTTCTAACATCAGGATAGGTTTCAGAGTAACAGCCGTGTTAGTCTGTATTCGCAAAAAGAAAAAGAGTACTTGTGGCACCTTAGAGACTAACCAATTTATTTGAGCATAAGCTTTCATGAGCTACAGCTCACTTCATCGGATGCATACTGTGGAAACTGCAGAACATTCTGCAGTGTGATGAAGTGAGCTGTAGCTCGCAAAAGCTTATGCTCAAATAAATTGGTTAGTCTCTAAGGTGCCACAAGTCCTCCTTTTCTTTTAACATCAGGATAGTTAAGCTCTGGAGGTGTGGAAACCTAGTCACTGGAGTTTTGAAGACCAGGTTAGACAAACACCTGTCAGGGATGGTCTAGGTTTACTTGATCCTGGTCCTGATCCTGCCACAGCACAAGGGGATGGACTAAGATGAGCTCAGCCTTAGATTTCTAGGATTCTGTGTTGCTGGTGGAGAGCTGTTTTATTGTGACAGCAGACACGAAGCACAGTGATGATGATGAAGTAGTCCTTTCTGACTCTCTCATGCAGATTGGCACCATTGCTTGCTTTTTGGTGCCACCTGGTGGATAGTTTGTTAACCACTGAAGCCGTAACTGATGTAATGGGATTAGACGTGAATCTGGGGCAACAGCCAGTTGGGATAACTGAATATCACATGGCACATATTACTAGAGATATTAACCCAATTCCAATTAAGCTAACTATATCACCCTTGGTTATGGCATTCTTCACTTCCCAACCTAAACCACTGCGTAGTGTTGCTGTGTGCTGTTAAACAGCAGCTGTGCTCCATCCAGAGGTGGCTACATTTCAGCAGAGGATGAAGAGGTGCTCTGTGTACAGTTTGTTTGTAACGTGCTTTGGGATCCTTTCGGTTCTGTATAATGCAATATGGAGAGTAGCATGACATGTCCTTTATCAGAGGACTAAGTCCTGGCCAGGCACAGGAACAGACTCAATGGGGCCATTCTCCCTTAACCACTCTGATATCATTGTCTTTAGATTTTTATACCTAGTGAGTGACTGAGTCTTGAGTTTCCCTGGCAGAAATCTTTCCCAGCTTGTGATCATTGGAGCATAAACTTAGAAGCAAAATTATCCCTTCCTTAAAAGATGCTAGTGCCCCCACTTTTGGGAGGGGTGGGCTAGCAATGGATTCACAAAGGAAGCTATCTATCAGTATGTAAATCTCTATCCACACTGAGATTGCTTGGTAGAGATATACTGAAGACCTTCACCTTCCCGCTATTATGTGGAAATATTGCAGTTAGACTGTCCATTTCGTGATGCTGAGAGGCTTTGGCAGGATTTGCATGAGGAGGGGGAGCAGCCTTTGTCAGGCAGTCAAATACTGTGGGTGAATTTTAAAGAAGAGTCTATGATTGTGTCATGTGGTGGATGGATCCCTCCTGGGGATTGGCATGTTTGGGGTTAATACAAACTCTGGTTCATGCAGCCAGCATCTCCAGGCTTGCCAGTGTTCCCCCTCAGGAAACTCCTGCACCCTTATTAAAGTCAGCAGGCACCTGGATCCCAGATGCATTTCACCTTCCTCTGAAGAATCAGCACAGCCACTGATGGAGGCAAGGTGCTGGATTCAACGGCTCAATGGCAGAAAGGATAGTCACCTGGTTAAGGCACAACATTGGGACATAGGAGATGTGGATTCAGTTCTTGGCTCTGCGATAGATTCCCTGGGTGACCTTGGGCATGTTATTTAATCTCCTAGTATACCAATCCTCCATCTCTAAACTGGGGGAGATAATAACTCCCATCTCACCCCCTTCGTCTAAATTAAGATCATAAACTGTTTAGGGCAGTAGTGTGCTCTTTCACCCAGCACAACAGGGCCCTGTGCTCAGGTGGGGCCTAGAAATACTAATCCAGGGTCTATCCATTCATGCAAACCCTGCATTCCCAAACTGTATCTTGACTAGTGCTAGATCTTTGGGACAGGCTATTGAGCTGAATAAAAGGTAAGTGTAGTTGGGGATTGAGGGAGTGGAGGAAGGGAAATTAGTCAATCAGTTTTCTTCGCCCCCAGATACTTTTACTGAGAGAAACTCTGGCTCCATGGATAACTCCCACAGCATCTAATGAAAGTCGTCTGACTCAAGGGAGGCAGACAGCAGGAAAAACCCAGTGAACTGTTAAAGTGTCTTTAATCTCTGAATTGCATTGCTATAAAGTCAGTTGACATTTAACCCGCCCACAAAAAACAAAACAATAAAAAACTTGACAGTCAGGGTGAAGGAAGCAGAAAAAAAAAATCTTGATTGAAACGAAGATTCTGTGAGACAACTACAAGCTTGGAATTCATCAGGTTTCCCAGTAGGTGAAAATTAACTTAAGTGGTAATATTCTCCTGCTGCTCTGTAGGTTTCATGGCAAAACCCAGATCTTCAAAGCGGAAGACATTGATTCCCTGACAAAGATCTTATTTATAATGCTGCTTAGTGACTGGTGTAGATTTAATCACTCGGCCAGTCCATGGATGCTGCTGCAATGGATTGACAGCTGCTCAGTCTGTCATTACTGACCTGATGCATTTTGATGAGATTAGGCCTGTTGTTTGCTTCAACCAATCATAGATCAGCTTTCCTAGGAAAAGTCAGGCTTTTGTAAAATCATAATGCATCTTTACAAATCAGTGGATTTATTTTATTGGTGTGGTTTTAAAACCTGGAAGGAATGTATTGTTCATGGAAGGTGCTGAGTTGACAGTAATGGGAAATTAAGTCCTTTGTTTACAGGACAGGTATCACCTAGGCAATGCAAGCTTCTCTTGTCATGAGGAAGTGTATGTAGCTGTGTAAGCTACAATTTGGTTTTCTGTCTCCTTTAATGTTCTAGATCTCTGTTTTCTGCTGGAAGCAGCTACCATTTTGGGTTCAGGTCAGATGCAGCATGTTGCAAAGGTGACAGGCATGATGTGCTCTCTCTCATGAGGACTTTACTTCTGTTCTTTCTCATGCTGTTGTTCTCCCTCAGTTTAAAATAGAATAAAGGTCACTCAGATTGGAAATATGTGCTCTTTATGTCTGGTTAAATATAACACCTGAGATGGAGATGTAAGTGCGAAGTTTGGTCTCCAGGGCCCCATCTGTCCCTGAGACTGCCCACTTGGGTTCAACCAGTGACTGTTTTTTTGTGATATGGATACATGTCCACATGGAAATGGACCCCCACAAGACACTTCTTACAGGCCAGCAGATCGCGATAACTTTTGTGCTCTATTGACCAGGGTGATAACTGAACAAACTTACATTTTATAACTAAGGATGAGTGTTTTATTGTTTCGTGTTTCAGTGAATAATAGTGATGCTGTGAGATGAGTGGCTGACAGTGGTTTCATCTGCTGGAATCAGGTGCAAATCCCATTTACTGATGCACCCTTGTTTCGGGATCACAAGTCACTGAGGTTCAAGCTTCCTGTAAAATCAATTTGGCAACGTGCATTGTTTTCATGAAGTCTGTGAGCAACCCCGACAGTGTTAAAAAAAAAAAAATCATTAGACACAGAGGACCAGATCAAGTCAAGCATTGAGGAGCCATGTATAGCTAAACACGGGAGTAGTTTCAGTGGGTAAAATTCTCAAAAGTGCCGAAGTGACTTTGGCTCTGAAAGTCTATTTTCATAAGTGACTTGGGCCTAGATCTTCAAAAGATATTTAGGCTTCTCATTTCCACTGATTTCATAGGCATCTCACTGTCAAGAATTAGGACTGGCCGCTCCACCTGCCTAGTCTCCAAGAAGCCTATGAACACAGATGAGTCCCAGCAGGGCTGCCTGATTGACCACTCTGTCTGATTGGCTGAGGAAGTCAGCAAGCCCACTCTTAAGCCCAACAGCTGATCTCTGGTAGCTCAATGCATGTCCCTGCAGCTGTGATCTCTCCTGTTTGTCTTGCTCTAGCCCTGAGCCTGCCTTGTTTCCAGCCCTGCTTCCCCACTGGCTTCCCGGCTCTGACTGCTGCCTTTGATTCCTGCCTCCAGGTCCACCCCCTTTGCTCTGGTCACTGGTTTCCTGAATCCAGTGCTGACTCCTGCTCCAACCACTAGGCTTGACTGGCCATGTTGCAGTTTGTGACACTAAGATCCACTAATTTTCAATGATGCTTAGGTTCTTAAATGCCTAAGACCCTTTTGAAAATGGGACTTAGATGTTGAAAATTTTACCTGACTTCAAAGGGGCATAAACATGTGCTTAACTTTAAGCACATGCTTACATACTCTGCTGGATAAAGGCCTTAATAAGGAACACGGCAGTCTATAATGTAGGCAAGAAATGGATGTAAAACGCCCTTATGATTATCACCTTATTTGGACTTCTGTGCATGTCCAGCTGGTTTTGAACTTTTACAAAGGTGTGCTTTGTCACAGTTCTGCTCTTGCTTTCCTCATGCTATTCCTGCCTGTGGGCGCAGCTCTTCTTTGTAACCATTAATCTTTTCTGACTCTGGATGTAATAGAGGGGGCTTGGGCGTAACCTAGCACAGCAGGGATGGGCGATATTAATAATGGCAAATGGTGCATTGAACTAAAATGGAATCTACAATTCATTTTGTGAAAAGAAAAATGTAATATTAAACAGTGCAATGGAATGTCCGTCCATTTCGTATAACCTATCGTAATTTAGGGTGAAATTCACTGCTGTGCAGAGCCCAGCCCAAAGCCTAAGATCTCAAAACAGGGCTCAAATGGGAGTTAAGTGGTCCATATAAGCCTTGGGCTGGCTCTCCTCCTTGGATGACATTCCCTGTCTATGCAAGCCACTTTGGATACTGCAACCATGGGTTCTAGTACCAAAATCCCTGAGCCTTTTCTCTGATTCTCATCCAAAGTATTGCCAGCTTTTATGATTTTACAGCAAGTCTTCCAATATTTGGTGTTTTTTCTTAAAACCCCAGCTACTGGAAGCGGGTTATTATGGGAGAATCTCAGCCTTAAAAACAAAAATCTCAGTTACTAGCCCTTGTGGTTGCAAATGCGACCCCTCCAGGCTCAAACACCAGAAGGGAAATTACCCCACCAAAAAACAACAACAATTATTACTTTTTAAAGCATGATTTTTAGCCAACTTCATGACTTTGGCGGGAGCCTGACTCATGATTCTTGAATGGCTGGGGTTGACTACACAACAGCCATGTCTCTGTGCCCATATTAAGAGCCCTTTGCCATGGTTTGGTTCTTAACCTGGGGCTGATATTCACATGCTACTGTCTTTTCTCCCATTTAAAACTTCCTCTGCAGTGTTAGTGACAAAGACACATCAGCCTTGAACCCCAGATGTGCTGCTGAGCAGTCTGGTTTCATTGTGGCAGGAGAGCCACCTCCAGAAAATTAAGGGCAGGAGCTTAGTGAGGGAAAGTGGACACAGCACCTCTGAATATCAGGCCCACCCAGCATAAATGGTGGAAAGTAAACCAGATTTTAAAAATTCTTGGTTCTCATGGTCTCAGGCAGGAAGGATGGTTCAGGGGTTGGGGCACTAGCCTGGGGCTTAGGAGACCTGGCTTCAGTTCCCTGCTCTGCTACAGACTCCCCGTGTGACCTGGGGTGAGTGGTTTTGGCTACATCTACACTGCAGCTGGGGGTGTGATTTGCAGCACATGTAGAAGACGTACTTGGACAAGGTTTATTCTAGCGGGCGCACTAAAAATAGCACTAAGGACATGGCTGCGCAGGCTGCACAAGTGAGTACATATCCAGGGGGTCAGGTGGGCTTGTGCAGACCACAGTGCTACAGTCTCACTGCTTTTTTTAGCAAGCTAGCCAGATTAAAGCTAGCCCAGGGACATCTCCATGAGCTGCAAAGCACTCCCCCAGCTGCCGCGTAAATGTAGTCTTAGTTAGGGATAATAGCACTGTCCTGCCTCACAGGGGTGTTGTGAGGATGAAGACGTTAGACTGTGAGGTGCTCAGAGACTATGCCAATGAGGGTCACCTAAGTACTGTACCATAGATGGTGTTGTGGTTAAGGCACTGGACTGGGACATCTGTGTCTATTCTTCGCTCTGCCTCTCACTGCACATAAGTCACCACAACGCCCTCTGCCTCATTTCCCCACTCTGTACATTAACGCTTCCCTGTGTCACAGCTAGGTACGTTCACGAATGTTGGTGAGAGCATCAGGCACCACAGTGATGAGTGCCAGAGTAAATCCTATGAATGAATTAACAGATAAATACAATTAGGTATTATTTAGTGACTCAGATAAGGCGTTTCTTAGATAGAGCTCGGCAGTGACTCTTCTATAGCTGCCACATACCAAATGCTGCTAAGGTACAATCCATTTCACATCCATAAAGGAAAAATCTCTGCTTTCCTTCCCCTTAGCCCCGAATAAAGAACTCTCCACTGGCTCTTGCCAGATGCCAGGCTGCTGAATGATAAGCTGGCTCTCAGCAAGGCCTCCTTATCTGTTTAGCCCCAGTTCTGAGGTGTGTTAGTTTCTTTATTGAATTCTGGACTGATCGTGGAAGCGCAGGTTAATTTGCTATCTGTGGGATGTCCTTTGAAGAACAGGTTTTTTACCTCTTGCCCTTTCCCTGACACTCAGTCTGCCTGCTCCATTTTTCATGTCTCTTCTCTTCATGGGAATTGATTATAGATAAACGCTCATCAAAAAACAGGGCGTTTTGGCAAACGCAATTATTTACCCATTGACATTTTAATTTGTAATGCTGTGGATGCCTTCAGGATACAGGGAAGAAGCTCCAAATGGTGTGAAGCTTGTTAGCTGGCTCCCCGTGGCGAGCATTCAGAAGCCTGCAGTGCATTGAACTCTCACCATGCATTTTGTTTTTATTGGATAAATAGCAAAATATCCCCCGATTTCACTATTTCTCATTTCCCGCTTTATATGGGAAGTAGAAAAACAACAAAAGAACATGCAGGGAGGCAAGATGGCTGATGATGTGCTCAGCAATATGATAGTACAAATAATAAACAATAAGGCCCTCACTGCTGTAGTATCTGATTGCCTCAGAACACCCTTGTGAGGTAAAGAAATACTTTCCCTATTTGACAGATGGGGAACTGAGCACAGGGCAGATTAAGTGACTTGTCCAAGGTCACACAGAAAGGTCTGTGAGTGAGCTGATAGTTGAACCCTTATCTCCTCAAGACCAGATTAGTGCTCTGCCCACTAGACTATCCTTCCACACGAAATGAGATGTAAAGCCTTTCCCCTAAGGGCTGTTAGCTTAAGTTTGGACCGGGATCCAAAAAGGACCTCTACAGGAGCAACATTTGGTGAGGATCCCTGCCACCCCACCACCAGCATGGAATAAGCTGCAGGGCCCTCCCCCAAATCTGGGGCATCCCTGGTGATTGGCAGAAGCTCTGGCCAACTGCACAGAAGTTCTGTGCCTCTGTGCTGACACTTATTAGCAGTTTTGGGTGCTTGCTGTGCTCTGGTCTCCACAGAAAAGACTCTTCCCTCTAGTCTCTTCATACTGAACCTTTACTCCTGCAGTTGTTCCACCCTGCCAGCTTCCTGTGTGGAGTAACAGAGCATCTTCAGTGCTCATGGCTGTTCTTTCCATGTCTATTGGCAAGCACTCAGCCACAAAGTGAACAACATTGTTTATGAAGGCTGAGCAGAGCTGACAGCTACCAATAGCCTCTCCAGCTTCTCCTGTAATAGCAAGTGTGCAAATATGTGGTATTCTTTCCCCACCTGCTCCAGCCTAGTCTAAAAAATGGCCTTTCTGAAATGCAAAAGGCCTGGGTGCAATGGCATAAGAGTTTTTAATATTTGCCTTTTGCAGTCTTTGTGTTGGTGTAAGGGCAGCATCTACTCCTTGCGCTGTGGGCTTTTTGTATATCAAATGCCACTTATTTTTAATCAACATATGCTTATTTTCAGAGGCTCTCCAAAAACTCATCCTTATTTAACTCTCCGGATTTTGATCCTTCACTGGGGGGACACTTGAATGAAAGATTGATGGTACTCATGTATTTTGGGGTGAAATTCATCCCTGTGGTGGGGCCCAGAACAAAGCCTGTGCACCTCTTAAGTCCCCTTTAAGTCCTGTTTTGAGATCGGAACTAATGCACAGTAGTCATACAGACTTTCTGAACAAGGGTCAGTTTTACCCGCTCCTTGTTAAAAGAAAAGGAGTACTTGTGGCACCTTAGAGACTAACCAATTTATTTGAGCATAAGCTTTCATGAGCTCACGAAAGCTCATGCTCAAATAAATTGGTTAATCTCTAAGGTGCCACAAGTACTCCTTTTCTTTTTGCAAAGACAGACTAACACGGCTGTTACTCTGAAACCTCTCCTTGTTGTTTTCCATTTAATGGTGAACATCTCTGTATTTGGACAAGGCAGTGTGGGCATATGAGAAGGGGTTCTTATTCTAAGTTTGCTTTTGTGTGTTGTTTTCTTATTACCATAGCACCAAGGAATCCCAGTCATAGTGCAGGACCCCACTGTGCTCGGTGCAGTACCAGACACAGGACAAAAAGTCAGTGCCCCCCTATACCTTGGCTCTCCCTCCTTCTCTGCCTCCCCTGAGCAAATTTCTCTCCGGTCTTCTTGCTAAAGATTTCCCAAGCTTTCACTGTTGCCCAAATCCCAGCAACTGAGTGATGACCTTGTAACCATCCCTATGGCGCTCAGCATGGGGCCAAGAGGTCTGACCCCATGAAGCTCATTGCAGGATCAGGACCATGGTACAATTCAGATGTGGAATGGTTTGATCAGATGAAGGCCAGTCTCCAGGAAGCACAGATCTCATTGCAAATGCTTTATTCCTTAGAATGGGGGCGGGGAGGGGGGAGAGATATCTCAAGGAATCCTGGCACCTGGTGATGTTGGAGGAGCCAAGGGAAAGCTGGCAGGTCTGTGGGGGCCTGGGGGACGGCACTGGGGGATCCTCTCCCCAATCTCCTCGCCTGTGGGTGGCAGGGTGGGGGTAAACACGCACCCCAACCTCTTCAGACTTTTTCCATTCCCCTCAGTTCTTAGGTTCTTTCCCAAAGTGTAACTTCTCTCCCCCCCCGCCTTTCTTTACTCCTCCCTCCCCATCTCTTCTCCCCTCCTTCCTTCCACCCTCCCTCCTCGGATTGCCCGCCCCTTCACGGGGAGGCAGCCAGTCAAGGCGAGGCTGTGACATCAGTGCCGTGAAACTGACCCGGGGCGGGACTGTGGTTGATACATTGTAGCGATTCCTTTTCCTGTCTTCGGGTTCCAAAGAGCGAACGAGCCAGGCGCGGGGACGAGCCTGGGGAGGGGGTGGGGGGGTTGAGCGGGGGGCAGCAGCGTCTCCCCTTCGGAGACCCGGGGTGGGGTGAGCCCTGAGGGCTCCGAGCCTTCCCCAGGAGACGGGGCGGTTGTTTCCTCTCTCCCACTCCCCCCCGCCCGCTTTCCAAGCTCTGGGGGATTTAGCTCCCCTCCGCCTGTTGAGAGCAAACTTCCCACTGTGGGGGGAGGAGGGGACTCGGAGCCAAGGGAAGGAGCCGCTGTGGCTGCCCCGGCGTGGCGGCAATGCTGTCCAACTCTCCGAACCCGAATCCGCAGGTGCTGTTCCCCACCCCCCCTCCTCCGCCCCCGCCGCCGCCCCAGCAGCACCCCCCGATCCAGCAACAGTTCCCCCAGTTCAACGTGAAATCAGGCCTCCAGATCAAGAAAAATGCTATCACGGATGATTACAAGGTCACCACGCAAGTGCTGGGGCTGGGCATCAACGGGAAAGTTTTGGAAATCTTTAACAAGAAGACTGGGGAGAAATTTGCTCTGAAGGTAAGCGCGCGGGGGGGCGGGAGAGGGGCTACTGACGCCCCTCTCTCCTCTCCTCTCCTGGTTCCCCATTCCCTCCCCCCGGGTTTGGCTCGGGCTGTGTTTGTAGGAGTGACACAGAAGGCATTGTGCTGTTCGAGTAAAGGGGAAGGTCCCTGCAGTTATGGGGCGGGTTGAGCCCTGGGTGCTCCGTGTAAAAGTGCCGACTGAATTATTTACAGGCTACCTTAAAACTGGCGGACGGACAAGATGGTGCTTTAACTTTGGCCTCGTCAGAGCTCGCTGAGTCCAGCGGTGAACCTCTTCCCCCTGCCGCGGTGTGGGCACAAATTCCCCACTTACTCACTGCGAAGGGCTCGCTGGGGAAGTTCTGCCTCGGATATCTTTTCCGGAGGGTGGGTGGAGGGGGTTGTTGGATGATCTAATCTCTCTGCCTTTTAAAAAATGAAACTCAGTAATTAATTTCCCCACCCCTTGCAAAACAGGACTTCCCAGCGGGAGAGGAGAAACCCCCAGAGCCTCCTAGGCCTGTTCACGTTGGCTGCGTTTGATAGGGCCGCTTCTCTCTTTCCCCTCAAATTTCTGTGTGTGTTTGTGTGTTAGTTGTGGTTTCCATGGATCCACTGATCAAAGCAGTTTGTATTTGCAGAGGGAGGAGAGTGTGTGTGCTCTGATTTCTTTCCAGATCCATTATTTTAGTAAAAGGGTGGTGGGAAGGAGAGAGGAAAGAGCAAGGAGCTCCGGTAACTTTGCAGCTGCCCTTAAAGCCTGTGGGCACTTCAGTGATCACTGCAGGGAAGAGTGTATCTTATAAGAGAAATAAATTCCATTGTGGTTCTGAGAACACAAACGCCACCCTCTTCTGAGGTAGTGTCTGATTGCACTAATTTAGGTTTCTTTCCCCATTTCTGCCCCCCCCCCCGAATCTTTATTCCAAGTCTGGAATGATTAAAGCAGTTATTTCCCTGGTGTTCTGGTTAGTGATTTTGCCCAAGAGGTCTGACTTGGCTGATACCGCTTAGGAAGAGAGGACTTGAAATTTACCAGCAACAGTTAGTGCTTGACAATGAGGGAATGTTTCTGGTGCTTTGTTACATGTAAATACAAACAAGCAGAATCTGGTTTAGACAAGTGGTCTCTTGGGCTGGGGCAGCACCGGTAATTCAGTGCTTTAAAGGGATTCTATATATAGAGAGAAGAAAATCATATTATGATGTGTAATAATAAAAATAATTTAAAAAAAATACACCATTAATTTGTTTGTTTTTATTGCACTCAGCTGGGACAATGAAACAGGGATAGTCAGTTTCACTTTCTGGCTTTACTATTCTTCATTAAAAAGAAAAGGAGTACTTGTGGCACCTTAGAGTGGTTAGTCTCTAAGGTGCCACAAGTACTCCTTTTCTTTTTGCGAATACAGACTAACACGGCTGTTACTCTGAAACCTATACTTCATTGTTACTGCTCTGTATTTCCATCACTTTAGAGGAATATCTAGTTTCCCCTTAAACTAGTCTTATTAAGAAAGACAAAATTAGGTTGTGTGGCATTTTAATTTAAAACAAAGCAAAATGACATTGGAAAGGGATGCCTTAGTGGCCTTAGCATCAGGTTTGAAATCCATTGAAACCTCCAGACTTGTCGATTTGATTCAGCGCGTTTACTCTCTGTGTTTTCTTGGTAAGCCCTTTAAAATTCAAGGTTCTCTGTGTGGGCACTAAAGATCTCGTTGCACTTTGTGTAAACATAGGCGTTTGTCTGGTTTTCCCTGTTTAATTACCCTCCCTGCTCCCCAGTTGTTGTGCAGTGTACTGTACACCAAGCTGCTACCGTTCTCCACCCCAGATGTGGCTATGTTTGTGGTGCTGTATCTGTGTGCGGTAGTCCATAACATGTTTTTGTTTGAAAGGTTTTCCAATACATAAGATATTGTACAAAAATATACATTTTGCATCTAAATAACTTGACAGTTTCCCTGTTTTCAAATGATTATTATTTTTTTTTTTTGGAGTGGGGGGTGAGTATTTCTCTGTTAGAGGGATCCTGGGGAAAGTTTAAATGGATTGTCGTAGGTAATGCTTAGCACTAGGAAAGATGGGTACAATTTTTCTCCTCCAGCGAAGCTGATCGTTCCGTATCTTAGGCACAACTTGCTCCCACACATTAGCTGTTCAGTAACACTATACGTTATCCTGTTAATTGTGAAGATTAAAAAAAAAACCCAAAAACCTCCTGTTTTGACTGCATTTTTTTCTTTTTAAGCCAACAAGTCACTAATCCTAAAATAATAAAGAAGTAGATTATTGACAAAAAAAATCCTGAATGGCAGATATTTCACTTTTTGGTCTGGAAATAGGGAAGCTTCTCATTCGTTGCCGTGTTATGTTTGAGGGTAGACACGGTAATTTTTCCTTTATGTTGTAAATGAGTGGGATCAGCCTCTGTTTTGACAGACATGCTTTTCTCTCCATTAAATTTAAAGTTGACTCAACGACTTAAATAGCAGTTGCTAATACTTTCCTGTGTGAAATAACAAAAGAAGAAGAACTAGAGGGTATGGCATATGGAAAGGGACAGCTTGTGTCAGCAGTCTCCTCATATCAAAGTACTGGCTAAGAATAATAGCATAGCCTCTGAGTTCTGATTATCTTGTCAGTCCTGGAGCGTGGTGCAATAGACGTGTTCAGGATCTAGGTTTGATATATTATTTACATGGGTGTACTTAAAGTGCCTTTTACAACACAGGATTTTTATGTATTAAGAATGGAACGTAAATCACGGACTCTCATTTTTTGCTCAGACCTTGTCCCCTGCTCAGTTTCCCAAGCTCTTTACCATATAATGAGGGACCTTTTTAAGTTGCGGATGTGTGTGGTCCAATCTCCCTGCTTATGAGCTATGTAACAATGCATGAGGAAGGTGCAGAATCAATTCACAGAGGCTAATTCTATTCAATTCAGCTTTGAATTTTTCCTTTGGGAAGTTTTAAAATTTTTATGGTCCATTCCCCATGTTCGTACGGTGAGGAAAAAGCTTAGCTGAGCCATCAAATGTGTCCGTGTCAGTTCAAAGGGCAGCCCAGCTGCTGCTGTAAACGACTCCTTCCAGGCCCCTAGAAAGTGCTGGGCTGTTAGCTCAGGGTCTTAGCAGACCAAACTACACTCTGTCCATCTCGCACTGACAAGTGTGTGAGACATACTCTTGGTTTGTCCAGTGAGTTTTGGATACTTCCTGTCAAGATATAGCCCTAAAAGGTAAACCTCGTTAATAGGATGTTTTGCTCAACTGTAGTGTGTATAGATCAATATGCTACTTTCTATTAGTTGGGGGTGGATCTGTTTATAAAGCTGTAGAGCATTGTTCAGAACTTCTGAATAACTTTGTATCATCTGGCATACAAACACCATTTGTTGGGGAGGAGTCAACACGGCTTTTGTAAAAGGAAATCATGCCTCACCAATCTATTAGAATTCTTAGAGGGGGATCAACAAGCATGTATACAATGGTGATCCAGCTGATATAGTGTACTTGGACTTTCAGAAAGCTTTTGACAGAGTCCCACCCCAAAGGTTCTTAAGCTAAGTAAGCTGTCATAGGATAAGAGGGAAGGTACTCTCATGGGTCAGTAGCTGGTTAAAAGATAGGAAACAAAGGGTAGGAATAAATGGTCAGTTTTCACAGTGGGGAGAGGTAAATATCAGGGTCTCCCAAGGATCTCTATTGGGACCTGTGCAGTTCAAGATGTTCATAAATGATTGGGAAAAGGGAGTAAACAGTGAGGTGGCGAAGTCTGCAGACAATACAAAATTGCTCAAGATGGTTAAGTCCATAGTTGTCCGGGAAGAGTTACAAAGGGATCTCAAAAAACGGAGTGACTGGGCAACAAAATGGCAGATGAAATTCAGAGTTAATAAGTGCAAAGTAATGCACGTTGGAAGACATAATCCCAGCTATACATACATAATGATGGGGTCTAAATTAGCTTTTAACACTCAAGAAAGAGATCTTGGAATCATTGTGGATATTTCTCTGAAAATATCTGCTCGTTGTGTACTGTCCATCAAAAAAGTCAGTGGGCTGTTCAGAACCATTAGGAAAGGGATAGATAATAAGATAGAAAATATCATAATGCCACTATATAAATCCATGGTATGCTAACACCTTGAATAGTGTGTGTAGTTCTGGTCACCCCATCTCAAAAACGATATATTAAAATTGGAAAAAGTACGGAGAAGGACAACAGAAACGATGAGGAAGAGCTTCCATATAAGGAGAGATTAAAAAGACTGGGACCGTTCAGTTTAGACAAGAGACGACTAAGGGGGGAAATGATAGAGGTGTCCAAAATCACAAATTGTGGGGAGAAAGTGACTAAGGAAGTGTTGTTTATCCCTTCACATAACACGAGAACCAGGGATCACCCAGTGAAATGAATAGGCTGCAGGTTTAAAACAAACATAAGGAAGTACTTGTTCACACAACACAGTTAACTTGTGGAACTTGTTGCCAAGGAGTATTGTGAAGCCAAAAGTATAATTGGATTAAAAAAACGAATTAGTTAAATTAATGGAGGATAGGTCCATCAGTGGCTATTAGCCAGGATGGTCAGGGATGCAACCCTATGCTCCGGGTGTCCCAAAACCTCTGACTGCCAGGAGCTGGGAGGGGATGACAGGGGATAGATCACTCAATAATTGCACTGTTCTGTTCAATCTCGCTGAAGCATCTGGTGCTGGCCACTGTTGAAAACATGATATTGGGCTAGATGGACTAGTGGTCTGATCTTACGTTTTTATGACTCATTATCTGCATCAGTGTAAGAGGAATAACGGAGTAACTTGGATACAAAGAACTGATTGCATCAGGTGTTGCTGTTTCTGGTGACATTAGAAAGAATGCAAGAGGGAGGCCCATAGCCAGAAGCCAAAGGTGAAATTGCTTTGTGCTGTGTGTTAGGTTTTAAGGCGAGCATTTCTATTCTAAACTTTTCTGTTTATATCTCCTGTCCAAAAGGTCATACGTATTAACGCAATCTTACAGTGATGGGGAAACAACTGTAAATCTCATTAATATTAAAGATTTCTGGTTCTGTGTGCTCAGGAATTTTGTCCCTCAGGAATTTTGTAAAACCACATATTATAAAACCTCTCTATTCCAAGGTCTTCGATACTTTTATGTTAGGATTTCATTTAGAGATGCACTGCTATAATGTGACCATTCATAGTTCAGTGGGAGGTATATAAACTCCAACAATAGAGAAAATGTAATTTGGGCTCATTCCCCATCTAGTACACGAGTGCTTAGCCAAGGCATTTGATTGCTTAATAAAATAAATTATGTTTCTAGCACATGTTTGTAAGTTACTGGCCTATAGTCTTGTTTGCCTGCACTGTCTAGTTAAAAACAAACGATACTCTTTAACTTCTGACTTATCAGTAGTTATTGTCTAATTGATTAGCGTTTCACTGATCACTGCAGCAGAAAAACATCTCAAGTGGAATCCATAAATTGGCCAGTATTAAAAAGGCATAGCATTGTTTAAATCGGCGAATTAGCATTGGTTCTTAATAGGATTTTAGATTCGGGTGCTTTCTCCTTTAGGGGTTCAGTCCCATAAGGTGCTGGGTGATCTCAGCCCCAGTGAGAAGTGGCAGAACTCAGCAACTCATGGAAAGCTCTTGTCAGCAAGCAGCATGAGGCCCGTTGTGGATTGTTCAGTGATTCGCTCATCAACATCTGGCCGTCTGAGAGCGAAGGGCAATGCAGCTGTGGTCAGCAGTAGGAAACATGAGGTGGTGTCTATATGGGTATATATTTTCTCAGCTCGCTGTGATTTCTTATTAGATGAAAATTAGATTTGGAATTTCTGGAACACATGTTGTATGTAGCTTTTTGCGGATACAGACCAACACGGCTGCTACTCTGAAACCTGTCTTATTGTATGTAGGTCACTGCTGACTTTACTTGGCTTTGTTCGTTGCAGTTGGGCTGCTGGTGTTGTGTGAAGCAGATTGCAGAGGTAGGATAGCGGGCAAGACCTAATTCTGTGTCGCATACTGTAAATTCCACTCCAAGATGTACTTTTAAGCCTAATCTTCAGATGAGATCTGGATTAGTGACTGGCTCCCTTAATGCAGCTTTTTACAAAGAAATTGCAGGTAATCTGGGCTGGAGGCTCAGTTAATGCTGGGTGGACATCAGTGAATCTCTTTCTTTGCCATGTGTTTCACTTGGGGCTCTAGGATGCAGAGCAAGATTCTGCAAATGAAACCTAACCTTTAACGTCAACTCTAAGGTAGTTGTCAGCTGGCTGTTGCCATGAAGACTCTGCACAGAACAGTATCTTTGGGAATGTCATGCTTTCAAAGGTAACTCACTAGCATCTGTGGTGCTTTGGAAGCTTCTCCGTGGGACCCCTTTGCATTAATGCCGACACCCACTGAAAATTGGCTGAAGTGGATCAGTTCTTCATTAGTAAGTTTATGCCAGTAAAGTGCATCAGCTGTAGTGCGGTTTGATTCCATCAGATTAGATGTCTGGAATGGCTTCCCTGGGGATGAAAGCAGCAAGGTCCAAATACATTAATGGTATTACACTTGGGAGATTCCCATCACCAAAGTGTCTGGGTTATGCTTTACAAAGGCAACATGGTCTTGGGAGAGGGCAGAAAACTAGGTGATGGAAGGCTGGTTTCTAGTCCAGGTTCTGCCTCAGACTGTGTGATGTTAGGGAAATTACTTCCTCTCTGCTGCAGTTCTCCTTATGTGCTGTGGGGATGAGGAAACTCACCACTCTCTGTCAAGTATTTTGAGATCTATCGATTTGTCAGTTTTCAGCTCTTCAACTCTTTTCTTCTTCTATAGAAAACCTGAGCAGGAGTTGTCAGGGTTCTTGGCCTTGTCGCGGCTCTTGGGGCCCTTGTACACCCTTCCGCTCGCTAAAGGAACAGCATCCGGGACAGCTGCGGTGTCCTCAATAGTATGGATTGTATACCAGCTGTTTATTGCTTAACATTACCAAACGAATGGAAAAAGCTGCACATTTCCTCTTGTTTCCACTATGGTTCAGCTGAAATGTCTATTAACTTCTTCCCAACCCAAACACACAAGGGTTTTGATCCTAGTTTCTCACTCCACTTTTCAGGATCCTTAGCAACTTCTACTGGCCTCCTAGAGCTGCCCTTTGAGACGTTCCTCAAAGTGGTCATGGATCCAACTCGATTTTTCTTTGTCTGCAGTGCAGAGAGGGTTTTATGGGTGTTTTCTTTCCCCTTAATTAGGTAGTGAATCTGTCAATGCTCCCTATGCTGTGATATAATAAACGTTATGGAACATGATCCAGTAGTTCCCTTGAAGCTATTAGCCTCCAGCAGGACTCAGGTTCTGTTTTTAGCTCAGCTCTGTGCAGAATGTTAACAGAAGGGGCTTCTCTATCAAGGAGTTGCTGGGCCTTGCTTTTGATCGGGAGAACTCTGGAAAATGCTCTGCTGTTTCCTCACTTCATGTTATGCTCATTGAACATTGTTTTGTAGAGGTTTTATTTTGAAAGCCCTCTCCGCCTTTAAAAAATAGATAATACCAGCCCCCCCGATCTTCTCTTGATTATTTGCTCTAAGGAGCATGAAGCTGAAAAGTAGAATCCTGGCCTCTTCCACTGCCTGCAGGACACTGCAAATAACCATATTGTTTCCACGGATGGTCCTGTGGAAGTTCTCCTCCTCCAAGAGTGGGATTTTTCAAAGTTGCTGAAGGGAGTAAGGCTCCCGGTTCCCATTTGAATTTCAATTGGGATTGGGCACTTTACAACTTTGAAACTCCCAGCCCCAAACTATTAAACCCCTAAGTCTTAGAATATGTGAATGTCCGGGGCTAGAGCTCATGGGTGAAGATATGTCCCTTCTAATGGCCTGCTGCAGGGTGGTCCATTCAGAGCACTTCTGATACCCTGGCCTTGATGGGAGTTTTCTTTTTTTTTTTTTTTGCCTCACTGTGTAGTTTGGAAAACCAAAAATATCCTCATGTAACACTTTCTTTTTTTAAAACTGTGACAAACACAATTTGGGGTTTTTTTTTCTTCCAGGGCAGTGGTTTATCACCTCACTGATTGAAGGTTTCTGCTGATTTGGGTTCTGAGTTCATATCAGTAACTGAGGAGTTGTCATATCCCTTCTAAATTATTATAAATGGTAGCCACTCATTTCCTCGTTTTGAAAGTGTCTGAGTTAAACTGACAAGAGCCAGGCCATGGGGTTGACCGTTGCTCTGTGCTCAGGAATTGGGACCCTAAAGAAACAGCGGAAACTCAGTCCCTTAATTATAATACTTGGCTTTTTTCTAGTGCTTTGTGATGGTAGATTTCAAAGCATTGTCCAAAGAAAGATCAGTATGTCCGTCCCCCTTTTGCAGATGAAGGAAACTGATGCCCAGAGAGGTGAAGTGTCTTTCCCAAGATTATGCAGAGTTTGGTAGCAGACTCAGGTTCTGTTTCCATCTCTCCTAGGCCAGTACCCTGTCCACTGGACCATGCTTGGGACGTCTAAACCTAGACTTCACAGAACAGTAGAAAATGCACCATTAAGGAACGGTCCTGCACGGTCCAGGAGAGATGGGCCTTGATAATTTAATAGACCTTTCCTCTAACTTGTACCGTACCGTAAAAGTTATCATAGAGCATGTTGTGTTATTACAGATCTTTGTTGCAGCATGTTTCCTTTTGTCTGAATTTCCTGCTTTCTCATATTCCCTTTTTAAAACTTCCATTACTTTGCAATTCTGATGTGAAAGAGAAGATGTGCAATATCCTACTGATCTCGGCCAGTTGTTCTGAATGGGTAGGGTTGGACCCTCCTTTTTGAAGGGAGCAAATAGCTCAAACTTGACGTAGGCTAGGGCACTGGGGACTTGTTGTCTCTCTTTCCTCCCTGTTCTTTAGAGATAAGTGCTCGGTTCTAGACTGACCGCCCTGAAATCTTCTAGGTCACTGCAGAAAGAGGACGACGCAGTGCAGTGCAAGGATCCCCTAGCCAAGTGCCTGCCTTTGTGAAGGGCCACTCCTGGGAGCGAGGGGGTAGTTCCTTGTGCTCATTCCCTTTGGTCTCTTCCTCTGAGTTTGGCAAGGGTGTTAAATCGTGATGGTGATTTTGTGATGTGTATACGTAAGCCTACATGCTGCCTTTGAATTCTGATGACTTGGTTTCTACTAGCTTGGGCTGGATTTATACTCGTGTCCAGAACCCTATCATGTTGGGCTTAATTACAGCTGTTTTTTGTATTCTTCCAACCCTTGCCACTTGGGAAACATTGTGTCGTAGACTTCTGGGTGGGTTGCAAAGAGGAGGGAGGCAAAACTTTCTTCTGCGTAAGCTTTGCCAGCGAGGTGTGAACCAGGTGCACATTTTGCTGGGCTTTCATGAAGCTCCTAGTTAATGCCACGGCTGGTGTCTTAACACACCCGAAGCCCAGCTGGACCTTGTTGAGGCGACATGGATGGGCCTCAGCACTGGATCCGGTGAGTCATTCTCTTACAGAACTGAGACTCCCTTGTGTTTGTCTCAAAAGACAACTCAGGTCAAACAGCTCCAGTAGGGAATGTGACTGAATGATCCAAATCCAGACCCCCAGCAAGAATAAATGTTGTGTACTAATGCAAATTAAACAGCAGGGTCTTCAGACAGCCAGAAGGATGGTCACTTGTGTTTCACTACACAACAAAGTAGAGAGAGTTCTATGATTATTTTCAAAAGTGCTTACACAGGGAGCCTGTGCAAGAGGTGGGTATTGAACCCAGTTCTCTTGGGCCCTAGTCAGTTCTTCGCCAACAAAACCATTCTAGTGTCAGGGGGCTGACCATGCTACGAAAAGCACTTCCAAACCCTTGGACAGAACTTTTTCTGGGCATGTTGGCAAAAGCCCTTCAGAAGGCAAAGCGTAGGGAAGGGGTTTGGCATACAAAACAACCCAATCTCTCCAGATAAACCCGTTGACATATTATATGTGCCAGGCCACTACTCTGCCTTCCAGAAGGTTTCTGCCAGCACACCTGGTCTGGCAAAAGCTCTGCTTATACTAGAGAGTTGGTTGGTTTGTTCTGTGTTGTATTGCACTGGCTCATGCCCTTCTCAGTTAGACAAACTTTACCTATTGTAAAACGCCGTGTGTGTTTAAAGCATTTTATAAGCAATAGTTGAAAGCTTTATAGAAGCAAGGCCTCTACATGCAATTGAGGGGTGATGGATAAGAACCCATGAAACCAATATGAAAGGAAGGCGCAGACAGGAAACTTGGGGAAACCAAGTTAGTGGCTTCGCTACTCTTTAAAAACTGCCCGGCCTGCCCTCTGGAATGGAACATAAGCCAGTCCCTGGTGGGAGGGGTAAGAGGGAAGTGGCATCCTTAGGTGTATGGGGTTCAGAGTAACCCTTCTGTTGGCACCACAACAGAGCGAGTGTGCACGGCAGTGAAAGAGCTGGTGCTGGAGGTTGGGGAGCTGGAATTCAGTGCCTGGGTTGCTTGCTGTCTGGCATCCTGTGGGGGTTAAAGGGTCACTGCAATAAGTGTCTCGGGGGTCGAGAAATAGAATGCAACAAAACCTCACCAGCCTGTTTAGACACCTTCCCACCACGGAAACATCCAGACTGCAGCTTCACTGGTTGGTTTATTTCATTTATTTTCAGGCATCTGTGATTAGCTGCTGCTATGGCCTTGGACTCTACTGTTTGAGGGACGCTGATGGGACAGGCCAGGAATAGTGACCTGTATCTTGTTCGGCAGGAAAGGAGGGCGTTTTGCCAAACCAATGGGCAAGCAGATGGGGCGGGGGCAGGGAGAGGAGAACCCTGCAATAATAGCTACAGCTGGGGGGCTGCTTTTTAAGGTCCCTATCTGCATTGGGATTTCCCCAGTTACAGCTGTTGGTGCACCAGCCAGGGTTAGCGCTGCTGCTGCTTAGCCCCTTCTTGACATTTCAATGATGTGCCACTGTGAGGGGCTTGCTCTGGTGGCTGATATCATAGAATCATAGAATATCAGGGTTGGAAGGGACCTCAGGAGGTCATCTAGTCCAACCCCCTGCTCAAAGCAGGACCAATCCCCAATTAAATCATCCCAGCCAGGGCTTTGTCAAGCCTGACCTTAAAAACTTCTAAGGAAGGAGATTCTACCACCTCCCTAGGTAACGCATTCCAGTGTTTCACCACCCTCCTAGTGAAAAAGTTTTTCCTAATATCCAACCCTAAACCTCCCCCACTGCAACTTGAGACCATTACTCCTTGTCCTGTCCTCTTCCACCACTGAGAATAGTCTAGAACCATCCTCTCTGGAACCACCTCTCAGGTAGTTGAAAGCAGCTATCAAATCCCCCCTCATTCTTCTCTTCTGCAGACTAAACAATCCCAGTTCCCTCAGCCTCTCCTCGTAAGTCATGTGTTCCAGACCCCTAATCATTTTTGTTGCCCTTCGCTGGACTCTCTCCAATTTATCCACATCCTTCTTGTAGTGTGGGGCCCAAAACTGGACACAGGACTCCAGATGAGGCCTCACCAATGTTGAATAGAGGGGGACGATCACATCCCTCGATCTTCTGGCTATGCCCCTACTTATACATCCCAAAATGCCATTGGCCTTCTTGGCAACAAGGGCACACTGCTGACTCATATCCAGCTTCTCGTCCACCGTCACCCCTAGGTCCTTTTCCGCAGAACTGCTGCCTAGCCATTCGGTCCCTAGTCTGTAGCTATGCATTGGGTTCTTCCGTCCTAAGTGCAGGGTCCTGCACTTATCCTTATTGAACCTCATCAGATTTCTTTTGGCCCAATCCTCCAATTTGTCTAGGGCCCTCTGTATCCTATCATATCCCCCAGTGGTGTTGAGGCCTGAGGCCCCACTCCACGAGGGTCTTCCCCCCTGCCCCCAAATCACACACAAATAGGAAATACAGATCCTGGCTAGCTGTAGTTTCCATGCTGAGCTGCTTTTCGGGGCCCCCCAACCTGAAGCAAATACTTGCCAGCAACCACACCCAGAACCACTAACCCAGGAACCTATCCTTGCAACAAAGCCCATTGCCAACTGTGTCCACATATCTATTCAGGGGACACCATCACAGAGCCTAATAACATCAGCCACACTATCAGAGGCTCGTTCACCTGCACATCCACCAATGTGATATATGCCACCATGTGCCAGCAATGCCCCTCTGCCATGTACATTCGTCAGACTGGACAGTCTCTATGTAAAAGAATGAATGGACACAAATCAGATGTCAAGAATTATAACATTCAAAAACCAGGTTTCAGAGTAACAGCCGTGTTAGTCTGTATTCGCAAAAAGAAAAGGAGTACCTGTGGCACCTTAGAGACTAACCAATTTATTTGAGCATGAGATGAAGTGAGCTGTAGCTCACGAAAGCTCATGCTCAAATAAATTGGTTAGTCTCTAAGGTGCCACAGGTACTCCTTTTCTCTTTATTCAAAAACCAGTCGGAGAACACTTCAATCTCTCTGGTCACTCGATTACAGACCTAAAAGTTGCAGTTCTTCTATAAAAAAAACTTCAAAAACAGACTCCAAGGAGAGACTGCTGAATTGGAATTAATTTGCAAACTGGATACAATTAATTTAGGCTTGAATAGAGACTGGGAGTGGATGGGTCATTACACAAAGTAAAACTATTTCCCCATGTTTATTCCCCCACCCCCCACTGTTCCTCAGACGTTCTTGTCAACTGCTGGAAATGGCTCACCTTGATTATCACTACAAAAGGTGTCCCGTTCCCATCTCTGCCCCTCCCCCCCCCCCCCCCCCCCCCGCTGGTAATAGCTCACCTTAAGTGATCACTCTGGTTACAGTGTGTATGGTTTCAGAGTAGCAGCCATGTTAGCTGGTATTCGCAAAAAGGAAAGGAGGACTTGTGGCACCTTAGAGACTAACAAATTTATTTGAGCGTAAGCTTTCGTGAGCTACAGCTCACTTCATCGGATGCATGGTGTGTATGGTAACACCCATTGTTTCATGTTCTCTATGTAAATAAATCTCCCCACATGAAACAATGGGTGTTACCATACACACCATGCATCCGATGAAGTGAGCTGTAGCTCACGAAAGCTTATGCTCAAATAAATTTGTTAGTCTCTAAGGTGCCACAAGTACTCCTTTCCTTTTTGCGAATACAGACTAACACGGCTGCTACTCTGAAACCTGTCTTCGGGGCTGTGTTTGCATCAGACCCTGGGGGCTTTCTCTGATCTAGACTTGCTCTCTGTGTTAAGGTGATGCTGGGAGAACACAGTGGGGAGGGTCTCTCTCTCTCAGAAATGTTTCCCCCGTTGCCAGTCGAATCAGCTGAGAGTCTTTTCTGAGCTGTTGTCTGGCTCTCTCCATCTCTTCATGCCGGCTTCTCTCCAAGCCGAGCCGGCCCTGTGTGGGGCTTCAGGTTGCGGCATTCAGACTGCATGACCTCACCTCCCAGCTTCCAAGAATACTGCGCTGCCTCCCGTTTTGCCTTGCCATAGTTGTCCGCAGAGCAGGAGAGTGCCGTACTGCCGCGTCCGTGAGCATCCGGCTTGGAGAGGCTCGTGGGCGTAGTCAGGGCTCCCCTCTCCCCTCCCCCCCCCTACAGCCGAAACCCGAATCCGAGAAGTCCTCACCTGATGTGGGATGGGGAGAAAATGGGACTGCTGACAGGTTGTATGTCACTTTGTCTTTCTCTCCTGCTTGTGTGGGATGGATTTAGGTAGCAGAATGTGAGGCAGGGCTCCCCAGAGAATGTGGTGCAAGCCTCTTCCAGGGCCAGAATGAGCTTGCAGGCTTTTTCTCTTCGGGGTGATGTGGATCCACTTAGCTCAGCGCTGATAAGGTGGCCCTGCCACCAGGCACACTATAGAATTTTTAACACAGCTCAAGGGCTGATCCCTAGAGTGCAAATCTGCTCTCCCCTTGCCCCTAAATTATCTGCTAGCCTGGGGTTTCTTGGGCAGTCTTGCCCCATCTCTCTGGGGTTGTGAATTCCTGTTGTCAGAACCTACCCTTGCATGTGTCTGAGTCAGGCGATGTTTATAGGATGAGTGAAGCATGCTTGGAATGTGGCTCAGCTGGTGAAGTTCCTTCTACGGTGAGAGGCCTATCTGCTTCAAGCATCAGGCCTGGGGTGGTGTGGAGGAGCAGGATGGGCTGCTAGGTTGATACTGAAAGGCTTGAGGAGTGGTTCCTGGACGGGAGCAGGAAATCTGGAAGCGCCGAAGATAATAAATTATTCCAGATCTGATCAGTTGATGTCAGTGAGGTCTGGGCATGTCCCATGTGCGCTGAAAACGCGTGGACTGCTGGTACTGACTGCAGCCAGGTGTAGTTCAGGAATGCAGTATGGAGCTCCCTTCCCCTCCCCTCTTCTTCTCAGACACGCCCTGCTAGCCATGCTGACTAGCCTTGTGGGGTAACATTTGTAAGAGTGCCGAAGTGATTTAGAACCCAAATTTCCAATGGGAGTTAGGCCCCTTAAGCGCTTTCAAAGGACTGCGGGAAAATTGTTTTCTAAATGGGGAGTTAGAATAAGAACCCCCAGAGTCCTTTTTGCTGGATCTAACTGTGTGGGGACATCATAGAGGTAAATACTGCTATTCAACTGGATTCAGCATAGAGAGCTGGCATCCCTGGAAGGGTCATAAATTCTGATGTCTTTGACAGTGATATGTCTCTTGCTACGATAGCCCAAGATATCTGAAGCTGGTGAATGTCAAGGGCTGTGCCTAAGAGCTTGTCTACATGGCAACATATTGGGTGTGAATTATAGAGCACTGTACGCTACTGTGCTCTTGCTGCCCTGTGTCGACCCTGCTGGTAAGCTCTAAAAGGTACCTAGTGCATGTTGATGTAGTTCTCTTTGAAACAAGGCTACGTCAACCATTGGTGCGGGAATAGGGGGGCTGGGGACCACGGCCCTCCCACTTTTTGAAAGTGGACAGGCCTGGCCCATCCACCTTTCTCCATGCTGCAGCCCCTCCACCTGCCCCCAGAGGGGGCGGGGGAGTGGGGACGGACGACCCGAGAGCAGTCCCTGGCCTGTGTTCCCAGACCTGGGCTCCCCGCCCAGTGCAAGTGGAGGGTCCGCAGCTCCTCACAGCTGCCTGGCCGCATGACTCTTACCATGGCCGGGCTGCGGCTCTGAGGCCCTGTGCACTGGCCGGAGCCAGGTAGGGGTAAGAGCCGTGTGGGCAGCAGTGGGGAGCCGTGAACCCTCCACCTACCTTGGGTGAGGGGGCCCACAGGCCAGCTCCAGCTTCTGGCTTGGTTGGGGGCTGGGGCCTCAGGTAGAAGGGGCAGGGCTGGGGCCTCAGGTGGAAGGGGTTGGGCTGGGGCCACAGAGGCAACAGAGTAGCTAGGCAGGTGCAAAAACCAAGGCCCCTAGAGCAGTGCTGGTTCTTGAGAAGCACCATGCTATGCTAGCCTTTCAGTCTGAATTTGGGATCCTGGTACAAATTCATTTGAACCGCATGAGGGACCTAGGTCAGCAGGATATGGGTCTAACACCGGCTCAGTCCGCATCAGCTGGTGAACCCACGTGAGAGCTGGAGCTGTGTTCAAGGCTCAGCTGGAACTGTGCTTCAACATCATTCTTCACCTTGACTGGAGCTTCAGTACGGATGGGGCCAAAGGAATGTCATGTCCTGCGATGCTCCAGCAGTTCCTTTCATGCACATCTACCCATAATGAACTCCTTTCCAGCGCTGACATGGGCTGCGGATCCACTCCTGACATGTGTGGTGAGAAATTCCTTAGTTTTTCTGTACCCTGTGTCCTAGGTAGACTTCCTTAATAAGGGCTCTGGCTTGGATCTTTAACTTACCTGAGGAGATGGCGAGGGAACAGCTCAAGTGGATTAGAGTGGGGTGTGGGCGATTGAATCTAAATACATGGAACATTAGGAGACTGGGGCCTCTGTTCTCTCATACCTGGTGGTTGAGTCACTGCAAACATTTCAACCTTTGGTTAAGGGTTTTCGTAACCGACAGGGTGGATTTAATTTAAATCATGATTTAAATCACTAGTCAGGAAGACTCGATTTAATCCTGGATTTCTACATAAAAGTGCATTCTTGTTGGTTGTTGTTAATACATATTCTTCCCAACTCAGAGACAGATGTAGGTTTCATTTTTAAAAGGTACACACGATACATTTTTAAGCAGTGATTTATTTTGAAAACTTTTCAGATTAGTTTTACAGCTATATCAGAAAATGAATGATTGTTTGGTTATTTCGTTTACCAAAGGTAATTGAAGCAGATATTTATGAAGTCACTGGGAGGTGAACTATCTCCAATTCAATGGGTTAATCATTAATATTTGGAGGGTTTTCTTGCCATGCTGTGTGAGGAGGAGAACATCACCAGACAGACATTTACATTGTTTTATTTAACTAAACTGACAACGTTATGTATTCTGGCTTTTTTTTCTTCAACAGCAAACATATAATATTTTTACACAACAAGCATCTGAATTTTTGAATTTAGTAAAACATGCAAGTGTTTTAAAATCAGGTTTGTTTTTGTTAAAATGGTTTTTAACTAAAATTGTTAAATGAAATATTTTTTTTAAAAAAACAAAAATTAAATAGACTAGGTCAGTCAGGTCAATGTGAGAAACTTAAAATACTGGCTTCTGCAGCTAACTCAGTCGTCTTCACCTTCGTTTTCCTGTTTGTTCATAATCTGGAAAAGAAAAACCAGCTTTCCTGTTTTTTTAGGTCCCAAACCATTTCTCAGTTTGGAATGAATTAGTCCAAAGGAAGAAAATTATTCTTTCTACACCGGCAGAAGAAGCTACTGCTGTTAAAAGTGAGATTATCACTTCAGCAGTCTCTGAATCCAAGTGCTTAAGTGACTTCCACCAGTTCACTGGTGTGACTTTCTTTAAATAATCATCAGCAAACATATATTTCTTGAATGGTTCTTTTCCCAAACTGGTTTCAGAGTAACAGCCGTGTTAGTCTGTATTCGCAAAAAGAAAAAGGAGTACTTGTGGCACCTTAGAGACTAACCAATTTATTTGAGCATGAGCTTTCGTGAGCTACAGCTCACTTCATCAGATGCATACTGTGGAAACTGCAGCAGACTTTATATATACACAGAGAATATGAAACAATACCTCCTCCCACCCCACTGTCCTGCTGGTAATAGCTTATCTAAAGTAATCTTCAGGTTAGGCCATTTCCAGCACAAATCCAGGTTTTCTCACCCTCCACCCCCCCACACAAATTCACTCTCCTGCTGGTGATAGCCCATCCAAAGTGACAACTCTTTACACAATGTGCATGATAATGAAGTTAGGCCATTTCCTGCACAAATCCAGGTTCTCTCACTCCCTCACCCCCCTCCAAAAACCCACCCCCATACACACACAAACTCACTCTCCTGCTGGTAATAGCTCATCCAAACTGACCACTCTCCAAGTTTAAATCCAAGTTAAACCAGAACATCTGGGGGGGGGGGGGTAGGAAAAAACAAGAGGAAATAGGCTACCTTGCATAATGACTTAGCCACTCCCAGTCTCTATTTAAGCCTAAATTAATAGTATCCAATTTGCAAATGAATTCCAATTCAGCAGTTTCTCGCTGGAGTCTGGATTTGAAGTTTTTTTGTTTTAAGATAGCGACCTTCATGTCTGTGATTGCGTGACCAGAGAGATTGAAGTGTTCTCCGACTGGTTTATGAATGTTATAATTCTTGACATCTGATTTGTGTCCATTTATTCTTTTACGTAGAGACAGTCCAGTTTGACCAATGTACATGGCAGAGGGGCATTGCTGGCACATGATGGCATATATCACATTGGTGGATGTGCAGGTGAACGAGCCTCTGATAGTGTGGCTGATGTTATTAGGCCCTGCGATGGTGTCCCCTGAATAGATATGTGGGCACAATTGGCAACGGGCTTTGTTGCAAGGATAAGTTCCTGGGTTAGTGGTTTTGTTGTGTGGTATGTGGTTGTTGGTGAGTATTTGCTTCAGGTTGCGGGGCTGTCTGTAGGCAAGGACTGGCCTGTCTCCCAAGATTTGTGAGAGTGTTGGGTCATCCTTTAGGATAGGTTGTAGATCCTTAATAATGCGTTGGAGGGGTTTTAGTTGGGGGCTGAAGGTGACGGCTAGTGGCGTTCTGTTATTTTCTTTGTTAGGCCTGTCCTGTAGTAGGTAACTTCTGGGAACTCTTCTGGCTCTATCAATCTGTTTCTTTACTTCCGCAGGTGGGTATTGTAGTTGTAAGAAAGCTTGATAGAGATCTTGTAGGTGTTTGTCTCTGTCTGAGGGGTTGGAGCAAATGCGGTTGTATCGCAGAGCTTGGCTGTAGACGATGGATCGTGTGGTGTGGTCAGGGTGAAAGCTGGAGGCATGCAGGTAGGAATACCGGTCAGTAGGTTTCCGGTATAGGGTGGTGTTTATGTGACCATTGTTTATTAGCACTGTAGTGTCCAGGAAGTGGATCTCTTGTGTGGACTGGACCAGGCTGAGGTTGGTGGTGGGATGGAAATTGTTGAAATCATGGTGGAATTCCTCAAGGGCTTCTTTTCCATGGGTCCAGATGATGGGTCTCTTTTACAGCCTGCTGCTATTATAGGTTTTCCCTTCTAGTGAGAGAATGGTACCGTAGATCTCAAATCAATGAAGGCTACACTCAGAAAGACCTCAAGGCTTCTGGAATATGCTGCTCAAACAGTTTCACTTCTGTTCTACTGCCTGTCCCTCCTTTCTCACACTTGTCTCCAGACTTCTTCTCCTTATCCAGATCAATTCCGACCCCAACAATCTTCTATTCATTAAAAAGAACAGGAGGACTTGTGGCACCTTAGAGACTAACAAATTTATTTGAGCATAAGCTTTCGTGAGCTACAGCTCACTTCATCAGGTAGAGACTAAAGACCCACATACTGTTAAATTCCACTGACCTGAGATGGTCTGAAACATACCAGGGCTGAATCTTGCATGAGGTGCCATGAAGCATGAAAATGCCACCGCAGGCAGGCTGACTGTCTTTTGCGCGGGGAGTAGTGGGAGCTGCTGCCTGGCTGTTTGTGGTGGGAGGGGGTGACGGGGAGTGCTGGTGTGTGGTGCGGCTGGTCTGTGCACAGACAGAAATGTGCAATAACTGCACAAGAGCTGTCTGACCTGAATGAGGTTGGGAGCTGTTTGAAGCAGGGACAGCATCTTCCTTTGTTTTGTCCAGTACCAAGCATGCTGTTGGCACTTAAATAACAGCGAGAGCCAGCATGCAGCGAGCCATTCTCTGTTCTGTATAATGGGATTATTTAAGCCTCTGGTGTAAGGGATGCAGGTGACTCTTGCTGTCCAGCAAGCTATAGCCTGAACTAGAGATGGGCTCCACACTGAAATCCCAGACCTGAATGTGCCTGACCTTTGTGGAAGTTTTGAGCCAGACTTGAATTTTGTAGCTCTTTTCGCACAAGACATCCTTGCCCTGCTTTGTGAGCAAGGTACTATATTGACGAGGCTTTAGACTTCACCCCCATATCCTTATGCTGCTCCTCCATCCACCCCTGCAGCTAACACTCTCTGTCCCACTCTTGCATGTTCAGCTTATTCCATGGTGTCTCCTTTCCATGCTGCTGTAAACTTAAACTGGGTTTGGGATCATGATAACACTGTGCCTTACCATGCTGACTCTGCATAGCGCATGAAGTCTGTGCTCTGAGCCTGGCCCAAGTCTGTCCTGAGGTAGAAGCAATTGGCCCACAGAAGTCCTCAGCTGCAGAGGTATTTTGGAGGTTGGGAGAGGTGGGAGGAGCTACTGGTACTGCAGGATGAGTAGCTGGGGCTAGTGCAATAAATCTATTTGGGGGGTGGAGGAGTCCAATCTGTAAGAGGAGTTATTGAAATGGAAGCCCTGAAGTTGGGGTGGTTTTGTTCCCTACGTTAGAGAAAAAGTTGCATCTTTCTCTGCTCATGCCTGCATATATCTGTGCTTCCTTCTTTCCTTTCTCCACACTCAAGTTCCTATTGCCATTTTCTTCTGGGCTTGGTGACCTTTGCCCTTCCTGAGGACTTGTGCTACCTGCTACTAGAGATCTGAGGATCCCCAAAGTCATGCATCTGGTGAGGAGGTTGAGGCACTGCACTCTCTCTTATTTATAGCTCTCTGGCAAGCTACGGTCTCCTGGGGTGTCTGCTGGAGAAGGGTGGGTGGTTATATCTGAGCAGCCTGAAAACTAAGCAACAGGCCTCCCAACTCCCACTGTTCTGCAGTGTCCTTCAGTCACGGAGTGACACATCCAACCTTCGTGGTCTCCTGAAAAGCCCCATTGACTTCCTGCCAAAATGTGTGTGTTCAGGGAAATCCAGTCTGAACTCAAGCTGGGAACTGCTGTGGAAGTTTGGCAAGGCATCCCGGCAGCCTGGAATTCCTACAGCTGCAGATCATTGTTTCCCAGAATCCAAGAGACTGACGGTGAGGGGCCTGTCACCAACTGTGCTGCTCAGAAATGGCTACAGAACCCCAGGCCCGTGGACCTCATCTATGCTGCAAAAAATCCATGTGACCTGAATCTGATTTTAGAAATACTGATTCGGCTAACACTTTTTTGGGGTAGTAATATTTCTATCGCATCCTTCATCTGAACAACTGAAAACTTCACAGCAATAATAACAAAAGAAATCTTTATTCCCCTTTGCAGGAAGATAAGGATTGCTGTTATTTGCAGAGGGAGAAATTGAGGGCACAGAAAGATTGAGTGAGTTGTCCAAGGTCACCGAACGGGTCGGTGTCCGAGCTGGGAACAGAAGTCTGAACCCCTACACCCATGTCTCAGTGACCAGACCTTCCAGTAGTAGCATTGCTGGACCAAATGGAGCTTCCTGAGAAACGGTGCCTATTATCCTACTTCTGGCAATAATCCTGGTTACATGCATTAGTGTGACTCTCCTGCCCCCTCTCATTCCATGTCACATATAAAGAGCAGACTGCTTGGACAACACTGACTGGTGTTGCAAAAGTCACTTGATCTTTGCTGCATTAGCTGGCCTCCACTAGACCTCTCTTTCTCGTGGGATGAGGATTTGCCAGTAATTTTTAAGTTGGGATGTCTCCTAGAAGTCATCAGAACTGCACTGCCAGATTTTTGGATGAGTAATTCATACGCTGAAGACTCTGTTGTGTGGGTTTGCGGCAGAGCCTGCCAATGTTAACATTTGTATAATTATTCAAACGACATCATCATCATAGAGAAATAGTGACTCTGCGGCATGTTGCATATCGTGGCTACACAGAACCTCATGGTGTCAGTGAGCATAGAAAGCTCCAGTTCCAAAGTACAGGTCTTCGCGGAGAATCTCCATTAGCGGCACAAGGCCTGGTACACACCGCTGAGCTGCTCTGATTCCCTCCACTGGGGAGCAGTATATGTGGGGGACACAAAAGAAATGATGCTCTTCTGACTTTTATTTTAAAGGAGGCGGGGTTGGTGCTTCCCGCGGAAGAAGCTTGTCTCCTAGGGTCATGCAGATTGCTATTCCTGATTGGAGCCAAGTTAGTGATGGGTGTGATTCCCAGTTACTGACTCTCTGGGCTGCAGCCATCTTAGAACTGTGCCTCTCTTGTCAGCACACTGCTATCTTGATATCACCCTAGAGGAGTTATTCTCCTCCTCTTTCTTCTCCCCCTTCTTCCTGGTCTGCTCTATGCCCATGCCCTTGTCCCTTCTAATGCATGGCAGCGGGAGGAGAGAAGTGCTAATGTCATCACATGAGCTTGGTTCCATTGTGCAAGAGTCTGCTTTGCTGACGGGCCCCTGGTTGGCCGCAGTTGAGTGTGACTGCTACTGCGGTTCCCTCCAGTGCAAAGGGGAGAGGGTGGTTTAAGATGTGCCATGTTGCTGCCCTATGAACAAGGGACTTCAGACTTGAGGACTGCTAGCTTAGCACCTTTCAAGCCAGTGAAGAAAACAACCCTCCTAACTAAGGGCTTTTGGGAGGGTTCCTGGAAGTTTCTCGGTGGAAGATGATGGATGCTTCCCTTGCCGTTTTAGCACATGTGCGCATGCATGCAGTGCTCTTTGCTAGCATTTGTGTTTATGGATTTTACCTTGAGGAGCCAAAGGGCAGAAGAGACTCTGACCTTGTAAAATCCAGCAAGTGAGACCGAGAAGGGTTTCTTGGCTGTTTTCTATGCAGCTGCAAACAATCCTCCTCCTTTCCTGACAACTAATGCCCTTGCAGAGTGTTTCAGTTCTGATGGTTGGCAAATTCTGCTAGGTCTCATCAGGGTCTTCGGTTCAGCAGGTCAGATGCCTGTAGCTCTTTCTAATACACCCTCTTCTGTATTTGTATCTCCCCACAAATTAATTGAAATGACCAGACTGGTTTCCCTGATAAGAGAGGTCAGATGGGTTTCCAGATTTCTGGAGTAAAAGATGTGGTGTTGGCTGTGAAATGGGGTCATCATCGATGGTCGAGGATGGTCTCTTTCAGAGGTTTTAGTTTTCATGGGTCCTTTAGTGACTGAGGAGTCCGATCCTTGAGCCACAGGCTCATTGGCACGTGTTGCAGGTGGTGTTGGAAGACAGGGTTGGGCCATGATTGCTGCATGACCGTTGTCTTTCCTTTCTTTTCTGGTGTTTTTCTGCGACCAGGGCAAGACGATTTTCTTCAAAAGTGGACGTTCCCTCTCTGACAAGTCTTTGCCAGTTATCCCTATCCTGGGCTGCTGTCTTCCAGTGTGTGGTGTCGATGCCACATCTCTTGATGTTTATCTTGGGGGTGTCTTTGAAGTGTTTCTTTTGGCCTCCCCCTTTCTTTCTCCTTTGGTGAGTTGGGCGTACAGCTGTTGTCTTGGTGGGCGTACACCAGGCATGCGTACACAATGCCCGCTCCACCTCAGCTGATGCTGGATAATCAGGACCTCAACACTGAAGCTATTAGTCTCTCTGAGGACACTGACGTTAGTGTGATGATCCTCCCACTGGCGTTCCAGGTTTTTCGGGTGTTTTCTATCCGTCACCCAAGTCTCACGGCCATAGAGGAGAGTTGGGATTACCACTGCTTTATAAACTAAAAATGGGTTCTTAGCTGCTTTTACTCAGCATTCAATCATAGTGGTTGTCTTCTGCATAAACCCAGCATCTGGAGTATACCTGGGATGATGTATTTAAGTGCCTTCTGATTTGGGACACTCACTTGACTAAACTGTAAAGCTCAGTTCAGTGTGTCCACTAGTGATACAGTAAAATCCTCAAATCATTTGAGAGAGAAATTGTATAATTCCAGTTCTTTGGCTTTCTTAGGGCTTTTCTACACTTGAAAGTTAATTTGGATGAAGGTAGGGTTTGCATTTAAAGTGCAGTAGCTATTTGTGAATATCTCCATATGCGGACACTCTTAATCCAGAACAAGAGTGCATTAACAGAAACAAGATATTATTGTTCCGCAATAAGTGTCCACACATGAAGTTAATCAGGAACAGTTTTCTGTCGACAGGCCCTAAGTCTCCCCCATTTTGGTGGTGGGAGGAGAGATGCTTTGAGCAGAGGAGTAGGAGCAAGGAACTCCTGAATCCTGCTTCTGACACAGATGTTCTCTGTGGTGTTGGGAAAGTCACTTAAACTTCTCTCTGCCTCAGTTTGCCAATGGGGAGGAAAGTGGGAGTAATACTGACCTACCTAGCTACTTGTTGGGGCTGTGACTAATGAACTAAACATTCAAAAAAACTTCTGAAGACTGAGAGCCTGATTGTTTGTTTTTTTTTCCTCTTATTGACACCTATGTAAATCTGGGGTGACTATTGAGCTCCACGGTGCTGCCATGATGTGAAGCCAGCGTAAGGGAGAGGAGACTTGGGCCCTGGAAGTGCGATAGCTGTGCTAAGTGCTTTCATAAACTAGCCTCTTCTTACTTCAGGGAGCTGGCTTTGCATTTGGATAAACCTTTAGACTTCTGGAACTGGGGAGTAGGGAGAGAGGCATAGAGGATGGATTGTCTGAACGTTGGCTGGTCTCACTGTTCCTTGAGCCCTAAGCTCTTTTCATAATGCTGCCTGTATAAGTGGGATTGAAGAAGCTTAAACTCTTGCAAAGCAAGATCTGGTATTCCTTCTGGCCTGCTTGGTGTGTGCTTTCACCTTGCTCAGCTCATGCCCTGGGGCTGGGTGAAATCCTCCTTTGCTGTCTCTGTCCCCCTGGGATGCTCTAGCGATTAACCTCTCTTGGACAAAATTAATTGGGAGCCATAAGGAGGTCTGTCAAATGAATTTTATTTTGCAGATTGGCTATTGAAATGTCTGAGTTGAACAGTCCCCAGGGGTTAGAGGGGAGGTTGATTCCAGTCAGGCGGGTTGGGGTGGCAGAGGTAGGGAGGGGTGTGTGTGTGTGTGTCTTTAAAATCAAAGAGCCATTGTGTGCCCAGACCCTCATTATTAATCTTATCTAGTAAAAAAGTGGGGAGCCATGTGCTGTTAACTGATTAACAGTGGGCTGCTGGGCATGCTACATAAAAGGATTAGCAAACCTTTCCTGATGTGTGTGTTTTAATTACAAAAAATGGGATTTGTGTGTTTACTAGCTGACTCCTGGCTCTAGGGCTATTTGTGGCATGCAAGGAGCTCAGAGTTCCTCAATGAAAGCAGGTCTTAAAGTAAGGGGCTAATGTTTGTGGAGGGGGTGAAAAGCCCCCATGTTCTGGAGGGAGGGCAGGTGCTTTGTCTCTTTGTTTGCAAAGCACCTGGCAGGCTTCTCGGGTGATATATTTTGAGGCAGTATGGTGTAGTGGATAGGAATCTGGTCTGAGGCTCTGGGGATACAGATTCTGTACCTAGCTCTGTCACTGACTACTGTGTGACCTTGGGCAAGCTGCTTTGCCTCAGTTTCCCTAGCTGCACAGTGCAGATAACAGCCTCAAAGGGGTGTTGAGGCTTAACTGATTAGTGTTAGCGTGTTGCTTTAAGGGTCTGGGTGGCACCAGAGTGCGCCGTATTAACACCTATCTGAATGCCAGAGTCTGGTTTTAGCAACTGTGTCTCCTGAGTCTTATAGAGAAGTGCAAGCAGGGTGAGACGAGGTCCTTGATTCCCCTTTTAAATAGGAGCGAGGCTATTTTTTCCTGTCTGCAGGGCGGGAGGGGAAAGACGCCTGCCTGCTCTGTGAATCGGGGGATCTGTAGAAGAACATTGTCGTCCTGGGAATGGAGGGAATAGTTGACATCCAGTTCGTTCCGTGGAAATACGATGCAGATCAATTACCGAGTTTGACTGAGAATAAAATAGGGCTGCCCCAGTTTGCCAGGCTGGTATCACCTGAGCTGTGCCCGCATGTGCATACGTGGTTGAATGCGTTGGTATCATGTTATGGAAGGATCTAGTCTCCTGCTCCTGACTCCTACCTAGCAACAGACAGGGGGGTCTCGAAGCCCTCGTTCAATTTCCAAAGTCCTTTTCAGGGATGAGAGAGATCTGTGAGGTTGGAAAATCTTCCAACTGTGAGGATTTATAGCCTTTGTGAGTGTTTTTTATTGCGTCCCTTCAGAATCTAAGCTTGCATTTAAAATGTTTCTAGCCATTTCAATTCAATGGAATACACTACTGTAGATATTGGACTTGAGTCTGGAGCTGGCAGGACTGAAATATTGGCACAAAGAGGCCTGGTCTTTTGGTTGCTGTTTAACTCTTAACCCTAATAATGACGGCAGACGCACTAACTGTATTAACCACTTTGAGGCTGCTTTTACCAAACGCTTGAGGCTAACACCACCACTGTAAACGAGGGCATTATTAGAAGCAGTCGATGAAAAATGATCTTGCCAAAGGTAGTACAGCTCGTGGAGGGGGGGCAGCTGGGGAAAGAACCTAGGAATCCTGACTCTCCATTGACCCGTTCCATAGGCTTTGCCCTGATACGCTGCTGGTCGACAATGGATAGATCTGAGTAATAGATAGCAGTGATGAGGGGTGGGGGTGTGGTAATCTGTGTTTGAAGAGCATCCCCTTAGTCAGGAAGCAGACCCCAGAAACTTATAAGTAATGTTGAGCCTCTCCTTTCTTGCAGTGCCCTGCCCCCTCTCCCCCATTAGCGTCTGTTCTAATTGTATGTGTCTGCTGCAGATCTGCTTCTTTCACAGCCATTTGGTCATGAGCCAGGTGATGGGCACAAAGCCTAAGGTTAGTCTCTCTCCCCCAGAGAATTAGGAGCTGTGTTTCTGAAAGGGGCCCTGCTGCAGGGAAAGCCACATCAGAGCAAAATGTCTTTGGGGAAACAAAAAATGTGCTTTGATTTTTGTGCCCCTCCCCCCCCCACTTTTCCCTTGTCAGAGGTAAAGAGAACAAAGCAGAGTAGAAACTGTGATTTTTATCTGTCGAAGTGTGTTTGTTTGTGCAGCTGGGGGAGGGGAGAGATGGGTCAGCCCTGTTTGCTTGAGAGGCAGTGGAGAGAAAAGGATGTTATGAAATCTTCACATTACTCTTATCCCCTACCCCAAAAACAAAACCCTCTTTCAGTAAAGCCAGAGGAGCTCCAGGAGCGGTTTATATAGTGCAGCACTCTGAAAAACACTCAGGTCCCTGCCCTGAGGTTCTGGCAATCTCAGGAGCTTTTTACAGTGGTCATCTCTTTCTGGCTTTCTTTGGGGAGCAATCCTGCACCGACAAAGGATGGCTAGATTAGATACTGCAGTGATGGATGCTGTAGAAAATGCTCTGATAGATGGGGTGTTATAGGTCTCCTTCCCACTTTAATGTCGAGGATTCTTTAATGTCCAACACTCGCTTCCGGGCATCTGTGTAAACAATATCTAGGAGCGACTTCCCACCCTGCTGCTCCTGCCCAGCTCTTGGTGAAGCAGTAAGCCTGGAATGTGCCATTAGAGTGAAAGGATCATCTTGTGACTCAAGCTCAGGGTAGGATGTCAGATCTGGGTCCTATCCCCAACTCGACCACTGACTTGTATTGCATCCTGGGGCAAATCATTCCCCTTTCTGGGCCTCCATTTTCCCATGTGAAAAATTGCGGGGAGATAGTTCTGTGTTGCACCAGTGCAGAGGGGAGCTCGCAAGCCCAAGCAGCTCTCAATCTAAATGAATGCAGGTTGGGTAGATGTGATCGCACAGGGTCCAGTCTCATAGTGGTATGTAAATTATTTTTATTTATAACGTCAACCTAGCTGCTTTACAGATTGCTGTAAAGGTGAGGGCTCTGCCCTGAAGAGCTTGCAATCTCCTGTCATCTGCCTGGTAGATGAATTTCAAAGGGCTTTGTGGGATAAATGTGTGTTCGCTGTTTGCTCTTTGAAGGAGGGATGTGAATGAGTTGGGGGGTGGGGGCGGGGGTAGGGGCAATTTCAGACATCAGTCCATTAGCCCAGACATCAAAATCAATCTCCCTCCAGGAAGCAGTCCTCATATCACCAAGTTTATGAAGAAATCCAGAGGAGCATGGGTCTTGTCTTATTCTGGGTCACACTGGGGGTCCATTTGGTCCAATATCTAGGCACTGACAGTGGCCAGTACCAGCGGCATGCAAGGAAGGTGCAAGAAACTCTGCAGTCATCAGCTATGGGGCTCTTCAATCTAGCAGGCAAAGTTATTACGAGATCCAGTGGCTGGAGGCTGAAGATAGACCAATTCAGACGAGAAATCAAATGCACATGTTTATCTGAGGATAATTAACCATTGTAGCAACTTACTTAGGAACGTGGTGGATTCTCCATCACCAGAAGCCTTTAAATCAAGATTATCTGCTTTTCTAAAATCTGTGCTCTTGTTCAAGCAGTTATTGGACTTGAAACAGGTCATTTTAATTTGAGTTTTGTGGCCTGTGTTGGGTAGCAGGTCCAACTAGACGATTGCCAAGGCCTCTTCTGGCCTTAAAATCGGTGAAACTCCCCTCAAGGAAAGCTTCTTTCTCCCTTCCCGTCTCCCAGCTAGAGGTTAGTTCATGCCCTGAAGCAGGAGGAGAAAGGAGGAGTATCTGACGCTTCTGTACCGCTCATGCCCACCTTTCTCTGTGCACCCACATTATGCTGATTGCTGAAGAAATGCAGAGTGCCTGAGTCTAATGGGTTCTGGACAAGTAATTTCTAACATGTGGCCTGTCACTTATTTAGTACATTAAGCTGGGGTTCTCTGCATGCAGGCACAAAGTCCAGAGTGTTTCTCTGGACTGTTTCAAGGAGGCATTTACTGGGCCTGGGGAGATGGTAAAATCCTTGTAAATGTATAGCTGAGGAAGGGACAAAATGACATTAAGAACTCCCATTCTGCTGTACTTCACTGGACGTCAAGGCCATGTAAATAAAACCCCCTCTCTCAAGCTTGCAATGATGGAATAAAAATATGCAATGGCTTAAGGGCTACAGGCTGCCAGAGCTGCTGCTCTGCTGTTTATCTGTATTTCTTGGGGGGTTGAAGGTTCCTTTTGTGGAAGTGCTAGCAGAGTGCATGGGGAAAAGAGGGCTAGGCAGGTGTGTCTATTCTATATATGTTCTTAATCTAACCTCATCACCAAAGTATCTGAGCACCTTTTAATAGTGCATTAAGCAATGCGGATAACATCTTTTTGTGTGTGGTTCATTCTCTCCCAGGGGGAGAATTACGTGTGTGTGGTTGGTTTTGTTTTTTGTTTTTTGTTTTTTTTTTTAATACCCATGTTGTTCTGTGTTTATAATGGAGAAGGCAGGTTAAAGAGGTGTGCTGGGTATTTGGTGCAGGAGACAGGGAGACTTGTGGTGTCCTGAGTTCCTGGGGGAGTTCATTCCACAGTCGCAGACCAGCCCCCGAGAAAGCTCCATCTCTGGCACAGATGAGCTTTATTCTTATGGTTCTAAGTTCTGTTGTACCGGAAGAGCAGAGTCATAAACCACAGTCCTCATCCCAGAGCTTTAGGGTCTTTGAGATATGCTGGGTGCAGGCCATTAAGTGCCTTAAAGATAGGGACTGCGCTCTTGAGCCTCTATTGTATGGGAAGCCAGTGTGGCGAGCCGGGACCCGTTTTGATGCGCTCGCATTCGATCACATTGCTGGAGAGATGTGTTGCAGTATTGTGTGTGCCGAGGGGGAATTTTCTTCATCTCTGAATTCATTAATCTAGATTCTCATTGGCCTTAGATAGGGTTGGGTGCCACTCCCTATGTTTCCTTCAACGAGAAACTATAGAACTTCATCTTGGAGCTGCTCCAGAGCCCACTGACGTCAGTGGCAGTCATGGAAAGGCTCACACTGTCTTCACTGGGCTTTGGATCAGGTCCGTGGAGCAGACAGGAGTGCTTGGGGGATTGGTAGAGGGGTGCAGAGCCTTCCAACCAAGAGTCACTGGGGTAAAATCAAATCCAGCCCAGGTTGATAGTAACCACTGGTCATGACTATCTGCTGTCTGTTTGGCCTGTGTGAAATGAGTTTTGATGGGCCTCAGCCCTGTTCCTAAAGGGCAAGTTACCCACATTTACAGCCAATGGTCCCCCTAGTTGGCAGTCCTATTGGAGAGGCCAAATGTTCATTAGACCATGGAGGCTGTGCCCAGCCCTCCTGCCCCTGGAGGCAGTTACCCCAGGCTACGGCTGCGGCACACAGGTGGAGTGGGTGGGAGCTTGCATAGCCCCTGCCAGTGCTTCCCCTCTTCTCTGGATAGAGGATTTCAGACTCCAAGGCTGTCAGAGCCTTTTGCCAGTGGTAAATTCACTTATAAATAAAGAAGAGATTTTAAAAGAACCACGGTTTCAATTAGAAGCTGCTCTTTTGGCTTGTGCTTCTGAAGCTCCCGCCCAAATGAGTTATTGATACAGTCTTGGGAAGTGGTAAATTGTACCAGAAAGGTGTAATGTTGAGATCTCTTCCCCTTCCCCCCCCCCCTTTTTTTTTTCTTTAGCCTTTTGCAAACTGAAAGGTCGAGATACAGGCTGGGATTTTCAAAGAAGCCTGAAGACGGTCAGTGGGAATTAGGCACTGAACTCCTGTAGATGTATGTGAAACCCTGACCCTTAATCCCTGCCTTCTGGTTAGAAACCCACCCAAGGTTTGTGCCATGGTGCTGCTTTCACCGAGGGCCCCTGCACCTCTGGGACTCTCACTGCAGATTCACCCTATGGCATTCAAAATAATGCAGGACTGTTGGGAGCGAGGCCCCACCTATTGCGGGGCGGGGGGGGGGGGTGGGTAGAAGGGAGGAGGAGTGTTCAATCTAACCCTTCCCTCCCACACATGCTTCATCCTCATTTGCCCTGAACCCTGCAGACGTGGTGCAAGTGTTTACGTTTGACTCTGGCATATCCAGGTACCAAAAGGACAAACTTATTGTTAAATGGCTTATGACCATCGCAGCAAACCAGGTGACCTATCTGGTCACGTCATGGAGACTAAAGCTGGCCAATCTTATCTGATAGGCAAAGGAAATCCCAGAAGCATCTTGCAAAGAAAAACAGGAAATGACACCTGCTTGTTCCGCTTGTAGCTGGCTCGCAGGTGCCTGGGATGGACTATTCAGCCTGTACGATTAATTTAAGCAGGGGTTCGTTTTAAGCTTATGTATGTATTTTGCGGTACTGTGCAAAGTACGGAGGTCACTGCTGAGTTAATGGTTTACAGTGGTGTTTACCTTTAAATTAAATGTGACTGCCAATATCAACTCATTTCCTATAGTACAAACACATACACATGCTCATTCACAAATCCCTGATAGGAAATATAATTAACTACAGAGGCTTAGGGGAATGGGATTTGGAAGGAAGAACTGAAATGAGCCTCAAAGGGACTTGGCTCTGTCTTGGGTCCAGACTAAGAGAATTTTATATGAAATAGACTACTGGCCTCAGCCAAATGTGTGTATTTTGGGTTGAAAATATTCACCCCTCCCTTCTCTGGTAATATTTAATTTATTTTCCTTTTACTCTGTGATGCTGATGAAAGAGGCCGGAGTGACAGTGCTGGCAATTGAAGCTCGCTCTTTATTCGGATTTTGCATGGCCCTTATAACTGCCCCTATTCGCTGAGCAAGGGATAATGTCCCATCTGTGTGCTGATGCCTCTGTGGAGTTGTGGCGTTTTTTTGTGATGTGGGCATCTGTTTGCTAGGAAGTGGATTGAGACCCCCCCTCCCCAGTGCCTTAGAGGTGAAAGGCTCTGTGTCTTGTTATTAACACCTTAGGCCAGTCAGTCCCTTTCAAACTTAAACCTGCTACTTCTGATTCCTGTTTGTTTCCAACAGGAAATTACATCACAAACGCCAGAAGGGAGGGATGGGCTCGATCGGTGCATTTTAGCTGTAGAAACATCTTGTTTCATGTCCTCCTGTCTATCTGTCTTGCACCTCTCTCCTGGGTAGTTACACCAGGTAACCTGCTAGCTCCATAACTCCTCAGGATCTGCATTGCCAAGACACGCTGCCTAACCGGGAACTGATTTATCTGCCGGCCATTCTCTTTCCTGTCCCCATGGAGGAGCCTCCATGTATCAGATACAGCTTTTCTGGAGCATGTCACATGGCCAGCTGCATGCATTCACTTGTTAAATGCCTGTACCATGACTCAGTGAAAAGTGTTTGTGGTGTTTTCCTTTCCCAACAGCACAGTGATCCACTTACCCCATCACCTGCCTAAGAGAAGCCCTGCTGGATGCCTCATCCAGAGTCCCATCTCCCCATCCCTCCCTCCTCTCCAAGGTCCAAATAGATGCAAACAGAACATTGGTATCAGGAATTTAAAAATGACATGAGATTAACAAGGCACTGATTCTAGAGTCCCCATTTCCATCCTCCCACATTTGATGTAATTTCACAGTAGCAGTTGGGAGGAAATATGGCAGAATGACCATGCTTGTGTGGGATGGGTCCAAATCTCAAAGGGACGGCCCTCCTAAAGGAGGAATGCTTGGAAGGTATTAGATGAGCCTGAGCTGCACAGATCACACTTGGATTGGAAGGATCCCAAAGCTGTAGGGTGATTGGGCGCAAGGAGCCAGGACAACAACTACAGAGGGTCCTGTCTTTCCTTTTCAAATGCTCTGTCCTTCTAATCTGCTGCTTTCTTCCCTGAGGAAATTGGCAAGGATTCTGAGTGAGGAATCCTTGCAGCCCTGGAAGGGTAACAGCTTTGTGCCAAGGTTATATTTCATCTTAGGGTTTTTGTAAGGCCTCTCTTCTCTTAACCCTGTCGCGTTCAGTGGTGGGATTTGTCAGTGTGTCCAGTTGGCACTGAACAGTTCATGAACGTCTCTGAATCAGACTCGCTCATGTCTCTGCAGCCCATATAATCCTACATAAAAGGGATTGCGGGGGCCTTGCTAACCATGTGCTGAAGCTGTATTTTCTGTGCACCCAGCTGAAACCTTGAGACCCCTTGGAAAGGAATGGCTTGCAAATGGCTTAAGCATGCAGAGTGATGGGAGGTGAAATGCAATAGACAGCCTGGGGAAAAGGGAAGGGAGGTGGACGCACAGAGGAGAATTCTTCATTCTCTTCTCTCATGGCTGAGCCCTCTTGCAGGAAGAGACCAGCCCCAAACCGACCACAATGAGGCAATTTTGTAGCTTTTTTCCACCTGGGGGGAAGCGGGGGCTGAATATGGTTCTTGCAGAAGTTTCTGCCTGAGGAAGGAAATAGAAAGGGGCTGTGGAAGCACAGCCAGAGGACGCCCATTCCTGATGGTTACAGCTGATGGACAAAGCTCTAGTCACTCCTGTTGCTGCACAACACACGCAGGACTTGGACGCTCCTTCCAGGATCCTTTGGCTTGAGGCTTTTGTTGCTCAGGTAGTGAGGTTTGGTAGCCCTCCCCCACCCACCACATGTCCCCAGTAATGCGTCAGCTGGTCTTGTTCTCCTTATTGCTCTATAAATAACCAGCTGACATAACTGGTTGCTTATAGCCCTTCAGTATCTCTCTGAGTTGCCCCGTCTTCCTCGCTGCACGCTCCCCTCTCCGGGAGAGTGGCGGGGGGGTTCATTAGCTCTGATTTGTGTTCTCGTTTGGTTTTCCCCTGGCCGCTGTGTCCTCTCCAGTTTGGACGGTTTCTCTGAAGAAGTTTGACTCGCACTCTCCTGTTTTCATGCCACTTCTGAAACGCCTGTCTTTTTCCCTTGCTTAGGAATAGCCCAGGGTCAACATTTAGGGCTTGGCCCCAGCGCAGCTACTCCATGTATGGACAAGGGTAAGATGGGGGAGTGCATCAGTCTGACCTTGTGTTAATGGGACCTCAATCAGTGCAAACACAAGCTTGCCCTTGTTTCCACATAGGGGTCAGCATCACTACAGCTACACCAATTGCTGACTGTCCAAAGCATAGGGAAAGCTTTACCTTCCCAGTGCTGACCAACCTCCCTTTGCCACTGTGATCAGAGAGTAGCTTGCACACTGGAAATGTTTGTCATCCCAGTTGCATGGTGCGATGGGTCAAAGCCCCCAGTGTGAGCCATTTGGGATCGATGGACTCTGAATGGGTCAGTGCCGCATGGTATAATTGAGTCTAATAACTTTGGTAAGACAAACAGATTAGGCCTTTTTGAATAGGGTAGTGAATGCAGAATAGAAGAGAAGGGACTACAGAACATGGGCCACTGTTGCTTAGCATCCCCTTCTCTCTAGCCTGGACCACACAGCAAGGTCAGTTCTATCAGTCCCTACCTTTGCTAGTAGCATTATGGTGGGAGGCTGGGATAAGGCCTTCCTTTGAACCAACCACCTGGTGTTACTGTTGGAGCCAGATGCTAGTTTGTTCTAATCTCCTGGTGATGCTGTGTTCTCTGAAGTCAGGAGCTATTTGTGCACTCTGAAGAGGGGACTCTCCCATGTATAATAAGAGTAAAGCACTTGACAGATGCAGTGGGAGTCCTCCTTCCTGTGACTCGGGAAAATCCAGGAGTTGTCACTGAGTTTCTTTGATGCTGCAAAAATTGTTTTGTCTGCTGCATGATCAGGACACTTTCACTTACCTACTTCACTGCCAGTTTGTAATAGGCAACAGACCAGAGTGACTTGTTTGCAGTAGAACTAGTCTTATGAAAATCCTGAAATATATATAGAGTCTCATTCCTCCTAGCTCAAATGCTACGTAGAGTGACCATTTGTATTGTGGTTGTGCCTGGTCATCAACCAGGACCCCAGTGTGCGAGGCACTGTACTGATGTAGAACAAAGAGATGGTCCTTGCTGCCAAAGAATTTATAATGTAGTCCTGCAACCGGTTCCAGTGAGTGATGACAGTCGTTGCTGTGGTTAGCTGGCTAGCTCAAACGGAGAAGATCTCTAACCCTAACCCAGTTTAAAAGTACTTGTCTATAGTAATCTCTCTGTCTCGACCCAGAATGAACAGGATGGCATTTAGAGTTGAATCTGCTGCTCCAATGAACTCTACCCCTTCAGCCTTTTTTGGAGGTGCGTGAGAGGGTCAACAGGGGGATTTTTTAGGGTGGCATGATTCCCAATGAATCCATTTCTGACTGGAGAATTCTCACCGTTTAATAACTGAAAGCACAGAGCAGAGACACCACAATCCACCCACTTCTCTGCTCAGATTTCTACACCTCATGTGGGACGTTCATTATGTCTGGCAATGTGTTGAGGGTGACCGTGCCTGTTTGTCTCTCTTGATCCATACCATGTTCATCATGTTGCTGGAGCACAGCATGATGAATCTTCTAAAATAACAGAAGTGCTTATTGTCTCAGAAGAGTGCCCTGACTCGGACACCGTAGGCTGCAAAGGCTGTGTATTTCCCTGCCTTTCTTTAACTTCCTAACTCAGGGAGCATCCCAACAGAAACACCTTTGGCTGTTTTTCAAATGGTATCCTCAGCGGGTGTCTGTTGGGAGTTCTGTTTGGCCAGCAGGACGGTGGCTGTGATGTGAGAGTTGAATGGCAGGGGAAGAGCTTTGTTGTTTGGTCATTGCTTACTTTTCTGTAACACCTCTTATCCCACAGAGTCCTGAAGTGTTTTCACGGGTGGTGTGTATAGAGATGTAGCCTCCACATGGTTGGAAATGGAATAAGCATTCTGCTGCAGCAAAGCCTACTCTGGAGGGATTTTTTAGGAGTTAGAGAGGAAGGGGAGTAACTTGCCCAGCTGGAACTGCATGCAGATGGCAGGTTGGCAGGCAGTAATCGCTGGAGTTGGTGGTGTGTGTGTGAACCTGGGCATAACTCAAACTGGATTCTTTAAAAGTCGCACGTAGTTGATTTGGACTGGTTGCAAGTCCTGTTGGATCTTTCTGTTCTTGGTCCTTGCTGCATTTATTGTGCCGTCACTTGGCCTATGTTCCATCCTAGCCTTCAGAAAACCACTCCTCAGCAATACACCTCAAACCCACTGCTCGCTTAGGGGTGGATTCTGCCACTCTCCTTATGCTGATTAGTGCTAGACATCCCACTGAAATGGGAGGGACTGTTTGTGAATGAAGCAAGGCAGTACTCCATGTAAGAAAGTGTGACAGAGTCTGGGCTTTATAATGAGGATATCTGTACCAGTGTAGATATAGCCCACTTACTCGGGGCGAAGTGTCTGGTGCAAGCCCTGTATTATACCAGTGCAGGGTGTGCTATGCTTGGGGTTTGCACTGTTGTAGCCCTGATGTGACTAGGTGAGCCTAGCTACACCTGCACTAATATCTCCAGTATGCATGTGTCTTTAACCTTCCCTGCACCCCCCCCCCCCGCCTTCCCCCCCCCCCCCACTTCTTTTTTCTTCCTCCCAAGCCATGTTCTCTCAAAGTTCTGCAACCCAACCCACCACCTTTTGGGAAGAACAGGAATGGGTCAGCCTCCAAAATCCCCGTCAGTAGACTTTTTTTTAAGCAGTCCGAATGGGATGATCCCGAACCACATCCCTGGGCCTGAATAGTCCAGAATTTTTTTGATCAGAAACTTGCAGTTCAGGCCGATCTCCTACAAAACCATAATTCCCCCCCACCCACCACCCCCTGCCCCTCCCAACCCTGCAGTTTGTTGTCACTGTGAAACAGTGAGTCACTGGAGACTATTAGTGCTGCCTCCATGTTGCCCTTTACCTGATTTGATCTATTCATTCAGTTTCACAATCCCTCCCCTCCCTCCCTCTCACTTGCTGCCCCCTCTGATTACGTTTCTCGCAAGTTGTTGCTCACAGGTTGTGGCCTCGCTGGCTTGTGTGCTTTTCTCCTACGTCTCAGGAAAGCACTCTTGATTACCTGGTCGGAAGCTTGATGTGCGTTTTATTTTTAGCAAGGTAGGGAAAATAAAATGTGCCAGGAATATTGGATGCACTTGAGAGGCAGGGGTGGTTGTCCCCCTCCCCCAAATGACGTGAGTTCCCTAAGCAGAGGCAGGTTGGGCGGAAGTGATGCCTTGTTGACACAAACTGTTTCAATGCTCAGGCCCAGGTTTGGCTGTGCAGGGAAGGGGAATGAGGGCCTCTGGCAGGTGGCTCCGGTTTAAGCTCAGGCTTTCTCTCTCGCTGTCTGCCTTTGTGCTTTTGGAGAGGGCTTTTGTTCCTATCTGAAAGGACCAAATAGCAGCCCACATCTGTCATTCTAGGAAATCGGCCGTTTGGGCGTGTTTGAATAAATACTCGGCAGATGCCCTGCTTGGCCGAGGGCTGGCTGAGGGATCAGAAACCTGCTGCATCCCACGTGTATCTAAGGGAAGGGCCTGCCTGCAATTTTACCGCCTGGCAGCTGCTGGCTGAAGAGGAGAGCATCCCCGATAGATGTGCTGGCAAGAAGGTGCTCCGCTTCACCCAGCGTAAATGCACGGGAGCAGGCTCTTACGCTGCCAGTCATTTGGAAGATTTCAGAACTGGCAGGAGGCAGCATCCATCAGGGTGGGTTGCTTGCAGTCGCCTTTTCTTTTTTATTCTGGCAGCGCTTAGTGGCCCCGGCTGAAATCCAGGCTCCACTGGGGCAGTCCCTGCGCCAAATAGCTTACAGTCTAAACAGATCGGATGGGAGGGGGAACCAGAGGCCCAGGGAGGGGAAGTGGCTCACTGGAGGTCAGCCAGCCAGTTGGTAGCAAAACTGGGACTAGAACACCAGGGTGGTACCCTATCCATTAGACCACGCTGCCTCTTAGGCAGGTGCGGCAAGTGGGGTGGTGAATGCACTTGCTTTGCAGTCAGTGGCAAGTGATGCTCACCATTCAGGGAAGCCCGGACCCTATGATGTGCAGTGGGGATTCTTTACTAGCACGGTAGGTGTAAGTGGCGCTTCAGAGGCCCCGTGAAAGGAGGCAGAATTATCTTGTGGGCTGGGCATTAGGAAATCAGGTTCTGCAATGAACTCACCCTGGTTCACACACGCTGAGTTTGTGGTAGAGTTCCATCACCTCTGTCTCCCCGTCTCCATCAGTAAAATGGGGATATTTACCTACCGGCTTTACCCACAAGATCAGGAAAGCTAAATCTAGTGTCTTCCTGCAGCCAACTCCTTAATAGGCTTTTGAGCACCTCTGTCCATTTTAAGGCTCAAGGCGGGAAACTTTTAATTGCTAGTTTTATGCAAATACTGCTTTGAATGTATGTCCAGGGTGCTGGAAAGGGCAGAGACTAAGTTTCTTATACAGAGTTGAAGAGTCTTCACCAACCATGGGCGCAGCCAGCTTCTTAAAACAGTGTGTCCTTGGCCCTAAGCTGTCTCCAGTTTTTGCAGGGTACCAGAAGATTGTGCAACCATTGTGACTCAGGGCCGCTTCCTGTTTAAGTGATCATTCGGCCTCCAGGATGCGGACTTCCTTATGAAAGCATTCTCACGCAACAGCTGCATTTCTCTCTGTCCACTTTGGGTTTCCCTTCTCCACTGCCTCATTGTGAAATTGTCTACTAGCTCTGCGCTGTGGTGACAGGTGACAAGATTCTTAACTGTATGATATTGCGGTCAGTGTCTGGAGCTTTCTGAAGCAGTATTGCTATAAAAATGTAGAACCGCAAGCCCCATTTGCCATACGTAATCAGAGGGGCTAGATTTTTTTAAATTAATGGAATAGTGATCTTCAGTATTCCTACCTCTCGGACAGTGGACTATACAAGATGCTTTTGAGAAAGGTGCAAGGAACTCCACCTTGGACAACGGTGGAATAATTTCCCTGCGCAGGAAATGAGTTCTACAGGTTGTCTACAGTGGGTATAAAGTACCAACTTGTTAGTTCTCAGTTTCACGGAAGGTCTCCTTATTCTTGTGTTATATGGGAAGGTGAATAGAAGCATCCACATGAGATCATCCTGTTCATTGCTTTGTATACTGCTGTCATGTCCGCTCTGATTCATCTCCTCACTAAGTTATAAACAATCCCATTCTTTTCAATCTCTTCTCTTATGGAGATCTCACTATGCCTCTAATCACTCTTTGAACTACCCTTGCTGTTCCTACATCCTTGAGAGATAGACCAAAGCTGAACAATGTTCCATGTAAGGATATACCTCAGGGGTCGGGTGACCAGATGTCCTGTTTTTAAAGGGACAGTCCCATTTTTGGGAACCTTTTCTTACATAGGTGCCTCTCTCCCCTGCTGTCCCATTTTTTTCCCAGTTGCTCTGATGTAAATATTATTTATATTACAGGAGGGTGGGGGAGGGCTGTTTTGCCACAAACTGTACATTCCTTGCACCAAGAGATCAGAGAGAGAGAAGGTGGGCAGGGAAACAGAGGCACCAAGAGGTGAAATGACAGCGGGTCAGTGGTGGAGCTGGAAATTGAACCAAGGGGACCTGGTGCCCAGTCAAATGCATTAGCAGTGTTCTTCATCCTATTCCGTATGTAAGCTAGCATTTTAGGGCTGGGTTTTCCTGACTGCTGCTGCACGTTGAGATGGTTTTCGTCTGTCTATCCACAGTGACACCCAGGGCATTCTCTTGAGTGGTTACAATTCATTTAGAACCCAAGAATGTGGCTGAGTGATTCAAATTCTTCCTTCCAATGTGTGAGCGTTTGCATTTGTCAACACCACGTCCTGTGCTGTCCTGCTGCCCATGGTCTAAGGTAGGCTGAGAATTGGCTGTTCCTGAATAACTTTAAGGCTGTGGCTACACTGGCACTTTACAGCGCTGCAGCTTCTCCGCTAATCTCCTCGTGGAGGTGGAGTAGCAGGAGCGCCGGGAGAGCTCTCTCCCAGCCCTCGGTGCTGATCCCCTCGTGGAGGTGGAGTAGCAGGAGCGCCGGGAGAGCTCTCTCCCAGCCCTCAGCGCTGATCCCCTCGTGGAGGTGGAGTAGCAGGAGTGCCGGGAGAGCTCTCTCCCAGCCCTGGCGCGCGACCACACGCATTTCAAAGCGCTGCCGCGGGAGCGCTCTCGCAGCAGAAGCGCTTTGCAGTTTCGAGTGTAGCCATGCCCTATGTGTAGACGCTCTTACTCCAGAATAACGGTGCCTTGTCCCTGCTGGCAGTAATCCAGTAGATTAACTCCATGTGTAGATAAGCCATGAGATGCCTCTGAAGTTCCTCACGGTCTTGTAAAGCCTTGACTAACCTAAATAACTTCTTATCGGCAAAGTTTTGCCACTTCACTGTTTACCCTGTGATACAAAACAAATGAATACAGAGTGTGACCTTTTCTCTAAAGCAACACCAGAGTGATGAAACTGCTGACTAACCGACCTGGAACTTGCCTCATTCACAATCTGTGAAAACTCAGACAAAGGACTTATCAGGTTCCCCGTCAGTCTTCTTTTCTCAGAACTAACCAGGCCCAGTGTTTTTAAACCTTTCCTCATAGGTCACATTTTCTAAGCCTTTGGTAATTTTTGTAGCTCTCCTCTGGACTCTCTTCAGTTTGTCCACATCAAAACTGTGGTGTCCAAATCTGGAAACAGTTCTGCAGCTGAGTCCTCGCCAGTGCTGAGTAGAGCCGCACAATTACCTCCCATGTCTTACATACAACACTCCTCTTAATATTGATCCTTTTTTCAACTGCATCACATTGTTGAGTCATATTTCGGCTTGGCAGAATTTGATTGATGATTTGTAATTTTGCTGGTTAATATCAATGTTTGTTTTTAAAAGTCTTTAAAATTTTTTTTTTAATTTTTAATTGTGGGAAATTATGAGGGGTCAAACTATGGGGGTCAGACAATTGTTGTTTAATGACAGTAGATGCTGAGATTCAAAAAGTCAAAGCTTTACAACTGTTAGAACACAAATTGTCACCATCACACTTCAAAATACACAAAGTAAATATTGTTAAATGAAAAAAGAACAGGAGGACTTGTGGCACCTTAGAGACTAACCAATTTATCTGAGCATAAGCTTTCGTGCTCAAATAAATTGGTTAGTCTCTAAGGTGCCACAGGTCCTCCTGTTCTTTTTGTGAATATAGACTAACACGGCGGCTGCTCTGAAACCTGTCATCGTTAAATGAGACTCTAAAAACTCCAGCAGCATTTTTTCTTACCTCACCTGTCTGAACATTTCAGTGATTACTGATGGAAATATTTTTTGCCACTTTTTGTGTGTACAGTGATATTGACATTTAATGACACTTACCAATAAAAATCAAATCCTTTTAAGCCTATTCAAATTCAGTTTGTGATCCACTGTAACTTCCAGATCTTTTTCAGCAGTACTACTGCTGAGCCAGTTATTCTGGGCAGTGTTGTAGCCATGTTGGTTACAAGGTATGAGAGCGACAAGATAGGTAAGAAAATATATAATATAGTACAATATAATATAATATAATCTAAATATGCCAGTTATTCACCATTTGGTGGTGGTTGTTTGCACTTGTCTTTATTGATTTTCATCATGTTAGTTTCAGACCAATTCTCCAATTTGTCAAGGACGTTGTGAATTCTAATCCTGCCCTCCAAAGTGCTAGCATGGTGTGGGAGGGCGCATATTTTATAGGCGTACTCTCCACTCCACTTTCCAAACCATTCATGAAAATATTGAATGGTACCAGATGCAGGGCTGGCCCTTGTAGAACCTTGCTAGATACAGCCTCCCAGTTTGACAGTGAACAATTGATAACTACTCTGAGTACAGTCTTTCACCCAGTTTTTCACCCATCTTACAGTCAGTTCATCTAGACCAGTGATATTCAGATTGAGGCTTTGGAGCTGCAAGTGGCTTCTTAATATGTCTCCTGCAGCTCTTTACAGCATATGATATTAAAACACGGTGTGATTTGAATTATTAACCAGTCAAAGCTATTCACCAATCGGGATGCTTTTCCTATGTAATTAACCAATTATAGAATACTTGGTCAGTCATCTTGCTGTGAGAATAAAATATAAATAAATACGAAATGAAACAATCAATTCACACTGCTGTGGCTCTTCAGCATAATGCTGATCGCTAATTTGGCTCCTGTGCCACTGAGGTCTGAACTAGACCACACTTCACTAGTTTCCCACATGATATTCTCATAAGCCATGTGTCTCAAGCCTTACTAAAATCAAGATATATCATGTCTACTACTTCTCGCTATCCAGTAGGCCAGTCATGCTGTCAAAGAAGGAAATTAGGTTGGTTTAACATGATTTGTTCTTGCCAAATCCATGTCGGCTATTTAACCTCTAGGAGCTTACGAACTGATTGTTTAATTTATTCAAGTATTTTTCCTAGTATCAGAGTTAGGCTGGCCGACCTATAATTTCCCAGGCCCTCTTCGTTCTCCCTTTTAAAGATAGGTACTATGTTGGCCCTTCTCTGGTCCTCTGGAACCTCACCTATCCTCTGACTTCTCAATAATAATTGCTGAGGTTCAGAGATGCTTCAGCTAGTTGATTAAATAACATGAATACTTCTAACTTACCTAAATATACTTTAACCTCTTCTTGTCCTCTGAGGGCTTGTGTTCCTTTCTCCCTTGTTGTTAATATTAATTACGTTGAGTGTCTGGTCACCATTAAATTTCAGTGAAGACTGAAGCAAAATAGGCATTAAACACCTCAGTCTTTTTAATGTGTCTGTTATTAGCTTGCCTTGCCTCCGAGTAGAGGACCTACACTTTCCTTTGTCTTTCTCTCACTCCTAATGTATTTAAAGATTCTCTTCTTACTGCCTTTTGTGTTCCTTGCTATTTGTAACTCATTTTGTGCTGTAGCCTTTCTGATTTTGTCCCACCTGCTCATGATATTCTTTTGTACTCCTCCTTTGCAATTTGTCCATGTGTCCACTTTTTGTAGGAATCCTTTTTTATTTTCAGGTCATTAAAGAACTCCTGATGGAGCCATATTGACCTCTTACTATTCTTCCTAGCTGTCCTTCGCATTGGGATAGTTTGCTGTTGTGCCTTTAATATTATCTTCTTGAGAAACTGTCTGCTCTCCTGAACTCCTTTTAGCACTCTGATTTTTCTTCCTCTAGGGCCTTACCTACCAGTTTTCCAAAGCTGTTACTTTACTTTTTGGATTTCCATTTTCCGTATTCTGCTACTCTCACTCCTTCCTTTCCATTGAATAATGAAATCTCTGATTTTATGACCATTTTCACCTGAATTGCCTTCCACCTCGGGGTTCACAACCAATTCCTCCGTGTTGGTCAGAATCAAGTCGAAAATGGCTGTTACCATGGTTACTGTCTAACTGTCTGAAACAAAAAGTTGGCTCCAGTACAGTCCAAGTACGTGTCTTGATATTTGCCATATTACTTTTCCAACAGATGTCTGGGTAGTGCAAGTCCCCCATTATTACCAGCTCTTGTGTTTTGGATATTTCTGTTATTTGTTCTAGAAATGTCTCGTCCATCTCCTTCCCCTCATTTGTTGGTCTATAGTAGACCCTGCCATGACATCTCCACTGATTTTTTCCCCCCCACCCCCCCATTTATTTTCTCCCACAGACTTTAAACTGGTTTGCCTTTCATCACCCTTGGACCTCAGAACAAACGGATATATTCTTGATGTATAATGCAACACCTCCCTTTTTTTCCTTTCTGTCTTTCCTGAACGAGCCATACCCCTCTATACCAATATTCCAATTAGGAGATTTATCACCCTTCTCCCCCCCCCACCCCCCCTCCAGTGTCTGTTATGCCAGTTAAGTCATAATTTAGCTTATTTACTAATACTTCCAGTTCTTCCTGGAATAAGGTGTGATAGTTGTTTCCAAAGCTGCATATTTAGCCATCCCTGCCTAGCCATCAAGCATGTGCTTAAGTTTAAATGCATGAGTAGGTCCATTGACTTGAGTGACTTCATGTGGTTCAGTGTTTGCTGGATCAGGTCAGAGGGCTGAGTACTTGCTCTCTTCATTTCGAATATATATCAGAGCCTACATCTTAAACCCAATATTCCAATTGTGGACATTCTGGAACCATCTGGAGGTGCCCCCTCTTCCCTGCTGTGCAATGCAACACTCTGTATATGCATTCCAAAATCCCATGGGCCTATATTTTGGTGTGCATGTCCATCAATTGCTTTCTGTGTATCTCCCTCGCACGGAATACCTTCACTTCAGAACATTCCCCCTCAGATGTAGTTGCTTGGTTTTCCTCTCTGGCCTTCATTTCCTGCCTGTATTTGTAACCTCTCTTGGGCTCCCTTTATGCATTATTTTCACCATTCTCCCTGACATTTGCATCTCCTCAGTGAATTTCATTAGTGTCCAGTTGGCGCTCTCTTCCGGATCATTAACAAAGCTGTCCCACATGGCCTGTGCTCACATCCATCCCTTTGGCTCCCTGCTAGACTCATTTCTCCCCATCCCTTTCCCTGCAACTCTGTGTGCTGCAGTTCCGTGGTTGGTCACCATCAGCCAGTTTGGAACTCCGTATAGCAGAACTCAGATTATGCCCAAGTCATTTGAATACGCCTCTCAATTATCATGTCGGGAAATCTCTTTGATTTCCTCTCCCGGCTGAGTCCTCAGCTGAAGAGCAAACATGGGAGTCTCCACACTAGTCTTTACTAATGTGTAAAGTATGTTAATTGGCAATTGGTTAACTTGAGGTAAAGTCTAGCGAAGGCAAGCCTTTGAGGCCTTGTCTTCACTATGAAAAAAGGTGTGTTCTTACCTCATTTTAGCAACTATGAGGTAAAATCCAAGTGAATACAGGCAGTTTGCAGTTCTCACATGTTAGCAGGTCTAGGTCAACCTTTGCCTCCCCCCGCCCCCGCTGAGATTCAGCAGGAAGCCAGAGTGTTAGGTAGGCAATCAGGAGCAAGGTAGCAAATCAGAGGCTTGTTCTGTTCCCAGGTTGGACAAGAAATGCCTGCCCCTCAGTTGCCAGTGCTGTGAATGGAAGGCGTAAAACCCTCCAGAAATCTGGGGATGTCTTAAAGTGTCCAGAATGTGATTGACGCCTCCCCCATGCCCCGCCAAATACCAACACCTTTCACTACACCAGCCTTCACAGCCCTCTGCCCCTCAGACCCAGTTTGTCCCAGGGCCTCCATTGCAACCTGTATTTGCAATGGGTCTTAACCTCACACCCAGTCTGCCCCTCGCCTAGCAACGTGTTCACAGTGAAATTGTGACTGTCAGTGGCATTTCACTTGTCAACTCTCCAGTCAGGGTCTTTTCGTTCCCGCATGTGTGTGTAAAGTGGACCTTAGGACAGATTTCCCTTCTGCTTGGCTGATCCGCTTCTCTGTGCAAATCATGTGTGCTGTTCTTGGGGGATGGGGCATGGGATCAGTGTAACCTATGAATGGGTTGCTGCGGGGTGGGGGGGGAGGGAGAGAGAGAATTTTGGAGCATCAAAGTTTGTGGAATTGGTGGAAACTTCCTGGATGAGTCCTGGCGTGATTCATGGCAAATCACAGCCTGAGGAGGAGGTGAGACTGAGTCAGTGCAGTGGTGTCTGAGTACGTACACTTAATTTCCTAATACTGTTGTGTGTAATCCCAGCTGCCTGTCTTCTCTGGTATCCTTCCCACCTGCCTAGATTTCAGTGCAAAGAGAATTGCAAAGGCTTCAGCCTGTGCCTGAAATGCACGGTGGAGGTCTGGTGAGAAGGGGCCAGGTGGGATCTGCACTGTTCTTGTAGGGACACTGGCTTTTAAGAACCCTGCTCAAAATCTGGTTGTCGGGTAAGTGCCGAGCTAATGCAGGACACCCCTTCTGGGCGCCATGTTCATAGCTGGGAGTTGGGGAGGGGGCTGATACTTTTCTGTCACAACCGTCTGGGCAGACCCAGATCGCGTTGCTGTTCTGTGAAGTACAGGAGGGACTGTGATGGTCATTGGTAATAAGTGATGCGGGAGGCACGCAGACAGACTAGCAGGAGAAAAGATCTCTGCTGAGCATGCTGAGAGGCCAGGGTGGCATGTGGAGAGGCCTGTATTTTGTCTAGTAGCAGTCTGGCCCAGCCTGAATGCGGAGCTCCAGGTGTAACACCAGACTGGATCCCTCCTGGAATCTTACGCTCTGTCTCCAGTCCCGCTCATCATTCTAAACATGGCCAACTGGAAGGAACTGGAGCAACTGGCTAGGTGTGATGTGTGGGCTTCTCAGCTACCTCTGCAAGAGAGCCAGGGTTGGCCTCTGATTAGATTTTTGCAAAGGTGCAGTGAACCAACAGCTCCTTTTGGAATCACGGGCGCTGCGAGCACTCGGCCCCTTTGGAAACCAGGCTCTGAAGCTCCCATTGCCAAGCGGCCCGCTAAATAAATGTGGTTGGGAAGGCTGAGCTGTTCAGTGGTCTCAAAGCTCAGACAATGGCGCTTATTTAAGCGTCCAGCATCTAGCTTGAGGGTTTCAGTGAAGCTAGCAAGTATGTTTAGCTTGGTGTGCAACTAATTTCTTTCATGCTGCCTAATGGCTCCTGAGGGATCTAAACTGAGCCAATAAAGAGACAGTATCAGCAAAAGCCATCTGCTTCACACTGTGTGTGTGTGTGTGTGTTTTTGTGTGACAATGACAGGTAAGCCATTGCTTTACTCTACCACCTAATGCTGACAAAGGATGCACTTCTCCATCCCCATCTTTCGTTCTTTCCAGAAGTACATATCTTCTAGATGAGGAAGAGGATGGCTTAGTGGTTAAGGCACTGGACTGAGACTCAGGAGTTGGGGGCTTGGTTCCCAGCTCCGCTACTGATTCCTTGCGTGACCATGGACAAGTGACTTAAATTTTTTCTGTCTCAAGTTCCCCGTCTGTAAAGTGGGGATAATGATAGAGAGGTTGTGAAGATACATTCATTCATGCCTGGGAGGTACTCAAATGCTGCAGCACTGGGGTTGTATACCTAGATAGAAGCCAGGAACCTAATTTGTTTTTGATTAAGTGGTGTAGGAATCTGCATTATATTAGAGATGAACATGATGAGAAAATTCCTGTAAGGATGGTGAATTTCAAGGCACTCATCTTTCGCTGGGATGATGTCTTTCGCTGTCTGCTTTTATCCCACAGACTCCTCCTTTTAAAGAGCACATCTCTTGTCATCCTTTGCTGCCACTTTTTTCCCCATTGCTGTCCAATATTTCATTCCCCACCCATGTATCTGGCACAATTTTAGCATAATCAAAATAGCTGCATTTTTTTCTCCTTTGAACACTGCTGGGATGAGATGCATCTGGTGAGATGGGCTGAATAATTTTGCAGCCTCTTCCCTACTCATTGTGTCTAATTAGGAGCCTATTGCTGGAAGTCCGTATAGGAGCTGGAGTGAAGTTAGCACAGGGACTTCCCCACTTGCATCCTTTGAGGCTGCTAGTTGGCCAAGAAGCGTTATTTGTGCTAGCAGTGGTTTGAGGCCAAACCCCTGAGGGATTCTTGTGGATCTCCTAAAATAGAACCATTTTTGAGGAGGATGGGCTTCCTGGCTTGCTTCTCTTTAAACTAGCTGTTGCCACACCGGTTGACCTACCAGGAAGTCCTTCAAGCTCCCACTCCCCAGCTCTCCTCCCACCCCAGATTTGAAGATGCCTTCAAAGATGATGCAGGATAGAAAACAAAATGAATATTCTTGATGTGAGGAGTGCATGAGTGTCTCTTCCGTAGTGTCTTCTATGTAATGGGTATAAGTTACTGAAACTGTGGGTTTTGCTTAGAGACCTTTGCAGTTTTCAAGTGTATTTCAGCAAACACTTGTTTCTGTCCATCTGTCTCTATTTTCTTTCCTACTTTTGTTTTTAAACCTTCTTCAAAATATTTTGTGTATACATAAAAGCATCTTCACTTTGCTAATCAGCCTCCTCCTCCTTCCCCGGTTGACTGCTTCAGTGGGGCCGCAATCCAGAGTTTTACAAGGGAGTTTTGCTTCCCTGGTGTGACTAAACTGCAGCATGGAACACTAGCCTTGGACGTCTCTGATGGTATGTGGCAAGGTGACCAGCAAGATATTTGTATGTCTTTTATACCTTAGATGCTTTCCTGCAATGGTAGAAAAGGAAAAATAGAGTAAAAAATGAGGGTGTTGTCTAACTGGGTCTTGGATATTGGATATTTATGGAGGCAATAGGTTGTAAGTAGTCTCGCAAAACACAAGCATGGAAGTCCACACATTTAGTTGAAGGCCTTGATTTAAATTTTGTTTGGTCCCAAAGTATGACCTGACCTTCAGCTTTTATTTTTAAAATGGAACTTCAGAGGTGCATTTATGAGAACGAGAGTGCTGTGCTGTTTCTTTTGATACAAAGCTGAATGTTGCAAACAGGAATGCAAAAAAACAGGTTTACCCCTTTTGACTCCAGTGAGGTTCAATGGGACATGGGCATTTGGGGGGAAGGATGGATCAGGAAAAACGAATGTTGTGCTAAAAATAAAAAAAATAAAATAACAGTCCTTCCTAAATCGGGACATTCCGTACTATACTGAAAAAAATCCCACCCCTCCTGAAGGAGCAAACACCAGCTGTCCAGCACCTCCACTAGCAAACCAGTATGATTTTGGAGCCATTCACAAATAAGTTCCTGATTTCCTCTTCCAGCCAAGGGCTTTCTCTAAACCATGATGTTCATGAAGAAACTGGTGACCCTCCTGTCTTTTCTCAGACCATTGTGGCTGTAGAATGATTGTATTTCCAGCCTCTGCTCTGCAGCACTGCCCTTGTCCTCTATCAAGGAGATGCTTTCATAACTCCAGGATCCAATTACTGCACGTCATGCCTGCCTTTCTGGTATGGCTTCAAGGTTGTTCGACAGTAACTTCTTATATCAGAGTTTAGGGAAACTTGCTGGTCCGGCTTTGTGCAGCTTGCTCTAAGAGGATGGGAGTGAATGCCTGTTCCAAATCCTATTGCTAGCTTCAGAGGAATGTTCCAGACTGGAACATGATTGACTTTCATTGTCCAGGTCGGACATTGTAAATGTATGGCATGGAAGGTGCAGTGCTGGTATCTACCAGTCCCTTCCTGTAAAGAGGATCGTGGCTCCTGGCCCTGGAATTCACCTACCTCGATAGCAAGTGAATGTCAAATGCCACTCTGGATAGCTGGACAGTCACCTGCCTTTTTGCTCATACTGAAGAGACTCCCACACCTGATGTTAAAGCTCTTGGGAGTCTTCCCCTGCCAAATTTCCCCATCTGTGACCAAGAAGAATTAATAATTTTATTAAGATGATGATCAAAATAAAAAAAAGGGCACGAGTTTAAGCATAGAAGTTTCTGGTTATCAGGGAATAACGTACAGATTATCAAGGGATGTGAAGTTCGGTTTAGGATCGGGTGGCGTAAGGGATACATAATCTGCAATATCCCCAATTGGGGGTAAAAGGTTAACGGGTCAAAGTACAGACATTGAGATATGAGGGTATGTTGTTCATATAATGCCCATGTTCAGGTGTGGAGTATAATGAGTGGATACGATGATGAGGATGGATTTACCCTCATTTGGTGAGATTTAATGTTCAGTGAGTTTATGGTTCCAGTTCATTTGGTCCAATGGAAAAAGTCTCTCAGTCCCTTTCTCATAGTTGATGCACGATGTTGTTCCGGCTCACACTTCCTGGTACTGTCAGTGGCCGGTGATGTGTTCGATGTAGATGTCCCTGAACCATCGGATGGTGTCCGAGACCAGGACGCGCCGCATGAGCCGTGCATAGCGTCGACCGATCCCACAGGTCCGCAGCACTACCCTTCCCCCCACCCCCTTTTGAGCCTCCGATGAAAGGCTCTGAGTAAGAGCCTATGCAGCTCTGAACCTTGCTCCTCAAGCATTCACTCACAAAGTCTCCTTGTGAAGTAGGCAACATCCCCATTTTACAGATGAATAAACCAAGGGTTGGAGAGGTGAAGTGACTTACTAAAGGCTATGGTGGTTTTAGAAATCTGGAGCTTGGCTCCAAGCTGTACTACAACCCAGTGGATCATATGACCTCGCCTCCAGTTATACCAGGTGGTGTGGGCGTCTGTCTCTTAATGTTGGAGGCCTCGCTCTCTGCCTAATTGTCCGAGGATATGAGTAAATTAAAGCTCTAGCTAGGGATGCTCTAGCAGTAGCCAGCTTATGTTTTTAGCTCGGGGGGTCCCTAGTTCGGTCCCCCACGTGTCTGCCAAGGTGGCAGCCATCATACTGGCGTTGCCAAGAAAACTTGGAAGGGGTGGGGGAGAGAGAGTTGAGGAAGGAAGAGCGATAAATTATCTGTTAATGTTTTTTTTTATTTTTGCCCTGGGTGCGGAGGGTTTGGTTGTCTTCCTGAGACTTATTGTACCTTTCATCTTATCTGATGCCCTTTGATATAGCCTGGCAAGGGCCTCTTGTCAAGTGATTCTAAAACCTCCTAGGATTTGCTTTGTCATTGCTGCTTCCTGCTTTTGGGGGTTTTGCTCAGCAGACAGCTCTGTGGGCAGTCGGCTTTCCCCAATAGTTTTGGGAGCTGCAACCTGTCAGGCCTGTCAGCTTCTCAATGAACTTTTCCTGCTGTTTTCCAGTGTAGAGACACTGTGTGTACGCGCGCGCAGGAATTTGAATTCCCCAGCTTTTGGAGGAGCACATTCTGTGTCCTTCCGCAGCCCCAAGGCCGGAGGATTTCGCTCTCCTCACCAGGGCCCCGAGGCTGGAGGAGTTCTGTGTCCCTGCTGATTATTGGGGGGCCCTGTGCCCATGCTTTCCCCCCTGGAGTATGCCCCTGTGTGTGTATATCTGATTGTCTGAAGTTCGGTGACTGTCTTGTTCTCTGATGATTTATAGATTTCTCTGGGGCTGTTTGTCACTGCAGCACTCCCTGTTTGTGGGCTCTTTTTAAAAACTGGATGTGCCTCTGTTGTAAACACTAGCCATAAAAATACTTCCTGCATCCAGTAAATTGGATCAGTCTTCTGTACCTTGGAGGTCATTTTTGGAACAACTTGTTCTGCATATTCCAACTATCTTTCTTACTCACTATTTCCCACTGTTGAATCTCATGCCGATTGGAGTAAAGCAGAAGTGAGTAAAAGCAATTCATGCTTCAGAGACCATTAAACTGAGCTTAGGGAAGGGAATCGGGAGATGGTGGGAGCGCTCCAGCGTTTGTGAGTTGATTTGAAAAAGGAGGAGAGAGCAGCTGAATTCTGCCAAACATTGCTTCCTTCATTCAAACAAAGGTTTGAAATGCAAGAGAGAGGAGGTTGTTCTGTGCTACTGTGCGCATGGGGCATAAAGACCCCCATTGCTGAGACAGTATACTGAGTGCTGATGCTTAGTGCATGCCATCAAGACCAATTCCATGTGCTGTGCTGCTTGTCTCTAGTCTTATCTCAGCCCTGGGGAGTCAGCAAACTAGAATGTGTTCCCCATGTGTTGTCATCCTTGCTGATGGGCAGGGCAGGCTGGAGTCCTTGCTAACTTAAATACCGTGGGGATATTATGAAGATGATCGAGATCCCCTTGGATTCCCCGGTTATCGCTTCCCACTTGACGTATCAGGAGTGTGATCTTAGCAAAGCCCTAGTTTAGAAAGGGAACCAGAGATGACAGAGGTGGAAAAAGCTGAAGTGAAAATAACTGCTTCCTGTAGGGTTTTTACTGCAAATTGTCAGTTTTCATATTGGTTATCTTCCTCTTTGCTATTCCTCTACTCCTCTTTCCCCAAACTCTGAGTTAGGAAAGTTACTCCTCACACCAGCTGTTCTCTTCAAAGTTGTATTTAGAAGGCTTGTATCTTGGTCGCAAACCCTCCTGCAACCTAAAGCATCCTAACCCTGGAGGTGAGCAGTTCCTGTGGTCGGTGGGTGCTGCTGAAACACAGGAGTGGGCAGTGATCAGTTAACCCTTTCTGTACCCTGACCTAACACAAAGGGTTCGCCTCCCCCCAGCCTGCTCAAGGTCAAACAGGAAGTACAAATATTGCCCCAGCTGTAGGCTGCAAATTAAGGACATGGGGGGGTGCTTCCTAATCAACACACCTGAACACACCAGACACCGTGTCCAAGTGATCAGAACATGCTGTGGACGACAGCAAAATATTTTTGATTCACACTGATACAGCAGCATAAATAGTGACGAGGGAGCAATGGATAAGGCACCGGGCTAGAACTTGGAAGACCTGGGTTCAAGTCACAGCTCTGCCTTACTGACCTGTAGGGTGACCTGTAGCAAGCTATTTTGCCAAGTGGTATTTTTATAAAATGCGTTGATACAAGTATGTATATATAAAAGCTCTGTACCTGCTAGGGGGTGATGGTTTTATTAATTGCACCAAGCCTGCACCCAAGGATTTCAAAATACTTAAGATTGTGAATGATTTTAATCGTCTGAGTGTAGGGTATTATGATCCCTGTTTGTTAATGTAAGGGGAAACTGATCCCCCCAGCAATTAGTGGAACTCCTCCTGCCATGTACTGAGCTGGGGATGGAACCCAGTGTGACGTGTCATTCCATATTCTTTATGAAAATATGGACTGTAAAAGAGTTTAGTCTTCCCGTGAACTTGTGGGTCAGCCTGTGAAGAATGGCTACGAGGGTCCTACAGAGTCAGGTGGTCTTGTCACCTGATACTGAAACATTACCTGGGACTTCTTGTAACATTCCACTGTAAGGGAAGGGGGTTCAAACTAGGAAACAAAGGGCTCCTGCCTTATGCAAATCCTATTTAACGGTAGGGAGTGAGGTAATCCTGGTGTCAGTTCTCCCCTGCTACTGCTGGAAACAACGAAGACTGAACTGGGGGAAAGAACTGAACCCAGGCTGGAAGGGCATCTGGCCTGTGAAGAAGATTTAGAACCACATTTAGGTTGAGAACTCTCACGTAACCAGTTTCTTTAGTGTATTAAGCTTAGTTTGCATGCTGTGTTTTATTTTCTTAGTAATCTGCCTTGTTCTGTCTGCTACCTCCTTCACTACTTAAAATAAACCTGTTATAGTTAATACATTTATTTCTGGTTTATAATATAACCCAGTTTATATGATTTTTAACTGCAGGGGTTGGGAATTTGTGCATACCCTCTTCCACATTGAGGGAAGAGGTCAATATAATACATCTTTGGATCTGCACTCCAAGGGAGGTGGACATCTGTGTGCTGGAGCAAGTCCCTTAAACCGAGTATTCCCAGAGAGGTGTGTGAGTGAGTTGGTTAGTTAGTTAAGGTTTTAAGAGCCTGGCTTAGCAAGACCGGTAAAAGGGGGCCCATGCTGGCAGAACAGGTAGACTCAGTGGTATCTCAGCACATCAAGTGACTTCCCAAAGAGTCCAACCCGTCACACCCAGATCTCCTGACTCCCAGCCCTGCCTCTTGTGGAAAAATCATCCTGTAGAATGTAACATATCTACAGGCTTCTTTGCAGTGTCATTGTAACCATGTTGCTCCCAGGATATTCGAGAGACAAGGTGGGTTAGGGAATATCTTTTATTGGAGCAGCTTTTGTTGGTGAAAGAGACAAGCTTTTGAGCTACCCAGAGCTCTTCTTCAGACCTGTAAGCTCAAAAGCTCATCTCTTTCACCTGCAGAAGTTGGTCCAATAAAAAATATTACCTCACCCACCTTGCATTCTAAAAGGTTGTTGAAACATCCGATGGAAACTAATCATTGGATCCGCTCTGTAGAATTTTGTAAAATAACTAAAAATAGAAGGGATCTAATTCTTGCTCAAATCCTATAGGTTTGCAGCGTAATCTCCATAGAAACCCACTGGCTTCATCCGCTTAAATGCCACAGGACTTTACAATAAGATGTACTTTAACTACAAGACTACCCTTCCTTTCTGCACTTGGGTTGCACCCCTACCCGCCAATGTAGAACAAAGATAGAAATGCTTTTATGTCTCTCCATCCCTGGGTGTTACACTTGCTCTGTCTTTTTCCCTTTACCCAGGCTGTAAAACACACACCACTGGTAAAAGGAGAGTGGGGCAATGGCATATCATGCTTCTCTCCTCTTCTCCCATCCCCCTATCCTCACGATCTATTATTAATTTATCTTTGCATTCTAGTAGAATCTGAGGCCCCAGCTGAGATCGGGGCCCTGTTGTGCTAGGGGCCGTGTACAGACCTGGTGAGACAGTCCCTTCCCTGAAGATCTTACAGTATAAATAGATAAGAGGGTCAAAGAGGGGCACAGAGAGGGGAAGTGAATTGCCCATGGTCACACAGTAGGCCATCTCTGGGAACTGAACCATCTCTGGGAGCTGAACCCAGATTGGCCATTATCTTTGAAAACTCGTGGCGAACGGGGGAAGTCCCAGATGACTGGAAAAAGGCTAATGTAGTGCCAATCTTTAAAAAAGGGAAGAAGGAGGATCCTGGGAACTACAGGCCAGTCAGCCTCACCTCAGTCCCCGGAAAAATCATGGAGCAGGTCCTCAAAGAATCAATCCTGAAGCACTTACACGAGAGGAAAGTGATCAGGAACAGTCAGCATGGATTCACCAAGGGAAGGTCATGCCTGACTAATCTAATCGCCTTCTATGATGAGATTACTGTTTCTGTGGATGAAGGGAAAGCAGTGGGTGTATTGTTTCTTGACTTCAGCAAAGCTTTTGACACGGTCTCCCACAGTATTCTTGTCAGCAAGTTAAAGAAGTATGGGCTGGATGAATGCACTATAAGGTGGGTAGAAAGTTGGCTAGATTGTTGGGCTCAATGGGTAGTGATCAATGGCTCCATGTCTAGTTGGCAGCCGGTGTCAAGTGGAGTGCCCCAGGGGTCGGTCCTGGGGCCGGTTTTGTTCAATATCTTCATAAATGATCTGGAGGATGGTGTGGATTGCACTCTCAGCAAATTTGCGGATGATACTAAACTAGGAGGAGTGGTAGATACGCTGGAGGGCAGGGGTAGGATACAGAGGGACCTAGACAAATTGGAGGATTAGGCCAAAAGAAATCTGATGACGTTCAACAAGGATAAGTGCAGGGCCCTGCACTTAGGACGGAAGAACCCAATGCACAGCTACAGACTAGGGACCGAATAGCTCGGCAGCAGTTCTGCGGAAAAGGACCTAGGGGTGACAGTGGATGAGAAGCTGGATATGAGTCAGCAGTGTGCCCTTGTTGCCAAGAAGGCCAATGGCATTTTGGGATGTATAAGTAGGGGCATAGCGAGCAGATCGAGGGACGTGATCGTTCCCCTCTATTCAACATTGGTGAGGCCTCATCTGGAGTACTGTGTCCAGTTTTGGGCCCCACACGACAAGAAGGATGTGGATAAATTGGAGAGAGTCCAGCGAAGGGCAACAAAAATGATTAGGGGTCTGGAACACATGACTTACGAGGAGAGGCTGAGTGAACTGGGATTGTTTAGTCTTCAGAAGAGAAGAATGAGGGGGGATTTGATAGCTGCTTTCAACTACCTGAGAGGTGGTTCCAGAGAAGATGGTTCTAGACTATTCTCAGTGGTAGAAGAGGACAGAACAAGGAGTAATGGTCTCAAGTTGCAGTGAGGGAGGTTTAGGTTGGATATTAGGAAAAACTTTTTCACTAGGAGGGTGGTGAAACACTGGAATGCGTTACCTAGGGAGGTGGTGGAATCTCCTTCCTTAGAAGTTTTTAAGGTCAGGCTTGACAAAGCCCTGGCTGGGATGATTTAATTGGGGATTGGTCCTGCTTTGAGCAGGGGGTTGGACTAGATGACCTCCTGAGGTCCCTTCCAACCCTGATATTCTATGATTCTATCTCCTGACTCCTAGTCCAGTGCCCTACCTACCAGAGCAGTGATATTCAGACTGAGGCTTGAGAGCTGCAAGTGGGTCTTTAATATGTCTCCTGTGGCTCTTTGCAGCACCTGATATTAAGACAATGTGTGAGTTAGTTATTAACCAATCAGGATGCTTTTACAAGGTTATTAACCCATTGTAGAATACTTGATCAGTCATTTTGCTGTGAGAGATATATGTCAATGGTAAATGAAACCATGAGTTCACATTACTGAGGCTCTTTTGGATAATGTCGATCGTTAATCTGGCAGCTGAACCACTGAGGTTTATTACCCTCTTTCTCTCTCCTCTCCCTCCACCCCTTCCCTCCCCCCCCTCCTCAGATAGTCTTGTCAACTGCTGGAAATGGCCCACTTTGATTATCACTACAAAAGGTCACCGTCCGTCTCCCCCCTCTCCCCACTCTCCTGCTTGTAATAGCTCATCTTACCTGATCGCTCTCGTTACAGTGTGTATGGTAACACCCACTGTTTCATGTTCTCTGTGCATATAAATCTCCCCACTGTATTTTCCACTGAATGCATCCAATGGAGTGATCTGTAGCTCACTAAAGCTTATGCTCAGATAAATTTGTTAGTCTCTAATGTGCCACAAGTCCTCCTTTCCTTTTTGCGGATACAGACTAACACGGCTGCTACTCTGAAACTGAGATCTGAGTGTCACTGCATGAGATCTTTCCTCCGTTTCATCAGAATTGTTACTGGTGGGTGGGAGTGTGCTCAGATGGCAGCCTGGAGACTAATGGAAGCTCTCTGCCTGGGTTTGCTATTCGTCACCTGACGTGCACATTCAGAATGCACTGGGATAAGTGGCCGGGGAAGAGGCATGAGACATGACACTAAGAATAGGAATGATAACAGCACTGAAACTCATTAGCAAGTTTCCTGCCCTTTCTGGGTCCAGTTACAGCCAGAGGGGTAAGGAGGGAATGAGTCCCCTGCTGTCTCTTTACCCCCACGCTCCCAAAGTGTTGAAAGGCGGAGCTGACTCTGAAGGACAATGTAAATGCTAACTGTGTTAGACTCTCTCATGCTTGAAAGTGGGCTGGAGAGGGGAGGTCTAATGCTGGGTGCTCCGCTTGAGGTGCATACAAGTGGGGCACTGGCTGGGGGCTCGTGGTTCTGATGGTGATGGCTCTCACTGTTGGGAGCACGGGGAAGGAGGATGGAGAGGAGACGCTGCCTCCAAAGAGAGGGTGTATGTGGGATGCAAGGGGGGCATTATCCTTGTCACTGGCCAAAATTTCCCTCCTTTTTCCTTACTGTTACGTTGCGTGCTGCCGCGTTTCCCTGGCGGCCTCCCCCCCCTTCCCCCCCCGCCCATTCCAAAGATAGGTGCATCTTGGCAGTGCTGTGCTTACCTCAAGAATTGTCAAACCCATGGCCTGCCTGACGTAGTCATGTGGCCCACACGAATATTTAGAATCTTAGTTTTCCTTTTTTTAAAGTAACCTTGTGGTTGCAGAGAGAGGCCTCCAAATGTAACCAATGCAGGGTGGTCTACCAGAATCTGCACATGGCCTGAAACAAGGATGCTGAGAGGTGTTAACTCCCCTGGTCTGTCATCAGTCTCTTTGGGGTATGGACTCTGTAGCCTAAAGACACTTGAAAAGTCAGCATGAACTATTTGGAGGAATGGGTGGGGATGAAACCTGTGAGTGGGGGGAATTGAGAATTACTGTAGGGAAGGAAATGCAGGGAGAAGAGGAAGGGAAACAGAAAGGGGGATGGGGGTGGAAGAAGGAGAACCCAAGGGCAGAAATTGTGATTGTCCTGAAGGTGAGCATATTTCTGCACTGAGTGAAGCTGAAGGCAGCAATAAGGTACTGAACAAGCGATGATACTCACCAAGTTCATTTACTAAACAAAGGAGTTCCCCATGAGCTCTGTGCAAACCTCCTACTGGCACCAGCCGAGAATCACTTTGGGTTGGGAGGAGTATGGAGACTGAAGCTTTAACCCCGGACCATAGTTAAAAATAGAATTCAGCCCTCTCCCAGAATGGGTTTATATCCCTGGTCTATGCAGCTGGTCAAAGGTGACTGTAGCCCTTTGCAACACAGATGCGGTGTGAGTGTACACGTAATATAAGTATCCCTCCTTGATCTCTCTCTCTCCTGTTTTTCTTCCGCCCCCATTTCCAGCTGCTCAATCTGACCTTCCCTGGCCTGCCAAATACTCCTACTCTCCAGGTGTTTCCACTTGGGAATTAGGGACAACTCTAAGTTTTGAGATCTTTCTGCCTCAAGGCCAGATGCCATGGAGTGATTTTTGCCTGGCTTCTGCATTGACAAGACCTCTGTATGTCCTGAATCTCAGAACCAGAGCTGTTCCCTTTTCTTTCAAGGCTCCTGCACTCTGCCTGGCATATTCCCCAGCAATAAAAGCCTGCATATGAAAGAAACTTGATTAAATCTGGCCTTTGTTAAACATCTCACTGCTGTGGCCCAGCTTGACCTTCATTCTGCTGTCAGAAAAACCTCCTGAAATGGAACAAATTTATCTTATCAAGGGTTAATCATGCTCCTCTCCTCTCCCATCCCGAAATGGACTGCTCCCCATTCCCCAGGGAAACAGGAAGGGCCTGAGTATTTATTTAGTTGAATTGCAGATAGGATGTTTTGAAAGACACGGAGCAGCTGTTTACTTGCCTGTGTGGGTGTCTGGATATTCTTTTTACAAAGGCAAATGTCACTGTGGTCTTGCTGTACCTGTGCAGGTTATACGGGCCACGGCTCTGATTTCATTAGTAATACACTGAGCTGCTTTAAAAGGATAAAACTATTTATACCCTCCGCGGTTTGTTATAATCAGACTAACATGAAATTATTTCCTGCTGTCCAACTTTTCTAGCTGGCAATTGCAGATGATTCTTCTTTTCCTGCCGCTCCACCAGGCTTTTTGGGAACAGCTGTAAAGAACAGAGCTTATTTTTAAAAGTCACAGCTTCTGTATTGTGCTGTGATCTTGCCCAGATTATTTTTTGAAGCATCTCTCACAGTGGCAATGTTGCAGCAGACAGCACACTGTCTAACTGTGGGTTCTGCAAATAGTAGTTTCTTAAAATGTCAGAAGAGACGGATTTTTATTGAAATAAACTATTGGAAGAATTCAAAGGGAGGTTCCCTTGCTATTCCCCCTCTCTCATGTGTCGCATGTATCTTTGTCTTTCTCCTGGGCTGCTCCTCATACTTGCCAGGAGCTCCCCTGCAAACATCTGCAAAACGACTTCATTGTCCTTCAAATCTCCCCTTAAATTTCTCCTTTGCTGTGATGCCTGCAGGAGAAAACACAAACTTGGCTATGGTTAGGCTACTGAGACCACAGCCCGCCATGCTGACCAATGTTGCCTCATTGTTTCCTCGTACAGTGACACTATGTGCCATCTGAGGTGAGAAGCAAAGCAGGTCTGCGGAGGCAAAATGTCTTTTGCTGGGAACAACACAGTGAAGGCAGGGAACTGTTCAGCTTGGGAATACCCAGGTCAGAAGGCCGAGAGATGTGTGTCTCCACCCAAGCGGGGTCAGGCGGGGGGCGGGAGGGGCAGCATCCTGATTGGTGGTGCCCTTGCTGTACCGTAGAGGGGAATACAAGTGCTGTGCTCTAAGCTCTGACTGCTTAGGCTCATGGTAGATCCTTTTTGCAAACGTAGGGTTGTTAAAACGCTGTATCTGGGCTAAATTCCAAGTTTCATTTTGCCTCTTTAAATTCCCCTTGTGTTTCCAGTGTCCTACAATATTCTGCTTCACTTCTGTCCTCACCCCCTGCACTGCATTGATACTCAGTGGCTGCCACGTTCTGCCCCCGAGGCAACTGCATTGAATGAAATGAATTTGTGTGAGCCCCTGTGAAATATACCGTGAGATACAGTCGGCCACCTGTGTGTGTGTGTGTGTGTGTGTGTGTGTGTTTAGATGTGAGACAAACCATAGGCTCAGGGTGCACTTGACAAAACTTCACCAAAAAAAAATCCCAAGTACCTACAACACAATTGAACACCTCCCCACCCCGTCAGTGAGCCAGGCAACTTAAAAACCCAAATCCTCTTTAGCGCCTCTCCAGTTGTAATACCCCTATCGCACGTACGCAGGCCCACTGTTTTCACGTGCTTGTGCGCCGGGGGGGAGGGTAAGATCAGCTCTGCGCTGTAAGTCATTAATAGCAACGGGGCAACTCCATCTTCAAAGGTCACAGGCTTGGTTGGGTGGGTGGTGGGGACCGATCTATTTCAGACACTGAAAGGAGCTTCAGCAATGACTTCCTCTTGTCTCTCATGACTCTGTTATTTCCTTGCTTTTTATAGTGTTGGTGCTTCCTGTTCTTTTATCGGCCTCAGCAGCACACCGAGCGAGCGCACCCAAGGGGGAGGGGTGGAAGTGATGACGGTTTTTTGGGGTGGGCTACTGCCCCCTTAAATTCTGTGTATTTTAAAATGTCATGGCTGCCTCCTCAGAGAAACGAGAGCAAAGAAAACAGCATCTGCCCTCCTGTCACTTAGGGCTTGTTAGGTGCCAGTTGGGTTTTGTTGCAGCATCAGAGTGCTTGTGGGAAACCGACAGTGGTGACGTGAGAACTGGAGGTTCCCAAGCCAGCCCAATATCTCCAGGGTACCAGGTCACCCACAGGGGAAATCTCATGCTCTTTCCAGTCCAGTCCGGCTGTGCTGTGTGGGAGATTTTCTTCTCAATAAAGGGGGTTGGTAGAGAGCGTGTGAGAGAGAGAGGAAATGGACAAATACCAGAGCTGTGTGTATTGTGTCATTGGGGTGGGCTCACTACCCCACTGATGAGAATTGACCGGGGCGACCTGCACCCCTCCCAGAGCTTTGCTCTGAATTTCCAGTTTGGCTGGTGCCAAAAAACTGTCAGAACAGCTGTTTTGCCTGGTGTCTCTCACCCTCTGCTGGTTGGAACCAGAGCAGCTGAAGTGAACGCTGGCATGGGTCCTTTAATGCTAGCAGAGACTTTCCTTTGACTCAAGAAAGAGGATCAGTGTTCTGAACTTGCTTGCGGCCATGATGTCGTCAGCGACCATGGATTTGGTTAAGATATGCATATGGATTGTCAGCAAGGGCACACTTCTTTTCTGATGGCGTGGGAGAACAAGGTGAGGAGGGGGATGGGCAGAGGTTTTCCCCCAATCCCTACCAAAAATCCTCTAAATTTAATTTCAGAAAGTAGCACATGCTGGAGTGCATTTCTGTTCTTTAAAGTGAGATCTGCTCAGCACAGGCTTGAGATGCTTTGGGGAGCGTTCCTGTGTTCTGATTCCTAGAGACAGCAAACTTTATTGGTGCCAGTTGCTGCTAAAATCCTCCGGCATGCGTGATGTTTTTACACACTCCATGAATGAATTAGAGGCAGCCTGGCATATAGAAAGAGCAGCTGTGAACTTTGTTTCAATTTTTTTTTAATGTTATTTGGACTAGTGCCCTACAAGGATAAGGTGAGCTTATCGCAAAAATGGGGTATCCTTTCTATAGCCCAGCAGGCTTCTGTGCTAAGGGGCTTGTGAATTGGCCCTGCGGTGCGATATGATTTTATTTCCGGGCTAGAAACAATTCCAGATAGTACCCACGCTGGTGAAATCCAAAGTGGGGCAGAGATGGTCTCTTGGGCTTGGTCTGTATTTAAAACTTATACTGGCATGTACGCATCAGTCAGGGGGTGTAAACCCCACACCTCTTAGAATTGTACAAGTGTAGGACTGGAAGGGACCTTGAGAGGTCCTCTAACCCAGTCCCCTGCACTCAAGGCAGGACTAAGTGTTATCTATTCTAGGCCATCCCTGACAGATGTCTGTCTAACCTGAAACACTGGAGACTGGTATGTTACCCTGGCAAAGCACGCCTAGCAAGGACTCCATTTATACTGGCCAAATGGTGCTTTCAGCAGGATAGCTTGTTCCACATACCCCTCCCCTCTCTCTCCATCCCCATCCGTGAAATAAACCACAGAGGCAAAATGAGAGTTTGGCCGGTGTAACTGCATTTACAGTAGGGGTTTTTGCTGGCACAGCTCTGTCAGTCAGGGATCACACCTCTGCCCACCCCTGTCTGACGTAGCTATGCCAGCAAATATTTGTAGAGTGGCCCCATTCACCTATCAGGGCGCATGCAAATATGGGGTGTGGGTGAGAGAGAGAGAGGTTAAAAACAAAACCAAAGCACATTTGTTTACATGCCCAAGGGTTGCTGCCTTCTCTCTCTGTACAGTAGAGAAACAATAATTGCCTCTTGAGGAAATGTCCTGTCACAGCGAATGGAGAATCTTATTCCTGTTCTAGAACTTTGTAAGATGATTTGAAAGCTCATAACCAAGATCTCGCTCTCCATAGGTCTTCAGGATTCCTATCCTGTGACATCCGTGAGGATTTGTCCATAGGAGGGTGACATTTGTCTGCTCCCTGACTGTGCCTGGGAAATCCTCAGTGATTCTTTTGTTTTCTTAGTTGCTCCCTGGCCTCTGAGCCAGGAATGCATCAGGCCCTTCTGTCTAATAGCCAGTCTAGGCTAGTGTCTTTTCCTTTTGTTTCCTCCTCTTCTCCCTTCCCCCTCGGTGTGGACTGTCTTTGAGCCTGGAATGCCGGTTTGACAGCCTGTGGAATGTGCCTGGCCTCAGCTGGGGCCCCTAGCTCTGTGCTGAGTGTGTGTATACAGGGTGGCTGGCCGTATCTGGGAAGGCTGTGGCTTGGTGCTGCATTCTTTCCAGGAGCTGTCATGCCGTTTGCTGACACGGAGTTGCCAGTTGCAGCTTGGGTTTCTTGGAAGCTTTTCTAGCCGGCTTCTGTGCAGAACGTTGAACTGAAAACTTTTGGCTTGTAACTAAGAGGTAGGTGGCAGTGTCACCTAGTAGTTAGAGCAGGCGGTTGGGAGCTGGAACTCCCTTGTTCTATCCCCCACAGGGAGCCTTTTCCCTTAAGGGTGTAATATAGTCTGGCTTGTTACTACACACCTAAGCACACGCCAATACACCATTGATGTTCTGGTGTGTGCCTTTCCAAACCACTGTTTGTCTGAAGCTTGTACCTTTATTCTCGATCTGAGGTCATGTGCTGCCGAAGGCGATAAAATTTAGACAGGCAGTGTGTAAATCTGAGCGCAGCTGAGGTAGGCGTTTGAGTGCCCAAATATGGTGAGTGTCCTAGGAAAGGATGGGTAGATACCTCTCCACCTGGGCTGCCCAGCCCTGGTGCTTAGCTTTGCCATTAAACTGAAACGCAGACCCCAACAAGAGCCTGGATGCAGAATCAGCGAGACAAATATCCAGCCTACTTAACAGCAGGCATGCAGCAATGAGCCTTGAGGTAGTTGCTGGAGGCAGGGAGGGAGGGTATGTGGCTTTGTGTAAGACACATTTGTTGTCTTGTATTTAGGAGTCTGCTGCACATACAGTATTTAAGGCTGTTTGTTTGTGCTGACAAACGTGGTAATTAATAGACTCTGGCAGACGAGCAAATCTTTCCTGCTCCCGAGAGCTGTGAGCAGCCTTTGTGGAAGTCAGGGGACTCCTTAAAGAGCTGTTGACTCCTGCTGGAAAAGCTGAGAAACTGTTCTTTAGAGCTTGTTTATTTTGTCTTCCCCATGCATGGGATGGGTTTTTTAGACTCTCTGGGGGATTTGTCGCTAATGGGCTTTGTGTGGTGCTCAGGACTGAGGTCATGCTGTGCGTGTTCCCGAACCAACGTTAATTCTGTGTGTTTCAGGAGTCCATAGCACCCAGATGGGATATCCCAGGGTTCTTAATTGTGGAGATTTAATGTTCCACATCCAGCCTAGCAATTTTTAAAGGGATCCACAGCAGCTAAATGGACCCTCTCAAACTTCCCCTCTGTAATTGCAATAGAAAATGTCTTCAGAAAATTAAAATTAAATCCTTCCCTCCCCTTCCAAACTTTTCATTCTTTCTGCCATTCCTCGGCAGCATTTGCACCCCTAAAGCCCAGGTGTTTATCACTTCCACTAGATGATGGTACATGTCATTGCATCTCTCAAAGGGATCTGCCCCAGGTTTCCTGACTCCCAATCCAGTGGAACGTGCTACCTCCCACTTAGCTGTGAGAATGTAGCAGGCTATAATAGTTACTGGGCATAACTGCTCAAAGCAGCTTTGGTCTTATGCCCTACTCTGCTAATAATCTGAGGTGATGCTAGTTATATAGATAAATAAGCTTGTTTTTTAAAAGCATGGTTAACCTGCCTGTGTCCCTCTAAGCCAGGAAACATCAGCAGTAGCACTGAGCGCATAGGCCCAGATCCTCAAAGGTCCCATGGGAACTGGAAAATTTAATTTTTGACTAGAACAAACCCCTTGGAAAATGTTGAGATGTAAACTTTCATTACTGGCGCGTGTGTGTGTGTGTGTGGTGTTTTTTTTTTTTAAACCAGCCTCAGAGATCAAAATATTTTGTTGCCGTATTTTTGAAACTTTGAAAAATCAATAAAAATAATTCAAATTCACACTAGCATTTTTTGCTGTTTCTAACCAGCTCTAATTATTATGTAGAGGCCTGATACTTCTGCCACTGAACTGATGGAGCATTTTGCCTTTGATTTCAGTGAATGCCAGCGCAATTTCCTACGTACCAAAAGCATAGTTCCCCTCAACCACTCTAGGTCCAGGCTCATAAATGCACGAAAGGCAACTTTTAGCCAATGTCATTCAATAGCCAGTGCTCCAATAACAGTAATTGGATGAGGAAGTTAGTTAATGTGCTCCAGAGAGCTATTTTATTAAGAGCGATTATTGGGTAAATTGATGTAATTAAGGAAACCAGACTCGTGCAACTCAGCAAGATCCTAAATGGACCAATCCATGATGACCTTTCAAGTCTTTGAGTAGTAATACTCTCCTCTGACCCTCTCCCTGTACCCTCTTTAAGGTGTTTAGTGGTGTAGCTGATGGATTCAGTATCTGTTAATTGGCCTTTACTGTTGATTTGTCTGTAACATTGCTCTAATTTGGATCCAATGGACTGAATAAGCCCAGCAGAAAAACCTGTTTCATGAGGTCAGAAGTGTAAACCATCCCCCATGTATCACTAATCTACTGTGCGATCTTGGGAAAATCACTTTCCTTATCCATGCCTCAGTTTCCCCATTTGTAAGATTGGGATGATGATCATGGCATACCTCAAAGGAGCATGAGGAGGCTTGAGGGCAGGTCTACACTACAGCAGGGATGCTCTGAGATCGATCCACCGGCTGTCGATTTAGCTGCTCTACTAAAGACCTGCCAAATCGACTGCAGATGGCTCTCCGGTCGACCCCTGTACTCTACCCCGATGAGAAGAGTAAGGTAAGTCGACGGGAGATTTTCTCCCGTCGACCCCCTGCGGTGTAGACCCTGTGGTAACTCGACCTAAGGTACGTCTACTTACGTTATTCACATAGCTAGAGTTGTGTAGCATAGGTGCACTGACCACAGTAGTGTAGACATAGCCGTAGCTTGCTCTGGTTTGTATGGCTCTTTGAGGTCCTCCAGGGAAAGGCACTGCATAAGTGCAAAGTGTGATTTTAAAAAAAAAGTCAAGAGGATTTTGCAGATGTTTATAATGTAGATTAGTTTCAGAGTAGCAGCCGTGTTAGTCTGTATCCTCAAAAAGAACAGGAGTACTTGTGGCACCTTAGAGACTAACCAATTTATTTGAGCATAAGCTTTCGTGAGCTACAGCTCACTTCATCGGATGCATGAATGATGAAGTGAGCTGTAGCTCGCGAAAGCTCATGCTCAGATAAATTGGTTAGTCTCTAAGGTACCACAAGTCCTCCTTTTCATAATGTAGATTGATTTCTTTGGCCAATACAAAGCTCAAGCCGCTGGGAGTGATGTGATGAACAGCTCCTCTGCATGTTCTTGTGTGTAGTTCAGGTCCACAGAATGGCAAGAATTTTTATGCAGCCACTTTTTGCCACTAGATGGCACCATCGACCAGAAAATGGGAACAGCTGCTCCCTGCTGGACTCCTTTTAGGCAGCATGTGCTGCACAGAGGGGATGGGCTCCAAAGGCCCATCAGTCCAACGCATGGGCAGATTGTAAACACCGATAATATGCCAGGTGCTGATGTTATGGGAGTGTTGTTTTTTTTTCTGGCCAACTTTAGTCTGCTGCTAGCTTCCTCTGCCTCCATAAGGACGGGGGAGGGGGTTGCATACTGTGCGCAAGCAAGCCTCCTTCCCCTCATCATAGAATCATAGAATATCAGGGTGGGAAGGGACCTCAGGAGGTCATCTAGTCCCAGCCCCTGCTCAAAGCAGGACCAATCCCCAATTTTTGCCCCATCCCTAAATGGCCCCCTCAAGGATTGAACTCACAAGCCTGGGTTTAGCAGGCCAATGCTCAAACCACTGAGCTATCCCTCCCCCCTTGCATGTGTGGGGTCATTGAAGGGAGCATTGAGCATCCCTCTGCCAAAGTGTGGGGGGTGGGGGGCACACTCTGATGTGGAACCCAAGGGTCCAGTTGCACTCATCCTGCGATGGGTCCCAGTGCTGGGCTGAGATGTGGCACTTCTGGCCCTGACTTTAAAGCTAAGTGTTGGGAGAGAAAGCAGAACGTACCGGGGTAACGCTGTCGTCTGCCTTTGTTGGGTGTGAACGGTTGCAGTGTCTATCCCAAATAAAAATTAAATAACCCCTCAGACAGGGTCTGGCTTTCCCTGAGAGTTTTGCTGCTGTTGTTTATTATTTCCTAGTTGATATGTAGTAAGTGCAGGCCTTCTGCTGCTCGTATCGACGCCTTTGGCCTTTACTCGCAAGTCTGATTAATCTAAGGGCTCCTATTTCCCAAGTTACGCTCAAGCAGGAATTAACGCTGTTGACACAACTATATACTTCTACTAGCTGTTGCTTTTGTTTTGCGTTGGCTAGGAACCAAATGGCTGGGATTGTCTATATGGTCTGCTCCAGGCATAGTAGAGGGCTAGACTTAACTCATGTGCCGTTCCCTCAGACCGAATAATAATGGCTGATAATGCATGGGTCTCTGTTACTTTGTCCTTCATGCCCCTAGTTGTATCTTTCCCTGATCTATCTGCAGAGGTCTAATAGAGATCACATTAAAGCTTTATGAGCAGAATATCATGGTGTCAATGGCAACATCTCAGACCTTTTGAATCCAGAACCTTTTGTTCAAGTGTCTTGGACAAAATGGTGATTCTGGAAATTCTGCTGCATGGAGGGGGGAGAGAAAAGACTGAATTTTCTTTCTTTCTTTCAGATGCTGCAGGACTGCCCCAAAGCCCGCAGGGAAGTCGAACTCCACTGGAGGGCATCGCAGTGTGCCCACATTGTAAAGATCATTGATGTCTATGAAAACCTGTACCAGGGGAAGAAGTGCCTGCTTATAGTCATGGAGTGGTAAGTGGTGTTGTGTGAGAGGAGAAACGAGCCAAATCCCTCCTCCCACTTGACCGCTTCACTTCTCTCAGGGGAGGCCGTCGCTCTAGAGAGCTGGGCAACTGTGGGAAATGCTTGGGGAATCTTAGGATATCGGGGATCATCTAGAAAGAGCTGGTGCCCAGGCTCCCACTGCCTAATACCATGTGTGTTCTGAGCACTTGAATGGTTGGCCGCCAACATGTCTAAGTATTGGTATCTGAAGGCCGGGCCATGTGCCTTTTGGAAAGGCAGTGTCCCCTGGATTCATAGGATTTACCCCTGACCCTGCCATCACATGAATTCAACCATTTTGAAAGCAGCATGGCTTATTGGTCAGAGTACGTGGCTGAGAGCCAGGAACTCCTGGGCTCTGACACACCGGGTGGTTCTATGCAAGTCATTTTACCGCTCTGTGCCTCAGTTTCCCCATCTGTAATATGGGTTTTTTTTATACCTGTTCACCTCATGGTGTGAAAATATTCCATAACGTTCGTAGAAGGCTTCATGATCTTTGAACTGAAACAGAATTTGCTATCGAAATGCACAATGTTTTTTATTCTAGCCCTTGAGCATTGTTATAGATGAGGTGGGAAGGGGCTGTTTGAATTCTAACCTCAGTGTGTAGGGGGAGTTCTTGGAATGACTGAGGTGGCATTGCTAGGGGGGAAATGGCCTTCTATGATCAGGGAAAAACAAAGCCACTGAGAGATGTAGTAAGGTTTTCCCAAGTGCTCGGCACCCAGAACTGGGGCCGGAGTGTGAGCTGCTGGTTGCGGAGTCATTTGGAAAACCTGGAGCTAGGTAAGCAGGTGTATGGTCCTTGGGTCCTTGTTCTTGCTGTAACAGACCCCATCATAGTCTCACCTGCAAAGAGTTCTTCGTAAACTGGACCTGCTTTTGCCACGAAAAAGGTGTTGGTAGCTTTTGAAGTGCCTGGCGGGCTGTCAAATGTGGGGCTGAGCTGGTGGTTGGGCAGCAGTGGCTGTCAGGCCGGCGGTACGCCACTGACAAGGAGCAGGTGACACAGGCTGGTGTTCACAGCAACGTCTGAGCGAGTCTCAGAAATTTGATACGAGGAGGGAGGAATGAAGGGGAAAGTATCGAAACCACATCCCAACCACAGCTGTGATTTTTAATGCAGCTGTCTTGCTGAAACCTCTCCCCTGGCAGAGGCCAACGGGTTGTCAGGGGGCGGGGAGGGGGCGACGGAGGAGCAGTTCAGGGTTTGGCTGCTGATCTGTTGCACAAGAGCCTTCTGAGTTCTCTGTGTGGGAAGATGCTTCTGACAATCGTGCTGAGATCCTGGGTGTCCGCAGGCAGAGAAGCTCATTTGTACACGTGGGGAGACGAGCAATAGGAATCCTGCCAAATGCGCGTGTGAAACTAGTTGAAGCATTCTTTTCATAGCCACTTGCTATTTTAAAGCTAGCCTGAGCGTGATGGATTGGAATAGGCTGAGATACTGCCAGAATGGACCCTGTATAAGATGGAAAGTAACCAAAGAGGAAACAGACACGAAACATACATCCCTATGATTTGGGTCTGTTAGTGTCTCCGTTCAGATCTGGGCGTTTGTAACTCAGTACTTGGCTGTGAAGCTCTTAGCATTGACACAGATTCTCTCTCCTTTTCCGTACCTTCGATCACATAGCTTGACACTGTGCTTGTTATTTGTATCGGGGTAGTGCTGAGAAGCCTGTTTGAGATTTGGGCCCCACTGTGCTCATTGCTGTATGGACACATACCAAGAGACAGTCCCTACCCCAAAGAGTTTGCCATTGAAATAGCCCAGAAATGTAGTTTCCCATAGATGGGGAGCGCGGGCACAGAAAGGCTAAGTGGCTTGCTCAAGGTCACTCAAGGAGTCTGGTAGAGCTGAGAACGGACCCCAGATCTCCTGAGTCCTTAGCCAAGACTGTCCGTCCTGTATTCCTCCAACAGCCAAATGGATACGGAGAAGTTAGCTTTGTATTCAGCTATTTTAGCTGCATCGTTGACTCTGCATAACTTGGGCTAGTGGCTTCAAAAGCCAGAACTCTTCAGAGAGACCAAAGCCCCCGGTCTGAGGCCTGGGGTCTGTGAAATCAGTGGGAGCTGCCTGGGGCGGAACCCCTTGGAGCACCAGGGTGCTACTGGGTTTTGTCCCATTTGCCCTTGTGCTCAGTAAGTTTGCCGACTGCCGGTCACCCAGCTGGTCAGGTGACTGACTGGCATATGAGTTTGTGCTGTGGTGTGACCTGAGCACACAGGCTGGGTGGAACTCTGAGTTCAATGCCTCCTTGCTTGTGTGGTTGAATGTAGCTCCAGTGGCTGTTGCTGAAAAGTAGGCCAGCTAGCATTTCCAGAGCAATCTGCTCTCTTTATTGTAAAGGTGCCGCTGTACGGTTGTTCTCATGTGGCCAGGAAACCCACAGCGGCTGGCCCATTGCCTGCCTGCAGCAGAGGGAGTCCTCTGCTCTGCAGTCTCTCTTGTCTGCTTTCTGGAGAGGGGAGAGAGGGCTAGAAATGGAGGGTGTGCAAAAGAGGCAAACTTGGAGGCAGGGTGTTTTTGGTAGTCAGGGGTGGGAGGAAGGGAGGTTAATCTCTCTGAACTTGGGAACAAAGCCAGAAATGTCACAAGATCTCTCACTCCCTGCAGTTTGTACTGGGGCTTCTTCCCAAAGCTCAGTGCAGCGACTCCTGGCCGCACTTGGCTTGGAATGATCAGTGAGGATCTTGAAGACCCGCTGGAGAGGCCGGATGGGTGGGGGAGGTAGCGGCTACACCTTTAACTCCACTTGTTTCTGTATTTCAGCTTGGATGGTGGGGAGCTCTTCAGTCGAATTCAAGATAGGGGAGACCAGGCCTTCACGGAACGGGGTACGGAGTGGACCGGTGGCTTTTTTAACCCCTTGGCTGTTTTATGTTGGTTCTGTTGAATGAAAACTTGTTGCCTTACAGCTGGTTGGAACTTCTGCAACCAGACGTTTCACTGAAAAGTGAAGAGTTGGTTAAAGAAATGTTTTCACACACACACACAAACATTGACTAAAATATTGTGGGCAATTTTAAGAGAACCTGATTCTTTTCTCCAGAAAAACGTTGGAAAGGAAAAAAAATTCCATTTTCACTGAAATTTTTCCTTAGGAAGCGAGGCAAGATTGTTCCCAGCCAGCTCTAATCCTGCCTGAAGCTCAGATTTGTGTGCTCCGGCACTCTTCAGCCACCCTGCAGCTAAGTGTGAGAGCTGAGCTGTTCCCTTCCTCTCCCCATGTCCCAAAGTGGCAGGCAGTGGTCTCAGTTAGCCGTACTGAGAGACAGCCTACTAAACAGTCTCAGGTCAAAGCCAGTGGCTGGCGCTCCTCCAAATCCCTTTTGTTGGGAGTGATTGTAGCAGGTCTACTCTCTTTATGGGCAGGTCCCATGTGAAGACCCCTGCTCGGAAAGAGAGACTTCAGGCACAAGTGCTTCTTTGCCTTCTGACGCTCAGAGGGTCTCTCTGTGGTGCTCTCCAGCTCTTGCCTTCAGAGATGCACTTGGATCACCTGGGGGAGTGGCTTTACTTTGAGTTGCTGAGTTTTAAATACTTTTAAATTTTCTTTAACTCCTCTAGAGGCTTCAGAAATAATGAAGAGCATCGGAGAAGCCATCCAGTACTTGCACTCGATTAACATAGCGCACCGGGATGTTAAGGTACTGCGTGCCTAGCGGATGCTAGAGCATGTTTTCAAGGTCTTTGCCCTCTGCTTCCTCGACTCCCTGTGCCCTGGCCCACATAAAATTGTACAATCCAGAGGCGTGCTGCAGCCACTCCCTAGCTTGCATGTAAGAGGCCCACTGAAGTTAACCGGCCTCAAGTAACTCGTGCTTTTTGAGAGGCAGGAGAGTGCGGGATGGGGAGGAAGAATAGTGTGGCTCATGGCTCCTGTTGGCTCCTTTCAAACAAGAGCTGACAGCTGTACTCTTGTACTCCTGCCTCCGTCAGTATGGGGACATGTCACTTCGGATCAGGAGCTGGACCCTTCCAGGGTGGGGGTGTTTGGACCATAGGTTTTTGGTCTGGGCACCATCTCTCTGTGCATGTCTATGGGAACGGCCTCCCCAGGTCAGCTGGGGAAAGTGCCAATGCACTTCAGCTCTGGCTGGCCTTGGGGTTTCATTGCAGGTTACCTGCAGAGATCAGTCAGAGCCTATAATAGAGACCGTGAGATGGTGGCTGGTTTGGCTTAGGGGGAAGTGGATAACTTGCTGAAATTGAAGTCTCCTCTACTCTGGTGTGTGGCCCTGACCCTTTGGCCCTTATCATTTTCCCTGCCCTACAGGGTGATGTCCATTGAAACAATGAGTTCTTGTAAAAATGGCATTTCCTTTCTGCAAGAGCAGCAGAATTCTTAAAGGGCGAGGTCTGAATTGTTCTAGAATTCACTTGTAAGCAGGCAAGACTTCCTTGTTCATATGGTCTTGTATTTTCATATAGCATCTATCATCCCCAAAGAGGTTTGTATACTGGGGTGTGATGAGTGTGGGGAGCAGGTGACATTCAGAAACAAAAACCCTCCATCCACCTCTGAAACACAGCCACCCCACAGCAGCTGTTCCGCAGTCACATGGCATCGCTGCCCAGGGCAGGAAGTGAAGAAGAGTCCCATGTCCAAATGAAACCACGGGGAATTTTGCAGAGGCAGAATAAAGTAACTTTGATTGGAAATTCCCCAGGATATTGGGGCTAAACACCCCCCAGTTGGCAACAGATTTACAAGTTGCAAAGGTGCATGCAGTTCCCTGAAAGACGCAGCTTCCTGGTTGAGCAGATTATGGTGTGGGAGGGGGTGGAGAGAGAGCTGTCAACAAAAGCATGAAAACTGAAGATCTAAAATGGTGTCGGGAAAATCAGTGCAAGTTGCCTGAATAGTACCAAGCCCCAGGGGCAAGGGATGGGCTCAGGCTTTGTGAGACTTGCCCTTCCCTAATGATTATACAATTCCACACTGCCAGTGTCCGCACCCCTCCTCCTGTTAGCTCTTCAGTGTCAATTGGTGTGGGAGACAGTGCTCTCTGCAGAATATCCCAGGTCTCATTCACTGGCTTGTAACAAATCTCAGAAGTTGTAGATCCTTACTATGTGTTGGGGTTTATAGAACTGGCCTGGAAGTCCCACTAACCATGCCATATCTTCACACTTCTGCTTCTGGACCTAGCTAGGATCTGGAAGGCTCAGGGGTGTGAGTGGGGGGAGAAGGGATGATTCTGGGATCTCTGGTACAGAACCCACTTCAGCTGTTTCAAATCAGGTCTTGCCCTAGGGGGGAAAAATCAGTCAGCAAGGTGCCAAGAGTTGAGCTGCAATGGGGTGGATTGAATCCTCTTTGGCTCACTTAGAACCATATGGCTCCCATTGATATGTTCATGGTCAAATTTTCAGTGACTCTGACATGCTAGCACTGTTCTAATACTGCCCTTGGCTATGCGGGAGGTAGGAGCCCGGAGGACTTGGCCAGCACTTAGTTTGCTTTTTATTCGTTGTGTTTTCACAGCCAGAAAACCTCTTGTACACCTCAAAAAGGCCCAACACTGTACTGAAACTCACCGACTTCGGCTTTGCTAAAGAAACCACCACCCACAACTCCCTGGCCACACCGTGCTACACACCTTACTATGTGGGTAAGTCATGGGAAGCTGACTTGCCCCCTTCCAGGGAATGGGGATTGCGGGCATCCAGAATCTCCTGTTATTGCTGCTATTTTGTGCAAGGAAGGCCAGGAGCTGTGGATTCAGAGGCTGTAAGGCCAGAAGGGTACCACAGTGATCGTCTAGTCTGGCTGTCCATATAACACAAGACAGAGAACTGTACCCAGTAATTCCTGCATCAGGCCCATAACTTCAGTTTGAACTATAGCTGTAGCGAGGTGTAGGGTTGGGCCTGAGAAGCAGAATGCTGATCCAGACAGTACCATTGCTTTGGGGTGTTCGGATCTGAAATTTAGGTCTGGGCTCCAGAGCTGGAAGGGCTGTGGGTTCCGATCCCAGCTGCCATGTTCAAATCCAAACTCCTCAGCTGGGCAGCCCAGAGGACTGGTTTGATGGCACATGCCCTGGAGATCTGTTCCTCTGTGGTCCCTACTCCGGAGCTGATGGTGACAATTACAACCAGGTGTATTCCAAATGCTATCCCAAGTGCCGTGCAAGGGGGGGTAAGCAGGGCAGGGGCATGTGTGTATCTCTTTCTGCAATGCACCTAGCACACATCAGGGCATTGTATAAACAATTCAGTGTGGGCACGTGAGACTCTCCCTTGTACTTGCCCCACACAGCTCTGTGAATGCCCCTCTGGCCTAATGTGTAGCACCCCTTGCTAGTCTAGTCCTGGCTCCCCACTGCACAACATGGCTAGGGGACTTATATAATTAGGTTCTTTCCAGGAGTAGGGCCTCTCTGGAGCACGCTGCCAACTGTGCTAAGCTGTGTCTACTGTCAAGTGGCTCAGGATTGGGGTGGTTGGTCCATCAAACTCATGGTCTCAGCCTGCATTAGAGCTCCTCCCTCCAGAGGTGTCACTTCTGTGTTTAACCCCATAGCCTCCTTGCACAACGTCTCTGACTGCCTTGTGAACTTCTTTCTTTTTTTCCCCAGCCCCGGAGGTGCTGGGCCCGGAGAAGTACGACAAGTCCTGTGACATGTGGTCCCTGGGCGTCATCATGTACATTTTGTAAGTAAGCAGTTTCCCCTGTACCATCCTGATGAGCATTGCTCATGCATAACCCAGGGCTGCAGCTTCCACCCTCTCAGTAGCTGTCCCCGAGCGGGCTTGCAGGGCGCTCCCTGGGTGAAGCACACAATGCCCTTTTCCCTGAGTCTGGCCAAGCAGCATGCCGGGAAGGCTGCACTAGGTGCAGTCGTGAACATCTGACTTCCTCCTCCTCTGCTGCCGAAAGACACCAGCCTGGGATGCCCCGCCTTGCTGTTCAGTGCGTGCTGACTGACCCAGTCCTACCCAGGACAAATGCCTCTCTGCAGCAGTGAAATGATTGTGGATATTAAAGATGGGGGCAAACCTAGTGGGTCACGTAGCGCACGTCTACGCTGGAATAAAAGACCTGCGGCATGGGGACAGCTGGCTTGGGATGCGGGGCTATCAATTGCTGAGTAGATGTTTGGGCTCAGGCACCCCTCACCTCTCTTGGGGTCCCAGAGCTCAGGCTTCAGCCCAAGCCCATACATCTACACAGCAGTTTTAGAGCCCTGTAGCCCAAGTCCCGCAAGCCTGAGTCAGCTGAGCTGTGCCAGCCATGGGTGTTTGTTTGCTGTGTAGATGTACCTTTAAAAATCTGGCCTCTAGTCTCTCTGGTCCAAGCCAGTGCAGGATTGTTCCCTGTTGTACAGTGTCTGTCTATTGCTCAGCCCGGCCTATTTGCAAAGCAATGGGGTCCCCGCGTGTCCTTTGCGGAAGTATTGCAGAGCCAAACAGATCTCCCTGCTGGTGCGTTTTTCTTGTTTTAGGCCTAAAATTTCCCCTTTCTTAGAATGATCTCATTACCCTTAGAGTCCCCTAACTGCCTCTCCCTTCCTGCCCCTCCTTTGCTGTCACTCCATCATGTTATGCAGACAGATGTCACCCGTGTAATCCTTTACAGCTGTCTCCCTCTCATAGAGGTAGGGATAACCCACTTCAGCTATGCAAGGGTGCTGTTGGACAAGCTAGCCAGAACTGACTTCAGATTATAATATAAGCAAGGAAACTTTATCTAGTAAGTTACTAATGCAGTGTAAAGGATTTCCCCTCTGCAGATCACTTCATTACTTTCTCTCTCTTTGGCTTAGGCTATGTGGGTATCCTCCTTTTTATTCCAACCATGGTCTGGCCATTTCTCCAGGCATGAAAAAACGGATCCGAATGGGCCAATATGAATTTCCCAACCCTGAGTGGTCAGAAGTGTCCGAAGAAGGTAAAAGCTGTGGCAGCATGTCTGCTCCATGACCGTGTGTGTCCCTGCTGCCCGAACATATTGCTCTGTTTAAAAAAGTGTCCGTATCCTGGCACCTGCAGAAGCCGTGCCTGAACCGCCTGCGGTGAAATCCCAAGGGACTGGTTCCGATATTGGCAGTGTGGTTTCCCTTTCCTGGGGCGTGTCAGGCTTGCAGCTATCATGCCCGATGGGAGAGCTCAGCCTGTGTGTGTCTGCGATCCCCAGTTGTAGAACAAGGCCTTGCCTAGAGTGGGACTTGGCCCTGTGGAGCCAGCGGTGTAGTTGCACTGGTGTAGACCCCGAGTGTAGACAGGGGAAGCTGTGACTTACACTGGTGCCATGTAGCCCCTTTGAATAGTGGCTTTGCCTGTCTGTACTAGGGGTAGCACCTGTTAATTCATGGCTGCTGCATTAATGTCCCGTCCCCCCCACCATGGTCCTCCAAGGGCACCCCCTCTCCAGTTCCTGGCTCCTCGGCCAACACCTCTCTTGAGAAGATCTGCATCTCTCTCCCTTCTGACTAGGGTATTTCCAGGCTATGTGGCTCCCTGCCTTCATCATGTTATTCCCCCCAGAGATAGGCTGCCCAAGCATACCTGTCTGCTTTCTCTCCAGAGACGGTTAACAATGAGGCTGCCCAGAGCTGGAAATACCACACGGCTCTTGTTATGCAAGTCTCTTTTATTCTTAAGGTAAAAATGTTCCAGGGAAAACATGTTAAAAACAACCCCCCCCCCACCCACACGCACTTACTATTAAGCTTAGCAGAGTTCACCCCAATCCAAACAGGGATTCTGGCAGGAACAGTCCTTCTGCACCCCAGCCAAATGCTTTCAAGTTCACCACAGTTTAGAACAAGCACACAGTCTGATGAGCCCTCAGTGGGCCCAGTCCTTCCTACTCTTCACTAAGGATTGGGGTCCTCTGTTGACCAGGGGGTCTGTCTGGTTGCTGGATCAGGAGGAAGGCCCTGAGCCTGGTTAAAACGAAGCTATTTATCCAAAAATCCTTTCTTTGTATTTTGGTCCCTTGAGAATCCAGTCAGGTCTAGTCTAGGTGCACCTCTCCATGGGGGTGGCTTCAAGGGGCTGATAAGGAGAGGTGTTACTTTAGCATCCCTCTCCTCCTAGAGAAGGTACGTACAATTCTCCATAACACTCGCACAATTCCCTGTTTAATAACAATGGACTCCAAAGGTATTAACCCTAATTTAATAAGGTTTAGTCGAGGATATTACAAGATACTATCCATCTGCAACAGCACCAATGGCTTTAACTGGGGCAAATCCCTGGTGGAGATGAGGCCGAAGAGACCAGCAGAGGTTCTGGTGGTTGCTAGGGCCTTGCGTACCCTTGGGGAGAACATATATTCTAAGTGCTACTTTTTATTAACACCTCCCTACCTCCCTCTACAGTTAAACAGTTGATCCGGAACCTGCTGAAGACAGATCCGACCCAGCGCATGACAATAACGGAGTTCATGAACCACCCCTGGATCATGGTAAGTGCGCGGCTTTCTAGAGGCGAGACATGGAGCCTCAGAAATGTGGCAACAGCTGGAACTGAGAAACGGGACTGCGGGGAATTTTATTGGAGGCTCATCCTTTGTCTCTCTTACCCTCCCCTCTAAAGCAATCGATGCAGGTGCCCCAGACGCCGCTGCACACTAGCCGAGTCTTGAAAGAAGAGAAAGACTTGTGGGAGGATGTCAAGGTAAAAACTCTGAATCGCTTCTGCCCCGACCCACCTCTGTTCCAGCAGGCACAGCTTGTACAGCCTGCTCTCCAAGTGCCTCATCTCGGTGGACATAAACATCATGCTTGGCAAGGCTGGGAGGGAGCCTTTGGGAACTGGAGCCAGGTCACTGGCCCCAGTCCTGCCAGCTGTACCCTGCTTCCCCTCCTCACCCCCCCACCGGAGTAGCTTGCCGGATCAGGGCCTTGATTGGCTGTACTAAATGGAGCGCTAATAAAGAACGCTTCCTTACACAGAAACTGCATGGGAGAGAAGAGAGTATTGGGAGGGCCGAGCCCAGTTCTATTCGAGTCCTGGAAATAGGAAATTAGTGAAATGAAGGGTCTGGAATAATTTTGTATCTACGTGGTAAAAAATAGAAAAACTGTCAACTCCTGATTCGTGATCGTGCAAAGCCTTTTCTTCACTCTTCCCCGCCAGCAGCCTTGTTGTGGTTTTGTCCCTGGCTGCGCTAGTAGTGACTGTCTTGTTACTGTAGCATGTTTTTTGGCCAGATTGGCAACCCGACCTGGAGGCACGAGTGGATGATTGTCTTCGTGGCCTCTTCAGTCCTCTGTGCATCTTCTGAGGCTGCTAATAAAGGTGTTTCTGTCTGTGATGTGAGCATGAAGGTCACCACCTAATTTCACTTGCTGTGGACCACTAGACTGCTGCTGGATAGTAACAGGGATCAGGTTGGGGAACGACTGGCGCTGTGTTGTGTTGGAAAGGGCTACTTGTCCACTAGCAACCAAGCCACAGACCACTAAGTTGGAATGCTTAGTGGTGTATGAAATCATTTGATCCAAGGAACAAAACCTAGATTATAGGGTGAACATGAGCCAATGGCTGGACGTTAGAAGCTAGACAAATTCAAGTGGGAAACAAACCACAGATTTGTAACAGTGATAGCAATGAACCATTGGAACAACTTCCCAAGAGACGTGGTGGATTCTCCATCTCTCGACTTAAAATCAAGCTTGGGATGCCTTTCTAAAATGATGTGTGTGTTCAACGACATGAATAGAACCATTGGGTGAAAGTCTCTGACTTGTGCTATGTGGGAAGTCAGATGATCACACTGGTCTTGTCTGGCCTTAGGATTTATGAATGTCTTGGTTAGGGGTACACGTGTGTGTGGGCATGGACAATGGACATGGGTACACGCATGGGCCCAAGCCCATGGGTTTTAGCACTAATGTCAGATGCCCCCATTGTTAACCAGGCCCTGTATTTTACTTGGTGTTTCTAGGAGGAAATGACGAGTGCCTTGGCCACCATGAGAGTAGATTACGAACAAATTAAGATAAAGAAAATCGAAGACTCCTCCAACCCTTTGCTCATGAAGAGACGAAAGAAAGCGAACCCCTCTGAGCCGACAGCACTCCCCCACTGAGGGCCCCCTCTGAGCCCTGCCTGACCGTCGAGAAAGCAATAGTATATATATATATATATATGTGTGTGTATATATATATATATATATATATATATATATTTTTTTTTTAAGAAAAGGACAAAGACGGACTTCATCAAACACGTGGAATTCCGACATTTATACCAGACGTATTGTTTCTTAGCTCCCCACCCATGTTTGTGGCCTTTTTGGCGCAGGTGAGGAGATGACCCCTGTGAGAGACACATCTTTATTTTTGGCCTGAGAGTTGAACAGCTCCGGTAATTTGTTTTTTTTTTTTTTTTTTTGTTAAATATTTTTTTCCTTCTTCCTTACAAAGACATGGAAATTCCTGTGGTGACCTTTTTAGGGTATATAATATATAAATATTTTTTAAAACTACTGTAAAGCTGAAACCCAGACAGTATGTTCCCCGTGCGAAGCGCTGGCTAGAGAAGAAGGCTTCTGGCTTTTTTGCCTAGTGCTGATGGATTAGCCCCTCAGGTGAGCCTCTGGTAAACACAGGCTGAAGCAAAGAGGCTCAGGGAGAGGAATATACTTAATCCCTTCCACGCTCCTTTTCTTAACAATTTCCCTTCAGGGGCTCGTGGTCCGGGGACCGGGGGGGCGGGAAGGGGAGGTCTTGGGTGTGCCTGTGGATCTGGAGCACCTTTTCAGGCCTGGAAAATTTCTTTTTAAAGGTGTCGTGGCACAAATCCCCACTAAACAGAAAGCCTTGGCTCTAATGGTCCATGCACAGGGTTATTGTCAGGTGCCATTGTGCGTGTTTGGGCTGTGTGTGTATACGTCTGGGGGGCATGTCGTTTGTATGTCAGCACATGCATGCACGGGGGTGTTCTTTCTGGATGAATATGTGGGGTCTGTAAAATGCCTGGAATTCAATTCTAATCTCAGGGGGCTTTGTGGGGGAGGGATGTCGATGCCTCTAACAAATTCACTACAGCCACCCCAGCCTTCGTGGGATTAGACCAGAAGCACCTAAAGCAGATGCCCCATTGTCCAGTTTTCGTGACTGTCTCATGCTGTTAGGGCCGAGCCCTTTGCAGGGTCCTGCCCTGTCTTTCTCTGGGCTCCTGTGCTCTTGGCTCGCTGTGCTGAACACGGCAGTCCAGAATTACCACTTAGCATCAAGCTGCACCTCTTCAAAACTTGCAGCAGAGGTGAAAGCAGACATGGACGAGCCCCCCTGCAAGTCCCTCTCTCCTCAGGGGGCCCCAGCACTTACCGTTGAGCCTGTGGGAGGCCGAGCCCCTTCACTTACCCCAACTAACCTATTCCTGCCCCACTTCGATGTGGGAAACACAGTTACCCCGCATCGGGGAAGCAGGAGTCAAATGGGACACTTCCTACCCCGCTTCTGAGCCATCTGGCTGGTGACTGCTGTGGATTTCAGTGCCTGCAGTGCTGCGGCATTTCCTTAACTCTTTGGCTGTTACTTCCCCCTGTGGCAAGAAGCCACTATGGGAAGAAGCCGGTCAAGCTCCCACCAAGAAATCCAGCTGACTCAGGCATGGATGGGAGAAATGGGGAATGTATCTAAAAGATCAGTTGGGCTTCAGTCTTGTTCAGAGCTTCAGCTGGGATTTGAGCACTGACCCCCTTCCCTTCCTTCTCTGCCCGGCACCCCGGGCTCACGGTGAGCTCCCCTCTTGAATCCCCTCCCTGTTTGCCTACATGCTACCAAAGGGGAAGGCAGTCCCTGACTTCTTCTACACCACCGCCACCTCTCCGCTCCTGGTGGTGTTTGGTGTTTGCAACTGGTCTCTACTCCTGGGAGCAGAATAGCTACCCGAAGTCTTTAGTCTGATTTCTCCCCCCCGCCCCCTTGTCACATTGTTTCACTGCGTTTTAATGTGTTCAAACAAAAAACATTTTTTATGGAAATGTTTAGTTTTTAGGTGACATTTTAGGCACTGTATGGAATTTGAATTTGTTTTAAAGACAAGTTTTTTAATTTTATTTTATTTTATTTTTGTCTGTTGGCTTATACTAATCCTTCTGGCCTGCTTTTCCCTCTTTCAGATTAAAGACACTTCATGCGTCGTGCAGTCTTCTCCTTCTTGCGTGTGTGGTAGAGTGGCAAGCGGCCTGTTACTCCAGATTGGCTGCTGGTGATCTTCACGGTGCAATACTCAGGGCTTCATTTTTTCCCACAGAGGGGCTGAGCACAATGCTGGGTGGGATTCCCCCTGGGTTTGAGCCAAAGCTGAGTAAAGTCCAGGGAAAAACACATAGACTCCGGCTCCAGCTCTCCAGGCACAGGGCCTATGCACCACTTATTTTGACGACTTGAGTGGGATTGGAGTGTGCATTGACCTTGCTCTGGCTGTTCGCACAGGGGTGGATTTTACTCCATTGATTTCAGTTGGAGCTGTGCGGGTGCTTGGTTTTCCTGCAGATCAAACCCTGATGTGGCCATTGCCACTGCTCTGTGCAAGTGGGACTCCAGTACCCCATGTGAAGCTCAGAGCAGGTTTCAGGCCAAAGTGTCTTCATTTGCCATTTACTGTGGCTAAACATATACCGGTTCAAAAAAATTTCTTTTTTTCCTGCATCATGGTGCGCCCCTGGACTCTGATTCTCTCCCTCCCTCCCCCTCTGCAGTGGGGATGGATTTTGCTCAGAGGCGAGGACAGTCCTCCTGGCTGGTGCTCAAAGCAGTAGAATTACACGGGTGGGTTAGCTCAGGATCACCCTCTTCCCCTGTCATTGTGCATGGAACATTGCGCTGCCAAACCCCTTTGGTTGGGGGCTGGGTGACTCGGGGCCCAGTGCGAAGTTCTGATCCGATTATTGTGAAATGGGGGGAGTGGGGAGGGGAAAGGTGTATGCACTCACATTCTTACGAAGTCTTTGCAAGTGGCTTCCTAGCTCACCCACCCCACGGCAGGATAGGTGCTGGACCTGGACCGAGTGGCAGCTTGATGGGACATGGCTTTGGCAAGTAGCATCGAGCAGTACATGGAAGAGCCAGCAGAGGGAGTTGTTCATCCAATATTGGCTCAGCTGCCTGTATCTGTTAGTTTGATTTTTTTTCAGCCACATCTGAAGCTGGGGTACAGAAAGGGGAAGGGGGACTAACTGTGCACCGGAAGGGGGTCTCCTCAGATGCTCACAGGCCAGCTGCAGATCCTGGGGGAAAAAGCTCCTTTCCTCCTTGGGATTCATTTGCCAGCTCTCTTTGTATTGGTTTTTGGAGAGGGGACACATCACGGGACAGCAAAAGGCAATTAGCAGTGCAACTAGTGCTGGTCTTTCCTTCGGCTGGGAGAGGGCTGAGCGGGATCTGAAGAAAGTGACCGGCCCTGCTGGCGGGTGAACGTGGCCCCTCATGCCATTCAGCTCTTAGGAAACTCTCAGCCCTTGGGAGGCTGCTGCTGCTCGGCTCGAAGCTCTCTCTGCTGCTGCCTCTGATGCAGGCACCCCCGTACGCACAGCGCTGGGGCTGCCTTTGCAGCAGCTCTCTCCGCCCTTCTCTTTGGCGTTTGCTGAGTCCTCCTGCTGCGGCCAATGACGTGAAGAGGAGAAAGTCCCGGGGTCCACCAACACCCTCCTGGGCTTCGGCCAATAAAAGTCCGATGAGGCTAAATATATGACAGTGAGGCGCTTGGATGCTGGGGTGTTGGGAGGCACACAAGTACCTAAGAGGGACATGGGGTGACCTACGCAGGGCACGGTTATTTCTCTCCCAACCGTTGCTTTTTAATCTGAACCTGTCACTTTAGTTCTTTGCTTCCGTCAGGAAATTCTGAGGAAACTGATGGGACAAAGGCCAGCCTGGCAGTGCTGGGTTTTTATAAGACGGTACCAAGCGGAAGTTGAGTGCAGGGAGCAGCTATGGCTGTGGTGCAGGGCAGAGAGCCCTTTGGCACAATGCTGTGGACTATCAGAGGTCCGTGGGTATGAGCTCGGCGGAAGGCTATGGGCCAGAACAGCCCCCCACTCACTCTGACTTTCAGCTTCCCACTGGCTCAAGAGTGTTGGGGGGCACAGAGAGGGGGTTATTTTTGAGAGGTTTTCCTCATAATGGCCCCCACCCAGTCCAGTGCAGGACACTGGACCCTGTGCAGGGAGAGCTCCCCACGCTGTGCAAACCAGACACGGCACTAAACCAGCCTCCAGATCTGAACACCTCTGAACTTTGAGAGAGACTCAGAACATGATCTGGGCTGTTTCATGCACCTCTGCCGCTGCGTCTCGCACCTGACCCAGAGCATGTCCTGCTAATCCAGCCCCGGCCACTTCTACGGCTTTTCCATTGCACCTTGATTCTGACCTGCAATGCCCCTACAGCTCAGTTAATCCATCTAAATCCTGGACCTGCAGCAGCCCTTGGCATCCTATTCCTGGGTCCTTGCACAGCTGCGATTGAGGCAGCTCTAGTTTGACCAGAGAAACAAGATGCTGTCATCAGGGGACACCTAATGCATCTTAATTCAAGCCTACACGCCCTTGTGGTTTTGCTGTTGGGCCCCACCACAGCTAGCTGTGTCACTGCACCTCAGTGCTAACCTGCCAAGCTCATGTTCGTTTTCCTCATCCCATAGCTTCTGGAGGTGTTGCCGTCAGTACCTGCCTGGCATGTTTTTTTTTTTTTTTTTGTCTCCACCCCAAGTCTTGTAGCTGTGGGCGAGCACTTGCCAGCGTGGGTACATGAAAGGGCTGCCCATGAGCTTTGCCAAACCACAGAGAGCAGACACGGTGGGAGGAAGCAACGCAAAGGGCTTTACGTGATTTGTATGATTTCACTTTTGGAGACTGGTTACTTTTTTCTTTTCCGTTCCAGCCAGCAGGGATTGACGCAGCGGCGTATTAACACCTAGGCCGACAAATTTGCAGGGGTGGCAAATTTATAACAGTAGCCAGAGGCTGCTTCCCCCGGTGCTGGTTCACGCCCTCCACCCCCGGTCCCGCCCCAACTCCATCCCTTTCCCGCCCTCATTCCCTGCCCCTTCCCTTTCCCTATTGGTCCCCTTCCCCAAATCCCCGCCCCAGCCCCGCCTCCTCTCCTGAGGGTGCTGCGTTCCCCCCTACTTCCTGAAGCTGTTTTGTGCACAAGCACTGTCAGGGAGCGGAGAGAAGCAGGACCCAGCGGCTCGCTCAGGGGAGGAGGCGGAGGTGAGCTGGGGGGCGGCAATTATTTCTGGGCCTAGGGACGGCAAAATCATTAATCCGCCACTGGATTGACGTATGTTCTGATATCACCTGTTAAATAACGGATGGAATCTTTTTCCTCTAAATCTGACTTAGGTCTTTCTGCTTCACCCATCCACCATGGTAACTAAACACTTCCCAACTAAATTAGATCAGCAGCTCAAGGTATCTAGTGAACTCCATGGAGCCTCCTGCCTTCCCTGGTTATATGGAGCTCTGCCTGGCATATCTAAATATAAATGTTACGGTGGGGAAATCTTTCTCAGTCCTGAGAGATGGCCAAGCTCTGGGTTAGTCTGACCTACTCTGAGGTCATTTCAACCCAGTTTGACCAGCTGGGAATGGTTCCAGTTTTCAAGCTTCCTACTGGGCTTTGTGCTCTGCTTTGACTCAGAAGAGGGCAGGTGTCTTGGTGGTTGATGGACTGGGATGCAGCTGGGGCTTGACCCATCAAAGGCTTTGAAGATCAGTTCTCCAAGGCCTTGGACCACTGGATTGCCCATCATGGGACTGGAGCACATATGCTGCTGGTGATCCATCAAGTGGTGCACTGCTTTCACCTTCAGCCTCAGATGCAGTGAGTTGCAATAACTTACGCTGGAGATCATGAGTTACTGTGTTCAGGTCCTCAACAGGGAGGGCGAGGACAAGGTTCCTAGTCAGCTGGAGGTAGAAAAACATTTTTGGCTGGGCTTGGTCTTCAGTTGAAAAGGATTCTAACGGTTCCTGTGACTTTTTGAGTAAATGGGGGGAGGATGGGGAAAGTTGGGGGAGGGGGGGAGTTTCCCGACGCACTGTCAATGGAAGGGGAGGACTGTGGTTCTTCACAGCATTTTCTCCATTCTGAGCAATGTTGCTTCATTCTCACACCTAGGTCCACTTGAAGACAGAAGTTTCCCAATCTTGGATTCTACCTGACTTGAGGGGCTTGCTGGTGTCACCGTTAAGTGCTGCTGATGGCACATACCTGGTCCACTTAGGGTTTCAATGACAGATCTCACAATGCTTTGTAGAAACTCATTAACTGAACACCCTTTGAAGATGAGCAGCAATATTCCTGCTGTGTAAAGAATATGTCACACATAACACCTGTCCTCGGAGTATCGCCAGATATTAACAAATGAAGTCTCACAACCCATCTGTGCCATTGGTAAATGTACCCCCAACTTACATATGGGAAAACAGGGGCACAGAGATAGAAAGTGGCTTGGCCAATGCTGCTATGTGAGAACAGAATCCTGGTCCAAGATTTCCATAAGTGGCAGGTGATTTACGGGGGGGGCCCTCAAGTTTTGGGAGCCCAACTTAAAACACCAGAAAGGGTCCAGATTTTCAGAGTGGGAGCTCAGCCATTTCTGGAAGTCAGTCCTCTTTAACCTGTCCCAAGTGAAGCCCCCCAAACTACTAGTGCCTTCTGAAAATCTTGGCCCCAACAGTCCTGACTGGCCATCTCCTGCTCTAACCATTAGACACACCACCTCCCTTAGCAATCCTGCCCCATCTTACTCCCAGTGACTTCTGAGCCCCTAAAGGACCTGCTCTGTCAATCTCTGGGCGTGATGTTTCATGTTAGCATTTCATCCTAGCTTTCTGCTGTACAAATGATTTCATTAGGCCAAGCAATGGATGCTGACAGGAGTGGAAGTCGAGGGAATATTAGAAATCGCTCACAATGTGCATCTCCTCCCATTCCCATGCTTTTGGTTTTTGCAGACCAGATGCTGAACAGATAGCCTTGGAGTGTTTCACCCATGTACTGTGATGACAACTCATATTAAAACTGTCAGAAAACATTGTGGTTTAGAGCTGCACTCCCGGAAAGCAAGAAGCTAGCAAAACATTTCAAATTTGCATAATCTCTGTGTGTCAAATGTAAAGTGAGAGGCCATGAGCTGAACCCCGAGATCCGACATGGGTGCAAAAGTGAACTCTCTTCCCGGGAGTCAGGCAGCCAGAGAAACCTCGTGTTTGCTGTTGCAAGTGCTCAAACTAATTATGGTGTCCGCTGATCTCCGGGGTAGTGCTTTAGCTGCTTTGGTGAGCTATGGAATGTAGGGTTTGCAACCGACCTACCAGGAGCATACACCAGGGCCTGATTGTTACAAAGTAGAGGCTGGTGGTCTTCACCTATTTTTTTCATGCACACTTTCCATGTGCAAAACCAGGTTATTTGTTGTGCCCTCAGGACTAAATTGATGCCTGTGTATAGTTTTGAGCATGTACAATATGCCAACCTGTGCATGCTCGTGCTTTGTGTGTGTAAGAGAGAGAGAGAGTGGTATTAAAAGATCAGACCCCAGACAGCGTCAGATTCTACGGTGGTTTGAGCTCAGTATCTTGTATCTTCTGAATGTGTTTCACGTCCCAGCAGCAAAAGGGGCTAATGAAAGAATTCGTCAGCAGCTTCTGGCTATATGTCTTACTTTTTCCAGTTTAATGCTTTCCTTGCAGGACTTTCTTTTAGTTACAAGGAATTTATTTTAGATTGGTGAGAGCAGCGCTAAGCTAGGGCTGTAGAATGGCATGAGGATTTGGCATCTTCCCCCCACGCCAAGTCTGAGATCTGGCTTATGCCCATCTGCGATCTTTTCTACTGACAATGGTGACGAGTGCTTTATGTATCTGAATTTTAATCGATTTTTTTCCCCTTACATCTTCCCTGTGACGTAGGGAATTAGTATTATGAGTGGGAAATTGAGGCACAAAGAGATCAAGTGACTTGCCCAAGGAGTTTGTGACAAAACCAGGAATTGAATCCGGGAGTCCTGTGTCCCCATCCAGGGCTTTAGCCATAGAACAGTCCTTCAGTTCCTTTCTGGTTCTAGGAGGTGGCAGGACATGTTAGCTGTCACTTTGTACTATGTATTACAATGCTAAGGAAATAAAGGCACAATGTCAACTTGCACAGGTTCCTGGAAAGGGGTTGCCAGTACTGCTGTGCTGAGCAGAAAGGGAGGGGACCAAAGGGAAGTGCACCAGTAATATACCTCCTCCAAGTGCTCCTCCCAGGAGACGTGTGAGGAGGAGTCACTTCCTCTAGTTGCTAAGTTCCAAAAGGGCGAGGCCTTAATCGAACCCTAACAGTAAATCATGTCCTTTTTGCATGATGATCTGGTGCTGTGGTTACTCTACTGAAGCGGAAATGTGGGACTGTACCAACGCACAGCACAGAGAGAGGTGTGAAGTGTAGGCAGGTATTTCCAGGGTCTCGGCCCACGGCTGCCGTTAGCATGAAGCGCTTGCGCAAACTCTACATTTTGGAAAATTATTTCATATAAACAAATACCAAATGAGCAATAAAAAACCCCACCCCAGCTCTGGGGGGAGAGTCTGAGGTTCACATTTCCTACAGAAAGCCTTTTTTTTTTTTTTTTTTAAATCACAGCGCTCATTTGCACAAATCTCAACTCCAGCATGAAAATTTCCAGTATGTCGGGGGAGGAATAGGCTCGGGGCAAAGAGAAGGGAAATAACCGAGGCTTTATTGGCCACGTGAGTTTTGCAGCAAGTGGGCTGGAACTTGGTGCTCGCTAATGGACTGCTCTAAATGCAGGAATAGTCTGGGAGGATCTTGTAGCCACTTGACAGCAGGGCCACTTGAGGGGGCCTGATGTAATCCTGCTTGTCCCTACTGCATCTCCCAGCAACGTCCTGTCTTCCCCAGACTCTAGCCAGGCTCTATTCGTCTCTTCCTCCTGGCACTTCCAGCCAGGCTCTGTCTGGTCTTATAGGTCCTTCCCCCATCTTGCCCTCCAACCATACATACCCTACTGGGTCTTCACCACTGCCCTCTTCACCCACAGCTTCAGCTTCAGTCTAGTTCCTTCTCCTCCACTCCCCAGCTTTGGCTTCTCCTTCTCTATTTGGCTGTGTCTACATTACAGACATGTACCGTTGCACCTGTGCTGCTGTAAGGTCTCTCGTGTAGCCACTCTCGCGCCGGCATAATTAAACCACCCACAACAAGCGGCGTTAGCTCTCCCTCCGACATAGCGCTGTCCACACCAGCACTTTTGTCAGCGAAACTTATGTCACTCTGTGGTGTGTTTTTTTCACCTCCCTGACCGACAAAAGTTTTCCCAACAAAAGCGGTGGTGTAGACATCACTCCAGGAAAGCCGTGCCTTCCTCACACCGGATAGACCTCTCTTCTCATTCTTGCACCCCCAACATATATGTGTTGCGGGGGCGGGGGGGCCAGAAAAAGAGCACAGATCTGTTTTCTGTAAAGATGCAGCTATTAAAAGGAATTGCTGTGTCAATGTGTGGGTGTTGGTGAGAACAGAGTCTTACTCATGCAAGGCACAATCGCGCTCTCCTCCTGGTTTGAAAGAAGAAAAAAATCCCTAGCAAACAAAACCATGGTAAATAAATAGAATAGGAAAAGAAAGGGCCAGCCCAGGTCTTCAGGGATACCCTTGTCCACATCTTCTGTGGGTGGAAGGGCATGGTATCTCGCCCCCAGTGCATTGGTTTGTATGGGATGAGTGGGTTGGTTGCGGGAGAGACGAGGCAAAACCTATATAACTGCTTTAGCGAAAACCTGCAGAGGGGATGAGAGGGGAAAGGAGGTTTTGTGGTTAAGTCATTAAACTGGGCCTCATAAGGTCTGGCTCTGATTCCCAGTTCCACATACTCCATGTGACCTTGCATGAGGCACTTAATTTGTCTGTGAGAACTAGATAAATTCATGGAGGTTAAGTCCAGTAACAGCTATTTGCCAGGATGGGTAAGGAATGGTGTCCCTGCCTCTGTTTGTCAGAGGGTGGAGATGGATGGCAAGAGAGAGATCACTTGATCATTACCTGTTAGGTTCACTCCCTCTGGGGCACCTGGCATTGGCCGCTGTCGGCAGACAGGATACTGGGCTGGATTGACCTTTGGTCTGACCTAGTATGGCCGTTCTTATGTAATGCCTCGTCTGTGAAATGGAGATGATGACTGTCTGTTTAGACTGTAAGCTCTTTAGGGCAGAGACCGACTCTTACTATGTGTTTGTACCATACCTACCACAATGGGCTCTGTAGATAATATTATAATGTGAACAATAGTCATTGGAGGGTGTTTCAAAGAGGGATGGACAAATGTTTTAAAACGTGGATGTGCTTCTAAACTTTCCCCCATAGTTCCCCGAACCAATCCCTTTGAGAATTTGCCTTTTGTTTTCTAGTGTACTGCATTACTATAAATGAGATGGGTTTACACTACATCAGACCGGGGCGGCAGCTGGAGGTGGGATCTCCTGGCAAAGACCATTTGTTGCTGTGAATTGAAGTAAACTCCACTGACTACTGTGTTTGGGAGGAGCTCAAATACTTTTGCCAGGTCTAGTTATATGAATTGTTAGGCAGCCAGATGGTGGGAAGGCTCCTTAGGCCATGCCTACGCTACACAGTTTTGTTGACATAAGGCAGCTGATGTTGACCTAACTATGGAGGTGTGCCCACTGCAATGCTCCTCCCGCCAATTTAACTCTCCCGCGATGCCGACATAAAACCACCTCAAGGAGAGGTGTAGAGCTTAGGGTGATGTAGTTAGAGCGACGCAGGGTCCGTGTAAACTCTGCGTTGCTTACCTTGCCTTAAATGGCCTCTAGGAGGCATCCCACAAATGCCCACACTGACCACTCTGGTCACCATTCTGAACTCTGCTGCTCTGTAGCTAGGTACACCGGTGAACGCCCCAGCCTGTTAAAGCCCCAGGAAGTTTTAAACTTGCTCTCGCTGTTTTCCTCGGTGTGGAGAGCTCACATAGCAACTGCCCAGCTGAGCAGGCCGGCTCCATGCGGCAAACATGCTCCTTTGCCTGGAGTACACAGGAGGGTCTGTGGGGAGAGGAAGCTGTGCCAGCCCTCCCTGCTCCAGTTTCAGGAACGTGCTTGGGGCCTGGAGGAGAAGGGCTACAATAGGGACACACAGCTGTGCCGTGTAAACATCAAAGAGCTGTGGCAGGCGGCAAGGGAGGGAAATAGTTGCTTCTGGTGCAGAGCTGCAGACGTTCCACTTCTACAAGGAGGGGGCTGGCTGGGGTAAGGGTGGCGGTGAATAGACCCCTCCCCCCAGCCCTTCAGCTCCTCTTATAGCCTTGTGTTCATAACACACGGCACAGTGCTGAAGAGCAGTGCAGGATCCAGGCTTTCTGACCCAATGGTTGGCTGGAAGGTTACCAGGGCAGTTGAAAAGCAGCTGGAAATCTAGTAGGAAGCCCGTGGAATGGGATCGAGAAACCAGTGTCAAGTGACACGGAACCTGTCCCCCCATGAGGCATTGCAAACCTTTCCCAAAGCACCCTGCGGTCAGTCGCACAGTGGGATAGCGATCCATGGTGCATGGCTTTCTGGGTCGATGCGAGGGCTGCTGTGGTGGATGCGCTCCGCTGACACAAGGATCATGCAATAGCAGTTTAATTATAGCAATGGCAGCATGTCAACGTAACTTAATTCATCTTAACTTTGCAGTGTAGCGAGCCTAAGCCTGCAAGCAGGGGAGATGACTGGAACTACATCAAGTGCTACGAATGCTTACTGTGCTGCTTTAACTGATTAATAGCAATACAGCAAGTCCTAATGAATATACCTGTTCCGATATAACCCTGTTTGCTCTGACCTCTGATTGGCCTTACAAGAAGCCATTCTTTTTTGGTTTCAACTGGAAGTTCACGATCTGAGACACAGATCAGTGGCGGTAAGATAAGAACATGACAACCTCAGTTGCTAACATTTGTTTTTGCAAATGCCTCAGGCGTAACTGGAAACCAGGAGTGGTTGTACAGATAATTCTGATGAAATGTTTTATCCTACAACTATGACTGGAACAAGATTATCACAGGATAATCTGTGCTTTCACAACCAGATGATCAGCGCTGCGGTCTCCGGTGCGTTGGCCTCTCTGCAGAGTGGGTGAGAAGTGCTGCTTGTGGGAATGCTGGCTTGTGATATAAACGATTATTATCGCATGGCTCTGGAGGAAGGGCACAGCATGTGCACATCGCCCACGTGGTAATGGGCACCTTGCTACCTAGCCCGGGTGACTTGCCAATCTCAATGCAATTCTGAAGAATTCAGGGCTTGGCCCAGGAACTAGTCACTGCCAACAAAGCTATTCCCACCCCGACCCCTATGTAGGGAGACCATCTTCATCTCGGACTCCCTTCATGCCTAAAAGGGGCATCCTCTCTTGCTCCAGTCTGAAAGGCTCAACCAGAAACAACACAGGACAGGTTCTTTCTGCAAAGAGACTGACAGTGAACAATGCTGTATGAATTGGTGGTTGTAGCTGTGTGGGTCCTAGAAGAGAGAGAGAGAAGGTGGGTGAGGTAATCTCTTTTATTGGACCAACTTCTGTTGGGGAGAGAGACAAGCTTTTGAGTGACACAGAGCTCTTCTTCAGGTGTGGGAAAGGTACCCAGCGTACAAGATCAAACAGGTAGTTTAGCATAAATAGTTTATCACATATTCTAAGAACCATTCAATCCCATTAATATGCCTTTAGTTTTAGGATGAAAATGGGGGCTAAAGGGTTACAGATTGTTGTAATAAGCCATAAATCCAGTATCTTTATTAAGAATGTGGTTTTTGGTGTCTAGCAAAGTTATGAATTTATGCTCCCATGCTTGTCTTTTGTAAGCATTGTGCAGGTTTCCTTTGAGGATGAGGACTAATAGGAAAGTGTTCACCCACAGGTGATAGGGTGTTCTTGTGTTTTATCATTTCCCTGTGTGACTTCATCTGAGAGCGCAGTGATGGTCTGGTTGTAATGTAAGGAAGGTATTTGCAGAGTAATGGGTTGCAGGTAACTACAGTTAAATGCAGGAATAAGTCTTCCATGCATTGCCATGTACCATATGACGAAGCCTTGTCCAAACAAGGCTTCTCTCTTCTGAGACATGGAATACTTGCATATCGCCCTAAACCCTGCCTTTCCTGCTGGGAATATTTATGCAAACTGGATGTGACTTTTCCTTTCAACTGTCAACCCCCGGCCCAGCAAATATAGCCTCAGTGATGCTGCTGTTGGACTGTTGGTCGTTGTAACGTCCATTGGGACATTCCACTCTCCGTTCTGGACCCGGAGTTTGGAGACTGCTCCAGAATGCTCCTTCCCAGGTTTTGCACAAGACCCAGAGCACACAGGGGCCAGACCCTCGGTGAGTTTTTTCTTTAGTTCTAAGGAGAGCTCCAAGTCAGGCGATACTCAGTAATGTTGCTTGTTTCTAACCTTAATAGAGAACCTTGGTGCGTCGAGTAGAGGCTTTCAATGATCCTAGGACACTGTTACTCAAACAGAGCATCCATTGAAGCAACAAAGACGTAAATAACTCCGTTGTGAGATACTTGGTTATCCCTGAACACTCTTGATTGTAATGTCTATGGCATGCTGTATATGTGAATTGAGAGTGTTTCTTATTGCGGTGAAATGGTCAGCAGTAACTGACTGTAATGTAAGGAGGGTGTGTGCTGAGTAGTAGCTCCAGGTAACTACCGTTAAAGGCAGGAAGACATTTTCCACACATTGTCACAGGCCACATTTAATTACAAACTTGCATTTAGAACCAGTCTTTCATTTTGCACCTACATATAATTGTGGGTGCTGTTTTGCATTGACAAATGATGGCTTGAAGATGTCTACCTACCACTCTCTTTCCTCATAGTTGGTGCATTGTTTAGACAACTTGCCATCATTTGGGCCCACAGTGACTTGCAGGTGTGGAAATGAGACAGTAGAACGGGAGCCCCTTAAAAACCAGTCCCACCAAATGTAACCAGTGTGTGTTCTGTAAAGGGGTTTGGGGGTGTGTGTACCTGTGCAGTGATTCGTCTACATGGCACTTCTCAAGTCAACCCGTGGGACTGTACCTGTGTCCTGCTGACTCTAGAGGAATGTATGAAAGATTCATCGCAACATTTAAAATTTTTAATAGTTTGCAGGGAAAAAGGAGCTTCTCCTGTCACCCGACTCCTTTATTTTTAGCAGCAAATTTCCTGCGCAGTAAAAATATCCATTTCTCGCTACCAGTGAAAGATTGTTGGTTTTGGTCACAGGTTTGACTCCAACCCAGGTTGATATAGTCAGTTTGTTACCATCTGATCCCAGGTTCATTAAGATCTGTATAAGATGAATTGGGGGAAATTCTAGTCTTTCACTGCTGGCAGTAATTACCAGTCTTGTTGGCAGAGAGGCCAAGGACTGAACGGTCCATGGATTTTATTTCCCCAGTCATCCTAGGAGCTAAGCACTTAAGTGGAGTCTTGGGGCACATTGGTTGAACAATGTTGTGACAAGGCTGCCCTACTCTCCCCAACCCCCACCATTAGAACAGTAGTAAGGCCAACGGTGGTAAGGAACAGTTGCCCTCGAAGGATGACCCAAATGAGTCCCTCTAGGTGGATGTAGATCCAGGGGAGAATGGTGATGATAGTGAAGGATGTTCAGCTACTGGCAACCCTGAGAAGTCGGCAAAGGTGATTTTGGAAAATCTAACAGGACGGTCATGTTGAGGGCCATCAACCAGAGAAGCAAGGGATTCAGAATAAAACCACACCAAACGGGAGAGTCATCAGGTTGCTTAGTAATTTCAAAGACCATATAGTTAACTGACATTATTCAGTTTTCAGTAGCGGAAGGGCGCTGTTACGAGAGTGCTCTATGTCTCTCTATATATAAATATTTAATAAGGTACCGGTAGATGGTGCTCAAAACTCTGTGGTACACTGCCAAGGTTCTGTAGGACCAGTACAACTTCGGGAAGTTGTGCACTCCAAATAGCTTCCTTTGTGTGGCTCTTTACACCAGCTCTTAACAAGCGTGAAGAAGCTTGCTTTGCTCTTGTCAGTGCTATACCTGTCCTGTGCCTAATCAGAGGTCTGCAGTATCTCAGGTGATCAACTCAGCATCTTTTGCCAGCGCTAAATTATTCCCCACAATGGAAGTTGTTGTTGTAACTGCTTTCTAGACCAGCTGAAGTTTTCTTTAATGAATCTCATTTATCATTTATCTTATTTATTTAGATTAAATGTTGTTTCTCTGAAAGGCAGAAGTGGTGAAGGATGACTCTGATGAGGCAGCACAGGGTATTTCTCGAAGTCCTCAGTGCTATTTGTGGATGAAATCCTATAATCTAGGCTTCTTAATGCTGATTCATCCAGACCAAGCAGAACTTAAATTTCCAAACCGGAGTTTAAAAGATAGAGAAAAGGGAGGAAAAATTCGCTCATGTAGTGTTTCCCCTGGTGCACTCCAATCATATGACTGTGCACTTCTATCCAGCAGGGTTGCCAACTCCGACTGAAGCTATTCTGGGAGATTTTTTTCCCTCCCGACATGACATAATGCTGTTTTCTTAAAATATCCTATTAAAATCTCTCAGATTGCTATCAATAGTCACCGGGAGATTCATGCCGATTCTGAGAGACTCCAGTCCAAACCTGGAGGGTTGGCACCCCTACTATCCAGACAGCATGAACTGGACCACAAAGGGTATTCTCATGGGATTTACCAAGCCTGTACCTGGGAATCAAGTGGGGTCCTACAGGCATTCTTATGCATCCTTCCACCTTGATCATAGAATATCAGGGTTGGAAGGGACCTCAGGAGGTCCTCTAGTCCAACCCCCTGCTCAAAGCAGGACCAATCCCCAACTAAATCATCCCAGCCAGGGCTTTGTCATGCCTGACCTTAAAAACCTCTAAGGAAGGAGATTCCACCACCTCCCTAGGTAACGCATTCCAGTGTTTCACCACCCTCCTAGTGAAAAAGTTTTTCCTACTATCCAACCTAAACCTCCCCCACTGCAACTTGAGACCATTACTCCTTGTTCTGTCATCTGCTATCACTGAGAACAGTCTAGATCCATCCTCTTTGGAACCCCCTTTTTAGTTGAAAGTAGCTATCAAATCCCCCCTCATTCTTCTCTTCCGCAGACTAAATAATCCCAGTTCCCTCAGCCTCTCCTCATAAGTCATGTGCTTCAGTCCCCTAATCATTTTTGTAGCCCTCCACTGGATGCTTTCCAATTTTTTTCAAATCCTTCTTGTAGTGTGGGCCCCAAACTGGACACAGTACTCCAGATGAGGCCTCACCAATGTCGAATAGAGGGGAATGATATGTCCCTCAATCTGCTGGCAATGCCCCTTCTTATACATCCCAAAATGCCATTGGCCTTCTTGGCAACAAGGGCACACTGTTGATTCATATCCAGCTTCTCATCCACTGTAACCCCTTGATTGTGATTATGTGTTGCAGCCCCTCCGAGGAATTAGACCAGGGCATATGCCAGTGAGTTTGTAGTGTAAAAAAAAAAAAAAAAAAAAAAATACAATCATTTACAACTTTAATGGGACCAAATTCACATTCTACTCTTGTAAAACCATAAAACCGTAGAGGTTTTCTTCACTGAAAACTGGGTAACCCCAAATGCATCTGGCTAGAATAGATCTTACAATATATCCACTGGAAAACCTATTTCAAACGTTCTCAGCACCTTTCTCAGGCAAGGAAGACAAAACCTTTCCTCGCTGCTTTGAAGAGGAAATCAAAGTACTTCTGAGCATCATTGGCAAGGGAAACTGTGTCTGAGATGTATCAGCAGCAGGGGCTGGCTGATGACGGCATTGTAAAAGATTCAGGATATGGAAATCGGAGCATAAGGAGAGTGAGCTTGGATATTACTGAAAGAAAATAAACCTGGTAGCTGGAGCTTGGAAATAGCAAACTGTTGAAAGCAAAGAAATACTCTATTACTGCCTTGAGCGATAAAAGGGTGGGTCAGACCTCTGAAGGGGAAAAAAGAAGCAGCTCATAAAAGGCGAAGATGGAAAAAACTTATTTGGGTCATCTAATTCATGCCCTTGGCCAATACAGATTTGGTCTTGACACCCTGAGCTAGATTCTCAACTGGCATAAATCAGTGCAGTTCCAAAGAAGTCAATGGAGGTGCACTAATTAGACCTGCTGAAGACAAGGTAATATGTAACATTATTATTCCATTAATTAACATATGTAATATGAACAATAAATGTCTCCGGGCTCCTGGATTTCTCCTGGCCAGATCTTGCCAATCTGCTCCCCCACTTTCCAATCAACACCTTTTAAAAACTGCCAGTTGCTGAGCTTTGACATCAGGATTTATGTCCTTGGAGAGTCTTATACTATGTCTGGATAAAGCAATTTGTAATGAAAGGAAAAGCAAGCAGCACTTGTTTTGGTGGGATAACAGCCTCGCAGGGCTGCCCTAGGTCCCTTTCGCTGAGGTAACCTTCCCCTAGTCATTGTGAAACCTCCCTTGGCCAGAGGAGAGAGGGACACAACATGGTTCTGCTTTCTGTTAAGGTAGGTGGGGGACCAAAGCCTCAGGGCTTGATTCCAAGGTCTTTGGGGTGGGGGTGTGGGAGGGGGAGGCTGAGCAATGGCTCACTGTGCCAGAAAAGAGCTTCACTGAAACCAGATACCTTCCTGAGAGGCTGCCACTTGCCTCCCAAATGTCTCAGCAGCCCTGTATGGCCTCTCTTCACAGGCAGCAGGTGTAGCTAGTTGGAGTTGCTTGGCCTTGCAAGCCAGAGGCCCCTTTCCCAGACCCACAAACTATTTGCAATTCATCTTCAGTTCTCATTCTCAACCAGTTCTTAGAGGATCAGTGTGGCTTAGTGGAGTGGAGTAGTTCTCACTGTTTTCATACCAGGGACCCTCCACAAGCCCCTTCCCAGTATGCAAAAATCCCTGTGCCATTTTATTATGGGAAGATCAGATCCTGAAACCTGTGTCTGACTCCAAGGTTGGGAGCACTGATCTAATGGATACCGCATGGGACCGCTGCTGCCACTGACTGACTCACAAAGCAGCTGCTGAGGTTCAGTGTTTGTGAAGTGCTACAAAAGGGACCATGCAAGGCTTTTGGTAAACGGTGTCATCAGTAACACTGAAGTGGAATATAAGTGACATCACAGTGTCTGGACAACAATCCGTTTTTTCCAGCATACAGCATTTTTTAATCACAGAGAATCCCGATGTGCTTTGCGACCTACCGTGCCACTGACATATGGGGTGGGGAGGACAGCAGGAGCTTGGATACCATAGTGATGGGTGTGAGAAAGAACCTGGCTAGATTAGAAAAGAACCAGTGCATAGAACAACACACAGCATAAAGGGGAGAAATGGGAAATTTTGCCCTATGGCACCAGCTCAAATCTCTGTTTGTATCATATGCCTTTGGATATTAAAGTCTGTAAGAAGCTGATTGGAGCTAGATTTTTAGACTGTGGTTCTCATGAGAGCCTAGAGCAAGTTAGGAACCCACCTTCTCTTGACTTTCTTATGGGAGTTATGTGCATAATTCTCTTAGGAGCTTTTTGAAATCCCACCCCCTAAGATCCCAACACAAAACCATGTATGCTGTAAACTGCACAATTCTCTGTCTTGCTATTAGAGGGAAGAAAGGCAAAGTCAATGCTGCTGTGATAAGCTTGTTGGGGCCAGGGACTGTCTCTTTGTTCTGTGTTTGTACAGCACCTAGCGTAGTGGGAGTCCTGATCTATGACAGGGACTCCAAGGAGCTATAGTAATACAAATGGTTGTTTATTTGACCGTCACCATAGAATGCCAGCCGTTAGGGCCCGGAATACAATATTATCAGGTCCATTAAAATGGAGACTGATTATAACTGGTAGTGCAAACAGCCCTAGTAATTCTGAGACGAGGTAGAGAATTCTGTGGTTGGCTGCTCACTCACACCTCACATGCGTCAGAACCCACCTTGTGGCTAGGTACTGCACCTGTGTTGCTGTCTCGCTATGAGACAGCGATGGCTGCTGCTCCGACACTTTACGGGTAGAGAGGGAGCGAAAATGAATAAGTGCAGGAACCAGTTTTCATTTGTCAAAATATTGAAAGTGAGGCCTGGGGCAGAGGGTATGAATTGTCTCTAGACCCAGAGGAACTGCCAGATGTAAACAGACCAAAGGATTGTTCAATCTGGTGTCCTGTCTCCTGTCCCACTGGAACAGAACAGTGGCCACTGTGTCTGGTGTCCTGCTTCCTTCAATGCCAGGATGGACTGCTCGGGGACGCTTAGCACCTCTGGGCGTCAGGCATAGGGGTCTCACATCGGGCACCCAGAGCCTCAAACGTATTTAGGCTCCCAGCTTCCATTGATAGTCCAGCCAGGTTCTTTCATTCATCGATGGACTTCAGTTGATTTCAATGGACATTCAGAGGCTGGGCCCCAGAAATGGAGATGCTCAGAAGTAGCAAACACTTCTGCAAATGTGGCTGTGAGAGGCCGTGGCAACATAAGCACTCTTGGCTTTAGTAATCCTGTTGTTTCCTCACCAACTGATCTTAGTCAGGCTCATCGCACTGAGACATAGCTGGAGGAGGAAAGTGGTAGTCTGTGAAGCTGTGCATGGCCTGGGGCCTCCTCCTCTTGTCTCTGTTACCATAATGAATGCACCAAACCCACACCAGGACTGTCTGCTCCATTTTCATTTTTACACTCAACCTCCTTTACCACAAACCCCAGCCTTTTCGAAGAGTTGTATTAAAATCTAGGGCATGGAGAGACGTTCGCCTGGGGCCAGGGGCACAGACAATTTAAGAGGCAATAATGACCTCAAATGAAACGACCATGAAACAAATATGATTTTAACAAACATGCAATATTAAAATGCTTCATTAGATTTTTAAGAAATGAATACCCTGCCCCAGCTCTTTGATGCTACTAGAGACTGTGTACCTGATCCTCAGTTGTGTTAGGGCCCCTTTATGCCACTCGTCAAAGTGAAGACCCCCAGCAAACACCTGCTGCGTATGGGACTCCTCTGCTGGCATAGAGCTACCGGATCAGCCCTAAACAGGCCTGCTTCCCATTCCCCAAGCATTGAACGGGGCGTCTCAGTGGCAGGAAGGAAGAATAGCTGGAGTACTCTGCACTATGGCTATTCTTTGTCCCTGGGGGCCATAGGAAGCAAAGCATCAATTCTAGCAGCCATGAGGCTGCTCTACCTTACATTGCGGGCTGGGGCAGGCCCCTGCCTAATGCCAGACTTAGAGGAGCACTGCTTAAATTCATCTTTGCCCTCCTTCCCTATCCTGTGCCAAATACAGTCCACTGAGAGTTGGGGCCATTTTTTTATGGGGCCCTGGGATGTTTATAGTTAAGGTTTGAGAAGAAAACTAATGATTACAGTAATAATAAAAGCACAGTTTGTTTTAATACCCATAACCTTAAGTGAAAGGCAGAAATTCCTGATAAATCTGCTGTTTAAGCTGAAAGCAACAGCTTCCCCTTTCTCTCAGAAGAAGGAAGAGGATGGCGTTTTGAGTCTGATAGTCTACAAGCCGAGGGATGTCCCCATCCTTCATCTGTGCTGCATTTCCCTCTGCTGCAGCCAGGTTGGTGCGTAACCTTCACTGACTGTCCGCACTTGGCTGCCTTTCCCACATTTGTCAATGAGGCGATGACGAAGATATTTAATGGCTTCCTTCTCAGAGAGGACAGGTTGTTCAGTACGAGGACATATATTGCTTTCAAGCAAATTTCTTCACATTCCCACAGAAAAAGCAGAAGACGCTTCTCCTGCAATGACTGGAATGGTCAGCTGTGACCCCTCTTAACCTGTTCTTCATTTGGGGCGAAACATGCTTCCATGCAAAGGGACAGCACCAGGCCTAGGCGCTACGTAAGTCCTCGGATGTTTCATCAGCTGTGATTTAAAAAGCAGCTTTGAATCCTAGGTTGTTCAATCAGTGCAAATGCCTTGTGCAGCCCCACTTTTTTCAGAGCCTCTGCCCTATTTTTCTATGAAGCTTCAGATGCTTCTTCGAAGGAAGGACACCTGTGGTGTGTCGGTCTCAGGCAGGCCCAGTGCGCTGGGGTGAATTTCACCCCAACTGAGCAATATGTTGAGAGGGGTGATGGAGCAGCTGACACATTGATCTTTGCGGCAACACCTTGTGAGTGTTTGGCTAACAGAGGGCACTTTTCAGCCTGCCCTTCACTTCAGCTGTGGCCTTCTCTCCAGCGTGCCCTTCCAAACAGCTCTCCCACGCCAGTGATTCATCCGCTGCATGTCAGCCACGCACTTCACCATGCAAGTCCCAGCCTGGCGTGACCGCACAATTGTGCAAGTCTGTACTTTGTTGTTGTTGCTTAGGAGGCTTGTCCCCAGATTCTGCCACAGGGTCAGCCCACTGCTTGTTCCATCACATTCATCTCTAGGAAGTGTGCAGCTTAAACCACAGACTGAGCATGATACGTGAAATGAGTGTCAGATGGATGCGCAAGAAGAGAGTGACAACCGTCAATCGTGTCTCAGCATCAATGTCCGGTGGGAGGCAGAGGTTGGCACATGGACCTGTGAGTCACACAATTGTTGGAGTCTGAAAGGACCGCTCTTGGGGTTGTCTGTCTAGTGCTGTCTGCATTATGGCAGGGTGGATCTTGCTACTTTGTCTGTCATTCATGGGTGTGTATTCTAGCCTGGTGGGTGAACCCATGCCTTGCTTGGCAGCTTGTTCCAGGGCCACATTGTTTTCAGTAGGGACTGGTGAACTTCTTGACACTCAATGGCTTCCCAACTGCATGAACTATGTACTTAGGTTTGCAAAACTAGAACGAATGTTCAACCCCTCTTTTCCCTAATATTGAAACCTAGTCCCTGCCCCCATCTGCCCTCCTGTCAAAATGATTCAACTGGGCCCAACCCTGCAATCCTTAGTCCTTGCAGTACTTCAATAGGAGTTTTGTCTCGGTGATGACTGCAGGGTTGGGCTCAGGATGTATGTAACAGAGGCCAGAAGGGGTTTAAGCATTTCAAGTGTGTTTCAGGCCATTTAGCTGAGCTGTGGTAGCCTAAATGTAGTGAATGAATTGGAGCTAGCTGGCTGTGCAATGGGGTTAAGTGTCAGGAAGTTGAGCATGCGCAGGGTTAGCTGTCAGGAAGAAGATACCCCGCCAAGAAACCATGTTCTATGTGGGAAAAAATAAAAAACCACCATTTCTTATTTGTGTAACACTTGCCAGATGTTACTGTAACAAGGAAAGGCAGGTGAAGATTGTCAGGAACTTAACTTGCATGCAATGATGCAGCATAATAGATGGAATTATTATGACTTTTATTATTTCTGTTGCACCAGTACCTACAGGTCCCGTTGGGGTCAGATTGTTGTACTATGCATCTGTGCAGAACTAATAAAAAGACCGTCGCTGCCCCACAGAGAGGTCAGTTTATACGTCTAAAGAGACAACCACCGGTGATGAGTACAACAATAACTGAGGAGGGGGTAAGCAGTGAGAGAAGCCCGCTTAGCTTAATAAGTGGCAGTATCGGCACACCCCTGGCCTGACCATTGTACAGGAAGAATGAGCAGCGGATCAGTAAAAGCTGGCGCTGATGTCACTGCTCACTCAAGCAATATCAGCTCCTTGCCTGAGCCCTGGCTCCTCCCTGCGTGAGGCTCCCCGCTTCCCCCCACCGCAGCACATTCCTCTGCACCCCACCTTTTTGACAAAAGTGGGCATTTGCCGATTTGATCAGTTGGCAAAAGCAAATGGGACAAATGCCTACTTTTGCCAAAAAGGTCAGGATGGCTGAGACAGGGCTTGAGAAAGGGACTGTCCCAGCCACAGTGGGATGTACGGTCACCCTACTCCTAAATTCCCAGAGAGTGTCTTTGACAGAGCCAGGAACTGTGAACCCGGGTCTCTCCCATCCAAGTCTAATGCCTTTACCCCAAGGTCACCCTTCTTGTCTGTGAGCTTATTCCGTAGGCTGTCATTGCAAACTTAACCTAGATAGCATGCTCGCAGCCTCACTGCAATTGCAGTTGCGTGCCAGGCTGGGGAGACGGTTTGTTTTCATCTCTAGTGTTCTCGGTACATGTGAGCAGGTACACTGTGGGTCAGAGGGCTTGGCCACACTTGGAGCCCGGAAGCCCTGCGGGAACCACGGAACTGTAATCCGCATCCAGCATGTGAAGCCGCTCTCTGATTGAGACAAAGATTAGGTGAGATGAAGGCGAGCCAAAAGGAAGGTTAGAAGACGCTTGTGCTGTGATTCTGGTTTGATGTAGGTGTCGTGAGTCATGGGGATGATTTCTAATGGTGCTTTAAGTGTGTCAGCTTTGCAGCTTGCTCCGTAAGCTGTGCAGCCGTGTGAAGAGGGACTGCCGGGGATCTTGCTGTCCCTGCCCATCCTGAATTAGCCTGCCCTAAGGGATAGCCAGAATGGGCACACAGTACCACCTGTCCCCCACCCTGCACAAGCAAACACTTCTTTCAGTAGTGCCTCCTCTGCCCAGATGACAGGGCAAGGGCTTTCTCTTGTATTTCAGTAATACCAGTCCGGAAATCTTCTGGAGATAATATATATGCAAATATGCATATGTGTGTGTTTATGCTTACCAAGTGTGTGTGTTTAATATATTCCAATCATCCCTGGATCTAAACACCCCTGCAAGTTGGGAACAAAGTTTGCATGCAGATTTAGCTCTCAGCTTTTCCATTTTGTGGCTAGGGCTCATCTCCCATCATCCACCCAGCCAACCGTCTTCCTCGGCTGGGAATCCTGCAGGATGAATCTCTTGGAGTACTTCCGCTTCTGGCCCTGGCTGAAACTCAGAGGTCTATATGTCCGTTTCTCTCTCACAGCTCACTTTACTCTGTTCCCATTCAACAATAATCCACCTGTTATCACTGCACACAGCCATCCTTCCCGAAAAAGGCTCATGGCAATGTCTCCATTTCGTTCTGCTTTGAGTGACTCCTGTGGCACCAGGTAACTGGAAATCTTTTTTTATCTGTACAGCAAGAAGCATCCGGTCTGCTTCCTTCCTTTGGTTACTTTAACCATAGTGACTGAGTCTTACCGAAAAACTGACCACAGCCTAGCAGACAAAAGCGGCATTCTCTGTACAGAGGACAGAATGTTCAGTGACTGCAACAATCGAGAGAATCCACCAGTATCTCTGTCACCCCGAGGCTACTGTTCGGCAGACACCTGCCTATACACGGTTGACCTGGCTAAACAGAATTGTTCTTGTTAATAATTTAAACAAAAATATCAGTGAATCCAAGTCAGGTTGCAAAAGCCTTAATGTGCCAGTAGGCTAGATTGGGAAGGAGAACTGAAATCACATTTGGGAGAAGTCCGAATGTATTAGAGACCAAGAGGATTAATTTATGGCTCTGGTTCCAGTACAGGCTTTCAGACTCCCTTCAACTCTAATATACCTCAGTCCTAATCTCCAGCGCCCCACAGTGTCCTAGGACTGGGGTCCCCACTACTGTATCTCAGTCAGTGCCTCTCCGAATTCAATATCCTTGTAATAGCCCTTGCTGTTCAAGTACTGGATCGTGTCATACGCCCGCATCATTGCACCTCAAAACTGGTGTGCAAAACCTCTTGGGTCTCCTTCACACAAGCTGCCCACACTGCTACTTTGCATAGTGGTTTTGCAGTGCAGAGCAATGCCAACTAGGGATTAAGCTGATCACCTGCTGGGCTGAGTGTCAGGGGCTACCTTGTTTGGGATATGAATCCAGATTCCCAGTGGTGAAAAGCTAGTGCACTAACCTGCTGCGCTCCCTGGTCCCTGAAGAGGGACAAGTTCTATCACAGGGGAATGATATGTCCAAGAAAGGAAGCAGGGTAGCAATATCTGTCAGGAACAAAGCTAAAGGAGTATAAAATAAGGGAGCTGCAGTCACACCAGGTGCAGTTCTGCTGTACAGGCCACTCCTGTATCTTCACAGTATAAAAACGAGTCTCTCACACAGATGCATTGTGCCAAAAATGCAGTGTGGATTAAAATCAACTTGGCCAAATTCTGTGCAACCACATTGACCTGTAACCCTGTTGATGAGTGGGTAGAACACTGCAGAGGTTATCTCGTTGCCTGCAAGTATTTTCGTGTTTTTTTTTAAATGTTCTGAACCATTGTGCGCCTAAAAACAAGAAGCCTCATGCCAGTGAAAGTGACTGGAAATTGAGAGTGAAACTGATTAGCGTGCTGATTGAAATCCATAAATAGCTGGGCTTAAATGGCGGAATGCAAAATGGACATGTATTGTTCTAATCTGGGTTTATTACTAACAGGGGTAAAGGAGGCTTACGTCCGTATGCGTACATATATTCTTTATGGCTAAGTGTTGAGAGGCTATGAGGATGGGTGTAGCTTTGTAAATGAGATAGACGATAAGGGTCGTTAATATTGTTTGTATTGTGCTAGTGCCTAGAGGCTGCAGCTACGATCAGGACTGCATTGCTAGGTGCCGTACAAACATGCTAAGATACACCCCCTGCCCCAAAGAGCTTACAGCCGATTTAGACAAGGCAAACACAGGAAGTCCCTGTTTTACAGATGAATAATGGAGGCATGGTAGATTAGATCCCAATTGTAGTCACTGGAATTTAATCACATGCCTATAATTTAATACCTGTTTGAGTGCTGGCCTAAATAGGGATGATTTGAGCATGTGCTTAAAGAGTTTCTTGAATCAGGGTCTAATTGACCTGGCCAAGGTCACACAAGGATCTGTATTTGACTGTGTTTCTTTAATCACCATGTTAATTCAGGTATGAGCCCCGTGTGCGCAATGGCTACTAAAAAGGCTCTGCAAAGGGATTCATCCCTTTATGTCCACACTGAGTCCCACTGATTCAGAGTGCCCTGTCAGAACCCTCTGCATGAGGAGGGACTATCTATGATCATGTATCCTAATGTGAGCCACTCAAGGAAGACAAAATGTTATTTACAACACCAAAATAAATGCCATTCCTCTAGGTGGTGAGCAATATTTCACATTCATAACCACATTAATAAATGGAAGGAATAGAATAGATCAGATTGCTGTTAGAAAACATAAAAAGTTTATTTTTACATTCACATAAAAACAGATGAAAATTCTGCAGTCACGCACATGAACACATCAACAGAGCACTTACAAAGGCACTGCCCTCTGAGCAGCAACATGTCTTGCAGAACTGAAATTGCAGCTGGCGAGATGGAACTTTTGGTCTGTTTGCTGCTGCTGTAACCCGTTTGCCCAGTTCACAGCCCTGTGACATCACTCAAGCCAAAGGGAGTTTTGCTGGAATAAGGAGTGCAGAGTTGGCTTGACAGGAGTTTAATGCAAAAAGGGGCAGACTTTTGCAGAAGCCTGACTGAATTTTACACCCGTTTACACCAAAGCCTGCCCTTACTCTGACTTAGGTACCATCTCTAAGTGAATTTTAGCCCTTTGAGTTGCAGAACAGCGCTGTTGTGGTTGGGCTGGTTACTTCTGTTGCATAACCAGCTTCATTGTAATGCATTCCCAGGACGGGGACATGACCCCCGCCCTTGTGGCGTTAGCTCTGAAAATACAAGCTAAGTATAAATCTCCTTACCTCTTTTCGTAATGGTAACTTACAAAGCACAGTAACACGCATGACAAACTGACAGTTTTTCATGACAGTGGAGCACCCTAGTGCTTCTAAATATTAGAACCCAGCTCCCAAACATTACTGCAGTTCACTCTCTGTTATTCTCTGCATATTGAGCCCATGAAACAAGGTGGAATCAAATACTGACATACAGAGAATACTGACTCTCTGGGTATATAGAACCAGCATTGGTTGTAACATTTCTAGTGTAGCAGTTGCCGGTTGCAGCTCCTGGCTCATAATGTGAGATGTAAAGCAAAACAAACCATTGCCAGCCCTGTGTGCAGCTTCATGCATTTGAATGCAAATTACCAAATCCACCTTAAAATGGTGGGTAATAATTTAAACTATCCTCCGCAACCCTAACCAGTCAGTGAGTTAATCCCCGTCCAAGGCTGAAGGATAAGACACTGTGGCCTGACTTTCAAAGGTGCTGAGCTCCTGCAACTCCCGTGGGCTTCAAGGACCACTGTGGATGCCCCAGCAGCTCTGAAAGTCAGGTGATTAAATGGCTAGTAGCAGTTAAAAGTTAAGTTCTATTAGAACCAAAGCATTTCATTCCAAATACTGTTTTTTCTTATGATAGTGAGCTAAGTTTAAACTGAGGTCAGGTTGATCAGAGTCAGTTGTTTGTTACATCATCTGCTGGTGTTTCCTAGAGAATTCAAGGTTTTGAATATAAACTCGGCACCCCTAAATTTCATTTCATGTAAAAGCTGACCAAAAAGCCTTTTCAGGAAAGAAAAAGCCCTCTGTTTTAGCTATGATTAATTGGCTATTTTAAGGCTTGAGAGCCCTGATTTCACTAGGAGGGTGGTGAAACGCTGGAATGCGTTACCTAGGGAGGTGGTAGAATCTCCTTCCTTAGAAGTTTTTAAGGTCAGGCTTGACAAAGCCCTGGCTGGGATGATTTAATTGGGGATTGGTCCTGCTTTGAGCAGGGGGTTGGACTAGATGACCTCCTGAGGTCCCCTCCAACCCTGATATTCTATGATTCTATGATTCTAGAGAACAGGTTAGTTCCCTTTCTGAATTACAGAACAGAGACCATGCCTACAGATGTTTAGCTCAGAGAGTAGGGCCCTGATTCAGCAAAGCCATTAAGCATGTTCTTAACCTTAAGCACATAAGTATAAATGCTTTGCTGGATTTGGGGCCTAGAACTCCTGATTAGACAGACCCTGACTTCAGCGGAATTACACCAGGGATGAGTATGACTCATTATCTACTCCCTCAAGAGTATTTCCTGAAATATAAGTTTTGGTATTTCCAAGCTAAGTGTAAAAATAGCACAATCATACAAAGTACAAATATCAAACAATAAATAATAGTTTAAAAATGACATTGCTTTTTCCTATTTAAAAAAAAAAGACATCTGTAAATGTAAACATTGAGGTATTGGAGGTAATAAATACTTAATATGGTAGGTATAATATGTTTTTTAAAGTACAGTATTAATACTGTTCAGCCATAACTGTTGGCCCAAACCATAAGATTATTCTATGTCTCATGTGTTTGGAGAGTCTAACGTTACTTTTATAAAACAGCAGTTTCCTTGTTGTGAAAGATGCAGAACTTCTTTGGGTTTCACTTTCCCATCTTCATCATCAAGTATTCTTCAATGTAGTTAATGAATATGTCAAATTCTCCCATTGCCTTATAGATTCCTTTCTCTTGTAACTAGGGGAAGGGGAGGAGCAGAGAAAATAAATTACTTAATATCAATTAATTTACACATTAGTAATTAAGTGTCTAATAAGTCACAAGATAATTTAAGTTAAAGCATGTTAAGCCTAGATGCACAGTTCATAGAGCGCATGGAAATGTTACTCAGATTCTCATTAAACCACAAATGTTGAATCACAGCTAACTCACAAGTGATGGGAGAATTGATATGTAGTTTGCAAGCAGTTCATTAAGCAAATCTGAATTGCTTTATTTGGAGATGTAGCTCTTATGATATATTTCTGTTCTCTGATTGGCTGAATGTAACTTTTAGGATCAATTTCCAATGGGAATGCTTGTGATTAGGAATTCAAAATTGGCTTCCCACAATGATCCTGCTTGACTTGCTTAAAATACTTCCATTTGACAGAATATTCAAGGACAAGAAACAGAAGTAATGCAAACACACTCAAAGCAAACTATGGTTTTGAAAAAAACCATAAACTTCTGCAGATTTTTTTAATGCAACATTTGTCCAGCTGCAATAGGAATCATAATACCAGCTTTTGGACAATGTGAACTGATAGACTCATTCCTAACTCATTTGTGGTTGTATAATATACCATACAGATACTTGTTTAGATAATTTGTACACATTATAATTCCATCTGCAATTTAAGCTGTTTTCCTGAAGTTGCTCTGGCTAGTGCAGTTACTGTATCTATCTGACCCAGCCCCATTGCATTGTCATGCACTTACTGAGTGCCCCAAAATCTTTAGTGTGTTTATTCTGGCAAAACAATGGTGGGGTACGGATGTGCTCTTATCCCCATTGTTCAGACAGGGAATCAAGGCCCAGAGAATGCCCCAGGTCCTACAGGGAGTCTGTAGCAGGGCAGGAACTGGAACCCGTGTCTCCAAAATCCCAGGCGGGGCTATCTTTTAATTTTTAGAGTCAACATGTCCTTTGCTTTAGCATTGGTGTTAACCAAACCTGAGAAGGTTGAGAGTCCAGGTTCAGTTTGGCTCACCAGCCATCACTTTTGATACTTCTGTGACCCTCATCCGAAAAGTCTAACTCTCTTGAATGTGAAAAAGTGTGTGTGTGTGTAGAGGGGGTGTAGTATGGAGCTCAAATGGACCATTGTTATGGTGTTGCAGCATTTCTGGTCCCAGTCCAGGCCAGAAATGCAAAAGTAAATGATCCTTGTAAAAAAAAGCCTGGTTTCAGTAGTGGGCCAGGTTTCAGGGGCTGGTTAGCAATTGGATGGGAGAGTTACCTTATCGTATGTTTCCTTGATCTCCTTTAAGGTCTGGCTCCTCTTCTCGCAGGTGAAGAATCTGTGCTGTGGAGGAAAGCAACCAGGGATTTTTAACAAAACAGCCTTCCTTTACGGTACAGCTCTGGATGGGTGAGAGACAGGCTGCCGCAGCCTAGGTGTGTGCTAGGGAAACTATGATTGAGTCCTTTACCCCCACTCCTCCTGCCACGGTAGCCCCTCAGCTCCCCCGCCCCACTCTCCCACAAGGCTGTGCTTTCCCCCTTTTTACCAGCTTTCCTCTCCCCTCATCCATTTCCCTCACTTCTTTCAAAATTCCACCCATCTTCCCCATGTCAGTCACATGTGCCCTTCAAAACTAAGCCTTTGTGATAGATATAAATGAAATCCATTCACAGATATTTATTCTCAGGGGGACTAGCCCAGTGGCCCCCTTGCGAGGATGTTGGATCCTTTCCCCCTCCCCTCAGCCGTCATTTGTCTTTTTACATTGTGAGCTCTCTGGAGCAGGAACTTTGGCTACTTTTTACTATGGCCTACCCAAAGATGGCTGGATCCATTCTGGGACCTCCAGATGCTACCCCTGTGCAGATACCCATAGCCATTATGTTCGAGGAGTTCTAGTAACCAGCTCAGCAAACAGCCTGTGTGATGTTCTGTCAGGGAGGGTTCACCCTCCTCTTTGCTGAATTGCTTGCTCACTGACTGAGTCATTTCACAACCAGATGACAGAGTCAGGACACCACCGCCAGGCAGTTCCAGGAGCTGAGGCTGCATTTAGCTTTCATTCTGCCGCCCCAGCCTGTGAGAGCAGCTCCTTTCAGGTAAGGGCTTCAGATGAACCCTTTTAAATTAATCTTTGATCAGTGTTTATTACAGGGCTGCGGGCTGGCCTTTAAAAATAAATAATTATTTCTAAAACTTTACAACTGAATCTTGATGATACAAATCATAGATTCCTAGATATCAGGGGCCTGAAGGGACTACTTGGGTCACCCAGTCTCTGCAGTCTCTGTGTGTGTCTATCTATCTCTGGTCTATATATGGTGAAACCTTCCCCATGATGAGTAAAATTCTGCCTCCCTTTTCTGTAATGACCAGGATGTCAGTCCTCAGAATCCAGCTGGACTGTATTTTTAATGTGCCTGTCGCTGTGCTATGTACACTGACATCAATGGCCAAGCTCCAATCAACCTCCGTGGTGCATGATCAGACTGAAGGTGGCTTGGCAAAACCTTTGTAGGCCTCCTCCCTTATAACACCACCCTGAGCTTCTTGTTGAGTCCCGGCACCGATGGATTTGCAGACCCCTCTCTTCACAATTGGCCGGTACTGCAGCCCCTCAGCCCCTGAGGCAAAGAACTTTTAAGAAGCTCTCCATCAAGAAACTGCAGAGGTTTCATGCTGCAGCTTTGCTTGGGATACGTATATTGATATCCGCTTGTGCTCAGCTCCCTGGGAACTTGGCAAGTGATCTGCGAAAGGAAGCTCCAACACTTACACAGCGCTTCAGTGTGTGCCTCAGGTCCTGCAGCATGTTGCCAATCGAGCCCACGCTCCGCTTGATGTGTTTGCTGCTGTTGATCGCCTTCGGTAAGACTTCATCCAGGTAAAATCGGATCATGTCTGACACTGACTGGCAGCCCAAATAACCCTGGCGGAAGAGGAGTGAGTTGCGTTAATGACATGCCACCGCAACTGGAGGACACGGCATAAGCAGCTGTCAGATTCAGTCGTCATCACTGGCCAGAGGTTTGGTTCTATGGGTTCTGCTGTGCACCTTACAGAGTGCTTTCCACAGTGCTGTACTGCCATCCTATGAGGTTGGTAAATAAGCACTATTATCCCTGTTTTACAGATGGAGAAACTGAGATGTAGAGAGGTGAAGCTATTTGCCCAAGCCCACAGACAGCAACAGCATCCTGGAAATCCGGAGTTCTGACTCCCAGTCCTGTGCTCTGACCACTAGACCACACCAAGCTCGAAAACAGAAGCAGAGCAATCTCAAAGGGAGTGACTATCTCAGATAGATGTTAGACAGGCAAAGATACAATGAAATCAGTTTTATAGGTATGATATTCTTATACTACTACCAGTTTTAAAAACACCCTAAACTTTGTATAGTACTTCCAGCTGCCTCTGTTAGAATGGCATTAGCTTAGAATTAGATTCACAGTGCACAGCAAAGTTCTCACCTTAAAATCTTCCAGTAAATCCTCCTTTAGCAATAAGATGTCAAGTTCATCGTCTTTGGCTTGCTGTAAAAGTATGCAATGGAAGTGTCAGTTGTATCAAGGTAGGCAGCCTACATAATCTTCATTGCTACTGTGTAAAAGTACTTCAGTTCATCAAACTGTCTGGTTTGCCTGAGTGCGTGTGTTGTCGTCTTAAGGCAAACATTGGAAATAAAAGCATCTCAGCATACAGAAGGGGTGTGTGTGTGTGTGTGTGTAATAACATTCAAGTGCTGATACTGTCCCACACGCCTGTGCAATTAGTTTGAAGTCAAAAGAAGACAGGGAAAAATGAAATCACATATGTGGGTGATTTATTTGACACGTTTAATTTTTTTAGCCTGCCTTTCAAACCCTGCTTACTTTCTTCTGACTTCAGATAGTGTGCATATAACAGCACCCAAAATTACTGTGATATATAATAACAGGTCTATTAAGGAACTACGTGATCCTGTTACCAGCACTTCACTCAGGGACTTGTAGCAAACTTTGATTTAAAGTCTTAAATCCTATATACCTACCAACTGTCATGTTAATTTGGCTGATAATACAAACACAATGCCATTATTCAGTGATTTAACCTAGAGGGATGACATCTCAATTTTTTATATCATTAGTACATAATGCCATTGATTTTATATTGCAATTCAGATGCATTTAAGGCAATATTGGTACGAATACAATTACGAATGCTATGCATCCCTTTTTGCATGATTACTTTGCTCAGCTGTCAGCAAGACCATTCTAATACATCTCCCACCACAAAGATTTAATGCTACCCTGGCAATCTATCCACAGACCGCATTCCCATGCAGGAGAGGGAAATGGGCAGTAAATTCTATAGACACAGAATAACTTCTTTCTGGCTTTGGTGGTATCTTAATGTTTGTCTTTTAACATAACTTGAAAGCTATAGTGAAATATTTCCGTCTCATTCATTGTTAACTTGCAATGGAGTTGCACCCCTTACACCAGCATTGAATTTATCCCCATCAGTAAAAGAATAACTTTCAATGCAATGTCAAAAAAATTAAAATGCCTTAAAATTCATTGTGAAAGCAGTTGATTTTCCTGTAATTGCATCTGGATAACAAAAAATCTTTGCACATTTTCTCTCCCCTTAGCAAGTGATGAAACTAAACTATTTATTTCGCCTGCAGCAGCGAACACAAAACACAGTGTCTGCACCTAAACCTTTTCTGTCCAAAGGAACCTGTGTCCAGTGTGTGGGTATGTCAAGTCACTGAAAGTGCAAAAGCAGTAGACAGAAGGCGACAGGCTTTGACAGGTGTCATACTCACAAAATAATCTTTAATTTCACCAAATGCAATCCGCAGGTCTTTGAGCCGAAGGGGCAGGAGATTGGCGAGATGTGTGCAGCTTTCTTCAGAGAGCTGGCAGCTGGCATGTTTGATGCTGGCAATCAGGGCTAGGAAAATGAGTGCTGTGAGAAGTTTCATTTCTCAGCTGAGTTTCTTTCTTGTGGTCCAGTTATTAGTTCAATTTCACAAGAGGCAAAAAGCCAGATCTGAATGCCTTCACCTTGATGGAGCTCCTGATTTTATACTCTCCAGACATGCTCTCAATTTCCTTTCCCATTTCCTGGGGACTAATATTGGGGTTTTAAGACATTCATTAAAACCAAAGGTCACAAGAGTTTCCCGTAAGAGGCTTCCTGTGCTCTGGCCCCCCTCCCCTTTCCACACCCCATCAAATCGTTTGTGTTAGACGCTGCATTTTTTTTACGTAGCTTGTTTCTTGTAAATTTGAATGTGGCTAAAGAATTTGAACATGAAAAGGTGCGGTATGGAGGACACTTCTGCATTCTCATGGGTATTTTCTATTTTTACATGAAAGACCTGTGTGGGGAGGGGGAAGTGTTTCCATTTTTAAATCTCTGTAATGCATTTACCTAATTTAGAATTTTTCTAGGTCATCACCACCAAGCAAATGTCATTTTAATGGCTTTTGAGCCTTTTGAACAGGGAAATAGTCACCCCTTATCACCAAGAGGTATGAATTCCCATTTCCGGGTCCTTTCAATGTGGAAAATAATCCTTTTATCAATAAACAAATAAAAGTTCTTATGAGGAAATAACAAATAAAGTCTTGCCTAGGGTTTATGGAAATCCATACAGAGCAATTAAAAAAACCCCTTCGGACTTTTTTCATAGGAAAAAGTATGTTAGCACTCATGATCTGGCTAAATTCCAATATTTGTAGTAATTGCAACCTGCTAAAACTCCATGTTCAGCATTCAAATTTGCTACCCAGTTTGTTTCAAATGAACAGAGTATTCTTTATAGTAACCTTCTTCACTTTGCACCATCTTTTATGCAGCATTGCTGTGCACTGTTAAATAGCTGCCACATTCTCTTCCAGGGCATTGAACGGCAGGGGTGTCTGGAATAACTCCTGTGTCTTTATTACACACATGCAGACAATATACAACAATATTCTCCTCTTGGATTCAGCTAGGCCGGGGGGGGGGCCAAACTTTTTGACCCGAGGGCCACATCTGGGTGGGGAAATCGCTTGCAGGGGGTTGGGGTGCGGGGGTGGAGTGTCGGGTGTGGGAGCGGGGGTGGTATGCAGGAAGGGGCTCAGGGCAAGGGGTTGGGGCAGAGGAGGGATGCAGGGTGTATGAGGGGCTCAGGGAAGGGGGTTAGGGTGCAGGAGGGGTGTGGAGTGCAGGAGGGGGCTCAGGTGAGGGGGTTGGGGTGCAGGAAGTGGCAGGGGGCTCAGGACAGGGGGTTGGGGTGCAGGCAGGGGGCTCAGGACAGGGGGTTAGGGTGCAGGAGGGGTTCAGGCTCCAGCCCTGCGCCGTTTACCTAGAGCGGCTCTGGGGTGGCAGCGGCGTGCACCGGAGCCAGGGCAGGCTCCCTGCCGGCCCCAGCCCCGTGCCGTGCCGTGCCGCGCCACACCGCACCGCACCACTCTGGGAAGTGGCCGGCACCTCGTCCCTGCGCAGCCCCTGGTGGCGGGCAGAGGGCTCCGCCTGTTTCCCTCACCTGTGGGTACCTCCCGCGAAGCTCCCATTGGCTGCGGTAACTTATTCCTGGCCAATGGGAACTTTGCGGGAGGTACCCACAGGCAAGATCAGTGTGCGGAGCTCTCTGCCCCCCAACCCTCAGGGGCTGCAGGGACGTGGTGTGGCCACTTCCCAGAGTGGCATGGCACCACAGGGGTGGCAATCCCGCGGGCTGGATCCAAAGCCCTGAGGGGCCGGATCCAGCCCGCGGGCCGTAGTTTGCACCACCCCTAAGCTAGGCCCTTGGTGTATGCTCAGATACCACAGTGATGTGCAATTTATAAATATGTGTAATAGTAATTTTAGTAGTATAACATCATAGGAGTTTAGGGTGTGATCCCATGCCTACTGAAGTCAATGGAAGTCTTCCTATTGTCTTCAAATCAATATGGAATTGGCTCTGATTCCTAATCTTCAGATACAATTCCCAAATTCTATGTAAGCGCAGCATTTGTAAGGAAGAACTGCAGTGTGGGTCACTGAAGAGAATTTAATTAAAGTTTAAGAGCTTCTGGGTGAAAGAGGCTTATAAATACCAACTATTCCCATTAATCTTTTAAAATTTTTCATAGTTTTCCCTTTTCTGCTCATTTAAAATAAGGATGTTCCTCATACCTTTAGGCTATTTCATTTTCAGCCACCTCATTTTTAGTTTCTTTTTTGCTTTTCGCACAAAGAATGAAGCCATTGAACCTGTATAACTCTGACATCTTCCAGACTTTCCAGCAGAACCTGTAGGAGGTAAGTGTGACGGGTTTGATCACAGAAACCCCCTTGGGACTGCCACCTGATGTGCTGAGACTACCCCTGAACCCGTTTCCCCTGGCAGCTTGGGACTTCAGAACCCTGCCTGGTTGTGCCAGACACGCCAGCCTGCTACAAAGACAGACCCAGGTCTGAACTACATCCCCCAATGCTGCAGGCTTAACTGAAAACCGCTTAAGAAGTGTTTCTGTCTTCAACACCCAGATGTCCAGTTTCCAGTGGGGTCCAAACCCCAAATAAATCCATTTTACCCTGTATAAAGCTTATACAGGGTAAACTCATAAATTGTTCACCCTCTATAACACTGATAAAGAGATATGCACAGTTGTTTGCCCCCACAGGTATTAATACATACCCTAGGTTAATTAATAAGTAAAAAGTGATTTTATTAAATATAAAAAGTAGGATTTAAGTGGTTCTAAGTAATAACAGACAGAGCAAAGTGTATTATCAAGCAAAATAAAATAAAACACACAAGTCTAAACCTAATACAGTAAGAAAGTGATTACAGATGAAATCTCACCCTCAGAGATGTTCCAGTAAGCTTCTTTTACAGACTAGACTCCTTCCAGTCTGGGTCCAGCAATCACTCTCACCCCTGTGGTTACTGGCCTTTGTTCCAGTTTCTTTCAGGTAGCCTCTTCACCCCAAAGGATATCTCTTGAGCCAGCTGAAGACAAAATGGAAAGGTTTCCAGAGGCTTAAATAGACTTCCTTTTGTGGGTGGAAACCCCTTCTCCTCTCCTATGCAGAATCCAGCTCCAAGATAGAATGTTGGAGTCACATGGGCAAGTCACATGTCCATGCATGACTCAGTTCCTTACAAGCCAGGCCACATTCCCAGGAGAAAGCGCAGATGTGTATTGGCGTCTCATAGTTTATTGTTAGCTTAAGCGTTTCTTGATTGGACACTTACTGAGAATAGTCTTTTCTCAGGAAGCTGACCAACTGCATCACTGAGGCTACTTAAAATTAAACAAGTACACAGCCAATATTCATAACTTCGAATACAAAAATTATACATGCATACAAATAGGATGAATTACATGCAGAAGAACATAACCTTTGCAAAGATATGTTACACGGAAGAACAAATAAAGAGCTGCTCACTGCTTTGAATGGATCTGCAGAGGAAGAAGTTGACATGACAGGAACACCTGCCTGCTACAGGAGTTCTTACACCTTCCTCTGAAGTATCTGGTGCTGGCCGCTGTCAGAGATGGGATACTGAGCTGGGTGATCCATGGGTCTGACCCAGTCTGGCAATTCAAATGCTGTTTCAATCAACAGTAAAAAAAGAAAGAAAGTTTGCAAAATTAAGAAACATAGGGCCAAACTGATCCCTGCTATAACTCTATGAAGTCAATGAGTTATACCAGGGATACTTTAAGCCTATAGAGCCTTATTTTCAGGACATCCAGATTGTGCATTTGGATCATCCTCACTTTGGTAAGTAATTGTCCAATTTGTGCACTTATATTTTTATCTAAGCGACCGAATATAGGATTTGGATATCCGATGGAAGGCCATCCTAGTACAATACCTCATCTGATTTCTGTACTCTAAGATATGGCTTGACATCCCAGGAAAAATACATTTGAATAAATTCACATGATCAGAATAAATGGAGACTCTGTTGGTTTTATAAAAATGATTTTATTTGGGGGTTAGAATTTTAGCTCATGGCATTTTGTTTTGTTTTAATTCAATAAAGCTCTAGATCTGTAGAGGACATTTGATGGTAGTCTTGCATTTACTGTTGCTAAGGTGCAACTATTGGGCTCCTGGCTAGCTGCCAATGTGGCTATTCGAGGGTCACACATTTTGAGCATCCCAGGCACTGGAGACGTGTTTCTCATTTCCACCAACATAACAACAGCACTTAGAGCACTTTTCACCTGAGGCTCTCAAAGAGCTTTACAAAGGAAGACAAAGGATAATTATTGCCATTTCACATATGGGGAAATTGAGGCACAGAGCGAGGCAGCGTCTTGCCTAAGGTCACCCAGACAGTCAGTGGCTGAGCTGAGAATAGTATCAATCCACTCTTAATAGTTCGGGAGCCGTCGTAGGTAAAGTGTCCAGATTATCCAAATCATCATTGTTGTGGTTGCTTCCAAAGGCCACAGTCACAGGATTCATCTCCCGTTCCGCTGTGTGCCATACAGACACAGAGATGAATATGGCTCCTTCGGTTGGAAAGCTTCCAATATAAGGCTACAATCCAGCACAGGGGAGAAGTCATGTTGACTTCAATGGGGCTCCCTGCAGGTACAGAGGACTGCCCGCAAGGCGCTCATGGCAGGGATAAATATAACCCATGGCTTCTTTCATTGCAAATTGTCACACACTTACCTTCAAAACAGCTCAGAGACCAGAACTGCCAACACCACTGGGCTCCAGATTAACAGCACTGCAACTGTGGTGCTGCTAATAGGTGGCACCTTTGGTATTAGGGATTGTGGGGTTGTCTTATTCTAACCGGACCAGCTTCATAGATGGGCTGTAAGGAACCACATTTGTTTGTTATGATTGAGCTGGTACCCAAGTGTTTTCTCATCAGGCAGCTGCATCTGTGGGACCAACTGGGCATATGTGTCATGGAAGCCTGTGCTTTAGCACTAAGGTGTGGGGTTAAAATGCATTGATAGCTGTGTGTATCTGCATTTCTGGCTTGCTTTAGTCCTGCTTGGCTTCCTGGAAATGGACACCCTTACAATAACCTTACACCGGCGACTCTGTGCTGGCTGTACGAACTGGGGTGTAATGGCATCACATCGTGAAAATTATCACAGTGGCAGTTAGAAAAATAACCATTTCGGTGCTGAAGATATTTCCTCTGACACTTCTTTCCGTTTCCGCTTTCCTACCAGGACGTGTCTCTCTTTGTTGTTGTTGTTTTTTTTTTTTTGGTTGGGTTTTTTGTTTTTTGCTGAGTCATTGCAAGAAAGGTTCTGACAACTATTTTGAGCATCTTGTATTTGTATTCAGGAAAGAGAAAGTAGACATAACCTTAACATTTGTTTTTTAAGGGCAGGTGTTGTTTTGAAGCAATTTGCTATTTTCAACCTGTAGTCCACAGACCCCAGGGGGACTGCAGACTATGCCTAAGATTTCCAAAGGGATCCGCAGCTCCATTTGAAATTTTTTAGGGGTCTGCAAATGAAAAAAGGTTGAAAACCACTGTGTTACTGAGCCCTGACTCATCGCATGACCTTGGGTAAGTCACTTCATCTCTCTATTCTACAGTTCTCTATGAAGCGCAATTAGTTTGTGCTGGAAAACCCCTTTGAGAGACTAAATCAAAGATGATAGAGAAGTCCAAAGAATTATTACTGAGAAGTATTATATATGAAGGTTAATATCTGTGCAATTCAGGGAGATTCACATGAAGGAAGCAGATTGATTGTTGGCCCCAGGGCATGACTGACTAGGAATGAAACAGAGAATTGGAAGATTGCCAATTTCCCCTCTAATGGAGATGATACCTATGCCTGTGGGTTTTTTTGAATGGGTGACACACTTTCAAAAGACAAGAGCAGGGGCATTTCTAATGAATCATTGCCCTGGACATTGGACATAATTTGAATCATCTCTTAGGTCAGTCATGGTCTGACGTAGCCAGAGACAGATGAAATGAGGAAGCTGACGAGGACAGAGAAATGACCAGCATCTAAGATGTTGCCTACAGGAGAGAGCTTTTTGAACTGATTCATTAAACCAGTGCAGCCCCCCTGTGTGGATACTCATATTTCAGTTTGAGTAGTTTACTTAGGGATGGCTTAAACCTGTTTCCAATCAACTGAAGCTAAACCACACAGGAGTATGTGGGAATTAACACCAGTTTATTGAATCAATTTAAATTTACACCTTAAGTTAAACAGTGCAACTTTCTGATTTAGACAATGTCTCAGGGCTGGTTTATATGCAAAACTTACACTGAAATGAATGGCTGGTTTGGTGCAAGTCTGGGTATGGGCAGTCTTGCAGAATAAGTGTCCACGCAGATACTTGCACCAAAATAACAAAAGGCATGAATTAAAAATGATTTAGTTATTTCAGTGGAAGCCCTAACTATATGCATCCTCTGTCAAATACAGGCTTCTCTGCCCCGGAGAGTCTCCTGTATCCAGGTCTGGGTTAGCCTCAGATCATGAGCCCTAGAGGAAGTAGTTGGCCTATTTATTTTTCTTTAGTAGTTTCTTTGTGCAGCATTACCTAGAGATGGGACCTTGAGCAGGTCTGAATCCCAATTCTGCACCATTTAAACCAACAAAGAGATTTACCTTTGACTTCAATGGGCACAGGATTAAGCCTCTTAATGGGTATGTAAAGGGCAGAGGTAGATCTCAGCTGGTGTAAATTGTTACCGTTCCATTGAAACCAGTGGAGCTGTGCTGATTACGCCAGTTGAAGATCTACCCCCAGTTACATTTGATCTCTAGTTGCTCCAGATTTACACTGTTGGAACGAAGAGCAGCATTTGGCCTCTTGTACATAGATTGCAGGGCGAGCCTGTGCTTTGTCCATTCCATAAAGGAAACTAGCTCCTCTGTGTGAAATGCTGCTTTGTGTTTACCTGGGTTTCCGTTTTGCAGAGCCTTGCATCTGAGACCTTGAGTGTGCAGTTTCACTCTGACTCGCTCTTGCCTAGTGCTATGGAAACACATTCACTGCGCACTACTACGTGGTGGTTGAATGAATGAATGAATGTCCAGGGATGTGGGTGTATCTCTAAATCTTTAGGAAATAGATTTAACATTTGCCAACAAGACAGTTTCAGGAAGGAAAGAATGTTACTGAAAAGTCATTCATGCACTTCTGCTCCATTTCCCACAATCTTCTAAGAACTTTCCTGTGCATAGGAGATATGCTACAACCCAGCGATATTGCTCCCTGCAGCATCCATTGCAAAATACTGCCATTAGGGAAACAGTATACCCCTGCAGTACATCATGTACGGTCCTGCACACCTGAGGAATGCAGCACGGGAATAAATGCTGTAGCCTTGCAGTATACAACCGGAGAAATTGCACCCAAGTTCAGTACTATCTTGAATAAAACTGCACCCTGATATGCTGAGGGGGATAATAGTATTCCTCTACACTATGCTGTCTGGCAAATATTCCACCTCTGCTGAGCCCAGCCAGGGTAATATTGCACAGTGGCTGCACAAAACACTGATCATATTGCACACCGGCTAGGGTTATATACAGTAATACCGTAAATATACAGATGTTGCAATATCTTTACTCCATGCTATCATTCCTGAAAGGCAATAGCATTGTGTATTTAGACAGAGCATTTGCTACAAAGATTTCTAATTGATTTTACAAGGTGGGTAAGTATCCTTCCATTTTTTATTGATGGGGAAGCTGAGCCAAAGTCAGGTTAAGTGTTTTTGTGCAAGGTCACACTGTGAGCCGGGGCAGAGTAGGAAAAAGAGCCCAGGTGTCGTGATTCTTGTTACCCTGCTCTAACTACTAAGATGTGCCACCTCCAAATAAATAATAGCTTTTGGAAATGACATTTTCAGGGGGCAGGACTGTTATTTTGGTGGTTTGAAGCATTCCTGAGCAGTGCCAGGCCAGCTGGAAATTTACTTGGTGCTTCAGAAAGAAACAGCTGACCTTTGCTGTGCTTTGAAAAGTGGCATGCTGGTTGCACTGCTTGTCACCATTTTGATGTCACGACTACACGTAAAGCCACAATTCATGTAACTGCTGCAGGCTTTAGAGTAAACGATACTAAAAAAAGAAACCGGAGGGTTAAAGGAAACATCTGATGATGCAGAGGCAAAGCGAAGGTCACCTTCAAGTCTGAACAGAGGGGATATCAGCCTTTTTATTGATTGCATCACATTGCTGCCTCTTCCTCTGTTTCCGATCCACTATGACCCTCAGATCCTTTTCAGCAGTACTACAACTTAGGCAGTTATTCCCCATTTTGTAGTTGTGCATTTGATTTTTCCTTCCTAAGTGCAGGACTTTGCACTTGTCTTAACTGATTTTCATCTTGTTGATTTCAGATCAATTCTCCAATTTTTCAACGTCATTTTTAATTCTAATCCTGTCCTCTAAAGAGCTTGCACACCTCCCAACTTGGTGTCATCTGCACTTTCTATAAGCATACTCTCCACTCCGTTATTCAAGTCATTAATGAAAATATTGATTAGTAGACGACTGAGGACTGACCCATGTGGGACTCCACTATATACATCCTCCCAGTTTGACAGAGAACCATTGATAACTACAATTTACATACAGTCTTTCAACCAGTTCTACGCCCACCTTAAAGTAATTTCATCTTGACCACATTTCCCTAGTTTGCTTATGAGAAAGTCATGTAGAACTGTGTCAAAAGCCTTACTAAAATCAAGATATATCCTGTCTACTGCTTCTCCTCATCCACTAGGTGAGTAACCTTGCCAAAGAAAGAAATTAGGTTAGTTTGGTGTGATTAGTTCTTGACAAGTCTGTGCTGGCTATTCCTTATAACTATTATCCTCTAAGTGCTTACAAATGGATTGTTTAATAATTTGCCCCAGTATCTTTCCAGGTACCGAAGTTAAACTGACTGCCCTATAATTTCCTGGTTCTTCTCTGTTCCCCCTTTTAAAAGTAGTTACTATGTTTGCCCTTTTCTAGTTCTCTGGGACCTCACCCATCCTCCAGGAGTTTTCAAAGATAATTGCTAATGATTCCAGGATTGGTTTCAGCTAGTTCCTTAGTTATCCTAGGGTGAATTTCATCAGGCCCTGCTGACTTGAATACATCTGACTTACCTAAATATTATTTAACCTTGTCTTTCCCTATTTTTGGCTTGTGTTCCTTCTCCCTCATTGATATTATTTGTGTTAAATGTCTGGTCACTCTTAACTTTTTTTAGTGAAGACTAAGCAAAAGAGGCATGAAACATCTCAGGTTTTTTGATGACATCAGTTATTCACTCTCCTTCCCCACTAAGGTGGGACCTATACTTTCCTTCAGCTTTCTCTTGCTCGTAAGGTATTTAAAGAACCTCTCTTTTTGACTTTTATGTCCCTGGTTAGGTGTTTCTCATTTTGTGCCATAGCTCTCCGTTTGTACTTCTCCTTAGCAAATTTGTCCATGTTTCCACTTTTTGTAGGTTTCTTTCTTGATTTTCAGGTCATTAAAGAGCTTTCTGATGGAGCCATGTTGTCCTCTTACTGTTCTTCCTGTCTTTCCTTCATATCAGGATAGTTTGCAGTTGTGCCTTGAATATTGTCGTCATGAGAAATTGCCAGCACTCCTGAGTTCCTTTATTCCTCAGATTTTCTTCCCATGGGACCTTACCTACAAGTTCTCTCAGTTTGGTAAAATCTGCTTTTTGAAGTCCATTGTCCTTATTCTGTTGCTCTCACTCCTTCCTTTCCTTAGATTAGTGAAATCTACAATTTCATGTTCCTTGTCACCTTCTACCTTCAGATTTGTAACCAATTCCTCCCTGTTGCTGAGAATCAGATCTAAAATGGCGGTCTTCCTGTTTTTTCTCTCCGCTTTCTGAAACAAAAAGTTGGCTTCAGTACATTCGAAGGACTTGGGGCCATTTTAATTTTTGCAATATTACTTTTCCAATGGATGTCTGGGTACTTAAAGTCGCCTGTTACTAGGTCTTGTGTTTTGAGTATTTCTATTAGTTCTAGAAATGCTTCATCAACCTCCCCTTCCTGATTTGGTGATCTGTAGTAGACCCCTGCCATAGCATCACCCCTATTTCCCCCACCTTTCATCTTACCTAGAGACTTTTTCAACTGGTTTGTCTCTCGCCTCCTTCTGGACCTCAAAACAAGTGTATATATTCCCAATGTAGAATGCAATGCCTCCTCTAGTTTGTCCCCCGACCTGCCCTTTCTGAACAAGCTCCACCCCTATGTCCCACTATACATCTCATTGTGCACTGCAAGCAAGTGGTGCTCCAACCCGGCTTGTAATGAAGTGTACATACTGTGGCCCTGATTGTGCATCCTTTCCTTATGCTGCTGAACCCTTACTCAGGTGAGTAATCTCATTTTAATCCTTTCTCACTCAAAACAGTAACATTTAGAAAGAAGTTACATTTTGGTATGGGCTGTGGACTGGAGAAACTAATGAAGGACATTTTCCCAGTTCTGCTACTCTTGATGGGGCTAGGAGAATGTCGCTGACTTTCACTAATGAGCTGAATGCATAAGTGTTGCTGAAGGAACAATTATAATCCATGTCAGCCATGGGTACTTGATAGCCAAGGCTGGGATTGTGAGAAGCACCTAAAGGTCGGGTAACATTTGCAAAAGCACCAAAGTCCTATTATCAAAAGAGGGGTAGCACTAGATTTTTAAAGGTATTTAGGCACCTAAAGGTGCAGATAGGTGCCTAGTAGGAATTTCTGAAGCACCTGGGTACCTAACTCCCATTGATTTCTAGTTTGCATTGATTTCAATGGGAATTAAGTGTCTGGTGCTTTTGAAAATCCCATTAGGTGCCAATTTGCATTTTTAGGTACCTAAATACCTTCCAAAATATGACCCACAGGCACTTAAGAGCCTCCCATTGACTTTGGAATTAGGCACCTAAGTCACTTAAGCACTTTTGAAAATTTTACCTCTGAAATTAATTGGAGTTGGGCACCTGATTCCTTTAAGAACCTTTGAAAATCCCACCCCTAATATATTTCTGAAGGACAGACGTTGCTGATCTGTGTTGCTTCCATTATTCCTCTAATAATCCATACAATATGGAGGGAACAGGTAACTGCTAAGTAGTCTTGTGTGCACAACAGGGAAACTTGTCGCTGCATGTCATTTCTAATGTACTAATTAGTCATCTTATTCTGCAGCATGTTGTATACTGTTGTTAAACCCCTAGATTTCCAGACTATCAAATCAATGTATTGCTTCCTTTTCTTTCCCAAAATCCCCCGTTTTGCATCTCTGTGTATGTGTGAAATCCCATCCTTTAACTGTGACACTCATGGGGAAACTCTCACAGACACACAGTCCTTGTTGTTCATCTGATGTGAATGGCATTAATTAAGCAATCTTGCTTGCCCTATCTGCAGCTGTGTTCTGATGACTAACAGTTCCGGGTGGGGTCAACATAAAGGGGATCTCTTTCTTTCTGTGTTATTACTAGCAAGCATGACATGGGATTTTTCACTTCTGGACACCTGCTTTTTTAGAAGGGTTGCTCTGAATGTAGCAACCAGGCTGATCTCCTTAAGAGGTAAATCCCATGCAACTCTTTGGACATTTATCTGATCTCCGATTGTTCCTTATGTCACATATTCTTGTCCAGACATAGGTTCATAGATTTTAGGGCCAGGAGGAGCCATTATGATCCTCTTGTGTGATCTGCTGCATAACCCAGACCTAACAGAGTACCTCATCCAATAATTTCTTCATCAAGCCCATAACTTCTGTTTGAGTCATAGCATCTCTTTTAGAGAGACAGCCAACAATTTAAAGACTTCAAGCATCCACCACATCCCTAGGTGAGTTGTTCCAGATGTTAATTAGCTTCACTGTGAAAAGTTTAACCCGCATTTCTAGTGTAACTTTGCCTAGCTTCTTCCAAAAACCAGATATTGAGGTCCCTTTTTCTGCTAGATTCTACTATCAGAAATTCCCCACCTAGGTATTTGTAGACTGTGATCAAATCACCCCTTAACCTTTTCTTGGGTAAATTAAATAGACAGAGCTTCTTAAGTCTTTCATTATAAGGCAAGTTTTCCACACTTCAAATCATTATTGTGGCTCTTTTCTGAACTGTTCCCAGTTTTTCAACGTCCTTTTTTGAAGTATAGACACCAGACACACGGTATTCCAGCAGTGGTCTCACAAATGTCCTTATTCAGACTTATATACTCTTTCAATGAGAACAGGGTTAGGCCAATGCTGTGTGTTTTTTGAAAACCATGTCATTTATATGCTCTGTGTTGCCTTGTGCAAGGGCAGGGTTGGATTTTGCATTTCAACAGGAAAAGGGATCAATCTGAGAAGTTTGTGAACTGTTTGTGGGCAATTTATGAACAGTGGGGAAAAAAACAGGCAAAAAAGGTTGAATAAATGATCCATCATGAATTACATAATCAGCTCTAATAATGTCTTACGCCTTGTGTGGCTATGTCTGGCATTGTAGGAATTTTGGACACCCCTTACAAGAGGGGTCCTTTCATAATTCCTATTTGATGAGCCTCCTTAGTTACACATGTACAGTAGTAGTATAGGGATATGGCAGATTCTCCATTGCTTGAAGTATTTAAATCAAACCTGGATATTCTTCTAAGACCTCTTCTAAGAGGTTATGGACTTGATGTAGGAACCATTTGGTGAAATTCTGGTGTGTTATGCAGGAGCTCAGACTAGATGATCATAATGGTACTTTATGGCCTTAGAATCTATGAATCTATAGTACTAATCATTTGAGTGTCAAAATATGCTTCACAGGTGCTAATTACGCCTGGCCATGACCCCCTGAGATGCAGGTAAGTATTATCCCCATTTAGGGCCAGACCCTGACACAGATGAAGATTGCTGTGCATATAAGCACAAGGTAAAAAGTGGGGAGCACAGAGGACCTGATCTGGCCATAATGTGAGTACTGTTTTCTCATCCCCATCTAGAGACTGGACCACATAGAGGATAACAGCCTACTACTGCTATCCGTTACTTTGTTAGTTGAATATGTAGAGGACTTTACTGTGGACCTAAAAGTCCAAGCCCCGCTGATGACCCAGGTGAGGCTCAATATGGTTCCACATGGTGAAATTTAATTTGCTTTTTAAAAACCCTAGGCAATCACACACAAAAACTGATACACTGAAAGAAAATTGTTAAGGCTGCTGTAAAGTACTCCAAGTTAGGGAAAATCAGAATTAAGTTGCCTGCACAAACTTAATTCAGCCCCCTTGTGCATATGCATTATGATAGAACCTTTAATTACATGATCGCAAGCTATTTTTTCCACAGGATCCCTGCGTCATTCAGACTTCAGGGCCAATATTTGCAGAAGTGTCTCTTAATGTTGAGTGCTTTGCTTCTCAGGTGCCCAGTTTGACATCCTTAGGTCTCCATTTCAGGGTCTACTGTGCAGCTGGGAGTGAGGCTGCCAGCCTGTGTAGACAGATTTGCACTAGCAAGGCTGAAGCGAGGAGTCTTAAAAATAGCAGGACATTGCTCAGGCTCTCAAGCCTGGGAGTCAGGCGGGCTTGAGAGCCCAAGCTGCAAAAGTCCACATTGCTATTTTTAGTGCACCAGCTCGAGGCCCTTTAGCGAGTCTGTCTACTTGGGCTGGGAGGCTCGCTCATAGCCGTAGTGTAGACACAGCTTCAGAGCTGCTGAGCACCCGCAATTCCTGCTGAGCTTAGTGGGAACTGCAGGTGCTCAGAACTTCTGAAAATCAGGGTCTTTATGTAAAGTTGGGCACCCAGCAACAGAGGCACCCAAAGCTGGTAGAAATTGGATTCTCGTGTGTCTTGATTATAGTGATGCAGCAAGCCAGTGGCAGAGACGACAACAGAACACAGTAGTTCTGACTTGGAGTTCTCTGATGTATCAGATAGGCCCCACGAAGGGTCGGATTGTCAAGTGCTCAACACTTGCAAATGGAGCCAGATTTTCCAAAGAGCTCAACTCCCATTGAAGCATCTATATCTGGGCTAGATTTTTCAGAAGTGCTCACCTCCAGATGTGGGTGCTGAGTTCTTGGGCATCTGGCCCTAAATGGCAGAGCTGATTCTAGGTTTAAAATCAGGCTGGCATAATCAAGGTGAGCTGCAGCTCAAACAGGGTCGTAGAAATATCTCTGCTAATTTACAAAGGCTTTGCCATTGCCACCTGTGGAACTGCTAAGCTCTCGATTGATTTGTTCTTGTTTCATTCTTTCAGACCTTTGAAGATCGCTATTGGGATTATGAAGAGGTTCCTTCTGTGCACACACAAACTGGTTCACCCTATTGGGTGCTTGAGAAATTCTGGACTTCCTTTTTCATTTTATAACGACAAAGAGCATGGGCAGCAGTAAGTGACGCATAGGACAGCACAGATGGGGGTGGGTCATCACAAGACCTTAGAGGGTAACCCAGGAGGTTAAATATCAGTAATAGTTTGGTAAGAAGGGGTTTTCCCCCCTTTTAAAAATATCTCTGTGTGTTATGATGGTTGCCTCCGAGGGACTCTCCCTCTGCTCTTCCCTAGTGAAGAATTCTGTAAAAACTAAACCACCCTGCTGGGTTAAAGTGTTACTCACCCAGATAGAAGAAAATCGATCAGCACGCCAGTGTCTATTCAAATCTGACATTTGAATGAGTGTCTGTAACACTCTAAACATGATCTATCTGAAAAGCAAAAAGAGCACGTTTGTGATATGGATTACCGGAATAACGATTTCCTGAAACTCTGCATTTTTTTTTTTAAAGTGTGCTTTTATGTATATATAATATATGGCTGACAATGAGCTGCCGCGTTTGCTGTTTAGAACACTTGGGGCAGAAAAGCGTTGTGGCAGCAGCTGGTTATTAGTGCTTAAGCACAAAACTCTGTTTTCATTTTCCATGATTTGTGGGGTGAGTGGAAATGGATTTGATCCTTCATGTACAAATGGAAATTTTCAATAAATAAATTACACTTTAAACAAATCTTATACAAAGACATAAATGGGCTTAATCTCAGTGCCTTTGTTTTCACAGGTCTGTAAATTTACACATGTTGGTAAGGCACATGGGGATCTTCAGATTAAATACATGTATTATTACTGTACTATAACTTAATTAGAGAAGATGTGATTAAAATTCAGGCATTCATTTAAATACTAAATAGAAGGGAGAAGAAAATGAATCTTAGCATGAAGGCAAGAGGGTTTAGCAGTTGATCTTGATGACTGAGAATCATATGACATCCTTACTGAAGTAAAATGGCCCTTAGGAGGTATTATCAGCTCCGTCTCTCATTTCAGATATAAACTAAATGGTCAGTGCACTTCATTGTCTGGTCTGCAGCCTGTTAGCTTGCTACACGTAGGGGATGTGCTGTCTAATGCATCAGAGAGTTAAAAGTTCTGGCATGGCAGTTCTAGGTTTGCAGGTGTAACTTGGTAGCAGGTGTATATACATAAAGAAGGAGAAGAGAAGATTTGGGTTTCCCCTGATGCATGGACAGAGTAGTCTATGATGTCTGTAGTAAAGATAAGCTGCATTTTCTACTGCTGTAGCTTTTGTTGCAGAATAAGTAAATAAGTTGCTCTGGAAATCCTTCTGCGTGTATAGAATGCCTCATAGATAACAAAGTTGGGGTGGATCTGCTGAGCATGTATTTCCTTTTTCCCCTATGGAATTGTGGCTGTGATGTCTCTCGCTCTTTAGGCAATACATTAACAGGGTAACCATGATCCCCACTCTGGCATGATCTCTGCTATTTTTGTCTTAGTTGTAACTAGGGTGACCAGAGAGCAAGTGTGAAAAATTGGGATGGGGGGTGGGGAGTAATAGGAGCCTATATAAGAAAAAGACCTCAAAATCGGGACTGTCCCTATAAAATCGGGACATCTGGTCACCCTAGTTGTAACAATGGAAAAGCAGAGGGCTAGGAGGTGAATCCTGGGGGTTTTGTCATAGGGAGGCAGAGCCTGGATGCAGTGTGAGCTCGATTCTGCTTTCACTGAAGGCAACAGGGATTCTGCTATTGATTTCAGTGGCAGCAGGATCAGGCCCTGTGTTCCTTTTTCGGAGTTTTGGTGCTGTTTTTGACTTTTGTAATGTGGGAAGTGGCAGATGAATATGAAGTCTGGAAAATCCTTGTCACTGAGTTAGGTATAATAATGTTTAAAAAAAAAAAGAAAAAAGAAAACTGAAACCCCGCCCCACCAAGCTTCCTCTGCTAGGTTTTAACTCCCTTGTACTGGATCTGCAGTTTACTGCTTCTCTTCACAGAAAAAGCAGTTCTGGCAGGCAGCCCTTTCTGCCCAAAGTACATCTTTCTCTCTGAATGTTTAGTGCCAAATATGATCATTCACAATTATTTAATTCTTCCCGTTTTTATTTATGTCTACAACACTTGGGGAAAGGGAATCTTCCCCCAGTCCTAGCTTACAGAGTGGGGCAAGGACACCAACCCCAGAACCAGTTTGGGAAAGTTCTGCTCTGAATCCAGCCTAGGATTCACCTTCCAGTTTGCTGCCATAACTCAGATGCCTGCCCTGCTGCGGGAGAGCTGTCGGGTGTATAATAAGAATACACATATATGTATCACCAGACATCTTAAGATCATTGGCAAAACACCGTGGCCTATCACTTCACGCACCTCAGAAATGCATCCGCTTCTGGGGGTGGGAGGTGGCAACGCACAACACCCTGAAGGGATTCTAGGCAGAATAAATCTACTCACTGGAAATTAGCCATCCTAGCTTGGACAAATGTCCCGTGGGATCTTTAATGAGCATGGTCAGGGACTCAGTTTTACATCTTATTCAAAAGTTACCTTCATCAGCAGAGTGCCAGCTAGCTGCCTGGGGGGTATTGGTTTCGGGCAGACTCGGAGGGAAAAGCGCTGGATAGTCAATCACTAGCACCACTTTCTGCATGACCTGCTCCAGCTGGTGGGAGCAGAAGCTACCGAAGAAGGGAGCTCTGAATGTTCAGACAACTTTCTACAGGGCTTTCTCTGCCCTGTGCTGATTGGCTATTTGCTCCAACTCTCTCCCTCACAGTCTCTTCCCCTCAGTTTCACTCCACACTTCCCCTCTTACAGTCATAGCCTTTAAGGCCAGAAGGAGCCACATGCTAATACTATCATCATCAGTCTGATTGATGATGATGATGGTAAATTTCCCCAACCAAATACCTCACCCAGTCCAATTGTGTAGAGTTGACAAAGGATGTCCAACATGATCTTTCATGCCTTGAAGTAGCTTGGTAGAGGGGACATATTGGTCTGGAAAAAATTAACCCGGCCTGGCAAAAATGTCATAAAATTTACCATCCCAGGCACTAAACCATAACGTGGTGGTTGATGAGGGTGAAAAGAAGTCATCATATTGTCCTTGTCCAGCAAAAGAAGTGATTATCTCCAGGTGGATGGGAAAATAGATTTTTGCATGGTTGTTTTTAAATGCCGAGCTGTATTTCAGAGATGGGATGAGCCAAAACCCTGAATCCAGATACCCTTGTGCTCTGGGGGAGTTGAGATCCAGATATGAGCTTAGGCCCCTCTCTCCAGTATTTCCTTTTCTCATTAGAATATTTCTCTTTCCCACTCTGATTCCCCTCCCCCACAGTTGCTCGGTAACTGACTTTCACTAGGCTTGCTCCATATTTCATCCGAGGGCTTGTCTACCATAGAGGCAAGCCATCTACTTTTCTATTGCAGTGGTTCTACCTTTCCGGTTAGCTGGAGGTAAATCCTGCAATCACTGAGATAGGGACCCTCTCTTTCATCACAAGCTGACCCTGCTTACATGGAGGGGGCTCCTGGCAATTATGGTGTCCCTTGTAGGTGCATCTTTTTGGAAAAGTCCTATAGAATTTAGAAGAAAATGATTCTATAGTAGAAATCTTCCTGTAGATTTTCTTGAGCCACCTTATGGAATTTAAAGGTGAATTCTACCCCTGCTACCGTCTGGAGAAGAGAACATTGAGGGGGAACATAACAGTTTTCAAATACATAAAAGGTTGTTACAAGGAGGAGAGAGAAAAAATGTTCTCTTTAACATCTGCGGATAGGACAAGAAGCAATGGGCTTAAATTGCAGCAAGGGCAGTTTAGGCTGGACATTAGGAAAAACTTCCTAACTGTCAGGGTGGTTAAGCACTGGAATAAATTGCCTAGGGAGGTTGTGGAATCTCTGTCACTGGAGATCTTTAAGAGCAGGTTAGACAGTCACCTATCAGAGATGGTGTAGAAAATACTTGGTCCTGCCATGAGTGTAGAGGACTGGACTAGAAGACCTCTCGAGGTCCCTTCCAGTCCTATGATTCTATGAATTTTATAGAATGGTTTAGGAAAGATCTTGTTCTCTATCACATTCCAGACACTAATATTTTCAATACATTTCAAGTCAATGGGACTCTTGTCACTGGCTTCAGTGGGGCCAGAATTTTACCATACAGGGTTTTAGTGTGATGTCCATAGAACCAAATGATTTCATCCCTGTCAAATTCTATAGGACTTTTTCATAGGGAACAGTGGAGGCTGACTCCAGGTGAGCAAGTCATAACTTGAAAGGTTGGCAGGCAAAGGAGTTAATTCCCGAGGGGAAGGAATGCAGCCTTCCAAGTCTGGGATAGAACTGGCTAGACGTGCCAAGATTTTCCAAGTGTAACAGGTGAGAACAGATGAGGCTAATTATCTTCACCTGGCAATTGTCTACCAGGTATTGAGTTATATAAGAGGAGCAATTGGGAAAGCAGAAGAAGGCATCTTCAAATTATTCTTGGTATGGCTCCATTTGACTCTGGGGCGGTTCAGGAATGGGCCCCGTGTTGGCTGCTATTGCAGCATCATTTTCCACAGGAACTGCACCTATCAGGAAGCAGGAAAGCCAAGACTTGCTTACAGAAAAACCCTTTTGCGTTCCCTTTCTCACTCCTGTCCCCCACCCAAGTTCCTTGAAGTGAACGAACCACACTCCTCACCCCCACCTTTGAAACCACTTCAGTTTTAATTCTTATACATCCAGCACCAGTGAAACCAGTTTTCAACCCCTTCCGCTGAAACTGGCACTGATCCAAGCAATTATTTCTCATGTGTTCAGGACAATTTCTGTCCAGCAAAACGGAAACTTATATTTGAGAGCTGAGTTACATTCTGAATTTGCAGGCAACTTATTGAGCCAGTAGGTTCTGGTTTTGGTGAAAGCTAAATCTATTAGGGCTCTGACTGGCTATTGGGATGATTCATTCACTTCTGAGATATTTCAAAAATTAAGCCAAGAGAGCACTGAACAGGCAGTTTCCCCTCTATTAGGCACCATTTATTGTATGCATCGTCAGCATATTTTTTTCAAACCTCTTAAGCAAACGAAAGCTGCATTGTGGAGAGACGGTTGTGTTGCCGGTGCTAGTCCTTTACTGGTAGGAGCAGGCTTTGAAGACCCACAGAGATGACTAATGGGGCCCTGAGGGTGTGCTCTTGTTCTCCATGGTTAGCCAAGGCCCAGTCATTTTAACACACAACGAGACTTTCTGCAGCCTCAGACAATATCAGCAGCGTGTGACTGTGGTGATTCCCATCGCCTGTGCTAGTCTTCATTTTTGCATTTGGGGATTTAATTTATTTATTTATTTTTTTTAATTTGTCATGCTCTGTGGGCTGAGGGCTTGAGGAGAGTGATTGCTGGGGGACATGTTTGAGCAGGGTCTTATGTGTGCTCTTCCCATGCAGATCTCAATTCCCCTGGGCACCTTTTCTCTTTCAGCCTCTCCTGAGCTCAGACAGCTACTAACTGTGCTGGACTATGCAGTAATAAGGGTGTGTTTGGGGCCTGATTCTCTGTTCCTCTGTGCCTTGTGCAATCCTTTAGGTCAGTGCAAAGTGAGAGTTTCAAGTCAGAATCCTAGGGTTTTACACTCGCTTTGCACTTGTTGTGCCCTGGCATTATTGGTAATATGTATTAATTTTTTATAATCTCAGAATTTTTTAGATAACCTCAAGATTTCTGGGGAGATAACTCATGAGTTTTGAATGTCTGGGACTGGTAATGCTTAGTAGTTAAACTGTGGAACTCATTGCCACAAGATATCACAGAGGGCAAGAGTCGAGCAGAATTTGAAAAAGGATTGGACATGTATTTGGCCAAGGCATCGTGTGAGCTATTCTCTGAGACCAGAGCACAGACACTTTGAAACAAAAGATAGAAAGCCTCAGGGTCTACCAATGCTAGGATCCAGGGAATGGATCACGTAAGAGATGCGAGCTAATCCAAGCAATCCCAGCAATGATCTGTGCTAGGCAGTGCACCCAAAAGCACATATGTCCCCCAGAAAATTCTGCTCTGACCCCTCTTTTTTGGGCAACTGGATCAATATATTGCACATGTGAGCAGAAATCTCTGAGTCTGAGCCCAGAGTCATGAAACAGAGTTGAAAGGGAATTTTTCCAGACTCCTGGGTTGAGGCCTATCATGGTGTACTAACTAGTCCCATGTATATCCTGAAATACTATTGCTGTCAAAGTCATTGTCCTTTTCTTCCCCATCCCTTGAGTCCAAATGATGAGGATTACTTATGTGGTAAGTTCTTCCGGGGGCAGGGACCATCTTTTTGTTCTGTGTTTATATAACACTGAGCACCGCAGGATCCTGGGCCGGGACTGGGGCTCCCAGGTGCTACCACAATACAAATTAATAATAATAAATAAATAAATGGCGAGTTTGTTAATTAAGATGACTGGGGTTGTAGTTCGCTGTTGGTGTAAATGGGTACAATTCCATTGAAGCCAATGAGTTTTTCACCTGGTGCCAAAAAAATGACACCCCTGTTTTTGCCTACTGGGATTTCAAAATGGAAACCACATCAGTGCTTGTAATAGGGTGAACATTGTTGCAATGTAGAGTATATCTAGGGAGACTTTAAAGGGCCTGCAAAAAGGAAAGGAGGACTTGTGGCACCTTAGACACTAACCAATTTATTTGAGCATGAGCTTTCGTGAGCTGCATCTGATGAAGTGAGCTGTAGCTCACGAAAGCTTATGCTCAAATAAATTGGTTGGTCTCTAAGGTGCCACAAGTACTCCTTTTCTTTTTGCGAATACAGACTAACACGGCTGTTACTCTGAAACCTTTAAAGGGCCTGGAGTCTCTGGCTACCAGTTAGTTGGTAAATGCAAAATAATTGCAAAGAAAGGCAAAACTTTTCAAAATGAGACTTTCTTCATTTTGTTACAGACTCAGAAATGAGTATTCTGCTGAAAAAACAGCCAGCTCATGCAAATTTCTTTGGCTTGGAAAATGGGCCCCTTTTAGTAGTGAAAACAAAGTGAAAATGGGCCATTTTGAATGAAATGCAATCTTAAACCCTGCAGATTCTAATTTAACTGACGGGTTGAGTGGTTAGTGCAATGAGTGGATAATTCCACTGGCACTCAGAAATGCATTCGGAGAGAATACCCAGCTGTACTGTTTGTCCAGTACATAGGTCTCTATTTCAACTAGTGCCTTGAAACTAAACGGACTGGTAGTGTAAAAATATCTAAGCTTGTGTTAGATAACCTTGATGAGCTTTCTGCAATTTGCAGCTGCATCCCCAGTGTCATTACTGAAGCCATGACTCACTGTAAACCTAATATTCTTTTTCAATGTGCACTTATTGCTAAGGATACTTGCTACTCTATCTGTCATCACAGGAGAACTTAGCTTGCTGTCAATTCTACCCCGATGCACTGCAGTGATTGAGGACTATTTGAATGGAGTGCCATTGATGTTTATTCATTGACCATTGTCCTAAGACAAAAAGAGTGGCAGAGAATGCAACTGATCACTTTAAAAGACAGGACCTTCAGGATTATTGCCTGTCTGAAGCATTAGATATTATCATGTAATTCACTGTATCTCATAAAGGCACAGCTAATTTTCATACTTAATGTGAATGCGGGCCCCAGCCAACCTCTTTCAAAATCCTTGATCCTATTTAATATACGCAGAATAAGATAATTAGTTATAATCATTTTTAAATGACTCACTGCTTAATTTTTTTTCCAATAATGCCCCTGTTTGTTGTGGGCAGGGTCAGACAAATGATGTAAAATAAACATTCTGTGAGAATTTGATCAAACGCTTAAATGAATTCCCTTCACATTCTGAACCTCAAATACATGCAACAAGCTGCTTGCAGATGAACCACAGGCCCAGAGTTATTTGCAAATTGTTGAACAAATAATTTAGAAATAGAGGATAAATTTGAAGGTATCACAAGCTGGCGGTGGGTAATATGTGAGCAGTAAAAGCGACAAAATTCTTGGAATGAGTTATTCCCTTTGAATCCTGGTTCTGTTACTGACCTGCTGAGAGTAAGTTAACAAATAAATAATTATAATGAATTATACATCTAGCTTTAGTTGTGAGAAAGGGACAAAGTTCTGGATTCAGGATTCATGCCTTGGCTGGTAAGCAAATGTAAATCATCCAAGGAAGGATATATGTAGGTGGCTTTTGTGGGCTTTGAAGAACCTTAAAATTCATGTATGCAAAATGAGTTCTCACTCATTGACTGCAACATTCTTTCCTGGAGAGGGCTTCCAAGAAAGTTTTATCCTTTCTACTAAATAGTTGGATCTCTTGTTGAATCAAGGTCTGGGACTTACGATACCCTGAGGATCACAAACCTTTTTGAAAATTGTCTGTTTTTCATTTTTCATTAATCACTGCTGCCGTTTACCTTTAGAAGCCCAAATACTAAAATGTCAGATCCCCACAACAAAATAATTCCTAAACCGTATGAAAATTGAAACATACTTGTGATTAAGCTAGTGCCTGAGATCTTGCCAGTGGAGTAGAGAGACTCTGCAGAGCGTGTGCGTTTGCTGAGTAGTGCACTGGGGTTTTTTTGCACTTTTTATCGGAAAGCTTTTGCCCATATTCAATTACAAAGCAGTTCTTTGTTCACATTTTCTTCTTTGTTTTTGCTGAAATGACCAGTTTAATTAAAATGGTCAAAAATGACAACAAAATCCACAGCCTTTGAACTTACATGAAAATGATTGCCAAACGGTGAAATTCACCCCAGTCAGGTGAAAGTTAAACCCTTTGGAAAATTCCCGGAATGTTGCAGTTCTAGTGAAAATTTCACAAGAACAAATAATACATTTATGCATACAGCTCTTTAAATTAGCAGAAGTTCATTGAACTCCCTCATATTGGGCCCCAATCCAGCAAAGCACTTAAACACATGCTTAACTTGAAGTACACAAGTGGACTACTTGCCTGTTAAAAGTTCAGTGTGTGCTTTGGTGCTTTGCTGGACCAGGGCCCTGACAAAGAGAGTGGTCCTTATTCCAGCCCACGTGATGTATGTTTCAGGTGAAATCCATGAATATGTCCTTTTACAGCCTGATGTGATGTAAGGTTAAATTATAAAGACATTCAACATGCATTTCTCTTTGGGGAAGATGCCAGCTGTGGTCATCAGAATAATGAGCTCAAGTTTTAGCACCACTATGGAAGCCATTACTTCATCTTCAATTTTATTTTTCCTTCCTGAAGACTCAATTCCTGTGTTTATCCACAGAACTGGTACAGCACAAGTAGTTGCAATGGAATCTTCCCCAAAGGGGAAATCTTCAAGGGGTTGGAGTATTTAAACTTGTTGCATAGACGAAATCCTGACCTCAATGGGAACTTTACTATTAACATCAGTGGGTCAGGATTTCACTGCATGTTTCTATTACCTTCTGTGAGGAGGTCAACTAAGTCACCAATTACGATGGTGATTTTTGTGATGTGGCTCCCTGGCCGCTTAGGACCTGAACTGAGAGCCACCAAAATAATTTCCTATAGGCCACTGATGGGGACAGCTTTTGGGCACCTTAGTGGAAATGGTGACCAGTGACCTTGAACTGAAAGTTTGAATCCCATTACCTATTCCCCATGACATCCATTTTCCTCGGTAAGGTAGAATTTGAATGCACGCATTCTGCAATGCCTGCTGAGCTGTAATTAGCAGCTGTAGAATAATGTGCCTTAAACACAAACATAACTTTTCCAATAGTGTTTTATTTTGTGCCAAGCTGCGGGACTGGTGCCCTGGGCAGATTTGCAGCACTGCTGAACCAGATCACAGCTACTTCAGACTCCTTTTGCCTCTGTTGCTTGTATATGTTGGAAACTAATTATTAGTAATTAGCAGAGATGGGTAAACTGTTGTGAATACAAGAAGTAGAGAAGTGATTAAGCCACTGGACTAGGGCACAGGAAATCTGAGTTCAACTTTGAGCTCAGTCCAGACTCCCTCTTTGTGCCTCAGTTCCCCAACTGGAAAATGGGATAATAATGCTTCTTGTCTCCCACCTTTGGTCCATCTTCTTTGTTTATGCCGTAAGGTCTTGGGGGAAGGAGCTATGGGTTTGGATAGTCCTGTGCACAGTGACATCCTTATCTGGGTTGGGATGTAAGAAATAAGAAGAGGTGAACTAAAATTTTGTTCAATATTCAGCTAGAACTGGAAATGTTCTTTGATTTTTCAAAAGAGTTCATTTTTAAACTTTGCATAAGTCTGAAATAAGCATCTGAATTTTGGCTATAACTAAAGGGTTAATTATCGTTGAGTCTACTGCACACCAGGGCTGGAGCTCTGGCCCCAGTGAAGTTAATGGCAAAGCTCCCAGTAACTTCAGTGCGGCCAGGATTTCATTCCAGCTGAGTGTTTTCCTTCTATCTATCGTAAATATTTATATGCCCCCCGTTTCCCTAGTACTCGAGCATGGCACAATCTTTAACGTAATTACCCACACCACACACTTGTGAGGTCAGCATTGTTATCCCCATTGTACAGATGGGGAATTGAGGCACACAGAGACAAAGCACCAGATTTCTAAAGGCATCTAACTCCCCTGGGTTTACCCAAGGTCACACACTACATCTGAAGTGGAGCTAGGAATTGAACTCTACTTGCCCAAATCCCAGTGTAACACTCTCACTTCTGGAGCACCCTTCAGTCTATAGTATTCTTGTAAATAAGGTCCTAGCTGTCAAGGAACACGTGCTGCTCCATGCTGGGTAGAAAGGCAGCTGATTAAACTGCTGTTTTTTCTCTCTCGCTCTTTAGAATATCTGTTCCTGTGCTGAATCAGAGTTGTATTTTGTTAAGGTTAGCCATGAGTGAGCCCGGTGAGTCTCCAAAATGCTATGGGTCATGTTTGATTTTCAGAATTAATAAAGCGGTTATGGTCAGAAACGTGACTGCAAAGACGGCACTGTTTGTATCATACCTATCAGCCCATATCAGCTCCCCACGTGTCTTCTGAGTCATATCTGCTCAGTTTACTGAGAAAAACAATTTTCTCCTGCTGTCAGCAGCATTGCAGAGCTGCGGGTATGTGAGCCATATCTTACCTTGAGCGTTAAGATTGGCAACTGTATTCTGATGACAGAATCTTAAGTGCTGTTAATAACGTACCATACCAAGTAAAAGAGAACAGAATGTAGCCAGACTTTTCTGAAGGCCGGAGCAAGCAGAAGAACTAGCAGTCCAAAAATGTGATTCCATCTTGTACATAGAGCAATTTCAGGGTGGAAGTTTATTGATGGAGTAAATATAAAGTGATTTGATTCTGATCTCACGGACACTAGTGTAAATTCATTGACTTCAGTAGAGTAACTCCTGATCTGCACTGATATAAAAAGAGATCAGAATTGGGCTTAGGATCTGATTTTCTTTTATGGTTAATTTCATGGCCATTAAACCTCCACTTTTAGGGCGTCAGAACCAAGACCTTCAGGCTAAAGCAGCAATTCTAAGAAAGAATTATTAATATTTAGCATAAGGAAGCACATGTTATAATTATGAGTCTAGTATAGTTTGATCATTTCTGTGGCAGATTTAAGGAAACAAGCAAGCGCTAAAAAATCATGCTATTAATTCTACTTTTAATCCCCAGTGTGTAAGAGCCTAATGGAAGCAGTTCCTATAAGCCAACAGAGCTAAAATCCCTTGACAAATCCATAGAGCTTTGTTGCTTGTTACCTGGGAGTCATTGATAATGTTATTAAATATGTGTGGTCATGAAAAACAAAAAGAAGAAAAACTGGATTAGGGTTATTCCAATACATTTGCATCTTGAAACAGGTAAATTAGACCAAGACTTCCAAACCCAGATGATTAAAATTAGGCTCCTAAATCCATGGTCAGGTACCTAAATAAGTGGACTGTTCTTTGAAAATGCTGAGTACTCAGCAGTTTCCACTGTCTTCAGTGGAGTTACTTCTGACTTACACTGGAAGACCTGAAATATACCCTGTATCTTTCCCCAAGAGCAGTGAAAATAGATGAAAATTCCGGTTATGTGGTTTAACAGAACATGGTATGTTCTTGAGGCTTGATATCTTTTTCTCCCAGTTTTCCTCAATAGTGTATCTGCACTGGTTCTCAAGGATCTCTGCCAGAAGTATTTTGCAAACAGTTCCTAAAGATCAAACACTGCCATTCAATCGGGTTTTGCTTGTGCCTCACTCAGACTAAAGAAGGTATATTTATCGTAACTGTCTTCTTATCCAGAGATCCCAGTGCAAACCATAACCCCATTTTACATAGGTCTGAGAGTGGAAGGGACACACTTAAACCTTTTCTATAAAATTGGAAACATGAAATTACCTGCAAACCAGAAATGTTTAGTAAAATGTTTTCAGTTCTGTATTTTGGAATGAAACTGCCTTGTAATGCAGTTGATACGAAGTGCAGATCAATCAAATATCCCATGGAAGAGTGTCCTAACGCAGCTGAGGTGTAAAATTTTCAAAAGTGCTGAAGTGATTTAAGAGTCAAAGCACCATTTTCAAAAGCGACTTAGGAGCCTAAGTATCACTGAAAGTCAATGGGAGGCTCCTAAATCATGTAGGTGTTTTGGAAAATTTTACCTGAAATCTCAAATTAAAATTTGCAGGAGCTCAGCCATTCCCAGGGAAGCTTTTGGATAAAGCGGAGTTTGGTTAACTTGGAGTGCATAGTATGGGGGTTGTAATGACTGTAGCTCCATTAGTGCAAAGGACTCTGCATGCATGGATCCCTTATGCAGAATCCCATTGACATTAATGCCGGATTGGGATCTACGTTCATCTTTATTATTGAATATCCCTGAACAGAGGTGTCTTTCGGTATTGCTTTCCCACCGTGGTCCTGCGCTCCCCGGGAGATGGTCGCTTGGTTCTTCATCCTCGGCTCATTCAGTCATTCATTATGCATGAACCTCGCCTTTTCTACGACTGCAATTATTTCTGTCGACATACTTGTGATGCTGCTTTTGACATTTTCACAGTGACGTGAATTCAGCAGCCTGTTTTGCTCTGGAGTGCTGATGACACTTAATGATAAACCCTTTAGTCACCCCACTAATCGGAGATGACTGTGGAGATGATATCGATAGGTAAGGGAGGTGGGCTGCAGTAACAGGAGCAGTCTCTAAAGGTTGTTTTCCAGAGGGTGATAGCACTTCACAGTATCGGAGGGATATGCTAGCAAGGTGAATGCATCATTTATGTCACTGGAAAAGAAAGAAACATTGGACGCTTCAAAGGAAACTACACCAAGGAGAGTTTGTGACTGACGCAGGGTTAGAAGGGAAACTAAGAGTCCACATATCAGTAATGACACTCTAGTTTTGCGTGTGCATGTGTGGGCAGCTGAGAGTGCGGTGCAGGACGGGGGGAGGAATGAACTCAGGTGCTATATCATATTCGTGGTTTTATTTTAATCTTTCTGTCTCAGGTTTCGACGATTTGCATAGCACTGTCATATTATGTTCTCTGCTGCTCAGTTGCTGGGCAGCAGGGATGCACTGTCGTCCTGTGGGGCTCAGAGCCAGTGACTCTGGGAGTTGTCTCACATTCTGGGCACAAGTAGAGTAGGATCCCCTGGCTTCTAATTCTGTCCCTGTTACCTACTCTGTTTGTGACCCTGGGCAAGTCACCCAAACTCTCTTTTAGTTAGTTAAACTAATACATGGCACCTCTCTTAATTCTAAATGCACTACCTGGATCCTCCCATTCTCCAATCCACGGGGGACCAAGTAAGTGTTCAGAGAGGTGACGTTAGTCACTGTGGAAGGAAGCTCCTTAGCAGCTGCATGGCATGGGAGGATTATGTCAAGGAATTATGACGTGATTGGAATAACAGAGACTTGGTGGGATAACTCACATGACTGGAGTACTGTCATGGATGGTTATAAACTGTTCCGGAAGGACAGGCAGGGCAGAAAAGGTGGGGGAGTAGCACTGTATGTAAGGGAGCAGTATGACTGCTCAGAGCTCCGGTACGAAACTGCAGAAAAACCTGAGTGTCTCTGGATTAAGTTTAGAAGTGTGAGCAACAAGAGTGATGTAGTGGTGGGAGTCTGCTATAGACCACCGGACCAGGGGGATGAGGCGGATGAGGCTTTGTTTCGGCAGCTCACGGAAGCTACTAGATCGCATGCCCTGGTTCTCATGGGTGACTTTAATTTTCCTGATATCTGCTGGGAGAGCAATACAGCGGTGCATAGACAATCCAGGAAGTTTTTGGAAGGCATAGGGGACAATTTCCTGGTGCAAGTGCTAGAGGAGCCAACTAGGGGGGGAGCTTTTCTTGACCTGCTGCTCACAAACCGGGAAGAATTAGTGGGGGAAGCAAAAGTGGATTGGAATCTGGGAGGCAGTGACCATGAGTTGGTTGAGTTCAGGATCCTGACACAGGGAAGAAAGGTAAGCAGCAGGATACGGACGCTGGACTTCAGGAAAGCAGACTTCGACTCCCTCAGGGAATGGATGGGTAGGATCCCCTGGGGGACTAACATGAAGGGGAAAGGAGTCCAGGAGAGCTGGCTGTATTTCAAGGAATCCCTGTTGAGGTTACAGGGACAAACCATCCCAATGTGTCGAAAGAATAGTAAATATGGGAGGAGACCAGCTTGGCTTAACGGTGAAATCCTTGCAGATCTTAAGCATAAAAAAGAAGCTTACAAGAAGTGGAAGGTTGGACATATGACCAGGGAAGAGTATAAAAATATTGCTCGGGCATGTAGGAATGAAATTAGGAGGGCCAAATCGCACCTGGAGCTGCAGCTAGCAAGAGATGTTAAGAGTAACAAGAAGGGTTTCTTCAGGTATGTTGGCAACAAGAAGAAAGCCAAGGAAAGTGTGGGCCCCTTAACGAATGAGGGAGGCAACCTAGTGACAGAGGATGTGGAAAAAGCTAATGTACTCAGTGCTTTTTTTGCCTCTGTCTTCACGAACAAGGTCAGCTCCCAGACTGCTGCGCTGGGCTTCACAACATAGGGAATAGATGGCCAGCCCTCTGTGGAGAAATAGGTGGTTAGGGACTATTTAGAAAAGCTGGACGTGCACAAGTCCATGGGGCTGGACGAGTTGCATCCGAGAGTGCTAAAGGAACTGGTGGCTGTGATTGCAGAGCCATTGGCCATTATCTTTGAAAACTCGTGGCGAACGGGGGAAGTCCCGGATGACTGGAAAAAGGCTAATGTAGTGCCAATCTTTAAAAAAGGGAAGAAGGAGGATCCTGGGAACTACAGGCCAGTGAGCCTCACTTCAGTCCCCGGAAAAATCATGGAGCAGGTCCTCAAAGAATCAATCCTGAAGCACTTACATGAGAGGAAAGTGATCAGGAACAGTCAGCATGGATTCACCAAGGGAAGGTCATGCCTGACTAATCTAATCGCCTTCTATGATGAGATTACTGGTTCTGTGGATGAAGGGAAAGCAGTGGATGTATTGTATCTTGACTTTAGCAAAGCTTTTGACACGATCTCCCACAGTATTCTTGTCAGCAAGTTAAAGAAGTATGGGCTGGATGAATGCACTATAAGGTGGGTAGAAAGTTGGCTAGATTGTCGGGCTCAACGGGTAGTGATCAATGGCTCCATGTCTAGTTGGCAGCCAGTGTCAAGTGGAGTGCCCCAGGGGTCGGTCCTGGGGCCAGTTTTGTTCAATATCTTCATAAATGATCTGGAGGATGGTGTGGATTGCACTCTCAGCAAATTTGCGGATGATACTAAACTGGGAGGAGTGGTAGATATGCTGGAGGGCAGGGATAGGATACAGAGGGACCTAGACAAATTGGAGGATTGGGCCAAAAGAAATCTGATGAGGTTCAATAAGGATAAGTGCAGGGTCTTGCACTTAGGACGGAAGAACCCAATGCACAGCTACAGACTAGGGACCGAATGGCTAGGCAGCAGTTCTGCGCAAAAGGACCTAGGGGTGACAGTGGACGAGAAGCTGGATATGGGTCAGCAGTGTGCCCTAGTTGCCAAGAAGGCCAATGGCATTTTGGGATGTATAAGTAGGGGCATAGCGAGCAGATCGAGGGACGTGATCGTCCCCCTCTATTCGACATTGGTGAGGCCTCATCTGGAGTACTGTGTCCAGTTTTGGGCCCCACACTACAAGAAGGATATGGATAAATTGGAGAGAGTCCAGTGAAGGGCAACAAAAATGATTAGGGGTCTGGAACACATGAGTTATGAGGAGAGGCTGAGGGAACTGGGATTGTTTAGTCTGCAGAAGAGAAGAATGAGGGGGGATTTGATAGCTGCTTTCAACAACCTGAGAGGTAGTTCCAGAGAGGATGGTTCTAGACTATTCTCAGTGGTGGAAGAGGACAGGACAAGGAGTAATGGTCTCAAGTTGCAGTGGGGGAGGTTTAGGTTGGATATTAGGAAAAACTTTTTCACTAGGAGGGTGGTGAAACACTGGAATGCGTTGCCTAGGGAGGTGGTGGAATCTCCTTCCTTAGAAGTTTTTAAGGTCAGGCTTGACAAAGCCTTGGCTGGGATGATTTAATTGGGGATGGGTCCTACTTTTGAGCAGGGGGTTGGACTAGATGACCTCCTGAGGTACCTTCCAACCCTGATATTCTATGATTCTATGATACTCCCATCCTCCCTCCCTCCCCCCCACATGCATGCACATGCACTGGGCTTGGGAACTGGCCCCTAGAGTTTGTCTAGATTAGGAGAATTTGTAGTGGTGTAAGAGCAAGCCCCTTTTGGCATTGATGCAGCACATCCGTATTGGAAGCGTGCAAATTTCCCCATCCTTGACATGGTCTTAGACAAAACAGAGCCCTAAATTATCAAGACATGGTTGATAGTTTATTGCCCTCTAGTGCTACCTAGTGGGATTAGATTCAGGAACTGTTTTTTGAACAATTATTTTAATACACGTGTGTCCAGAAAAACTTTGTTCAATGAAGGACCCCCCTCCTCACTCTAATGAAAGCCCTTAATATTGAAGGCCCCGGTGGAGTCTCACCCAGATGGGTATTTATGTTTTGACACCATCTAGCTGTGAGGGATTCTGCCACAGTATTTGCAGTCACCTTTGCAGTCCCCAGGGTGCAGAATGAGCTCTCTCTCTTGACTTCTGTCTGCAGATGAAATAATTCTTTTCTCATTAAGTTCTTCTTTATTTTTGGTGTGACACCCATCAGAACTGTAGAATGTTCACTCCCCTCTTTTGAGGAGAAATGATTTTTTCAGCCAGCCTAGTACATCTTGAAGTCACGATGGGCCCTGGGCTCAATAAACTGCAATTCTGAAATTGCCCATCACATGGCTGAGACACAACTTTTATTATTCAACTGTTTAAATGGGCCATCTTGATTATCACTACAAACATTTTTTTCTCCTGATGATAATAGCTCATCTTAATTAATTAGCCTCTTACTCCACCTTTCATATTCTCTGTATGTATGTGTATATATATCTTCTTACTCTATGTTCCATTCTGTGCATCCGATGAAGTGGGCTGCAGCCCATGAAAGCTTATGCTCAAATAAGTTTGTTAGTCTCTAAGGTGCCACAAGTACTCCTTTTCTTTTTGCGGATTCAGACTAACACGGCTGCTACTCTGAAACTTTTATTATGAAGACTTAATGGAGGAGTTTCCCCAATTAGTTCTGACTCATTTAAACAGCAGTCACGGGGGAGAGAGAATTCCAGCACGGATCCTGAATGTTGCTGAGATTGCTAAGGAACGTAAACTTTGTTTGCTGATTTGCTCCGTTTACTATACCTAAGTGCTTTTATCATTACACGAGGTAGCCCCAGCGTGCCAATTCCCATTTTACCATTCAATGCTCGATATGTATTTTCATCCGAGCACGTCCCAGGAATGCTGATTATCTGGGTTTGGTTTTTGTCCCCTTCCTTCCCAGCCTGTGTGTGAGAAATGGCTTCATAAGTTTTTATTGAGGTATTTTTGTGTGTGCATGATCGGGAAGTCTTTGTTTTGTGTCTGTGTGAGCTTTGAATTCGGGGCCCACTCCAATGCTCTTTGCAATTAATGGGTGCTTTTCCATTTATTTCAGTGGGCATTGAGTCAGACTCTTAGGCCATGTCTACACTACAAAGTTAAGTTGATTTTATGTAAGTCGACATCGAGCCTCTGATTTAAGCTAGTCGAGCTTGCATATCCCCATTATGCTCATTGTGTCGGCGGAGTGCATCCTCACTCGCAGGGCTTGCATCGACACACGGAGCGCTGCACCGTGGGTAGCTATCCCACAGTGCATGTAGCTGAGTGGAATTTTGGGTTGGGCTTGCAATGCCTTATGGGACCAAAACATTGGCACGGGTAGTTATGGGAACATGGCGTTAGCCTCCCATGATGCACTTACCTCCCTCCCTGAAATCAACGGCAAACAAACCAAGCCCTTTTCGCGCCTTTTTTCCTAAGCCTGGGTTACCCGCGCAGATGCCATAGCACGATAAGCATGGACTCCGCTCAGCTGTACACTGTTGTTGTGAGCATTACAAACATCTCGCGCCTTATCCTGCAGTATTCACACAGCTGATACAGGAGTCGCTGTGTGGAACAATGTGATGCCATGCAAGCAGCCCTGCTGGAAGACATAGAGCAGAGCAATTCGCAGTTGCTGGCCACAGTCACACATCACCTTGACACAGTTGTGTGCTGCTTCTGGGCCTGGGAAACAAGCACTGACTGGTGGGACCGCATTGTTATGCAGCTATGGCATGATGAGCAGAACTTTCAAATGCATAAGGCCACTTTCCAGGAACTGTGTGATGAGCTTTCCCCAGCCCTGAAGCACTGCAATACTAAAATGAGAGCTGCTCTGACAGTGGAGAAGCAAGTGGCGATAGCTCTGTGGAAGCTTGCAATGCCAGACTGCTATCGGTCAGTGGATAATCAATTTGGGGTGGATAAATTTACCATGGGATCTGTTGTGAGTTTGCAGGGCAATCAACAGACTTCTGCTAAGAAGGTTAGTGACTCTGAGCAACATGCAAGACCTAATGGATGGTTTTGCCATAATGGAGTTCCCTCACCATGGTGGGGCTATAGACAGAACGCATATACCTATCTTGGCACCAGACCACCTTGCCAAAGAGTACCCAAACTAAAAGGGATACTTCTCAAGAGTGTTGCAAGCGCTGGTGGATCACAGGAGCCGTTTCACTGACATCAACGTGGGATGGTCGGGAAAGGTGCATGGTGTGTGCATCTTTAGGAACTCTGGTCTGTTCAGAAAGCTGCAAGCAGGGACTTTCTCTCCAGACTGCAAAATAAGCATTGGTGATGTTGAAATGCCAATCGGGATCCTGGGAGACCCAGCCTACCCCTTGCTCCCATGGCTCATGAAGCCGTTCACAGGCAGCCTGGACAGCAGTAAGGACGGGTTCAGCCATAGGCTGAGTAAGTGTAGAATGGTGATAGAATGTGCCTTTGGACATGTAAAAGGTCGCTGGCATTGTTTGTTTACTAGGATAGAACTCAGTGAAAGCCATATCCCCATTGCTATTGCTGCCTACTGTGTGCTCCATAATACAGGTATCTGTAAAACAAAGGGAGAAAAGTTTCCAGTGGGGTAGGGGGTTGAGGCAGATCAGCTGGCAGCCAATTTTGAGGAGCCAGACACCAGGGCAATAAGAAGAGCACACTGAGGGACTCTGCATTTCCATGAGGCTTTGAAAACCAGTTTCAGCAATGATCCACAGTAATGTGACACTTATCTGTGTTGTTCATTACCAAACTGTCCCTTTCATTGCATTTTCTCCCCTGTAAACTCAACCCCCACTGACCACCGTGTGTTGAATGAATAAAAAGCCTTTTCTCCTCTATCCTTTCAATTTTTATTATGCTCACAAACATACAGAGACAGCAAAGAAAAGTAAGATAATCTGGGTCAAAAGGGCTGATAACACTGGTTGGGGGGTGGTGGTGGGAAGGAACAAGGACAACTTGCTTACAGATGCACTGCGGTAGCAATCAAAGATGTGGGAATGGGCACCTTCCATTCCTTGCACCCCCCTTGGTGTTGAGTGCAAGAGATACCAAACTTCCCCCCCACCCCGCCTCATAGGACGTTTGGGGGAGGAAGATGTAGAACTGGGCGATGATGGCAGCAGGTTCAGCATTGGCTGCAGAGGGACTGTCACATCCAGTTGCCATTCTTGATCCTCAACCAGATGCCTCAACATGTCTGATTGCTCCTTCACGTTCCACAGCATCTCTTCCTGCATGGCACTGTCATGTTCCCTGCATGCTCTCCTGTCCTCACTGTCCATGTCCAGATTCTCAGATAGTGTAATCCTCCATGCGCTGAGCTCCATCTTGTCACTCTCGGAGGTGTGCATTAACTTATTGAACATGTCCTCCCAAGTATGCTTTTTCTAACTTCTAATTTGGGAGAGTCTCTGTCCCCGTGTGGAGGATGCGCCGGCAGACAAGGTTTCAGCTGCAAGGAATACAAAGCACAACGGTAGCACTGACAGTGCGTATATTGTTTTGGGTGCAAGGTTAATTTTTTTTATTTAAAAAAAAATCCCTCACTGCACTTTCCTGCAAGCCACAATGTAATCACAACTGCAGACTATTGCAAGAGTCGGTTTGCTGCTCCAGCCATGGTGGGTAAGGCCACGAGGCATGGGTGAGAGGTCTTGTGCTGCTGCTTTTGTGAAGACATCCTTGAGATCACTGGTTGGAACTTGAGAAAAGCCCCCTAGCAACCTGGATGGTGCTTGAGGACAGGCACCAGGGTAAAGCCCCCCAAATAGTTTGTTTTTTACAAAAGCAGCACAGGGTTGGGGTAGGGAAGAGAGACAAACAGGAAGCTGTCCTCCCACCCCCTTTTTTTTTAAATGCTGTTTGCAATGCTCGGTGATCCCTTCCAACCACACCCATGGCACACTTGGGAAATCGTGGTTGTGTGTCCCAGATTTCACCAAACAGGGGTGAATTACTTGTTGAATTGTTTGCAGTTTAAGGGCTAGCATTGAAAACTTCCCCCGTTTCCCGTAGTTGGCCATATGTGATATCACTCTCTTGAGGGTAATGGAGGTGGAAAGGGAGCAGATTCTGCAAGCGTCTGGGTACAAACCTGGTCTTTGTGTTGCAATGCTGTGTCCTGCAATGATGCCAGACGAGTTAATACTGGAGTGGCATGGGAAAGTGTCCTACCGTGGTGGATGAAACAAAGCAGCCCTTCCCGTAAACCTTCGGCAAAGGATTGCAGAGTACCTCCATGAAAGCTTCCTAGAGATCTCCATGGAGGATTCCAGGGCCATCCCCCTGCACATAATGAGTCTTTTTCAGAGAGCACCCTCTGCACAGCTGGAGTGGCCACCGATACCCACTACGCCGACCTTTTTGTTCAAATTAAACACTAAAAATAATAGCACGTAACCCCGACGGTTTGAGTGGAAATGTGTATGCCCCAGAGGTGCCTTCCCCGGCATCACGCTGTGCCGGCAATTGGGATGGGCTCCCCGGTTAAAAACAGTTCTTGGCTGTTGGGGAGAATGGATCCTCTGCTTGCCTGCCTCGCATTCTCCTCCTCTGTCTCCTCCTCCTCGTTGTTGCTCGAGGTCACCCGGGGCTCCTGGGAGGTAGCCACAGAGCGATTTGAGGTAGTGGTGGGGTCGCTGCCGAGAATCCCATGCAGCTCCTCATAAAAGCAGCATGTCTGTGGGGCAGAACCAGAACAACTGTTCGCCTCCCTTGTCTTCTGGTACGCTTGCCAAAGCTCCTTTATTTTCACGCGGCATTGCTGCATATCCCTGATGTAGACCTTCTCTCCTATGGCCTGCGCAATCTTGGCATAGATGTCAGCATTTCTTCTGCTGGATCAGAGCTCTGCCTGCAGAGACTCTTCTCCCATAGGCATCAACTGTGTGGGTGCTGCAGGGCTGGAAAAAAATTAGTGGGTACTAAGCACCCACAGGCATCCAGCTCCCCTCCTCCTGTCTGCCGGCAGCCCTGACCATCAACTTCTCCCCTACCCTCCCAGCGCCTACTCTCTGCCACAGTCAGCTGTTTTGCAATGTGCAGGGAGGAAGGGGGAGGAGCTGGGACAGGGCGCACTCTGGAGAGTGGGCGGGAAGAGGTGGAGTGGGGGCGGGAAGAGGCAGGACAGGGGTGAGGGCTCGGGGGAAGGGGACAGACGGGGGCAGGGCCGGGGGCAGGGCCTGGGGCAGAGCAGGGAGTTGAGCACCCACCAGGCCCAAAGGAAGCCGGCGCCTATGTCTTCTCCCCACACAACAATAAGATCCAGCATCTCCTGTGTACTCCATGCTGGAGCGTGTTTGTGGCCTTGAGTCTCCATGATCAGCTGTGATGGTGAGCTCTCCACGCTGATCAAACAGAAAATGAAAATTCTAAAGTTCCCGGGGCTTTAACGGGGAAGTGGCTGTTTCCTGTGTACCCGGCTGACGTGCAGTGGAGTTGAAAGTACTCTCCAGAGGGGTCACAGCAGAGCACTGTGGGACACCTCCTGGAGGCCAATTCATTTGAATTACAAAACGCAGTGTTTAAATTATCCCCATGTAGACGCGTGGATGTCAAGCGCAAGGCCTCTCATGAAGGTGGAGTACAGAAGTCGACGTTAAAGGCACTTAGGTCAGCGGAAGGGATTCGGTAGTGTAGACACATTATTAAATCGACCTAATGTGGCTTATGTCGACCTAACTTTGTAGTGCAGACCAGGCCTTAGTTCTGAAAGTGATGAACATTCCTATCTCTTGCCGAAGAGACTTCCATAGTCAAGGTCCAGCACCTGAGAAAGTTGTCTCTTGCACTCACCAGCCCTCCCAGCTTGAGTGTTTCATTTTTCCAGCAGAATACAGCTGTCATGGGAGGTCACAGCTGTGGAGGAAAGGACATATCTCAGGGAACTAGGGCTTTGAGTGTCAGGAATGCGTCTTAGAAATGGACTCTGCACCCACTAGGGATTGGGGAACCGTGCAGAGAGAAGAGAACAAGAGTCGGAGGGCTGCATTCATAGCAACCTGTGTTGCTAAGCAGACGGGTAGTCTTTTTTTCAACACTTTGGACCAAAAAATGGCTTTCTAAATTATATTTTACAAAATCAGTTTTTCATTAAAATACAACTATTTTTATTGTTTTGTTTCCTTGCAATTATATTTTTGATTCAGGTTAAATTGAAATGATTTTTTTGTTTAATTTCATTTTGAAATTTGAAAATGTCCAGGGAAAACTTCATTCAACATTTTGTACAGAAACTACTCCACCTCTTCGGACCAGCCCTTGCTGCTGCATTTTTTGCCAGGTGTACATTCTTCAGGCAGGTGAGCTTTATCTCTCCATCTGAGGAGTTTCAATAACCAAGCCCCTGGATGTCAACAATGCATGGATCACCAAGGCAAGGTGTCTCTGATAGGTTGGGGAGCAATTATCCAGCCAGTGGCAGATGAAAGTGGATGATTCTTGCTGCCATGGCTATTGGGATATCCACTGAGGAGTTTATCAAATGCGGACTAGCAGAGCAGAGGGAAAGAGGGAAACCCTATTCCTCACAAAAAAGTTGACATTTTGAAGTTTTTTCCATTACAGAGTGTTGGAAATGGACCCGTTTTCCAGGTTATTGACACTTTTTGGGGGGAAATGTTTTATATTCTATCTAATGTAATTGAAAATTTTGTAGAAAATTTTCATTTGCCCAAAACCTGGTCTTCAGTAACCATTTCTAGAACACTTTCAATAACGTTTTGCATTAGAATTTTGGGAAGAAAGCCATGACATTTTTTTGCCAAACATGAACCTCTGAAAACATTTTGATGCATTTTCTGTTTTTGATTGGGAAAAAAAGTTGCATTTGAAAAATTGCAGCCATGGTGAGACCCCCATGGGATGAGCCTGGCTCAGTTATCTTTGCTTGTAAGTGTCTTACATTTGTATCAGATTTATCCACTCTTAATGAAGAATTAGCAAATTTTTTGTGTGTCTGTCTGTATTTCAGGTACTTATATGGCCCCCATCACCTCACCATAGTATCTGAGCACCATACAGTCTTGTAATGTATTTATGCAGATAACATGTCTGTGAGATATGATATTTTACAGGTGGGGAACTAAGGTAGAGAGAGACTAAGTGACTTGCCCAAGGTCACAAAGGAAGTTTTTGGTGGAGCCAGGAATTGGATCCTGATCTCCCGTGTCCCAGATTAGTGCTCTAATCCCTGGACTGTCCTTCCTCTGCCTGCCTGTCCAGTGTTTAGTGGACCCACTTATGCTTTTCTTTTATTAGCACTTAGCCTAATTGCTTTTTGAATCGTCAATTCAGCTTTGAAATTTCCCTTCTTCTCATCCACAATTTACATAATTATTGAGTAACACTTTCCCTCTTTATTTCCTTACTGGGACTTGGGAGTGGTTTGGGAGAGCTGGGGGGCTCATGGGGAAAATAATTTGGTCAGGTGCACCGAGCAACTGCCCGTTCCCTTCCTCTAAGTGGAACATATGTTTCCATTGCATTTGCCAGGCAGCAGCCGGGAACCCAGGGAGGAGTGCACTGTGCAACAATGCTGCAGGCTACAGGGCATCTTTCCAGCACCTCCATAAGGGGAAACCACAACCTGCTTCAGATTTATTTCCGCTTCTAGTTGCACTAACTATTTTTCCTTATCATGCAGAATAACAGTGATAGTGAGAGGCATTATTATGCGGATCGGTGGTGATCTCAGCTGTAACTCCTATTCTGCGTTTCCATCTACATGGTCTTGAACAGCACTTGGTAGAAGAGTTAGCTAGGCTTGTGCCAGGCACTTGGTGGAAGACTTGGGTGCCTAACATCACAATGGGTGTAAGTCAGCCATGTACGTTTGTCATGAGAATTTACTAGCCTGGACACAAAATCTACTTGTATAATCCTACCATGTTGATGAAAATACTGAAGAGCTTTAACTTGCTCATCCAAAAAATTACTCACCCAGGGCCTGGGCCATACTGAAGGTCAGGCTATGATCACAATGGCCCCTTCTTGGAATCTATGAATCTATCAACCGAGCTCCAGCCCAAGCTGCAATACCAAATAGCTGTCTATACAGCTGTGTTTAGAGCACTAGCCTGAGTCTGTTGACCCGGGCTGGGAGGTTCGTTCTTGCAGGCTGCAAGATGCAATGTAGACCTACCCTTAGGGGAGGCTGGGCATGTCTACGGGTGCCGAGAGAGAACAGTCCATTTCCAGTGGTCCTAGTCATAACCATCATTAGTCTAGATCATGGATTCCTTGCTTGATTCAGCTCCATGGCCCTTGCTCCCTCCCCAGATCCCTCTCTGTCACTACTGAGATCTTTATTATCTTTCACATAAGGCAGAAGGAAACAGTCTCAAGTTAGGCAGATCCCAAAGAGCTTAAGGGGGCTTTTATAGGAGGAACCAAATCCTTAATCACCCCCTGGAAATTAGTAGTCAGTGAGTTAGATATTGTCCTGCCTTGTACAGTGTGTTATTTCAGCTTTAATTGCATGACATCTCCCAAGTGAAAGGTCTTTTTCTGAGACGTTTAAAGCTCTGAGTTCTTTAGATTACAGTATAGGGATCAATTGTGCACTGACCCTTGGGGAACAGCCTGGGTGAGCTAACTGGCTTGTCAGCTTCTAACTCCTTTGATTCTGTGAATTTCTGCTCCTTCAAAGACATTTGTTCTGTACTGATTGCCCAGCAAGCTCTATGTGAGTCACTGTGTTTCCACATCATGGAATGTTCAATTTGATGACCAAATGGATATTTCCAGGTCTATAACTGTCCTGTGCATCTTGCATCATGGACCTAAGTCAGATATTCAAATGGCTTACAATAAAGTGATGAACAATTAGATTTCCATAGCAGTTAATAAATTGTCCGATGTAAGGCCACACTCAGAACTGCTTACTCAGCTTTCACTCAGTCCTTACTCAGGCAAAACACTTGCAAAATTTAAGGATTGAGTCAAACTTGAGTAAGGCGCTCAAGATTTGGTTCCCAATGAATACAGTGAAAGCTGTATTTAGGCTCAATTCCCACGGGACAGCACTCTTTAAAAAGATTGAAAGACACATCACGGACCATGAAATCTGATTTCCCCTGTGAAATCCGGTCTTATTTGTACTTTTTACCCTATACTACATAGATTTCACAGGGGAGACCAGCGTTTCTCAAACTGGGGGTCCCGACCCAAAAGGGGTTTGTGGCGGTGGGTTGCAAGGTTCTTGTAGGGGGGTCAGATATTTGCCACCCTTACTTCTGCGCTGCTGCCTTCAGAGCTGAGTGGCAAGAGAGCGGTGGCTGCTGGCCAGGAGCCTCGCTGTGAAGGCAGCAGTGCAGAAGTAAGGGTGGCAATACCGAGACCCCCCACCCCCGTTACAATAACCTGGTGAACCTCCCACAGCCTCCTTTTGGGTCAGGACCCCTGCAGTTACACCACCCTAAAATTTCAGATTTAAATAACTGAAATCATGAAATTTACGATTTTTAAAATCCTATGACCATGAAATTGACCAAAATGGACTGTGAATTTGGTAGGGCCCTAAATCTAAAGATGGCTCTCTCCTAAAGACAGCCATTATTTGCCACTGGGTGGTTGTTTAATGCAGATGTCACCAAATTAATCTCTGCATTGATGTTGCTGGATTGGGAGCTTTTTGAAGAAGTGGGTGGATTTTCCCTTGGCTGATGTGACCAGAACTCTAATTCTGATTCTAGTTAAAAAAATAAAAAAAAAAAAACGACCCAGGAATAATGACACATATGTGGGTAACTTTGGGTTGTGCAGAGCGGGCTGGCTTGCCCAAAAATCGGTCCACTTATTCTGGTGTGTAAATGGGAGCTGAGTTCTTCTGAAAATTCTGGCCTCACTGCGGATCTGGAAATTTCACCTCGCTGGGTGATAACGAAATGCAAATGGATCCTAGGGGTATGTCCATGCTGGAGCTGGAGCGGTCGTTTCCAGCTTGAGTAGAGGTACCCGTGCTGGCTCTGAGTGAGCTAGTGCACTAAAAATAGCAGGGTAGCTGTGGCTGCACAGGTGGTGGGATGGGTTAGCCGTCCTGAGCACAATCCAGTCCGAGACCCTACGTACATACCTCGGGGACAGCTCGTCCCTCCCGTCACCTGTGCAGCTGCAGCCACACAAGTGAGCCGTAGCTCGTGAAAGCTTACGGTCAAATAAATTGGTTAGTCTCTAAGGTGCCACAAAGTCCTCCTGTTCTTTTTACTCCTATTTTTAGCACACAAGCTTGATCAGAACTAGTGCAGCTCTAGGTACCCTGGTTGGAAATGATGCCTCCATCTTCAGTGTCAACATACCCTGAGTGAGGCAAGGAAGCTGCTGTCAGGCATCCCGTTATCTGTCCATTTGGCCTGCAAATCTGAGGGCAAGGGATCCCTTATAGCAGTGAGTGAAGCCCCCCGTGCATGCCATGACCACCGTGACCTACACAGCAAAATGAACAGTTGCTGGGAGCAGCAATCTCGCCACAACACCAGAAGCTCCAGCCTTCAGCAGTTTCAGCTCTGCTTCAGATCTCTGCTGTGAAGCTCCATCCCACACACAAACTCCTTGTCCCCTAAAGGAGTCCAGGGGAAGCCTTTTTCCAGAAAGCCCCTGGCAGCACTATTCCTCCAAGACAGGAGGAAGCCAGAGGAAGGGGAAAGAGATGGGTGCTGTCAGCCCCCGGTCTCCATCAGATCCTGTACAATCTGCAGGTTAATTGATGTAACACTTGTGCAAAGCCCTGCCTCTCCCCCACAAAGGAAACTCCAAAACTCTCCACTCCCATGTGCAGGAATAACACCCGTGGGAGAGAAACTTGGCCCCTTTTATTAGCCAATTAAGTAATAAAATTAGGAAGGGAAATCAAGTAATGAGAAAAGTGGGAAGAATCCCAAAAGTTGATCCAGAGGTGTTTCCTCCCTACTCCCGCATAAAAATGATCAGTACTCACCAGGTGAGACAGCACATCAAGAAGGAAGCGAATACGTATCATAGAATAAGGTAAGGCACCAATATATTTGTATATCTATGCAGCCAAACCATCGGTTGTACCTGTCTACAATTAATATATTTATATTCACACACTCTGCATAGGTATATGTATATATCCATGTTTATATACATACACATGCCTAGATATCTATCAGATTTTGTTCATAAACAAGCTAATTTTCAGTGGTATCAAAACTATAGTTAAGGTATCAGAACTATTTTTGTGATAACCCCCAATACTTTCAGTTGCTCCTAATTTTCGGAGGGAAAAAAATCTCTTCTGGATGCAACTATCCATTCTTGGTTTCAGCACGACTATCAGTCTGGGGAAATTTTTCTGGCAATTGCCTCCAATCCAGCTGCTTTTTAGTTCAAAACAGTTTGGAATATGTAATTAGAGCTACGTGCATTTTTCCATGAAAAATTTTGTTTGAGAAGACATTTTTTTGTTTCATTCCAAATAAATTATGGATTTTTTCAATTTTTGGACTGAACAAATCAAAAGGAAAGTTTTTGTTTTGGTAAATTTCAAATCAAAATTTGTTTTAATTCAGTTTTGGTTTTCCTTCTCTCCCCTCTCAGGGGAAAAAGAAAGAAATGGGGGGAAAACAGAAGAAAAGGAAGGAAACACAAATGAACAAATAAAACAAAACCAAACCCCAAGAACTGCAACCAAACAAACATTTTCTACTTTGAAATAAATGAAATGAACATTTTAATTTACTTTCATTTAATCAAAGTATTTTTAAAAATTATAGGAAATTTTTTTTTCCACAAAAATGGGCATTGCCTTTGAAAAGCCATTTTTCACTGAAAAAAAATGATTGTTTTAAACATTTTTAACCAGCTCTCTAGATAATACAGTGTGTGTGTATGTATGTGTGTATATAAAGCATATATATATACACACACACACACACACACACACACATATATAATAGCATTTATAAGTATTCACATCTGTGCTATATGTAATATACTATATATATTATGCATATATATGCACTCATGATGTATGATAAATATGTAACTCGTATCTATCTAATATACACTTGTATTTCCTTTCCTGTCCACCAAATATACTTTTTTCACATAAGTATTGAAAAATGTGAAAACTGGAAGTGTTCATGTGAACATGCCTTCAGAAGGACTAGTGGCTTGCCTAATTGTTTTTAGGGGGTAGATTTTAAAATTAAAAACCACTCCTAAGTATGCTCCTGTTCAGATATTATGCTGAAGGGGGATCAGGGCTGCAATCCTGTCCCATAGATGCCCAGGGGAGTTTTGCTGTTGACTTGGGGGGTGAGGGGGGCAGGAGTTCACCCTAGTACAAAACCCTAAGAGTTGGAGAGTGTATTTTTTAAATTGTGTAGATGAAGGATAATGAAGAAATATTTTCTCCCCATTGATCAGCTATCCAGCCAGTCAGAGCTTTCTAATTCTGCAGCAGTATGAAGATCTCCTGCCTTTTCTTCTGCCTCCTTTCTACGTGTTGGTTGTATCTGACACCAACAACTGGGAACAAAATCTTGCAATTTGGACCTTGCACAATTTCAATGAATGTTAACGAAATTAGAGCCAGCTTCCGAGCGATCAAAGCAACCATTGTAAGTACTGCCCCGTGCGCTGTAGCTGTAGAAAGGCCTGTACCGTCATGGTTTGACCAACCAATATCTCTTTAAAGTCAGTTATCTGTGGACTGGGGGGCTCAGGAGATTGCGATATGGAGGTTTAGTAGTGACCCAGGGCCAGATTCTTCCTTGTTCCACACCTTGTGCAGTCATTTACCTCACTGTGTGAGTGCAAAGTGGGTGTCTAATGCTTCCGTTCAGCTGTGTGAGCACTTTACATCCACTTTACACTGGTGTAAATGCCAACACGAGGTGCAAGGGAATGGAGAATCAGGCCCCCAAAGCTGTCCCCATCTGATATCTCTTAAATGACCTATTTGTGAAATGAGTTTTGGTGGTTCTCAGTTCCGTTCCTTTTGAGCTTAAAAAACAAAAGCAGCCACACAACACAAAGTGACCAAGCACAGAACGAGCCTGGGAGGCTGATCTCTTCCTCTCCCGACGGTCCCTCCAAGTCAGGGACAGATGTGTTGATGAGGCAGTTAGGGGGAAGCCTGCATGCTGAACCTGTTTTTCAAGCAGATTTCACTCTCCAGAGATCATCAGTCTGGGAGCTTTCACCAACATGTAATTCACTTTCAGTTTTTAAGAAGAAAAGCTCTTTTTATACGCTGTATGCATTAGCTGTCTAAACATCCTGGTGACTGATATGCATTAACATCATTGTATTTTTCTCTTTCTGTTTAGCAAGCCAAAGATGCCATCCGAACCATAAGCATTTTGTCATACCCGTACTCTCTGCACAATTTCAATGTAGGTATCATTATTGCCTCTCTGTACAACTTTTCTTTGATGAATTGATCCTTTACAGATACTTTTAAGTGGGCAGTTACTCAAGGCTGACTGTAAAATTCCACAAAGGTGTGAATTAGCGCTGACTGAAAGGTTCCAATGGAACAGCTTTCCATCAGAAAACAGCGTTCTGTCAACTCAGACATTTTCCCATGGGAATGTGTAGATTTCAACAAAATTTTATTTAGAAAAAGAAAAATCAAAACAAAGTGACCTTTTTGGAACAGAATTGTTTGATTTTTGTTTGTTTGTTTCAGAACATATTTTTATTTCAAAATTTATGTTATTTTACGTTCTAAAATATTTTAAAACAGAAAAGCTGAAATTGAAATGAAACATTTTGATTTTATCCAAGCGAAACATTTTGATTGACCTGAAACAGTTTTTTTAATTTTGTTTCACAAGAAATTTAGACATTGAACATTTTGTTCTCAGAATGAAAACAAATTTCAAAACTGCAGAATTTGCCTTGAAGCAGAAATTCTGGTTCCCACGCAGCTGTAGTATAATACATATACATAGCGAAGTGGACTAATATGGGCTGATTACATGAATTGAAATAGATGACTCCCTGCTTCTGTAGCCAGATCTTTTGAAAACAAGATTTCATGTTGATAGTATTTGATAATGAACAGGGGACAAAACCATTTTGCTCCGTATGTTACTGTAGTTGTATCCCTTTGGGTGTGATTCTCTTCAGCTCCCACAAGGGAAGGAGCCTCAGGCTAGATCAGCCTTTGGGATGGGAGACTACTCAGGAACTCAGAGGTGCTTCAGGAAGGTGTTGGTGCTGATAATTTAGTAGGTGGCCTCAGGCGTGTTAGAAGGTGGTGTACAGCTGGAGGTATCATCTTTTGGAAGAGACATGTAGCCAAGTTCTTGGCTGCTTGTTGATATTAACATCCTGTAGAACTTTTCCTAATCGGTATGGATGAAAATCCTGGTAACTTTCCAGCTTGAGTAATAACCTTCTTCACACCTACATTTCCTTACCAATTTCAGTCGTACTCTTCATGTGTATTCGTCACTTGCTGGGAGATTTTAAAGTTTATGTGTTTCCCAAGCTCCAGGCACATTGCAGCAATGAAGGGATGTATTTTCAAAAGTCCTCAGCACCCAACAACTCTTATTGTTCCCTTTTGAAAGTCAGGCAACTTGTTTAGGTGCCTTGATGGGTCCTTGTCACGGTGGCTATGTCCCCACCACACCATCCCCCATGAATGAGGTCAGTCCAGTTCCCCTGTGCCAGGACAGGTGATTTCATTGGCCAATTAGGAGGGCAAGGCAGCACCTGGGGGCTATAAAAGACTCGGGCAAACCAGAGACAGGGAGACCCAATAAGTAGGAGAGACCTGCTGAATCAGAGCTGCCTGAGTGGGAGTCAGGGGGCAGGTGAGGTCTGCCACAGACACTGTATGCTTAGGAGCTGGGAGAAAGCGGAAGGCAGGAAACAGCAAGAGGCGTTTGCAGATTGGTGTCCCTAAGCCAGAAAGGCAGGACTGGAGAAGGCTGAAGGCAGGAGGAGCAGCAGAGGGAGTTACCTGCTGACTCTGAACCACAGCCAAGGAAAGAAGGCAGGGGAGCAGTGGAGGAACTTACCCGCTGATGTCTCCAGGATCAGAGAGCTGGGCCCAGAAGAGCCATGAAGGGGCCAAGGGGAGTGAGGGATGTTCCCCTGGTAAAGACAATCTCCCAGCAGAGAGGCTGTGGGGGCTCCCACTGGGAAGAGTAGAAGTAACACTCCAGTAGGAAGGGTTGGGGTGGCTGTCCTGGTACAAGGACAGAGGAGGACTTCTGGAGAGTCTGGGCATGGTCAAAGGTGCTGGCGTGTGATATGTGGGGCATCATGAGACAAGATGTCGGGTGATCTTAATGACTGTTGGCACTGGGGTGAGAAATGAACTACATGTGTTTGGGACTTGTGTTTGGGACGGTTTTCCCAATGTCTCATTATAAACCAGCCCCAAGGAGGGTACATTTGTGTCAAGAAAGCTTGCATAGAGTTACTGGGGACGCTGAATGGAGAAACTGAGGCAGACATGACTGACATGCCGTGGCCTGCCACAGGAGAGCCGCTCCCGGCAGGGGATACCCTAGGACAGTCCTCTTGGGAGCTGAGTTCTTTTGAAAATCTATCCCAAATCTATTGTAAACATTGTAGCAAAATGTATCAAACAGAATTTTTAAAAAAATTATCCATTCAACTGCCATGTTTAGCACCAAAGATGGCTGCATTTTAGTGATGGGTGAAGTGCTTGCTGATTATAATTTTTTATAGCACTGTGTAAAGCATTTAAAAAGAAAAGATACTATTTTTCTTAAGTCTGCAGATAGATGTTGCATCATCCATCACCTTTTAAGATTCTATGTGGACAAGGTCTTCAAACACTGTGAGACTGAGGATTCTCATGTCAACCGGAAAATCAGCAGCATAGCCAATTCTTTCCTCAGCATCAAGAAGAAATTCAGACAATGTGTATGTCAGGTTTCAATAAATCCCAGTTATCTCTAAAATGTATGTTAAATCCGTGAACATGAGGGATATGAACAAACTTGGCATAGATTTAAATAAATCAGCCAGAACATTTCCTGAGGTTCCAAAAAATTGGCTTAAAAGAGAGTTAGGGGCTTCAACAAAGAACAGAAGCATCAAAACCCCATGAAAAGAATTGTTCACATGTTCTGATCACTGGGAATCTTTGAGATTTACCCTTGCACCACATAGCTCCTACTTGAATCTGCAAAATAGTATTTAATTGGGATCTTGAACTTGCGCTAGTTACGGGAGTGAATTTCATCTGTAGATGAGGCAGTCTGATTTAAGGGAATGCTGTATTTTGCACAGTTTAGCAAGAGCTAGCCTCTGAAAGAGTCTCCATATTAATCAGAAAGCCACAGCTTGTTAAAGGAGAAAAGCCTCATGGATTCTCTCTCATTTTTCTAGAATGAACAAAATGCATGCAATTGTGGAGAGGAAGCAATAGAGAAATATAAACAAATTCTCACCAATTATGGACAGGTAAATTAATCAGACTTTATTTGCTAATGCAAAGACTTGGATTCCTTTTTGCTCATTTCATATTGCCGTAATTATTTACAGAATATTTCTTTCAATCTGCTTCCAGCTGAACATTGCTTCTGCAGCAATGAAATCCCTTGGGGAGCTGGATATTCTCCTAGACTGGATGGAGAAGGCTCATTAGAGAACAGAATACAATAACCAACATGCGACTTTTAAAGGTGCTTTAAAGTTGTGCAGCTGCCATGGTGATGAGTGTGCAATAAGGTCTTAATCCAGCTTTCTTTGGGGGTCTTCCCATTGACCTGAATTGGCAACGTAAATGTTTAGACATTGTCTTGCGTAAAGAAGCAATTATTTCAAGCTCACGTGTGGTTTTTCAAATCACAGCACTTATATTCCTGATTAGCCTTGAAAGACTTTCTCTGCTATTAAGGGTAGTTTTTAATTATTCCTTTTAGTTGTGGTTAGATGAGTCTCTTGAGCAATTTAATGAAATTATTGTTTAGATTGTGTGCTCTTTGGGACAGGGACTGTATCTTCTTCTGTGTTTGGAAAGTACAGAGTACACCTTGGGAGCTACTTCAGTCTAGATATTAGTAAAGAATGATGCTTACAACCCTCGGGCTCAATCTTACAAGACCCTTGCAGGTAGTGAACTCCCATTGATGCTAACAAGAGTACAGCCTGGGGAAGGCTTGCAGGATTGGTCCCTGTAGAGGGTTGTGCTCACCACCGTGGTGCCTCTTGCCGGTTGTTCTAGGAATTAGCTCTGTCCAGCAGCAGGGCGCCCCCCTCTGGTGGTGTCTCACTCTCCATTACTGCTGTCTGTGGGGACCCATGTCACTCCCGGACCTTGGCGTCCTCTTCAGGGCACGACTCTCTGGCTGTGCCCCAACTCCATTGTCTCCCCCCTTCCGGGAGAACTGGCAGTCATTTACCCAGCCCCTCGCTCAGGGGCAAACTGCAGTCCTTTGGCTGGCTACTTACTTCGGCAGTCAGTGGGGGGAAAGGCCCACCCACTACTTTGGGCCCCGACCCAGGGACCCTATAGCTGGCAGCCACTCACTGCTTCTCCTTCCCCTCTGCCGCTATCTACTTTCCCTGGGCCACTTCCCTGTAGCTCCAGCACCTACTTGGCCCCTGTATCAAGGCCTCACTCTGGGAGCCAGCCAGGCTGGAGCTCTGCTTGCTCCCCTGACCCTGCCCAGCACTGCTCTGTCCCAGGTACTTCTCTCTGTAGGCAGCCAGTCCTTCTCCCTCAAGCTCTGAGGGAGACTGAGCTCCTCTCTGCCCTGCAGCCCTTCTTATAGGGCACAGCCTGGCCCTGATTGGCTGCTTCTAAGCCTTCCTCTGATTGGCTGGGTTCTGCGCTGCCACTCCAAGGTCTGCTATTAACCCTTTGCCAGCCAGTGAGGGGCAGCTGCCCCATCATAGTCCCCTAATTTTTCTTTTTAAACCACAAAATAATTACTATTGTCTCTTGAAATAATGCTTAGCGTCATTGTGTTTCTCTACATCTGAAACCATTTTCTATGTAAGATAATTTATTCCCAAACAGAAAAAGAACTGAGTTCTTCCTATATGTATTATGTTATCTGCAAGACACTCAATAAGTATATATTGTATTGATCAGTTGCACTCCATCTTAAATAAACACTATTCGAAATGATGCTCATTCTGTCTGCTCCGTGTTTATGAAACTTCCCAACAATTACATATCTGATTCTTGTTTGTGACTTAATTGATATGTGTTCTTTGATGATACACATTCACTATTGCCACACATTCAAAATCCCTGAGTCAGTCTGTGATGGGGTGCCCACCCCACAAAAGACAGGAAAGGGTTAAGATGGCCAAGTAGAGCCAGGGAGCGGGGAATTGATTGACAGCAGGCTCAGCTGGGCGGGAACAGAAGTGGCCTATAAAGCCAGGAAGCTAGCAGCAGACAGGGACAGCAGTCGCTCCCTGGGAGGAGGGTTTGGAGCTGGTACTCCCAGAGAAATGCGGGGAACCAGGAATGGTTGGAAACAGTCCACGGATGGAGAAATGAGGGCTCGGAGTGTAAAGCCCAGAACTGCTGGGTTGACAGTCCCTGGACTGGAACCTGGAGTAGAGGGGAGGCCTGGTTTCCTCTACCAGCCACTGAAGGAGTGGCACCTGGGGCAGTGAATGGGAAGGACGCCTAGGACAGCTGAAGGGAAGACTTTGATATACCCCAGAAGGGGGGAACACCGAGTGACCTGGCTGGAGGGCTCAGTCATGAAGAGGATGCTGTGGTTCCTGCGGTGAGAAAGGGGCTGCAGACCAGAGAGAGTGACGGAGTGACAGTGTGCGACCGTGAGAATGGGCGTCGACCTGACGAGCTAATCCCCAGAGTCACCAGGAGGAGGCGCCATCCTAGCAGTGAGTGGAGCACCCAGTCACACAGTCCCAATGAGACTGTTTTTAAAACCATGACACTTTGAAAAATAATGAAGGCTGGATTCTTATTTGCCTTCTGGACTTTGAGCCTTTAGGTCTCACGTTTTCAAGCTTTTGACTCTAATCATAAGGGCTAGAAACTTTTTTTCTTTGTTTACATGAAAGCTGAGATTCTCACATAATTATGACTTTAGTAGCTGGAATTACAAAATCAACTGCAAACATCATGAGACTTATTATGAAGTCACAAGAGTTAGCAACAGTGCATTGCAGATGGCCCTGTGCATTGCAGATGGCCCTGTGCATTGCAGATGGCCCTGTGCATTGCAGATGGCTTGTTTCTATGTCAACTGCAGCTGTGAAGGGAACAACACACAAGAGGTAAAATTCAGCTGGTGCAGAGCAGGCACTCAGGCATTGCTGTCCTTGAGTCCCACAGAAGTGCTCAGAGTAGAATTTAGGTGAGACTTAAGTGGTGCATAGATGTTTTGTTGTTGTTACGCTGGGGCTTTGCCGGGGGAAAAATTTCACCCACTGCAATTTACAGTATATGCAATCAGTATGTTTTCACATGGATTATTCATTGAGTTGCAGTGGGGGAATTTGTTCCTGAGGGATGCATACCTGGAGGATGGCATGGTCCACTGCAGCCTTATACAACGGCCATGAAATGTTACCCGCCCTGAGAGAAAAACCAGCTCATAATCCTTTACTGTAATGCTCATTGCAATGAAAAAGTGAATATTTCACTCATCCTTATTAGTCCCTAGTAGGGCAGTCGGTACAGTGGTCTGATGACAGGTGGGTTATAAAGGTGACCAAAATGGCTAACTATTGATGTCTGTCCTGTGCAGAAGGTATTTATTACACGTGTAGATGAGCCAGATTCATTCCAATCACACAAAGCCTGAGTATCTGGGGGTCTATGCAGGTGGAGTGAAGGGAGGTTGTGGAGATGGAACACACCCTGTGCCAACCTAGGTCCAGGGTACCAGGCTGCTATGCAGTTCCCTTCAGCTGTTGTTCCCGCCATGGGCTGGAATAGTGGCCAGGGCTTGTTGGTGCCAGTTGCGTATGATACCAGTGTCACTGGTACAAGAGAAGAAATAAGCGATTCCAAGGAATGTAAGGGCATTTAGGTGCATGCCACAGGTGCTGCAATCTGGAAACCCAAAGGCGAGATTGATGAGATGTCTGGAATGTTTAGCTTCGGCTTGCTGCTGTTGATTTGTAGTCTATGGTGGCCACTGTATCTCAATGTGGGTTTTTTTGCCTTCTAAGGGGAATGGGGAAGCAAGTCACTTTAGCATCCAATGGGCAGGACTGGGAAGATGGGCACTCTCAGGAAACATTTTGCTGGGTATTTCTTAAGGTGCTTCATATCCTGATGCAAAATATATGAACCTTTCCAAGATATTGAATGTAAGCCAAGTGAGGAAATGTATGGTCAAAGGCAAAGCAGAAATCCCTGAGGGAGTCAGTTTACTTTTCTGAAGTCCAGGGTCTGCATTCTGCTGCTCTCCTTTCTTCCCTGTGTCAGGATCCTGAACTCGACCATCTCATGGTCACTGCCTCCCAGGTTCCCATCCACTTTTGCTTCCCCTACTAATTCTTCCCGGTTTGTGAGCAGCAGGTCAAGAAGAGCTCTGCCCCTAGTTGGTTCCTCCAGCACTTGCACCAGGAAATTATCCCCTACACTTTCCAAAAACTTCCTGAATTGTCTGTGCACCACTGTATTGCTCTCCCAGCAGATATCAGGGTAATTGAAGTCTCCCATGAGAACCAGGGCCTGCAATCTAGTAACTTCCATGAGTTGCCGGAGGAAAGCCTCGTCCACCTCATCCCCCTGGTCCGGTGGGCTATAGCAGACTCCCACCATGACATCACCCTTGTTGCTCACACTTCTAAACTTAATCCAGAGACTCTCAGGTTTTTCTGCAGTTTCATTCTTGAGCTCTGAGCAGTCATACTGCTCCCTTACATACAATGCAACTCCCCCACCTTTTCTGCCCTGCCTGTCCTTCTGGAAAAGTTTATATCCAGCCATGACAGTACTCCAGTCCTGCGAGTTATCCCACCAAGTCTCTGTTATTCCAGTCACATCATAGGTCTACTCATGTGAGTAAGGACTACTTGTATGAGTGAGGGTCTAGGACTAGATCCCTGGACTCTTCAGGGCAGGAAGTTAAGTAAGGCACAGTTTGCTGAGGGTAAAACTCATATGTGTGCAGAAGGTCAGCATAAGACCAATGCACCATTGAAGACCCTGTGTAGCGGGGTGAATTCCATCTGTATATTTGGGTGCTGTGTAGACAGATGGCTACATAATACATGACTCCTTGGTTTTAACAAGGATTTTTGTCCTGTGTACTGAGATGATTTTCTTATTAGCCTATGGACAGGTGGTGTTTCCTTTGTCACTTTTTAAGATTTTATCTGGTTACCATTTTCAGCTGCTGCAAGACATCCAGTCCCCTCGTCAGCCGGAAAGTCAGCAGCAGCATAGCCAACTCCTTTCTCAGCATCAAGAAGGACCTGAGGCTCTGTGTAAATCAGAGGGAATGGGCCAGATTCTGCTCACAGTAAAGCCACTGAAGTGAATAGAATCACTCTGGATTTACATTGAGGTAGAAAATCTGGCCAATAATATATAGAACAAGTTCTAATTTTGGGCCAGATTCCGCCCTCATTACTTGCACTGAGTAGCTCCTTATTCTGGGAGGAATCCCATGGGATTACTTGAGAAGTAAGGTACTACTCAGTGTGAGTAAGGGTAGCAGAACTTGGCCCTATGTCTACAGTGAGGTATTGTTCATGCCTGCATGTCTGTCATTAATTACCTTGCCTTTATCCCTGTCCAGCATGAAGTCAGCATGTTCCACTGTGGAGAGGATGTGAAGCACAAATATGGACAAATCCTGAGCCAGTATGAAAAGGTAAATCACTGTTTGCTTTCTGACGTAGCTACTGCATGTGCAGAGAGTTTCTCATGCTGGAAGTAGGAGTCTGGCTTTATTATATGACAGCTGAAATGCTGCTGACTTGAGATGCTATCTTTCCTCTCCGGATCACCTCTGATGGAAAGTGCCCTGTGAGACTCTTGCTCTGCGGCTGCTGTAATGATTCTGTGTTATGTAAAAGGCCATTCGTCCTCCGAGCTGTCAATGCGTTGCGTTCCTCTAGGTGGCACCCACAGACTCTGCAGAGCAGTGCGTGTTGTCTGGGGTTCTCTGCTCAGCGTCACCTCCTGGATGCCTTGTTCTGATCCTAGGACCTTCACTCTCAACCTTGTTTGTTCATTGTTGGTTCCCCAGGCTTGGCTGATTTCTGGGTTCTGTGGCCTCACCCTCACTGGGTAGGGAAGACCTATGTTGCTTTGGTGGAGCTCTGCCTACCAAAGCCAGTCATCAAATAGGCTGGCACCTTTCACCAGCACTAAGATTAACTTTAAAATCAAAAAAGAGAAGAAAATGAAACAAGCAGCTGAAGTTCAGTGTGAGGATGGGAAAGGGCGGGAGGGCGTGGCTGAGCGCGTGCACGAGAGCGCGTGTGTGTGAGCTATTTTCATCGTTTGTCAGAGCAGCAACTGAATATTTATTGCTCTCTTGGTTGCAGACATTGGTTCTGGGGCCTTGTTGGGAAACCAAACGGCCCTTTAAAAATGAGCCTCTGTTGTTATAACTGAATTAGCTGTTCAGCGAGCAATACTCTCCCTTCCCTTTCAGATGGACGTTAAGTCTGCAGGTCTGAAGGCTCTTGGGGAGCTGGATATCTTATTGGACCGGACGGACAAGGCTGATTAGATGGAAATCTAGACCTGCCATCCTGCAAGGCCCCATCTTGCCACCTTAGAAAAACTCCCATTGAATACAGATAAGTAAGACATAGGATTGGGTCCTAAATCAGGCTCTCTAAATAGTTCTTTTAGGGCCTGAATTCCTGCTTCCATTGAAGTCAATGGGAGAGTAACTGTGGACCTCAGTAGGAACAGGATCAGGCCTTTCATTGGCAGAGCTGAGGGTGCCCAGCACCTCACAGGAGGAGGCACTCAGCACCCTGCATGATCACACCCAGAACCTCTGTGGCTCCAGTCCAACAAACACAGCTGTGTAACTTGAAGCATGTGAATAGTCCCAGTGAAGTTCTCTGTAATGTTTTGTGACAGAGAAATATTTTCTACAATGCAGATTTTTTTCAGTTTTTATTATTTATTAATAATTTATTTATTTGTATTAATTGTATTTATTGATCCTCCAGCTTAGTATTGTTCTGGGCTAAATTTATGTACAATGTACCTTTAACGTATTGTTAAAGCCAGCAAGCACGGGTGTGCTCCCTATTTGTGGGGCATCGGACAAGTGTGCGTTCATGGAATCATAGAATATCAGGGTCGGAAGGGATCTCAGGAGGTCATCTAGTCCAACCCCCTGCTCAAAGCAGGACCAATCCCCAATTTTTGGCCCAGATTCCTAAATGGCCCCCTCAAGGATTGAACTCACAACTCTGGGTTTAGCAGGCCAATGCTCAAACCACTGAGCTATCTATTGTACGAACCCCTCCCACTTTTCTGAAATAAAAAGTACTGGAATGATGGTATTGTACCTAGCCTGTATGTGAAAATGTCCCTTAGCCAAACCCCAAACAATAATACAGCTGATTAATAACAGCCTGTGATTATACAGAACCATCCATTCAAAGAGGTCAAAGCACGTTACAAACATTAATTAATTAAGCATCCCAAGAGCCCTGTTCTGGCAAGGTAAGATTATCCCCTATTTATAGGTGCGGAAATAGAGGCAGAGGCGTGAAGTGACTGTCTAAAGTCAAACAAGAAGGTTCTGGCAGTGCTGGAAACAGAACCCAGGTGTCCTAACTTTCGTCCATTGTTTTACATGTAAACTCATCCATTCATGTCCACCAAATGTCTCTACTCATGTCCTTATCTGACCAGTCAAAAAGTGGCTGCTGTCACCTGCAGCTTAAAGAAAGAGCCTTGACATCCCTCATCTGGGTAGGCATTCATACCACTTTCATCACCATGCCTTCCTTCAGTAATGCATTCATAAATGAGTCAAGGTGAACCCAGTTTCATTTATTTAGGGCATCCATGAGAGCATGCTTCCTATGCAGTCCACAGGCATTTTGTGGTTTCAGGCCTGTGGTAAGTGTGTGTAACAGATTAGCACGGGCATTTTGCCTGAGCATGTAAGTCATGTAATTTATGTTCCTGGTACCAGTGTGGTCTGAATGTTTAGGATGTTTAAATTACCCCTGCTGAAGTTGTCCCATGCTGGAAAGTTCAGCACAGGGGTGGGAGCAGCATCCAGGATCTGGGTTTGGCCCATTTAGTTCTGCAGAGGAAAAGCTCCACTTCAAAAACCGTCGAGAGTAAGACATGCCTCTTACACCTGCTTTTCCTGGGACAGGAAGAGAATGATCTTTCCTTGCCTCTCAGTTTTCAGAGACTGCTGGCATGGCACAGCGACAAGGATGGTTCCAGCAGCTAAATGGACAGTCATCCATCAGATCCACTTCAGCATTGCACATACCCTCATGAGACAGAGACTTGCATTTTGCAGTGTCTCCTTTTCTCTGGGTAACTGGCCGGTGTACTCAAATCGTCACCAAGCCCCGGGGGAGGGAATCTGAGAGAAAGGACACATTATTTTTATCCACATAAGAGGACAGTCCTAGACATTTGTATAACTGAGTGAGTTTATTTGTTTCTATTCAGTGTGGCCAACTCCTGTGATTTTATTGTGATTCTCATGATTTTATACTGATTATCACTTTTTTTTAGTGTTTTTCTTAAAGCCCCAGCTGCTGGAATCATGCTATTGCATGAGAGTCTCAGCTTCAATTAATAAAGAAGAAAAAAGAGTTTCTTGCCTGAATAGAAGAAAAAAACCTGGAAAAATAAAGCAAGGGCAACCTAACAGCTGAAAAGTCAGAAGACAAATAAAAAGACCCCAATATTTATTTAAAAAAAACCCCTCATTTTTAAACTCTCACAATTTTGGGGGACTGGACTCAACGGGGATTTTTGAACATTTGGGGTTGGCAACACTATTTGTTAAGAGACCCTGCGCAACCAATCACAAGAGCACTTAGACAGGACTTTACCAATGAATACATCCCAGACACTGAAGCCTTTAGAAAGGGCTCAGTGCCCCCCATGGACTTCAAGGACTGCAGTCAGCACCATTAAGAACATTGTCAGTTCCTAGCGCTAAAGTGCTGAGGTTCATGTGAGCCTCCTTTTCACGCCCTGCCCCTCTCTTCCCACAATGCCTCACTCTTCATGGGCCGATAAAGTATCTTCCAAACCAGAGGACAACCCTAGTCACCAAAGTCTTCCCCACCTCCGCTGCTCCAGTGATTGGCCTGCTGCTGGCAAAGGCAATTTCTAGTGAGGCCTTAGAGGTGGTTTTCAGTGGCTCTTCCCTGCAGGAGCAGCGAGGAGGATAAGAAACCACTTGGGGAAGAGTCTGTTTTCCAGAGTTGTGTAATTCTATCCATGACATATGGAAATAACCTCCCCATGCCATTAAACAGACGTTGCTTAATGCTTGTGATTTCACCACTGTCAGCCCAATCCCAAGAGGGTCTAGCAAATACCTCATCCATCCTGTGTGCATCTAGTCTGCACTGCCTCTCCACGTACATGTTGGGTCCTTGTAGCAGGTGCTGTTAGATTTTTAACTGGAGCCAACTGAATCATTTGTCGCTAAGAAGGCTCTTTTTTTTCTGTTTTCAAACTGACTCTGATTTCTGAGGATGCCTTTGTTACCCGTAAGTGTTCGTGTGGACGCACTTCACGCTAACTGGGCTTTACTCTGATTCGTTTTAAAAAGGAAAAGCTTAAAGCAACGACATTTCGAGCCCGAGACCAAGTCCTTTTGGAAGCTCAGAAAGATTGAGCAGGGACTGTCTCTTTGTTCTGGGTTTGTACAGGACCCAGAGCTCCTGCGATATAAACAGCGCAAGATTTTAAGGTGGATAGAGAGATGATTAGAGCCATTAAAATCCTATTTGAAATGTCCTTATGTCTAAATCGGAAATGAAACACAACATGCAAGATATTTTTAATCATTTTAAGGAAGCCTGTGGTCAACATTTGCCTTGAAAACTCCCCATTCTCTTTTAGATTAAAATTTCCTGTAATTATTCTGGCTAAGTCAGCATTTCGATCCATCATATCGCACCCCCATTCCCACACTGTGGTATACAGACTCTATACAACCCAGCTGTTCACACATGGGATCCAGTCCAACAGGCCGTACTCACACAAAATAATTGACTTGTGTTGACTTCACTGGGACTATGTACTTGACTCAAAACTATACATATGAATAAGGGTTGCAGGATGGGCCCTTATCCTGTACTAGACATTGTTGGCGTTGTGGTAATTATCTCTGAAGTTAAAGTCAAAAGTTAAAAGAGAGGAGATAAAAACACTTAAAAATCATAAAATGCTGCCACCTAATGGCAATCCTGATGCTGCAATAATTCAGGCCGAAAATGTTAGTTGCGTGCAGACTGTAAGCGCAGAAGGGAACATGGGTCCAAACTTTGCTCCCCTTTCCGCCATTGTAACTCCATGGATTTTCAGCTTATCGCTGGTGTAATTGAAAGCAGGATCTGGCCCGTACACCCTGTTCTACAGAGCTTCAGGCTAGATTTGCAAAGGTATTTAGGCATTTAAAGGTACAGATAAGCACCTATTCGGATTTTCAAAAGCTCCTAGGTTGGTTGGGTGCTTAACACTGTGGGGACATCGAACAGCAGATATGATTTTTGCTGCTCACCAAAGACACTACAATGGTACACTATAAAGAGATGTTGCGTTGAAATCAATCGGAGTTAGGTACCTAAGCTCCTTAGGTGCTTTTGAAAATCCCAGTAGATGCCTATCTGGATATTTAGGTGCCTAAATACTTTTGAAAATCTGGCCCTTGCCCGACATAGCATTGGCTTTGTCTCACAGTAATTATGCATTTCTTTTAACTACAGGGTTTTGTTTGCAATATGTTGCAGGTCAGGAGGTTTACTTCTGATTCTTTTCCTTTTATCATGCAGCATAAAAGTGAACAGAAAAGTGTGTCATGGACCAGAGGATATCAGGTGAGAGCAGGTATGAGATTGTGGATTTGTACAACTAAGGGCAGATTTGCGAAACATTGGTCGGGGAAAGTGGTGGAAGAAGTTTGCATGGCTACTGCCTATGCTGGTTCCACCCTGAATATAAGCAGAAGACTTCACTCTCAGGAGCTAGTCATAGAATCAGAGAATATCAGGGTTGGAAGGGACCTCAGGAGGGTCTAGCCCAACCCCCTGCTCAAAGCAGGACCAATCCCCAACTAAATCATCCCAGCCAGGGTTTTGTCAAGCCTGACCTTAAAAATTTCTAAGGAAGGAGATTCCACCACCTCCCTAGGTAACGCATTCCAGTGTTTCACCACCCTCCTAGTGAAAAAGTTTTTCCTAATATCCAACCTAAACCTCCCCCACTGCAACTTGAGACCATTACTCCTTGTTCCGTCATCTGCTGCCACTGAGAACAGTCTAGATCCATCCTCTTTGGAACCCCCTTTCAGGCAATTGAAAGCAGCTGTCAAATCCCCCCTCATTCTTCTCTTCCGCAGACTAAACAATCCTAGTTCCCTCAGCCTCTCCTCATAAGTCATGTCCTTCAGCCCCCTAATCATTTTTGTTGCCCTCTGCTGGACTCTTTCCAATTTTTCAACATCCTTCTTGTAGCGTTGGGCCCAAAACTGGACACAGTACTCCAGATGAGACCTCACTGATGCCGAATAGAGGGGAACGATCACGTCCCTCGATCTGCTGGCAATGCCCCTATTTATACATCCCAAGATGCCATTGGTCTTCTTGGAAACGAGGGCACATTGTTGACTCATATCCAGCTTCTCGTCCACTGTAACCCCTAGGTCCTTTTCTGCAGAACTGCTGCTGAGCCACTTGGTCCCTACTCTGTTGCGGTGCATGGGATTCTTCCGTCCTAAGTGCAGGACTCTGCACTTGTCCTTGTTGAACCTCGTCACATTTCTTTTGGCCCAATCCTCTAATTTGTCTAGGGCCCTCTGTATCCTATCCCTACCCTCCAGCATATCTGCCTCTCCTCCCAGTTTAGTGTCATCTGCAAACTCGCTGAGGGTGCAATCCACCCCATCCTCCAGATCATTAATGAAGATACTGAACAAAACCGGCCCCAGGACCGACCCTTGGAGCACTCTGCTTGATACTGGCTGCCAACTAGACATGGAGCCATTGATCACTACCCGTTGAGCCCGACGATCTGGCCAGCTTTCTATCCACCTTATAGTCCATTCATCCAGCCCATACTTCTTTAACTTGCTGACAAGAATACTGTGGGAGACTGTATCAAAAGCTTTGCTAAAGTCCAGTAATAACACATCCACCACTTTCCCCTCATCCACAGAGCCAGTTATCTCATCATAGAAGGCAATTAGATTAGTCAGGCATGACTTGCCCTTGGTGAATCATGCTGACTGTTCCTGATCACTTTCCTCTCCTCTAAGTGCTTCAAAATTGATTCCTTGAGGACTTGCTCCATGATTTTTCCAGGGACTTAGGTGAGGCTGACTGGCCTGTAGTTCCTCGAATCCTCCTCCTTCCCTTTTTTAAAGATGGGCACTACATTAGCTTTTTTCCAGTTGTCTGGGACCTTGCCCGATCGCCATGAGTTTTCAAAATAATGGCCAATGGCTCTGCAATCACATCCGCCAACATCTCTAGCACCTTTGGATGCAGTCCAGCCCCATGGACTTGTGCTTTTCTAAATAGTCCTGAACTACTTCTTTCTCCACAGAGGGCTGGTCACCTTCTCCCCATACTGTGCTGCCCAGTGCAGTAGTCTGGGAGCTGACCTTGTTTGTGAAGACAGAGGCAAAAAAAGCATTGAGTACATTAGCTTTTTCCACATCCTCTGTCACTTGGTTGCCTCCCGCATTCAGTAAAGGGCCCACTCTTTCCCTGACCTCCTCCTTGTTGCTAACATACCTGTAGAAACCCTTCTTGTTACTCTTAACATTGCTTGCTAGTTGCAACTCCAGTTATGATTTGGCCTTCCTGATATCACTCCTGCATGCCTGAGCAATATTTTTATACTCCTCCCTGGTCATTTGTCCAAGCTTCCACTTCTTGTAAGCTTCTTTTTTGTGTTTAAGGTCAGCAAGGATTTCACTGTTAAGCCAAGCTGGTCACCTACCATATTTACTATTCTTTCTACACATCGGGATGGTTTGTTCCTGCAACCTCAATAAGGATACTTTAAAATACAGCAAGCTCTCCTGGGCTCCTTTTCCCCTCATGTTGTTCTCCCAGGGGATCCTGCCCATCAGTTTCCCTGAGAGAGTCAAAGTATTCTGCTGCTCTGCTTTCTTCCCTGTGTCAGGATCCTGAACTCAACCATCTCATGGTCACTGCCTCCCAGGTTCCCATCCACTTTTGCTTCCCCTACTAATTCTTCCCGGTTTGTGAGCAGCAGGTCAAGAAGAGCTCTGCCCCTAGTTGGTTCCTCCAGCACTTGCACCAGGAAATTGTCCCCTACACTTTCCAAAAACTTCCTGGATTGTCTAAGCACTGCTGTATTGTCCTCCCATCAGATATTGGGGTGATTGAAGTCCCCCATGAGAATCTAGTAACTTCTGTTCCCTGAAGAAAACCTCGTCCACCTCATCCCCCTGGTCTGGTGGTCTATAGCAGACTTCCACTACGATGCTAGTGGCCTAGCATCATTTGTCAGCACTAAATTAACACAAAAATTAATTTAATAGCTAGTTAGCTAGCTAGCTAGATTTCTTCATATGTAAGCATTAAATCTGAACTTCTGGTCTCCTAAACTACCCTTTTTCGTCTTCAAATAGTTTCCTATGCCAAACTGGATCCTGCCTGGGGTTACCTCCTCTAATGCTGTGTTTAATCTGTCTTGTCACAATCAGGTCTATGTATTTTTCCTTCCACTTGTCTCACTGTCAGGGTGCTGTACAATAGTGTCTCAATCCAGAATGGGTGTGTTTCCCCCCATGTGCTTTGAGATCATTTCCCAGAGTCGCTGTTCAGCACTGCGGTGCCTGAGGGCAGCTTATACGGATTATATACGTGGCATGTTTCCTGTTTTCAAGTCAGAGCAACAAAACATGAATGGGGTGGTGACTTCGTGAAATGCCATCACTTCACCTTCAGGTAAAGCTGCTTGTCACAGAATAAAATCCAAATCAGGCTCTTGATTCCTGAGAACCATTCCAATGAAAGCACTGGGACTGCTTCTATAAGGGCCTGATCCAATGAAAAGTGAAAGTCTTTCCTTTGACTTCAGTGGGCTTTGGATCAGCTAAGCAAGGAGTGCAGGACTGGGCCTCACATCTTGGTGGGCCACACGGAATTCCTCTCAGGGTCCAATATTTTTGCATTCTTATCTCATTCACCAGATAAAATTAATTTAATTTAAATTAATTTAATCCATTGGGAAGAAGGATGGTCTTGGGGCAGAGACACAAATCTGGGAGTCAGCAGATCTGGCTTCAATTCCTGGTCTCAGGCTTCCTTGGGACAGGTCACCTCCTCCCTCTGGGCCTCAGTTTCTCTCTCTCTCTCTCTGTGAAATGGGGCTTGTACTGCTCCCCAACCACGGATGTGGGAGGGGTTGTGAGGCTTGACTCACTAATGTTGGTAACAGGCCTTGAGAGAGATAGGTAGAGGTAGAGCTGGTTGGAATATGCTGTTTCACTGAAGTGGAAACGTTTTGTGGAGATGTATTGGTTTCCACAAAAGTTTTGTTGAGAAGGTTTTTAGGTCTAGAGGTGGGGTGAGGAGAAAGGGAGAGTTTCTCTAAGGGTATGTGTACACGTGGAGCTGGGGTGTGATTCTCAGCGGGAGGAGACATACTCACACAAGCTCTCATCGAGCTGACAAGTTAAAAATAGTGTATGGCCACAGCAGTGCGAACAATGGGAGAATGTGCCCATCTGAGATGCTAGGCACGTCCTTGGAGTGGCTAACCTGTCCAGCCGTTTGTGCTGTCGTGGCTACACTCTATTTTTAACGTGTTAGCTTGACCACAGCTAGTGCGGGTATATGTCCTTAAGCTGGGAATAATATCCCCCCTTAACGTGTAGAGCAGTTAGGGTACTGGCAGGGATGTGGGAGAAGCAGGCTCAAATCCCTGTTCTGCGTGACTTGGAGTGATCTGGGATGAAAAGCTCTGCTCAGATTTAGTCAGAACAGGGACTTGAACTTGGCTCTGCTACAGCCCGGGTCGGTACTCTAACCCCATCAGGTTACAGAACACATTCCAATGCAGAACAAAAACAAAGTTCAAAAACTTGTCACGAAACAGAACTGTCGTTCCCTGGCCAGCTCTAAGAGCTCTAGAAGCTCTCAGTAGAGATCGAAATGTTAAATGATTGTTTAAAAGACTGTATAGTGTCATATGCCTTTTTATCATCTGTAATGAGATCACACTAAATATATCTGGACACATGCCCAATCAGCGAGTGAGTCCAAGTTTTAGAGGGAGGGATTTGAAGACAGAATTCCTGGGCTCTGCTAATGAGTTCCCGTGATACTTCGTGGAAATGGCTTGTACGTTTTCATGTGCATCAGTTTCACCTATCTGAAAAAAATACTCATTTTCTTGGGATGGTGGGAAAAGTAATAAACTCCCATTCCGAAAGTACACGCGCGAGGTGTTAAAGCCATGTCAGACAGCGCTGGCGAAGAATTGATTGTTTGCTTTGGGAGGGAGAACCAACAGATGTGTCGTTTTCATTTCCTTTTGAACCCACGTGGACTTTTTTTTCTTGCTGAAACGAAAAACCAAGCAATTTTCCTTTGGGTTGAATGAAATGTTTTCAGTGTGGTTTCGAAATGACATTTCTAAATGAAACTGTTTGTTTGGAAGTGAAATGTCAAAACAGTTCATTTAGAAAACGTAGAAACAAACGGTTTTGGCTTTTTCAAAAAAAAAATCCTTGTTTTTTATTTGGCTGAAATTATTCACCAAATTTGACCCACATTTGTGAATAGTTTCTGTTGCCCACAAATTGTGTTTTTGCGGACTTTACCATTCAACCAAAAAAATTCAAGCAGCTCTAGAGGACTGCGCTATCTGGTACTATAATCCCCCTTTGCTTGGAGTGTAATTGCAAGAGTTTTATTAGCCTGCAGGTTCTTTGGTGTTCTGGTCCCATCTTATGTCAAATGCTAGGAAACAGTGAAACAAGGTGAGTAACTGAATGGCAATGTCCAAGGAAGTTGTGCTGGTGGTTCAGTAGCTGGCACTTTCCCTTTTGACAGGTTTCAGAGTAACAGCCGTGTTAGTCTGTATTTGCAAAAAGAAAAGGAGTACTTGTGGCACCTTAGAGACTAACCAATTTGAGCATAAGCTTTCGTGAGCTACAGCTCACTTCATCGGATGCATACTGTGGAAAGTACAGAAGACGTTTTTATACACACAAACCATGAAAAAATGGGTGATTATCACTACAAAAGGTTTTCTCTCCCCCCACCCCACTCTCCTGCTGGTAATAGCTTATGTAAAGTGATCACTCTCCTTACAATGCGTATGATAATCAAGGTGGGCCATTTGCAGCACAAATCCAGAGTTTAACAAGAACGTCTGAGGAAGGGGGGGGCAGTAGGAAAAAACAAGGGGAAATAGGTTACCTTGCATAATGACTTAGCCACTCCCAGTCTCTATTCAAGCCTAAGTTAATTGTATCCAATTTGCAAATGAATTCCAATTCAGCAATCTCTCGCTGGAGTCTGGATTTGAAGTTTTTCTGTTGTAATATCGCAACTTTCATGTCTGTAATCGCGTGACCAGAGAGATTGAAGTGTTCTCCGACTGGTACATGAATGTTATAATTCTTGACATCTGATTTGTGTCCATTTATTCTTTTACGTAGAGACTGTCCAGTTTGACCAATGTACATGGCAGAGGGGCATTGCTGGCACATGATGGCATATATCACATTGGTAGATGTGCAGATGAATGAGCCTCTGATAGTGTGGCTGATGTGATTAGGCCCTGTGATGGTGTCCCCTGAGTATAGTTGGATAGGTTAACGGTATACTCTTAGCCCAGCAGAAGCAGCTGTCCTATCTCCGGGCCTCTCCTTCTGCCCCTCCACTCCCACGAACATGATTACAGTTCTGTGGTGACCTAGAATCCTATTTTCGACGTCTCCGACTCAAGGAATATTTCCAACACACCTATATTGTTAACCTATCCAACTATGCTCTATACTATACACCCCTGGAACCCCGACCTGGGATATTCTATCTACTACCCAAGATCCATAAACCTGGAAATCCTGGGCACCCTATCATCTCAGGCATTGGCACCCTGATAGCAGGATTGTCTGGCTATGTAGACTCCCTCCTCAGGCCCTACGCTACCAGCACTCCCAGCTACCTTCGAGACACCACTGACTTCCTGAGGAAACTACAATCCATCGGTGATCTTCCTGATAACACCATCCTGGCCACTATGGATGTAGAAGCCCTCTACACCAACATTCCACACAAAGATGGACTACAAGCCGTCAAGAACACTATCCCCGATAATGTCATGGCTAACCTGGTGGCTGAACTTTGTGACTGTCCTTACCCGTAACTATTTTACATTTGGGGACAATGTATACCTTCAGATCAGCGGCATTGCTATGGGTACCCACATAGCCCCACAGTATGCCAACATTTTTATGGCTGACTTAGAACAACGCTTCCTCAGCTCTCGTTCCCTAACGCCCCTACTCTACTTGTGCTATATTGATGACATCTTCATCATCTGGACCCATGGAAAAGAAGCCCTTGAGGAATTCCACCATGATTTCAACAATTTCCATCCCACCATCAACCTCAGCCTGGTCCAGTCCACACAAGAGATCCACTTCCTGGACACTACAGTGCTAATAAACGATGGTCACATAAACACTACCCTATACTGGAAACCTACTGACTGCTATTCCTACCTACACGCCTCCAGCTTTCACCCTGACCACACCACACGATCTATCGTCTACAGCCAAGCTCTGCAATACAACCGCATTTGCTCCAACCCCTCAGACAGAGACAAACACCTACAAGATCTCTATCAAGCATTCCTACAACTACAATACCCACCTGCAGAAGTGAAGAAACAGATTGATAGAGCCAGAAGAGTTCCCAGAAATCACCTACTACAGGACAGGCCTAACAAAGAAAATAACAGAACGCCACTAGCCGTCACCTTCAGCCCCCAACTAAAACCCCTCCAACGCATTATCAAGGATCTACCACCTATCCTGAAGGATGACCCATCACTCTCACAAATCTTGGGAGACAGGCCAGTCCTTGCCTACAGACAGCCCCCCAACCTGAAGCGAATACTCACCAGCAACCGCATACCACACAACAGAACCACTAACCCAGGAACCTATCCTTGCAACAAAGCCCATTGCCAACTGTGCCCACAATATCTATTGAGGGGACAGCATCACAGGGCCTAATCACATCAGCCACACTATCAGAGGCTCGTTCATCTGCACATCTACCAATGTGATATATGCCATCATGTGCCAGCAATGCCCCTCTGCCATGTACATTGGTCAAACTGGACAGTCTCTACGTAAAAGAATAAATGGACACAAATCAGATGTCAAGAATTATAACATTCATGTACCAGTCGGAGAACACTTCAATCTCTCTGGTCACGCGATTACAGACATGAAAGTTGCGATATTACAACAGAAAAACTTCAAATCCAGACTCCAGCGAGAGATTGCTGAATTGGAATTCATTTGCAAATTGGATACAATTAACTTAGGCTTGAATAGAGACTGGGAGTGGCTAAGTCATTATGCAAGGTAACCTATTTCCCCTTGTTTTTTCCTACTGCCCCCCCCTTCCTCAGACGTTCTTGTTAAACCCTGGATTTGTGCTGCAAATGGCCCACCTTGATTATCATACACATTGTAAGGAGAGTGATCACTTTACATAAGCTATTACCAGCAGGAGAGTGGGGTGGGGGGAGAGAAAACCTTTTGTAGTGATAATCACCCATTTTTTCATGGTTTGTGTGTATAAAAACGTCTTCTGTACTTTCCACAGTATGCATCCGATGAAGTGAGCTGTAGCTCACGAAAGCTTATGCTCAAATAAATTGGTTAGTCTCTAAGGTGCCACTAGTACTCCTTTTCTTTTTCCCTTTTGAGTCCATGCTTAGCCAATGACCAAACTCAGGGCCAGGTAATGTGCCATGTTTCCAATGAGATGGCAACCTGAGATTTCAGTCATTTAACGTGGATTGTTGCATTGGCCGAGCTGTATGTTGGAGACCCAGGACTGGACTAGCAGGGCATGCTGCTTGTCAGGGATGAGGTGTATTGGCAGAGATCACTGTCTTTTTTTGCAGAGTGACACGGCACGGGAGTGTGGGCAAGAACAGGGTAGAGAGGGAGATGCTTCAAGGTGGGCTGAGGATGGAGCCGACTCTTTTTTTCCTTCTCAGGAAATCCCCTCCCTTAAGCACTGCCCTCCAGCTTCCTTGCTTGCCACTCCCCGGGGGACACTTTCCATGTACACACCTTTTTCCGTTGCACCAGAGTCATTTGCTCATTTCCAGCAACTCTGTGCAGGCTTGGGCCTGTCACCCCACTCATTCCTTTCTGTGTCTAAGTACACAGTCCATTAGGTCCTTTTACAACATGTGAAACGTAGTGATACGAGAGAAACTGATCAAAGCAGCAGTCTCCCCTTGTGGAGAAGTATAGGGAATATAGATTTTATATATAATTTTTCTATTGAAACGATTAAATATTGTCACTTTTCTTAGCTACGTTCAGGAACAGCAGTATTTAATAGAAATTGAACAGGTTGGCTTCATGGAGGATCTATAGGATTTTATAGGGTGAAAACAACAGAGTTCTATAGAAATTAGAGTTAATCTAATATTAATTCAATAGGGATGAAACCAGCAGGGTTTCACAGAAATTACTCTAAACTCCTATAGATTTCAATAGAAAATGCCAACCATTTGGTAGGTTTTGGGGAACATTATCCAAGGAATTTAAGTTTTTGTTAAATTCTATAGGATTTTTCCATAAGGAATGGGACAAATTCATCCCTGGTATAATTCTTTTAACTTTCTGTTTGAGCTAAATAGATTCAGCTCCCTGAGTCTTTCACTGTCAGCATGTTTTCAAATCCTTTATTTATTCTTATGGCTCTTCCCTGAACCCTCTCCAATTTTTCAACATCCTTCTTGAAGCGTGGACACCAGAACTGGACACAGTATTCCAATAGCAGTTGCACCAGTGCCAAATAAAGAGGTAATATAAACTCCCTATTCCTACTTGATAGTCCCCCATTTATATTACCAAGGATTGCATTAGCCTTTTTGGCTACAGCATCGCACGGGAGCTCATGTTCAGCAGATTATTCACCATCACTCAGAAAGTCTTTTTTAGAATCGCCGCTACCCAGGATAGAGTTCCCCCGCCCAATAAGTATGGCCTATATTCTTTATTCCTGGATGTTCCGAGACCTTACAAATGGCTGCACTGATAAGCTTAGGGGACAGCTAACGCAACTGTGATGTAAAGCTGCCCTGAGGCCACAAGGGAAGGGCTGGTACAGGGAAAACACACAATTAGCACTCAAACTATTTCCAAAGAAGAAAGTTTTTAATCACTACAGTCCTACACAGTATGAGCCAGACTCCTCTCAGGTGTGAAGCCAGTGGAGTAAACTCAAGAATGAATATGGCTCTGACTTCCACTCTCAAGGAAGGCTCCACATCTGGGTCTTAATGCTGAAATCCCAGAACCCTGACTTTAGAAAAAAAAATATCTTCCATTGTTGTATGCAGTATTGTTGTAGCCATGTCAGTCCCAGGATCTTAGAGACACAAGGTGGGTAAGGTAACATTTTTTACTGGACCAACTTCTGTTTTCTCACCAAACACAAGTTGGTCCAGTAAAAGATATTACCTCACCCACCCTGACTCTTCGGAAGAAAACAGCAGACGAATCATTAGTGGCTGAATTTCTTTCTTTCTTTCTTTCTTTCTTTCTTTCAATAACATCTCAATGTGCATGTGCTTATAAGTGTGTGCGTTGATATCTATACACATATTATATATATAATGCCCCTCTGTCATGTACAATGGCCAAACCGGACAGTTCCTACGTAAGAGAATAAATGAACACAAATCGACATCAGGAATTGTAACATACAAAAGCCAGTAGAAGAACACTTCAATCTTCCTGAACATTATATAACAGATTTGAAAGTAGCTATACTTGAACAAAAAAACTTCAGAAACAGACTTCAAAGAGAAACAGCAGAACTAATTTGCAAATTTGCAAATTTAACACCATTAATTTGGGCTTGAATAGGGATTGGAAGTGGCTGGCTCATTACAAAAGCAGCTTTGCCTCTCCTGGAATTGACACCTCCTCATCTATTATTGGGAGTGGACTACATCCACCCTGATCGAATTGGCCCTGTCAACGCTGGCTCTCCACTTGTGAGGTAACTCCCTTCTCTTCATGTGCCAGTATATTTATGTCTGCATCTGTAATTTTCACTCCATGCATCTGAAGAAGTGGTTTTTTTTACCCATGAAGGCTTATGTCCAAATAAATCTGTTAGTCTTTAAGGTGCCACCAGACTCCTTGTTGTTTTTATTTTTATATAATATATATATACTCTCTCTCTCTCTCTCTCCTGTGTGTAAATACACACACACACACAGAATTAAAAGTCACGCCACTTCCTTAACATTTTATAATAGACTTAGAGAGGGTACCATTCATGTAAGGTGCTGAACAGATTATATTTAAAAATAATTCCAGAGAATAAGGCTAGTCATACCCTATTCTCTTTAGTTTACTCCATCATAGTCTGTTAGATGTATACATCATAAAGACAGAGTGGGATATGGGAATATGAATTTCTGTCTATCCTACTGTCCAAACACCTCTGCCCCTTGTTTGACATCTCCACCAAACTTTCACCAGACGATCAGACTCCACAACCTCCCACTTGTTCTAGAAACATAAACTGAAAAACTTGCATCCCAGAGAAACTTAAGTTCCAGCTTTGTTGAAACTATTTCATCAGGGCTATTTCCTAACTTGCATTATCTACAGACCATTCTATCTACCCCACCATCTCATTGAAAAGATAATGGTGTAAACACAGCTATTTTTAAAACTCTGCATTGATGAATTACTTCTTCATGCTGCCTTACCCTTTTTCGATGTAAGGCCAGAACAGGAGCTATGAGAATCACTTGTATTTTTAATGACTTTTGGTGTCTCAGAACCTCAGCACCACCTGGGATCAAGAAAAGAGATTAGAATGTGGAACTGCACTAAATTAGATTGTGCAACTGCACTAAAGCAGGGGTAATCAATTACTGTTTGTCAAAGTCCAAATTTCTTGGTCAAGGTCCAGACACCAGAGAAAATAATACAAAAACAAGAACAATAATGATGATAATAATAAGTAAATAAAAGGATGTTGCAGTCTGTTCGAAAGCATCTGGCGGTCCGGATTTGGCCCACGGACCACCGATTGACTACCCCTGCACTGAAGCAACACCTGCCTGATAGGCTAAATGTCAGATTTTTAAAAGCCCTCAACATCCAAAGTGCTGAAGTCGAGCTCTTTCGAAAATCTGGCTGTAAGTGTCACAAGAAAAACTACTGGGGGCTGAGCACATCTGAAAATCTTGCCATAATATGTAAATTAATATTCCTGAGTAATATCCCGTAATGATAACAGAGTGGAAATGAGTTTCTGTAGGTGTCTGGCTACCTGAGTTCCTGGTGGAATGATTATTTCATTGCTGCTGGGATTTCATTACGTAGTACAATTAAGGAGGTGTTCAAGTGCCTAGAGCCTTGGAGAGGCAATTTTTGTTAATCATTTTATGTCTAAATAAATAAATAAATAAAGAGTCTGGGTGATGGTGGCTGCCCAGCTGTTGATGGAGCTGATTTGTTCATCCTTGACTAAGTGGCAGGTGCCACATACTGGGAGTCACGCAGAACCTGTAGGACATTGTTGGAATAGAAGAAACCTGATGAGAATGTCAGGCTAGCCTGGGACACTCTTAAGGGAGGCTCTAGTTAGTGAGTCTCATGCAGGTGCTGGGCTCAAGACTAGAACTGGGTGAAATTTTTTGACCACAACTTTTTTCTGTAACAAATGCGGGTTCAGTCACCCTGAAACAAATTTTGTGAATTTGTGTCGATTTTTGCCAAATTGATCATTTTGGGGGAAAATCAAATGTTTCCAATATTTTGATTTGAAACACCTTATTGTTTCAAAATTTAATTGCTTAAGAAATGTGTAAATGTTAAAAACTGCTCAAAATTAAAATGAAATATTTTGGTTTGGGTCAAACAATATGTGTAATTCAACCCAAAATATATATATTTTTTTACTTTTGATTTGTTTCACCCAAAAACAATTTTTTTCATTGTTCAGGATTGCCAGTGAAACAAAAAATCCATTTTTGTGCAGCTTTACTAAAGCCTTTATGGCAATTCTGGTTATTCTTTTGACTTTTATTGTAGTTCCTTTCCATGTACTGCACAAGGACTAGTAGGTGATATCACTTCTTTTCCTAGCTTGGGCCCTGTGTCAACATTTTCTTCAATAGGACTAAAGTACATGCATAAGTGCTTCTCGAATAGGGATGGACTTAAGCATGTTCTTAAGTACTTTTCTGAATCAAGGTCTTGGTCTGCAGACCTTTTTAAAAATGAAACAAACCAACTCACCTTCTTGGCCTCTGTTTCAGATAGATAGAGATAATGGTCTTATACCTAATCCATTTACACATTGGTATAAACTATATTAAGCTCTTGGAACTTCTTTCTCAGGTAAATGTTTTGTCTTTACCCTCCTGCATACTCAGGTGCTTGGGGCACCCACCAGTTTCCAGCATTTATTTCGGTCTTGTGCTGGTCTTTTGAGGCTTGTGAGAGACACGTTGATAGATTTGGCTTCTCTCTCTTTTGTTCTGCATCATGTTTCTCTAGGTAACCCTCTTTTCAAGCGGTGTTCATATTATTACTTGCTGTGTAAATGGTGTTGGTGGCATCTTTAAAGTGTGTCCTAAGTGTGGCCATTGTTTTCTTACCACTGTGGATGTTTTAGATTGGGTTTGCTCGCTTTGAATTTCTGATGTTTCAGGCAACTTTCCAATGAACTCTGAAGATAATTTCCAGTTATTTACTCTGGAATAAGTTAATCTTCTTGTCAATTACTGTTGTCCATTTTTCTCTCTCACACTCTCTTTCAGCACCCACATAAAAAACTAACTTCTACTGTCAGCAATTCTGTTTATCTTTAATAAAAACTTAATAAAACCTCTGTTTAGTTACTGTCTTTTGTTAAAAGGAGCAATGGTGTGAATCTTAGGCACTGCATTATTGCAAAGGAAGTAGGTCCTAACCCATCTCCTATTCAGTTTCAAAATCATTATAAATCTGCAAGTACATGAAGTCACTTTCTAATTACTCATGACTAGGATATTTTTTGGGGGGGGTGTTGTGAAACTGTTGAAATATGCAAATGAAGCCTAGACAGGAAGGTAGGAGAAGCCACCCCCACGCTAGTGTACCTAACAGCTGAAAGGGTTGGCAGGAAATTTCCTTTCACTTGTATAAAAAGGACCAGAAACCTGCAGTTAGAAGCAGAAATCCATAAACACCAAACTACTGTCTCCAAGGAACTCAGGTAAGAAATGAAACTGAGTACTCTACTTTATGCTAACATAAAAATAATGATGCTATTTTTTAATGAACTGTATATTAAAAACCAGCATGGTCCAGTGGTTAGAGTATGAGATAAAGATTCAAGAAACCCGGATTTTATTCCCAACTAATGTTGACTTGCCACTTGATTGTGGGAAAGTCTCTTCCATTTCTCTATGCCTCCATTTCCCCATCTGTGAAATGGTGATGTTACTGATGTATCTTTGTAAAGTACTTTGAGATATCTGGGTGAAAAGAGCTATAGAATAGCAGAAGATTTCTTATTGTTTATTTTAAATGGGTTTAAACATTGAACGTGGATTGTCTGCAGCCTAGAGGAATTGAATTATTTTGCTTTAGTCTATGAACACTTTCTATAGCAACAAAAACAATTTTAAACTATGCTTGAAAAACCGGCAAAAAACCTGCCTTCTTGAACATGATATCACATTTTGTGACTGATCATATTTTTGCCCCAGCACAATCTAGATTCTACAGTTGACCATTTATACACAGGGAATAATTAAAATGACATCTAAATATTATTTTCCCATATGAAATCACATACAAAGAGCCTAGAAAGGTCATTTTAAATTACCTTTAGAATAATTAGTAGGTCATTAATAATGACACTGATTACTTGAAGGGATGCTATTCATGTGGACTATCCATGAGATCCCATTATTCTCTTATATTTAGTATGAAAGTAGGAAGGGTGATCTTGTGGTCAAGTGAAAGGACTGGGAATCAGAACTTCAAGGGGTGGCTTGATTACAGTCTATAAGTACCTACATGGGGAACAAATATTTAATAATGGTCTCTTCAATCGAGCAGAAAAAGGTGTAATACGATTCAATCGTTGGAAGTTGAAGCTAGACAAACTCAGCCTGGAAATAAGGTGTAAATTTTTAACAGTGAGAGTAATTAACCACTGGAACAATTTACCAAGCATCAGAGTGGAGTCTCCATCAGTGATAATCTTTAAATCAAGATGGGATGTTTTTCTAAAAGCTCTGCTCTAGGAATTACTTTGGGGAAGTTCTATGGCCTGTGATATGCAGGACGATAGACTAGCTGACCCCTTCGGGCCTTGGAATCTATTAAACTTCTGGTTCTATTCCCCAGTTCTGCCACAAACAGCCCGGGCGGAAAGTCAGTAAACCTCTGGGCCTGTTTCCCCACACGTAGAACTCTTACATACCTTTCAGAGGAGTTTTAGGGACACATTCATTTATGTTTGTAAAGTGCTTTGAGATCCTGGTATATAAAGTGCTCAGGAAGGGCTAAGTATTATTACAGAGTAAACTCATGTCCCTCTGGATTATAAAAGCTTCAGAACCCAAGAAAAATAGAATGAAAAGGGTGGTGTCAAGGGTGAATTTGGCCCATTACTCTTAAAATTAAACAAACTCACTTTTGTTGGTAGCATGGTCACTTTTGTTCATGATTTCCATCAACAACATACCTGGCATTTAATAATATTTAAGAGTTTTAGACTTGGTGAGGAAAATGAATGGAACAGTTGCTCCAGGGAAGCAATAGAAGTCCCATCACCTGACTTAAGACTGTGATTCAACAAAGCCCATAAGCACATATATTACTCCATCACTATTCAGCCAAGTGCTTAAGTATATTATATATTACTATGCTGACTTCTACTAGATGAGGCTCTGTCCCACTGAGTCAATAGGCTGAAGACAATGTCAAAAGGAAGATGAGAAGATAAGGAAAGAAATTGAGAGACAAGGTGGGTGAGGCTACAACACTTCATATTTGAAAGAAATTGAGTCATTCATTTCTAATGACAATTGAAATTGGCAAAGTTGGATTCCATGGAAGGCATTACAGAGATGAATGAACTAGTGGAGAACACATTCAATCATACGTGTATAAACAGCTAAGTATGCTGACCAAAGACTTGGTTTCAGAGGTGCCAATCACTCGTAACTCCAGGTGAAGTCAATGGGAGCAGCAGGTGCTCAACACCTCTGAAAATCTGGCTCAGCATGAATGTAACATTGCAATCCCCATTTCTTTTTAACAGGGGCAGTTCAGCCTGTTCTGTAGAATGATGATGGCCATGAGTCATTTCTGCTGCCTGGTTTTGCTTCCATTTTTCTTTGGTGAGATTCTAATGATGGAAGGAAGAAGGCTCCGCTTTGGTGACTGTGAACTGAGTGGTGTGTCTTTTCAGGAACTAAGGGACTACTTTGGTGCAATCAGAGGAGCCACTGTAAGTACTGCCTGGAAATGCTTGTTGGCTTCCAATCTGTTCACAGGAAATCACAAGTGCATATTCAGAAGTCTGAATTAAAGGAGACCAATCAGAGCATTGGCTAACATGACATCTAGAAGCAAGTTCAGAGGCAGAACAGAAGCAGACTCAGATGAACTGAACACCACATTGAATTATCCCTGTGGAAAGTGAAAGGAATTTGTAACCAACATTCTGCTTTCTTTACCATTTATAGTAGTCATTAGGTTGGAACAAATGCCCATAGATACCCAGTTCAATGGCATTTGAAACCAATGGAAAAAAGAAACAGTAGCCCCAAGCAAAACTCTCAGGTGGCTGGCTATAATTTTAAGCCAAAAATAATGGAAACTGATTTCCCCTTTTCATGCCTTCATTCAAATGATGTCTAAGCTCATGCTCAAATAAATTGGTTAGTCTCTAAGGTGCCACAAGTACTCCTTTTCTCTTCTTTTTGTAATTGCAGCAAGCCCAAGACCGCATGACTGACGTCGTATTGCTGAAGACAGTTGCTCTGCAAGGAGTCCCGGTAAATGCTGTCATTTGTCAATAAATCCTGTTGCTCGGAGTAGGGAAGCTCTCAAGTAATTTCCTGCCTCCTCTCCTCCCGGTTCGAATTTACCTTCACACACAAAAGCTTTTTTCCATTTCTAGTAGCGCTTTTCATATCTTCCTCTTGTCACTTCCCTGAAGGGAGACCTTCAAGATTCCTCATTACTCTATTCCTTTCACCACCAGCCTCTTCTCCTTGTCCCATGCCTTACTTTGCCCTCAAGACCAGAAACCTTAGAGTAATTTTTCATCCCAAAAATCTACCTTACACAGGTCATGTGTCTAAAAGACACATCCCCCCACCTGCTTTCCCTCTTCCTCCAGAATGTCCTGCGCTGTGCCTGTGACTCTTCATAGCTGAATGTGGTCTTTTCATTTCTGCAGCTCTGCCTACACCTAAAGCCCTTCTCTCCAAGACCCTGTGTCATTTGTAATCTAAAGATCTTACTCTAAGAGCTACCTCTGCAGTTTACCCTTTTGAGTGTTTCCCCTTAATGCATTCTGAAAGGCATTTTATGAAGAATACAGTATAAAGAGAAGATATTCTCCTCTTCAAGCTGCCCCAGATCTATTTCTTATTCTGGTCTCCTGCTCTGTGCAGAACTTCCATTGGCTTCCATTGGAGTTTCCCGTGCCAGACATGCACTACAGATCTGATGCCGCTATAGTCACAATAGGTCCAAAGCTGAGCTCAGAGAGAAGCATTTTGCCCAACTTACGTTGCAATGATCTCATGGACAAAAGCAAGCTGAGAGCTTGCTAGATGAAATGTGAGCATGAATACAATGGAAAATAATCTTGGGAAATGGGCATGGCAACCAGGGCTCAGTGTGACCAGAGGAACCACTGCTTGAGCATTGGAGTTAAACTGCTTGAGCATTGTGCTGAATTGCCTATGATTTCAAGATTTACTTTGCAAATATATGTGTGTCTTTCATTTAAGTTAATGCATATAACAAGAGACTTTGCATGCAAATGAATAAGAAACATAGGATATTTTGACACTGCAATAAGCCTCATGTCCTCTCCTCTTCCCTTAGATTTCAGAGAGCTGCTGCTTATTCCGCCATCTGTTGAGGTTCTACATTGAAAGTGTTTTCAGGCACTATGAAGCAACAAGCCCCCTACTTCGCAGAAGAACCAGTAGGCTGTCTAACTCCTTCCTCAGCATTAAGGGGAAACTGAAACACTGTGTAAGCATGGAGGCTATATCAGGTTTCTTTTTAATGCCATGAAATAGGGGCCAATAACATCACGAAAAGATGGAGACTTGGGTCCAATAGTTACAAGAACAGTGTGTGAAATATGTTTAAAAAATAAAACCTTGAATAAAATAAGCTAGCATAGCCTGTGCTGTCAGTTCGAATAACACCTACCTGCTGGGTGACTGAATGACTCCGGAATTAGAAATGGGACATAGGCCCAGATCCTCAAAGGTACTTTGGCATCTAAAATCTCATTGTTTTAATAGGAATTAGGTGCCTAAATACCTTTAAGGAGCTGGGCCATAAAGCTTTTCACCTCTAGGCCACCTGTTGGTAAACACTGACCATGGGTTGACATCTTTTCTGAAATGAGTGGGTGGATCTCTGTCTAACTCCTAGTGGACACTGATGAGAAAAACAGCATCATAACTGGTGATAGTTCCCATTCTTTTGCAGTCTAAGCAAAGTAGGAAAGGACTGACTCCATGGGCCATGGAGATTGAGCAAGCTTTCTCTTCTGCAAACCAGGGTGGGGGCAATATAGGGTAGCCCACTTAGCTCCAGAGCACGGACTTCAGTCTCCAGGGCTGCCCCTAAACCAGTCCCAAAAATAGGCAATAAGCAAAATTGTTTGCTTTGCCCAATAGTTCTAACAATGTATTTGTTTTCTTTTACATAGCATGATCAGCAGAAGTGTTCCTGTGGGGAAGTGTCAAACAGTAGATTTCAACTCATCAGAGAGGAATATGAAAAGGTAACTTGGGGGATTCTCCCAGTCATCCATTGCACAATTGATTTCTATCGCTGGTGGGGGCGGGGAGAGGGAACAAACAGGACACCACCTCATTATTATTAATTTGTATTATAGTAGCACCTGGAGGCTGCAACCAAGATCAGGGCCCATTGTACTTGATGTTGCACAGACACACAGGGCGAGACAGTCCCTGCCCCAAAGAGCTTAGGCCTAGATTTTGAAAGGTATTCAAGCGTTGTTGTACTCTGTGTTGCAACATGTAGCTGACTTAGGAGCCTAAATCTCATTTTTAAAAAGGATCTCGTCACTTTAGGAGTCTAAATCCCATCAACTGTTGCCCAAGTGATTTTTGAAAATGGGAATTAGGCTCCTGCAGCATTTAGGGTTTTTTTGATAATTTTGCCCATTGTTTTTAAGAATCAGAATTTGCAAATAGTTGCCACACGTTGATGTCTAAGCTACCAGCTTTCCTCCAGATTTTACTTAGAAATGAACAGTGGTGACTATATGGTACCTATTGGCTAAATCATGAATTTTCCCGGGGGCTACCATTTCAGTCGCCATTCTTCAATTCATAAGATGAAGAGAAAATCAGTTAAAAAAATTAAAATGAGCTCCTTTAGTAAAGTGCTGCAGGATCACATGAATTACATAAGTAAAACGGGTAGATGCAAAACCAAATCGATATGATCAACCTTTAATGTTATCGACAGCTTTTTATGAAGGCACTAACACTATGACTTGGTTTTATTTCTTTAGCTGGACAGAAACGCTGCAGCAAACAAAGCACTGGGTGAGCTGGATGTTCTCTTCGTCTGGATGGAAGGGACTAAGGGCTAAGAGCACGGAGAAAATCTGGAACACAGCCTATTTTTCATTTTATTTATTTCAAAATTATTTACAAATCTTCCTGTCGTCTTTTTTTTTTTTTGCTTTCTGTAACACTGTAAACTGACGTAGCTTCTTGGAAGCCCAGGGAGGTCGGACAGTGTACCTGTGTGTATGTTAATTGTTTGTTACTGAAAGAGGCAGATGTCTGCATGGCTCAAGGAGAAATTCCCCAAGATCCTGATCTTCAGAATCCCAAGGGATCTAGTGATGTAGGCTGCGAGCTACTTTCATTTGATGGAGCTGCACAGCTAAAACACATTTGCCTGATCCTGGAATGGTGAGCACTCACTGCTTCTCAGCCCCAGGCCACGGAGTGGAGATGTCACATCAGGAACAAATTGATGTTGTTTCCCTTTCACAGGGCCCAACAACATTATATCGCTACTTTTCTGGTACTTACTGCTAACGATGGCCCTGAACTAAACGCTGGATCTAAATCAGTTCAGGAGCATCTCTTTCAGCCACATTGTTGCACCAGTTACATTAAGAAGCCAGAATCTTCACCCACAGATTCAACAGATAATTTTTTAAATTGTTCTTTGCCCCTGTACTGTTTGGTCCCAATCAGGGCTAGAAATAGAGGCACCTGAATACTGTGAAACACTCTTCCAAGAGCATTTCCAGCCTATCTGGAAGGAAGAGGTACCAGAAAACTCACAAGAGCCCCTTTTCTTTTCATCCGAAGGTCGTTCTCAAAACTGTAACCCTTACTCCCCTAAATGGTCCTGTTAACTTGAATGAGACTGTTTCTCTGAGTACAAGATCAGGCACCACACTTTCCAGCTCAAGTGGCCTTATTCTCCTTTCACTTACACCCATGTAGGTCAGGAGTAACCCCACGGTAGTATATGGAGATGTGTAGCTATATATCTGGAGTGAAATCCTGGCTCTACTGAAGTCAAATGGGAGTTTTGCCATTGGCTTTGAAAGAGGCCAGGACTTCACTTCTGGTGTCAGTGAGATGAGAATCAGTCCCAAGAGGTTTAGATGAACTTAGATAAGTATTCACCCGAAGTGGAACCTTTTGAGGTTCTCACATCACATTATGCACAGGTATAAGTGACAAGAGCTTATCAGACACTAACTTGTAAAATATCTTAGAACTAAAACTACATTTCCATGATAACACTCATCTGAGATCTCTAATGAAAGGTACTATGCAAGTTCCAAATGTTATTTATTTTAAATAAGGTCTATTTAAATAATTGGTTTTATTTAAGATGTATTTATAGTAAAACGTATTTAAGGTGTATCTGTTCTTATATAACTAATATGGTATAGATCGTATTGTCTGTTATTCAGTATGTACACATTGTACAAGTTACTAGCAGTGAATAATGTCACTGAGAAACTGATATCAGGTGTAATGACAATATTTGTTCTTGCAATATTTTGAATGTCTAACTGTATTTAAGGTGTATGGTCAAAGTTCTTTGCTTTTTTGCAGCTAATAAAAGTTACTTCATTTCAAAACGGATGGAGATCATTTCTTTCATACAGATGTTAGGGGAAGGGCAGCATCTGAGAAGGGGGAGAGAGGGTCTGTACTGTCCTTCTGTCTGCAGAACAGACAGGACTCAGCCATGAGAAATATAAGGAAGATTCTTTATTGAAGCTACTGGACACAGATGGGCCCTGTGGTTGTCTTTCGCTCCCAGACTAACACAGCCCATTCTGTCCAGTGTATCCACGTGGGGGTCATACTAAGTCCTGTCCAGGAATCCGAAGTCATGGAAGAGAATGGTGACTTGAGAACAGGATCCAGAACCACTGTGAAGGTCACGGTGAAGTAGCCTGGGATGATACCTTCTGCCTGGACCGTAGCAGTATAAGCTCCCCAACCCCACCACACTAGTAGGGGTATACACGGAGGGACTTCTCTAGGGCTGTGATAGTAGTTTAGGGTGTGAATCTAATTTCACTTATACTGCTATAAATTAAATGTGAGACACGCTGAATGAGGTAATGTCTTCTATTGGACCAATTTCTGCTGGTAGAAGGTAGAAGGTACAAGCTACACAGAGTTCTTCTTTAGACCTGGGGAAGGAAGCGGAGTGTTGGAACTGAATATAAATTGGGACAGATTGTTAAGCAGAAAGGGTAACACATTGGAATTAAACATAACTTCACTAATATCAATGGATTTACATCAGTGTTAAATTGGGATCAGGCCTGTAGTCTCAATAACAATAAGCAGTCACCTAAGATTTTCTCCAAAACATTTTTATTTATTTCAATGAAAAACATGTATAAAGTATTTGGAAAGGGGGGGGGACCCCAAAAACCAACCCTCTGTTTTCCAGCCAGTTTCATAGATGATCAGAAATTTCACACCAAAAATGCAGTTGATGAAACATGAGAAAATTTGCAAAACAATTCTCCTTTTTCTGGGCACTGGATTACCAACTATATTCACCTAGTTCAAGCCAACAATAAAGATGAAGTTTAACGTTATCTCAAAATGTCAATGAGCTTATAGGGGTGAAATCCATTCTTGTGCAATGAGCAAACCTAGGCAACACTTCAGTCTATTAACCTAATTTGAGGATTTAAATGGTGCTTAGGTCCTGCACTGGCCCTCTGCATAGGAGAAATCTTCAGCCATAGTCAATAAATATTGAGGGGGAAAGTTTACCTCTGCTTATAATTGTTTGCCTCAACCTGCATGTTTTGGCAACCATCTGTACAGACCAAGATCTGCAGCGCAAATTAGAAAAATCACACTTAAACAACCACAGCACATCCATTGTACCTTTGTAAACTCAGCACGAGCACGTTGTGTGGAGAAAGCATACAGACCAGCTTCTGCAGGGCAGTGTGGTTACAGAGCACCAAAGTAATGCTTTGATATGTAGGGTTCAGGTGCCGATTGGAGGCGGCTTTGTATGGGCCTCAAGTCCTTCCTCAGCTGTGCCTGGTGATCCATGCACAAATGTGCAATCACAGCAGCTCTTATAAGTCAACTCTGCAGTGATATGAGTCATGCAGTACATGAGAACCTAGGAAAAAATCATAGACAGTAGGTGGTAATGAGAGAAGTGTCTTTTTATAAAACATTAAATCTAGCCGTGGGTCTAAGGTGGTGTGAGGCAGGGAAGAATACTATGCGTGCCTACTCATCTCCGTCACGACTAGATATAGTGGAACAGATTCTCAGCCTTTTGTACGGCAGACTCCTATAAGCCGGGCAGGGTTATACCAGTAAAGTCGCCTTATGTTGAAATAACTGCCCACAAAAGGGATTGCATGGACAGAAGGGAGTGTGAGGGGAAGTACTGAGATTCGGCAGGGGAGGGAGTGCTCCCGGATGGGCAGGAGGATCCCAGGGGTTCCTCCCTGCTCCCTGGCTTGATCCCAGGTGCCAAGGTACCTGCTCCCGATCCTTTGGCACCTACGAACTTCTTCCCAGCCCAGTCCCAGGTGCCACGGCAGCTGCTCCAGCCCTGCCAAATCCTACTCTCTGCTCCACAGCTTATTCCTGGGCCCCAAGGCAGCTGCTCCAGCCCCTCTGGGTCCTGCTCTGGGTGTGAGTTTAGGCAGGAATGGCTCCCTGCCAGGTTCCACTGCCCCTGAGAGGAGTCACAGAGGTAAAACTAGTTTGGCCAAAAAAAAAAAAAAAAAATCACACCTCTCGTCAATGTAGCGATGCCATAAAATGTGTAAGTGTAGCACAGGCTAGCGTGACTGAGGAACCCAGGCAGCGATGGCCACTGACACATTTTAAAAGGCATTACTAGGGAGCTCAACCGCTTACTGCCATGTGTGCCTTTGAAAATCTTCCTCACAAAATCCCAGTGACAGCCAGTGACACCAGTGTGCCTAAGTGACCTAGACGCTTCTGAAAACCTGCCTCCGGAGTCGATGGAGCCTGAGGCTTATTCCCTAGCTGTTGTTTTTTTAAAGTGGTCTAAGAGCACCGAGACAACTTTGTACTGCAGTGGGAACACAATCTAATGAGTTAATCTGAAGCAACTCTTGGCTCTCAGTAAAGATTCCTGGCACTTGTGTGCCTTGGCGGCTGGAAACACGTAATCAGCAGGAGCATCATAATGTTTATACAGCATGCTTCAACAGTAGAGGTCAAAGCACTTTGCAAACGAGGTCACTCCTTATCCCTGTTTTACAGCTGGGGCAACTGAGGCACAGAGTGGGGAAGTGCCTTGCCCACGGTCACCCAGTAGACTAGTGAGAGAGCTGGGAATAGAACAGAGGTCTCCTGTATCCCAGCCCCAGTGTTCTAACCCATAGGCAACATTGCCTCCCTTCCAAGATGATGTGACTATTACAGGGTTTTGCAAACCTGGCAAAATCCACTGACTGTCTGAATAGCCAAGACTGCAAAGAAAAAGAAAAAAGAACGACACAAATTACAACTCCCTGTGCGAATTTAACTGCATTTTTCCAGCTTGCCCCTCAATTTTCAGAAAAGGCAGGTCTCTCACTTGTTTCACCAATGCTTAAAAAGCCTCCTTGAACATCCAGTTATCTGGCACCTTCTGTCAATTATTGCCAGCAAAAAAGGCTGAGTCGTGTACATTATGTAAGTGCTGTGCATTTCCCAAATGAAAGCATTTCCTGCTGTGTCTTCTCATAGCATCACTATGAACATGTAACCAGCTTGACTGGGACAAAAGAATAGGGTGTGTAATATAGAGCCTGGCCTGTTGAGTCGGGACTATAATACCCCTTCCTGTAAACTAACACTGGAAATACCCATGGTCACAATCTTTATGTTGGGTTTCAGCGTAGCAGCTGTGTTCGTCTGTATCCGCAAAAAGAAAAGCAGTACTTGTGGCACCTTAGAGACTAACAAATCTTTATGTTAATCATTATCTATCCGTGCCACTATGTCTATCAGAGCTAACGTATCACTCCTATACTTATGAGTCGGTTATATTAATTGAGTTCATTACAATTTTCTAGTTTCGCTATTTAATAGTTTACCACACACGGGGGCCTATTTCGGTCATTCCCAGGGGCTATATGAAGAGGATGACATTTAAAAAGAGAAACTGAGTCTGGGTATCAGGAAAATGGCCTCACTGTGAGATCAATTAGGTAGTGGAATACCCTAAGAAAAGATAACATTCTTGTCATTAGGGACATTTCAACAAGACTAGAAAAATTCTTTAAAAATGTACTCTGTGCTAGCCAATAAGCCTCCTGTGCCAGGACTAGATAACCAAGCTATCCCTAATTTCCATGATACAGATCTGTGCCTCAGTTTCCCCATTGAATTCCCTTGTAACGTGCATTGAGAGCTACAGATGAAAAGCCCTCTGTAAGGGCTAGGTATTATTATGTTATTACTACTACTGTTTATACCCACTCAGACATTGCTCTGATTAGCGCCTCAGAAATGGCAGCATTATAAGGGTTAAACCTGTCAGACAAAAATAAATTGTCAGTTAAGTCACATGTCTTGCAAATTACTTCCTAGTGTTGCAGTTTATTGCATAAACTGAACTCACCACTGGGCAGCCATATCTCATGCCAAAATTATCTCTCTCTTTTTGTTGTTGTTGTTGATGACTGGTGAACTTTTCTCTAGAAGAGGATAATGGAACTAGTCATCCCCTAGAGAGGAAGGAGGTATGAGCATGAACCTGTCTTCCCTTCTGTTACTGCCAAGAGATGAGCTTTTGTTATATCTTAGAGACGTGGGGCAGATTGCACCTCGATGGCTGGTGAGGGGAAGGCGAGTTGGAATTACTAATGGGTAGTTTGCAGTAATGAAGGAAAGAAAGTGCCCTTTGAGGGTTTTTGTCTCTCTGTTTCTCCCTCTCTTGAACCCTCTCCATGGGCCTGAAATACAGATTAACCATAACAACTCAACAAGAGGGAATGTATGTGATGGTTAGCGCCTGGAACAAAAGATCTACAATAACAGCCTGTCTCTCCAGCCCCTTCATGCCTGGTATAGGACGAGCCAGGGTAATGGGAAGCAGTTCTAGGCCTTGATACCCAGAGAAATATGCTTTCTCCAGGCCAGGCAGCCCTGCAGAACACAGCCACAGGGCTGCCTTCTGAGGACCCCATCGTAAGCCCTATTGTAGGGGACATGCTGAGGGCCGGAGGGGTATGTTGCGGTGGGAGATTTGGGGCAGTGCTGCAGCCCATTAAGGCAGCCCAGGGAGGTTGCTGTAACCTAGACAGGCCTCTCCAGCCCTCAGAGCAGCCTGGGAAGGTACTAAAGCTGCCAAAAACTTCCCAAGCCCCATTTCCCTCTGGCCTGTGAGTTCTGTGCTGTGCTTCTTAGAGACACAGCACCAAATCTCACCCCTAGATTCTATTCTGAACGCTGCCATTGATCTCTGTGGGATCTTGGGCAAATCATTTCGCCTCTCTGTGCTCCCGTTTCTCCAGTTGTAAAAAGGGGCGAATAACATGCCCTGAGAAGGGAGCCTTATGTAACTGGCTTTTATAAAGCACTGGGTCCTGGCTATATGAATGCAAAGTGTTATTGTTTATCCCCTTTATTAAGCAGACATGCCCTCAGAAGGCATCCTCAGGAGTTAATAATTGTCTGCTGCAGGTGGACGTAATCTTCACAGCAATATTAAAAGGTTTAATAGGTTTAATAGGTGTGGATTTAAGTTACATGTACTGTTGGGTGAACCCCGAAAGGTTGGCAGATTCCATTTGGATAAGTGTCCAAACCTTTTGGGTCTGAAAATCAGGGCTAGAAATCTCACAAGAATCTCATGCCGTATTTCAGCTCTTCCATTTCTGCTTCCAGTTGGAATCAGTGCAGAGGCAGGAGAGGACATGACCATTAAAGGGAGAGGTGTGGGGGAATAAAATTAACCCAACTTTTTCAACTTATTGTTAATTTAGCATTGTTGGATCAAATTCACCTGTAGTGTAACTCCAATGGAGTTACATCAGGGATGGATTGGGCCCAAAGTATGAAAAATGTAATATACACTTTAGCTAACAAGAGGCTGGACATAATCAATCAGATGAGCTGTATTTTTAGCCCAGTGAGTGGTTTGTTAAATTGAGTCCCAGTTAATAGGAGATCTGGGGTCAAATCCAGAGCCAGTATAAGTGGCTATAACTTCATTGAAATCAATGGAGTTTCACTTGATTAAGCCAGGACTCTGTTCTCTGTGAATTTGCTGTCTGATTCACCATGCAAAGTCCCATAATGCATGGCAACTTCTGTAGCTCTAATCTCCATCTCCCTGGATGGAATGGAATAGCGGCTGCAGTGATAGCAGACTGCAGTGTCCTTCATTCCAACCTCTTTTATGTGTGGAAAGGATTGCCGGGTTCCTGACATCTCTGCAGCTTCTGAGCAGCACGATGAAATATCATTCTCAGCTAAAGGAGCAGTGTGGGTGATGCAATGCAGAAACTGCTGCATGCCTTCTTGGAAAAGCTTCAGACAAGGGGATGGCTTTGATGAGAGGCCAAAACATCTGGATAGCATCAGGAACTGACAGCTCAGGTAATTGTGGATGATACTATCAGCCTTATCATACTTCAGAGAGAAATTCCTACTGAGAGGAGAGGGAGTGGTAGAGGTAGAGAGAGAAAGGCCTTAAAATAGACTCCTTATCTATTTGTACACTTCCTACAGTGTCCGTGTTACTGCTTTCTTGTGGTGGGTGGGTCAGTCATGGGAAATGGCTTGGTGATCTAAGCTCAGCTACCTAATAACTGGATTTCCTAGCAGCCCACGCTTATAGTTCTTTCGTGCTAGTTCTCAGCTCAAGTATGAGGCTCACTACTGAAGTCCTGCTGAACAAAGCAACCATGTAGTAAGCAGCAACTTCCTATAATGGCTCAGAGTTGGGAGTCCAACCTGACTGCTGACACATTTCACTCTATTTCCCTTTTCACCCCCACCAGCAGCTCTTTCAGTCAACATGAACACCCAAGGTTTTTAGTTTGGGCCATCAGCACAGGGTTGTCTCATCCAGCTTGCTGCAGCAATAGGGTCACATCAGGAATGTTTTCAGTATTTGATGGTCTCAGGGCTGGCCTTATGGGTGAACACTGTGGTCAGGGGAATGCCATGGTCAAAAAGCAAGGAGTGAGGCAGGCCTGGGGTGCAAAGCTGCAGAAGGGAGCTTGGAGCAATGTGTGAGGGGAGGCAGTGGGGCCTGAGGCCAATGGGTAGGGGGTCAGGGGCACCAAAATACAAGTTTGACCTGGTGCCATTTTCCCTTCGGCTGGCCCTGGAGGGCCCCTTGCTCACGCATGTCTAGTCTTCGCACACAAGCCCCAGCTGGTGCAGAGCAAGTCTGCCCAGTTCTACAGTAGTGTGCCACTTGGAACACATTAGCCCAGCTCTACAAAGGCTTCACTGGCTTCCTGTGTGTTTCCAACTGCTGTAATTGATCTATGCAGATGGTTTGCCAACCTAACACCCTGCCTCCCTGTGCGTCATCCAGCCCCAAGATCTGAAATTCTCAGTGGTGGGTCCTGGAATTTGTTCCTTCTGTTGATCAGACAGAGCCTGAGTTTGCTGGCCATCAGAGCCTGATGCAAGGCGTATCTGTTTGATTAGGGCTTCACCTAAGAAAGGAAGTGATTAGATAATGTAAGAAGGAGTGGAAGTCAGTCTGGGTCTGTATCTGCTAGCTAACGGTGTATACATGTCCCTCCTAAATTAATTTAAGATCAACAACTTGGGCTGCAGTAGCCTATTGGTTAATGCTCTGCCCTAACATGTAGGAGACCGGGCTTCATTTCCCAGGATTACCCCATAGAGGCCATCTGGGTTTGAGTCTGTTGCAGAGGCGGATCCTGTGTCCTAACTGTTCGTGCTCTGCACGGTTACACTGCCTGGGTAAGCTGGGTAAGGTATCTAGCCCTTTATAGCCTATCTCAGGGGGTCTCACACTTCATTGCACCGTGACTCCCTTCTGACAAAAAAGATTACTACACGACCCCAAGAGGGGGGACCGAAGCCTGAGCCCCGCCACCCCAGGATGGGGGAGGGACACCCGAGCCCCACCATCCAGGGCAGGGGTGGGGGGCCAAAACCCAAAGATTCAGTGGGGGGAGGTGGGAAGCCTGTAACCTGAGCCACGCCACCCAGTGCTGAAGTACTCGGGCTTTGGCCCCGGACGGTGGGGCTCAGGCTGTGGCTTTGGCTTCAGCCCCAGGTCCCAGCAAGTCTAACGTCAGCTCTGGCGACTCCATTAAAACAGGGTCATGACCCACTTTGGGGTCCCGACCCACAGTTTGAGAACCGCTGGATCTGGATGTTCCTGCAGTCTGTATAAACACATTGGTATTACTTGACTTGCCACTTTCCCTTTCCTTAGCACTGCACTGATGCTTGTTTGTCCAGCTGCGCAACTTTGCTTCAGCAATTTTTGTAAATCCACCCCCGTGCCCCCGGCATCCCCCTGTCCCCAACAAAAAGCAGGGAAGGAAAGGAGCAAGACAGGATTCACAAGGCTCATGCTGAACCTGGGAGCATCTTGCACTGTAGCCAAGTGCATTACTACCACAGTGGAGGTGCGTGTTACGTAAGCCAAAGGGAATGGGATTGTCAGGGGTGTCTGAGGACAGTTCCGTAACCATATCCCGAAAGCTCTCAGCCCACACGCCCATCAGCCAGTGGTGCATGTAACATGAGTAACGTTAGACAGTGAGGCCAAGTCTGCTTTCAGCATGATAAGGGTAAAGCTGGGCCGTGTAGGAGACGGAGCTTTCTTGGGAACTGGTCCAATACTGTGGAATAAACTCCTCCGGGAACTAAGGGCCATCACAAACCTCATCCCTTTTCACTCCAGGTGCAAAGTGCGTTTCTTTGACCTTGCTTTCTCTAACGTAAATTTACAGCAATCTGTATATTTAAAAACAAACAAACTTAAAACCCTACCAAGACAAGACCCTGCACTGCATATGCTTCTCCCCCTGGGGAGAGGATGACAGAACAAACAGGTGACAGATGTTGGTCGTGATGTTTAATGCACTACTGGGAGGCACTCAGATGCATTAGCCCATATGAGAACCTGCATAGAATAGAATAGTTGCACTGGTAAAAATGCAAAGTAACTCAAGGGACTTCAGTGGGTTTACACTAACATTGTACTGTTGTAAATGAGAATAGAATCTTGCCCTCTGACATGAGTGAGCACCTGCTGTAGATTGGAAAGACCATAGGTGGAGAACAATTAATTAGAGATTGAATAGTTGTGGGTGAACTTACCATTCCTGTCAGCTCCCTCGAGCCTGCGGGGTAACACGCTGTAGATATTTTCCATTGGAATGTGCCCTTGGCCACGTTCGAGCGCGCTCAACCTCAGATTTATTCCATAGCTTTCACTGGAAGCTGCTTCTCCAAAACATCCAGACATGTAGATTGTAATACCTATAAACCAATGGCAGTCAGCCAGTCTACAGACGAAATACATTTAGCCTTCGTGATTTGCTATAGTCACCCTGACATAAACTAATGGCTGGATTTTGAGAGTCCTGAGCACATGCACCTCCCACCAGTGGAAATGTGCCGTGTTGGCACCTATGTAAATCAGACTCTAAAGCAGTTATACTGTTGGTATAACTTCTACAGCAACTTACAGCCAAAGACTCTGTTCACCAGACTTCACAAAATGGATGACCAGTTGCTTACACTGTCTTCACTGAAATGCAGCCCCCTCTGGGATGGAAGGCAGGCGTATAGCCACATAACACAACAATTCAGGTGAGCAAATGAAGTAGGTTAAGTAAACGAAAAATCGTGAATTGAAATTGTAGGGCAATTTTATGCAGGCAGAATGTAATTAGTCAAATTGGAATTTGGCCGGGACATGGCAACTAACACTCAGTCATCAGATATGGATGTTCACAACGTAGGTTTTATGTTTCATCTGAAATTGTTTTATTGCCTATCTAGCTGTTTGGTTTGTTTGGTTTTTTTTCTAGAAATGAAGCCAGCTGACTGGTAGTTTTTCCCTTGATGTGATAGGTGCAAGTGTGATAGGTGTGGTACAAGAACCAAAATAAAATAGAATAAAATATTTGTGCAAATATCAGCTATTTTCACGAGTATTCGTGAATTTGATCCATGTTACGGTTTTGCTTTTGCAGCTACTTGCAGTTTTCATCGTGAAAAATAAAAACATTATTTTCTGCAAGAGGCAAGGAATTATGTGAATTTATCCAAAGCAGAAATCAATCCTTTTCAAAGAGAAATTATAGTTCTCCAACTGTGGAAACTGTCTTGTCCTTTCTTTTTACCACAGAGTGGCAGGTACCACAGACTGGTATAAGAAGTATGTGACCTTTCTCTTACCTTTCTTCCCTCGTAGCTGTTTTCTAACAATTATCATAGAAGCCACAAGCAGCATCATCATCAGGAGAATTGGTATCAGGATTTGAAAGACATCATTCCCATAATTGCTTCTCAAGAGGCTGGAAAATAATGAGTCAAAGGGGGAAGTGGTTTCACTGCCAGTTCTGACATGCAGATCCACTCCTCACACAAACAGCTTGGTTGACCCGGCAGTATTTGTAAGCTTGAGAGGAAATGAAATGATCTAGGGGAGAGTTCATGCTGGAAAATCCCTGAGGGGGAAAGTTTGTGGAACTCACCGATTTGTATGCCTGGGATTTGCATAGCTGATTGTCCTGGAACTTTTTGGAATCCCTTTTGTTATACTTCCAGTCTCTGCAAAGGTAACAATGCTGCCAGTGACGGCTGCAGGCATGATTATTGTACCTTCAGGGAATTTGATGCCAGGCGCAGCATAGGAGGTATATTTTGCCCATGTTCCATTAGTCATCTGTGGTTGTGTGACTCCTGGGGGAAAGCATATTAAAATGAACTGTTGCTACATTTCCCATTCTTGAACATGTGTAACTTTTCCAATAAAGCAAGTTTCATAGTCAAAACTAGGGATGAGTGCGAGGGGCAAATGTTGATCTCACACGTATATTAACCTGGAGACACTCCATTGACTTCAGTGGAGTTACGTGGATTTACACCAATATGAGTGAGACCCAAACTTGGCGTGGGCTTTTTGTTTTCTAAATTGTAAAGCTCTTGAGCAATATTCTGCACTCATTTCCTCATACTGTATTCGGTAGGTGGACATAACTGAGGTTAGGAGTTAGCCTTTCTTTGGCCTTGAGGATCAAAGATGCTAATTGTAAGGCTGGAGCTAGTCACTATCTTTGAAGGATATTACTGATGATCCATGACAAATAGACATTTGCTGCAAAAAATCTAGATTCTAGAACATAGTGGACATGGTTCTGCTCTCATATAATAATAATTAATCATTCATCATTAATTAATAATATAATAGGCTGAAGCCTGGCTGGGAGAGAATATATGGACAGACACAATGACCTTGCCAAGTGTCTGCATTGGAGCCTCTGTGGCAAGTGCAGATTTAAACACCCTATGCAATATTATGACCACCAAGTTGAAAACCCTCTCGAGAATTAAGAGGCTAAAATTTTATGGACTCAGGCCATTGGCACAGACAGAACAGAGCAGGCAAACGGGCTGAACATAGGTGGTGTAGAAAAGAAGACCAATAAGGCGATGATAATTAATATGGTCATACCAGCAAAAAAGCATAGAAAAAGAAACAAGAGAAGATAGCGAGGTTTGAAGAACTTTCCCATGAAGTGGAATGATTATGGGAAACTAGAACAAAGACAGTCCCAGAGATTATTGGAGCACTCAGAGCAATCGCCAAGGGTATGCATGAGCAGCTCAGGAATATGTTAGGAGTGCAATACATCCTGATCAGTGACCTCCAGAAGTCAGCGCTCTTAGGTACTGTGAAAATTTTAAGGCGAGTCACAGGAGAACCAGTGCATCTGAGCACCTAAAATGCAGGAATTCTGCGGAGCGTTTAACAAAGCTCCTGACTACTCAAGCCAACAGAGTCAGTTTGTGGTCAGGATTTATGATGACTCCTGGGGATAAATTTTAGACAGCAGCTTTCCCTTTTTAAGCTTAAAGATCTTTTATGTTTTGAAGGTTGTTTAAAAAACCCCACCATCCCCATTGTTAATATGAAGGGATAATTAATAATAATAATAATTAACATACTTACCTCTCATTAAAAATATATGTTCTTTAGAGCTGAGAACATGTTACAAAAGAAGTCAATGTTATTATCTACATTTTACAGCTGGGGAGGTTGAGATACAGATGAAGTGACTTGTCCAAAGTCACCCAGTAAGCGAGTGGTGGAGCTGGGAAAAGAACCAGAGGGGCAGATCTACAGCTGGCATAACTGATCATGCACCAGCTGAAGACCTGCCTCAGGTTTCCCAAGCCCCAATCCAATGCCCTATTCATTAGGCCACACTGCCTCTCCCTTACACCCACTGTACACAGATATGACTCTGTTGCCGGCACCCAGTGCCGAGAGGCAAAACAACAGCGGGGGTTCGTTACCTGGTGTGTTTTACTTAATAATCACAACGGGGTGGAGAAGCAGAAAAGTTTATTTGCAGCTGCAAACAAGGTACAGGGAGAATAGAATCTCAAATCCTGCACATCAGAGCAGGTCATTACACACACTTTTTTATTCCTTAATGCTACTGCACTACACATCAGCCAATTAAAACTTTACACAAATACTCTGCCTTCTTTATATGCCTTCCTTATATGGGTTACAACAATGTTTATTTTTTGCAACCGTTAACAAGCATTTTTAGCAACTTAAACAACCAGCACATTTTGTCTGGCCTTGTAACAATCTCCTATTATTTTAACTTGGCGTCAGCAAATTTCACACTATGAGGCATTATCTGCGGCTGCAACATTGTTTTAAGAGCAAAAGAGCTTACTCAAACCAGCCAGGCCTGAATTCTATTAAGGGGGGTTGAGAAGAAGCCCTTAGGCCTTCAGCAGAGAGACTTCCTCGACCCTTATGGCCTTTCATCCCCTCAACTGAACTAGTGGCCATGCCCTGGGGTCTCCAACAATTCCCTCTTTTGAGAATACTTATTTTTATTGCTTGAGTTTTTTTCTTTTTATTTATTTACTAGCGGGCTATGCATAAAATTAAAATTTTTAAAACTATGCAAAATAAGCATTTTTATACAGGACCACATTTAAAACAGTAAACATAACATGATTAATACAGGGAAAAAAACCTTAAATAATAGGCTAAAGAACTTACTTAGCCACGGGGAAAGGCCCCAACTAGAAAGTAGAGAGCCTAGCCAATTTCTTTTAGCTTGTTGATGAATGCCCTTTATTAGCTGCTTTAGGCATTGTAAATTAGCTTTTACGGATGGCCTTGCATTTGTTATATTAAAGCAACACATGCCTGCAAACTTTTGGCATAGGTGACCATGGTGTAGAAGCAAATAGTTTACAGCCAGCCTGTTTTGTAGCATACCCTGAGGTATTTTTTTTAACTTATGTGAGAGTTGGGCCAGGACGGTTGAGGTTAAATTAATGGCCTTTGCCACCGTGCAGACAAGGTGCTTTATTGCGTGATAATTATGCACCACAAGCCCAGGAATATTAACTAAGGAAAAGGCCAGAGCTGCTGCCTTAGTTTTTGAGAATAAGGTTTTTTGAGAACGACGTTGCGTTTACTGCACTTTGGGCTAGTGCCAGCCAGGTATTTACGGGTACAATGCCTGAAACAGCCGTACCAGTTGGGCACATGGCCAAGAGAGGGAATAAAATATACTTTTCCATCTATTTTTTTGCCTTTTTGGCGGGATGCTGTTTAAATAGTAAGTTTAGTTTAAGATTTTTAGTGGAGGAGGCTGAATGCACGGTTTACTTTTTAGCCTGGGGGGGGGGGTTGACACCGCTTTCAGCCGGGTATAATGAATTTAATTTTTGTGTTTTTTGACTTTTGCTGCCGTGTGGGCGACCAGCAGGACGGTATAGGGTTTTTTTTACTTTTTTTGGAGGGGCTCGTCTTTCCAGGTACGTACGAGCACTGAATTACCAGGCTGCAGGGAGTGGATGGGTGAGTTTAAGGATAGAGGCTGGGAATTTTTAGTATACCTGTGAAGAGACAAAAGAACAGCAGACAGAGAACACATATACTGAGACAGAAATTTAGTTTTTAATTTTTATTTTTTTTTGACACAACCAGTGTACTATTTATAGGCCATGCCCTTTTAAACATAATTTTAAAGGGACTGAGCTTTAATTTATTTTTTGGGAGAGCACGGTTGCGGAACAGAACTAGGGGCAGGGCATCAGGCCACCGTAGGGAGGCCTTTTGGCATACTTTTGAGAGATGTTGCTTAAGGGTTTGATTGGTTTGCTTTACTACCCCACTGGCTTGCGGTTTTTAAGGTGTATGGAGTTTTTAGGGAATTTGTAAGGCGTTTGCAATGCTTTGGATGATTTTTGATGTGAAGTGTGTTTTATTGTTAGATTTTATTTACTGGGGAAGTTTAAAGTGAGGAATAATCTCCTTAACAAACTTGAGAGCCACGGTTTTGGCAGTGCAATTGTGACATGGAAAGGCTTTTGGCCATTTGCTGAATTTATTTACTATGACAAGGAGATACTTGAACGCTTGGGTTCGGGGAAACTTAGTAAAGTTTATTTGCCACACCCGTCCGGGGCCTGGAGTGGGTTCCAGGGCCGCTGGTGGTACTGGGTGTTTTGGTTGGGGGTTATTTTTTTGATAAACTAGGCATTTTGCCTGTACCTGGGCAGCCAGGGGTTTGAGTTTGGAGGTTATGAAGTACTTTTTTATTAGTTGGATAAGTGCCTTTCTGCCAGCATGAGTGGTTTGATGTAATTTTTGTAATACTGGCAGAATTAGGCCCTTTGGTAAGAGGACTTTTTTTTTAGGGAATGAAGCCATTCCTCCTTTTTTCTGGAGACTAAGTTTGTTAGCTAGCTGTTTTGTTTTTTTAGAATACTGAGGGGTTGGGAGCTTTTTTACTGATGGGATAAGGGCATGCATATAGGTGTTTTTAGTTTGAGGGGACATTAGGGTGGCAGCATGCTTTGCTTTTTTATTTGCCCTGGCATTACCCCTGGTTATATTTTGATTTTTTTTTTTGATGGGCCTTATAGTGTGCCACTGCCACTTTTAAAGGGAGCTGCCGTTAGAAGCCAGAGAATTTGGGGCCCGTACTTCACTGGAGAGCCTTGGGCTGTCAGCATTTTTTTTTTTTTTGTTCTTACAGGCCAGCATGAGCATGCAGCACACTAAAAGCATATTTGGAATTAGTGAAAATATTGACTTGGTATTTTTTTAGGCAGTTTGAGTGCACGGGTTAGGGCTCAGCCAATTGGGCAGAGGTTTTAGTGGGCAAACTTTTAGCTTTGACGGTGTTATTGAGGGTTATAATAGCATAACTTGCCTTTTTTTGTTTATTTATTACTATGCTGCGACTATTAGTGTATCACTTATAATTTGCATTTGGGAGGGGCACCTTTTTTAAGTTTGGGCGGCTAGAATATTGGGCATTTATGATTTTTAAACAGTTATGTTTTTGTTTTTTAGTTTTTGGTAAGAGGGTGGCAGGGTTAAGGGATGGACAAGGCTGCAGCGTGACCTCAGGGTTTTTTAAGAGCTTTGCTTGGTATCTTTGCCTGTGGCTTTTGTTATAGTGAGGGAGTTTGCTACTGGCAACTGGAGGGGTTGATTTATAGCAGTTTGTGCCGCTTTAGAGTTTACTAAAAAAATCTATTTTATTTTTACCTGCATTTTTACTCAGGGTTCCGGGGGTAGGATGATTTGTTTTTTTTTTGACACTCCTATTTTTGTTTTTTTATTGCTATTATAGAGGTACCCCTCCTTTTTTTTTTTTTTGTTTGGGCAATTATTATTTTAGTGTTTTTTTTGCTGATACAGGGCACACTGATTGCGCCCCAGTTGTTTTTTTTTTGTGGGCCTGGACGTTTGCGTCCACGGCCCCCTTTTTTTTTGTTTGTTTGTTTTTGGTGCCTGCCTGCACCGCCGCTACTATTAATTTTACTTTTTTTTTTTTTACTTTTTTTTTAAACTATATACTTGATTTGTTGTTTTTAAAATTTGTGCCATGGTTATACTTATTAAATTTTTTTTGTAGCTTTTTTTTAATGTCGGGGGCTGCCCTGCTTGTAAATATTTTTTTAATAATTGCTTTAGTTTGCGGATTATTAGGATTTGCATGGGTATACTGTTGGATTGTGTTTTGAATGCGCTGTAAAAAGGCTTTAGGGCTTTTTTTGGAGTTTTGCGCTACTTTATATGGTTTAGTTTAATTATTCTGTCTGACAGCTGCATGACGGAGTCCATACAGTAGCAGCTTTTTATAGGAGGTAAGGTGGGTTATAGCCTGATTGTTATTTGGGTTTTATTTAGGATTTTTTTATAGGAACTTGATTATTTGGGATTGGGATATTGTTACGGTTTTGGTTATATTGCTTTTTTGCTTTTTTTTTTTGCTTTAGCTTTGACCTGTTTTTGTTTAACCTTAGTTAATATGTTTGCAGAAGGACATTACAATTATCCCAGTCTTGCTGGTAGCTGCTAAGACATTTTTTAAAAACCGATACAAACTTGCTTGGGTTGATAGAAAATTCTCCAGCCTGTGCTTTGAAAGAGGCCAGGTCTATAGGATTAAAAGGTGCATGAGTATAGACCTGCATAGTAAGAGCAGCTTGTTCTTTCTATTGCATTACGGGCGATTTTAGTTTTGGTAAGTAACAGGTATAGTTCAGCAGATGGAGCTTGAACCTTACTATGAGCTTTACTAGGAATTTTATTTTGAGCCTCGCTCTGTGTGGGTGTAAGGGCCGAAGGAGCCTCGCTCTGTGTGGGTGTAAGGGCCGAAGGAGACACCGGATCTGCCATTACATTTGGGGTGGGGGTCCGGGGACTGACATTAATTGCTACCGGGCCAATCGGGGTTAAATTACAGCATTGTAAAATATTAGTACAAGACCACAAGGTTATAAACAAGTAAGCATACGAATGCTTATTTTACTTTTTTGTTTGCTGACAGAACAGGAGTAACTGGAGGATTGTATTATGATTTAGTGATTTTTTGGGAGGCCACTGTTTTTGGTTTTTTAATTGGTACTGAGGCCAGTTAACTATACAAAATTGCTTTAATTTACCCTTAGTTATTGGATTTGATTTAAATACCTTTTAATTTACTAAAATACACTTTAGGGGCGTGCACCGTACCCTACCTCCTGTGCTTTGTTTCTGTCCCATATCTACAGGGTAACTTTGGGCGTTTTTAGGTTTTAACAGAGCATACAATTTGGATTTTAAAAGGTTTTTATCTTATTTAAGGGACCAGTTCCCCACCGTTGCCTGCAGCTGCTTTTTTACTATGTGAGTTCGTTGCACCATTGTGCCCTTCGGGGTTGATTAAACTGCGTCTCCTCCGCGCCCCCCGATGAACTTACTGGTGCGCGCTGGGCGTCAGTTGTTGCTGCAATCCTTGACCTCCAGAATGGATTTGGGCAAGGCTAAATTGCAGCCTTGTTGCCCACCCAAAAACGCCAAAAGCTGTTGCCGGCACCCAGTGCCGAGAGGCAAAACAACAGCAGGGGTTTGTTACCCGGTGTGTTTTACTTAATAATCACAACGGGGTGGAGAAGCAGAAAAGTTTATTTGCAGCTGCAAACAAGGTACAGGGAGAATAGAATTTTAAATCCTGCACATCAGAGCAGGTCATTACACACACTTTTATATTCCTTAATGCTACTGCACTACACATCAGCCAATTAAAACTTTGCACAAATACTTTGCCTTCCTTATATGGGTTACAACAATGTTTATTTCCTGCAACCTCTAACAAGCATTTCTAGCAACTTAAACAACCAGCACATCCTGCCTGGCCTTGTAACTATCTCCTATTATTTTTAACTTGGCGTCAGCAAACCTCACACTATAAGGCATTATCTGCGGCTGCAACATTGTTTTAAGAGCAAAAGAGCTTACTCAAACCAGCCAGGCCTGAATTCTATTAAGGGGGGTTAAGAAGAAGCCCTTAGGCCTTCAGCAGGGAGACTTCCTCAACCCTTATGGCGTTCCATCCCCTTGACTTAACTAGTGGCCATGCCCTGGGGTCTCTAACAACTCCACTGATTTTGATGCAGTCACTCCATACTCCAGTCTAACCGAAAGCCAAATCAAGACTCACGCTGAATATAACCATTATAGCACAGCCAGGTCCATACTGTCCTAGTTCTGGCAATACAAGCCAACAGCCCCAGGGAAAGGAATGGAGGAAACAAGCCCCACTCCTAAAAGGGAAGGCAAAAAGAACGAGAAGAAGGGATGTGTGTCACACAACATTGTCTGACCTTCGTGCCTGTGCACTCACCCATGGGAAGATCTAACGCCCTATTAACTAAGATCCAGGAGCCTGGTTTTCTGAGTATATTAGCAGTGGCAGCTGCCACGTGTTTATAAATATAGTCAGAGAGAGTAACAAAAAACGACAACAACTTGTTGAGTCCTCAGAGGCTTAATCTTGATGGGAACATTCAAAAATAAATGCCTCGGTATTTAGGATTTGTTGATGATTTTCTTTTTGAGAGGAAAGACAATCTCACAGGGAAATCAGTGGACTGGGGCTCAGGAGATTTGAGTCTGCCACAGACTTCCTGTGTGAGCATGGGCAAGTCACTTAGACTACATTGGGACTCAGATCCCCATCTGTCAAGTAGGGAGGATACTTCTACAGCCTCCCTGTGAGGATAAAAACCATTGACAAGTGCGAGGTGCTCTGATACCACAATGATGAGGGGGAAGAATATAAATTCCTAGATTAGACAGATAATTATACAGTAGTGAATCCAGTGCTGGTGAAAGGTGCCCTGAAAGCTTCCAAACACTCACAGCCCAGGCAGCTATGGCATACAATTCCCACGTGCATCACCATATTAGTGTGAAGTTGAGAGACCTCCCGCACTCTAAGGGAGAGATGGGGACCAGTTAGTGCCAATTCCCTTCCCTCGCCTCCCGTGGGGCTACAGAGAGGGATGCAGCAAACCTCACCTTCAGTGTCAGGGCCTTTGCTGCCAGACTCTTCTGATACCACAATAGGTCTCTCATGTCCCAGGGGTTCAGCAGACAACATGCCCGTTCTGGGTGGAGCGCTCCCTGCATGGAACAGAACCAGATGTGTTCTAGAGCACATTCTAAAAAGTCACGATCCAATTTTCATTACTAAAGCTAGACTGTAAGAGGTACTGCCCAGAGTGGTGGTGTGTCACCAGTGACGCTGTGCAACCAGAGTGCTACTGTACAGAGTGCTCACATCGCCTCCGTGGCACTGTGTCGGCAATGATACTGTACAGAGTGACACTGGATTAGCAGTGACACCATACCGTCAGAGTGATACTGCACTGCAGAGGGAGATATACTGTACAGAGTGACTGTGGAGTGATCCCGTACCATTGGAAACCTCCAGCTCCACTTGGAGGGTCCTTCCACTGCCTCTGTCGTTTTGATTTCCTGTCCCACACGTGTACAGCCCAGCGTCCTCCTCTTCCAGCCTTGTGATTGTAATTTGAAATATTCCTTCCCGAGGCCCCTCAGTGACGGATATTCTATTCCTGTAATTCTCATTGATGTATGGAGAGGTGGAGACGATGGTGACACAGATCCCTGTCTCGAGCTCCCTGCACCAGAATTTTCGCCTGGAAATGTCCTTCGCGGGACACTTTATAGTGATGGATCCTCCAACCTCACCAGTCACTTGAATGCGTCGTCTTGCTGCACTTGAAACTGATGACAGAGAGAAAGAAGTCACAGGGCCTGAGTCACATTTATGCTAAAGGGGCGTCACACCAAGGCCCTGTCTTCACTACCCAAAAAGGTGGGTCCTGACCATATGATAACTCTCACAAGGTAAAATATGAGTGAAGACAAGGCCTTAGGCCCCTTTATAGAATCATAGACGTGTAGGACTGGAGGGACCTCAGTAGGTCAGCTAGTCCAGTCCCCTGTGCTCAAGGCAGGGCTACAGAATAACCAGGCCATTCCTGACAGGTGTTTGTCCAATAGCTGTTCTTAAAAACCTCCAATGACAGAGACTCTACAACAGTGGTGGGCAACCTGCAGCCCATCAGGGTAATCTGCTGGCAGGGCCGTGAGACTGTTTACATTTTTCAGAGTAGCAGCCGTGTTAGTCTGTATTTGCAAAAAGAAAAGGAGTACTTGTGGCACCTTAGAGACTAACCAATTTATTTGAGCATAAGCTTCCATGAGCTACAGCTCACTTCATCGGATGCATTCAGTAAAAAATACAGTGAGGAGATTTATATACACACAGAACATGAAAAAATGGGTGTTATCATACACACTGTAAGGAGAGTGATCACTTAAGATGAGCAAACACCAGCAGGAGAGCTGGGGGGGGGGAAGAAAACCTTTTGTAGTGATAATCAAGGTGGGCCATTTCCAGCAGTTAACAAGAACGTCTGAGGAACAGTGGGGGGGAGGGAGGGGAATAAACATGGGGAAATAGTTTTACTTTGTGTAATGACTCATCCACTCCCAGTCTCTATTCAAGCCTAAGTTAATTGTATCCAGTTTGCAAATGAATTCCAATTCAGCAGTCTCTCCTTGGAGTCTGTTTTTGAAGTCTTTTTGTTGTAATATTGCGACTTTTAGGTCAGAGATCGAGTGACCAGAGAGATTGAAGTGTTCTCCGACTGGTTTATGAATGTTATAATTCTTGACATCTGATTTGTGTCCATTTGTTCTTTTACATAGAGACTGTCCAGTTTGACCAAATATACAAGGCAAAGGGGCATTGCTGGCACATGATGGCATATATCACATTGGTAGATGTGCAGGTGAACGAGCCTCTGATCGTGTGGCTGATGTGATTAGCCCCTATGATGGTGTCCCCTGAATAGATATGTGGACACAGTTGGCAACGGGCTTTGTTGCAAGGATAGGTGCCTGGGTTAGTGGTTCTGTGGTGTGGTGTGTGGTTGCTAGTGAGTATTTGCTTCAGGTTCGGGGGCTGTCTGTAGGCAAGGACTGGCCTATCTCCCAAGATTTGTGAGAGTCATGGGTAGCCCTTCAGGATAGGTCGTAGATCCTTGATGATGTGTTGGAGAGGTTTTAGTTGGGGGCTGAAGGTGATGGCTAGTGGCGTTCTGTTATTTTCTTTGTTGGGCCTGTCCTGTAGTAGGTGACTTCTGGGTACCAACTAAAACCTCTCCAATGCATCATCCCCCCTCCCACCCCCCGCTCTCCTTAAGTGGTAATTGGTATTAGCTCATCTTAAGTGATCACTCTCCTTACAGTGTGTATGATAACACCCATTTTTTCATGTTGTGTGTGTATATAAATCTCCTCACTGTATTTTCCACTGAATGCTTTCGATGAAATGAGCTGTAGCTCACGAAAGCTTATGCTCAAATAAATTGGTTAGTCTCTAAGGTGCCACAAGTACTCCTTTTCTTTTTGTTTCTTCGTCCGCAGGCATGGCCACCCGCAGCTCCCAGTGGCTGCGGTTCACAGCATTCTCTTGATCAACATTATATGTCTCTGAGGGTATGTCTACACTACAAAATTAGGTCGAATTTATAGAAGTCGTTTTTTAGAAATCGTTTCTACATAGTCAATTGTGTGTGTCCCCACACAAAACGCTCTAAGTGCATTAACTCGGCGGAGTGCTTCCACAGTACCGAGGCTAGCGTCGACTTCCGGAGTGTTGCACTGTGGGTGGCTATCCCACAGTTCCCGCAGTCTCCGCCGCCCATTGGAATTCTGGGTTGAGATCCCAATGCCTGATGGGGCAAAAACCATTGTCGCGGGTGGTTCTGGGTACATGTTGTCAGGCCCTCCCTCTCTCCCTCTGTGAAAGCAAGGGCAGACAATCGTTTCACGCCTTTTTTCCTGAGTTACCTGTGCAGATGCCATACCATGGCAAGCATGGAGCCCGCTCAGCTCACTGTCACCGTATGTCTCCTGGGTGCTGGCAGACGCGGTACTGCATTGCTACACAGCAGCAGCAATCCATTGCTTTGTGGCAGCACAGTGCAATAGGCCTGAAAACCATCATCATCGTGTCCGAGGTGCTCCTGGCCGCCTCGGTAGGGTCGTTCAGGAGCGCCTGGGCAGACATGGACGCAGGGACTAAATTAGGAGTGACTTGACCAGGTCATTCTCTTTAGTTCTGCAGGCAGTCCTATTGTACCATCTCCTGCCGAGCAGCCAGGAGATGTGGATAGCTTGCAATCCTACTGCACCGTCTGCTGCCAGCCAAAGATGTAAAAGATAAATCAAGTGGATCAAAACAAGAAATAGACCAGATTTGTTTTGTATGCATTTGCTCCCCACTCCCTCCATCTGTGAAATCAACGGCTGACAATCATTTTGGTGAGGTCTGTCAGGGGCACCTTGAAAACTTTAACAGAGGTTCAATCCTGCCTGAAATACCAGAGGCAGGGATAGCTTAGTGGGTCGAGCATTGGCCTGCTAAACCCAGGGTTTTGAGTTCAATCCTTGAGGGAGCCATTCTGTGTGACAGTTGTTTTTGTTTCTCCTTGATGTAAAGCCACCCCCTTTGTTGATTTGAATTCCCTGTAAGCCAACCCTGTAAGCCATGTCGTCAGTCGCTCCTCCCTCCATCAGAGCAACTGCAGACAATCATTCTGCGCCTTTTTTCTGTGCGGATGCCATACCACGGCAAGCATGGAGCCTGCTCAGATAACTTTGGCAATTAGGAGCACATTAAACACCATGTGCATTATCCAGCAGTATATGCAGCACCAAAACCTGGCAAAGTGAAACCAGGCGAGTAGGCGACGTCAGCATGGTGACGAGAGTGATGAGGACATGGACGCAGACTTCTCTCAAAGCACGGGCCCTGGCAATGTGGGCATCATGGTGCTAATGGGGCAGGTTCATGCGGTGGAACACCGATTCTGGGCCCAGGAAACAAGCAGAGTGGTGGGACCACATAGTGTTGCATCTCTGGGACGATTCCCAGTGGCTGCAAAACTTTCGCTTGCGTAAGGGCTCTTTCTTGGAACTTTGACTTACTTTCCCCTGCCCTGAAGCGCATGTATACCAAGATGAGAGCAACCCTCACAGTTGAGAAGCGAGTGGCAATAGCCCTGTGGAAGCTTGCAATGCCAGACAGCTACCAGTCAGTCAGGAATCAATTTGGAGTGGACAAATCTACTGTGGGGGCTGCTGTGATGCAAGTAGCCAACACAATCAAAGATTTGCTGATATCAAGGGTAGTGACCCTGGGAAATGTGCAGGTCATAGTGGATGGCTTTGCTGCAATGCGATTCCCTAACTGTGATGGGGCCATAGACGGAACCCATATTCCTATCTTGGCACCGGAGCACCAAGCCGGCTAGTACATAAACCACAAGAGGTACTTTTCAATAGTGCTGCAAGCACTGGTGGATCACAAGGGACGTTTCACCAACATCAACGTAGGATGGCCGGGAAAGGTACATGACGCTCGCATTTTCAGGAACTCTGGTCTGTTTCAAAAGCTGCAGGAAGGGACTTTATTCCCAGACCAGAAAATAACCGTTGGGGATGTTGAAATGGCTATAGTTATCCTTGGGGACCCAGCCTACCCCTTAATGCCATGGCTCATGAAGCCGTACACAGGTAGCCTGGATAGTAGTCAGGAGCTGTTCAACTACAGGCTGAGCAAGTGCAGAATGGTGGTAGAATGTGCATTTGGACGTTTAAAAGCACGCTGGCGCAGTTTACTGACTCGGTTAGACCTCAGCGAAACCAATATTCCCACTGTTATTACTGCTTGCTGTGTGCTCCACAATCTCTGTGAGAGTAAGGGGGAGACATTTAGGGCGGGGTGGGAGGTTGAGGCAAATCACCTAGCTGCTGGTTACGTGCAGCCAGACACCAGGGCAGTTAGAAGAGCACAGGAGGGCGTGGTACGCATCGGAGAAGCTTTGAAAACCAGTTTCATGACTGGCCAGGCTACGGTGTGAAAGTTCTGTTTGTTTCTCCTTGATGGAAACCCCCTCCCCTGCCCCTTGGTTCACTCTACTTCCCTGTAAGCTAACCACCCTTCCCTCCTCCCTTCAGTCACCGCTTGCAGAGGCAATAAAGTCATTGTTGCTTCACGTTCATGCATTCTTTATTAATTCATCACACAAATAGGGGGATAACTGCCAAGGTTGCCTGGGAGGGGTGGTGGAAGAGGGAAGGACAAGGCCACACAGCACTTTAAAAGTTTAAAACTTTAAAACTTATTGAATGCCAGCCTTCTGTTGCGTGGGCAATCCTCTGGGGTGGAGTGGCTGGGTGGCCGGAGTCCCCTCCACCACGTTCTCGGGCGTCTGGGTGAGGAGGCTATGGAACTTGGGGAGAAGGGCGGTTGGTTACACAGGGGCTGTAGTGGCGGTCTGTGCTCCAGCTGCCTTTCCTGCAGCTCAACCATATGCTGGAGCATATTAGTTTGATTCTCCAGCAGCCTCAGCACTGAATCCTGCCTCCTCTCATCACACTGCCACCACCTGTCAGCTTCAGCCCGCCACTTACTCTCTTCAGCCTGCCACCTCTCGTCCCGATCATTTTGTGCTTTTCTGCACTCTGACATTGTCTGCCGCCATGCATTTGTCTGTGCTCTGTCAGTGTGGGAGGACAGCATGAGCTCAGAGAACATTTCATCGTGAGTGTGTTTTTTTCACCTTCTAATCTTCACTAGCCTCTGGGAAGGAGAAGATCCTGTGATCCTTGAAACACATGCAGCTGGTGGAGGGAAAAAAAAGGGACAGTGGTATTTAAAAAGACACATTTTATAGAACAGTGGGTACACTCTTTCATGGTAAACCTTGCTGTTAACATTACATACATAGCACATGTGCTTTCGTTCCAAGGTCTCATTTTGCCTCCCCCCACCGTGTGACTACCCCCTCAACCCTCCCCCCCCCCCCGTGGCTAACAGCGGGGAACATTCCTGTTCAGCCACAGGCAAACAGCCCAGCAGGAAAGGGCACCTCTGACTGTCCCCTTAAGAAAAGCACCCTATTGCAATCAGGTGACCATGAATGATATCACTTTCCTGAGGATAACACAGAGAGATAAAGAACGGATGTTGCTTGAACGCCAGCAAACATACACTGCAATACTTTGTTCTACAATGATTCCCGAGTGCGTGCTACTGGCCTGGAGTGGTAAAGTGTCCTACCATGGTGGACGGAATAAGGCTACCTTCCCCAGAAAACTTTTGCAAAGGCTAATGGAGTACATCCAGGAGAGCCGCGAATGCCAGGGCAAATCAATCATTAAACATGCTTGCTTTTAAACCATGTATACTATTTTAAAAGGTACACTCACCAGAGGTCCCTTCTGCAGCTGGCGGGTCCGGGAGGCAGCCTTGGGTGGGTTCAGGGGGTACTGGCTCCAGGTCCAGGGTGAGAAACAGTTCCTGGCCTTCGGGAAAGCTGGTTTCTCTGCTTGCTTGCTGTGAGCTATCTACAACCTCATCATCATCTTCTTCCTCATCCCCAAACCCTGCTTCCGTGTTGGCTCCATCTCCATTGAAGGAGTCAAACAACATGGCTGGGGTAGTGGTGGCTGAACCCCCTAAAATGGCATGCAGCTCATCATAGAAGCAGCATGTTTGGGGCTCTGACCTGGAGCAGCCATTTGCCTCTCTGGTTTTCTGGTAGGCTTGCCTCAGCTCCTTAAGTTTCACGCGGCACTGCTTCGGGTCCCTGTTATGGCCTTTGTCCTTCATGCCCTGGGAGATTTTGACAAATGTTTTAGCATTTCAAAAACTGGAACGGAGTTCTGATAGCACGGATTCCTCTCCCCATACAGCGATCAGATCCCGTACCTCCTGTTCGGTCCATGCTGGACCTCTTTTGAGATTCTGGGACTCCATCATGGTCACCTCAGCTGATGAGCTCTGCATGGTCACCTCTGCTGATGAGCTCTGCACTCACCTGCAGCTTGCCACGCTGGCCAAACAGGAAATTGAAATTCAAAAGTTCGCGGGCCTTTTCCTGTCTCCCTGGCCAGTGCATCTGAGTTGAGAGTGCTGTCCAGAGCGGTCACAGTGGAGCACTCTGGGGTAGCTCCCGGAGGCCAATACCATCTAATTGCATTCACAGTACCCCAAATTTGACCTGGCAAGGCGATTTCAGCGCTAATACCCTTGTCGGGGGTAGAGTAAGGAAATCAATTTTAAGAGCCCTTTAAGTAAAAAAAAAAAAAAAGGGCTTCATCGTGTGGACAGGTGCAGGGTTAAATCGATTTAGCGTTGCTAAATTCAACCTCAACTCCTAGTGTAGACCAGGGTTGAATGGGTAGGGTCCTGATCCTTCCACCCTGTTTGTCACTGCAGCATCTGAGTTCCACTAGGGCACTTGTTTGAATTCTCCTTGTATTTAAACTTGAAGGTTCCCAACTCTGGAATTCAGTCCCCCTCTAGTGTAACAGTGCCCCAGGTCTGTTGACCTTCAGCATATAACACTGTGTCCTCCTGTCAGATGTTTGCCTGAGGGAGGGTGGATCTGAATGGGCAGGAATTGTTTTCTGGTTTGGTAATGCCCTTTTCTGTTGGCTTTTTGGGAGCAAAGGCTGATTTTCTGGAGCACAAAGTCCCAACAACTCTAATTGAAGTGCATGAAAGCTGAGGGAAGATCAGGCTCCATGTTTTTATTGCAAGCCATTCGTGTGCCCTGAGCTAAGTAAGGGATGGCACAGTTTATAAATCAATCAGTAATTCAATAAAGTAAAACATCAGGTTATGGGCAGGGTTCCCCATCCATCTGTCTGTGCTGTAATCCCTTGCTGTGATCTATTTTCCTGGGCCTAGCTTGATAAAAATAGCAGGATAAATTCCACACATTACCACAGTGTGGAAGCTAATGGCTTGCTAACCACAAAACAACATGTTTTAGGAGTTTCAGAGTAACAGCCATGTTAGTCTATATTCGCAAGAAGAAAAGGAGTACTTGTGACACCTTAGAGACTAACCAATTTATTTGAGCATAAGCTTTCGTGAGCTACAGCTCACTTGCATCCGATGAAGTGAGCTGTAGCTCACGAAAGCTTACGTTCTAGGAGTGCTTATGATTATGCACAAAATCCAGCAATCTCTGATGCAGTGTGGGAAAGAGTTGCTTCCAGATGGAAATCTTGATTGCAATATGAGTTTTGCTTGAGTAACGATGGCTGGCTGGACTTGACCCTATGGGTCAAATCCTGGCTCCTTTGAAGTCAATACTAAAACTCTCATTGACTTCAGTGGATTCAGGATTTCACCCCTATATCTTTAACATCCTGGATCCAGTTTACAAACATTGAGTTCATTTGAAAGCTTTTATGTGCCCAGTATCCCAATTTAGCTAACATTAAGTTAATGTTGTGTGCCCAATTAACTAACTTAGGTTTGTAAATCACTATGCATTAGAAACAAGGCTCACGTGAACAAGGCTCACGTCTCTAAAATAAAAATGTTCTTTTGTTCTGCAAAATTAAAGCATCTCAAGCTATTCAGTGTTCTTGGAAAGCCACAGAAATATTTCATGGTCCAGCGTCGAACAATTCCTGACATTTCAGACTTAACCAACTGCCAGACCCTTAATTTCCCCCCCACGAGAAAGAAATGTACAAAGTTTTAAAAATCACATTGGACGTTTTTGGAGGGTAAAAACCCTCTGCAATTTGTGATAAAAGCAAACAGGCCCAGTAAACTGTTTAACTGTAGATGACCCAAGTCTAAAAACAAAGCTCAAAGGCATCTTCTTTGTTCTTACCTGCTATTTCCCTGACACACTTTTTTAATCTATACAACCCCTTACCTTGCAGCAAGAAAAGTAACGTCCTGATGAACTCCATCTTCTCCCTTAGTAAAACAGGAGAGTGCACGCTCCGTGATGGCTGCTTGCTTCCTGTGGCATGTATTTCCAGTAACAGAAAGGAATAAAGCAACAAAAAGCACTCGCTATGCTTGAGGTTCTCTGTCAGTTCCTTTCTCTCTCTACAAATGGTATGCAAACCATAAAGGCCGTTTTATAGGAGGCTTCAAAACATATTGGACCAAATTCATCCCAGGCGTAACCTTGTTGTGAGGTTGCACCTGGACTGAATTATTTTCTTTCTTTATTTAGATTTCTGTCTTATGTGAACCCCACATCAAAGAGCACTCCGCCCCCACCATCCAAAGCTCTGGGTGCTTTAGACATACCGTTAAAAACACGGGAGATGCAAAGTAAAAACCAACCCAAAGCAGCAGCACTTGTTCCACTTAATGTATGTCATTTGATCACCAGTCCTATCACCAATGCAGCTTAAACCTTCCTTTACACCCCAAGCTTGTCTACACGGGGGAAAAGCCCAGAGTAGCGGCTGTGCACTAGCTAGTGTTCACTAGCTACTCTGTGTGGACGCAAAAAGAAAAGGAGTACTTGTGGCACCTTAGAGACTAACCAATTTATTTGAGCATGAGCTTTCGTGAGCTACAGCTCACTTCATCCGATGAAGTGAGCTGTAGCTCACGAAAGCTCATGCTCAAATAAATTGGTTAGTCTCTAAGGTGCCACAAGTACTCCTTTTCTTTTTGCGAATACAGACTAACACGGCTGTTACTCTGAAATCTGTGTGGACGCTCCACCTGCCCGCTAACAGTGCCCTCAGCAAGCCCAAAGTTAAGCTAACGCACACAAAGGCACTCTGAGTCAAAGGAAGTTGCAGCATGTGTAGACATACCTGAGCTAGCTTTGATCGGGCTAGCTCCAGTAACACCCACAGAAGCATGGGTGGCAGCATGGGCTGCAAAAGTCCATCCAGGACTCTGGATGTGTATTCGAGTGACTAGCTCCAGCTGCACCCTGTGCTGCCATGGCTTCACTGCTATCGTTTTTGGAGCTAGCTAGAGATCTATTTCGGGTATGGCTACCCATGCTGCAGTGACATCTCCGCAGTGTAGACATACCCGTAGAGTCGGGCCAATTATGTTAGCATAACCAATATGGCATGAGCTTATTTCAACCCTACTTGAACTGCCGGAGTCCCAGAGTTCAGGCTGACCTTGGATGTTACTGCTTTCATGCTCTGCTTGAGCAAGAGGGTGGGAAAGGGAGTGCCAAGGGGAAGTGAGAGAGGCAATCCGGTGGGAAAAAACGATGAGTAAAGCTGGAGAAGAGAGTGAGGGAGGGTGAAAAAACAAAGGGAAGGAGCCTGGATACAGAGAGAAAACTCTCGCTTTCCCCCGGTCCTTCGGGCTAAGGTGCAGAGGGTTTGCGGAGGGAGGCAGCCTCACTTTCCTGCTGTCCTTCTTGGAACTCTGCCATGGTTCCCAGTCTCCAGGGCTGTCTGCCCAATACCTTTCAGCAGCACATTATTAAAATAAAGAAATGTAGCATCACTGACCTCTGCTCACTGAAGGAATTAATAGGGTGATACATGAGTGGCCCATAGCAGGCACACCCTTCCTTTTACCAATATGTATATGTATATCCCTTTTATAGGTTGTGAGAACCCAGCCAGTGTTACTTAAAAAAACCAGCCTATTTTTGCTTATAGTATGTGGTACAATAATACAGGAAGCGTTCATGCATCTCCAGGCAGGTGGTGTGAGGCAGGGTTTGCCCCTTTGGCTAGCTTCAGTGTTATCGCTATCAACGTCCCCTACTACTAGCCGAGCAATGCTCTCGTGCTTCCTCCCAGCTCTGATGACAAACCACAGTGGCTTTCTTTGAAGCAGGCGGATGGCAAGGTCAGGAAATAACACTGCCTGGAGGGTGTCGTCATGGAACATTTTCTTGAACATGAAGACTATGGGCCTGATTTTCTTCCTGTTTACACCAGTTTCACATCATGCCAATGCCACTGACTTCAGGGCAGTGACGTCCCCTTGTTTACACTGGTGTTACTGAGAGGAGAGTCAGACCCAATAAACCTGAATCAAAGCCCATCATAGTCATTGGAAAGACTCCCATTGACTCCAATGGACTTTGGGTCAGGACCCATGTTCAAAATGTCTGAGTGTGGTTTAAAACTCTTCACTTCTCCTTTTTCTCCCACTCTGCGTCATGCCTCTTCTCCCTGAAACAGACTCCCACTTTCCATATGTCAAGTACCCCCCGCTTCTTAAAACCCTCCATGAAACTTTCCGACATTTTCCCTTGAACCTTCTCACGTGTGAACCACTGTCCCATGTTTTGTATTTGTCTATGTTTGGTTGGAACCTCGTTACAGCAAAGGCCCTCTCTAATGTCTTCAGCAAAGTTCAATGCATTTATTCACCGCTCTGTGCAATGACAGTGCCTTAGGCAGCTGCTTTGCTGAGACCACCTGTTTTTCATGCTGACCAGTTTTGTCTCATTGTTACTTTGTTCCCCTGTCTGTCTCCACTTCTTGTCTCACCTCATATACTCAGACCATAAGCTCTTTGAGGAACCTGACCCCTGACTGTGGTCCCTAGGAGTGCTGTCATGGAAAAAATAGTTAATGTATAAAACTTTTAAGAGTTCACAAATAAGGCAGTAAGAGAACAGGTTGGTTAGAGAAGTACAAGGATCTGGCACTAACCAAAGGACTCAGACTTGTTTGTGCGTTGTGCTATTTTTTATTAATTTTTCCCGTGGCTTTTCCAAGTATCAGAAGCAGCACAGGAACCAGTACACAGGCCCCCAGATGCTGCAGTGAGCATGAAATAATTCGAAATGTCTCAAATACAAGGTCTTTTTGCCCTAAACTTGCTGCCGCCCCAGCTGCCCTTCACTGAGATTTGACGGGAGCCTGTGTCAATAGATTGATGGCTGGTCAAGTGTGTTTTTTGTACCAAACGCTATGGAATGAGGAAGGTCAGTATTCCTGTCTCAGGATCCTAACCAGATCTTTTGGTTTTCTGGATGAAGGATTCTATTGATAGCGGGTGTGCAGCTGTTTGTTCCCTCTGCTTTAGCCCATCTCCATATCTGAGACAGCCACTGGAGTTCACCTTTCAGAGTAACAGCCGTGTTAGTCTGTATTCGCAGAAAGAAAAGGAGTACTTGTGGCACCTTAGAGACTAACGAATTTATTTGAGCATGAGCTTTCGTGAGCTACAGCTCACTTCATCAGATGCATACCGTGGAAACTGCAGCAGACTCTATATATACACAGAGAATATGAAACAATACCTCCTCCCACCCCCTGACAGTCAGTGCCGGTGGCCTGTTACCCTGATGATCTCAGAAGGGAGACGTGAAGGCCCCACCAGAGGGGATCCTGGCACCTAGAAGTGAGGATGGCAAGAGATAAGGGTTTAATCTGGGTCAGATTTTCTTCCTCAAACCAGCTCCTTTGCACCGTGCAAGGGGCATAAAGAAGCCTGAACCGGGCCAGATGAGAACCCCCTTGGTGAAAAGCCAGGCACCTCCTGTGATGGTGCCCCCCATAGGGCTTTATGGAAATATGCTTATGAATATATATGACATAACTGGAAGATGTTCTATGCTACATATGCCATGTAACATATCTATGTAAAGGGTATGATCTACTGAATCTATTAATCCTATTTGCATGTATCATTTTTGTGTTCAAAGTTATGAATATTGGCCGTGTATTGGCTTGAGTTCTAAATAACCTTAGTTGAGCGTTTGGTCAGTTCCTGGAGAAAGGAATTCGCCAAGTTAAGTGCCCAGTCAAGAAGCACTTAAGGAACAATGCATCTTGGAAGGCTCCAATCCACATAAGAAGTCTTCCTGGAGACATTCAAGATGCCATGTGGCTGCTGCCTGTAAAACTGAGTCATGCATGGACATGTGACTTGTCCAGGTGACTCCAGAACTCCATCTTGGAGCTGGACTTTGCATAGGAGAGAGGAGGGGGTCTCCACCTACAAGAGAAAGTCTATTTAATCCCATGGGAGACCTCTCCATTTGGTCTTCAGCTGGCTAAGGAGATAGCCTCTCCACCCCCAAGGATACCTGAAAGAAACTGGAACAAAAGACAGTAACTACAGGGGGTGTGAGTGATTGCTGGACCTGGACTAAAAGGAGATTAGTCTGTAAAAGGAAGCTTACTGGAACCGGTGAGGTTTTGTCTGTATTCAGTTTTATTAGACATGCGGGTTTTATTTTATTTTGCTGGGTAATGCACTTTGTTCTGTCTGTTACTACTTGGAACCACTTGGATCCTACTTTCTGTATTTAATAAAATCACTTTTTACTTATTAATTAGCCCAGAATATGTATTAATACCTGGTGGGGGCGGGGGAGACAAACAGCTGTGCACATCTCTCTATCAGTGTTATAGAGGGTGAACAATTTATGAGTTTACCCTGTAAATTTATTTAGGGTTTGGACCCCATTGGGAGTTGGGCATCTGAGTGTCAAAGACAAGAACACTTCTGTAAGCTGCTTTCAGTTAAGCCTACAGCTGTTAGGGGACGTGGTTCAGACCTGGGTCTGGGTTTGCAGCAGGCTAGCGGGTCTGGCTCAAACTAGGCAGGGCACTGAAGTCCTAAGCTGCCAGGGCAGGAAAGCAGGAGCAGAAGTAGTCTTGACACATCAGGTGGCAGCTCCCAAGGGGCTTTCTGTGATCCAACCCATCACACCTCCATTTTCTGTGCCTGTAATCACCCATCCCTTGTGTAGGGGAAGTGCTGGGGACAGGAGAGGATGGGCAGCTGAGCACAGTTGTGCTCTACCAATTCTCAGTTGGTGTACGGTTCCTTGGGGACCATAGCCAGCTGGTTTTGAGTCAGGTTAGTGCAGCCCCTGGGAGGGACATAGGAGGGCTTGATCTGAGTGTTCTTGACACCTAGAAGACAGACCAGCAAGAGAAAAGAGTTAGATGCCAATCTTTCTAATCCCCCTGTGCTGCTGTAATTTACACTGAGATCTTGACTGGCTCCCAGACAATCCCCATCCTTACTCCACTATAATGAGCAGATCCCAGCCCAGGAGAGAATCTAGCCCTATATGTATATGTTACAGTATGGTATAAGTGTACCTGGTGTCTCCAGAGGCTTCTGGTTTTGAGTGACGAAAACTAGGAGATAATCCCAAATCCCAAGTGTTTTTTATCCCTCGCCAGCCCCTTGCAAAAATGTGCCTCTCCCCATGGCATTCACTCCAGGTGGTATCAGAAATTGAACAGAATAACTGATCTGCTAAAATACAATCATATTCTTTATTGGTTGTGAAGAAAAAACAATTCCAGGCTACTTGTCCGGCCTACAGGTACTGCCTTATCGATTAAAACGCTCACAGGAATCAAAAGAGAGACTCACATTGTTCTAAAATATTTCCTGGTGCTTTAAAATCAAATGAGATGTGAATCTTAAATGTATCCTTAGGTCACTGCCATCCTTGGGGCTTGGTGAACTCCAAAAGGTGTGAGCCCAGCCTGCAGGAGAGCAAAGGCATTAGACCTTTATTGCTATTTCACCTCAAATTTGCTTGAAATGAGATCCTTTGCCCTAAAAAAAAGGGCTGGGGAATCAAACTTCTGAGGGTTCAGCTTCCCCAAGGCAACTTATTTTTGACCAGAAGATTCTTATTATATCACCACTCACAACCTCATTACAAATCTTTGAGGAACTGAAAGATCTAGATGTAGCAAAATGTTTGACAGTAAGAAATAGTGCAACTTGCAGATCTGTTGTTCACTGATTCAGAACACAGGATCCTTTTCAATCATTATTGCTTTTTGCTTGTAGCATCTTCAGGAGCAATTGTACTGGGACAGTTGAGGAACTTGCTAAGCCTGTCCTTGGGCTACTTTGTTCGCTTGAAGCAGGAATGTGGTGTAAGCAAGATCAGCCTCCTCCTTGGAACCCTGAGTAAAAGGAGAGGAGAGCTTGCTTTATTTCCAAATTTTTCTCATATCATAAAGACACTTTACACTTGTCAAGTGACTTTCAGCTAAGGATCTCAAAGAAATTTACTAACCAGTTAATTCAAAGATACTAGAAGAGCATTCTTCATAAGAACTTTGAAACTTGTTCCCTATTCTCACCACCTTGGTCCAAAATGGCCCAAACATGGCCTTCTGGCAATGCTGCAAAAGCCTATTTATTCTATAACAATTTGGGGGGCAAGTTCCTAAAGGTGTAAGGGGCTTTTCTGATGCTTTGATTTACTGTTTGGGCTCCTGGCACCATTAATTGTTAGGGCACCTAGAACTGTTTGTTGTGGACTTTTTTTTAATAGTTTTTGACAGCTTGAGGAACAATAATCCGTAACTAAGCCTTACAGCACTCCTGTGGGATGTGAGCATATCTTTATCTCATTTTACAGCTGGTTAAAGTGACTTGCCTGCAATCACACACAAAGTCAGGAGTAGACTTTGCAATAAAACAAGGGAATCCAGACTTCTAGTTCTCCCACTCAAACCACCATACAGCACTCCTTCCTGGCATTAGAGAACTACTTGGTTTAACAGAGAAGAACCCGAAAGCAGCTGGATCACTGTGGCAGGCTCACAGCTCCTATTGATCCAGTAATCTGGCAGTTTTGGATTTATCAGTCTCCTCGCCCAGACTCAGGCTTCCAGAACAATAACACCTGCTAATATTTCCAGCGGAACTGAAACCATGAATCAAAGCTAAGTGACTGCTGTTGAGTTCTATGCTCTAATGATGTAGGTGCAGCAAAGGGTTAGAAACTCCAGTGGAGAGGCTGCAGGTGTGATGCTGAATAGGCTGCTAATTGAGAAGTAGTTGACCATAAATAGGGCATACAGGGGGGAAAGGAGCTTTTGCTGCTGAAGCTCTGCTGCCTGAAAGAAAGACTAGGCTGTATGCAGCACCTTGGGTTATACATTCTAGCGGTTCTTACCCTTTTCACCTTCGGTGGTTCTTCTGCACCTTCAGCATTGCCAGGGGTAGTTATAAATTCTGAAAAGCATCGGAGATGTTAGGGTACTCTGCATGGGAGATCGTGCACTGTAGGCCAAGCCCCACTTATTCAGTAACTCCTACATGCACTAAACTGCTGCTGATGTTCAAGGTACAACTTCTTCTCTGGGATGGATGTCAGGCTGAAGTACTAGTACCGTAAAGCTTTTGCAAACGCAGCCACGACACTTCCTTTCCCATGAGCCAACTGTGCTGCATCTGCATTACGTGCTAAGCATCCCTGCGTATTGAGCCAGGAAGCCTCTAGATTTCTAGGGTAGAACAAACATCTTTGTGTTTCTTTAAAACAAGTTGTATTTTCTGTTTCCAAAGATGGCAATCACCAGTGAGACTATTGCCCACACACTCAGTTTGGCATTTAATATTGTAAGCACTTCTGGGAGAATCTGTTTTATATTTAGCCCAGTGTAGAAACCATCCATTTTGCAGTTGCTTGCTAGATACATTTTTTTTTATTTTAAGTTTTGCTTTTGCACAACAAAGTGAGAAGATCCCAGTATCTTTTTAGTAGCCAGCAGCCTCAATGCAGAATCCTCTTTATCTGCACTATCCCCTAGGCCAGTCATTTCTTTACCTCAAGATACGTTATGGGTGGTAAAGTTTTAATGTGGAACTTACCATCCACTCCTCCTATCTGGGTCTCCTGAGCATCATTTATGCCCACATTGTCCTTCGCTCCATAATCTGCGGCATTCTCAAATTCTGACATGCTAATATTTGTTCGGTAGCTTCCAACCGAAACCAAATCTGTTAAAAGGGAGGCAGAGAGCAGACATACACACACAACATTATTTAATACAATGAGCTCCTTTGTTTTATACTTTCAAGGCTTTCTTCAAGCTCTCTGCTACTGCCTGGTTTTTAGAGAGAGACAGCTATAGATCTGAGCACACGGCTGGGGGAGCGGAAGCTCTAATGCCAGGAAGACATGGCTCTTGTTGCAGCCTCATTTTCCCTGTCTGTAAAATGGGATGGTGGGAGGGTCAATCAGCTAGACGTAAAGTGCTCTGAAGTACAATAATATTATTGCGTCCAGGCCATACATATTATACTTTGCCAACAATGTTTTATGTGGAGTTTCTTTGTTCCGGGGCAAAAGGCTGGGACACTGTTCCCACCATTCCTATATGAGTGCTCTGACGGGGAGGCCCATAGGAGCAGCCCAGACCAGTACAGAGACTGTTCTACATGTCATACACCTTCTACCTCCAAATCTACAGTATTCCCAAAGCTCCCTGGGAGGCTAATAAAGAAAGTTAGGACTCACCTGTGCGCTTCAGGAGCCTAAATTTAACAACCACAAAGGCTGTAGCAAGGAGCAGACACACAGCAGCAATGGGGAGCAGGACTGAGAGAATCACCTTAGAGCTGTCATGTTCCTGAGAGCTGGAAAGGGAGCAATTGAGCAAAACACATGTGTGATCCCTGTGATTTTATATTGCTCTATCCAAGACTGTATAACACAGATGAACCAGCATAGCCTAGAAGATCTATATAGAAAGCTTGTGTACAATTACGTACACAGAAATGCTTAACAATGGCAAAATCATGGATAGCCACTCAAAATTCAGAATTGAGTGGGATTTTTTTTAGAACAAAATCATCATTGCCTTCACATAGTGATATTCATCTACAGATGTCAGAGCTATTAATAAACAATTAATAAAGCATCTTGACATTCCAATGAGGCAGATAAATATCTTTATCCCCGTTTTGCAGATGGGGTAGTTGAGACACCGATGGGTGAATTGGCTTCTCGCAATCCCAAAGGGAATGAGCGTTCCAGGTTCCTGGACCTCAGTGTACTGTTCTAGCTACTAGAACATGTTGCAACCTTTGTACCAACAGAAGCCTGAGAAGAATGAGTATTTGCCAAATGGCATTATGAGAAATGATGGATAAAAGTCAAAAAAATTGGAGTTCAGAGTGAATAAACCTAAGGAGTTTGGATGATTACCCAAAACTGAGCCAAAATTTTGATATGGGCAAAATTTTGCTGGGAAACATGAATGCACAGTCTCTGACAGTAATTCATACTCATTGGAACTGAACACATCAGAATACATGAAAACTATAAAAAAAAAAAAGTTTGGTTGTAAAAATGGACACAAGTTGGATGGGGCAGGGGAATTCTTACTCTTTTCCAAACCACTTTGGAACAAAGTCTTTGAGGGACAGACCTGGGTGAAGAGTTGTCATCTAGGACCCCGGCTCTGTTTCGGGAATTAATACTAACTTCGGAGCCTGTGTCGGAAACAGCATTGGGAGAGACTGCAATTTCAGCTTCAAACCGTAGTAGATGGAAGTGGTGGGTTATTTGCATCCAGCATCACGGCAGAGAGAGAGAGAGAGAGAAAACCCCAATATATTGTCAGCACTTGATTCATAAATAAGACAATTTTCAAAAGCACCTAAATCCCTTTTTCAAAATGTTCCCGTTGATTTTCAATGGAACTTTGATTCCTAAGTGATATTTTAAAACAGGAGTCACTTGTACCAAATGACCTCATAAGAAAATCTTGAGTGGTCTTCCTAGCCATGTATTAAAAATAGTTTTTAATCCCAAACTGTGTTACTAGTATGCTCCAGAATACGACTCAAATATTTGATATGCTTTTCACCATTTATATTGCATGTTACTTTTCGCATTTCACTCAGCAAGGACACTGCTTCCCTTTCATTTCTAGCCAGTTGCTCTTCCTGGTTCTCATGCATTAGTTAACACAAGGATATTGGGTTTGAGTTTCCAAAAACACATGGTTGTGTTTGCCCCCAACTTCCTCCAACCCTCTATCCCAAGAAAAAATTATCTTTATTTTAAATGTACTGAGATGGAGTTGATCAATCAAGTTTCCCATCTATAAAATAGTACAATAGTCCTTATTTTCTTGTTCCCTGTGCTCTTCTCTATGTAAACTGTAAGCTTTTGGGGGCAGGGAGTGTCTCTTATGAGCACAAAGGGACCCTGGTCTTGGCCAAGCTTCCTCAGTGCTGCTGTAATATAAATAATAATAAATAAATAATAGGGGGCTGAAATGTAAAAGTGGTGCAGACTCCATTCTTTTTCCAGACTTGTTATAGTGACTGGAAAATGGAAGAATGCTGTAACCAATGCGTGAATGAGAGTTACAGCGATAAACATTGTGAACACCGTGAGATCCTTAGTGAAACAAAGTGTGGTCTGTCCAAGACAAAGGAGATTATGATGTTCTGAAATGCCACCACTTGGTTGTTGTTTCAAGATAGTGCCTCTCAATGGAATGACACCATTATGGGTGAGCATCGTGGCTACAGAGAAAACCTTGCCTGTTTTGTCTTGTAATAAATCCTGAAGCTCACCTCCGTTTACTGTCAGGTACACTGCCATGGTTTCCCCATAGCGACCAGAATTGCTCACTCCACACCAATACCACCCTTGGTCTGTCTGTATTACTTGGTCAAAAGTTAGGTAGAGTGTCCTCTTCTCCTTGTCACAGTTCACAACCAGGCCGGTTTGGTTTTGCTCAGAGGAGATGAGAGTTTGGCAGCCAGTATTACGCCACTTGCACCAGTATTTCTGGTAAGAATAATATTTGCATGGATAAGAGCATGGTATAGTGACCCGTGTACCAATGACTGCATCAATCTCTTTTGGTCCTGTTAAACCAGGTTGCCCTGTTAGAAGGGAAACAAAAGAGTGAGACTGATTTTGATGACTTGAACAATTAATATTCAGAAGTACTGTTATCAACAAGGTGTTAATAAGAATATATAATTACTATGTAACTACATGGTACAGAATGTATCTATGAGGGTAAACGCACTTTATATTGCTTTTGTAACACTTAAATGTACTATATATGTGTATGGATACATATATCCCTATGTACTTTATAGTGTGTATATATATGGCATTTAAATAGCATTTGTGCCAGAAAAGCTTGAAAAAATAGTAAAAATGTTTGGTGGGAAATTAGTGAAATCTTTGCAAAAAAATTTCAAACATTGTCCAAAAAAAAAGTTTCTGCTGAAATCTTGGACTTTTTGAAAAATTTCCACCAGCTCTAATTTGTACCTTAAAATGTCAAGCTTTACCCATTACGATTATGAAGCTAAGAATTAGAAAATAGTTCTCCTCAGGAAAGCGAGGCTCTGCTCTTGGATGCTGCTTTGGGAGGAACAAAGATCAGGTACCCGTATCGCTTGTGCTGGCAGAGACCCTCATCACTACATGTGCTTTCATACCTTCTATAATCTTCAGCTCCTTTGTAGATTTCCTTTCCGTATCTCCATCCGTCATACACCAGTAATATCCTGCATCCGCTGCTGTCAGCCGGTTCATTATTACCGTGAATGTTCCATTTTCCGGGTTATCATGCAGGACTATCCTTCCTTCATATGAATCTATCATACTTGCAAGGTTGTTTATTAACTGACTGCACCCATTCTTCCTCCATTTGCACCAGTATTTGAGTGTGTAATTCCCACGTGGATCATAGCGGCATTCGACAGATACTGAACCGCCTATGACTCCATTTATTACATGTCGTCCCTGGGGGACAGATGTCTCTGGAGATACAAAATGGAACATGTTCTGTTAGGCTCCTCTCACACATTTCATGTTGTGCTAACATGCACGCTGCGTGTGCCTCATGTGGTTGGTTGGGTCTGTTCCTTATAAAAAAACATTTTAAAGTCAAGTTAATTGCAGGGATGAAATATAACAGACTGACAATGCTGGCGCCGGCAGAACAGAACCATCACAGCATGGTCAGAGAGAGCTCACGTTTCCCTCACACACTGCCTCCTGCCAGCCCCCCGTGGAATAATGGGAGTCTTTCCCCTGACTTCTGTGGACTTTGGATCTGGCCCTTGTGCCTCAATCCTGAACTGGAGGGACCCCCCCTAGAAGCCAGAGAGTAGTTCAATCCTCCACAGACCTGTCAAGAGAGCCAGCAAGGACACCAACGATAATGGGCATTTCCTTGTCGATTAAGGTTTAACATGGATGGTTCATGAGAAGTTTTGGTGTCCCCTTCACTTGGAACCTGTGGAGAAAGCTGGGGCACAATGGCATGGCATCAGGCCAAACAATGTCTTCTCCGCGCATCTGGGAATCCAAACACAAGTGGAACAATAGGAGCCACACATGCCTTAAGTGGCTGCTGTTCCTCTTGAGGCAAGTCTACACAAGCTCTGCATTGGCGCAGCTGTGCCGCTGAAGCGTATCAAGTGAAGATGGAAGACGTGCTCTCCCGTTGTTATAATTACTCCACCTTGGCAAGAGGCGTAAGCTAGGGCGGCAGGAGAGTGTTTCCTGACAACATACCGCTTGTGTCCCTTGGGGGGTGGGAGTGGTGAATTTTTCACACCCCTGAGCATCATAAGTTAAATTGACTTAAGCGGTAGTGTAGACCTGCCCTAAGATTATTAGTGCATCCAACTGAGCATAGAAATACCTTTGTCTTATTGCCTGTAGCATCTGCTCTTTGCACTTGTGTTTCGGAAACTAATCCAGAATGAAGCAATGAGGCTAATTTGCAGCAGGCAGATTATGCAAAGGGAGATCGATTCTAATAGGCAGTAGTCTCCCAAAGAAAGTGGTGGAAGCCCCATCGTGGGAGACATTTAAAACTAGACAGGAGAATAGACTGTAGGGAGCTACCTGGGATGGCTGAGGGGCTAAACTGTATGGGCTCTGACCAGCTCTAACCTTTTCTAAATTCTGTAGTTCTTTCTCTTCATCTTGGATCAATATTTCTAAAAATTGCTTAGGCAGGCAGCCTTGTGGTCAGGAAAATGTGTCTGGGTTTTTTTTCTTCTATAGTCTGCATTTGAGATAAGCCAGTTAACTGGATCAAGCAGGAGTTTGCTCACCCCAATTCTGTAAAGAGAATTTGCCTTTTGCACGTGTCATCATGACCTTCTCTAAAGGCTGGCTCACACAGAGGGTTACAGCCTATCACAGCTGCCTACTAATGGAGTTACTTCTTCAACTCAAGTGATAGTTTTTCTGATGAAGGCTCAAGTTTAAACCCCTGCTGTCAACAGACAATGGACATTGCAACATAGAGTCTTTGGGAGAGGGATTTTTGTCTTCTTTTTTGTCTGTGGACGCACATAGGACACCGTTGGTAGCTAAATAGATGAAAACATAAAAGAATAACAAGTACAATTCTTGTTCTCTCTAGATAAAATTAAGAGTATCAGTGAGATTTTCAAGGGAAACTCAGACCCTTTGTAAATAAAATATTAGTCTCTTCAGACTGTTGGAATGGCTGAAATCTACACACCCTGGCCATCGCTCACCTTGGTAGACATGCACATCCAGTTCCTTGGATTCTCCTTTCTCTCCGTAAGTCCCAGCCCCACACAAATATACACCCGAATCTTCCTTCCTCAGCTGGGTCATATAGAGGCTGAATGACCCAGGAGGCTCCTGAGGGCTCAGCAAAACTCTCCCTTTGTAGTTTTCGTTAACGTTCCCGTAGGTGTCGATGACAGTAGAGCAGCCGGTTTTCCCCATTCTGCACATGTACTTCCTCTCACTGCCATATTCCGGGCCAAACACACAGTTGATGGTCACAGAACCGCCCAGCTCAACGTAATAGAGTTCGGCTTCTTCAGGCACTTTTGGACCTGTGTGAATGATAGTCCAAGTCAGTATCCAGAACCCAGATTGTATTGCAGTTTACAACACGCTTCTATACCATGCCCTATTGCACTTCAGTAATCATACTCTTCTATACTTCTCTATACTACCCCAGACTGTACCATAGCCTACTCCAGTATAGTATACCTTACTGGACCATACCTCTATACACATTACCATACTTTTCAACCCTGCATCATTTTGTACCAGGCCACCCCATATGCACTGCATTGCAGGATATCTTAATGCACCATGCTACTGTGCACCATATCATATGTGTCTACGCTATGTCATAGGGCACTATTTACTCTCCCATACTACAGTAGACCATGACGCGTCATGTACTATGCTATGCTGCACCACATGATCGCATATGGTGTTGTAAATTACAAACAACCTTTATTTTTGCTGAGTTAGCCCCTTCCACTCAGGAGAGTAGATAAATCAAGGACTGGTGGAGAATTTTGGCTGCTGTGAACAGAATTAGTGTATATCTCCTATTTTATATGGTACCTTTACATTATAGCAATGGGGGTCCTAGAAATGCAGAGATCTTGGTTATTACTCAAGGTACCAATCACCTTGCTCTCTTGGATATTGTCGATGGATAGATTTCCTAAACACAATTATTACAAAAGAAAAATAATATAAGAACCCCCAGGCTGTAGCTACCCTTGGAAACATCCAGCTTGACTCTGAAGGAAAGTCCTTTATCATTGAGACCAATGCCACATTTATAAAAGCTGATGTCCTTTTCCGCTAGCTTTGAGATCTCAATGGTGAAGATGCCTTGCTCTGGGAAGTCTGTGATTGTCGCTCTGCCCGTGAAGTCTTGAGCAGTGTAGCCACTGGAAGAAATGACGGTCACACATTGCCTTGTTGATTCCTTGCACCAGTATTTTCTGTCGTGGCGGTTCACACTGGTGCGAGGGTAGAAGCATTTCACAGTAACTGATCCTCCCTGCAAACCAGTCACCTGCCTCGGTCCGAAGATGGGGCTTGAACTTAAAACTGGCAAGAGGAAACGTGTTTCATGTTATTCACTACAAATCAAGTTATTATTACACGAGCACCTTCAGGCCCCAATGGAGATAAGGGCTTCACTGAGCTAGGCACATAGCTACAAACACAAAATAAAAGATAATCCCTACCCCAAAGAGTTTTCAGTCAAAATAGCCAGGACAGACAAAAGGAAAATTAAATGGCTTGCCCAAGGCCACATAAGGAGTCTATGGCAGAGCCAAAAATTAATCTCCTGTGTTCCAGTCTAGTGCCTTAGCCACAAACCTCAATTTGTTTCTGAAAGCGCTGTGAAATTTCTGTGGCAATACAGAGTGGCAATACAGAGTGGTAGTTACTTGTGATGGTTCATCCAAACCAGTTTAAGTAAGAACCAATTCAAACCTTCATGCCAAACTTGAAATGAACCTCACTGTTTTAGCTCACTTGGCTTTTTAACATTCTTTTAATGTTCTTGCAACCTTGGATTTTGAATCATAGGCAGAAATATTAAATAGTTGTGAAAATAGTCACTGTTCTAATTATTCCATCCTGGCTCAAACCAGCATATAGCTGAAATCTTGCAAAGCAGTGGGTCCCTGTCAGAGCTAGGCAACTCTTCCTTAATGATGGTTTCATCTGCTAGTTTTGTTGCAAACCCAAAACTCAGGTTTTGCCCATAGTTTCACTGAGTTTCAAGAACTTTTGAGGGGTTGGGGGGCCTGAATTTGCAGAGGTCCCTGGGGCTGATTTTATCTTTTAAAAGAAACAATGCTGAACATGATGGGTATTATATTATTTTGGGCCAAACCCAGGCAAATTGATTGGGCTAAGCTTTACACTGAAATTTTAGGTCCACTTGAACCCAAAACTCAAAATGAAACTCGGGCTGTGGAATCCAAACAACAAAATTGAGGAAAGGTTTCTGTGAGCCCCCAGGAACAAATACTGCAGTGCATCACACAGCTCTTGTTCCTAGGAGATTTCAGACGAAATACCACACCAATGAGAAAAAGACAAGGAATGGGAAAGCCAGGAAATCTGATATATCAGCTGACTTGCCTGTAGTCTGAATGGTCTCAAGAGATCAGCAAGGGCTATAAAGAACATTCATCTATTTGGTCATAACTATGTATTCACTGATAGCGACTATATAAGATTAGCCTTACACTGACTGTGCTAAACATCGACACATCTCTCACACTCTTGATTAGATACTTACTTCTTGCAGACTGAGCTTGGAGGAAGGAGAGCAAGAAGATGAACATCAAGAAAGTCATTTTCCTTTCAGATGCCTGGTTCCCCAACCTCTCCTGAAATCTGTAAATAACCACATTCAGAAGGTCACAGTATTTATTTAGTTGGATATTTAAAAATTTTTAAAACCACCTACTGAACTGGTCCATGATACAAACACCCTGAGTCATGAGTTCAGCCACGTGCATGGAGTGTTACCAGAAACATAGGCCTATAGCCATTTGTACTAACGGAAAAACAGTGTGATCTAGGGGTCACAGCAGGCAACTGGAACTCAGAGTTCTTGTGTTCTTGGCTCTACCATTGACTTATTATGTGATGAGAAATAGGTCACCTAATATCCATGGACCCTAGTTTTTTCTTAGTAAAATGGGGTGTCAGGTTGTTTGGGGTGCAATCCAGACCAGTGAGGGGTTGAGTCACTACCTGCCTCATAACCGTAGGTGCCTCAAATGCTATGCTACTGTAACTCCCTGCCTGGGATGTTCAGTCAGCAGCAAGCATGCCGGTCACACCCTGAGTGTCTCTATAACGGCAGCTCTGATCCAGCAACTCTGAACCCAGCAGTCTGCCAGCAGCACATCAGTCACATTCCTGGTCTCTGTCAGCCTTGGTTACTACCTGTAGAGTGGCCTCAGCACACTCCCAGTCCTGAATTTTCCAAAATCATGTGCTCTGTAATGTCCAGTCCCCTCCTGGGCAGTTCAGAAAAAATAATGTTTATTTTTCCCCTCTAAAGTCACTTCACTGGGGCAAATACACCCTGCATTAGTTTATCGTAAAAAACCCAAATGTATTAACAACAGGACATAGGATAAATGATGCCAAGTAAAAGCAATAGAGTTTGAAAGGGTTACCAACAAACACAAGTGAAAAAACACATATCTAAAAGACTAAAACTTGATCTATCAAGGTACAGGCTTTATTTAAAATGTTTTGTCTCACCAGTCCTTCTCCTTCCCAGCCATGGCTGTTTTTTCCTCTATCAGGACCTTCCACAGAAGTCCAAGAGACTGGCTTCCCTTGTCTTCCTAGGTGAAAGATGTTTGCCTAAGTGGCATTCAGTTCCTAGAGACTTCACCCCCACCTTGTTGAAGCACCCATCCTTCTCAGCTCACAAAAGCTCTGTCCCCTTTTGTCTGTACTCTCATATCTCTGCTTATATCTCCCAAAATTTAATGACGTTGCTTCAAGAGGCAGGATGACTTCATTCTTCCCTTCCTGTGGGCTTTCCATCTCCCTGTATGTAAACAGAACTTCCATTGTCTTGATTCCACCATGCTTAGTTTACATAGGAGACAGGTAAATAGCTGTTACGTTCCCTCCTGTACGGGAGAGACGTGTTTCTCCCTTTGTTTGGACATAGACTGTAAAGCCTTATATCAATGAGTATCCATAATTCCTTAACATCCATAAGTGTTAATACATACATTTTATGATGATATTAAACACCAGTGTGTCATTAGTTTTCATAAACACCTATTTGATACACTTTAATAATACAATAATATTGTATACAATCAGTTGATTCAGTTGCTTATCACTTGAGGTTCAGCCCCCTGTCTTTATAGATCAGTAAACTTTCACAATGTAGTCTCTGGAAAGTAAAAACCCAGAACAAGCTTCTCTCTCCTTCTGGGGGTGGACATAGAGGTTCTACTGTCTCCTTGCCCACTTGATAGATTTATTTACCTGTGTGATGGGGTGTCCCCCACCCCCCACAACACGTACCCTGAAGGGGTTAATGGAGCCCAGATAGGCCAATTAACCTATTAGGCTGAAGGCTGGAGGAAAGCTCTAAGTAGGGGAAGCTCACCTGTGCAGGAACAGGAGGGCTTCTATAAAGCCAGGGAGCTGAGAGCAGGGAGGGGACTGTAAGGAGGTAGTCTGCAGTAACTCCCTTGGATTTGGGGGCTATAGAGACAAGTAGCCCATGGTGACTCCCTAGGAGGAGGGAATAGAGAGGCTGGTAAACCCCAGAGATGGGGGAGTGCCAGGGTAAGAAGCAGCCTAGTGAGTAAGCAGCAAGGTTGGGGACTCAACTGACCTTGGTTGTGTGTGGTAGGGTGTGTGGTTGTGTGTAGCTGGGACCCAGAGTAGAGGGTGGGCCTGCGTTCCCTTACCTGCCACTGGGGAAGTGGCACTGGTGGGGCAGTGACTGGAAGACTGCCTGGGTCACTGTGCGAGTGACAGAGACTTTGAAGAACTGTCTCCTGGAAGGGGAGAACACCAAGTGACCTGGCTGGAGGGCCGAGTCACGGAGAGGATGCGGCAACTCCTGGAGCAAGAAAGAGGCTGCAGACCAGATTGAGAGAGGGAGTGACGGCATGCCACCGAGGAAGTGGCATTGTTTCTGGTGAGCTATTCCCCAGAACAGCCAGGAGGAGGTGCCAGACCTGTGGTGAGTGAGTGCCCATCACAAACTGATATGTAAAAATGGGCCTTCATTGTCTCTGCCTGAAGACAGGCTGGTCAGAGAATCAAGTGGCCATTCCGTTGTCTAAGGTACATTGTGCTTAAGCGTTGCTAGCCATGCACATTTTAAGACTATAATTTTAGCACATGGTCATAACATTTTGCACAAACCCTGTGTATACATCATACAAGAATATTAATGCTCGGCAAATTACTGGTTTTCCAGTGATACCTTACCTGACATCTTTTTAGGTACAGATTGTAACCATAGTTGACTTGGGGTACACTGCATTGGTCAGGCCAGCTGAAACTCCTAGCCTGATACCATTAGACCTCTAGCTATCTGGCATCAGGATGTTCTTAAAGTCTTATGGGGATAATCATAGTAACCTGTCTCCCGTGGGGTATTGCTATGCTAAATGAATTAATGTCTGTTAAATTCTGTATCGTCTTTGCATAAAAGTCACTATAGTCTGTAGGCCTGCTTTCAGAAAGATTGCTTGCAAAGGTCTGATTTCCATCCATTAGAGGGCAGTGGTATCATTCAGAAAGTACCATCTAGTGCATATTTCCTGTCTATGGTACAATGGCATTCTAAAACAATCCAGTCTGGGCAGTGTTAGCACATGAGTTTCTGTAAGAATGAAATGAATTATATGAGAATAAATGTACAGTAGATCTCTGCCCAGTGGAAGGTTTCCATGGATAATTTACTCTGGAGGACCAGGCTTGGACCACAGCATTCCACAATATGACGTTAATTATTTTTGACTCTTGGTACAATCTTGGTTTGGAGAATGGATTCATCCGGTGGTGGTCTCTGTTCCGGAGACACTCTCTGTACAGAGAATGAGTCAGACACCTGGATTCTGTAACCCTGAACAGTCTGTAAAAGCCAATAGTTTTCTACAACAGTTCAGTATTTGTAAGGCATAGTCTTACATTCAGGATGGCAGCCTGCACTATGGAATTTCCTTGCTTCATGTTCCCTTCTGCCCCCTGAGTTCTCTTGTTATGAAGGTCACCTCAAACCTACTCTGTGTGTGTGTGTTGACATCATTATGCTAAACCACTGCTCAGAGCAAAGTATTAGGGCTTGTCGACACTTACAGCATTGCAGCTGTGAAGATGCTACCTACACCGACCGGGAGCGGCTCTCCTATCAGCACAAATATTCCACCTCCCTGAGAGGCAGTAGCTATATCAACAGGAGAAGCCCTCCCGTCGACATAGCGCTGACCACAGCAGGTGTTGAGTCAGTATAACTGCATCGCTCAGGGATGTCGATTTTCCACACTCCTTGCTGATGTACTTACACTGACATAAGTTTGTAGTGTGTACCAGGGCTCAGTCTTCTCCAGATGAGAAATGGGCCTGATCTAACCCCCTGCCCCAGGTTTTAGGTTTTAAAAATCCAAAGCAAAATCTGGACCCACACTCCTAGCCTTATTATGGGCTGAACGCAAACCTAAATCCAAACACCCCTGAACTTTGAAGGGGCAGGGGGAGGCATGAGTAAGAAAGCCAGACTGGGATCTGGATCCAAACTCTTCAACTTGGGCCCATTTCGGAACAAAGCCCCTTTTCAAGAGTTTGGTGCCTCAGTTTCTCCCTTCTGCTTTTTAACATTATTCACCCAGCAGGAAGAAAGATTGCTCACTTGGCATCACATTGGTTGCCAAAACCATGCCTTAAAAACCTGCTTCCATAGCTCCCGTAAGACTATATTTGATTTCTGACCATTGTTCTTCTGCCCTTTTCAATCACAGATGCAGATCTAAACAAAGTTTTTCCTCTTCCTCCTTCCCCCCCCCCCCCCACCGCAACTGCTGTTAAGTCAATGGGAGATGCAGGTACTCAACATCTTTGAGAATTAGACTTAAACTGCAGAGTACTTGTCACACCCCATCTATCATAATGTATCCACTGCTACACAGCATCCAGCCAGGGGAAGACAGATTAGGTCCCCAAAAATGAAACCAGGTGTCAAGGATCAAAATTCCAAACACTGGGGCATTAAAACTCTCCTAATCAAACTGTGCACATCTTAATCTGAGTCTGTCTATAATTCATGTTTCAGAGTAACAGCCGTGTTAGTCTGTATTCGCAAAAAGAAAAGGAGTACTTGTGGCACCTTAGAGACTAACCAATTTATTTGAGCATGAGCTTTCGTTTCTCAAACCTTCATATGTCCCAAACCTTTAATGGTTTGGATGGGCTTTTGAGTGATGGGCTGGAAGGAACTGGGGTTCTTAATATTTTAAACCTGCTTGCCTATCACTGAATTATTGAGAGCACTGGATTGTGTGTGTGTGTGTGTGTGTGTGCAATGCATGATCAGTGACCCATCAAATAATCCAGGGAGCGGTGGTGTTTGATTGTTCAGTTACCGAGAATACGATGGGTTACCAGAAAAGTTGTGCAAATAGCCAGACTGGTTTGTTCTCTGGGCATCAGGTGACAGGCTTAATTTTATAAGGGGTATTTCCCAGCAAAGAGAGGGTTTTATTTCCTCCTTCAGATAAAAGGTGTTCTGTTGTGCTTTCTCTTGCTGAGATATCTAATTGTTCAATGGCTACTTGGTTGTAGCAAATAATTAACTCCTGGAGCATGAAAAATGCCCTTAACTGGTCACCCCCAGAAGAAGCTGGTAAGATAAACAAGACCCACTCAGCTGCAGAAAACCAAATCAACACAAAAATGGGCCCTGCTTTTTGCGGGCAGTTACTGTGTTTTATTGGAGCTGACCTTGTTGCCTAAGGACCAGCTCGTCTCTGCCTTGCCAGCCTAGGAGAGGTGGGGATAGGCCAGGACCCCACGCCCTTCCCCCTCCTTCTTTGACAAGATTAAACAGCCCAAGGGAGAGGTAGTGGGAGAAGTGAAAAATCTCTGTGGAGTCAGCAGTTAGGCTGGCTTCATTGCAAATAGTCAATCATTCTGTGGTTCTTTATGGTCGATATTTGTTGTTAGGTAACAAAGGAACATCAGCTGTGGTCTGTGAGCTCCTTGGAACACAGCTGTAGCTTTGTTCAAGGACACCTGGAACGTAGGAGCATGTTCTGGTTTGTGCAGGTGTGTTAAATTGCATGTGTGTGCATAAGATCATGCAAGCATCCATATCAACACAAGTGCACGTGTGTGTGTTTGTGCATGTGTGAGCACAACTGTATTCACATGGGTGGGCAAACACATTTATGATCACTGAAACCATCCACTGGGTTACTGGCAGTCAAATCCTATTGGAGACTTAGTCCGATTCCTTCACTGCAAACACGGCATTTATGGAGAAAATGTCCCCCAAGTAACTAGCTCAAGCAAGTACAATCAGCTGTTGCGTAAATTGCTCTTTGTCTGATACCTCCATGGCAAGCGTGAAGATAGGTCTGAGGATGAATGTCACAGGAAAGCCCCTTTTCTCCTGCTGCGTATTATGCACTGCGCTCAGGAAGAATGCCATTTCCCAGGTACAGACAAATGGCACAAGCAAGCTTTGCTGCTCTGTCTACAAGACCCAGGCACTATCCAAGACGCTGGAAAAGAATTTTATCAAACCTCTGTTGCTGACAGGGCTCTTGTTTCATGGTGCTTCCAAAGACCATTTGATGCTGGATTTGCAGATACAGTGTGAGACTGAACATCAGGCTACCCACAGAAGGGAAATTAATGGAGTACTGGTGTGAAGGGGAATGCAAGTAAGTACCATTGAAATTCACTAAACTTTACTGCTTGTGCAGATAAGAGGCCCCTGAAGGGGGGAGAGAGTGAGAGGATGAGGCAGTTACTGTTTGCCGGGCACTGTCAAAGGGACTGAAGAGGATTAAAAGCAAAGTGATATGCCATCTATATTGCATTCTGACCAGTGATGAAGAGGGTTTATAACATCCATGGTGCATGTTTGGTTTAGAACAATGAGTATGCTCTAAATTTTTGTTCTACTTACATAAATCTGACATCTATTGAGACGTGCACCAGCTCGAACACTTGACTAAGCCTAATGAACGTGGCGGTAGAGTGTTGAGACTGGTTTCTGTCTAGTGAAGTGTGTTTGTGCCCAGTCTGTGCACTACAGCCCATCTGCATAGGTATCTCATAAAGGTTTTTATCATGGGTTTTCAGGAGTACAAGAGGAGAAAAATAGCCTTTCTTTGTTAGTACATATTAGGATGAAAGCTTGGCCCCACTCATGTCAATAGTAAAATGCCCATTGACTTCATTAGAGCCAGGATTTCACCCCAAGTCTCCAAAATAGTGTCATCTGCACCTCTGCTGTGAACATAGGAATTGCCAGACTGGATCAGACCCAAGGCCCATCCAGTCCAATATCCTGTCTCTGACAGTCACCAGCACCAGCTGCTTCAGAGGCAGGGGCAAGAAACCCTGCAGTAGGCAGGGATCGGATCACCTGCCCACAGGGCAAGTTTCTGCCTAACCCCTCGTTAGAGGCTGGCTTATCCCCTGAAGCATGAGGGCTTATATACCTTCCACATCTTTCTGGTGAAAGATGACCTTGATTGCGTTGAGATTTGAAAATGGTTATACATACAATTAATAACTCTACTTCGCACTTTGATCCAAAGGTCTCAAGGCATTCTGCAAACTTCAGTTATTTCTATTTACATTTCATGTGAGTTTACAATAGGCTGCTGGTTGCCGGCTGTGCTGTGTAATTAAATGGGATATCCCTGTATTTTTCAGAGTAGCAGCCGTGTTAGTCTGTATCCGCAAAAAGAAAATGAGTACTTGTGGCACCTTAGAGACTAACCAATTTATTTGAGCATAAGCTTTTGTGAGTGAAGTGAGCTGTAGCTCACGAAAGCTTATGCTCAAATAAATTGGTTAGTCTCTAAGGTGCCACAAGTACTCCTTTTCCCTTTATGTTTCTCATTCTTACTCCAGCTCCTCCTTAGAGATAACACACCTGTCCAGACAGACCACTTCTCCAGAGGGATTCTGATCCTTCTCAGATAAGGAAGGGCGCTGCTTGGCAGACCAGGGTGGCCCAAGGAATTGTGAATGGGATAGACCCCTTCACCCATGGGTCATAAGATCAAATACATCTTAAGCTGGGACTGGCCAAAAGTTTAGTGTCTCGTACGCAATGAGCTGGGTGGGAGAGGAGGGGCTCAGTCCAGTTATTGGTGGAGAAAAGCATGCAGCCCACCTTCCATAGCTGCCCCCTTTGTTGACAGTTTCAGTGAAGAGGCCCAGGATTGAATGGGCACTGGAGGCTGGACTGTGCTGTCCCCTAGACTGTGCTGTCCCCCACTGATGGGCTCACTCTAGGCCAGGTGTGAGAAATGTCAGAGGAGTGGTGTGTTGGGGGGAAGCTTGGACTGCCGCTGCTTGTGTTGTATCTATGCATACAGACTGAGGAGATCGGTCTTCAGGGCTGCCAATCCAAAAATCTTCCACCCAGCATTAAAAATCACTTGTCAAAATGCACTTAAAAATAGAAATATTAAAATCACAGAGAGAATCTGCATGGAGGGAGTGGAAGAGGCTGGTAAGGAAGGGATGAAAGGAAAAGATCTTGTATCCCCACTGTGGTGGGAGACAGCAGGCTGCCACTGTGCAGGGAAATGTGACCAATATATGTGCAACGGAGCGGGAGGAAGCTGTGGTGCAGAAAGTGTCTCCTACAGGGTCTGTCTGCATTCTCTCGTGTTTTCTTCGGGCTTGTACTGCCTGCATGATTGAAGCTGCTTTCTTTTTCTCTCTTTCTATATAAACAGAAAGCAAAATATCTGAAGAAAAAACAAGCTGTGCCAGTTCCCACTGATACTCTTTGCCTCTCAGCAAATAACTGGCATGGGAACAAACATATGGGTAGGCTTGTTTTATCAAGCAAGGCACAGGTGTGTGCTGGCCTTGTTTGTAAATTCCCCTCTGCAAAATTCAAAGGTCAAAATCCTCAGCTGATCTAAATTGACAAAGCTGCATTGAAGTAAATCATCTACTCTCATTTATATCAGCTAAAGATGTGGCCTATAATTTTTATGAAAGGATACGGCTTGTCTTGCTATTTAGGTGGAGGGGAAAATCTGTTTGTGCTTGTATTTTAACGAATGAATTGCATTACAACCACAGCAACACCCCAGAACTGTGCATTTTCCAAGTCCACAATACCAAAGCTTTGGATTCATGCTTCAGGATGAGGCAGGCACTATTTCTTTGTGTGTGTGTGTAAAGCACCCAACACAATGATTCTGATTGAGGCTTCTGGACATTAGTGTAATATTAATAACACAACCATACCGTTGGGTCATCTAGTCCATTCAACTCGCCCTCCTGGCCAGTGCAGGATTGTTCCTGACAGTGTATTTTCTATTGCTTTGACCAATCTAGTTTTAAACACACCAAGCAATGATCTCTCCTCCACCTCCTTTGGAAAGGGCTTCTAATATGCCTCTGTTCCACAAGGTAATAGATTTATTCTGATAATTCATCCTCCATTATCCTTTTTCTTAATGCTCTGGGATGATTTCTAATTGTGTTACCATCCTGAGATCTCCAGAGGAAATCAAGCAAAAAGGAAAACAAGAATGTTTCTCCCCCCACCCCCATGGCCAGCCAATATAGACCTCACCAAGGACGCACAAATGCTATCATAAGGAAGATATGAGTCACTCTTGTTAAACAGACTAGAACATTGGTGTGAGCCTTGGTTATAATGGCCTGTAATATACCTCTTTGCACTGTTTTACTTGGATTAGACTGAAGTTTATTCTACTCTGCAAGAATGCAAAAAGCCGATTAGATATTTGCATATGAAACTTTCTGATCTCTTCCTGGTTAAGGGCAAGAATTTGGACTCCAGTCAGACAGTTTCTTAACATTGAAAAGTGCTTTATCCATGTATGTGGAGATACAAGAGCAGTTTTTGTGAAGGATTTTGCTACCTTCACTGGGTTCTCATGGTGTACATTCGTACCTGCACACTGTGTACGTCTACCTTCCAGCGATTGTTCACCTGGGAGAATCTGTCACTGAATCCCCTTTAGCCAAAACAAAATTTTACATTTGCATGAAACATATATTAATCACCCGGAAATCTTTGTTTCCGGTGATTGTCCATGTTCTGGTTGTTAATTATTATTTATATTGCGTTAGTGCGTCCAAGCCCATTCATGGACCAGCTTCCCATTGTGCTAGGCATTCTACAAACATGACACAAAAAGACGATCCCTATGTAGGTCTGGGACCTAATCAACCCCTCCCCCGCATCATATTAAACGAGCCTGCGTGAAACTCAGGGATTTCATCACTGCTGCAGATAAAGAATTAATCTATCTAGGCTATTGTATGGTGTCCATCCCTACAGATGCCAGTCACCTGTGAGAACAGCCTCTAGATTTGTGTTTGCATTAAAACCTCTCATTAACCTATGAGCAAAAAAAAAAGACTAATTCCCTCATTAAAACATCAGTGCCCCATATGTGCCATTAAAATTATAGGTTCTATCAGCAGTGCTATTAGAAGCACCTATCTTCAAGGCTTTTTTAGTATCAGTGGGACATAAATATTTACGAGGAACTTGATGTGTGACTCAAGGGCTCTGAGTGCGATATGCCACCTCTCAGAAAAAAAAACCCAAATTTGTATCTTTTGAATTGCGGGTGCATTTAAAGCGATTGAAGATGGTCTACTGCCCACAGTCCAGCTGCACCATTCCTGGAATCTTTGTGGCAAGGGAGGTGTCCAGGATGGGAGGTCTCCATGATCCCAAGAATGCTACAATTGCTTTAGGCCCAATTCCCCTACGTGGCAGATTGCTGGGCCGCAGTCACGAGAAATAGACACGTGTCCAAAGCTGGGAATGGGCGACAGGGGCGGATCACTGGATGATTATCTGTTCTGTTCATTACCTCTCTGGCACCTGGCATTGGCTACTGTCGGAAGACAGGATACTGAGCTAGATGGACCTTTGGTCTGATCCACTATGGCTGTTCTTATGTCACTTCTTCTAGGCCACAATACAATAAATGTAGCCAGTGGGGGAAAACTGGATAAAAGAAAACTGAGGGCAGCACCTGGAAAGCAGCAGTGCGGCTTGTAATTGGAAAGAAGCGCTGCACAGGAGGTAGCCCTGCTCACTAGATCTGATTAGAGATTTAGGAAGAGTGCGTTTCCGGGGTTAGAGCAAGGGATTGGGTGTCAGGACGCCTGTCTTTTCTCAGCTCTGCCACTGCCTTTGCGTGCAACTGTGGATACATCTGTGTCCCTCATCTGTAACGCGGGAACAGTAATGCATACATGGTGTAGGTAGTATAAGAATCTGAAAGGGCTGGCTAAGAATAGACTGCCTTCACTACAGGCCTGCTGCAAGTCTAAATTCACTCATATTTATGTACTTTGAGATTCTCAGTTTAAAAATACTCTAGAAGTGGGTATATGAATCTTTCTTTGATTTTAACTTTGTAGTCCTTTCTATCTTTGTGTTTTTCTTCTTACTCAAGTGAAACAGTGAGAAACCTTTTTAAAAAGTTGCTCCCAGGGGCTGATCTCCTGATCTCGGTTATACAATTGTAACGCCATAGACATTATTGGAGATGCTCCAGATTTGCACTGTTGCAACTGAGATCAAGATCTAGCCCCAGGATTTCGTAAGAACTGGTAATCAGCTGCTCTTGCTGCAGAGGAAAGTGCCAGAGCTCCCTATCCAAATTCCATTGACTCGGCTCTGTGAATGAACCCTAAGGAACTGGTATATGCTCACAGTACAGATAGCCTGGGGCCAGCAGTCTAATCCATTAGTCATTTACTATTGCTCTCAATAATGGCTAATGTTAAGGGAGCATTAATTACTTGATAATTAAAGCATTAAAATAACAGTGTACAGTTTGTAATTTTACCAAATGCCCTTTTTTAAAAACAATTGCTGCTGTCAAGCTGGTCACATTCACCAGGAACATGAACAGAATTAGTCACCTCTGGGTAGAAAAAGGGTCTTCTTTGGAATGGACTTTTTGTGTCTGCTCTAAAGCATTGAGGAGCATGAGTTGGAAGAAGGCATTAATGGCTGCAGTAAAGCTTCCCGGCATTGAGTAGCTAATGATGACAGTGGTAACTTTCCTGAGTTTTCAAAAATTATTAGTGGGCAAGTTCACAAAATTCAGCAAAACACGATGAGCGTTTTCTAAATCAGACTGTTTCACTTCCCTCACTTTTGCCTTAGGTGAAAATAGAAGTTGTGCTGTATTGCACCTTGAAAGAGTATGAGGAAAAATGAATTTTTGTGTGCGTCACAAAACATTAGCATCCCTTGGTCTTTCACTCTTTTATCCAAACAAAGACCTGTTCCAGACAAAGTCAGTCTAATGTGGTTTTATAAACGCAGTGGATAATGCTATTTCTAGACATTCTTGAGTCTGTAGGCTCATTCAACATAACTCAAAATGTTTGAGATAACAAAGATACAATAGAAAAATGTTTTTTTCCCCCTCTACTGCCTTTTAAACCAATGTGTACCACAAACCAATGAATAAGACACAGCAGTGCAGTTGCCTGGTACAGACACAGATAGAGACCATTTTTTGCTGAGCCATGGCCTATATGCATCCTCAGAGGTTAGAATCTGTTATGTCATGAGTAAGGCTAAGATTTTGTCATGGGTATTTTAAGTAAAAGTCACGGACAGATCACGGGCAATAAAGAAAAATCCACAGATGCCCGTGACCTGTCCCTAACTTTTACTCAAAATATCCATGACAAAATGGGGAGCTGTGGAGGTCTCTGAAAGTCATGGATTTTGTGACTTCAGCAACCTCCATGACAAAATCGTAACCTTAGTCATGAGTAGGGATACTGAGGGGCTATTCCCTCACCTTTTTTTTTGAAAGTTGCCACAGGCTCTTCACTTTGCCCATGTAAAGTCACCAGAAGTGGTCGGATATAGACCTCTCTTCTGTACAGAAGGATTTTGATTATTTATCTGCCTTGTAGAGTCCTTTTGCTGCAAAAGAAAAAAAAGGAAGTAGGATGATAACTAGGGAAGTAAACCCAAGCCAAGGGTCTGACCCTGCAAATCTTTACAAGCACAAGTAGATTTTACTTGGGTGAGTAGCCAAATTCAGTGGAGACAACTGATCTGTTTTCAGGCAAACGAAAAAGAAGATTGAAGTGCGATAAGGGAACATTCTTGACTCAAATCAGCCTCCGAGAGAGGCTTTGACTTCACCACAAGTTTAATTTTATATTTAGCAAACAAAATTTTGCTCTTACAATGGATTTATAACAAATAACTGACAATCTAAGACTCACATTTGTCCGCCCTACAGGAGAATAGGGGCTAAAAACCCAGAACCAAATGCTGAATGCCTTAGTCACACCTTAGCAGAGTTCACTTAAGTAAAATATTAATTGAAGTCAATAGGATTTTGCCTCAGTAACAACTATAAGATTTAGTGGTTCCCTTGAATTTACTAAGAATTAGAGTATTCCAGCAGAGCCACTTCACAAAAGGGATCATGAAAAAAATGACTAAAGAAGGGACCTCAGGGTCAGGAGAATCAGTGACATGAACAGGGTAGGAAGGTAAGTTTGCTGATGGTGAGAAGGTAAAGCTGTAAGCAGAAACAAGACAATGAGAACCCGATAAAGCCACAGCTGCATTTCATTGTGTCTCCTTTTACAATGTGACTACCATCTAGCACTTCTGTATTTGGTAGTGCCTTTTCTTCGGAGGATCTCAACAGGTTTCTTATGCACACATGAGGAATATCAGCACCCCTCTGAAAGTAAATATTACAGCCATTTTACAGATAGGAAAACTGAAGCACAAAGTGGTCGTAACTTTCTCATGGTCACATTGGAAGCCACTGGTAGCTCACCCGAGAAGCTTGACTCCCAATTCTGGATTATAATTACTAGACCACATCCCATGCAATGTTACATTCTTAGGTTGAGAATTCAGCCAATAGGCTGCATTGGCAATATTCAGATATTAATGTAGCAGCATATTGGATATTTCAGTGGGACCACCACCATATGCATTGAGAATGATGAACTTTTACTGCCTGGAGAAGGAAATGCAGCAAGTCCACAGGGACAGAAAATTTCTAATGCATTTTGTGGCGCTCTGAGTAAGCAATTCATCATTGCCATCCTGAGCAATCTGTCATCCTTGGAAACAAGGAAATACTTCAGGTTCTGAATCAATGTCCCTTCATGATGTTGAATGAGTAGAAAATAAATAATCATAATGAAATTGTGATGTGCTGAACAGAAAGTGTCCCAGGATTTATGATAAAATCGACTATTTGCCTGTCTTAGGGTTTTCTATAGCATCCGGGACCTTCATATCTACACACTTATGTGCTAAAATACACATCCTAATATTTGGAATCCTTGTAACATGTATAATCATCATAGCAGGTTTTAGGAATTACACTCTGAAGATTTTCACCACAGAATATAAGTGACTAACATCAGACAAAGACTGAAATTCACAGTACCAGGAGTGCAGGCTCCCAGATTATCTGGTCTCATGTTTAACCTAAAATGTGTCACACTACGATATGCCATTTTTGCCAGGTCTCAGATATTTGGGATTCTTACAATTCACAGGTCTCTCGTTTTCTGTTTGTTGTATTTGAGCCGCCTTACTTGTAAAGGAAATAGAATGACAGTTGAATGCCATTAAAATGTCCCACAAGAAGTTCTTTTAATCCAAAAATACTTGCTGTGTTGCAACTGATTGCACACTATAAAGGTTTGACAGAAGTAGATATTGCACCAGTGCATATATTTTAGGGTTAAAGAAAGGTAGATGTTCATTGTTTCTCCATACTCTAAATGATAACACAGACTCATAATTTTATGAGCATATTTGCTGGGCAGAGTAAAAATGTTGTTGTGGAGAAAAGGCCCTTCTCTGCCATGGTATAAATGGGATAGGTGATGGGAGAGGGTGCAATAAACTTTCTATTTTCATGACTTAGGGATAATAAAGTATAAACCATTCATTGACTGTTTCCACCACCTCCCATCTCTGTCTATTGTGCAAACATGATTGATTTTTAGAGCCCACCAAGGGAATTAGCTACACAACTCCCACTGTAATTAGCAGGAGCTGTGTAACTAAACGCCCTACTTGGCTTTAAAGTCTTGGCCCTTATACAAATCTACTACAACTTTCGACACTAATGATCCAAAATGCTTTAATAATCTGATAATGATCTGCAGTGTGTTTATTACTGTAGAATACAGTAGCACTTTTTAAATAAAGAAGTATTTTGTACATTTCCCTGCAGACAAGAAACAATAAAAATCTTGGGCCCAATCCTGCAGTCCTGACTTCTGTAAAACAAACAAAAAACAAACCAAAAAAACCCATTGAAATACCCAGTGTGTCTGTCTGTCTGTCTATCTAGGTTTATATATGAATAAGGCTCCCTGAATTTATTCAGACTGGAAATCATGCTATAAATTATTCTGCTTCTCCACTCCCCACAGGTAGCTTACAAGGGATTTTATATTTTAGGGAGACAAATAATAAACATTACTCACACTCACTGTTGGTTCTGCAGACTATTTGGGTGACTTCTTTTCTCTGTTAGTCTGGTCACTTTAACTCTGCTTCCATCTCAGAAACCGGACCTCTGAGGATCCTGTGTGTGTGTGTGTGTGTATGTCCTGCCTCCCTCTGTGCAGTCAACAGGACACTGAATTCTGTAAGAATTGAAAGTGATTTAAATACTCCTCTCAACTCTAGCACTGAACTTCTACCTGTTGAGCCTTCTTAAAGAAATATCCTCCAAAAATGCAGGTAGGTAGGAATATCCCATGTGATCATTTGTTCAAGCCTCATTTTAGTTTTGCTGACGTGTTGTTTGTTTATTTACATTGTCGTTTACTTTTTGATTAAATGGTGCAATAGTTCTATGGTGGTAATGCAGTTATTATTGGACTACGTGATTACTCTGGGTGTGGGAGAATGCATGTTTGTGACCAGCCCTCTCTTGACACCCATGATCAGGGGAAGGAATCTTGGGGCAGTTTTTGAGCCAGACTTAAAGGAAATTCCTAGGCCCACCCTCTTGCTGGCTGCTTGCTGGATAGGATCCCAAAGCATGGATTTAACTGGGCCACCCACACAACAATGTCCAGACGTCTTCTTTCCCCCATAGGTTTCCACCGTGCAGGCTTTTCTGAACCAGCTGCAGGAAAATGGCTTGCCTTCTTTCATCTGCCACTGGAGTTCCCAAATGGGGGCCCATGGAGCACATGCTGGTGGTCTGCAGAGAGTTGGCTGACCACATGGTGTGTGTGGTTCCTCTTCCTCATTTCAAGCTACTAAATTGGATTAAAATAATCTTAAAAACACATTAAGAACATAAGAATGGCCATAGCTGATCAGACTAATGGTCCATCTAACCCAGTATCTTGTGTTCTGACAGTGGCCAATGCCTTATGCTTCAGAGGGAATGAACAGAACATGTAATCATCAAGTGATCCATTCCCAGTTTCTGACAATCAGAAGCTAGGGATACTCCCAGCATGGGGTTGCATCCCTGACCATCTTGGCTAATAGCCATTGATGAACCTATATTTCCATCCCCCTTCCATATTCAAAACCTGAGCATCTGAACTTTCCAAGATCTAACCAGTGCCCTTAAACTCAGAGGTCACTGGGGGACACTGCTATTTACTTCTCTCCATTCTGAAAACTGGCCATTTATTACTACCCTGTGTTCTGTCTTTTAACCCTTTTACTGATCCATGAAAGGACCTTCCCTCTTACCCCATGGGTGCTTACTTTTCTTAAGAGACTTTGGTGATGGACCTTGTCAAAGGCTTTCTGAAAGTCCAAGTACACTATTTCAAATGGATCACCCTTGTCCATATATTTATTGTTCCCCTCAGAGTTCTAACAGATTGGTGAGACATGATTTCCCTTTACAAAAGCCATCTTGACTCTTTCCCAACAAATTGTGTTCTGTGTCTGAAAATTCTGTCCTTTACTATAGTTTCAACCAATTTGCCTGGTACAGAAATTAGGCTTACCAGTCTACAGTTGCCAGGATCCCCTTTGGAGCCTTTTTAAAAAGTACTTAAGTACTTTCCTAATGTTACAGTTGCATGTAAGCAACTGCTGAAGTTCCCAGGGGCCTGTTAATTGATTAGCCATGGGAAGGCAAGAGGATTCCTCATCATGAATGGGATAGGATGTTTCCATGGATCAGTCTCTCCATAGCGGGCCACGCTACGAAAAAGTCTGAGATTCCCTGTTCTAAAGATCAGGTCTTAAAAGGCTCAATCAAAATCCTAGGTGCAGAGAGTCCCAGAGACCTCTATGGGAGCTGGATCAGATCAACGATGCGGTGCTCTTTTATGCCAATTCTAGCGAAGCAGCCAGTCCCCTCCTCCTGATGGACCTTGATATTTGCAGTGTCACACATCTTCACAATACAGGCCCATCTGGGGATAGTCCTGAAGCGATGCGTTGCTAGCTGTTCAATCACATACATTTCCCGCTTTGCATCAAAATATCTTGCACCCTCACACCTCAGCCCTCGTGTGCTGTGTGGAAGAGCACAGAGCTGAGATCTTCATGACTCTGGTGTCCTGGTGCTGTCATTCAGCAATGAGTGGAGCTGGTGGCAGAGCAGCCTCAAAGAACCACAAGATGAGATGGAAATAGAGGAGAGAGAGGAAAGAAGAGAAGGGGGAAATTAACCTGTGCCAGCAGGTAATTTTTTTCATGAATCAAGTTACTTGCAGTTTGTATGAAGTGCACTTGATGGAGCTCATACTGCTTAGTCACATTTGGTCATTTCCAGTACATTATTGCCCCACTGCTCAGTGCTGAGAAAATTAGATCTAAATTTGCTCCGGATCAAGTTTTTCAACTCTTCAGAAAACAATGTCTTTCAGTCTTTTCCAAGGAGACCTGTGTAGATGGCCCTTCCAAATCAGCAAGGCTCTGCAGGGGTGCAAGGCTACCCACCCATATTGCCCTGATGGGGCCGTACCATGTAGGGAGGCAGAGACTGTCCTTGCTTGCATTGTACACAGTGCTGAGCACCTTGTGAGCTCTTAACAAATGAAAAGAAATAAACAAAAATTCTCCTGCCATCTTAACTATGGAGTCGCTACTGCTCCTCCAGGAGAGGGAGGGATTAAGCAAAGATCTGTTGTTAAGTAAGGTGCTATTGGAAACCCAACCACATGGCAAACTAAAATGATAAAATATCCCTTTGTGAGGGATCAATCATTAATTTGCTCTAGGCATGGACTACTTGTTTTTTCAACCATGATTTCATTTAAGGTGAAATGCGACCCTAAACTGTCACTGTTTATTTCTAGAAAGCTATAAGCAGAAAGTTGCCCAGATGTAGCAGAGGAATTGTCAGCACACAATGGGAGTGCTGTTTAATTTTTAAACAATATCTAGGCCATCTTGTTTGGTTTCAGTCTTACAAAAATCTAGGCTCATTATTTTCTCTGTGGCCATGAACTAGACTGCCAGATTTTTACAGGCTGAGGTCTACAGTGCCACTTTAGTTTCAGTTTTGCAGGCCAAGCTTTCCTATGGTGTAAAGGTTAATGTACAAGAGACATAAACAACTGGCTTCTTATTTTTATCCATAAAGCGTAAGGAAATTTCAGGTTTCCAAGGAGCTATCCACAAGAGGCACAAACTGTGGATAAAACCTCCTGCAAAGTGCCAAGCTTAAGAGCATTTGCCCATTCAGAAGACTGGACTAGGTGACCTCTCGAGGTCCCTTCCAGTCCTACGATTCTATAATTTATAGGTAGCCCAAAACAGACTCACCTTAGTAATGTAGATTATATCCAGGCTGCCCTACCAATGTGTCTCAGCTATGAGCCGGAGGGCACCACGTGTAGGAAGAATTTCTAATCTTTCAAAACATCGTAATCCATTTGTCATGTTCTTTGTGACAGTTAAGGCCTATCCATGTTTCCACTAAAATACCTGATTTTTAGGTGGTTTTGTCTTTTACGTAAGAATTTGCTGTGGTTGCATCTTGATGACAAGAGGGGGAGAAATTCCTTTCAATGCTATTTGAAAATTTGGGGCTCTTTAAGATAACAATATAGCTCAGCCTGGCTGTTACAGGCTTGAGGCAGGAATCACTGAATGGGATTCTCTGGCCTTTGTTATGCAGGAGGTCAGGTGGGGCAGTCACCATGGTCCTTTCTGGCCCCCCAAAAATCAATGACTATATTAATTCCGTGTGGCTGTGAAATGATGCGGAGGTATTAACGGAGGGCAAAAGACACTGGAATACTTTGCTCCCTGGGCTCTGATTGAAGACCTAACCAGGGATGGCAGCTGTAAATGCTGCAGACCACTTTGGTGACAGTTGGGGAGCAGATTGCTTTTGTTCTCCACTTATAATTTGTTGTCGTAGGATCTTAGCTTCAGGCATTTTTGTCCTGGCAGCAGACATTAGGGTCCACTGTTGGAGTCAAGAGTTTTGCAGGGGGTGTTAGGTCTCCCAACCCCACAGAGGAAGGGAAAGGATGAAGTGTCTTTTACTGTGGATGGGGCATCCACCCACCTTCCATGCAATAGGCCTGCATCTGCAAGGAACAGTCAAGCTCTTGTTAAGTGGTTCTATATGGCCTATGCAATAGCTTACACAGGATTAGCTGCTATCCAGCCCCAGGCATAGAAAGGTAAAATGTTCAGGATTTGAGTATCAAAACAGGACCAAATTGGTGACCATTCACAGCTGCCATCCCATCCCCAAGTCACTGTTGCCAGGACAGAGGTTGCCTTTAGGTTTATTCTGTTCTGTCCTCGGGCAAAAATTATTAATGTTGCAGCTACTTGGCCACAATTTACTTGTTTACATCTGCCCTCATTAGCACCTTCCATTAGCCATGTCCAATCAATCTCTTTTTTTGAATTTCTACATGCCGCTGCCCTGTGCTGTCTTTCCTTCTTGTTGTTTGCACTGAGGAATAGAGTTTTTAAGAGCATCTGTGACTGAATAGTTTGTAACTGGTACCAGTTTGGCATTTGAAGAGTGTGCATAATGAATGCAATGTACACAGCGGGGGGTATGAAAGGATTGTTGCTGGAAAACCAACCTAGAAACTGGCCCGGTGACTAAATGAGCTGGAATTACATGAGCATATTTACATGGCTTTAACTGACAAGGAAGTGTCTTCTTGCCAAGCTACAGGCTTCCAATACATTCTGGTTTCTCAGACAACAAACCTTAGCTGTTTCTTCTCAGTCCCAAGAATGGTGTATAACATTAAAACCAAGGACATTATTTGGGTCTGAGCTAAAATCAGGCTAAAATGGTTTGATAATGGGTAGCTCTGAGGCAGAGATGGATTAAAATCAGGGCCAGTTATCCAGATCCCCTGCACTTGAGCAGCTTAGATATAACGAGTCTCAGATCTGAACTGCCTCTGGTTTTAGTTTTGCAAAACAAAACCTGACAGGTGAGGATTTTCAGAAGCCAAAAGCACTCCTCGATTTTTGCCCATCTCCAAGATAAATAAACAGCGTTTCAGTCTGTCATTCATTCAGGCTTGCTACCTGTACACATTAATTATGGCTAATGTGCCACATGGATGCTTCCATGTTCCCCTTGCAGTCCCTACATAGAAGCTTTCAGTCACTAACGTTTTGCCTGTAATATACATATAAGAGACATTTTGCTCAATAACAGTTACATACATATTGTGGCTGTAAAACAGACAATTTATTCTCTGTTTAGCAAACAGTTCAACTAAATGTGCAGTCTGTAGTTCTTCTGCACTTCATATAACGTGCAGTTAAATTAAATGCACCCTGTTGAGGATGGGAACAAGCTAAGAGTTCAGCTGTGCGATCTGCAATTTATAGCGATGTCTATCTTGTAAGTCAGCTACTGAGTTTGTGAACACCCGGATTTGCAAGGCAGGGAATCCTGCCCTATTTCCCTTGAGACTTCAGCAACTGGTACTTCACTGTGTGTTGTTGGCAGCTGTAATTGGGAGAACAACATTTCCCATTGGATCCCTGCAAAAACAGAGGAAAAAATATTAGCTGCTATTGTCTCCAGCTAATATTTTCAAAAAAGATTTTGGGTGCGTCTATCTGTGGGTGCCCAACCTGAGATACATTTAAAAAGCACTTGTATAAGAGCTGGGTATTAATCACGATTAACGGGGCCTGATTTTTCAGAAAGTGCTAAGCACCCACCCTCTAAAAATCAGGCCCTTTTAAGTTGTTTCAAGGTGGGCACCCAAAATCAATGAGAACTTTTGAAACTCTTGACCTCTCTTCTTACTTTTTTGGACTCTCAAACTGTAAAATGTCGTCATTGCTTTTGCAACTGATTGCTTCCCCCACCCCCAAGCCCTAGATTTTAAGCAAATAAATTCTCTCTCTCATATATTAGAAACCTCAAACATTAGGTTGAATAAAAATCCCTTGTAAAAAATACTACATCTTTCTAAAATAAGGCCCCCACAAACTATTGCAATCTGTAAATTTTTGTTCAGGTTTATGTTACCATCTGCAGTATTTTCTAGATCTCCGACATTATGACTGACATTTTCCAAAGCCATTTTCAAAGGATTTGGATGGCTAATTCCTACTGAAAGTAATAGGAATTATGTATCCAGATTCCCTAAACAGCTTTGGAAATCTCTGCATACATCAATAGATCGGCTACCTACTTCTACGGAAGTCACTGGAAGTTTTGCTCTTGGCTTCATTAGCCATGAGCAGGCCTCAATGGTTTACCTGAAGTCTATGATTGGGTTAGTCTAACGAAATTTTGCACTCTCTGGGCCAAATTCTCTGCTGGTATAAATGGTACAACTCTTTTGGTGTTTCACTCATTTACACTAGCATGGAATCAGGCCCTATATATTTTCACAAAATGTCATCAAATCCCTATAACTTTCTTTCTGTTTTGACCATTCCTCAATGGAGAAGAGTAAATTTTACTGATATCAAATGCAACAAAAGGGGGATCCCTGAAGATTTTTCAGATGTCCCAGATGCTTCTTACAGGAATTCCTGACCTAAGACCACTAATATTCTGAGAAAACCCCACTGTTCGTTACCTTGTTAGACAAACTTAGAGATTTCATCTGGGCCATCTAGATCTTTCAGCAGTCGTGAAGAATGTTCTGCGCACACGGAACAGAAGAGTTGGAATGATTGCAACATAATGAACAAAAAAGGTTTCTGTATAGCCCTGTGATAGGTTATAAGCAATCAGATATTTTTAAATGACTGCAAACAGGAAAAGAGAGAACTCGCTGGCTTTGAGTAAGCAATCCAACAATACATTTATAATCTTAACAAGCAGCCTGATCCAAAGCCTGCAAAAGTCAATGGCTTAAAGCCACATAATTGGGCAAATGAGGGAGTCTTTTTTGTTCTATTCAGGATACAAAATTACATTCCTTCACCAGCACTCTATCAGCTGTATGCAGACATCTACTGACTATTCTGTCTGGGTACAAATATAGGATATTCAGTTAAGGTCTAATCCGGCAAACCCTCAGCATGGAACTCACATTACTCCTATTCTTCTAGGAGAATTTTACCCGTAGATATATTTCTTGTCTATAAACTGGGGGAAAAGCCCACAATTTAGTATAGGACACCGCATACACCGTGCTATAGAAAATCCTAAAATAGCTAGACCGATACTAAGGTTGGGGAAAAGAGTTCAAGTGAGTTCAGTTAGCTCCCACTGAAATTAATGGGATTTGAGTGCCCATAGAGTCCTTTAAAAAAATCTCCACCTAACCAGTAAACATGGGTATAAATTAAAATATATCAATAATCAGAAGTGAGATCAGGCAAAAAGTAGAATAAATTCCAAGATACTCAAGATGGTCACAAAATTTTACGTTTTTGATATTTCAGTGAAAACTTTTGCAAGAAAAAGTTTGTTTAGGTTTTTCTTCAATTCACTTATGGAGTGGTCAACATTTTTAAAAAACCTGAAATTTCAATACAAAATTTCCTGAAAAGTTTTGTGGGTGGGTTTGTGATCTTGTGTTTACGTACGTGTGCACATGAGTGTGTGTATGTGAAAAGGTTTCTGCATTTTTTTTTTTTAACCAATTCTCCCTGGCTCTCACTGACAGTGCTTTTTGCACAGACTTTCACTTTGTTTTTAACTGTCCTCTAACCAGTGAGATGATATTTGTAGCACAGAATCCAGAATATGTCTACCTTTGTCATGGCCCAGTTTAGGTTCACATTGCTTTGCTGGATCCATATTTTCCTCCATCATTTGCTCTTCTAAATACTTTATATCACTCAAGGTTTCTGTTGCTTCAAGGTTTCTCACAGAACTTCTCTTCATTTCTAAAAAGAGATACAAAGATGCCCGTTGACTTCAACAGGCATATGTTCAGACCTATAGTTTCTTCTTGTTGTGATCCCAGTGACTGAATAAGATATAGCTGCCAGACACTGCGTTCATTAAAGTTTGCTTTCAATTTCTAAATTCATCTCTAAGACAATATATTCTTCAGTGAGATTTAGCAGAATTTTCATGTCATGGTGAAGGACACCAACACAGAACAGCTGCAGGTAAATGATTATTCTAGTAAATCTTTCTACCATTTGGAAAAGAGCTGCTGTGTTATAGGTTTGTATCAAAGAGCAAGCAGTGTGTCCCTTGTCCTGCACCATTAAAGACAATGGGAGCTTTTGTCATTGACTCCTATAAGCGAAGGATCGAGCCCTTTATACTCCAAATTTTCCAGATGACAATGGAACAATAAACCTGTTATGTTTGTTCCCTGCACGAAGAGCAGGCCTTACTTTCAGTTTGAATGATCTTTACTTTAGATTAAAAGCAAGAAAGAACAAAAGTGAAGTCTCCTGGGGCGAGTTCACTGTGTGTGTCTGCTGTGATAGGCTGCATTGAGCTCAATACAAAATGCCTGTTTCTGCAGAGGGCAGTTTTGAGAGATTCAGAGGTGTTGTGCACAGAAAGCCAAGGCACATGGCTCAATACAACACACAAAACATCAGCGGAGGGGTGCTGCTCTGACTTACCCTTCTTCTTTTGAAGCTTGAATTTAATAAATATAAGAATAATAGCAAAAAGAAGCAGGAGCACAATGAGGGCTGGTACCACAACTGGAAGCAGTTGCAGTTCACTTGTTGATGAGCTGGAACGATAAAGCATCAGGATTAAATGGGATTTAGTGACAGGGAGTGTGCACATTAAGGTGCCTTAACACTGGCTGGGTTTGCATGTAGCCCAGCTGCTTGCTGCAGGCTGAAACGTGAAACAAAAAAAGTGGCAAACACTCAGCCTGACTCAAAGGAGAGCAGTCAACAAGGTCAAGTGGTGAATAAGCCATTAGATCTGGAGTTTGATTCGGAGCAAGTCCTATCTGTAGCTACTTATGACTGTGCCCCACTCAGTGGAATTTATAGTGCTGGCTGAATTACCCACTTCAGAATGAAACCTAACTGCTCCTGTTTCACAAGTTCCCTTGTATAGGTTCTTACACAGTTCCCATCACCATGGTATCAGAGTGCTTCTGAAAACTGTCTCTGTGCAAACTCTATAGAGGTACAGTCAGACTGGAAATCTCAAGTGCTCCATATCCACAGAGTAAATTATGTTTGCCACTAAATAGAAATCTGGGACTTGAATACATCAGAATAATACCTTGCCTACCCTCAATCACACAGGGGGTATGGGAATGGAAAGTGTTCTTTTGGAGGAGGATGCTGCGTGTATTCCCCTGTAGGGGAAGCAGGCACTGGGGTAAGAGGCTCCATCTGTGTTACATTTTGTGGGATTCATTATACAATGTGGTCTTGCCTCAGTCCTTTTGGGTACTGCGTCTGTAACGCTGCCATATATTTTCTCCCTGGCGAATCCCCAAAGCTCCTTACAAGCGGGCAAACAAACGACAGGAGGGAAATCAGTCCACCCGTCACTGAAATGTAACAGCTGCTCACAGCAACATTAGATAAACAGTTTAGGACAGGAAGTGAAGAAAAATGTTTGCACCCAGTCAGAATTAGTGGTAGGGCGTAAGCAAGCAGACACTTAGCCTGGGCACTGGGCTGAGCAATTGGAGAAAAGTGGCACGGAATCATTGCTGACCGCGGTGGTGCCGCCTCCAAAGCCCAGTGCCCGCCGCAGCCCGGCCTCCCGCAGCACCCCGTGGGTTATTGATGGGCGACGGACTCAAAGGGAGGCGTGGCGCTTACTGCATCACCTGCATCGCTGAAGTTCCCTGCAGATTTCCTCTCCCAGTAGGAACCATAGGAACATAAGAACGGCCAGGCTGGATCTGACCTGTGGTCCATCCAATCCATTGTCCTGTCTCTGGTCCTCTGCAGATGTTTCAGAGGAAGATGCAAGAACCTTGCAGTAGGAGGACATGGGATAATCTGCCCCCCATATTAGGTTTCCTCTTAATCCATTCCAGAGATTGGCTGAGGCCCTGAGGTATGAGGTTTTATCTCCCTTTTAAAATTGGTTCGCATTAATTATATTATATTATCTGTATAAATGTCCAATCCCCTTTTTTGTATCTTGTTAACTTATTTGGCCTTAACAACATCCTGTGGTGAGATGTGCCACAGTCTGATTACTTTTTCACACAATATGTATTTACTTTAATCAATTTTGAATTTGCCACCTTTTAGTTTCATTGAAGGTCCCCTGGTTCTTGTGTTCTGAGACAGGGAGAATAGAAGCTCCCCATCTCCCTCCTCTGACCATTTGTTATTTTACAGACTTTTATCATATCCCTTATTAGTCATTTCTTTTCCAGTCCAGCCTTGCTTAGATCCGATGGGATAAGAGCACAAGGTGGAATTGCTGCAGGATCAAATATTTTTCTATTTTCTGCATATAAAGTATTTTAAATGAAGTGAATCCAAAGAATCTGAATAGACTTTGTGTAAGTTGACATTATCAATGGCGATTGGGGTAAGAAACACTTTCATTAACTTACCTGTCATAGACTGCATTGCTAAAGGTTACAAATCTGCCTTCAGGGGTTGTTTTTTCCAATATTCCTTCCGTGACACTGCTCACGGGATATGTCTGATTTATGACATTTACATGACTGGGGATCCTGTGGAGAGCAGATGTAGACAAAAGTATTTTAAATGAAGTGAATCCAAAGAATCTGAATAGACTTGGTGTAAGTTGACCTTATCAATTGTGATTGGGGTAAGAAACACTTTCATTAACTTACCTCTCATAGACTGCATTGCTCAAGGTTACAAATCTGTCTTCAGGGGTTGTTTTTTTCAGTATTCCCTCGGTGACGCTGCTCACGGGATATGTCTGATTTATGACATTTACATGACTGGGGATCCTGTGGAGAGCAGATGTAGACAAAAGTATTTTAAATGAAGTGAATCCAAAGAATCTGAATAGACTTGGTGTAAGTTGACCTTATCAATTGTGATTGGGGTAAGAAACACTTTCATTAACTTACCTCTCATAGACTGCATTGCTCAAGGTTACAAATCTGTCTTCAGGGGTTGTTTTTTTCAGTATTCCCTCGGTGACACTGCTCACGGGATATGTCTGATTTATGACATTTACATGACTGGGGATGCTGTGGAGAGCAGATGTGGACAAAAGTATTTTAAATGAAGTCAATCCAAAGAATCTGAATAGACTTGCAAAAAGAACAGGAGTACTTGTGGCACCTTAGAGACTAACCAATTTATTTGAGCATAAGCTTTCGTGAGCTACAGCTCACTTCATCGGATGAAGTGCATCTGATGAAGTGGGCTGTAGCCCACGAAAGCTTATGCTCAAATAAATTGGTTAATCTCTAAGGTGCCACAAGTACTCCTGTTCTTTTTGCGGATACAGATTAACATGGCTGCTACTCTGAAACCTGATACTTGGTGTAAATTGACATTGTCAATGGTGACTGGGGTAAGAAACACGTTCAGTAACTTACCTGTCATAGACTGCATTGCTCAAGGTTACAAATCTCTCTTCAGGGGTGGTTTCCTCCAATATTCCCTCCGTGACTCTGCTCATGGGATATGTCTGATTGATGACATTTACATGACTGGGGATGCTGTGGAGAGCAGACGTTGCTGATATTGGGCTCACAGATGCAGATGGTACTGGCGCTAGTGAAGAGAATGATTGTAACAAAGAAAATGAATAATTTCAGGGCTTGAATATTTGCCCTTTGCACGTCTGACAATTTTTACCTGTGAAATGCACAGCGCAGCCTTCTTGGTAACCTTCTCCTCCCCCCACCTTTCATTTTACCTTGCAATCTGTGTCATGGACAAACAGGCAGCACAAAAGGGACCACGCCTTTTTCGCTGTGGCCGTTGGCCGTACAGAATATTACATATAAGTATTCATGAAATCCATGATCAGTTTTGGCAAGTCAGACACTTTTGCTAAAGGTCACTATTTCTACCTTGTAAACTCTGGAGACTGCATAAAGACACCATCCGTTACGGAGAAATGTAAAATGGATACAGCATCCCTATTCCTGAAGTAGTGACCTCAGTTATTGGTTGTTTTGGTTGTTGTTGTTTTTTTTAACTGTAGGGTCCAATATCCAAATGCTGGGAAACATCTGTATCTTTTTCTACATTGAAGGTCTAAAGACTGAAAAGTATTTTTCTGAAACAACTTGTGTTATTTGTGCCTTAAATTGGGGGTGTGGAGGTGAAAAAAACTAACTCATTGACCCAATAGGGGAATTATTAAAAAACAGAGGTTGAGAAATAAGTTTGTCAGGTGACGTTCAAGGCAAGAGCTGTGTCTATCTCTGTCTGACTGGCACTTAGCACACTGGAACCCTCATCCTGACTGGGCACTACAATAATATAAGAAGTAAATAATAACAACAATAATTAATATGATTTCTCATTAGGGAGAGCTTTTCAAAGGCATAAAATATAGATAAATATCCAACTTCTATTGAAAGCCAGTGGGAACTGGGCACCAAACTCCAATCTGTGCATTTGAAAATCTCCCCCTTAGTCTTGACTTTACCAAACATCTCCATTTCGGTCCATTAATTGTTTATCATTAGACTGCTATTCTTTGATCAGCAACAGGATAAGAATTCAGCAGAGCAAAGCTTATTAATCAGCAGGATGACTTTTCTTATCACCTGTGACTGGGAGGGACACATGGGCTATGAGTGACCAGAATAAAAGAGAGCAAAAGAAAGAGGTATTAATCCCAATGGGCAAAGCCCCTCAAACCACATACCCTTTTGAACGTGTAACTTCATGGAGGATGTTTGCTCTGTGTCTCCATCTTTAGCCCCACACCAGTACCATCCTGCATCCTTTTCTTCCAGATGGCTCATCACTACGGTGAAAGTCCCATTTTCCTGATTATCACTGACGATCCGAATTCTTCCTTCAAATGCATCCTGTACAAATCCACTGGTATCCGCCACAAGGGAGCACCCAGCTTCCTTCCAGCGGCACCAGTATTTCATTTCATAATTCTGTTGCGGAGCGTAGTGGCACTTGGCAGACACCAAGCCTCCTTCAGGTCCATTCAAGAGCCTGGGTTCCCTGGGAGCGGTTGACTCTACAGGTTGCGAATATACTGAGTTAGCCTTACAGACTCGTTAACTGATACCGCTCTGAATTCCCAGCAAACACAGGTTGGTTTTTGGGACCACGAATGCAAATACAGCGCTGTTAGCAAATCTCTATCTACAGCACCTTCTGAAAATTAATTGGTCTTTCTTTCTTTCTAGACTTACCTTCAGTCACTTGTAGATCTATGGTTCTTGCATTTCCAGAATCATCAAGCATGGCCGTCCCACACTTATACAGTCCAGAGTCCTCTTTTTTTAGTCTGTTTATCAAGATTTTGAAAGTACCAGAGCTTTCTTCAGGGGTAATAGAGATCCTTCCCTCATAATTCCTGGCCACATAACCATCAGAGTCTGCTATGACAGAACAGCCAGTTTTCCCCAGTTTGCACCAGAATTTCTTTCTTCCGCCTTTGACGTTTTCAGGTTGGCATTGTATTGACACTGACCCTCTGAGCTCCCCAAGCACAAGCTCTGGTGATTTAGGTACATTGGGACCTGTTTGAAGAGAACATACCAAAACATCTTAATGCAACTCCTATTTCACGTGGAACAATTTCCCTTTTTCTTCATTTTAAATTTCTTAACAGCAGTTTCAGTAAAATCTGAGTGCTTTGTAGAAAAAAAGAAAAGTTCTACTCCTACAGGTAAATAACAGGCTCTTAGCAAGGGGATGGGGAGGTATGAATAAGAAGTCAAAGTTGGTGCAACAACCGCTGTCTTAGGTTGAAATGCTCATTAGTCAACACTTAGGACAGTGGTTCCAAACGACTCTGTAAATGTGGCAGCAGAATATTTCAAGTCTGGTGTTGCCGACTCAGAAGAGAGATTTGGGTCTGTACCTTTTGCAATCAGCCTGTTGTGAAGATCCCCGGCTACTGTACCTTCCAAAACTGTTAGATTCATGCTGACGAATAAGGCTTTGTTGTTGCTGCCGATGCCACATCTGTAAGCCCCAGCATCATCCCGCTGCAGCTGTGTCATTTGTACGGTGAACGTGCCGTTCGTAGGGAAGTCGGTGATGGAGGCTCTGTCTTTGTAGTCTTTAGAGATGAAATAGCTGGTAGAAATGATGGTGTTGCAAACTCTTTTGGCTCCTGACATTTTACACCAATATTTTCTGTCATGTCTGTTGGCTTTAGTGGGTGGATAGAAGCATTCGATAGTGACGGATCCTCCAACCTCACCTGTCAAAAGCCTTGGTCCATATAAGGCACTTGAAACTGTTTTTTTTTTTTTTAAAAAAAAATGTAGAACGTGCATTAGCCAACTAGAAGGCCAGAGCCTCAGCTGGTGTAAGACAGCACTGAAGTCAGTGGAGTCTTACTGATTTTCACCAGCTGAAGATCTGGCCCAGAAAGTGTAATAGTTATTCTGGATAATGTATGTTACTGTAGATCAGATACAGGTCTCTCAAATCTCCCGTTTGTTATCCTATGCTTTAGAGGATAAAAGATTGGATAAAACCCCTTGTTTGCATTATGTATCAGCACATAGCAAAAAACTCTTGAGCTCCAACTCAAATATTGCACAGTCTCTAGCCAGGTAAAACTCCTATTAATGCCAACAGGAATTTTGCCTGAGTTAAAAGCTGAGTGATGCATGCAGTATTTTGGCCATACAGATTGTGGGCTGTATTTAGTGACAAGCAAATCCCAAAATAATCAAACATAGTTAGTACGTACACGGCCTGGTGTCCCGCTGCCTTGCAGCCTGTGCTGTCGTTGACATCTGTATAAAATGCTTCCAAATCTGAATATCCATTCGTGGCAGTAGTAACATTTTACACCTACTTTGCAAATGTATCTTTCCATTGGCTTTTGGGCTTTTGGTCAGGCCTCAAATGGAGATACAGGGCTTGCTCTTCCGTTTCCCCACACCTTGTGTAGTCATTTACACCGGTGTAACGTGGGTGTGAAACACTCTCCTTCTGATCTGAAAGCTTTTCATACCTCTCTGCACTCACTTTGCACTGATATTAATGGCTGTACAAGGTGCAGGGCAGTGGAGAATCAGGCATTTAATCCTGAGAGCACTTTACAATTAACTAATTTTCCCAACACCCCTGTTAGAGGGACAAAGTGGGTGAGGTAATATCTTTTATTGGACCAACTTCTTCTCCAGAGCTCTGTGTAGCTCAAAAGCTTGTGTCTCTCATCAACAGAAGTTGGGTCAATAAAATGTATTACGTCACCCACCTTATCTTTCTAATATCCTGGGACTGACACAGCTACAACAACACTGCGTACAACACCCCTGTTGGACAGGTAGGTGTGTCTTTTATCCATTGTGCAATGGGGACATATCACTCCAGCTGCCCTGCGTAAGGAGGGGTGTTCCCTCATTTTAAAGCCAGATTTATTTTTGTCCCCTACAAGTGTGGCATTCTCTCACTTTTATTATAGTGATTCGCATCAGCAATGTAGCTCCCAGCTACTCACCTTGTAGCAAAGTTAATAAAACAATGAAGACAGCCATGTTTAATCTCCAAAAAATGTTCACAAGGCAGACATCTGAATTTGACTCTGGATGTTGAACTCAAGATGCCCTTTCAGATTCAGGTGGAAATCTGAAGTACTGACTTTTTCCTTTTACCTGTCATCAGCCGTAAGAAAAAAAGAGAAAAGTGATACTGGGGTTTTCCAGGGACCTTCTGGAAGTGCGGCACCCAAACTGCATTGAAATTTCAACAGGAGCCAGACATCTAACTCCCAGACAATGCTTTGAAAATCCGAGCCAGCGTGAAATTTCACAGACCCAATGAGAGGACATTTGTTGAGGATAACAATGCTTTTGCACTTGCAGGCAAGGATCTCAGAGCCTTTTGCACAGAGAAGCAACTTGCCCAAAGTCACACAGTGGGTCAGTTGCAGAGCTGGGACTAGAACCCAAGTGTCCTGCCTACCAGTCTCTGAGGCTCCATGGGTCTGCTAGTTCCTGGACAGCTGTGTGTCCACACTGCCACCTCCAGTGAAATAGGGAAAAGCGGCCGACGAGCCCTGCAGTTTCAAGCACCACCAGATATCCCACCTATGGTAGTCATGACTGGTGGAGCCTACCGTGTTCTCTGATTGGCCCAGGCACGCTATTTTAGGGTTAGGGAAAACACCTGGAGCCTGTCTGTGTAGCTAGCAGGCTCCCTGGCTTGCAGCTGCAACAGACCTTACTGAATGCTCCTGATCCCTTGCCTTGCTCCTGGTTCCTGATACCTAGCCTCAGTCCCTGGTCCCTTGCTCTGCCCCTGACCCCCCACACTCTCTCTGTTCCACTAACCCAGCTTTGGCAGGCTCACGTGGCTCCGATCCAGCTCATCAACCTCAACTCGGACCTGATCTAATGGCATGAAATTGATATGTATCGCTGCATCTGGCCTTGACCCTCTAGACCAGTGGTTCTCAAACTAGGCCTCCGCTTGTTCAGGGAAAGCCCCTGGCAGGCCAGGACCTGCCACGTCCACAGGTTCGGCTGATCGCGTCTCCCACTGGCTGTGGTTCGCTGCTCCAGGCCGATGGTAGCTGTGGGAAGCGGCACGGGCCGAGGAATGTGCTGGCCACCCAGGGGCTTTCCCTGAACAAGCGGCGCCCCTAGTTTGGGAACCACTGCTCTAGACTGAATTTGGACCCCATTCTCAAGTCCTCTCCAACCCAGGCCCTGGCCTGTGCCCCGTAGCTGGGATCCTGATAGAGTCCAGTGCTGTAATCACTAGATCAGATTCTAAGTCTCCTTGCATGCTCAGTTCAGAAAATAAACAACTTTTATTATTTGTACAGTGATGTACGTAGACAATATGCGAACTACACCAACCAGGAACTAAACCCATGGTGGAGGATTTACAGAGTGAGGGTAAGAGCTGGTACTGCCTTTCACAGTACAACCCACACTGAACAAATGCAGCATAGCAGTATAGAATCAGGGAGTTTTCAGTATTGTTCTGAAGGTGAGAGATGGGGCCTGGTGAATATTGAGCAATAATAATACCTAGCTCTTATACAATGCTTTTCATCCAGAGAGTGACAAAGGAGGTGGGTATCATTATCCCCATTTTCCAGATGGGGATACTGAGGCCTAAGGGGGCATCACCCAGCAGATCAGTGGTAGAGCCAGGGCTAGCAGTAGCACTCAGATCTCATGAGTCTCAGTCCAGTGGTGTAACCACTAGACCACCTCGGGATGGGAGGCTGTTTTAGGACAGGAAGAGAGCACAGCGAGAGGCAAACAGGTTGAACTTGTATGATCCTGGCATGAGTGATGATCAGTTTCTCAGGGAAGCACAAATCTGCCTAAATAAGGGCTCTAACTGGGCTTTCTGAGTCTGCAAGCAGACAAAGCTGTAGAGAAGAAATTAAAGATTTTTATCAGCTCAGCAAACTCCAGCAAAACAGCAGGTGGTGCATCGGGATTCCCCAAAAGTTCCCTACCAATAGGAGATTGTCTTTCATTTATGATCTGCAAAAAATAACTCTCTTCCTCCCCTTCACTTCTTGTTGGAACTTTTTGGACAGCTTTGCTGCCAATTTTAGCTTTGAATCAAGACACTGTTCATGAGTCCAACTCCCCACTTTGGGGCAGACAGTGTCTGGAATTACTTCCCCACTCGAGTTAAAAATTCACTGGTTGGTGTTTCGTTCTGAACAGGCTTTGTTACAATTCTTGGCTCAGGAGTTGCTCAATCAGTGCGGTTAAAAACACCGCTTCCTACAGGCGCACAATGAAGGTGAACATTTGTAGTTGTGAGGTTAGTTGGGTCACCTCAAAGCATTTCTGGAGGCAAGAAAAGGGAAACGAAAAGGTTCATAAATCCATGGCTGAAACCAACCATGGGTTTGGGCAACTGCAAAACTGTTTAGCCACTTCTGTAAAGCAGTTGTCATGAAACGTTCTAAAGGCTCATGGATCTTATTGTTCGTGGCAGGTATTTGCTTGTGTTCTAGGCATATCTCTTTGAAACATCAACCGAATATCAGTGCCATAAAGGAACTCCACCACATGTTCCAGTACAGGACTGGAACACAGTAGTGAAGTGGTTAAGTATTATCGTGTGCCTTTACAAAGGGGGAAACTGAGGCACAGAGAAGTAAAGTGACTTGCCGCGAGCCTGTTGCAGAATGGAGAATAGAACCCAGGAATTCTGACTCCCAAGTCTATGCTCTAACCATTAGACTTTGCTGCCTCTTTGCCCATGGAATTTCCTGCAACAACCAATGTTAGGGAGGGTGCAAATTGTTTGAATGCAGGCAGATTAAAAAAATTTATCAGTTAGCTTCACTTAGCTAAATGCAGGAAGAATACAACAGCAAAATTAACCTCTTCCTTTTCTGATTTCAGAGTAACAGCCGTGTTAGTCTGTATTCGCAAAAAGAAAAGGAGTACTTGTGGCACCTTAGAGACTAACCAATTTATTTGAGCATGAGCTTTCGTGAGCCACAGCTCACTTCAGATGAAGTGAGCTGTGGCTCACGAAAGCTCATGCTCAAATAAATTGGTTAGTCTCTAAGGTGCCACAAATACTCCTTTTCTTTTTCCTTTTCTGAGATGCTTAGGCAGGTTCAAAAAGAGAGCACAACGGGTGGTGGTGATAATGAAGGGGTATTACACATAAAGAAGTGACACAGCCAAAACTCTGGGTCTGAACACCACTGAACTTTGAAAACCCAGATGAGATTTTTGTGACTTGTTCTCTTCTCTTATGAAGGTGTCGGCTCAGTCCTGCCCTCTGCTGGGCTAGGGCCCAATCCAACTCCCTCCCTTTAATGGCAACAAGACGTGGAAAGGGACATACTACAGGGAGTCTGACCCCACACAAAAGCAGCAGAACAGGGTCCTTGGTCAAAAGGAGAATGCAAGGGCTGGGCCAGCCTGATGCACTAGTTACCAGGTGCTACGCCACATAGTCTACAGGGTCGGACGCATGTCCCCACCAAGCCAAACAGCTCCTATACTGCTGTCAGCAATAAGTGCCTGCTCGCTATGCATGTTGCTCCTGCTCAGTCATGTGAACTTAGCTCTTGCTACACTGTAATAAATCAATGAACCTTGTGCAATGGGGCTAGGGGAATGTGTTCTCTTTTCAGGCCATATGCTGAATTGGTTGTGAGTAGGAATCATCCTCGCTTAACCACTTGTTCGCAGTTCATGGGACACCAAATATGCTTTATTGCATTTCATCTCTCTCTATTTCTCCCCAGGGCCAATGCTGCCTTCAGTACAAAGGTAAATAGCCCCAGGGAGCTTTCAATACAGGAGGCAAAATCCACCTCATTTTCATCCAAACAAAATTACGAGGCTGCCAAAAAGGCTATCTGAGCTGCCGTGTTGTTCAACAACCTCAAAGTCCAACTTCGTAGTAGCCCAGGAGGGATCGGGGGGAGGGTGCGCAGATTTTTATAGCAATGAATGTGACTGGGTGAGGTTCTTTGGCCTGCGTTATGCAGGAAGTCAAAGCAGTTGATGATAATGGTGCCTTCTGACATTGAAATCTATGATACCATCCAGCATCCAAAGGCTGTTTCGTGAGTAAGTCAGAGCCGTCTATAAAACACCATGGGCCAAATTGTGGTCCAGCTGGTGTCAACTCACATTGACTTCAACAGGACTGGGCATTAGCCCCTGGTCCCTAACGCTGAACATTGCAAAGCCAGTCTGGCAGCATCGCTGCAGGAGTAACTTGGTCATTAGCACAAAGTGTATTGCAAGCAGAGATAGACCAAGGACACCCAATTCATATCCAGATTTCAAAGGCACCCAAAGTTCAGCAGGTTCAGATGCAAAGTTCTGGTCTGGGCCCAACTGCAACTGAAGGTCTGTTGAGATTTGCTGCAAAATCTCATGAGAGTAGCCACTGGCATTTTGTTCATGTGGATGAAGCTCTCACATACTGGAATCGTCTGTTTATTAAAGTTCTGATATGGTGCCTATTGCCGTGGCAGGTGGGCACCTCACAACTGGCTTATAAATAAACACGTTTAAACTAATATGGCTCAGCAAAATGGGTGACTAAGAAAACATCATCATCATCAGAAACCCCTTGCTACAGGAATAGCCGGCTAATTAATTAAAAGTATGAATTTTATCCCATGCCATGATGATCACCAATCTTGGGGTCCGGAAAGGGTGAGTGTTTTTTACCACAAGAGGAAGAAAAGGGATGAGTTTACAGGTAGAGAAAGACACCCTACTTATTCTTCCTGACAAAATGGGTATCATGTTACCATCTAAAATAAGCCATTTCTTCTTTTTATTGCACAGCACCAGTGACATTTAGTAATTCTATATGATGCTTTGCACAGGAACTTACAGTATCAGGGTAATTTTTAGCAAAATGGAGCAAAATGCATTAAAAATCACTACAGTGCCATTACTGGAGTTTACAATGATCTGTCTATTTATATCTCTCTCTATATTGTGCACATCACTGCAGTATCATCATTAGTTTCATATCCATTTCATATTGTATAACTACAGTCAGTTAGTGATGGCTGGTACGACCCAAATGTGTGAAAGTGACATGTGGAGTGCCAATTTACAGTGGCAGCTAGAAATAGTAGTGCATTGAATACAATGGACAGCACCTACCATTCTACCCAAAGGAAACACTCTTCTGCACAGATTGGCAGTAGATTAACACTTTGCTCCAAGAGCAAAATGATTTTACCTACCTTAAGTTACAGTGAATCTTTACTGTAGACTTTCTCCTATGCCACATTCCAAGCTGGATTTAGACGCCTGAGGGCTCTCCCACCTGGCAGCTGGGTTAGTTAGTGTTCAGATCTTGATGTTTATTCCAATTTTGTATAAATGTCCAACACTTACATATTAAGCTTTTCTTCTTCTCACATCCAGGCCCCTGGAATAGTTTCCTTTCCAGGCTGCTGTCACAGATTTGCCACCAAGAAGAAGGTATCAGACGTGATCGAAGAACTTTACAGGAATGCGAGAAGTGCCATCAGCTCATTGAATATGGAACCCCAAACTTCTCCTTATGTATTCGGCTCCTTTGTTCACAAGTGTTAATGAGGTAATAAATTAAAAAAAAAAAGAGAGAAGTTATGATCAGAAATGGCGAGGATAAAGGAGAGGAATCCCCCTGCTTTCTGGGGAACTAGCAAACATTTTAATACAAAGCACCCTACTTTTCTGCAGAGCACAGAGTTGAAGTAAGTCCAATATCCTTTTAGATCTGATGATATGTTACCAATCAAGATTCTAATGTGAATTAATTCATTAAGTTCTTTTAATGGAACATTTCAGCATCTTTTCCCTGCCACCCCCCCAAAAAAATCTGCAGTTCAAATGAAAGAGAACATACTAATTTCCTAAAGTGCACCATGCTCCTAAAGTGCATCATTATTATTATTATTATTGGGGTAGCACTTAGGAGCCCTAGTCATGGACCAGGATCCCATTGTGCTAGGTGCTGTACAAACACAGCACAAAAAGATGGTCCCTGCCCCCAAAGAGCTCACAATCTAAGTAGAGTGACTGCTACACTGAGAGCACAGCATGAATATTGCCTCTTGATATCACAGATGCTGCATAACAAACACAAGTACCTGGAAACAATCCCTTTTACTGAGCAATTTGAGTCTATTTTAAAACATGTCTAGCATCCTTTTCTTCCAGATGGCTCATCATGAACAGAACAGGGAATCATCAAATGATCCGTCCCCTGTCACTCATTCCCAGCTTCTGGCAAACAGAGGCCTAGGAATACCATTCCTGCGCATCCTGGTTAACAGCCATTGATGGACCTTTGAGAAATACATTAAAGACTATGAAGTGCTTTGAGAGCTACTGATGAAAAGCACAATAGAAGAGATAGGTGTTGTTTTTTTATTATTGGATGAAATTAAGCAAAGTAAAATTCAGTCAATATGTCACCAAAATTTTTCTAGCAGTGAGATCTGTTAGACTGTAGAATAGTCTCCCAAAGCAAGCCCCAGTCTTTGAGTAATTTAAAATAAAATAATTGATAAAATGCTGTATGGCACAATCCTGCAATGTCAGAGGTATGAAAAGGATGATGTAGCAGGTCTTTTCCATCTCTACTTTCTGTGATTTTAGTCAGCATTCCAAGGGCATCCCCAGGGAGAACGTAATCCACCTCCAGCAATGTATTTGTTCACATTTAAATAATAATTTTAAAAGACCTCTATCCAAGGGTCTAGGTGCCCTATCACATCATTAATAATAAAATAAAATCCTAGCAGCATTAAAATAACCATTTAACTCAGCCAGCCAGACACCAAAGAAACCCCTAGGAGTGTTTGGCGATGGACAGAGACTGATGGCGAATCATATGAGACAATCAGTGTTCTTCAATCACTTCTATCACGATCTCAACAACTTGAGACAATTGCCTGCAGCCATCCCATGGCAGGTGGGGAAGACTCATGCATTCCAGGCTAGTCAGTTACAGACATGCTAATGAAATAAAATCATATTGGAGCATTGCAACACAGCCCAACTGAACCAATTGCCAGAAGACAGTGTTAAGAAATAAAAGAAGCAAAGAGCATAATCCCAAAGTGCCATGGACTTCATTTGAGAAGATCTTTTGCCTGACTCAGTAACTGAGTTTGAATTATTCATGTGATTTTTATCACGGTGCATTTTATATGTTGCTTGTTTGATGGCTTTAATGTTCTTTTGTGGGATGGGTTCACATTGTAAAAAGGTGCCATGCAAAGAAAATGTATTTTGTTATTTTTAATTAAAAAACTAAAACCAAGGTGGCTGCTACTGCTCTGCACTGACAAAGCTCAGACATTTATAATGCCAGGGTTAACATGGTTACTACTGCAATTTGGTTTTCATAGATACATTTTAATGTGTGGTTGCAGCTAGAGTAATGATAATACTCATTTCCTACTGGGAACTGGAGAGAGAATTGAGAATGAGTCATTCATACCCACATAATTTCAGATTAGCTCTAAATAAATTGCCTTAATTAAGAAGGGAAAAGTAGCTAAAATGTGTGTGTGTGTGTGTGTGTACAGGAGATTCTTTCCCTGGAGATTTTCATCTGTGATTTCTTCAAGGGAAAATGTGGGAAGAGAAAGTCAATCAGAGGTATTGTTGAGACTGCTCCAGAGTAAAATGTGGCCCTGACACTTTGTATTTCCATGAGGTTTGTAGCAACAGTGATGTGAGAAATGGCCCAGAATTCATGAGACACATGGAAGAGTTAATATGATCTATTGGAGGGTTTGTTCCCCGTTTTTTGGGTTTTTTTAATTTTTTGTGGTGGTGGTGGTGGTAAAAGTGTTTTAAAAGTCCTGATCTTGCATTCCTCATTTTTGAGGCCCTTTGAAAACTGAGTCCACATTGTTTGCAAGTCAGTCCATGAAGATCTTTGGAACCCTGAGAGATGAAGGCAAATCTTCATTGAGCAGATCTGCATTCTTTATCATGTTATGATTAGTTCTACCGCAGCAATAATCTCTATTGCTCTGTGCTGGATCTGCACAATAAACAGCTTTTGAAATTGATTAAACAGCTCAGCAACTACTCACCCTCAGAAACCATTTATTGCTCCATAACTTGTGGAGCAATAAGAGACAATAGAGATTGACCCACTGTTCCCCATCACATTCTGTGTACAGTCTAGGGTTGCCAACCCTCCAGGATTGGCCTGGAGTCTCCAGGAATTAAAGATTAATCTTTAATTAAGGATTATGTCATGTGATTAAATCTCCACAAATACGTCCAGCCAAAATTGGCAACCCTAGTACAGTCCTTAGTGTGGCATACACAAAGAACAAACCACAGGAGTTTGACAGGGCTCTGTAGGACCTCCCCACCCTCCCGTCCGAGTCACTGTATCCATTTTGGGAGCTTTTTCCAACATGCCTGTAGGGAACCCAACATGGTGGCTGGATGGGGAACATGCAGGTCTTTGAGTTCCCCAGGCCAACAGCTCTCTTTCTACAGCGATACTTTTCAGTCATAGCACTCCACAGCTGTCATTTCATTATGTGCCTTCCACGAGGAGGAGGGCCCGCTGAGGTCACTGGAAGTTAATGAAATTAAACCAGTGTATCTGAAAGGAGAATCAAGCACAGGCTATTCCCTTCTTAAATTAGTGCTGAGTTGACAACCCTAGAGGGTGAAGTTCCCTATCTCTCCCTGCAGCTGGTACAGCACAGACAAGTAACCCAGAATGGCGGGGAAAGCATCTGTGAGGGGAGGGGATTTGCTAAATGGATAATCAAACATTGAACCAAAGGGCCAAATCCTCAGGCCACTGCCTCAGTTCTCCCTTGGTCCTGACTGGCAAACTCCTGAATCTTCAATGGAAGCCTTGACTGAGCGTGTAAGCAGCCGAGCAGTTTGCCCCACTGAAATTAGAGATGCAAAGAATAGCTCAGTTCACTTCTAGCCCACACTCTGGGCAGTGCAGGATGCACCTTGTAATAGATATTTTGATTTTTGCTCAAGCTGGTTTTAAATTGCTGTAGAGTTGGGGCTTCTATCACTTCCCCTAGGAATATCTTCTACAGTCTAACCGATCTCTCAGAGTAAGATTTGTTCCCATGCAGAAGAACATAAGTAACATTTAAACCCTATTATGAGGGTTTAAGTGGGGCCTGGGCTTTGTGCTAGCTCTCTGCATGCTGGGGAATTGCCTCAAATTCCAGGGATTATGTCCCAGTATTCAGCTTGAATTTTTTTTTTCTTAATTTCACTCTATTACTCCTAGCTCTATCCTCTGGGATGATAAGCAGTTCCCTCTCACCTTGGGGTTTATACCTTCGTGTGTAAGCTCTTATCATATATACAGGCCTAAATTTTCAAATGCAGCCAGTGATTTTGAATCTCTTGTCTGTGCCCACTTTAAAGGGGATTGCTTTCCCCCAGTGTGGAGAACCCACCCTGTGAAAATAAAGCCACTTTAAAGTCTCAAGTTGGGCTACCAAAATCAGTAGTCATTCTGAAATTTGGAATTCTTGGACTCTGCCTAATCACATGAGATATAAATACATCCTATTGGTGAACCAGCCAATAATCTGTGGACGGCTTTCCATGGACTATCAATGTTGTGAAACAGACACAGAGAGCACCTGGGAGTGAACACAAGAATGGCCATATTGGGTCAGACCAATGGCCATCTATGCCAGGATCCTGTCTTCTGACAGTGGCTGAGGTCAGATGAACAAAATAGTGAAAATTTATCGCATGATCCATCCCCTGTCATCTGGTCCCAGCTGCTGGCAGTCAGATGTTTTGGGACACCCAGAGCATGGGGTTGCATTCCTGACCATCTTAGCCCTATCCTCCATGAACTTATCTAATTCTTGTCTGAAACTAGTTACATTTTCACAACATCCCCTGACAATGAGTTCCACAGGGTGACTGTGCATTGTGTGAAGAGATACTTCCTTATGTTTGTTTTAAACCTGCTGCCTACTGATTTCATTGGGTGACCCCTGGTTCTTGTATTGTGTGAAAGGGTAAATAACACTTCCCTATTCACTTTCTCCACTCCATTCAGAATTTGTGACGGGATGTTCACCCCACACCATCCCTGAAGGGGTTAACTTGGCTCAGAAAGGGCTACTTGACAGGATGGGCTGCACCTGGGTGAGGTGTAGGCTAGAGATACAGCCCTAATTGCACCTGAAAAGCCCAGCAGGGCAGGAGAAGGAAGGACTTCTCTAAAGCCAGGGAGAGAAGAGCAGTAAGGGGCTTCAGGGGGAGGGAGGCTGTAGTCATTCTCAGAGCTGAAAAAAATGAGTAGGAAGAAGCCTAGAGAAAACAGCAGCAAGGGTGAGACTGCGTGGACCTTAGCTGCTGAATACAGGGTCTCTAGACTGGAACCCAGTGTAGGGGATGGGCCCGGGAAAGTGGCACAGACAGGGAAGCGAACTTTGAAGGCTGCCTGAGGTGGTTTGTTGAAAGACACTTGGATACCCCAGAAGGAGGCAACTATAGTGACCTGGTCAAAGGGCCAAGCTATGAAGAGAAAGCGCTGCAGCTTGTGGTGTGTGCGAGAGGCTGCCCAGTGAGAGACTGGGACAAGGGGCTGAGTAACCACGCGAGGAGGCGTCAAACCAGCGCTGAGCTAATCCCCAGGCGGCGACACAACAGTGAGTGGCATGAACCCAGTGATGTGATTTTCTAGATCTCTAACATAGCCCCTCTTCATGTCTTTTCTAACCTGAACAGTCCCAGTCTCTTTGCACTCTCTCCCCGGATGGTAGCTGTTCCAGACCCCTCATCAGTTTTGTTGCCCTTCTCTCTACTTTCTCCTATTTTTTGGGGGGGGGGGGATGGAGTGACTTGGACTTCATGCAGTTTTCATGCAGTGTGGGCATCCCTGGATTTATACAGTGGCATTATGATATTTTCTGTTGTCTTATCTATCCCTTTCCTAATGGTTCCAAACACTGTTAGCTTCTTTGATTGACGCTGCACAATGAGCCGATGTTTTCAGTGAACTATCCCCAATGACTCCAGGGTCTCTTTCTTGAGTGGTAACAGCTAATCTAGATGTATAGTTTGGATTATGTTTTCCAATGTGCATTACTGTGTACTTATCAACACTGAATTTCATCTGCCATTTTGTTGCCCAGTCACCCAGTTTGGTGAGATCCCTTTGTAGCTCTTTGCAGTCAGCTTTGGACTTAACTAGCCTGAGTAATTTTGTATCCTCTGCAAACTTTGCCACCTCCCCTGTTTACCCCTTTTGCTAGTTCATTTATGAATATGTTGTATAGCACAGGTCCCAGTACAGATCCGTGGGGGAGACCCTGCTATTTATCTCGCTCCATTCTGAAAACTGATAATTTATTCCTACCCTTTGTTTCCTATCTTTTAACCAGTTCCTGACCCATGAGATGACCTTCCCCTTTATCCCATGCCTACTTTGGTTAAGAGCCTTTGGTGATGGACCTTGTCAAAGGCTTACTGAAAGTCCAAGCACAGTATATACCGTTTCACCCCAGTCCACATGTTGGTTGATCCCCTCAAAGAATTGTAATAGATCGGTGAGACACGATTTCCCTTAACAAAAGCTGTGTTGACTCTTCCCCAACATGTTGTGTTTGTCTGCATCTACTAATTCTGTTCTTTACCATAGTTTCAATTAATTTGCCTGATACTGAAATTAGGCTTACTGGCCTGTAAGTGCCAAGAACGCTTTTGGCGCCTTTAAAAAAACATCCGTGTTAAATTATCTATATCCACTAGTCATCTGCTAGAGAGGCTGATTTAAGTGATGATAGGTTACATACCACAGTTAGTGGTTCTGCACTTTCATATCTGAGTTCCTTCAGAACTCTTGGTGAATACCATCTGATCCTGGTGACTTTTTACTATTAAATTTATCGGTTTGATCCCAAACCTCTTCTACTGACACCTCAATCTGGAACAGTTCTTCAGATTTGTCACCGAACAAGAATGGCACAGGTGTGGGATACTCCTTCACATCCTCTACAGTGAAGACTGATGCAAAAATTTCATTTCTTCTGAGGGTGACTTCTGCCTTTTGCAGGTGGGAGTCATAGTGCTGAGCCTGAAATATTTGATTAAATCTCCCAGTGAGACTCCACAGCAGAATGCAGAAGAGGAAGCTGGGGACGACATGTGGTTCCTTTCTTTAACACTCACAAAGATTCCTTTTCACTTCACTTTCATGACTTAGCATTTCTGGTGTCAATATCTTACAGATAATACCAGTTCTGTGTGGGGATGGAGGGGAATTTGGGCCTAAAATTAACAATGTGGCCTTGCAATCAGGGAGAGGGGTGAAGTATAGTTGTCTTGTGCACCTCGCAGTTCTTAACTCAAAGAATGGACTGACACTCCTGAACCAGGAGCATGCTGGTGTGAGGAGTGGATGAGGTGCTGGTGAGGTTGTTCCTATGCCCTGGCTATTCTGCAATGGATCGAAATTGTCTTTTTGTTCTGTGTACAGCGCCGACCACACTAGGGTTCCTGGGAGCTCTGATAACACACATACAAAGAATAATGATCATGATGGCCCTCAGAGGCCACTGCAGCCAGGGTAGAGCATGCTTGAGGACTGCATCTTGCAGCCAAGTGCAGCCCTAGGGTAGTGGAGCCACAATTTGCTCCTCATCTCTGTGCCTGCACTGGTATGGAGGTGAATTGTGGTCTTTATCCACCCAAGGGGTGCAGCTGGGGGAGCTTACCTCATGTCTGCTAATGTGCCTCAACGTAGACCTAGGGAAGACGGGCTCCTGTGGTGAGAAGGGAGTTAGGTGTCCAAAGGCCCCGTCAGTTGAAAGCTGGTTTTTGGTGTTGCTGAGAGATGTTACGTTGTGACACCTGTTGTTCTTTCTCCCATTCCCAGCCTTCCAGTGATACCCCTCATATGGCACTGAGCTACTGGTGAAATCTTTCTAATTTCCTTGTCCCATCCTGTTCTTTCCAGCCTGTCCTGCAGAGCACATGTGAGTTTGCTCCCTCAACAGATGGTAACTTGTGACCACTGCACCAGAGTCCCCAATGAGTAGCACTAGGGGGGACGGTGCAGTGATTTGGGTGTTAGCCAGAGACCTGGGTTCAATTCCCTGCCGTCACAGACTGCCTGCATGACCTTGGACAAGTCGCGTAGAGTCTCTGTGCTTCAGTTTCCCCTGCGCAAATGGCCATAATAAATAGCATTCCCCTACCTCACAGGGGTGCTGTGAGGATGAATACATTCATGATCATTAGGTGCAAGATATTACAGACCTGGGGGGGCATGTAAGTGCCGAGCTACAATTAACAGCCTTCGGCCTCCATGACACGTCATAAAGTCCTGCTGAGAAACCGGACTCCTTCGTTCTTTTTCCTTATTTATTTACTCCTCTTGGGGAGTATTTGATATGCTCAAAGGTTGCTATTATACTTATCTTATTGCCTCTGATAAAGCAAAGCCTAATTATTTCTTTGGTACTGTTAATAGTTCACTTTCATTGTGATGCCAAACTAGCAGCCAGGCTTCCCATTCTAGCGCTTCTGTCCAATCGTTTAAGAAAGGAGAATTTAGAGCTGGACAGGTGCTGGGCTGACTGCCCTGGAGGGTGACATCCTTTAGCCATCCACTGAACAGGTGCAGCAAGGGGAAAGCTGGCTGCCCCCACGTGGGCAGAAGCTTTTCCTTGCAACTGTGTGAAGCAAATAGGGAAGGTCCCGTTCAAAAGGTGCAGTACCCCCCACTTCTCCCATCCCCGCACTCCATGGCCGATTGCCCTCGTTGGTGGTGTAACTACAGAGGAAATGCCCTCCACAATGTGGTGATAGGGCTGGTGTTAGCTTTCTGGTTGTTTGGCTTGGGGGGCAGTTCTGCTCCTGCATCTGAGCAGCTGGCTTTAGCACAGGCAGAGAGTCCTGTTCACACTGCCAGTGTCCAACTCCCCTTCCTTTTATCCCCAGGCCACCCTCACTCTGTATGTTTAACTGGAAATGGCTTGTTCGCAACTCCATTTGCAGAACTGATCTCTTCACAGCTAGGGTTTCCAAGCCTCCCAAGTGGCTGACACCTCACAACTCGAGCTGGAGAACATTTAAAGCACCAGATTCTCTCTTGTCTATCTGATTCTGCCCCTTGCTGATCTCTGTAGCATCAAGCATCAGTGTTGCTCTGTTGCCAGTCCCTGCTGACAAGTACGCCAAAGCCCTGTACATGTTCCATTTGGGACGTGCTCCCTAAGTCAACCTAGGCCTGTCTATGTTCCAAGCATGGACTTTATTACATTCATACAGGACTCTGTTCTGGGGACCCTCATGGCTCAGCCAGCAGGTATACTTTATTTGTACTGAGCCAAGAAATAGGTTCAAGGCACGACCAGTTTGGATCAACGGATGCAAAACAGGGGAGGGGCCCTGGCTTCTAAAATATCATCTGTCTCATCAGCCTGTATTTCTTAGTTTAGACAACGCCATTTTGTTTACTCAAGTAGCAGTTTCTAAGCAAGAGGTGGTGAAAGCAGACTTGTGTCCTCTGCTGGCTACCTGATCTTGCTGCGCTTTCCCCTCTAGCTGTGACTATCTTTAGCTGAAGGTTTAGCTGGAAACATCTGGTAAGAAGCCGAACAACCGGCCTAGAGGACATTTCTAACTAAGCTTTGAATCACGCAGTAAATCTTAAACTGTCTGTAACCAACACCAAAAAAACACATAGAAGTAACCCTGAGTCTGAATGAGACAGACCAAAACCAGGAACTTTGAAATTAAGGATCCGTCCTCACAACACGGAACTCGGTCAGTGTAGCCAGCAAATGCAGAATTAAGGGGAGCAAAGGCAAATGTAGGCTGCATATAGGCTGCATATCTGCAGGTGCATATAGCAGTCCATCAGTGCAAGCTGGTCCCTCTCTGCCAGGTAACATTGTCCTTTGGACACTGTTTCTATTGTGGAACAACATTGCCACCCTCTGGCCCAAGAAAGAGACACGTCTTCCCTGCGCCAAAAATCCTCTGACAGGTGCCAGTAAACCATCCACAGACCAAAGGGAATCTGTGCATGCCTAGCAAGGACATGAGAGGGTGGATGTTGTTATTATTGATAGTCACTGTCATTTATGTCATGCAACAAATGGTGCATGACATAGCAATCAGGTGCACCAAGAGCTGTGTGCGCCCCAGTTCCTCTCATCAAACAAGCAGGGTTCTGCAGCTTAACTTTCATGTGATTTTTAGGAAACAGGTTCTGCAGTGACAGCTTGGGGACTGGAGTTCCTGTATTTATCTACAGAACAGGTACAGTTTAGGCAAAGGCAGGGCAAGCTTCCTCCCCTGCTGTTCCACCAGTGTGACTTCTGGGCACAATGGGGTGACAAGGCAGTTTGGTCTCTCTGGTACTTTCAGTCCTTGCTCTCTGGGCTGAGGCTGCCAGCCAGAGATGTGGGCCCCTGGCTGCTGCAATGGACAGAGACTGACCAAACTTACAGCACACAGACCAGCAAGACAGACCTTGGGTGGTGACAAATACTTACCACTGTTAACACGGGCTGGATGTGAAGCAGCTGTGTGGAGAAGAAAATGGTCTACACAGCCCACTACTGCCCTCCACTCACCACAAGGCTAGTCTTGAAGGAAGCAGGTCATAACACTGGGAATTTCACAAGCAAACTTGGCCTGGTGGAATTTCCAACCTTGTTTTGCAAACTCAAGACACTTTTGGGCACAGTCTACTTCAGAGCCAAACCTGGGGCCAACACAGATTAGGAGTGGAAACCACTTTACCTGACAAGCAAAGAGGCAAAAGAAAGGAAAGTGGCAGGAAAGCAACCCTAGGAGAGAGTCTTCTAAAGCAGAGTCCTTCCCTGTTTTGTCACACCCCTTCATGGCTGCTCTTCTTGCTATCCCCTTCCACCCCCTGTGCATACCGTACATCACCATTTATGGTTTCTCTGTATTTGGCCTCTTGTGTGGTCTCTCCATCTCATAGAAGATTTGCCCATCACCCTATGTAAGGAGCCTATCACCTTGGTTTCTAAGCACCAAGTATCCACAAGCTGCAGAGATCCAATTTTCCATGCAAACTTTTTAGGCTAAGAAAAAGTGTAACTTAACCCAATCTTGCTGCAGCACTTCATTACTAATGAGCTGGAAATGCAGCTGGAGGGAGGAGCAGCAAGGCACAGGATGATTAATGCTGCTTCTTACCCCTGGGCATGAGCAATAAATATGCTTCCTGATGTCTGTGACCCCCTCAGAGCACCCTCAGGGGTAAAGACCTGGTGAACGGTAATAGATTCTAGGGTCAGAGCTTGGCTCTGACAGGAGGGGCCTGTTAGGTCAGTGGTGGAAATAAGCTGCTTTTAAGTAGTAAGGTTGCTATTTTGCCCCCTGACTGAATTCGGCCTGGGGCAACGAGGGCTCATCTGCACCTGCTGGCACACCTCCAAAGCTGGCAGAACAGAGCTGTGAAAAACCGCAGAGAGGGGCCGTGTCAATGCTCTGACCGACTTCAGAACAGCAGGCTTCCTGGCTCTTGGAAATTGCTTCTGACTACAAGCGTTCAGAGTAACAGCCGTGTTAGTCTGTATTCGCAAAAAGAAAAGGAGGACTTGTGGCACCTTAGAGACTAACCAATTATTTGAGCATAAGCTTTCGTGAGCTACAGCTCACTTCATCGGATGCATACTGTGGAAAGTGAAGAAGATCTTTTTATACACACAAAGCATGAAAAAATACCTCCCCCCCCACCCCACTCTCCTGCTGGTAATAGCTTATCTAGATAAGCTATTACCAGCAGGAGAGTTGGGGTGGGGGGAGGTATTTTTTCATGCTTTGTGTGTATAAAAATCTTCTACACTTTCCACAGTATGCATCCGATGAAGTGAGCTGTAGCTCACGAAAGCTTATGCTCAAATAATTGGTTAGTCTCTAAGGTGCCACAAGTCCTCCTTTTCTGACTGCAAGGGGAATGTCTTCGAACAGACCGGTTTGTTCCTGTGGTGCTGCATGTGAGACTGCAGGGCAAGCCTTTAGGGGTAGAGGCCATGTTCCTTCATGGACTGTGGAGTCCACACATTGCAGGAGCTCAGTGAATAATAAAAGATTGTAAAGCACTGCAGAGTCCTTCAGGAGGAAAGGGCCCTTGTAAAGATAAGAAATAAACATTAACGAAGGTAGATGGACTGGATTTGGTGCCCCTACCCCCTCCACACACACACATTGGTGACCTCTGGGACTGGAGCTGAGCTTTGACTCAGCTTCATCTTGCACTGTTGTTAATAAATAATTTTGGCCTATGCAGCCTGGAGGAAGGAGGCTAAGATGGAGTCGTTTACAGTAAATAAGTACACCTGGAACTAGATTCCTCCCCCCCCTCCCCAAGGGTACAGCACCCATAATGGGGAGCAGATTTTTAAAGGACCAACTACTCCTACTGCTTCTTCAGAGCTCTGTGCAAGTTCAAAATCTTGCCTCTCTCACCAACAGAAGTTGGTCCAATAAAATAGATTTACCTCACCCACCTTGTCCCTCTAATATCCTGGGACTGACGTGGCTACAACACTGCATTCTTCAGGTATCAGGCATTTGAGATTCAGTTTCTAGAATGTTGGTTCATTGATTTGTATTTAGACATGAGGCTGAGGTGCAAAATTCAGAGCCAGATTCCAAACCACTCCAAGTCAGGAGTGTTCAGATCAGGGGGTTTGGACTTTGCTCTGTCTCTGCTGCACATTTACGATGGAGTGCTTTCGTTTGTGGGAAGCAAGAATGATAAAACAGCCAAGGTATTTAATCTTTTGCGTGTTCCAGGTGACACCTGCCCTGCTGTTGAAAGTTCTATCTATAAAACCTTAGGGTTTTATGCTGCCACCCGATACTGTAGTATCTGTTCCTTCCGTGTGAAAGCAATAACGGTAGCAAAGTCCCCGGTGGACTTCATGGAATGGTGCCAGGTACATCCACTATATACTGGTACTTTGAGGAAAGTGCCATCTGCCTCAGCAGGAATGCAATCAATAATTTGCGACAGTCATTTGTTTAAATTGCCCTCACAAGACAGACACGACACTGCTTCTCTCACAGTGTGTAAAGGTACTGGGTAAGGTAGATCCAAATTCATGGTAACGTTTCCTGTGCATCGGACACAGAGCTGGGTTTCCCCTCGGGTTGCAATGTGTGTTTCAAATCGCATGATGGAGAAGCAGAGCCTTCTAGCTCAAAGAATCGTAACATGCTACGCCGACGGAACACTTCACTGCTGAAATACACCCACTCCTGGGGTGGACCCCAGCAGCCGTTCTTCTCTATCCACAGTAAGCAACAGTGTTTAGGAGAAGAAGTGAAGAATAATGTATCTTCTCAAACTGCGGTGGGGGAATTGAGAATAGCAGAATGCTACTGAAAATGGGCCAGGACATAGCGGTGAATGCTCCTATTCCTGCGAATAGTGCAGTGGGAACTTTCGTGACAACATATGGTTTTACATCTCAGCCGAAAGGTGGCACTATACCCATGCTGGGGCTCTGGTTAGGAAGTGACTCAGATGCCGTATCATTGTTTACACCTGTACACTGCCAGCTCAGGGTGACTGCATTTTGATTTTGCACATGTAAATGATCTACAGTGGGTGCAAGGAGATAGAGCATCAGGACCACCAATGCCTGAGTTTTCTGTAAACACTTCCCATTCAGGTAGTGACCTAGCCCCAGCTCTGATTTGCGTATGGGAGCACAGCTGGAGGTGCTATGTCCGCAGCCAAATATCATCTTGCCTTCCCAAGCTGGCTGGCTTGAAACTCAGCAGCACCTCTTACCTGCCCCCACCCACCCCACCCCTACCGTTAGCACGTAGGGGGAGATGTGCAGCTTCACTGGAAAATGCGGAGGAAATCCAGACATATGGTAGCCTCTGGGATAAGAAGAAGAGCAGCTTGTGCTACCCAAAGCCCTGTAATAGCAATGAAAGAAACACAAACACAGGGATGGGTCTAGATCTAGAGCCAAACTTCCCACAGGTTCAGGGTGTTGGGATCTAGGTTCATTTAATTGCAAAGTATGTACTGTGCAGACGTCCGAGCACATCCCCTGGCTGTACAACCCTCCAGAAGCAGAATCAATTGAAAGCGGTGTTTTACAACAGGACTTCCTTTCTATCTATGTGGGAGAGGATCACAGGTGTTGACAGAAGGCCATTAAGGATTGCTGTCAAACTGGCCTGACTAGCAAAAGTCAATCAGGCCTGATCATAAAAAGAACACGGTGCATAGATATGGCCAGGTCCTTAGGGTGGAGTCAGATTGCTTTTGGAGTAGGAATTAGGATGATCAAATATTTAAAATATTTTTAAAAAGCAGCAGCAGCAGCACTGGGAGGAACATGAGACGTGTTCCCAGTGATGTTTGTAAAGCCACTCCAGCGCAAACAGGAATATGGCGCAAACAGACTTGAGCATATTTATTTGTAGCCAAGAGTTGTCCCTAAAATTAGTGTTGGTTCAGTGGGCTCTTCCCTTCGTCTTGAAAGTTAAAAATGGGGCCCAAGCTGGAAAATTCAAATTGGGATCTGGTTTCCTGTGGGCATTCAGTGCTGGGGTTTTAGTTCACCCCATCTCTAATAAAAAGAGAGCAGCTCCCTCTGTTTCCTTGTTTTGATCATTCAGCAGCATATGCCTAAAGAACACAGACAGATTCTGTAGTCAACCATACTAGTCATTAGTCTGCACCCCCCCACCATTTCCCTGCCCCCATGGCATAATATAGTACAACCAGGTATTTGAGGAAGGATTACACATCACTCTGAAAAATCTGGGACTGACCCCATTGCAGACAGAATATTAGGCTAGCGGGATGGTGGGATGTTCTCAAGTATGGCAGGGCAGGCGTAATGTTACATCTTGAATCCTTTATTGCTGGCTCCATTATGCAGTGGGCTGGTGAAAACAGGCCGATCAGATTCTGAATGGTTGGAGCAACAGAAGCATTACGCAGACACAGTGCCACGGACTATTTTCCACCCGGGTTATTAATACAGGAAGTGGCTGTGAGACTCCATAAACTGTTCAGGGAGCCTTCAGCATCCTCCAGAGGACAGTGCAACACACATCTTAGAAACATTGATTTTTTCCTGCAGATTGCAATGATTATTTAAAAAGAGGAGGTCAGACTAGATGATCGAATGGTTCCTCCTTGCTTTAAACTCTGTTAATCTATGTATCGATTGACAGTGAGGAAGAGAGAGCGTGCCTACAGGTTAACCAAATCAGGGCCCTACTGCACCAGACATATCATAAATGACAGTCCCTGGCCCAGATAGTTCAATCTACAAGATAGGATGTAACAGGTAGATGAGACAATGGCATGTGACTGCTAGTAGCAAATATCTCCAAAGGCTAGTGATGTGACTCTTGATGAGGATGGCTGTGAATTACTACAGAAAATTTTCTTGGGTGTCTGGCTGCTGGGTCTTGCCCACATGCTCCGGGTCTAGCTGGTTACCATATTTGGGGTCAGGAAGGAATTTTCCACTAGTAGAGACCCTGGGTTTCAGTTTTTGGTTTGTTTGTTTGTTTTTTGCCTTCCTCTGCAGCATAGGGCCTGGGTCACTTGCAGGTTTAAAAGAGTGTAAATGGTGGATTCTGTAACTTGAAGTATTTTAATTGTGATTTAAGGACTTCAGTAACTTATCCAGAGGATATGGGTCTATTACACGAGTGGGTGGGTGAGGTTCTGTGGCCTGTAATATGCAAGAAATCAGACTAGGTGATCATGATGGTCTCTTCTGGCCTTCTATGAGACAATCAAGCAGGCTGGAGTGGTAGGTGGGGAAGACATGATAACAACAATTATGGGAGGTGTGCAGTACCTAGAGAGTGAGGAGGTGTAATCCCTACCCGGTTTCAGCTTGTCTTGTGCATCATAGAAGAGCTATGTGCTAGGTGAGTAACAATTTGCGCAAACAGGCCTTCCTCATTATGGAAATTACCTTCATTCATATAATGAGCAGCTGGTGACAAGTGAATCTGTTTATACCAGGAGTAAACCAACCAGGCATAATGTACAATATGTGGGGCCTGTAATATCACCATGGGGCATTGCACTGAATCTATAGCCAACAATTGCTAATGATATGTAGTTGTCGGGAACATGTTATCAGCACATCAACACACCCCATCACTGATCTTCAGTGCTCTGCAACTTTTTAAGCAACCTCCTACCATTTTTGCAAATCAGTTAGAGTTAAAAATGAAATCCCAGCCAAAGAGGTGCTCTTGCGAAACAACCCAGATAAATTATCGCTCTGCAATGTCTCCTGCATAAAGCACCACAGCTACCCCTCCTGTCTCTATTGAGCTGCAAAGTTGCAGGGCATTACAAGCCGAATGCAGCTGCATTTAGTTAACATAAACTGATATATATGTATGTTCTCTGCTTGCCAGAGTTGACTCAATTTATGGCATGATAATCCAATTGGATGCCATAATCTAAAAGGGTTGGGCCAGGTCAGAACATGGATTCTGTCCCCAGAAATGAGGGGAAAGGAATCCAGTTTGGTATTAAGATTCCAGGCTGATAAACCATGGCTTAACTTGTAATCTTGATTGCCTTTGATCAGGAACAGTCTGTATTGAAACCCACAATGTCCTTCGTGGAGCTTGTCATTTACAATCTCGCCTAACGACAGCTGCATTTTCCAAGTGCCCCTCTGCTAACAGGGGCTGACTGAAGAGGGATAGGAAGAAACTTAGTTTCTGAGAAGGTCATTCCACACTTGCTCACTTTAGAGTTTGCTGCACCTTCCTCTGAAAAATGCCACAGGGTCCCTAATGACCACAAGCTGTCCCAGGCCTTGGTTTATGTTGAATCTAAAACATGGCACCTCTGCCCTAGGACTCTGAAAAGTCATTAGCCCAGCACTGACTCCGGGGACAGGGTCACACATTGTGAATCACTGTCCTACAACACCTGGGTTTTCCTGGATGATCTCTCATTCAAGGACTGACCCAGCAAAACCTACTTAGTGTAAGGAAGCTGACAAGAGAGTTGCAGGCTGTAACAGCAACAACATGGATATAATCATTAACCATTTGTATGATAGTACCACTCAGATGTTCCAACTGAAATGGTGTTCCCGTTCTGCTAGACGCTGTACAAACAATGATAGTTTGTGCCTTAACCTCCTCTCTGACATTAAACTAGCATCATACTTTTGTCAATCAATCACCCAAAGAATTGGTGAATGTAACCCTAACACCTCATTACACTTGGACAAATTGCTAGGGGGCCATCTCGCTTTGGGCAGCGAAGTCCTCTGTTACCATCAAGGCTGAAAGGAAATGTAATCTCAGTGCCCCACAAGCACTATCTACTGCCCCCTCAGGACTATACTGTCTTAGATGTATAATTTTTTTATCTGTGTGAGTTTACTAGGATTTATCACCCAACAAAATATACCACATAGGCTGTCATAAACATACAGCTCAACGTAGCATAAAATCCCTCCTTTACCTGTAAAGGGTTAAGAAGCTCAAATAACCTGACTGGCACCTGACCAAAAGGACCAATAAGGGGAGAAGATACTTTCAAATCTGTGTGGGAAGGTTTTTGCTTTGTCTCTTTGTATGTGTTCTCTTGGACACAAGGAGAGAGACCAAGCAAGTAATCTAGCTCCTACTGAGTGATACATCTAACTTACAGAAATAGTAAGTAATAGCAAGGAAATGCATTAGAGTATCCTTTTTGTTTTAGCTTGTGAATTTTCCCTGTGCTAAGAGGGAGGTTTATCCCTGTTTTTTGTAAACTTTAAAGTTTTGCCTAGAGGGGAATCCTCTGTGTTTTGAATTTCATTACCCTGTAAAATTACCTTCCATCCTGATTTTACAGAGGGGTTTCTTCTACCTTTTTTTTCTTTTCTTTATAATAAAATTCTGTTTTTTAAGAATCTGATTGGTTGTTAGGACACTAAAAACCAAGGGTCTGGTCTCTGCTCACCTGGTTTACCTATTGGTTGGTAGATTATTCTCAAACCTCCCCAGGAAAGGGGGTGAAGGGGCTTGGGGGGGATATTTTGGGGAAACAGGAACTCCAAGTGGTCCTTTTCCTGAATCTTTGTCTAACTCACTTGGTGGTGGCAGCAGTACCCATCCAAGGACAAGGAAGGATTTGTGCCTTGGGGAAGCTTTTAACCTAAGCTGGTAGAAATAAGCTTAGGGGGTCTTTCATGCGGGTCCCCACATCTGTACCGCAGAGTTCAGAGTGGGGAGGGAACCTTGACATAGGCCTATTATTACCTTGCTCAGATCCAGCACAACTGGCTGATTAGACTCAAACATGAGACCCTTCTGCTCTCTAAGTGAGGAGTAAAGGTCTAATTTCATGTTGGTTCAAAACTGTGTTTATATGGTGGCCACTCAAAGAATCTCATATGACTGGCACCTGTTTGCCATACTGGCCAAATGCAAAGAAGCCCTAGAATATCCTGAGCCACAACCACAGTGGGAAATGATTATTAATCATAATACTCTCTAGTTATACAGCATCTTGCAGCAGAGGATCTCAAAGCTCTTGAAAGGCATTAAGTAAGCCTCACAATTATTCCAGGAGGAAGGTATAATTATCCCTATTTTACAGAGGGGTAGGTTAAGGCACAAAGAGTGACTTGCCTAGCATTGTATAATGAGCAGTGCTGGGAAACCAATTCCAGGAGGTCCTGCAATTTAGGACTATAATTCAGCAAGGTGCTCAAAGCATGCAAAGTGGCACACTGAAGTCACCTCCTTTGAAGTAAATGAGACTACATAGGTGCTTAAAGTTCTACATGTATTTCCTGAATCAGGACTTGGGTTCCTAACTATTAGCTAACACTACCAATAGCATGATCTACTCCACAGCTGACATGCACTCTCTTAAGGCAAGGGGGCAGGCGTGTCTTTCTACTCAGGTACAGGAGCTGGCTTCCTTACCAGGGACTATGTCTTTTGCTGAACTCCAGGTCATTTTCAGGCTCAGTCCCTGGTCAGTGAGAAAGAAGAACTTAGTGAAATTAAAAAGTGGTCAAGCTTTGAAATAGATAATCAGTGCTCCAACACACGTGTGAGGATGGTAGGCATCTTTCCCTGCTGTGTTAACCTGATGACCCAACAGGCACTTGGCTCTTGCTGCCTGGGTTGGGAAGACATGGCAGATCTGAAAGTGAAGCTATGGGAGTTTATCTATAATTTTGGTTCAGACCTGCAGTTTTCAGTTTCTGACATGCATACATGTATATAAAGGGGAAGAACCTCTGCTGGTATATTGACATGGCTCCAGTGAAGTCAACGGCTGCAACAATTCACAACAGCTGACAAACTGCCCCACGGTGTGATAAACTAAGAGCATGTCTAAGACAGAATATGTCAATACATACTGGAATATATGCCCCATTAAAAAGCCACAGACATTTATCCCACGTCTCAGATTCAGAACAAGCAGCTGTAGAGAATCCAGCTAAAACATGTTTCCCACAGGACAGATTTACTATATTGTCTAGTGTTGAGATTGAGAAATGTCTGTCTTCAAATGCTTTTATTTAAAAGGTTGATGCTTGCTTTTCACCTTGAGGATGGGCTGTTCTGCTCTTGAGCTTTGAGAGTCTGAGATTCCCAGGCTAGAAGGGACCAATAGAACATCTAGTCTGACCTCATGTATAACACAGGCCAGCGAATTCCACCCAGTGACTTCTGCATCTGTCCCATATCTTGGGGTTGAGCTATAGCATATCCTCAGATGAAAGGTGCTATGTATCTGCAAAGTAGTAGAAGTTGTAAAGGTTCCCATTGAAATTATGGCACAATTAGGTTGGTGATTTCAATGCTTTTTTACTGATACCAGTTGCTTTGAGGTTCCTGAAGTACTAAACATAAGAACAGCCATACTGGGTCAGACCAAAGGTCCATCTAGCACAGTATCCTGTCTTCCAACAGTGGCCAGTGTCAGGTGCCCCAAAGGGAATGAACAGAACAGGGAATCATCAAGTGATCCATCCCGTCTCCCATTCCCAGCTTCTGGAAAAACAGAGGCTAGGGACACCAACCCTGCCCATCCTGGCTAATAGCCATTAATACAATCTGGAATCGAGGGAATCAGGATTTAACTTCCAGATTAAACAATACAAGGGCATCATCTTTGATGTCATCAGATTTTAATAAACCACTTATCCTGGATTTGAGCGGGGTTGTTCAGTTGGGTGATAAATCTTGGTAAATTCACATAAGAAACAGAAACTACCTATCTGAGCCAATATAGCCCTGATGGGACAGTACAAAATCCCTGCAAGGCATTAAAATTAAATTGCCTGACAGACTTTATTCTAAGTCATAGGGAGAACCTTACTGCCCACCGTGAGATGTCCCCACTTTGTCCAAGTATATTAAAGTTGTTGAGGTTACATTCACCAGTTCTTTGGATGATCCTTCATTACATTCTCTCTTCACCCCAGTATCTCGGGCTCTGCTCATGGTCTTGTCCTCTCTGTGGCTCAGTTTCCCCATCTGTAAAAAGGGCCTAATACTTCCCTACCTCACAGAGGTGTTATGAAGCTACTTTCAGAATGTCTGGGAAGGGTTTTGAGATCTCTAAAGGTTCTGTAGAAACGTAAAGTATTGTTCTTATTAGTAGGAACTGTATCCCTTTTTACTTTCTGTCCTAAGCTGCAGTGCAGTGTTGCTGCATTTCAGTGACAATAGAAGTGATTCCTGTAGCTTTTAGAATCATTAGTTTGTAAAACGCTCTGAGACAGGAACGGTCAGCTCATTAGCTAATCTAATCTGTAATCTATAGATAAATAGATATAAATATATCTCTATGACAGTGTGTAGTTTTTCATACTAGTGGCTCCTTATCCTTTATAATCCTGCAATTTATTTCCCCCTATGGCATCAGACAAGGTTTGAATTAATATTTGATCAGAATATTCTAGTTCAAAAATAATTAATTTATGAAGTTTAAGTGTCCCAGATAGGCAAATATATAGGTTAGAGTGAAGACAAATTCATTCTATACATCTAAGGATTATGAGTTGCATAAGGGATATTAAAAAAAAAACCTCCTGCCAGTGTTTATGGAACAATCACATCAATTAATGTAAGTGAAAGAATGTCATGACGGATGCTACATTTCCCAGCCCCTACAGTAAACATCATTGAAAGAATACCTGTTGTGTTGTGTGTAAACCGCCTTCTGACCCAGCAGGTTTAAACTAGTTTGGGGCACAAACAGCCGCAAAAGAAGTTTCCACTCAGTTATGAACTCTTTACACCATATACTTTGGAGTGCAAATGGTTGTCTTAAATGAAAAGTCAGCAAGTTAACCGAGAGAGAGGAGAAGAAATTTCAAGATTGTGCACACTGAGTTTGTCAGTCTGTATTAACACACAGTTGTGCTCTGAAACGTGACTCTCTCAAGATGATATCAGGTGGCTCCATCTTTATTGACTCCCCATGTGTCCAGGCAAATTTCCTCACTTTATAAGTCCAAAGATGTTATCTGCTCCCTCCCCAGCTGGGATCTGAAAAATCAAGATTGGCCCTGCCTGTCTCTTATGTTATCACCAGTGATAGAGATCCTGCAGGCAGAATTTAGCTGGCATCTTTGGTGATGGAAATGTAAGGCAGAATGGAATCCAGCTCTCTCTCCCAGAGCTGTGTCCACCCTGATGAGTTGATCACATGAGGGCACTTTACTAGGATGCTTCTTTTTGTTTGCCTTTTAAACTCCAGTAAATAAGGAAAATCTGGCAGGTTTGATGTCTTATCATCAGCATGGTGTTCCCTTGGCTACCAGTGGGCTGGGTGAGATCTCACGTCCAAAGGTTACACTATTGGGCTGATGCTTCAGTGGACCTGCACCCATTTACACAGGCTGTGGATCTGACCCAATGGATGAAACCAGAAAGGGCACTAAAAGTAAGACACAGCCCTATAGCGCTTTGCTCCGCCCCTCTGGTGACGCAGCAGCAGATTTGTGGGAGAACGCCAATGGGCTCCAGCAGAAACGTTGTCAATACCTCCCCTGTGGAGTGAAAACACTCGGCTTTTCTCCCACATCCTTCCTCCTAGGGTGTCAGGTCCTTTACTATTAATTAGTTCAGCCCTACACCAGGTAACCAGCAAGATATGCACTTTACTGATGGACGTACTAAGGTGCACAGAGGTCCTGTGGCTAGATGAAGATTACACAGTGCATGAGTGAAAGAGCAGAAACTTTAGGACAGGAATCCCTGTTCTAACCATTTGATAACACTTACTCACTAAAGGAAAAAAGATTCTCACGGCTCTAAGAGGGGCTCAGAAGAGACACACTTCAACCTTCCCTCTTAAATCACTCTGGGCCTAATTCTCCACTGCCTTGCACAGTCTCTAGTCATTTGCACCTGTGCAAAGAGAATGTAAACCCCCACACACACACTAGAAAGGTGGCATCTTCCCTTCTGCAGAGGTGCAAATGATCGCACCAGGGGCAGGACAATGGAGATTCAGGCCTTGAGTGTTACGCTTCTCCCACTTTGTACTAAAAGAGGCTAACCTGAACTTTTTTCTGGTTAGTCCAGTTCTTCTCCAGACTTCCTCCAGCGCTGAAAAACAGTTGAGTGTTGTTTGGGGTTCTGTAAAGGAATTTGTACCCATCCATGACTCATATGTCATGCATCTTAAAAAGAGTGTTGTTTTTATTAGACATATTTTAACACAGATCCCTAGGCAGCTTTAACCTAAAGGTAATCTGATCTTGTTTATCTAAGCAAAAATGTAGAGTCTGCCAGTATTCCTCAAAGAGCTTTTGTGTCATATAAAACCTTCGCTTGGTTAGCAGCGTGATTTTGAAAGAGAGGCACCATTCCAAAATGATCTTGGATAAAGGAAACATCTTTCGGTGCAAAAGATTCAGTCTAATCTAACTCCCCGGGGATATTATGGCATCATCTTTGTCATGCCGTGTTGCGAAGTATCGGTTCAGTTTCCGGATAGAGATCTCACTTCCAAAGTTTACACTATTCTGCTGACCCTTCAGTGCAGAGATGCCCATTTAAACTGCTGTGGATCTGGCCCGTGGGATGTAAACTGAAAGGGAACTGAATAAAGTCAAAGCTTGACAGCTTAACACCAACATAAGGGTGCCACAGCTTCTCCTCTGCACCAACTCTAGCTGTCTGTGCCTTCAATGGTGTAAATTAGATCTCGATTCTTATCATGAGTGGGTGGCTGTGCGTGTTTTGTACCCCTAGCCTGGCAGCAGCTGCTACCTCTCGCCTTCAAACAAACCAGGGCAACTTGGGGGCCAGCTCATTTTATAGAGTCACTAGAAACCAAATGATTTATCCCCACAAGTCGTCCTACCCGCGCTGCGTCTGTGCTTCCAGAGCTGGGACATGGGAACAACAGGCACATATTCTTGCCTGGTGCCACATGGCATTAAGCCCTCGTGTGTAATCAGTACAGAAAAGCGAATTCTTCTCCAGCAGGGAGGGTAGAGCCAAGCCATGCCGCTGATGTTGTTTCAGCAGGCAGGAAGGGCTCCCCAGGACCAGTCTGCCCTCTCTACTTCTAGTCTGAGCCAGTGTGACTCCAGAACTGAACATGTGGCTTCAGACCAACATGGCTGGGTACGATCTGTTCCTAGGAGAGGCGTGAGGAGGACTGGGGTGGGGTGGGACTGATGTGAACACAAGGTTTAGAAACACAGACCACGTCCTCCCTTGATCCCTGCTCAGGATGAGCCCAGAGGCATGTCCGCAAGCCAAGATACCAGGAGGTTGCATTGTGGGTCTCCAATACAAATAACTTGTCACGTGACCCACTTGTAGTAGGAAAATGGAATCCTAGGGCTAAACTCATCCCTGTACTGGTGCAGGGACTGAGAAAGGGATGGGCCAGTACAGTAAGTTAAAGCAGTCATACTCTGTGCCCAGTTGCACAAGTCCCCTATGGGCCTTGTAACAGCTGGAGAATAGCTGTCCCAGCCCTACCACTTAGAATCCCTGCCTCCGTCCAGTATGCATCTGACACAGGGGGCTTTACAGGGGAAAAGCAGAGCAGGCTCTGCATCTGACACCGAAGACTGCAGCAGGAGGCTCTGTGGCTGCTTTGCAGCCCCTGTGGACCAGCATATCCCAAGGGAACAGCAATTTGGACCCCTAGACTTGCTAGGCCTGGAACGGGCCCATAGTAGGTCTGACTCCTGGATCAAAGTTCAGTAGCAGGATTTTCACAGTGGCAAAAGAGCTTTAGGGAAAATTCACAAGCTCTTCCAGTAGGATCCAGTGAGTCTGCAGGATATTTCATACTGGGCAAACCAGAAGGGTTTCCAGCTAGGCACTGTTCAGCATAACTCACCTGCTTCATTTCCTCTCAAAGGTGTGTGGGTTTGGGTTAATGCTGACTAGCCCACAACTAACTAAGATAATAGCTTGCCTGTAAACAAACTACTGCTTATGAAAACAAACTTTATCAGGCATCTTTCTCTGACATTGTTGGGATTCTTTCCAAAGGGCGGTACTTTTCATTTGTTCATATTATTTTGTTTGCTTCCTTTAAAAGCCCTCCACAAAATAGAGCAGAAAAAGAGGTAGGGAGCTGGACCGATTGGTGGGGATTGCAGGAAAAACACTTTTAAAAGAAAGATGGTCCCAACCCAAAATCCTAGCTCCTAATCCCCCCCCCCCCACAAATTTTGGATTGATTAGATACCTTGCTCTGAATATTGTAGCCTGCACCCTTCTTTAGGTTTTTAAAACACCATGGCACAGCTGTTTACCAATATTTAAGCATGTTCCAACCAGCAGTGCAGGGTCTAAGTGACTTAAGGCCCTAAGTGTCATTTGTAAAAGTGACAATGGCTACATACCTTTGAAAAATCTGGGCCTATTTGCATTATATTGACCTTTAAAAGGAATGTCAATGGCTTAATTTCACTGCCAGGGTAGCTGTCTTATCTCTGGCCTGTGACTTTATGTAAATATTGCACAGGTTGACATAGGTACTGGTAGGCTGTACTACTTTTATCTGTTAGGTTTCCTGCTGGGAATAAGGACACTTGATTTATACACCCCACTGAATCTTAAAAATGCACAAACTTGAGAACAAGACTTCCCTATGAGCAAACTGTAAACTAACGTGCAGAAAGTGGCACTTGTATGCTGCTGGGTGGCATATCCACAAAATACCACCTTGGCTGATCATTTGGGGCCCACTTCTACTTTTGTCAGAAGACAGGAGCCATTTTAACTGATTCCCAGGGCACCAATGGCAGGACGCCCACTGGCCAAATTTTTGCAAACGTGGTCATGGATTGTGAGTGCCCAACTGTGCCTGATTTCCAGAGGTGAAGCCCATAGGACATGCAGCAGCTCAGTCCCTTTGAAAATCAGGACCAATGTATTAAAGGAGAAAATGTTCAAAAGGGGCCAGCCCATTTAATTCCTTTTGATGGGCAAAACACACAGTAAAATGAGGTGAGAGACTCTTGCTCTCCGTATCTTTTTGGTTCTTCTAGTTCAATACTTTTAATAAATTCATTAATTACACTTATAGTCTGAGGAGTAAACTACAAGAAAGTATGAATGGTAGAGTGGAGGTTGGTGATGGAAGGCTAGCTAAAAAAGCAAGTTTGGAGCAAAGCCTGGGTGGCAGAACAAACAGACAGATGAAGTTTTAGGTCTGTAGGGATTGGGATGGGTGGCAGTGAACAAAAAAGGTTGCAGAGAAAAGCGGAGGAGTTTGTGGGAGGAGAGCACCATAGGAGCAAAAATGTCTGGAGCATTCACTGAACAAAGCCACTGTAGGTGGCCAGAAAGACACGGGAAATGATGTGCACATTGAAGACAAGGATGTATCATCTGGTATAGAGGGGCATGCAGGCCTCATTCCAGCCATCTTCTACTCTAGGAACTCTTTAACATTGCATTTCTGGCACTAATAAGGTCATGCATCAGTTATTATGGGAGACACTATTTCCCCTCCAACAAATGTGGCTGCCTAAGGCTACAGGAAGAGCTGCTCAGGCTTACAAGTGTTCACATTAGAGCAGCAGAAGATCCCAGGAAGCCTAAGGGGATCAATGCGACAGGTATAACTTATGACTTTCAGCTCTGTGAGATGTGCATTAGCTTGAAGAGTAGTCCAACATCTGTTTACCATGCTCTCCCTGCACCCCACTTCTTGGACGGGGGAGAGGGTGGCAAGGGAAAAGCCAGAAGTTGAGTAAATTTATTAAATGCCTCTTTTACATTTGGGAGGTGGAGTCTCAAATTCCCATAACCTGAGCAAAGTAACAGAGCCTCACCGTAACAGATGCTTTTTATGTAGTAAAAGTTGAAATATCCATTGATGGTCTGAGCTTGTAAATCTGAAGCAATCTTTTCATTGCTACTACCACCATTTCTGTTCAGCTCTCTTTTATAGTGAGTTGCAGCATTTTGTACAAGAAGCCAGGCCACAGCAATTCAAGGAGCTTACAATAATAGAGGCAAGGCCTGGGAACATATAGACAGGGGCTAGATACTGCAGGATATCAGAGAACCCTCCAGGGAAAGAGAGCAAACAAACCTAACTCAAGGCTGACAAGGGGAGAAAAATCTTCCCCTGGTGACCTAATTAAAACATGGAAGAGTCTTCCAAGGACTTGGCTGGCACTAATGAGTTCTATAGGAGTGGAAGGGAATTCCTGGGTCAAAGTCCAGCATGCTGCTATTGCAGGCAGCCTCCTCAGACAGTCCAGGCTGGCACTCTTAAATAAAAAGGAAGTGCCCAGAGTAGTGTTCAACCCTGAATTGGTAAGGGGGCTGGAGCAGCCAGGCCCCAACCAGCTTTTTAAGGGTCTCACATCTATGCCACAGGAACTGGCTTTTGCTATTCTAATAACATGGGCTGGGGGCGGGGAAGGGAAGGGGGAAATCTGTTTCCAGCCCCCTTTTTGTTGAAATTTCACCTCCACTTTCTAGGAGCAGGAAAGTTACAGGAGGTGTGGCATAGCAGCCTACCACTGGCCAGCACCCTCACAGGAGAATGTGGGTTCTGACAGGTCCCTACCTGTGCTCCTGTCAGTTTGGAGGGGCAGGTGTTGCCCTTGTCTCAACTGTGACATTGTGTAACACGTTTCTCTCTCCAGCACAAAGGTCATCTAAGTGTAACACCAACCCACTGTTCTGACTGTACAAAAGTTTGTGCTGTAGAGTGGAGATTTGAAAGTCCAGAACTGTAGTTGTCCTGCTCACCAGCTCAGCCTTGCAGGATCTTCTGTAGCGCTGACGTGATCACCCAGAAGCACGAGCAACTCTTCCTCTAGCCTGAGGCAGCTATATCCACTGAAGGGAAAATATTGTCTTCCATAGTAACTGATGTAAAACTCATGTGGGACATTCCTGGAAGAATGCTATGTGTCCAATGATTAGTTAGAGTTGACTCTGTTGCCCCTAGATACATGCATTATTGCAAGTTTTGCCAAGTCGGGGCAAGGCTTCATTGGATCTATTCATGAGCAATGAGCCAAAGCAATTAACCTATAAAAATTTAAAAAGTGTATTGTAGGCAATGAACTTGGAGAGGAAGCCAAGCCCATAGCAGAGAAAGATTTAGCCTGAGTGGTAGCTACTGCATCTCTCTAGTCTAATGTGCTAGAATAACTGACCATATAAAGGTCAGTTCAGAAGTTGAATCAAGTTTTGCTCTGGCCACCGTCCAACACAACCCTGCTCACTTTAGTGGGTTGCACTTAATCTCACAGCAAGACCAGTAACCGCTGCCATATTCTAGAAATGGACGTAAATACCCCATTAAACTAGAACCTAAAAAGTTCAGGTTCCTTATTGGCTCAACTGCTCTGGATTGAGAGGACATTTAAGAATAAAACTTGTTCTTCCTACCCTCCCAACTGTTGAAACATACTGTCTTTTTAAAAGAGGAAATCCACAATATATAGTCATTTGGCCATTTAAAATAGTTTATTACCAAAATAAAAAACCTCTAAGATAAAAGGGGCATAACCTAAAAGCACACAAGGCGTCAGCAGTAGTTTGCTCATACAGCTGGATATAATAAACCAGAGGTCAGATAAAAGGTCATGAAAGCAAAACAACATCAACTTCTACTCATCTGTATTTTCCCCCCTCATACTGGGCAGCAGTTCTGAATCTGCTACCTACACAAGTTCGATTGCCTGAAAGGTGACTGGCAGAGCAGCATCAAGCACGCTTACTTCTCACTCCTATCTGGGCTAAAATATCCAGGTCCTGATCACACTAGCAGTTGCACATGCATCGCTCCCATTGGCTTCAGGAGGTACGTGCATGTGCCCAATGAAATGATCAGGTCCCAGAAAGCTTTGAATAAATGTTGAATAATAAAAAAAAAAAAATCTAACACCCACCCCTGAGCCAAATCCTGCCATCCTGTCTTTCCCAGATTGGCTACCTCCATGCCCCTCCCCCTCCCACCAAACCACATGCCAGGAGTTCATGATTTCCAAACAGTGAACATTTAGGGGAGCAAATGCAATAAAACATTTAAGGGAATGTTCCCATCCATATACTTATTCCCATTGCATATAAATAATTATACACACTATATACACATGTGATGTCTATTTAGCATGAAGCTTTGAATAATTTTAATGGCAGTATTAATTCAGGCCAGTCTTCCTGAGGCCCTGGAGGGGTAGAAATCAAACTGTGAAGATGCTCATTTTCATGCTGCTGGTTCAGAGTGTGCAGAATTAATCTGTGTGCCTAGAACCCTGTTCCAAGACTTTGCTGCGTTCACCCAAACAGTTTGTCCCACTTTGCTTAAGAGGAAGGACAGAAGTTCCTGTATTCATAGCATAAAAACATAGGTGAATTTGCACAAAGCGTTGGATTGTTTATTCCTTCAGTAGGCCAAGTTTTTTCAGAGCCTCCCGGCGGTTTTCATCTTTTGCTCCTTTAGGGGTGATTTTTACACTGACACAAGTAGGCCGGGGAAACTTCAGCAACGGGTAAGATTTGCGCTTGTCACCTTTCCCCAGCTCCTTATCAGTTTTGGATGCTTTGAATTCAATAAAGTCTTCCCTTGTGCCAAGGGAAGCTGGGCGTGTTCGGTTATTCCTAAGAACACTGAGAGCCATCATCTTAGAGATGGATGTTTTGCCAAGCGAGCTACTGTCCATGTTCTGGTCCTCCCTGCTCAGACCTATGCCTGAATGGTCTAAGGAGTTGGATTTGATTGTCTGGCTCAAGCCAGGAGCCGCACGCTCTGCTGGATTTAAACCTGGAGCATGATCAGGTTTCTCATTCATAGGAGCATCAGTTCCATCATCACTGTTTAAGTTATCCCTACTACCAGCCCTAGGAATGAGGACAGGGTTTGGTTTGGGAGCAGTAGGAGGTCTGACAACATGGACTTTAGATTCCCTTCCTTTATCATGTAGGAGTCCCAACTTCTCCAGTGCCTCCCACCTGGCTCTTTCCTGCTTTTCCACAGAAGAGTCACTGGTGCTGGATTTGTACTTGGGTGAAGATGGAGAAGGCCCTTTTCTATTGTGATTAGGGTCTAAGAGTGGTGCTGGTCTGATTTTGCTAGGTTTAAGGATAATATTTGGTGGCAGTTTTCTTGGCTTTGGGGCTGTGGGAGGCCCTGGCTTGATGTTTGAATCCAGAGAAGCTTCTTTTGAGGGTAATTTCCCTTGGCTGCCTTGAGGATCAGTGGCTCTCTCTTGTCCCTTCTCACAATGTTTCTTCTCCTCTTTCAGAGGCAGCCTTGCATTCTCTGGAGCAGAAGGCTGTGGTGCAACTTCAGCCTCATTCCCCGTTGCTGCCTCAGGGAGTAGTTTGTCTTCACTGCCATTAGCAGATCCCTTGCTTCTGGGATCCTGGAAGGGTTCAGGGGGGTGGATAATTACAGACTCCAAGTCTGATGGCTTTATCTGAGTACTCACTCTGGGCTGGTGATTTGACGTGTCCTCAATCCCCATTTCCTTGGGCATCTTCCACGAAGACTTCCCTGTCTCTTGAGCTGTTGGAGTTGGACCATCAGTGAGGTTAGTTGCTTTGCTGACAGAAACCTTGGTGGTGGTTGGTGCGCTTGCTGCGTTGACACTCCTTGGAAGGCTGCGGTAGCCTGAGCTTGTAACCACCCCTGGAGCAGAACTTGAGAGAAGCGATCCATGCTTATCACCCTTTTGTTCTACTTCATGTAGCTGACCAAAACTTTCAGTGAGAGACCCACTGTCCAAATCTAGACAAAAAGATAAGTGTTAAGTATGCACCTACATGCAGAGCATTGCATCAAGACCACCCACTAGTTACATACAGAGCTAGCCTTTTTAATAGGGCTGCCAATGATCAGAGCCAAGATACCCAACTTCAAAAAATTTATGAGGGGGATGTTAGCGCTGGGGAAGTGAATATATTTTCTTATTGCAAAGATATTAAGTTTGCGGTTAGTGACACACAGCCTAATGAGTCCTAGTGTAAACAGCATATAGATATTTTGTCCTACACTTTTGCAGACTAGCTATTTACCTTTACCAGGACAACCGGCAGGCTCTTCTCCAAGGGTAATCTACACTAGGTGCATTGGAGACAGACAAACTTTAGTCCCTTCTCCCTACCCCAGCACAGATTTTTCTAGTCAGTTGTGCACTACCAGATGTTTACTGTATGAGGGAAGCTGGGACAACATTCTGTCCCCTCTAAGATTTCCTGTGTCACAGGGCTTTCAGTCCTGGTCACAGAAGGTTCCGAGTTCTCTGGGGTTCAGAATGCAAGTTTTAACCTTACTTTTTGGAACACAGTCTCTCTTTGGCCATGTTCTGGGGAGCTCAGAACGTTCAGCATAATCAGTCTCATCAGCAGAAACCCCACTGTCTGCTTCCGTATCCAGAGAATCAATAGTTTCTTCTAGGAACATCAAACATTCCTTTTCTTCGATAGATAAATAATCATAGCTGTTATCACTCTAAAAGAAGAAAACAAAACCACCAATGGGGAAATTAGGCATAATGCGGTTTATAATCGAATTTATAGTTTAAATGAAGCCAAGGACAGCTCTCTCCCACAGGATCTAACTGTTGAATACCCAGAAACTGCCAGTCTGCCAAGTGACAACAACTTAGCCACACTACCAGAAGCACTACTTAAGGGCAACCTCATTTGGGAGTATAATTAAACAGCTTCTGAGGATCTACCATTCCTGATCAAGCAATTAGAATCCTGCCCCCAGCAGCAGCCACTAACTTTCCTTTGAAGCATCAGTAATCCCGTAACACATTTGTCTGGCTAGTTGTACTGTAGACAGGCCCCATTTGTATGGATCAGCCATACATATTGAGTTTTGGAAATGTGGCTAAGCATCCAGAAATTCAGAGGTCTTAAGAGTATGATGGCTGCTCTCCATGCTCTGTAACCCCCCATCTTTTATAGAAGCACTGTAGGATCTGTCTCAATCATCACTGGACCGTAAGCAACTCTTCTGCTGTGTCACATCAACATTAGTTTCAGGGCCAATGGAAGATGTTATTCAACTCTGCAATGCAGCTTTAGATGCCTATAAAACTGAAGGCATGGAAGGGAAAACATGTATTAACCATGACACACAAGCCTCCACCTCGAGGGGGGGCGGGGAATACTCCCTTATTTTAGAAAAAAGCATCAAGCTGGATCTGGTATCATAAAGCAACTAGTCTGTCCATCCCTCTTAGTTATACACAGGTCTATTTCTGGTGTGCAATAGCACGGAGGGCCTGTTCTGTACAGAACTGTAGTGAGTTCATTGCAATATGCTCCAAGTCAGAGAGCAGTAATTAGTCTCCCTAATCCTGAAATGTGTTTGATGCAAACTAGCACTAATGGATGGGTGCAAATGCATGATTTTCACCATTTAATGGGCCAAATCAATCACTGGTTTCATTACTGACTTAGTTGGAATTAAATCTAAGTGGAGTGTGGTTTAATACACATCTCCTTTAGCTTAACTTGGAGTCAACTTTGTTATAGTTAGTCACACTTTGGTCCCGCTCAGGAGATCTAGCCAACTAGACTCCTCCTACGTACTGAGTGGAGTGCATGGGCCCTGCCCCCTGACACAACCCAGGCTGGATTCAGGGCTCTAGCAATTCAGAAGAGGCAAAATGATAGTCCCCACTGGCCAAGCCATTCTGAGCTACACAAAGTTGAGCACGTCAGCAAACACAGACCAAGCCAACCTGCACATCAGTTGGGAGCAGGTGATCAGCTTGTTTTGTAAACTTATGTTTGCCACTGCATGGGTCTCTCACGACACTCTTCTATTGTACTACCAGCTGGGAGCTCCATAATGTATAACTCTTAAGCAATGCCATCGCAGTTCAACTGCCCAGGGTGCTTGACTGAGAGCAGCAGTGTTACGATTGCTTTGGAGCCAGAGAAGGAGTTTGGCATCACAATTCAGCTGTACTGATTCATGCCTGTGGTGATGAGTCTTTTATAGGACTGGGCTTCACTCTCTTTGCTTAGGCTTAGTGATAGCCTGTGTTTGTGCTGCACCATGGTTTGATTGCTGGAATATACCAGAGAAAGAGAATCAATGAAAAAACTGCAAACTCTTTGGGACAGGAACCATCCTTTTGTTCCATGTTTATACAGTAACTAATACAATGGGGTCTTGATCCATGACAGGGGCTTCTTTATGCTACCCCAGTACAAATATGTATTTAAAAAATTAGAACAGCACTTTCTGCCTATCTAGAATCCCTCCTTCAGAATTTACAGGGCCACCAGCTGCTAGCCCTGGAAAATAAAGGTTACTTAAAATGTTTACTTACAAATTCAGAGTGGCTTGAGATAGTGCTGACCATGCTGTCACAACTGCCAGAACCTTGACCAGCTGTCCCTAGCCACAAATCCTCTTTCGGCATATCACAAATCACCACGGCAAGAACTTCCAGGAGCAGGTGTAGAGTAGTTCAAACTCAAGCTGCAGAAAGAGCATGATGTGCTCAGTATTGCATTAGTTATGCTTGGAACCCACTCGCACCAAATCAGACCCATCAGTTATATTTGCATTCAACTCTAGGGAAGCAATGAGGACTTCAGATTTGTTTGATGTGGCCATCCTTCTGTTCTGAAGAACTGTTCACAAGTTAGTGACTTTTTTTTAAAATAGTTATCTGGAAGACTCCAAGGCTCAATAGACCTGTAACAGGGTAAATGCCGTTGATTCAAATTGAGCCCATTTTGGTAGTGATCACAAGCTGTTGCTATCCACTGACAGTCTAGGGGGTCTCTGCAGCATGGGTAAGGTAGTGATTAATTGGCAAGGGAAAAGAAAGCCAAAGAGCAAAAGCAATGCAATGGTTAGTTCTCAGCCCAGCTAGGCTCAGTTCACATGCTAGGATGCGATGAAGCAATTTCTGAAACTGTGCTGACCACTTTGTCCTCGTCTCCACTTGCTGTTTTAAACAATTTTTAGTGCTGGTTCAACTGCATCCATTGGCAGAAGAGGGTAAAATTCATAGCATAGACAAGACTGAAAAAACATAGCCAAGGTATTTTGGAGAGTTTAACAGGTGGGGCTAAATCTTACCAGCCTGCTAACTAAACTGGTTAGCATATTTCTTTACCATAAGCTTCCTCTTTGCAAGGTGCTAGTTTTTTTCCACCCCACACCTAAATGATGCAAGTTTGTCAGCTGCCACAGGGAGAGGTGCTTGTTTACCTAAGTCATGAGTTTAGGTGGGTGTGTTCATGGCATAGCCTGTGTGAAGAAGAGCACCTCAGAGGTTCCTTATTCTCACTGGAGAAAGACATATCAATAATGCTAAGAGGAAAGGGTCTTGCTTTAGACAGCCCTAGGTTTGCTAAGGGTCTCAGTGAAACTGGATTCAGAGGCCCAGATAAACTCTAGTAACTCATTTAATGGGACTGTGGGTGTACTGAGAGCTTTGATTTAAAAAAAAAGAAAAAATTATGGAAGTTGAAATTCAGAGACACATGCAGATGTATTTTTCCTTGGATCAGTGAAATTCCAGTTACATACAAAACATTGAACTCTTCTTTCATCCTAGGATTTAAAGCAGTATGCAAAGCGGGAGTGAATTATCCCCATTTTCCACATAAACAATCGGAAGCTAAACAACTTGCCAAAGTCCCACAGCAGGGCAGTAGCAGAGCTGAGAATGGAACACTGGCTTCTCTCCCTACTCTAGCCACTAGACCATGCTGCCTTGTGACCACACTCTCACAAGCTCAATAATTAAATCTGTGACCAGCCCTACATCATAAAATTGCCAACTCCACCCTCTACACATTCTAAAAGTCATCCAGCAGCTGATCAATATTGTTCCCTCCCATCATGGGCAACTGGTATTTAGACTAAGATCAGATCTCTGACCCACATTTGTTAGGACCATTACAGTCAATGTGGTGCAAATATTACCTATTTTGTGAATTATTGTATGACAAGCCCTCTAAGTCCAACGTGTCAAAATGACCACTGCAAAGAGAATGTCACGAGTAAAAGAAATAGCTAGGAAATTGTAACTGATGAATGCACAGCCCATATGCAATGGCTGCTTTTCTAGAGGTCACTTCTTCCCCTGATATACCAGCAGGTATTTGAATGTTTCTAGGCTAATATGTCTAAGATAGAGGCTAAACTCAAGTGTATTGTTATCTGTAATTAGCTCCCAAGAGACTTCCAGCTCCTTATACCTGATGGCTAGCTCAGACGAGAGGGTTGCTTTAAACATGTTGCTTTTAGAGAAGTTTGTATGTACAGTATCCAGTGACAACGCTTTATGGAGGCAGAGAAAGCGCCAAGTATTTCAGCAAATGTGAAGATATGAAATGGAGGTCAAATGTTGACCAAGAATGAGATGGCCTTTTATAAGCTTAACACTAGAATGCGCTGCTAAAGATTTAGGGTGTGTGATTAACTCAGGTTAACAAAGGCTAAAAGTTAGCTTAAAAAAGTGTAGTTATTTATAGCCATAAAATCTGAGACATGAAATATTAACATTGTGAAACACAGCTCAATGATACTGCATATTTTAAAAAAGTGATACATATTTTCCAGATGCATGCTGCCTATTCATCAAAGAGAGGAGAAGGGCTGGGCCACAAATACTGAATCCACTTAAAATACAACCAGCATTACCCATCAGAAGGGAAGGCAAAGCAATTCTTTGTAGCGTAACCTGGTGGGGCTTTCAGCAGGGTGGCAGCTGGCTTTTTTTTATTATTATTAAATAAACAGCATCAGGAAGCCACATCTAGTAATGCAGGATTAGTCAGACTGAGAATTTTTTTTAAATCTTTCCTGAATAAAGATAGAGAATAAATTCCAATACACACCACAGGAGATATGATCCCTCAATGCATACAGCAGTCTTAATTTAAATGTTCGATTAAGTATTACTTTAAATAAACCACCACCGTTTGGTCTAGGAAAGCAGGTGGGGGGGGGGGTTTGTTTAAACAGCACAGCCAGCTGTCCAACAGTTTGGCAATATGAGGACCAGGTTGAGCGTAAGGGCTCTTAGGACATCATGGGATCTCTGACTTAGTAATGCTAACAATGCAAGAAGCCACATGCTAACATTAGTTTGAATGAGACCCACAAGTTTCCTTCAGTGGTACTTGTAAGCTCTTCATTAGTTCCCCACCCATAAATATTTAGGATTGAATTGGTTTTTGTGGGAAGTCAGTCTTACACTGACTTGCGTGATGGCTGAAACCTGAAGTGGCTAGTTCAAGCCAGCGTCCTGTTTACAAGCGTTAGTCATCCACACAACAGAAACAATGCCCTGTGACCAGTTACACATCACAAACAAAATACAGGCTCTCCAAATTTGAGCACAAGAGCTTTAGGTTCAAAATGAAGAGGTACAAGTCACACTGTCTGTGAAGAAACCTAAATTCATCTAATTATTAGGAACAAAAAGTTCACCTGGATCCGTATCACAGCCACAAGTGTGGCATTTACAAAAATATACAACTAACCACCATACAGAGCTGCATGATTACTACACAAGGTCTCATTTGTTCTTTAGGGCAAAGCTGGGGAAGAAAAGCATTCTAGACTACCAAGACATACACACATGCTTATGGGGCAGATCAAAGGTACCAAAAATGGAAAGATAATAATTTGAGTTTACTTTCTTGTTTCCGCCCCCCCCCCCCCCCCCCCATGATCTTCCATCATGAACTTCAACCCACTATAGCTGGTCAAAAAGTGACAAGAAAAACTGAGTGAGGTTTTTCCCCTTTTCCAAGGTTCAAAATAGTTATCAAAAACTTTCCCATCTACCAAAAAAAAAAAAAAAAGTGCCAGCAAACTACATTTCAGTAACCATTTTGATTTTTAAAAACTACAAGGAACAAAATTTCAACAATGCCCAGCTTTTCTACTTTTTTTTGTTTGAGGAAAAAGCCATTTTTCCAACAAGAATCAAGTTGAACAAAAAAAAAAACAAAACCAAACCACACCCAAAAAACAAATAAATGCTGGTAGCTGGATTGCTACAACTGCCCTTCAAAGCTTTGACCCTCAGTCAGCAATGGGCTAGGCAACACTTAATTCTGTATGTCAAGGCAGCTTTTAACGCAACTACTAACACAAGTATTAGTGACACAGCTATTTGAGCAACACATTCATGAAGCTTTTTTTGGCTAGGGCAGAGCAAGTACACAAAACATGCACTTTGCACACAGGTGCAAAGGACACGAGCCTGGTCAACAGACCACTTCCACAGGTACAAAGAAGTGTAACTAAAATTCTTGGTAGCTAAAGTTGCAACTCCTTTAGTTCTACAACAGGATCAGAGGTATCAAGGCTCAAGCTGAAAGGAGATGAGAGCTACTGTCTTACCAATTCCCCTTGGTTACATAAATAGATCTAATTGATAAAAGCTTTTCTTGTTAGCTTCTAACTAGCATGGGAAACTGTATTAAAAACACCAAGTGCTTCTAAATTAGAAGAAATTAAAGACTTCCCCCCCCCACACACACACCACCACTACTGATCATAAAACCATTTTAATTTTTAGGGTCTAGAAGCTAAAAATCCAGAGTAAAATCCTGACTTCATTCGAGTCAATGGGATTTACATTTCACCCTTGTGAGTTTTATCTCCCATTCTCTCCAGCCTTCTCCCTAGAGACTATGCAAAATAAACTATTACTTGTCACTCATTAGAAGCTTTTAACTTCTGTCACCAAGCTGGTTGCAGAGGAACCTTTTCAAGCACTAATAAGGAAGCAGTGAGAAATCTAGAAAGCTTTATAGATACCAGAAATTGTACCCCCAAGGGATTTCACCTGGCCGGCAGCCCCTGCAGAGCAGGCAGATTGCAGCAGAAGATATTGAAATGGCAGGGAGGAAATCTGAGTTAGACTCCAAAGCTCTTTCCCAAACTCTTTTTCCACCCAGCTCCTCCCCAACTGTCCTAGAATCTCTCCACTTTATGTTAAACAAATACAGCTCAGTCAGATATTAACTCACCTTAACTAGAAGAGAGAGAGAAGGATCAAAAGTCTCTGTTTCTCTAAGCAAGGAACTAAAACCCCAAACAGACCCCTCCTGTTCTGTTCAGCTTATGACCTATCACTGACTTACCTGGACAGGTATGCCTCACCCACCCTACTGTTGACTGCCACCCAATCACAAACTCTCCTCCCAACTTCTCACTCCAGCTGTTCTCAAAAATAAGGAGGGAGGGAGGGGCTTGATATTGGGGTGGGACGAAAGATTTCTTTGCTAATCAAAACTCTGCGCTTCTTGCTGTGACAGCCAATGAGATCAGAGGGTGGAGTACACGTTGTGGCAGCTGGAGAGGGGCTAAGTGTGCAGCAAAAAGGGCTCTTATAGTCAGCTGAGGGAAGGGGGGAGGAAAGAGATCGGTGAACAAATGTAAGTTAAACTAATTTCTCAACTGTCATGAGAAGCTTCTTCGCTGCTCCTAAATTGGGCCATTTTCTCTCCCTTTTCCTTTGTCAATAGCTTAGTGCAACTGAGGTGTGCAGACTGGCTAATTCAGGATGCTTTAGTCCTCTGTCCACAGAACAGGTACAGGTGGGGCAAGCTCCCCATCTCCCTATGCTAACAAAATGCCTCTTGCTTGGACCTAAGGAGGTCAGTTGCAGGCTGACTCAATCCTTTCAGAATGCTGATACTTTGCATGCCTAGAGCAACTTTCATCTGAGGGAAAGCGCTTTATGATCCTTCTCTAATTATGCCTGTGAGAAAGGTACTACCATGACTCTTTTATAGCTGGAGAAACTGAGGCAAAGTGACTCCATGGTAGAGCTAGGAAAAGAACTCTGAAGTCCTGATTCCTTGTCTTTTGCCCCACAGCCCCGGTCAATAGACCCATTGCCTTCCAACTTTGCTGAGACTGACCAGGTATGCCAGTTGCTATGGTGTTTCTTATTGTAAGATCACCTGTCCTCCTTCAACTAGACTGAGACAACCAAGCCACTTCTTACAGGTCACCGAGCAGCCCTTTCATTTCTGCTGCCCCCAATCCCTCTAACTTCCTACCTCTGTCTCAAACATTTTAAATAGGTCTCACAGGAGACACCTTAACCTGGCATCGTGTTTTTCTGCATAGTTAGTGACGTTTGGAGGAGTCAAACTCGTAGCCTTGACCAAAATGCATGTGTACATAGTAATTAGCTCTCTTGTGAGGTGTTTAGTGGTGTGTGGCAGTGAATATATTAGTTCTCAGCAAGTTTATTCTCTTTTGTGGTTAAGTAGCTTAGCTTTTACATTCAGTGCAGAAGAGCTTTAATAGGATGATTTTTTTTTCTCAGCTATAAAAGTGTGGATTGCTAGTGAAACAAGCTTGTCTCTATGTATCACTAAAGGCTTCCCAGACTGGACCACCCCTAGAGATATCCTAATAATCTGCACCTCCATTAACCGTCTTTGTAGCAAACCTAGCATCCACAGCAATGAGTTAATGCAATATGTGTTCCTGCTTCCTGGCTGTTTTGTGAACCTCGCCAGTACTCAAGCAGGGGAAACTTTCCCTCAGCCATATAAGCAACTGATTGCTCTTAGACAATAGCACCTTCCTCTCAAACTGCTGTAACAGCTGCTGCTGGAGTCAAACAACTCAAGCTGGTAATGCCACTGAAATCAGTGACTTTAATTTGACCTTGTGTATTGACCCTGCCGTGTGCCTTCAACTCCCAGTGACTGCAGCAGGAACAGGATTAGAGCCCGAGGGTCTGATTCTGCCAACTCTTGCTCATGTAAGTAGCCCTGACCTCAGTGGTGTCATTGCTGTGAGTAACAGCTACTCACGTGCATAAGGGCTTGCAGACTCAGTGCAAACCATTCATTGACAAAACTCCCCTGAGTGTAACTTGCAACAGTTACATCAAAGGGGACCTTGGCCCAGTGGGAATTCCTGGGTTAGCCTTGGCACAGTGCATACTGAGAGTGGCTGTGTTGTGTTTTGCAGGAGAGGAAGCAGAGTAAGTGTGTGAGCGCACACACCTCCCATCATGATTCTGCCGTTTTCATTAGCACTTTCTACATATTGCAAAAGGCAAAAAAACCCTATTTACAAATGCCATTAAAGCACTCTTGCAGCAATCGCAGATGGTGATGAGCACAGAAATATTTTCTTAACCATTAACTGAATTCAGTGAAACATTAATGAAGCAGCCTTAGAAGGGAGGAAACTAGATTTTTAACATGCTGGAGACCAGGAAAGTGCACAATAAACTGTATGCTGGAATTACCCATTTTACAAGGGGTGGAAATCCTGCTTGCACCTGTGAATAGATCCCAGAACACTTCTTGGAAAGATAACAAAGCTAGTTATGAGTGTTCCACCACTAAAGACACTGCAAGAATTCTGTAAGTGAGGAGGGGGAGCAGTTTCTATATGGCTGGCTGATTTAACATAATTAACCTAGCTCCTCCATTAGCATAAGTTTTTTAAATTTAAGCTCATTAGATCTATTCCTTTTTTACACAATGGCTTGTGTTTGGTTTGCCCCCATGGAGCTGAATTACCAACCCTCCTCACCGTGTGGGGCTGGTCAGCAGGAATTCAGTGCATGGAACATTTTCCGGTTCAGACCCTCTTCTTCTCAAAACTAAGGATTCACCTCTGTCTCATTGCAGCCTCTTCAGTGGGAGGTTTGAATGTTGAGCCATGGGTCCTGTGCAAAGCTCAATCCTCCTGGCTCCCTCCGCCCATGATACTTTCTCTACATCCCAGGGTTTCACTCCCTCTCCTGCCCAAACACCTTCCACTTCTCATTCAAAGCCACTTGTCATCTGAAGTGATAAGGCATCTCCTTTGGTAGCATCTCCCCCCCTCCACCCCATGAACAAACATGTCACCTCTGCAGTCTGTCTCCATTAGGCAAAGAGAGAGTCCAGACATTATTTTCAGACTGAGGTATCCCTTGAATCATTCAGCTGGCTCTATGCTGTGCAGTAGGAGCTGTTAAAAGAATAAGAAATGATTTGTCCCTTTCTGCTTCCCTGATTTTAGCATAGAATCATAGAATATCAGGGTTGGAAGGGACCCCTGAAGGTCATCTAGTCCAACCCCCTGCTCGAAGCAGGACCAGTTCCCAGTTAAATCATCCCAGCCAGGGCTTTGTCAAGCCTGACCTTAAAAACCTCTAAGGAAGGAGATTCTACCACCTCCCTAGGTAACGCATTCCAGTGTTTCACCACCCTCTTAGTGAAAAAGTTTTTCCTAATATCCAATCTAAACCTCCCCCACTGCAACTTGAGACCATTACTCCTCGTTCTGTCATCTGCTACCATTGAGAACAGTCTAGAGCCATCCTCTTTGGAACCCCCTTTCAGGTAGTTGAAAACAGCTATCAAATCCCCCCTCATTCTTCTCTTCTGTAGACTAAACAATCCCAGTTCCCTCAGCCTCTCCTCATAAGTCATGTGTTCTAGACCCCTAATCATTTTTGTTGCCCTTCGCTGGACTCTCTCCAATTTATCCACATCCTTCTTGTAGTGTGGGGCCCAAAACTGGACACAGTACTCCAGATGAGGCCTCACCAATGTCGAATAGAGGGGAACGATCACGTCCCTCGATCTGCTCGCTATGCCCCTACTTATACATCCCAAAATGCCATTGGCCTTCTTGGCAACAAGGGCACACTGCTGACTCATATCCAGCTTCTCGTCCACTGTCACCCCTAGGTCCTTTTCCGCAGAACTGCTGCCTAGCCATTCGGTCCCTAGTCTGTAGCGGTGCATTGGATTCTTCCATCCTAAGTGCAGGACCCTGCACTTATCCTTATTGAACCTCATCAGATTTCTTTTGGCCCAATCCTCCAATTTGTCTAGGTCCTTCTGTATCCTATCCCTGCCCTCCGGTGTATCTACCACTCCTCCCAGTTTAGTATCATCCGCAAATTTGCTGAGAGTGCAATCCACACCATCCTCCAGATCATTTATGAAGATATTGAACAAAACCGGCCCCAGGACCGACCCTTGGGGCACTCCACTTGATACCGGCTGCCAACTAGACATGGAGCCATTGATCACTACCCGTTGAGCCCGACAATCTAGCCAGCTTTCTACCCACCTTATAGTGCATTCATCCAGCCCATACTTCCTTAACTTGCTGACAAGAATACTGTGGGAGACCGTGTCAAAAGCTTTGCTAAAGTCAAGAAACAATACATCCACTGCTTTCCCTTCATCCACAGAACCAGTAATCTCATGATAAAAGGCGATTAGATTAGTCAGGCATGACCTTCCCTTGGTGAATCCATGCTGGCTGTTCCTGATCACTTTCCTCTCATGCATCTGCGGCTACTATTAAAGTTACACCCCTTCTGGTGGGCGAGCAGTGTGGGGCTCATTTCTAATGCTCCACTCACCAAGACAGCTCATATCTGCTCAAGGAGGTTTGCCACATCCAGCCACCAAAAAAATCCAAGCATAACCCCCAGCAGCAAACTCCCATCACTCAAATCCACTGGCTGACAGGCTTACTCAGGGATACGAGCTTCAGTTATCAAATAAAGGAGCTGCTCTTATGCCAACATGTATTCCCTTAGCACTACCCTGAATAGTGAGGTGGAAAGGTTATTTAGCCATACAGAGCCATGTAGAAAACACTAAGGCAAAGGGGAGGCTAGACCAGAGCAGCAGCGAGATTCACCTCTCAGCATTTCTAGATCATCCTCCCACTCAAATGGGAGAGGGTCTGGGGATCAGAGAGCAAAGAAGGGGAGCAGTCTCCTAAAGCCATGGATTCAAAAAGAAGGGAAACCCCTCTACACTAACACAGTGGATACAGCTTGCTGCCACGTGGCTGAGACCCCAGGGGCAGTTGCAGAGAGTTACCTGGAGGAATTAATGCCATTTCAGCATTAAAACCAGTTGAGAGATCCATGTGGTTATCTCTGGGAAGAGAATCAGGCTGGATGTCAGAGTTGCCTGTATAATTGAGTGGATTTGACATTTATGTTCTTTCTCTGGTATATAATAATTGGTGTTTTATGCATCCATGTTCTTTAAAGATGATCTGTAGAGGAAAGCGTTGTAATGTTGGTTGTACGTAAGAAAGCTAAGCTTTTGCCCATCTAGCTGCCAATTGCTCAGCTAATAAACATGGTCTTGAAAGTTAATATAATTTTAAAAGTACGGGGTGGGATTTTGAAAAGCACTCAGCATTGACCTAACACAGCTCCGATTGAAATAAATGGTAAAACTGCCATTGCCTTCACTGGGAGCAGAGTTAGGCCAACACTGCGTGCTTTTGGAAATGTTTATACATGTTACCATTTCTCTCTTCCCCTAAAACTAAGAGCAATATGTCTATGTTCAAAATATCCTGAGCTGCTTATTTTATTTTGCTGTAAACAGTATCTTGCCTCACCTTGAGCAGAAGATTGTAGCAAAGAGCTGATATTTTTCTTACAATTACTATTATGTAACATTTAATGTTCCTGCATAAACATTCTTCTTGTAAATTCAGGCGCACATGTGCTTGGTGGTATGCTACACAGCTGTAAATATACATTATGCACATGCAGGATTCGTATAGTCTGCAGCAGTGTTGTTCCATACACAGGCACATGAAGGCCACACTTTTCCATATACACTATACAGCCAAAGGACACAAATTAATTGTGGTCCAATCCTGTAGTCATGAAACTTCCACTGACATCTACAGGTGTTCCACCTGCAATATCATACTTGCTTTAAAGTCATTTATTTAAAAAAATCCCTTCACTCTAGTTCTAATATCATATAGCAAATTATATTTTAAAATTTCAGTTATTTGCATTTCACTAATGAATTAATTAGATTTATGTCCCTCTTGTTTATAGTCACTTTCTAGTTAGAGAAATAGGGATTGCCAGCCTGGATAAGTGGATCATTTAGTGCAGTTTGCTGTTTCCAAGAGCGGCCATCACCAGATGCTTTAGAGGAAGATGCAAAAAACTCTGTAGTGGACAATCATGGAATAACCTGCCCCTAAGTACAGTTTCTTCCTAATCCCCTTAATTAGAAGGTGGTTTATGGAATTTCTCTTACATTTTGGAGGAAAAAAAATTTTTTTAAATAATTTTACCTTTCAGTAGTGAGCAAAATAGCATTTAGAAAAACAAACTGCTTACAATTCCTCTTTGTTTTGATATTTTCCTTCCAATTATTGTGGGTTTGGTAATAAAATAGAATACACAACAGCTTTCCACAAGCTGCACATTCTCCTTGCTTAATAATTAACAAAAAGGTTCCTTTTGGGGAAGGGGCACAAACATTGACTGTACTAAATCTATAAATATATTTGATATTAATTACCTTTGAATAAAAATGTGACCTATTTTAACACTTGATATGCACGCCCAAAATACAGTCAAATTTGTGGCTCAACCAGTTAAAGTACATTCCGTTTAGGTGATTTGCTCTATGACAAGCTTCTGGCTGGTTCTTGCCTATTTTTCCTCTTGAAGCAGGCAAGTTAAGTAATCAGAAAAACGTATTTACCCATTGCAAGTGCAAATAGAATTTTCTTTTGTAGATATTCCGAGCCATGTGTCCTACTAAATCAGTAGAGGTGTTGATAGCATAAGGACTCAAAATAGTTCTCGCTCCTTGAAAATAGAACCCTCGCAGCCTGATACCCTCTGTGTGAATTAAACACATCATAGCATCTATTAATTTAGGTCCTGATCTGCAAGGGGCCTAGCACTCTTACCTCCCGCTAAAGTATCAAGTGCGCAGCACCCCTAAGGAGTAGGCCTAAAAAAAGACCCTTTTTGACTGCACAGAAACTAAAGACCCTATCCATGAGCATTAGTGAGAACCTGAGTTGTTTTTCATGTCCTTCCTCCAACAATACAGGCAGGGGCAATCGAAAGCTGTGCCTAATTTTATACATACAGTATGAAGCACACACAATGACATAGGCAAACACCCCGCTCCCAACACAAAAGGACTTTGGACATGTTAACAGGTTCAGTGTACCTCACCCTGTTAATACAAATAATTCATCTGAAACCTCGTCAATAAGATATCTTACCAGGCTGGGCTAGTCACCTACATGTAGTGCTATTTCCACTTTTCTCCTGTGAACTGAATACAGTTCAGTACCAACAAACCAATTAATTAGGCAAAATGCTAATTAACAGATAGCATTTATATAGCACTTCACATTTTCAAAATATGTTATGCTACTGAACCTTAACATGGCTGTGAGATAGTTAAGTTCCCCCATTTTACAGAAGGAATAAAATGAGGCAGAGAACTTAAGTGATTTGCCCATGGTCAGAAGTAGTGAGAATTAGAGATACAGTTAGAACTCAAGGGTTGACTTCCAGCACAAAGTTACAGTACGATCTCTTCCCCCTCTTATTTTCCTGTAGTACAAAGGACACTGCAGCGATTGTCAAGCTGGGAAGATGTAAGTTTAACAACTACTTGGTTGCCAGTCATTCATTACAAATAGCTTCATGGTGCTTGGAATCAGAGTAAAAACGCAGTGATTTCCCCACCCCTCCACTGTTGTTTTACTTCACTCAGTCCAAGCCAGAACAGGAAGGTAATAGTGAAAACTGGAGGCCCAATCTCATTTAAAACTGAAAGGATGACAGATTGCTTACATTTAAGGTGTAGCTACAATTTTCAAGTTATGTCCTGTTAAAAGGGCAATGCAGCTTTTAGTAATACATTGTACAAAACTAGAAGTGCGTTTCTGAAAACAAACATTTAAGTAAGTCACGGAATGACAATTATGCTAGAAATAGAAGCTAGTTCCCAACGTTTTGTGGGGCAGCTAACTGCTTAGGATGTTCAGTCAACATGGACTTAATTTTGATAGGCAATACAATCCTTGCTGCAAAAATATAGTAACGTGTGAGGAAATGTTTTGATCATCACGAGCATATCACTCTGCCCCACACATACCATTTTGTGTATGTACTTCATTTTCAGGACAATGTAGGCAGTCAACTAGAGAAATATAGTACCAGACTCTTTAATGGGTTTTAGTGCAAATTTCACTTTCAACACATGAAGGACAGCACTTAACTGATTTCTGCTGCAAGGAAAAGAAGGCTGCTTACAAAACCCCCTGGCACGGGACAGATTCCCATAGAGGGTTTACCAAAGCCAGCTGAAATGAGTTAAAACTGCAACTGCCTTGTCTTCACAAGCTTCGTAATATGTGGTTAGTTTAACATGGGTTACACATACCTTTTCTCCTACTGAAGACAAGGCCATGTAAGAACATATGTAGTTCTGGATGCTCATTAGTGTTAAACTATCTGTTTACCAAGGGGAGAATAGGTGCCCTAATACAGATGCAGTTCAAAATTTAGTAACTCCCCTCCTTCCCCTGCTGGTATTCGTTCATCTTAAGTGATCGCTCTCCTTACAGTGAGTATGATCTCTGTTTATATAAATCTCCCCACTGTATTTTCCACTGAATGCATCCAATGAAGTGAGCTGTAGCCCACGAAAGCTCATGCTCAAATAAATTGGTTAGTCTCTAAGGTGCCACAAGTACTCCTTTTCTTTTTCCTAGTACTTGTCATTCAGATCCTGATTGGGTGGAGAAGATGGGATTTTTACTTGTCAAACTACAGTACTCAGTTGGGGTAAATAATCTTGCAAATTTATTAGTTCAGATAGACTGAGCACAGACTATTCATCATTCATATGCATAAAATTTACAAATTGAATAGGAAGATGCGTTAACACCGCCCTCTGGTGTTAAGAAATGAGAAATAATTGAGTGCATGAAATTGACCAAGTATGCTGATGCTTTAGAAAATAGACCTCATTGTACAAAAACCCATGTAAGAGTTCTACAGTTATACCATTGTTTTTGTACACCAAGCAACCAGTGAAAATCTTATGCAGAAGACAAATGGTTTACCCAACACATTGTTCATTTTATTTTTCCCACTATAAACAACGTGAATATACAGCATCATACAGATTTAAAAGTAAAATAATGCAATGTTCAAAATGGCAAATTCAAAAGGCTTCAGATGTACAAGTTGCCTTTTGTATAGTCCTCACAGGAATGGCATACTGAATGAAAACGCTGGAAAATACGATTGGCCAAATATGCCACAAGTAATGACAGGATTCTGATGTGAACTTGTGTGCATAGTAGACTCAAGTTACTAACACGATATTTTGTGACACCAAAAGCCTCCTTTTCTGTCTCTTGCCATCTGGGACAGCTTTCCTCTCTTTAGCTTCTGACAACTGTGCCCTTCTACCTTAACTACATCCCATGTGCCTTTCAGTAGTAGTCTGAATTTGCTAAAGGTTACATTGTCTAATCGGGCTGGTAAGAAGTATTCTATTTTTTAAATTTAACTACGATATATTAAATCTCTTGCAATCAAGAGTGGGAAACAATTATACAGTTTTGTCCTTTCGTATATGACTGAAACTCGTGTGGTGTAGTGCTTCATGCATGCACAGTATGCTTCAGACAACTTTGTCTGCAGCATTTACCACGGCACAATATAGCAACCGGAGGTGAAACACCTCCATTAAAGTCAAAGACAAAACTTGCATTGCCTTCACTGAAGGTATGACATCACCCCATGGTTTTTGCACGCATCCGTTTCTCAGCCTTATGCACAAGAGAAGACTCTGCCAGGTCTTTAGATTCTTGTCCAAAACAAACTCCTTTTAAAGTATCAAAGCTAACACTTTGTAACTAGCACACTAAAGATTGTGCAAAGTCACTTCATTTAGTCAAAAAGTGCTTTTTGAACTGAAGTGCTTAAAAAAAGTACATGTTAATAGAGGTGGGTAACAACAAAGCTACACTGTAACAACTCCTGTACCTTTTTTTTTTGTCCACAGTAATTTTAATCATCCATTTCTTAACCCAAGGCAGAGAGGATAAGGTGTTAGCAGGGAAGATGGGCTGTCCCATTTCTTAGATGGAGTGTCTCAAAAGCAGGATAAAGGGCTTCTAGTCCATTTCTAATGCCTTTTAATTCTACACAGCAGGCCTCTAGTCAGCAAATACCTACTGAAACAGGTAATAACCCCATACTTGGGAACTTCTTTCATGTGCCTAGCTAATCTGAGAAACATATGGGAGTCACCTCTTAGGTTTGCACACCTTTCTTGAGGGTGAGAGCCTTTGCAGATCCAGTGAGTTTTATAAGAAGGGGATCTGAAGGTGGAAGCTTGGAAAATGTTTTACAGAATGAATTTACGTAAATCTAGTGCTGTTGAAAAATGCTTCATAGAAAGTGCTCCTTAGTGAATTCGATGCATTTTCCATTTACATTACAAAAGATATCATGCAGTATTTATAGAGTCCAAGTTTCAAAAGTTAATCTAATTGCTCTTCCAAACCCCTGGCTGAGACTATATTAAATGCACTTCCATTTAGAAGTGATTTATTTTTCATACACTGAGAAACAATTTTACATTGTTGAATGTCACACTTCAATGGATCTTACAAGAATGCAATAGTGTTTTGACTGTCTCAAAACTCTACTTGTCCATGAATTCTACAGAAAAGCTATATTACAAGCACTTATTTGCCTTTGGAACTAGCTAACTGTAAGGGGCCAGGTGTGTGTTAGTGGCTTGTGAAGACTAATTCATGCTCCATTCACTTATTCAGGTTTTTCCACCACTATAACTAAACCCCAAGACCTGAGCCACAAATGAACACTACATCAAAAATACGCATGCATAAATCACATTTTTATTGGTGCAATAATGAGTTTTGCAATATAGGGCACATTGAAAGAAAGATACTTAAAAATAACCTGTGCTAATGATAAAACAGGATGTTATGTCACTGGAATACATAGGTATGCTTTTAGTATCAAGATTTTTAGAAATTGTTCACTGTCAGTTATTTTACTGCAACACCACACCTACTTCAGGCTAGGTCCCTGCAAAACACTGCTAAACATGTAAACTTTGACAAGCTTTTAAAGTGCTGTGAAAATCATGAGATGTGCGTTTCTTCATGCAATATAAAATGTTTGTGAAAGGCCACATGATTAGAGTAGGTTAAGCTTCTTTCCTCCCTTCTTCAGGAAAAGGAATTGAGTGCTGGTGAAAAGGGCCGGACTGGCAACTTGGAAGCTGAAGTTCTATAATTTAATCAGAGAAGTAGTCCCACACAGGCCAGCTTCAAAAGGATACTAATGTTCAACCTTGACAAAGGAATCTTCCTCTGGGGTAGGAAGTTCAGTCTCCATGGCCCATTCAATCCCTAGTCTCAGCTGAAACATTGAAATTAGTTCAATTCCATTGAAACACATGGAAATTAGTGCTAATAATATTTTGGGGAAGTTGTAAGGACATCAGTCCACATCTGATGGTATTTTGGGGTCATTATGGACAGATGACAAGCTTCATCGCCAAATGCATTACCTGAGCTTCAGTTCCATGCTGTCTTGAACAACTAAGTTTATAAAGTGTCCACAATTAGTATCTTGGAGCTAAAAGTAGTAATGCTTCAGTACAACTCAATTAAGAGAGGTGTTGAAAGAGTCACAGGTTGATTCCCCTGAGATAAGGAAATCACTCATATTTCCATGTCTCTACTGTAAAAAGGGCACACAGATGCTAGTAGAATCAGCTATAATGAAGCTAGCACAAATTTATAAGATCTTACCATAAGAGAAAACAAGTGAAGTTGCTTTTTCAAATATATATATTTTAGTTTACCCCCCCAGGAAAATTTAGATTTTCTGCTTGGGAGGAAGGTAACTGACCACTTTCCAGCTCTCAGTTTAGATTCTGTAAATGACTCTGCTCTTTGTTAAAATTCAACATCTTAATTTTTCTAAGTTAATTGTTACTTGTTCAGATATTTTTAGTGTATTACAGCAGTTCAGTGGCGATTTCAGACTGAAATCCATCTGATTTTCTAAGTAACTAAAAACACATTCAAGCAATGAGAACGACACTTGCATTAAACACAATATAGCAGAGATTCAATTAAATAAAGCAGACTTTTTTTTTTTTAGGTATTAGAACAGGGCAAACACTTGTGACCATGCTATCCACTTCAGAGATCCATTGTAGATAAAAGTTTGGACTCTGTTACAACGTATGCAAAGATTTATGAAGTCTTATATTGCAGATTCCAGAGCACAAAACTAAAGGATTTTGCAAAAGCCAAAAACCAGTTTACTGACATGGCACACAATAGTACTTTGCACTTACGTAGCATCTTTCATCCAAGCACTTTACAAACATCAATCCATTAGCCTCAATACCTCCGTGAGGTAGATATTATACCCATTTTATAGATGAATATACAGACTGAGGTGTAGCAATTTGTCCAGGGTGTGTCACCCATTCACTGACACAGTTGGGAATATAATGTAGGAGTGACAGTCCCTTGATGTAGTTACTAACCCAAATTCCATCTCAAGTATTTATAATCCAGTATCTTTCATGTTCTGTTGAACTACTGTCTCATTACATTAGCTTTAAGCATCTGCTTCCAGTCAAGCATTAAAAACAGTTTAAAACAAGACTAAAAGCTAAGTGGGCTTAACACTGGCAGCTAACTTGATTTCTGTAACAAACTCATGAGTGCAATGTAATTAATACCAAGTAAAAATTCTGGTCCATTATACTCTTGGTAATTATACTATTTATATACTACTTTGTTTAGGCCTTAATCCAGCAAGACACCTATGCACATGTAACTATGAGCACATTCCTAGTTCCACTGAGGGTCCACAGAATAATCCCTACGCTTAGATATGCGTGAGGGCTCCAATTCAGAAAATTACTTAAGCAGGTGCTTAAGGGGGCTTTCCTGAATCAGGGTTTTAGCTAGGATAGCCTTAGTAACTGGTGTTTGTCTTTGAATAACTAGAAGTTTCCATTCCCGAACCTGACACACTACTACTTCATTATGAAGATCTGTATCTTTGTTCCCCATTTGCACAAACATTCAGCAGGTATTTCAGACCCAAACAAAGTAAGGAAACATGGCTAAAAGAGTTTACATGCCTTAACATACACATTGAGGCATTCTAAAAAATAATTTCAGTAATATGCACATCTACTGCATCTTTAATTTAGATCTCAAAGCACGCTACATTAAGCCTCACAATCCCCCATAAGGTGAGATTTCTTTATTGTACCAGTTTTGACATCCCTGCTTTTGTCATTTCAGAAGTAAAGCATTTTACCTAGCTTATTTTGTTATGAAAAACTGCTCCATTCCTTATTAGAATAGAGGTCTTGCTACTTAATCACTGGAGAGAAATCAAGCAAGCTAACGGGCATTGGCAGAATGCAAACGAAGAAACTTCAAGTTTTTCCCTTTTGGATAAATGCTCTGACCTTCTGAAAAAAGAACAAGCCTTTGACCTGTAAAAAAATGAGAACCAAAGATTAAAAAGTGCTAACACAATATTTGGAGCCTGGTACAGCTTAACACTTTCCGTGGGCACAAGATCAGCCACATTTTAGCAAAACTAGATTTTAATGTTTAACCAATACGATCTGTAATTTGAATCTGAACTACTGTAATTCCTTCTTGCTGGAATTGAGATCATATTGTTACTGAGGATCCAAGTATTTCAAGAAACATGTCAACATCCGGATGCAGTGTAAACAGAGGGGTTGACAGTTAATTTTCAAGCAACTAAACTACATTTCAAGTAATATCTATGGAAAAATATTAAGTTTATTGGGTATTTAACTCTACTCATTAATTTTAAAAAAGCTTTCAGTACAGCCACTATCAGACTGTACATTCTACTTTTGTTCATTCTGACCTAAAGCAGCAGGGCAACTTTGGTGTTACCTTTTCTATATGAAGTATGCACTGTAGGCATCTCTGCTGCAAAAATCGCCTAAATGTATAAGAGTTACTATGTAACTCATCATACAAAATGCTGATAGGCTCATGAATATGCTAAACTGTAAGACCAGTTTAGAAGTATTGAAAGATAACTAAACCCAATAATTCAGAGTTTAGATTTCAACTGTGTTACTCTAAGTCTATTTTAACTCTAGGTACAGTATTGTGTGTATGTCCAGCCATGTCACACAGCAGCTTCTCCATCAGAAAATAAGGTTCTTCAGGAGTCAGGACTTTTAGCTGCTAACATACAACAAACAGCTGCCAGTTACTTTAAAAATCAGCATGCAAGTTACCTATTTCAAACTAGTTGGGAAGAGAGGTATGCAGTAGTGACACCATCTGTAAACCTGCACACTAACCATAACAAACCTGTGCGTCTCAATCATTAAGTTAAGAGGGCTTTTCAAGCTTTGTGGAGGGAGTTTTTTATGCTTACATACAGCTTATCTGAAAACCCAGAATCTTATTCTGGAGCAGTGAGGTAGTAGATGTAACCATCCTCATGTAGATGTCACACTTCTCCAAAGTTCGCATGCCCAGTCTCCTTGGCATGTTCTCTGGCTTCCACTTGTCCAGTTAGACCCTTCTGGCACACCATGCATCTTAGTGTAAAGCGATTTACATCCGTAAACTGCCTCTTTCGTCTGGCTTCATCTGCTAATTCCAATGCTTGTGCAAGAACAACATCATCATTTGTTGAGAAAATGGTCAGGGGAGGGATGTCTGAGTCAGGGATTTTACGTTCAAGTGGATCATAATGAATCCCATCATAAATCAGAAGGACCCGCCTAGCATAGCCAGCATCTTCCCCAAAACGGTCAATTCTGACTGTCTGTGTATCAACTACACAGATTTCACACTGATAAAACTTAGACAGAATGGATACTTCGATGGCTCCTCCCCACGTATCGTCTCTTCTGATCCACTCACAATACTCTTCATTGGTTTTCCCTAGTACTGCCTCACAATAGGACTCTGGATCACTTGCCACTATCTGGGCTATAAGACTGCGCATCTCCGGAGCACATGCTGGATCATAAATGCCTCCCTCTACCACATAGAATATGCTTGTGAAGAGACAGGAGTTATCTGCTGGAACAACCCTCCTTGCAAGTACAGGCAGTGCTTCCCTGACCAAAGTAGAGACACTCCTTTTTGCAACTACAGGTGACTCAGTCTTGGGTTTGGTCATGTCCTCTTCAACTATTAGAGTATCACCTGTCAAAAATAAAGAATCAAGAATTGTGAGGACTAGGAAGATGAAATGCAGTGTTGATTCAAAGTGCACTACAAATAGAAAGGAAAAACTGCAAATACAGAGAAGCAAATCATTTAAAGTCTCCAGTATATCATGCCTCAGTTCTCTGACAGAATCAGATCACCATAATAGAAAGCATTACAGATTAAATAAATTACATAAGAAGCCACAGCATGATGCACAAGATAATGGTAGGTTTGGGATATCACTGTATATTGCTGGTTCAGATAAAGACACAGGGTTTGTACTGGAGTCTCCAAATTAGCACAGCGGTTAATGTTTTCAAGTTTACCGTCTAAATCTGGAAGATGAGTGATACTCAATCCCTTTCATTTTAGGGTCTCTTGAAAACCTACTTTAGAGACAGTGAAATAGAAGATGTTTACATTTACAGATGCTGATAAACAGGTTCAACAGTCACCGACAGCACTATTTTGCAATCAATTTTTTATTAAAGGGTGGTAGCCCCAATGTCTCAACCAAGTTTCAGGTAAGGTAATTATAATCTGCTGAAATGCAGTTTCAGTTCGGTATGGCATTCTTTTGCTCTTCCTGTCTTCAGCTGTGGAACACCACTGTATGCTGTAGAAAATTAATGTTGTCTTTAAACATCTATTGCCTTTTACACCAGAGAGGCCCACGGCTTTTGCTATATGTTCTTTACACTGTGTTGAAGCAGGCTCATAAGGTTTTAATATTTGCAAAGGAAATGAAATAAGCCACGCAAAGGAAATGCATACTAAGCCATAGCAATTTCAGGGAGTCATGAGCATGATCAGAGGAGTTCAGAGGGGCAACCTGAACATACTTTTAACCCTACAGTCTCGACAACATCCATTCTAGAATTCGAGTGTCAAAAACCACATACTTCTATGCACAATCCTCTCCCCTCCACCCATCTTGTCCTCGAGGGCTCAAGAGGCAGAAAGAGCAGACACAGGCCAAGGACCCCCTCCTCAGACCAGCTGTGCCCGGCGGGGCACACAGCACCCTCCCTGCACTTTGGGACTCACCCCCGCGAAAGCTGGCTTCGGCCTTTAGGGACCACTCCCACCACCCACCCCGCGCCCGAGGGAGGAGAGAGGAGAGGAGGCGCTGCCCCGCAGCCTGGCCCCCGCGCCGGCGAGCTGCCCCGCCCACGATGGGGGCGCCCAGGAGCCCCCCAGGCTCAGGCCTGTCACCTGAGCCCGGGCAGCGGCAGCCCCCCGGCCCCGCCCGCCAGGGAAGCGGCAGTCCCCACGCCCTCACCTGAGTGGATGCCGAGCTCCCCCAGCCGCCGCTCCCCGTCGCTCAGGTCCAGGCTCCGCGGGGGGAAGCCGAGCAGGAGGCGCTGGGCCGGGGCGGGCACCCCGGTGAGGGCGGCCAGGGCGGCCTGCAGCTCCCGGAGGCGGGAATGCGCCGTGAGGCCGGGCAGCGGGTGGGAGCCGCTCCGGGCCTTGCAGCGCAGCCGCAGCATCCTCCTTCAGGCCGCGGCCTCCCGGCTCTGCGGCCCGAGCAAAATGGCCGGGACGGCTGCCCAGCCACGTCTCGCGACGCTTCCGCCCTGGCTCGCTATTGGCTGCGCGCCCGGCGCCCGGCCCCTCCCGCAACCTGCGGGCGCGCCCGCGGCGCAGCCAATCCGCAGCTTGGGGCGGAACGCGCGAGACGCCCTTTCTGCCGTCACACGCCCACGAGGAACCTCACGGGCGAGGGGGACACGTGACCGCGCTCTGCCTCCCAGCGGTCAAGGTGGACGAGCAGCGGGTGGGCTCCGGCCTCACCTCGTTTGCATCGTTGCATCTTATTTGCATACCAGAAGTACCTGCTCTTGTCTTCCGTCGCCGTTCGCCGCAAAACAGGGGAGCGGGCTGAGCTCATTTACATGCTGTGTGTCTGCGGGCCCATCTGCATCTCATTTGCACCCTCTGCCGCTGGGCCGTTTGCAGGTCTAGGCCTAGTCCAACTGTTCGTGTTCATTTGCCCCCCCTCCCCCCCTCGCGCCCTTGGTGCCGCGGGTCTCCCCCCTGCGCGTCCTTGCCCAGCAGGGCTGCCGCGCGGCGTCGTGGTGACGTGGGCGCCTCATTAGCATGCCGTTTGCCTCTCGTTCGCGGTCCGCCGGCTGGCGGAGTCACCTGGGCGGCGCGCGGCCGGCGCGCGGGCTCCTGCTGCAGTGCGGGGTGGCGCGAGCCGCCCGCTGCGTCCCGGCCCCTGCGGCTGCGGGAGGCTCCTGGCCGGTCCTGGAGGCTCGCCGCGCTTGGCAGGTGCCGCCGCCGGCTGGCTTCCCGCCCCTTGCCGGTAAGTCTCAGCGCGGAACCCGGTCCCGGGCTCGGGCTGAAGAAGGCGCGGGGGGCGGGTTGCGCCTCAGTTTCCCCCGCGCTGCAAGCGGGTGTGTCTGGGGGGCTCTGCTGCAGGGCGGCACCCGGTGAAGGGCAGAAATCCTGGAGCGGGGCTTGCGAGTGCCTGGCTAGGAGACCTGCCCCCTGTTCAGAGGATGCGGTCAAGCCAGCGGGGATTATTTCCCAGCCGGGGCATCTCGGGGACTGGCCCCCTAACGCAGTGCCTAGGCAGCTGCATAATGACTTTGGGAGGTTGGGGGAAGGCTGTTCCTTTATATTTGTAATGACTGACGCACAAGGGGCAAAAGTAGGTGCGCTCCCTAGGTCCTCCCCTTCTGTTCCCGGGCTGCGATGATGCATTAATGTCCCAGCCGAGGGGTGTGTTTTTTTCCTCCTGTGCTTCATTTTTCTGTGCTTTGCGTTATCTTGTATCAACTATATATGTTACGAGCCGCTGTTGACCTTGGACGACTGCGCTGAGACTGTTCTATGGCTTCCTTTCCCTCCCACCAGGAACGGCCCAGATAAGCTGCTATGCGTCTTCTTGTATCCTGCCTACCGGATTTCATAAGGATTTGTTTCTTGGTTCTTCTTTTCTTTTCCAAGAGCCTGAAGGTCCGACACTGACCCAGTGTGTGATTAGCAGCAATGTCAGGACATAGAGCATTAGTTCCAGAGCAGAACAACAGCAGCAGCAGCCAGGAAAACAAAACTTCAAATATGCGAGTCTCAGAAAAAAAGTGCTGTGAGTATTTGTGACAGTCTTGAGGAAAGTAGATCTTGCGTCTAGTAATTAATTTCTTTTACCTCTTTTATAAAAAGAGGTAGTCAGTCAGTTGTGTTTTATTGCTTCTAGCTCAGTGCAGTAGTAAAGACAAATACAATTTCATCCTTAGTGCAGCTCTATAGACTTCGGTGGCATTACGCCAGGAATGAATTTAGGCCTATCCAGAATCCTGAAATGAGCTGCATGTGAGTGCAGGAGCTTTCTTTTGTTTTGTTTTTAAAATCCTTCTAACATGCACCACTTTTGTTTTTAAGTCTTTAACATAAACGTCTTGAATGATTTTACTTTTTCTGACTCCATAGCTGAATTGCATCCCTCATGCAACCCTCATTACAACAGTGGCAGTGCTGGCTTCCCCCATGCAACCTCCTCAAAGGGCTTCAGCTCTGATTTGGAGGGCTGCTCAACCGTAACGTGTTTTTATGATGTCCACTTGGAACCGAGATCTCCAGAAATAATTCCATGTCGGCTCCTAAAGTAGTACTTCACGGGCTTATAACTGTTTACAATTCTTGTTTGTATCACTTCTATCCAGTTATGTTTGTTGCATGTTTTGCTCTTTTGGACGAATGTTTACCTTGCAAAACATTATTCACTTTAAATTTAGCTGTTTAAAAAGGAAATCTGTTTTAATGTAGATTGGAGTTCTAATGTAATCTCTGTTCCTGAAAGCTGCCCACATGTACTAGGCAACAAGTAGCACAACTGTACTGAACGGTGGTTTAAAATAGCCCACCATGAAACGTTCCATATTTCCATCTAATGTGCTTCATCAGGCAGTGATCTGGGCATGTTACATCTGTGATATGTTGAGCTGATGCCAAACCTAGTGTCTACCAATCTCCATTTAACTCTTTTAACCTAGCCCTTCCAGTCTTCTGTTGTCATAGGCCAGGAACAGATTTCAGCAAAGAATCCCAAAGGTATTTGCTCAGTAGGAAGGACGCGCACACACACAATACTATGATTGAGGGCTGCATAATCACCAGAGATCTGTTTTGATTTTTACTGCTTTCCAAGTATCTCTCCCCCATTGATTTTCACTCCCATTGAATATCTTTATTAGGGATTACTTTTTCTCCACATGTACAAGTTGCACTTATACAGATTACACCCATTTTGTTATTTCCTGCTTATATATCCAACCATTTTGGGTCCCATAACACAGTGTGTTTACTGATGTTTCAAAACCTCCCAGTCTAGGTCACTCTGGGAATTTAAATGTTTACCTCTTCCTCCAGATTCTTTTTAAAGCTATTTAAAGGAACATCATCAATTTAAAGGTTGTGCTTGTGTTTGACAATGTTTTACCTATAATTGTTGCAAGTAATCCTTAAAATGACTATGACTAAAAGAGACTGGGGGGGGGGGGGGGGAATATTTATTTTTTCCCATTTGCTTATTTTGTGCATATGAAAAGCACTTGGTACAGATGGCTTCCCCAAAGTCAGTTTCCCTGTTGTTTTGTGCACAGCAACAAGTGAAAGAATAACTGTACTAATAATAGACAAATATGGCTATAAAACTACAAAAAATTGGCATGGGAGCTTAGGGTCAAGTGTCGTGCACAGATATACCTTTAACAGAGTCTTTGAAACTGACTAAATTTACAAGCTGGCAAAGCTCAGTCAGTATTGCAGTTAGATTTGCATTTTATCTTGTGTGGCAAAACCATCTCATCAGGCCATTTAGTTATGGAAAAGACTTGAAATCCTATCTTGTCCATTCAGTTTATATTCACTTGCTCTGACCAGTTTAATTATGGCAACACATGCTACCATATCCCTGTCTATAATCAGTGTCTTTCATGTAGTTCTATAAAATTGAAAGTTTTACTTAATTAGTGGATTAATTAATTATTCTGTTGCTTTTGGGAAATTACATGACTTGTTTTAAAAAGCTTTTATGCAAAAACAAATAGTCAAAAAATCCTGCTTCTCAGCAACAGGCTAAACGTTACTAATTTAGTTTCTCAGATCATTTGTTGAGTATGTTAGGGAAGGAAATTAGCTTCCTGTCTGCTATCAGTAGAGAAATATGATCTCTTTCATTAAAGAATTTTTCCTATGTCCTTGACAGTTACTGCTTAATAGTTAAATATTTTTAACTCTGACTGACGTATTTTGGCTGACACTTCAGTCACACGTTATTTTCCCTGTTCCCGGTGGCTGATCAGTCATTAACCTACTTCATTAGCTGACACCTGAGACAGCCATGCTGTGGTCCAGTGATTGCTATTAACATTTAATTGGATGGAAGGGCATGATAATGAATCCACTGTGTGTTTCATACAGTAAGTAACCTTTTGTGCGGCTGGTAGATGAGCAGAGGCAGTGAGTTACGCCAGAGGTGAATTTGGCTTCAGACTTGGTTTTTGTTCTAAGCTGTTTTAATTAATTTAATGATTTCACCTCCTCTTCTTTGCAGCATGGGCTTCTTATATGACCAACTCCCCTACTTTGATTGTAATGATTGGCCTTCCTGCCCGGGGCAAGACTTATATGTCCAAGAAATTAACACGCTACCTCAACTGGATTGGCGTGCCTACGAAAGGTCAGTATGGATTTTTGTACATGGTAGCAGAAAGTGATGGATGGGTCACGGAGCTGGCAATGAGACATTTGTTTTAATCCAGCCCAGGTTTACAGTCACTGAGAGTTGTCAGAACTTGATAGCTACTTTATGATAGCTTCAGTGTTTTCCCAGGTGAACAAGAGTCTACAGCATAAAACCTTATTGGCAGTGCTAACAAAGAGCCCAAAGATTCAATTATCCATAGCAACTGAATTCCACTTGACCCCTTAGAGGTGGTTTCTCCAGGCAGATTGGCAAGGGTCAGTATGTCAGGGAAGCTTTCACTAGTGTTACTCAAGCTGTATCTATTCTGTGCTTAGAGAGGGAACATCATCCCTGTGCCGAGGGCCAGCGCAAAACCTGTGCATTACTTAAGTCCTCAAAGTAGGTCTTTTGTGCTTTATAGACCCTTGTGCTGGCCCTCTGCACGGGGGTGAATTTCACTCAGAGGCGTTTGGTTTCCAGGGCTGCCAATTTGGTATCTTTTGTGTGAACTAAATTCTTCTTTAACAAAGTGCATGAGATATTATAAAGCCCCTTCTACTTGACTTGGGTCTCTTTTCCTTTCAGTGAGTGCATGTAATCCTGCTTAATAGGAATAGGGATTGCACATGAATACACTGATAACTAGGAAGATAGTTATCACAAATGTGGATTATTTTGAGGAGATCTGGGAAAAAGTACACAAAGAAAATCAGAGATTCTGAAATTCTATGGTGCAGTTTAAGCGTTTCAGATTTCAATCATAAGGAATTTTCATGGTGTTCGCAAAAGTTAATTTGAGGTAAAATTGCTGGAAGATTTTAGCTGGAGGAATAGCTCATAAATTGCTGTATTAATCAAGATAAGGATGTGATTCTCCTCTTGACTTACAGCCAGGTAACATGTATTTGTGAAATGCTGCAAATCACATGTCTTTTTGTTTTTGTGAAGTGTTTAATCTAGGAGCGTATCGTCGTGAAGCAGTGCAGTCATACAAGTCCTATGATTTTTTCAGGCATGATAACAAAGAAGCCATGAAGATTCGGAAGTAAGTCTGTGTCAGAGGGTGCAACCCAACATGAATAGTAGAGGAAAAAGTTCATATCTCATTCTAAAGTCTGTGCAGCTGGTTTCAGACTATACCTCTGATTGTAGGAAGTAACATTTAATATCAGTAGACAAATATGGGGCTAAATTCTGCCACCATTGCTTAGGATGAGAAGGACTTTATTGCATCAGTACTCCCATTGATTTCAATGGAGACTACTCACAGAGTAAAGGATTACACTGTGTGAATAAAGATAGCAGATTTGGGCCTGCAGTGAATGTTTTGTGGAGTGGATTAATACTTTGCTCTACCTGAGGAAATTCCAGATTATTTTACAAGTTTTAAAAACTGCTTTGGGAGCATGTGATAGAATTTAATTTTGTGTAAACTAGTGCTTTCAAAAAAAAATTTTTTTTCATTAAATCCTCATATTCCCACCTCCATTCTCCTGGTTGCTGGCACTTTGAGAAGGAGGGAAAAAAAGGCAGTTGACTCTTGTCCAGTTGTCAGTACAGCTGTCACTATACAGGTTTAGGGGTAATAGAAATTCCAAGAACATCTTTAAATGGATTCCTGGAATTATATAGGGAGAAAAGTAAATTAACCCTATCCGGTAATTTAATTTTGCAGACAGTGCAGGGGGAAATTTCCAAGCACATCAGGGCGGGGGCAGGACGACAACACTCTGTGTGCTTTGTTGGTTATTCAGTGTATGCCATTAAAACAGCTGCCCTAGAAGGTGGTTCTTCAGGGTGGGCATGAGGCCTCCTGCTCGTGAAAGGGTCTTCAGATCCTCTTTAGCAAGTTGGCAGAGGTATAACTATCCCTCCAAAAAAGTGTCCTTTGGTCCTTGTATGGGCATGTTTACAAGCTGCCGTGCTCTGACTGGATCATAGCTATGTTCTTTTAAGGAAAGTTTATCCTTATAGATGAATGCCAAGGGTGAAATCCTTGCTCTGGTGAAGTCCATGGCAAAACTCACATTGACTTTCATGGGGTGGAGGGCAGGATTTCCCCCCAGGCGTACAGTAGTGGTTGTTTAACGACAGGAGACGTCCTGGGGAGAGATATCAAATGTTGCTAAAACGATAAATCTAATAAAGGGTCTAAACCTGCTCCCATTGAAGTAAGTGGGAATTTTGTCATTTACTTCCAGGGAAGCAGAATGGGACAAAACTCAGATGATAAGAGAGGCATGTAATACAAGTAAGAAGCAGTTGGATTAAAAAGTCCTTATTGTCCCATTTAGTGACCAGTTGGGAGACCTAGATGCAGCTTTGGCTCCCAGGTTCTATCTTCCCTGGTGGGCAGTGCACCTGTCCCCAAAGAGTAGGACTCCACAGGGACTCATTTGTTCCTTTTAAAGAGAGATGGCAACAGACTCCTGAGCTCAGCGGAGGCATGGAGGTGGAAAAGGGATTTAAACAGGGTTGGTTCTGTAATTTATCCCACTGTGAGCTTTGGAGCCGTGGTTCATGAGGCTTGGAATCTGAACACTTTGCACTGTCTGCAATGATGCCAATTTCTCTCCTTACAGACAGTGTGCCTTGGTGGCTCTGGAAGATGTGAAAGCTTATGTCACGGAGGAGTGCGGGCAGATAGCTGTAAGATAACACTTGATTATACCGAGTTTAAATCAAAAGAGTATTAAATCAGTGCCTGAGATTTTCATCCAAACCCTTCTGGCAGCTTTAAAAATTGTAGCTAATGTTGTTGGGATTTTTTTTTTCTGTTAGGTGTTCGATGCGACCAACACGACTCGAGAGAGGAGGGACTTGATCTTAAATTTTGCTAAAGAGAATGCTTATAAGGTGACTTTGATTGATCTGGAATAAGAACTGTAGGACTGAATGCCTCCCTTGGGTGTATCCCATTGCCATTAGCATCAGTGCATCAGATAGCAGATTTGGTCCCTTATCTTTGTACAGTGCCGCTGTAGTTTCATGGCTTGTGTTTTCATTTCCACCTCTGCAAAGCTGGTTTGAAATGCTGTTCTGGTGTTGTTTTTCATCCTCTCTGCTTCGGTGCCAATGAATATTTAAGGTGCAAGGTAGGGGAGAATCAGCACCCTTCTATGTGTATGTCTGATTTGGGAAGTACCTGTTTTAGTGAATTGGCTGTTGGGATATCCCAAACAAAATATTCAGCCCTTATCGCTCTGGAGCCCAGAGATCGTGAGGTTGAGTGTGGCACACATTCCTAAATAGACAGATAACAGGAACCCACTGTGAGGGGCAAGGTTAGTTTCTCACAAAGCATATCTGGCTAAATCTGTCCCTTGGGTAGCTCTGCTGACTTCATTTGTGGCTATACTGGAAATGAATATGGCCTATTTACATTACTCTAGAGGCTCTTAATTCTACTAAACATGCTTCATTGCCTCCTCTCTAGGTGTTTTTTGTGGAGTCTGTCTGTGATGATCCAGAAGTCATTGCTGCCAATATCCTGGTGGGTGCTAAATGTTCATAGGCTCAGTCTGTAGCATCCTTCTGTAAAAGACTTGTGTTTGTCAGGGAAGGTCACAGACTATTACAGTGGCTCACAGTAACAGCCGAGATTCATTATTATTAGAGAGCCTTGCAGTAAAGTTAAATCTAATCCACAGAACTCAGGGGATTCTGGGTTTAAAGGCTTTTACTCTCCCTCATTCTGTTGTACCTGCCTGTGGGTAGGTGATTCTGTGAAGTCGTACTGAGGTGTCTGTTTGGGCTAGGTGTTAATCTAGGTTACACCAGTGTAAATTCAGAAAAACCCAGTTGGAGTAAAATGAGTCACTCTAGATTTATGCTGTTTTAAGAGAGATCAGAGTCTGGCTCAAAGACTGAGGTCTAACTTTCATTCTGATTTTCCTTTCTGCAGTCACGAAGGGCATCTGATGTTAAACTCACCCAATATTCTCTTACCTTTCTTTAGTGCAGTTTATGCCAGGATCAGAAAAACTGGGCTTTATCTCAACAGGCAGAAAGAGATCAAAACTGAACTGCTTCTAATAAGTGTAACTCTGCCGTTCTTATTCTGGTGCTGTCCCACCCCTGTATAAACCGCATGGGGTGGGGTGCCCTTTGCAATACTATATGCAGTTCTGATAGCCTTGTTCTTATGTTTCAGTTCTGAAATAAGTGGTTAATATTTGCAGATGCATGGCAACCAAGACAGATGGGTTATTTTTGTGGGAACTTGGAAACCAAACTATAGCCATGAAGCATTTTATCTCAAAGCTTGATTTTATTTTCATGGGACAATATGGAGTAAGTGGTTTGTGTGGAAAGGCAAAAGTCAAGCCATCTGTCTCTGTCTCCAGGCCAAATGCTACCCTGTGACATTTGGAATTGTTCTTTTTCCTTTCCTGGAGCAGATTCTTCACAGGGCAGATGGGAAGGGGAAATGTAAACAGTGTTTGTTTGAAAATTGAAGAATAATCTTACTTATTCTGATTTATACAAAGTTTGCCTAACTTTTATAAAATCTCTCTCTCTCATTCAGGAAGTGAAGGTCTCCAGCCCTGACTACCCAGAGAGAAATAGAGAGAACGTGATGGATGATTTCCTGAAGAGGATAGAGTGCTATAAAGTCACATATCAGCCCCTTGATCCAGATAATTATGACAAGTAAGATTTAGCAGCATGTTGCTTACTGGATATGCTGTGGAAACAGACACGTGGGCTGCTTTCTTTTGCCAGTTTTGTTTCCTAACCTAACATGCTGCAGTCCCTATGCTGGCGAAACTCTCATTGACTTTGCAGTGTGGGAGATTTTCTTGTGTGAGTCGTGCAGGATTATGTCCAACATGAGTCACAAGGATTTCTCTCTAGTGTATAAAACAGAAAACTACGCTACATTGTAATAGTCTGTCCTCTCTCTCTAAGAGTTTTCTAAGGCACCTCAGTGCCAAGTGGTAGCAGCACTATCAGTATTACAAGAATACACGCACATACGTTTTGCTTTAAAGATGCTGACGAGCGTGCTTGTTTTGTGTTGACCGTAGAGACCTTTCCTTCATTAAAGTGATCAATGTGGGACAGCGGTTCCTGGTAAACCGTGTCCGGGATTACATCCAGAGTAAAATCGTCTATTACCTAATGAACATTCACGTCCAGCCGCGCACCATCTACCTTTGCCGACATGGTGAGAGCGAATTTAACCTTGTTGGCAAGATCGGTGGGGATTCTGGCCTGTCACCCCGTGGGAAGCAGGTATGTTCTTGGCAGTGTCAGGATTGAGATCCTTTTAAAGTGTGTCAGTATAATAGGAACCTGGATTTGGGTCAGATTGACTGCTGGTGTAAATGGGCTCAGTTCAACAGTTTTGCTCATTTATGCCGGCAGAGAAATTGGCCTGAATCTGACTGTCAAGGGTGTGCGATTTCTCTTCGGCCTGGGGTTGAAGTCCCCCCATGCACCTTGAGCAGTCACTCTCCCTGCTCCCTTGAAGCAATGCTTCCTGCCGATGAGGGGTGTTCGTTCTGCAAGGGACTCATTCTTTACTGCGCAAACAAGAATGGGTGAACATTTTTTGGATTTGCTAAGGTGCCAGTTAGATTGTAAAGCTGAAATGTAATAAACTAGGTTTGCCAATATGATAAATGTTCCTGCCAATGTTGGGATGCAGTTTAATTAGGATAACCCCTCTTTACTGAATCCAAGGAGTACTAGTTTACTAATTTTAATACTAGGTTCTTTTCAAGTCTACTTTTATCTTAGACAGTGTTTCTGAGATCAGGACATTTTGTTGTTCTTAACCAATCAGCAGTTTATTAATTCACCTAGAACCTCATTGGTATATAAACAACAGTGATTGATCAAGTGAAGACGCAACAAATCTTCTGAACTCAAAATACACATGCAGTCTTCTGTTGGGATCCAGCAACTATTCCAAGGAACAAAACAAATCACCCTAAATCTTATTATATTTACCTGTTGTCATTAGTTACCAGTTCTTTAGTATCTCTAATGCATTTATCACCCTTCAAGTAATTCTGTCGAAGAATAAGGATGCACTTGTCTTAGGGTACTCTCTCTCATGAATTTGGTCCTTGCTATTTCTTGCGTTTTTGTTTGATAGAGACTAGTTTGAAACATCAAAAGCAATTGCTTACATTTCTTTTTTTTTTGACGTTCCGAGGCGAGTGTGCTTGGATTTACAAAGGAGAAACATGTATATAGCATTACTTAGTTAAAATCCACAGTTTGGTTACTTGGCAGTGTGACAGGCTGTCCACCCCCACACAATGTCTGAACAGGTAAAATAGGCCAGTTAACCTTATAGGCTACACCTGGAGGAGAGCCAGGGACTGATAAGGCCCAATGGCTGATGAAGCCTAGCTGGGGGAGAAGCTGGGTAGGGAATCTAAAGAAAGGAAGTTTATATTTGTAGGTGGGAGCTTGCAGTCACTTGTTGGAAGCAGAGAAGTAGGGAGGAGGAAACTGGGGCGGGGGACAATAAGCCCTGGGATGCTAGCCCTGGGGAAAGGGTCAATGCCAGAGGAGTTGTGAAGAAAGAGAGTCCCCCAGCCCAGAGCCCTCACCCCCTCCCACACTCCAACCACCTGCCTCAACCCGCAGCCCCCTCCCGCACTCCGAATCACTCATTTCTAGCCCACCCCGCAGCCCCAGTTAGAGCTCTCACCCCCTCCAGCATCCCCAGCCCAGTGAAAATGAGTGAGGGTGGGTGAGAGCGAGCCACTGAGGGAGGGGGAATGTAGTGAGTGGGCGGTGGGGGCTTGCGGAAGGGGTAGGGCCTCAGGTAAGGGTGGGGCTAGGGTGTTCGATTTTGTGTGACTAGAAAGTTGGCAACCCTAGATGTGGGCGGGGAGGGTGAGCTGAGGACTTGCACCTGCAGCCGAGGTCCAGGGTCAGAGTCTGAAGCCCCACGACCGGAGTCTGCCATCTACGACTCCAGGGCTGAGGCCTGAAATCCGAGCTTCACCTCGCCCAAGAAGGTGAGGAACTCACTGGCTGCCTGCTCCTCTGGCGTTTGTGGATTCTGAGGGAGGCAAGGCCCACCCCCTGCTGGTGCGCGCCCCCCCCTCCCGCCGTCCCTCCCGTCCCCCTCCAGTCACTGCCCAGGAGGTTGTGGCATAAGAAAAGCCCCTGGTGGCTGCATTCGAGAAACGCTGTGGTTTCTACTGACCACTTGTCCTATGGCTTTCAGCTCTCGTTCTCCATTGTTTCCATTGATATCCAGCAGATGGCGCTGGTGTATAACAAATTTCTTCAGTTCTTAGAAGAATGTAATGTTTCATTAATTTCAAAGATTTTATATCTGTTTTTTTTGCTGTATTATCTATACTGTGAATTGGAATCTCTGCTCAGTTTCAAAGTTTTGCCTTGGTTAGCTGCTTGTATCTTTCAGTGGGACAAGGTGGGTGAGAGAGACGAGTTGAGCTTACACAGGACTTCTTCAGGTCCTGGCCAGTAGCTCAAAAGCTTGTCTCTCTCTCCAACAGAAATTGATCCAATAAAAGATATTCCCTCGCCCATCTTGTCTGTCTAATATCCTGGGACCAACAACACTGCCTATATCTTTCAATGTTCTTTTTCCTTGTCGTGCCATACAGTTCGTACCACTTAATTCAGCATTAATTTAGAAAGAAAGCGAACAAAATCGCTTTACAGCTCCTCTAAATTTAGTGGACTTAGTCCATACATTCTTTGATTGTATCCAATACCTTTTATTTCACATCTTTCAGGGCTTGTTGTGGAACAAGAAACATTTATTTTGAAAAGACAGACAGGGAAATCAGATGTAGAGAGATGGTACCTTTAATTCATAAAGCAGATAAATGTACAGTTTCTAATTTGGGATAAAGACAGTTGGTTTGAATTTCTTGGGGTATCAGGAAGCTTGACCTATATATGTTCTTCATGTTTCTATAGGTCGCCTAGCAAGCTTTCTGAACCGGTGTAACTCAGTTTCTACACGCAGCTCTGGTTCTTGATAGAAAACAGTAGAGTACTCTGCACAGGAAAACAAGCAGTTATTCTTGTCTTGCTCTCTTTAGCTAGACCAAGAGAGATGGAAGTCTCATCCACAAGCAAATTATGGGCGTCTTTGGTGTGAGAGTCTGACAATAGCTGGAAGACTCCTTAACAAGCACGGGAGCTTTCCTTTCCTGGGGAGTGTGTACTTCAGCTCTAGCTTAACTGATGTTTCCCAGACAAGATGTCCCGCACATTTGGATGTGCAGATTGATCCCCATTGTCTTTAGTCCTGAGAGGAAGCTAAAGTTGGGAGTGTGTATGCAGCGATTAGTTGTAATTCTAGTTGCCATGTTTAGCTTCCGGATTAAAAGGGGCCCGCGAGGGAGCTATGGTAACTTAGTGCCAGTATGTATTTAAGGCATGTTTGACATCTGTACAGCTCACAACTGAGAACATATTCACTCTAGACCCAGAGTGGCAGAAATTGGCTTTGGATGGCATCAGTTAATGCCAGTCTGGTGAGAAGATTAGCATGTTCTTTCACAATGAAGAGTGAATTCACAATGGTTACTTTTATCATCTCCCAACCTGCTTCAATTTCTCTAGTTCGCTCAAGCCCTTAAAAAATTCATTGCCGAGCAGGAGATTGTGGATTTGAAGGTTTGGACGAGCCAGCTGAAGAGAACCATCCAGACAGCCGAGTCCTTGGGGGTCCCCTATGAGCAGTGGAAGATTCTGAATGAGATTGATGCTGTGAGTACAGTGGGGAAATGGTCCAAAGCTATACACTGAACTTTTGGGGGTTGTAAATAAGAATAGTGAACATGAAATAATGTCGTTCCCCTCCCATCTAAACACTTTCTGAGCATTAATTATGCTTCACAACACTATCCATTTATATTGCACCCCTCACCTCCTGTGAGTTATAGGACTGGTTGGTGTAAAATTGAAGATGTCTATGGAGTTTTTACCTGTCTAAGTATCCCAGTGCTCTTTACAGCAGATACCATTGAAAACTCCTCATTCAAGGTCCCAGGTACCTGCAACAACCTGCAACAACGAGCATATGTTGGGCTTTCAGTGGTTCCCACTGTAATTCTTTCATGCAAATAAGCTGTAAAGATAATAACATGGAAATACAAACCTGTTTTCATTATTTGCAGATTTAAAAACCAACAAACCAAAACCACAGCCATAGAACATAAAGGTTTGGGTTTAAAATTCAAACTAGAAAACACATTGCAGTTATTTGTGAGGGAACTTTTGCTTCTCTGCTGAGGTCATTTCTGTTGCATTCATAGATTCCAAAGCCAGAAGGGACCATTGTGATCACCTGGTCTGCTATTCCCCATAACACAGGTCAAAAAACCTCCCTCAGGAAACTCGTTTCCAATGAGGGGCTCAGTCCCCAGTGCAGAGTTTGAGTCTCATATTCATCCAACTGAGCTAGCCTGCCTGCATCTGCATAATGAGGATGTTAATGCTTGCCTACCTTTCAGGAGGGGTGGGAGGCTTAAGGAGTTAATGTTTGTAAGCCCGCTCCATGGTTCTCGGGTGTAAAGTGCTGCATTAGAATTACTCCTGTCTCTTACGAAATGTAAAACACTCGCTACATAGGCACAGAATCTTCTGTGTTCAATCCTCCCCCCACTCCCCCCTGCGTAAATCTATTGAAATGAATTTCCTTGTAACAAACTCCTCTTCCACCAGGGAGTGTGTGAAGAGATGACATATGAAGAAATTGAAACTCAGTACCCAGATGAGTTTGTGCTGAGGGATCAAGATAAATATCTTTATCGTTATCCTGGAGGAGAGGTGAGCAGGTTTAAAATAATAATGTAGCTGAAAGAAAAGGAGTACTTGTGGCACCTTAGAGACTAACCAATTTATTTGAGCATAAGCTTTCGTGAGCTACAGCTCCCTTCATCGGAAGTGAGCTGATGCTCACGAAAGCTTATGCTCAAATAAATTAGTTAGTCTCCTTTTCCTTTTGCGAATACAGACTAACACGGCTGCTACTCTGAAACCTGTCAATGTAGCTGAGTATGTGTAGATAGGAAAGAAGGGAAAAAATAAAATGAAATTAGATTTATGTGGCAAGTGGCAATAGACCTAATGGTAGTATCCCAAATTTTGTTGTAATACAGTGGGTTACTGATCAGTGACTAGATTGTCTGTCTGTCTCCTTTATAGTGCCATGCAAGTGATACCACTTGATCATATTTGTAAAATGTATTCGGGCTATTGTATTATTTCCTTGGGACTGTGGGCAGAAATAGGGGTCCTTCTGTGTGGAGCTGATTGCAGGGAGAGAGCCATAGACATGATTATTTTATTTAATTTATTATTTATTTTTATTTTTATTTACATCTGTTGAAAATGTTGCTAGAAATCTGACTATCCCCACAAATTTAGGGGCCAGTTACTAATCCAAAAATGTATCTAGCTTTTTTTCCCCCTGTGCTATCAGTTCTTCTATATCTTCCATATTTTAAGATTTTTTTTAACCTGTGTTTTGATTCATGTGAAGCAATTTTAAGCCCTGTTCTTGGTTCTGGTATCTCTGCACACTTGTGAAACCCCTAAACATCTTTGTGCTGTTGAATCTTTCCCTTGATTTCTAGTCGTACCAAGACTTGGTCCAGCGTTTGGAGGCTGTGATTATGGAGCTAGAGCGTCAGGGCAGTGTTCTGGTTATTGCCCACCAGGCTGTTATGCGGTGCCTATTGGCCTACTTCCTTGACAAGAGCGCAGGTATGAAAGTAAATTCACTGTGTTGGGGTGGGGGTTGCTGATTCCATCACAGAGCTTCTGGAAGGGAGGCTTGCATTATTCATTTAATTTTTGCAAAAACAGAACTTCTTGAGGGAAAAAAATGTCAGTAAGATCATACTGTACACTTCTCAAGCCTCTTTTAGCCCGGAGTATCTGTAAGTGCTTCACAAACAGTTCTCCTTGCAGTGCCACTGAAATGCAGCCACTTCGGGTGTGAGAGTTTAGGAAGGTTCGTCTGGATAGGCCCTGTTATTGGGACTTGAGAGATGTGGGTTTCAGTTCCTGTCTCTGCCACAGACACTTCTAGGACATTGGGCAAGTCACTTAATTGACCCCGTGCTTCAGTTTCCCATCTGGAAATGGGGGTGATACCACTTTACCTGACGGGGGCGAGGAGGGTAAAATCCATTCATGATTGTGAGATGCTCAGGTAGAGTGGCAATGAGGGTCAGGTAAGTACTTACAGAGAAAGCATCACCCAGCCAATTTCTGGACAGCAGTGAGGTTAGATGGCACAGAGAAGGGAAATTATGGCCGAGGACACAGAGGTGAACTCTTAAATTTCTGAAGTGTTTGCCACGATCTTTAAGATTTTCCCAGGCAGACACCCTTAGAGCTCTGTGGCTGCAAGAAGCTATGTCTACACAGCAGTTAGACACCCACAACTGGCCCATGCCAGTTGACTCGGACTCGCAAGGCTCGGGCTAAGAGACTCTTCAACTGTGGTGCAGACATTGCAGCCCGAGCTCAAACATCTACACCGCAGTGAAACAGCCCCTTAGCCGGAGCCCTGTGAGCCCATGTCAGCTGGCAGAGGTCAGCTGCAGGTTTTTAATTGCAGTGTAAACATACCCTAAGTGGGTGGGTCTAAGGGTTTTTGCTATACGCCTCTGTTTTCGGGGATGTCTGTATCTGCTATTGAAAGCTATTTTCACTGGATGGCAGGTGAGGAACAAAAGGAAAAAATCCCTATCTAAGTACAAGCCTGTCTGTTAGGACTGTGTTGCTGGCCATGCAGGAGGGACCTTGGGAGGAATCCCGGCCCCACTGAAGTCAGTGGTAAAACTCCCGTTGATTTCAGTGGAGCTGGTATTTCAGCTGTTAGGTTCAGCTCCTGGTCTCTTGGTCTTAAAGCTGGCAGGCAGGGACTGACGCTTGTGAAGGCAGTGTGATCAGAACTTGTGGTGGGAGGAACTCTCCTGGCAGACTGAGTAGCAGCAGTAATGTGCCCTTAGATGGAATGATTGGACGGACCTGTGACTTGGTGATTCAGGGAGGGGAAGAGTTGAAGCAGGAGGGAAGTGCACAAAGCTGATCCTAGGGTGTCCCTCAGGACTGCAGCAGTAGACTCCAGAAGAGATAAGGGGATGTCAAATATATTATGGGGTGATTACCTTCTACATCTGCTTTTCAGAAAACAAAGGCCCTGATCCTGCAAACACTTACCCACACATTTTAACTTTAAACACGTGAGCCATCCTCTTGAACCCTATGGAGCTCCTCATGGGCTTAAAGTTAAGCAGGTGTATAAGTCCTTGCAAGATCCAGGCCAAACTGAGGAACCACAAAATTCCTGCATAGTTCCAAACTGTGCCCATGCATGCAGTGTTTAACTTCTCCTTGTCTGGTTTTAGATGAGTTGCCATATCTGAAGTGCCCCCTTCACACCATATTCAAGCTCACACCAGTTGCTTACGGTAAATATTTTCCTTTTTCTCACTTAGCTGAATTGGCTGGGCAATTTGATATCAAAATACATATGCAAAATTGAGTGCTACATTTATTGTAAAAGTTAAAAGAAAATAAGGGGGAGGCAAAATGAGAGAGAACATTATATTTTTTATAGAATATATCTATAAAATGAGTAACAACCAGTTTCTTCTAAAAGAGACCCATTATCTCTGGATTATATTTATTGACCAGGAAACCACTTTTTCCCTCCAGACTTGAACTTGTACCTCGGAATGAACTGAACTCGAACTAGTTTTCATGTCAATAAGTGTAATCCATACCGCATGTATCTTTGTGTGAAGGCTGCCCTTGTTTACTAGCTGCACTTCTGCAGCAAAAGCTACAGGAGAAAGTAATTAAAATGTTGCATATCAAACACTCATGTAGAATCCATGATTAATATTAAATCTAAAGTCCTGTATACGTACAAGTTCTTTACAAAAGAAGAAACTGAATTATTTATTGTCTCTGCAAACAACTGAGTCCAGTTGCCAGTAATTTAACTGAGAATAATTGATTTTAAAAGAAAATCTAGTTCCTCTTTTGAAGTTTCTCTTTTCATTTGGTGAAGGCTGTAAAGTGGAAACAATCACCTTGAATGTTGAAGCAGTGAATACCCATCGAGACAAGCCTTCTGGGAGTACTGTAAGTCTTTACTGAAAATCCCGGCCCTTGATTCATGGTTGGCAAATTACACAACTTGAGCCTGCATGAAAGATAATATTGCAAATCTGAACAGTCACTGTGGAGTGCCTGCTAGAAATCTTCCATCCATTTCAGCCATTATAAAAACTGCTTTTGAAGTATTGCCCCTATAAGGATAATTAACTTCTTTGAGAAGAACTATTGGAGGTATAAAATTTTCCAGATATTTAGTTTGTTGTTTCCAAACATGAATGGGAGATAATTTATTTTAAAAACTGTTTCAATAACCATATTAGGAAAACTGTAATGCAAAGTTTATCAATACAGTCTTTTTAAGCTTCAGGGTGATCATCCCAATGTGTAATGATGCATTTCTCCATTGTTGTTGCTATGATGCTCATTCTATAATTCTTTAATGTGAGCTTGCTCTAAGAACCTATCCTTGCAACAAAGCCATTTGGCAACTGTGTCCACATATCTATTCAGGGGACACCATCATAGGGCCTAATCACATCAGCCACACTATCAGAGGCTCGTTCACCTGCACATCTACCAATGTGATATATGCCATCATGTGCCAGCAATGCCCCTCTGCCATGTACATTGGCCAAACCGGACTGTCTCTACGTAAAAGAATAAATGGACACAAATCAGACGTCAAGAATTATAACATTCAAAAACAAGTTGGAGAACACTTCAGTCTCTTTTGGTCACTCGATTACAGACCTAAAAATTTCAATTCTTCAACAAAAAAACTTCAAAAACAGACTCCAATGAGAGACTGCTGAATTGGAATTAATTTGCAAACTGGATACAATTAACTTAGGCTTGAATAGAGACTGGGAGTGGATGGGTCTTTACACAAAGTAAAACTATTTCCCCGTGTTTATTTTCTCCCACCCCCCACTGTTCCTCAGACGTTCTTGTCAACTGCTGGAAATGGCCCACCTTGATTATCACTACAAAAGGTTCCCCCCGCCCCCCGCCCCACTCTCCTGCTGGTAATAGTTCACCTTAAGTGATCACTCTCTTACAGTGTGTATGGTAACACCCATTGTTTCATGTTCTCGATGTACATAAATCTCCCCACTGTATTTTCCATGGAATGCATCCGATGAAGTGAGTTGTAGCTCACAAAAGCTTATGCTCAAATAAATTTGTTAGTCTCTAAGGTGCCACAAGTACTCCTTTTCTTTTTGCGAATACAGACTAACATGGCTGCTACTCTGAAACCTCTCATTTTTCTAAAGTTAAAAACAGCATTGGACAAAAGCCATAAATAAACTTCTCGGTTGGCTTTAACTCTGGTTCACAAGATCTAAAAAGCTGTGGAAAGGTCAAGGTCACTGCTGTAACCGCGGTCTGCCTGGAAGGCTAAACCTTCAAGGCACCATCATCAGTGCATTTGTTCTATTGCTATTGATTCAGCTAATGATCCAGGTATATGTAGTTATTTGAGGCAACTAGAGAGGTTTTTTGGACCCTGGTCTCCTCATATTGATACTCTTAAATTTAGTAAAGACACATCTATGTATTCTGTGCAAATAAGGACATTATGACACAGAATCTTAGGCACAGATAGTGAGGAATGACCCCTTATGACTAGAAAGTGGATATGAACACGGACCTTAGCCATCAGGATGTTAGGGAACAGAAGATAGTGGCAATGTGAGAGCCAAATTCAGCCCTGGTGTGGGCGGGTGCACCTCTACTGAAATGCAGATGTTAGAATAGCAATGAATGTGTAATGGACTCGGCTGCTGTCCCCACCCCTTCCCTAGGCTTCGGAGCCCAAGCTGCAGCCTGAGCCATAACTCCAAAACGCTGTCTACACAGCTATTTTTAGAGTGCTAGCACGAGCCCCACTATCCCACGTAAGCCCCCTTCCACGGGTTACGTGAGCACACCACAAGGCCCACATTCAGCATCCTACCCTTGTTCAGCAGAGCACTTAAAAACATGCTTAAAGTGTCTGCCGGATTGAGGCCTTACGGCGACGTTTTCAAAGGTTGCTTCAGTTATTGAGTGTCCACCTTTACACGCTGACGCGGGGCCTGATAGGTCAGAGGTGCTGATCATTTGCAAGTGCTAGGGTCCAGGTGTTCGCCATCTTTTGACAATCCAGCTCTACGTGTTCACATTGAGCACTCAAAAACTGCAGCACTCAGAGTTAAAGGCCAGCTGCCAAATCCGGCTTGGTTGGACTGGTGTAAATCGGAAGTGATTCCATTACATTTAGACATGCTTTTGAAAACTTGGGCCTTCGCCTCTCTGTGCTCCGCAAAGCGTATGTAAAGTGCTGTGAAGATGATTGTCATTAATACCTATTTCTAATCTGGTTGAACTTTTTGTGGCATCTAAATTGTCTTTTTATTGAGCTACAGGATGACAAGACAATCATAAATTGACAAATTTGGAAGTTGTAGACGGGGCAAAAAGTTTTGAAGGTGTCTTGAAAGGCAACACCTGCATTGGAATGGCCACTTTGAGGAGATTCAGCGAAATTTCAGTGGCGAGTTCAATTTTGGGGTGTTATAATTTACACTCCGATTATGCTGGCGCTGCTCCATTGTTCCTGTGTGATACTCTGCACTGCCTCCGTGAAAACAGTAGGAACTGTTACTGTTTGATTCTTTGCTTTCGTGGCAAGATACAGCAGCTCTGAAAATAAATCCAAGCGCTTGGGGAAATTTTACTATCAGTACAATTTTTTTTATCTGCATCCTGTTTAAAAAAAAATCTTGAACCCACAGAGATAAGGGACATAAATCTGTTACGGTGCAGTGACGAGAGCATTTTAGCAGTAGCTACTGGACTAAAGGAGTATCTCAACTGTTCTGTGTGCAGTGGGGCTAAAGTAAAAGGAATGTTTAGAAATGGATAATTTTGAAGATGGTAACAGGTGAAATTTTATAGTTGAGGGACCTGAATCTGTAGCCACCCAGAAGTTTAAATGTACTCCTATGCAGAGGGCTAGCACGACACCCATACACCATGTGAATTCTCAAAATAGGACTTCAGTGGTGCATAAAGTTTGTGCTGGTCCTCTGCACAGAGGAATTGTTCCACTGACTTCCATGGGCTTTGCATTAGACCTCAATTGGTTTGAATGGAAGGCCTGCTTGCAGAGCAGAATCAGGATTAGGCTTCTGGTTATGGCAAGTGGAAAGTGTCTCTGGCATCAGGAATATCTTGGTATGAACTTTGATTTCAGATTGTGGTTCTGCTTTTCATTCCTTGTATTATCCTCCATTTTCAATCAGAACAGCCTTCCAAAGAGCCAAACCCCTGTAAGGATGAGAAGAAACAGCTTTACGCCTCTGGCCAGTCCGGACACAATAAAGCGCACACGAAATTACAGTGTTGGGAGCAGGCCTCTCAACCCAATGGGGTCTCTGCTATTCCCAGAGGCTCGAGATGGGGCTGATCAGCAGAAACTACAAGTCAGTCTTCAAGTGGTAACTCCTCTACCTTACCCCTCTCCCCCGGTCAGACGCAGAACTAATGGCCAAACAGTTACTCATGTTTTCCAATGGTCCTGTGCGACGCACAAATGAAATATCTTGACGTTTAGATGCCTTATCACCATCCGTGCTTTAAAATAGCTTCAGATTACAAACTACTTAAGAGTCAGCAAATTGGGGTACAACTGCAATCTTGTAGGCATAAAATGCCCTGCTCCCTGCAGAGTGAATGCCATTGAATAACAATGAGTTCCTGGTTTGTCTGTTTTAAAATACGATTCCCCTTTCCAGACAGACAGGTTAATTTTTAAGGAACTCTCTGCTTGCCCGAATGTCATAAGGTATATGCAACAAAGTGATCCTCTGATCCCAGTGAAATTGAGCAGCAGCTCTGTATGCATGATCTCGTTGCGGGGAAGAGTAATTCTTCCTCTTCGTAAATTGAAATTAATTAGTCTGTTTTTGTTGTTCCAAGCTGGATGCTTAGTTTTTGCACTTCACATGCATAAATACTGAATTGTAAGTAGCACTTTTAAAGCTGAGGTCCTGATTCACCAGTATCTCTGCTTTCACACTGGTGTTTCTTCGCTGATTTCCACAAGCAAAAAATAGCGGGAAGGTGACAATTTGGGCTCCAGTTCAGTTCTAATAATTCTACCGTGGTAATAGTAAAACACAGGTCTAAATTTTCAAAAGTGACAGATTTGAGATACCCAATTTTAAGACACTATAAAGGAGCCTGATTTTCAGAGGGCCCTTGATGAAAATGGAGACACCCAAAATGTCTAGTCACTTTTTCGAAAGTCTGAGCTAGACAGAGTGTGTTTAAAAACCTGAAAACATCCCTTTCAACTTAGTATTTAAAAACCATTTCTCCCTGTACTGACATTAACGTTGCAGCTCATCAATATGGAATACATTGGATTGGACAGAGCCATTTAAATGAACGTTCAGCCGACAAGCTGATTGACTGGCCGGACTTCATTGGTACTTTAGGATGCAGTTTCCATGGCTTGTATGAGTTAGTTGTTTCTTATACAAGCCTGCAGTGGTCCCTGCTTCACATGCAGTTCTGGGGGTTGTTTCAATTTTTCCTCATTTGCTGCTCAGCTTTTATATTATTACTTTTTAGTCTTTGTTAAAATGCAGTATGAGCTATCCTGTGCTGTTTGTTTTTTCTTTGCAGCTTCAAATGGGAAGTGCTTGCTTGTGAGTATCACTGAACATAGCTTGTATGCATTCTCTCTGGGTTTGTTTAGTAAGTAGCAATTCTCTTAATTATAATTGCATGGCAATCATTTGCGGGGACAATGAATGCTTGGGGCAGAAGGAAATAATTTGTCACATAATAGTCCAGTAAATCAAAGAGAGGCCATTGTTGGTGGAGAATCTATTTATCATTGGTGAAATTCATCATCTGCAGAGGCCAGCGTGAAGGTTGAAATTGAATTTAATGGTGCATAGGCTTCATGCTGGCCATCTGCAGAGGGGTGAATTTCACCCCAGATCAGCAAGATTACTGGGATAGATGAATAGTTTATCAAGCCCCAAATACGTTCTGGGTGTAACCCCATAGAAATAATTCAGTGGAATTACACCAGGGGAGATTTTGGCCCGAGGTGTCTGTCTACAGCACAAGATGCTAGTAGCTGTAGTCTTGTTGATCCGTGTTAGGAATTCCCTACCAAGAAGAATAAAGGGCGAGTTACGCACAAGGGTGGATGGCATGATGTAGCGCTAGTCAGCAGGACTTCAGAACCATTTACATGAAGACTTTAATAAATTTCTGCCAGAAGTCTAGTAGCCTGAGCCAGGAACTTCTCGAGTTTTAATTCCTGCTGGGACACCAACTCTCTGAGGCCTTGGGCAAGTCTCTTACCCTGTCTGCCTCAGTCTCCCATATATGATAGGCAAGTATTATCTCTCAGAGTTTTTGTGATGGTTATTTAATTATAGCCTAGTCCCAAATGGTGCTGAAAACCCTCAACATCCATTGACTTCAAGTGAGTGGTTGAATTAATTTCCCACCTTACAGGAGAAGCTTGGTCCCTCACAGGATTGTGAACTTTGTAAAGTGCTTAGACAGTGAAGAGTGCTATGTTAGTGTTAAGTATAATTATTAATCTTCACTAACATAATCCTACTGGAAGGGTGAATTGGATGGGGCTGAAGGATACTGTAGCATCTCTCTTTCTCACATCCAGTGAGAAAGGACATAAATAGTCTATTATCCCTTCTCTCCAGGGAGCCAGCAAACAACATCACCTGTGAGTCCTTGGTTTCTGTCTCAGCCACCAAGTGAGGCTGTCAAGCAAGAAGCCTTTAGTATCACACTGTACAGAATGGCCAGGAAATGATCCGTGCTTCCCTTTGTGCCTATGTTGCTCAGAACCAACCTTGCTGACCACGAGGCCCTTTCTTGTCCCTGCTTTGAATGCCTGAGCGAATGTCACTGCAAATGTTAATACAAATATCTCTTGATGCACCTGCTGTTTCAGTTTATATCTTACCTGTGAAATTGACTTCTATAAGTTTGATGTTGCATTTTATTGACCTTATTTGTGAAATGGACTGTGCAATGTGAGATTTGGTTTTATTTAAGTTTGTTGTGGTTCTTAGTAGGTGTCTCTTTGGGTTTGTATGGGTGTGTTTTAATGTTATCACAGCATTTTTGCTTTCTCCTCTGGGGAGTGGTATCATTTTCCCCTATGCATTTGTGGCGACTCCATTTAAATGCCTGTGGTATTACTTATTTGCCAGCTGTTGAATACTCTTTGCCTAGAGAGCTTCACCCACTGTGGTTGCATGCCGCCACGTGGATATGGAGAGGAAGTTGTTTTATGCCCAGCTGTAGCCATTTGGCATGAAATCTTTCTCTCTCTGCAGTGATTTTTGACAGTGCCTGGAACACGCTTCTATACTCAACAGTGTTATTGTTGCTACATTGAATAAGTGACTTTGCTTTAAGGGAATATTCTCAAAAGAAGCTGAAAAATGTTTGCATTAGAACAAGGCCTTCGAAAAAGCTCCCTCTCCTTGTTGACCACCTTGGCAGCCAGAGGCATGTTTTAGAATTGGGGTCTGGGAGTCGAAAGTTATGGGTTCCATTCCATGGGTTCCATATTGACTAATTTTATGGTATTGAGCACGTCACTTAATCTCCCTACACCTTGGTTTCCAATCTGGGGAAAGTGCCCATGTTTATAAAGCGCTTTGAAATCATCCTATGAAAGGTGCTATGTAAGTGCCAAATATCATTGTCGTGGATTATAAAGGAGCTCGTTTTCACTGTTGGTTTACAATTAGAAAACTGATCTTGAAACAGTTTTTTAAAAACCTCTGGTTTCCAAGGCTTTCTCATGGGGATCCTCTCAATCTGGTATTGCATGTCAAACTGTCAAGATGACCGTGATGGTCAGTTATTCTCTTTTTAACTTTGTTAAAACACGTCAGTTTTTGGGGGTTTTTTGTCTTTTTTTTTTCATTTCATGGATCCAGTGGCCAAGAAATACCCCATGAAGAGGGATACACAAAGTCCACTCTTCCAGACTATTCCTCTTGGGTGTTCCAGTTATTACAGTACATGGACCCTAATGCACTCTCTCCCACACACTGAAGGGTATCCAAGACAGAATTTAACCCTATAGAAATTTGTTTGCAATTCAACAGAGTTGCAAATACTTCTTGATACTGACAACTTTATGCTCTGAGGAACAGAGATCCTGTGGCCTTTTCCATTTTTATAGGTAATGCACTTGTCTTTCAGTTTTGTTGGCAGGAAAAAAAAAATGGGAGAGAAATGCATTTTTTTTTCCCCTGTGACACTGAAGTTAGATGCCTTGTCCTATTTGACAGTTTAATTTTAGAGCTGTATTGAAACTCCTTTTTAAATTGTCTTTTGCTGAGCTGCCTTAACTTACACTTTGCACTTCTGAATCTTATGCCAATTCTCTCTCTATGTAGAACTGTATTCTGTAGATGGAAGGGAAAATGGCTGCTGGTTCAATTATTTTCCAGACATCTAACACACATAGTTAGAATGGAAAATTAAGGTTTCATAAAAGAGACTCCGTTCATATTTCATTCTCAAAGACGGTACCAAAAGAAGGAACGCTACAGTCAGGCTTGGGTCTTGCTGTTTTCCGATGTCACTTAAACACCTCTTTCAAGCAGGGAGGGCTGTACTTTGTGTTGAATCAAGACAAGCAAAACGTCCATTCAGAATCAAACAACTTCCATTGAATGTCTGCAGAAGTTATGAATACGCATCTACAGGCACAATGAGAACTTATAGTTGCCGCACAGTGATATACACAGGAGCTGTTTGTAACTCATCTTCTAACAATAGGATTTTGAATTTAATTGCACTTTGTAATTAAAGTGAATCTCCTTAGCACTTTTACTGTGATTACATAGCCTCCCTGTTTGTAACCAGCATTTTATAGGCATACATTCCTTAGGATAAATGATTGTTATGGGTTTCAGGGTAACGTGCCTTGTTTTGTCTTTTATTCTCTCTATCTTAACATACATTTTAAATAACAGATACAGAAAAGTTTTATTTAAATGATAGTGATGTTGTGACTGTTCTACCAAAGCTGCAATAATGCACAAAATGTCAGTGGATGTTGCTAGAATGAGTGAATGTTTTGGGTATTGTCAGCAAAATAATTATGCAGAAATGGCACCACCTTAGTTCGCTCCCTGGGAGTCTCTACGTTTCATCTGTGGACTTTACTGACACAAACATGGACACACGGGAAAGCAAGATGGATTTTATTCTCCTCCCCTCACTGTGGGGCTGATCGTGTTCCCACTAAAGTTAGGAAAGTTTTGCCACGACACAAGGAGCAAGCCCCAGTAGAATGATCCGGCTCAGGTCCAGTTGCAGAGTCTGTATTGCTGGGGATGAGGTAAGAGACAAAAGGGTCCCAGCAAGTCTCCCGGTGGGAGCTTGTGTCACTGGCAACTAGGTAAATTGTCATTTTTCACTTGTAAATTGAGCAAATAAGATTTCTAATCAACAAGGGTGAAATTCACCCCTGGACCGAGAAACAAGCCCTGCGTGCTGCTTATGCCTGGCCTTTGTGCTGGTACTTTGCACAGAAATTAATTGTACCCTGAGGAAATAAACCTGCCGCCTTCCCCCACCCCCAAATGCCATTTTAGCAATGTTATTTTCTAACCATAATTTGACTTTAAGCTTGAGTCTCCATATGAAGAAGCTGCTGGAGGGGGGTGCAATCACACTGATGGAATTTAGTCCAACACTTCGTGAATTTAGTCTAGAACATTCTTTTTTTTTTCCCTAATGGTTTTGTTTTGCATTAAAACTCAGTGTGAATGTGTTGCTATAGACACGTTCTTTATAGAATATTAGCATCTTATATTGACATTGGTTCGTTATTAAAAGTTGCTTGTTTTTTTCTGTTTGGGATTTTTTGGGTGGAGGAAGTTTTATTTTTAATCAAATGTGATTTGTTTGTAAATCACACATGGAAAAATATGTCATGTCTGATTTTCTGAATGTTTTGTTTTTAAAAGAGTAAATGTGTTTTGGTGATTTTTGTCATTGAATCAATGACTTAGTTCGCTTCTCTTTACTGCAAAACACTGGTGATTATACCCTAAGAAAAATGCCAGACTGATTTGCAAGATTGGCCCACAGTCTTCAGAAGTGCCCCTTATGTCTGAAGGGCAGGTGCTCTGCAATTTCTGCAATTCAGGCCCCTTTAAAGTGACTCATGTTGGGCAGCTAAATACATTAGTCGCTTTTGAAAATCTTGGCCTTTGTATTTTAGTTTATATAACTGCGTGTCTGTAAAGTTACCTGCTAGTTTTGCTCACATGAATGTATTCTCTTTATAAACTGCATCAGAACATCATTAGTACATTTCCTGTATGGAAGGAGCATAGTTGTAAAATCAGTGAAGTGTTTCACTTGGTTGTTTTTTGGGGGTTTTTTTGTGCAAATATGGGCCTGCAAAATAGATATTGTAATGTTGCTTTTGAATATTTGTGTTGTAAACTTCCTTGTGGATCAGATAAATAACATTAAGTAACTTTGAACCACTCAACTGCTTCAGTATTGTTTTTTTTTCTTTTCATTGCATGCTCCAATAAACTTTTCTACGCTCCATGTGTGAAATGCCAATGTTCTGATTTATACCCACTTTGCACAGTGATAAAGAATGATGCTAAGTGCAAGTAAGTGCAGACTTGAGCTGTATATGCCCAAAGTTCACTTCTATCATTTCCCAAGTAAAACTGAATCCTTTAACTGTAACACTTGAAAGCTCCAACTCTCTATTACTGCTGTCGTAGCCCAGAAGAGAATTACGTCTAGTAAGTTTAGAGGAGGAACACTATGGAACATGTGCAGAGATGTTACTGTTCGAAACAGAGATGTATCTGAAGGAGAGAATTAATGAGCACAAGATTGTGATGTGGAAAATATTTGTTCCTAGGAGAGAAAATGGGTTCCTTCCGTTGTCATGGGTAATATGCTGCCAGCAAAACTCCCCTCTGAAATCAGTAGGAATGGTCTTAAAAACTGCTGGGGTGTTATGGCTCTATATTTTATACGAGGAAAGCATCACCCTTGATACTTAGTCCTAGGTGGTCTCTGCACCATTGTCCAGAGTGATTTCAGTGGCTTATCTCCTTTCAGCTTTGCAGAGTTATAATTTGTACCTTTTTTTGATTTCTCGTTTCTAGAGGAAGTCTGGGTTAACGATGTAGAGGTCTTGGTTTCATCATGAACGTGGCTGAAAACTTAATGGACACTTGAAACGACAAATCTCATCCTGGAATTAGAATCAGTCTCCTGGAGTCAACTTATCAAGCCCCTTTTGAAGTAACTGTGTGCACGTGTGTGATGCCTAACATAATCTTACATTTTCTGAATTAAAACAATCACTCCAAGTTAGTATTTGACATGGGCCTGACCCTACAGGCTTCTCTCACTGAAGTGCAGTTTTGCCCTTGACCTCTGTGGGAGCAGGGTCCCCTGTTTTTTATTTATGAAAGTTATCTAATGAGTTAGAGACCAGTCACAAAAATGAGGAAGAGAAAGCATGTTGGAGGAAGAGACTTGTGGGCTGTCGCACATTTGCATCCATGGTCGCTTCCTGTCTAAATGCATGAGCTTTCATCCAAATCTACCATTTGCTTACTTGCTTTCATAGGATTAAAATAACACTGCAAAGTAAAGGCAAATAGCAATGTATTGTCATTTGACAACACACAATATGCTGTAATCACTTTGCACAACATTGTGCAGTTAATTATTTTTCTATCATGGGTGAGCTTTTGGTTGCATCGTTAGATAACTGGTTGGTTTTTTTTTTTTACCTGCCAGGATGTATGAATGTTGCTGCTAATGTATTGACATTGTAACTTTTTAATCAATACTAATGATCGGTGTTTTAGGAAGTTGGGTCTGGTACCCTTACTGTGCCAGTAGTCCCCCTGCTTGCAGAGTAATGTGCTAAGAAGCATGTGTCAGAATGTGGCCCCCTGTCTTTTAGTTCAGTCGATATCTTTGTCAATGAATGTATATCAATGTTTGACCTTAAATTCCGCTTGCAAAAGGGATATATAATTTGATAAATATATTAGTACTGGCAACGTTGTGTTGAGCTGTCTTCTACAATGACATTCTTATACTCGGCACGTAGGTATAGGTGAATAACAGAATGGGTGATAAAATGTGCTTTTAGATGTAAGAATACTTCTTGACACAGCTAAACTTACAAATGCGTTCTTGCCTCAAGCCATTACTGATGTACATATTTTGGCTGGTGCCAGAGTTAGGCAGGCCAAGTTCAGAGTTTTCTCATTATTAACTGAGAGTTGAACCCAGTGATATAATTTTTCATGTTGTCTATTCCACCTCCTAATTAAGTGCTACTCATATGAGTGAGTGCTCCAACATGAGGAGGGGTTGCGCAATCTTAGCCCTACTTAAAGATTAAGCACAACTATTCTGGCCTGGTTGGATGGGGTGTACAAACCCCACACTGAGCAACAAGGGCTTAAAAGGCTTGTTTTGGGCTCAGCCACACCTGCAGCAAATGCTCCGTTCGCTGGAGGAATTATAAGGCAGCAAATTAGCTCAGTTGGCAAGCAGCGCTGAAGGTGAGCAGACCTGCAGCCCATAGCTCCAGCAGAGCAGAACAGAGGGAAACCCAAAGGTGCTGACACAGCTGCCCAAAGGAACCCTTCTTGAGGGAAGGGAGGACCCTCCGCAGAGGCAAGCAAAGAGGGAAGTATCCAGTGGCCTTGGACAGTGGCAATTCTCTCTTGTTTCTGTTGATTTGGATTTCCCCGCCAGGCAAAGGCCTTGGACTGAGCTGACCCCAGAGCAGGAGACGAGAGGAAGAGGTCCAGGGAGGACAGCTACAAGTAGCCTTGGTTGCCAGGTTACTGGTAGCCCAAAGGGCCCTGGGTTGGAGTCCGGTAGAGTGGGAGGCCCCAGGCTCCCCTCCCCACAGCCCCCTTGGCAGTCCGGGGTTGTGGCCATGACCACTAGGCAACACTTACCAACCAAACCCCGAGTGGGGACCATAACATGCTGGTTACACCAATGTCAATCTGAGGTAACTCCATTGTCAGTTGAGCCAGTTGAGTTACTCCACATCGATGTAACGGAGCTGAATCTAGCCTCAGTACGTTCCTAAGGAACAAGTTTGTTAGTGGTGAAAGTTACATTTTGCAGTGTAAGCCTGTCAGAAAACAGTTACAAGCAGCAAAGCAGTTACACCGTTTTCATGCCAGTGCTTGCTCCAACCCCTCAAGCAGAGACCAACACCTACCAGATCTTCACCAAGCATTCTCAAAACTACGATACCCGCATGAGGAAATAAGGAAACGGATCAACAGAGCCAGACGTGTACCCAGAAGCCTCCTGTTGCAAGACAAGCCCAAGAAAGAATCCAACAGAACTCCACTGGCCATCACATACAGTCCTCAGCTAAAACCTCTCCAACGCATCATCAGTGATCTACAACCCATCCTGGACAACGATCCCTCACTTTCACAGGCCTTGGGAGGCAGGCCAGTCCTCTCCCACAGACAACCCACCAACCTGAAGCATATTCTCACCAGCAACTACACACCGCACCATAGTAACTCTAACTCAGGAACCAGTCCATGCAACAAACCTCGATGCCAGCTCTACCCACATATCTACACCAGCGACACCATCACAGGACCTAACCAGATCAGTCACACCGTCACCGGTACATTCATCTGCACGTCCACCAATGTAATATACGCCATCATGTGCCAGCAATGCCCCTCTGCTGTGTACGTCGGCCAAACTGGACGGTCCCTACGTAAAAGGATAAATGGACACAAATCAGATATTAGGAATGGCAATATACAAAAACCTGTAGGAGAACACTTCAACCTCCCTGGACACACAATAGCAGATTTAAACGTAGCCATCCTGCAGCAAAAAAAACTTCAGGACCAGACTTCAAAGAGAAACTGCTGAGCTTCAGTTCATTTGCAAATTTGACACCATCAGCTCAGTATTAAACAAAGACTGTGAATGGCTCGCCAACTACAAAAGCAGTTTCTCCTCCCTTGGTGTGCACACCTCAACTGCTAGAAGAGGGCCGCCTCATCCTCCCTGATTGAACTAACCTCGTTATCCCTAGCCTGATTCTTGCTTGCATATTTATACCTGCCTCTGGAAATTTCCACTACATGCATCTGAAGAAGTGGGTATTCACCCAAGAAAGCTTATGCTCCAATACGTCTGTTCATCTATAAAGTGCCACAGGACTCTTTGCCACTTTTACAGATCCAGACGAACACAGCTACCCCTCTGATACTTGTTTATAATACAGGGTCTCTAAAAGCAAATCTTGTTTCCCCTGTGATTTTTCCCTCCAGTATTTGCAGTAATGGGCAAAGCTTCCATTGACAGTTTGGGGTTCATGTTCTATGCAGGCTTCATAACACCATAATAATGTCTGTGAATATATAGAGGTTGTGGAAACCATTAAGAGAGTAACAGTTAAAATGTATAAAGGAGACAAGGCTGGTCTATGCAAAGTGGATCAATTATTGGTAAGGTTTGAGAATGACATTAAGTAGTTATTGCATCCACACCTTTTACCCTCAGTGCAATAATTCCCCAAAAATGATAATTGGCTTAAAATCATAATTTAAAAAATAATTGACAGTGGGATCTTTTTACTTGCATTCTGGTGTTCAAGCATTTAGGGTTCACATTTTCAAGCTCTTCTCTACAACTAAAGGATTATAAACTGTTTTTTAGGAAAGCCTAGAGTCTCATATAATCACATGATTTCGGGAGAGGGGACTTTAAGAAAAACAACCAGTATCACAAGACTCACATAAAATCATGAGAGTTAACAACACTGTGAGTCTGAAGATTTGAACGTCTGCAGCTGGCAGCCAGGAGCTCTCAGTGGAGGGTTCTTTGACTCAGAAATTCACTTTCCCCATTAGTTTGACAACCCAAGTCAATTTAATTTTCACACACAAGCCAAGGCTCAGATTTCCTCCCAGCATCTGAGTGAGGGTGCTGGTGGGCTGGTAGATAGTTGGCTTGGAGGGAAGGTCAGTGGGGGTTTTCTAATAATGGTTTTGAAAAATATTTTTCTTTCAACTGTAAAATCTGACCTTGAGTATTTATATCAAGGTGTGTTTTACATTTTAAAAATTAACCAAAAATACATAAACTTTCAACTGAGCTGTTCTAGCAGTGGGATAGACTGGGAAGACCTGTGTGGGCGTGTTTGTGGATGTCATTCTGTGTTTGATTTGGAAGGGTTAAGAAAGTTAAGCAGCATTGCACAGGCGAACTTATTTGGTAGAAGGAGTGACTTGGCATTGTACCCCCAGGATGTATCGCTACCTCCCTGCATAGTGAGAGCACAGCTCCTAGGTGTACTTTACCTCCTGCCTCATGGTGTTAGCTACACAGTAACTCTTAAGTAAAGCGAAAGGGGATCTTTAGGGAACTCTCTTAAGTCCCCTGATGTCTGGTAGCTGCCCGGCTGCAGCGACTTACTTGTGAAATTCCTAGAGAAATGGCAAGGTGGCAGCCGTGCACTGGTCTTGAAGTTGTAGACTGGAATAAGCAGTCCATTATAAACATCCAAGAAAAGGTACTCCAAAATGCAGACAAATATGTAAAGAGCCAGGGAGAAACACTAGTTCCCTGGCTGGGAAGCATTGAGCTCTAATGAGGAGTCCAGTGGCACCTTGAAGACTAACAGATTTATTTGGGCGTAAGCTTTCGTGGGTAACCCCCTCCCCACACACATACACACACACACACTTCTTTAGAAAAAGAAAAGGAGTTAATATGGCTGCTACTCTGAAACCACTTCTTTAGATGCATCTGAAGAAGTGGGGTTTTCACCCACGAAAGCTTTCGTCCAAATAAATCTGTTAGTCTTTAAGGTGCCACCGGACTCCTCGTTGTTTTTGTGGATGCAGACTAACACGGCCACCCCTCTGATACAAGAAATGGGACAATTTGCCTGCCTCCTACCCTTCCCTCTGACCCCCCACCCTCCCCACACCAGCTGCTGTATAAGTGCCTGAAGCAGAGCTGTGGGTTAAGGAAGCTGCATGATGCTCAGTGCCTGCCAAAGTGGGGATGTGTTTGTCTAGGTGTTTATGGAACCTAGCTTATTCCCTGCTACTGGGCCCTACAGTAGGTGCACAGAGGCTATTGTCTGTCGGACAGACTCCCAAGAGGTGACATGCCGCACAAAATAATTCTTCAGCTATTTATCTTCTGTGCTGTCTGAAAATTGAGGGGAAGACCTGTGGTTTGTGCTTGACATGAACCTGATTCCTGTAATGAACAAGTGATTAAATATTGACTGAGGTCAATGCCTCTATTGTGCAAAGTGGAGTCTCTGAGCTTGCCCACACTTGCTAAGCAAAATAAGCCAATATGCAAAAAGGTATTCTACAAAGTGAAAACTAACGCAGACTCACTGCTTTTTTTTTAACCTGGGCTCAGGTAACTAATTTAATCAATTCCACTTAAAATTATTTTCCCTCTGATTTCTTTAAACATTTGCTACTGGGCTCTTTTGCTCCTAGTTTGCTTTGTTTCTGTGCCTAAATATCTCAATTAGCATGAACTGCAATTTGTAAGAAGATTTTCTCAGAAGATATGGGAGAAGGATACGTTAACCTGTGTTTTATACCCCATTTCCAGGAAGCTTTTATTAAACTCTACTTCTTTCACTGGAATGTTGCTCCTGGTTTTGTCTCCTGTTTCTAGATCTTACAGGATCTTTTTCTTCTGCTGTGTGATACGCTGGGAATCCAGCCTTTGGGACAAGAAGAGAGTTAAAAGATGAAGATATGGCTAAAGTTTTCATTTCATTCTGGCCACCTGGCTTCCTATTCTGTTCGGTAAGTCCATTAAATCTACTTTCTGAGTAATACCAGAAATGCAGAAGAAAACTGTCATACAGAAGATGGGACTGACAGTGAGGGGCTCTGTAAAGAAGCTTTCAGGGAGCTCAAACTTACTAACTTTTTTTGACGTTTCAAACCCTATTACAAACTTTGTCTTTTGTCTTGTTTGCTAAATGTTCCTGCACAATGGATATGATGAGCAAAGGAGTGAGAAAAAACAAGAACCCCAGTCTGAACCTCCCAATCGCCAAAGCTCTTATTTTGAGGTCTAAAAAAAAATTGATTGTGTAAATGTGGCGCAGGGATTTTGTAATGGGACAGGGAGCTTTTTCCTGTATAGGTGGTTGGTTGAAATCCAGCTCTGGTCCCAGAGTAGTTACCATCCAATAGTTGGTCAGAGTGAAATGATCTGGTTGCCTCTGGCTAGTTCTCAGTGGACAGCTGACCATACCATAGTAACCACCATAATGAGTTCTGGTTGGCTTTGGTGCAGGAAGTAGCTAAGCACAGAGGCCAGTGAGATCCTATCTTGCCTCTTGGAGTAGGTCTTTTTCGGTTAGGATGCAGCACCTAAGGAGTGAGGGTCAGGTAAGCCTGCAGTGCTGCTGCCTGTGCCTTTTCTGTTCTTTCAATGAAAGGAGTTCAGTCCCCAACCCACCACCTTGCAAGAGCACTTAACTGACTATAAAGGAACCGCTCCCACGGTGGCAGGCTTTTAAAAAAAAAAAAAGAAAGAAAGAAAAGTGCAACTCACTATAACCAGAGCTAAGCTCATCGTTTTGATATGCACAAGAACCCTCAAATGGCTAGTAGCCCCTGCGCTCAGAGATCTGTGCTCCAACTGCTCCAGTATACGAGTTGAGAAATCCAATTATGTAGACGAGAGAGATCTCCAATCACTCTGCAGTGTAACTGGGTTATATATAGTAGTGCAGGGGCTAGTGGTTAGATATGCATGATATAGTGAGCAGCCATTCTAACCTCAGCAATAAGTCCTTGACAGCCTGTCCTTTGGCGTGGCTGCTTCTGCAAAGCCTAGAGTTATTCCCACTTGCGAAATAAACCTGATCAGCGCTGCAGAATTACTTTTCTACAGCACAGATCCTATGCACAGTAAAGGGGCGTGTTCCTTCTTGCAGGAAGTGATTTTTTTTTTTTTTTTTTTGGCCAACAATCTCTTCGGTCTCCACACAGGGGAATGAGAACTTCCTGATTGTGTTCCAGTTGTGCTGGGTTTTGTTTTTCTTTTTAAGATGAAAGTTGCGGAGATAGTCCTAAGGTTGACAACAGCATTGCATCTAGTTGGGGAGCTGATGAGGGAAAACAAGTCACAGACGCTTGTGCCGATGGTTACCGTCTTTCTGGAGAAAAAAATCTTTATTGTACGTCTTCCCAGGAGTGGCATGCACGTCCACCCATCTGTAAAGGTAACTCACCATCTCTCCCTCCCTCTTTGTTTTTTTGAGAGTCACATCCAGGTAAGTTTAGCCTTTTGAAGGGCTAGGCCTGATCCCGTGACACTTATTACCCAAGCAGAATCACTAGGCAAGAATTTAAATAGTGACTGGTGTTTTTAGAGGTCCAACTGGAGATGTCTTGGAGGAGTCTAATTTTCCAAAAATATTGCGCACCTTCCCTCTGAATAAAAGCCAAACCAAACCAGGCCCCTTTTAACGTTTCACAAGTTGGGCATTCAGAGTCACTTTGGGAAACCATGGCTGTAGGCCATTATTCAATTGTATACCCTTGCACAGTCCTCTTTCTTCAGTGTCTCTTGAGAGGAGGTGACCAAAGCTGCACCTGAGGCACGATCCAGACGCCCAATCCACCACAGCACCTGAGTTGTACCTGTAACACTGTATACACTTGGGCCTCCTTTGTATCTGTGTCTGTAGGTTGCATGGGAGGAAGAATAGTTTTGTGGAAGATAAAGGGTAGATTTTTAAATCAGAGGATTTGAAATCTTCTATTCCCAGTTCCACTGTAGACTCACTGGGTGCCTTTGGGCAAGTCACTTCATTTCTCTGCACTTCAGTTCTCCCATTCCGTGAAAGGGTCCGATGAATATTTGCCACAGGGGTGTTGCGAGACTTAATTCATGTTTCTAAAACATTGTTTAATTTCTGTCAACACTGTACATGGTCCTTCCAGCTGTGAGTTCCAGAGAGTCGGAACCAGATGAAGAAGAAGGAAGTGAAGCATTAGTAATGGAGAAAATAACATAGACTATTTCTACAGCTGTGGTAAGAGGCAACAATGTCTGTGCTGCTGGAGTTATCAACTGCTTAGTAAGCATATAAGAGAGCAGAGGAGATAAGCAGCAAATTCTGATGCTGCCACACCTCCCTCACCCCAGATTGGGCGGAGGGGAAACAACAAAAGAAAAGTTTTTTTTTTTAACTTTGGGTTGAAAATTCCACATTATTGGCATGACTTAAGGCCCTGAATCAACTGCATGATGCTGTGCAAATAGGTTTATTTGCATTCAAGGATCTATATCGAGGTAGCTACACCAATGGAAACTTCCCGTGGAGTTGTGCTGCACCGGTATGAGATGAAACTTGCACCAGCATGACCCTCCCTGGTCAATTGCACTTGTACAAGCCCTATTTTTCCCTGGTGCATTGTGTGAATAGTAGGACTTTTGCTCCAGCATAATTGCATTGGTGTAGCAAATTGCTGTGTTTATGCACCGTACAGGTCAGTGGTTCACAGTAGTTCAATTCCCCACGTAGGCTGCAACTTGTAATGTGATGGCCCATATGGGAATTTGAACTGCTGCGAACCTCTGCTGCGTGGGAGCCACTTCGCTGGCTCAGGAGAGTATGTACTACACCAACACAATGTGGTTCTTTGTCCACGCCCCACCCCCATTGGTAGATGTCAAGTAGAGGCTCACGGGTCTGTTATGCTCTCTGGATTAATGGATCTGGTCTTTCAACTTTGGCAATAGAGGCTCATGCGCTTAGAGTCAGGGGTCATGGGTTAAAACCTGCTCGAGGCTTTTTGGCACTTCGATCAAATTTAAAAGCACAATCAAGTTTGAGTTCTCTCTAGCTTAGTGATGTGCCTTCTGTTGCGTGTCTCTTGGAGAAGTCAAAGCCTGTATGCTGCTGTCTGCGAGGATGTACGGAAGATGGCAGAGCCCCTGTCGTGGGATGAACTAGATTGAAACTAAATCTGTGATGGAAATGGAGAAACTCCGCTTGGAAAAGCTAAAATTCCAGCTGGAGGGAAGGCAAGGCAATCAACTGATGTATGCAAAAGAGACCTAAATAAACGACTTGCCCCACTTGTTGGTTTGGTTTGTCTCCTTTTTAAATTTTCATGTGAATTTGGTGCCAGGGAAAGGCACTAGATAAGGTAGGAGCAGCGTGGGCAGCTGCAGAGCGAACTTCTTCAATGCTGCCCCAAGGTGCTTCAACCCTTCTTTGCAAGGACCACCTGTAGGGGCAGGGGGGTTGTTCTGTCTCCAAGGCCTGTTCTGTCTTTTACATCTTGGCTGAGACTGACAAACTGGGGGAAAAGGGGAGTCAGTTAGTACCAGTTCGAATTTTGTTTGTATAATGGTGATCCCGGTCCACTGGGAGCTAGAATGACACCCACAACTCCATTCAGCCAGGCTTCCCCAACAGCCATCCTCTGGTAATAACTCTTCATTATCAGTGACCTATAGTTCCAGTGTGGAACCAGGTGACCTAGCGGTCAGTCCAAGCCCTGCAGTGTAAATGCTGACAGTAGTTGGGTGTTCTAACCCTTTTCTTAAGTAGCAGTGAAAGGAACAAGCAGACACCAGCATAGAATCATAGGTCCCTTCCAGTCCTACGCTTCTCAGTAGGTCATCTAGTCCAGTTCCCTGCACTCAAGACAGGACTAAGTAATAACTAGACCATTGCACATGCATATTTTAACAGGTTCTCCAGACCAGCAGAAGCAAAGAACACAACCAAGAAGGTGAATCCTCAGCCCCTGTGGTGTAACATTGCACTGTGGATGGGTTATTGTCTTCTGGTTAACCTAGCATTGGCTGAATAAACTGCTTCCTTGCTGGAGACAGGATCCAGGGCTATTGGTTATTCAGTTTTGACAATTCTTATGTTGTCTTAAGATGCCAGGATTGAAGGGGTAAGAAAATAAGCTGCTCATTTAAAAACTCAACAATACCCAAAATGAAACCAGTCTGAGGAGGAAGAAAGAGGCACAGAAGTGCCAAATGCTGAAGACGTTACTCAGTCAAAACACCCATGGACGTCAGTGAGCATTTGCCCCAAGTACGGAATCAAGTCAGGACTCCGGGATTTGACCCAGAATCAGAGAAATGTGGGGGCTAGAAGGCACTTTAAAAGGCCACTTAGTCCCCCCACCCCCCCGTGCTGCGGCAGGATTAAGTATGTCTGAATCATCCCTGACAGGGGTGTGCCTAATAAATTCTTAAAAGCCTCCCATGACAGGGATTCCCCAACCTCGCTTAGTAATCTGTTCCAATATCTAACCTAATCTTTCTGTTGCTGTAAACTAAGTCAATTTCTTCTTGTCCTACCCTCAGTGGACAATAGATTGTCCTCTTTACAGCAACCTTTTACATATTTGAAGACTGATCTCATGCCCTCCCCCACCCCCCAGCCATCTCTTCTCTCCTCCAAACATGTCCCATTCTTTCAACTTTCCCTCATAGTTCATGTTTTGTAAACCTCTCTTTTTTATTGCTCTCCTCTGGACTCTTTCTGATTTGTTCACTTCTTTCTTAAAGTGTCAGGTTTCAGAGTAGCAGCCGTGTTAGTCTGTATTCGCAAAAAGAAAAGGAGTACTTGTGGCACCTTAGATTGGTTAGTCTCTAAGGTGCCACAAGTACTCCTTTTCTTTTTTCTTAGTGTGGTGCCCAAAACAGGACCCAGCACTCCAGCTGAGGCTGCAGCAGTGCTCACCAGCACCGAGGAGAGTGGAACAATTCCCTCTTCTGTCTTACATAGCAAACTCCTGTTAATACACCCCAAAACATTGTTTGCCTTTTTTTTGCAACAGCATCACACAGTTGATTCAGGAGACAAAGTACAGCATTTGACATTTTGGGCAGCGTGGCTGGTATTTTCAGAAGGGTCAAAGGGAGGGTCCATTTCCCCTGAGCTCCTTTGAAAATTCCAGCCTGTATCATTTTTGAATGAGTCAGAGACACTTGGAGAAACTATTGAAAAACCTCCATCATAAAATACCGTCAGGGTAAGGAGGCATCTACTCATATGATATACACAAACTGTTGTGGGTTTTCCACTGAAACGATCCCTGTCATAAATGCAAAATAGATAGTCCTTTGCAGTACAGTAGTTATATCCCGGCTGGCATGTCCACTAGTCTTTGCTCTTGGAACAATGAACTATTCAACCAAATTCCGGAGAACCCTTTATTCATGTCATTTTCAGTAAAGAGTTGGCAGATTAGCGCAGTAAGTAAACAATTTCGACATCTGCTTCCTGCGAAATGAATTATCTAACATTTGATTGCAGCTTGAATAATTTGCTTCCTTGTCATTTTAGAGGAGGAGTTAATCATTTATAGATAAGCTGGTGCACCACCCTTTCCCCCCCCCCCAGATCGAAACCTCATCTCAATTTCACCATATCTCAGCGTTTCTGTATGTGTAAGCATATTGTGCTAACTTCTTGTTTAGCATGGTGATCCTTGGGTGCAGGACAGGCTAGACGGGAAAGTCAGAGATACCATTTCATCCTTCAGTAACCAAATAGACGTGAGCGCACTCTGCCGCCTGCTGACAAACCCTTCAGGTAAGTTGACTGTGATTGCAACCCAGCTACTTAAAGCAACATTCCTCTAAGAGAAGCCCAGGGGAAATGAGTTGGGGGGAAAGCAGGAAATCCAGAACCATTTATTAAACCTCAATATAATCTATTCTAACAAATATGCCCACGTGCACGGATATATTAGTAAACAAAGCCAGACCTAGCCGGGGGGCGGGGGGGGGGTAGCAAAGCAGAACAACAGCAAGAAGTATTAGGTTTAAGGAAACGGGGAGGAGGGGAAAGGGGGTGAGACAGAGAATGTGACTCTAGGTGATGTTTAAAAAGAAGTATTGGTTGGAAGCTAATAACTTTAACAAGAGTCTCTTGCTGTTGTCTATATGGGACACATTTTGCAGTCATGGGGTAAGGTTTTTTTCAAAGGCTCCCAAGGGACTAAATGTCATTTTCAACAGTGACTCAGGCACTTAGGGTCTGATCCTGAACCATTAAAATCAATAGGAGTTTTGCCATTGACTTCCAGGGGAGCAGGTTCAAGCCCATAAATGCCTCAGGCACTTTTGAAAATGGGACTCAGGCACTTTTGAGATTTTCACCCCAATCACTACTGACTTGTACAAAACTCCAGTTGACTCTGTTTACATATTCTTCACATGGCTGTACGTCCATATGGGTATAATGTATTGCACAGCAGTTGTGCTGACTCCACTGGGAGCTTTACCTGCCCATGTATGGTAGGGTTTGTTCCATAGAGATTTACGAATAGAGCAATTTTTTTTTCTGTCAGACTACTCTAATGGACTTAGAGGACTATATAAATTCTCTGGAAAGTGCAGATCAACTTATGTCCCTGTAGGCATTAATTTGGCTGCCTGGCTGGAAAGTGCCAATGTCCTGGCAATAACAAAGGTTTTAAAGAGAGCCTGACAAACTGATAAGCAGTTGGCATATATTTTGGGGACAGGTTTGTGCTTTGGGCAGTGAATTTGTTACCTTGTATCATGCGGAAAGCTCAGTTGTTAACTGAGGAGTCAAATAACTTTATGCAAAGGACAAAAAGGCTCTGAAGAGTTACAATAAACCTTCCAAACAGACCCAGTGAGTCTCATTCTTATAAAACAATGCAATCATTCTTAACTCTGAATCCTTATTTCGGTTATGTTTTACCTTATTTTGCTACTGCAAATATCAGCTACATGTTGTACAATGGTTATATGTAGCTAGCTAATTTAATTGTTTAATAGAGGAGTAGAAATTAACATAAGCCTTTCCATTAATCCCCAATAAGAGCCCAATGAGACATAGCTAGTGTTCGTGCTCTCGCTCATCTAGTTTGAGTTCTCCATTGGCCCCATCCAGGGGTGAGACACTGTGGTGTTGCAGTTTCAGAGTTAACTGCCCCTTTGACTCTCGCTCTCCTGGTTTTCCTCGAGAGCACCCTCTTACGGTTTCAGGTTCCCTGCCATCACCTCTCTTGGGTGAAGACTTGCATCTCTTTCCCTCCTGGCGAGAAGTTTAGGCTTGCTGTCCCTCTGCACCTTGAGAGATTTCCTGTAATTAGCCTTTTCCCAGGGGCTACTACAGACTGTACTAGCTACCAACCAGTCATCACAAAGCCAAATGCGTTTATTCTTAGGGTAAAAGAACTACAGAGTAAACATACAAAAATAAATAAAAGTTCCTATACGTATGCTAAAAGTATCCAGAGGTCCATCAGTCTTGTGGGACCCGGGTAAGCTAAAGTCCTTCCAACCCTTTTATAAGGGTTGAGGCCCCCCCCTTGGACAGAGGGTCCTGTGTCCATTTGCTGAATCGAAAGGAGGCCATGTGAGTTAGTTTAAACTCCGCCTTTTTACCACTTTCTTTGTCTGTGGAATATCCAGTTTGACCTACTATATATGAAGCTCCCCAGGGAGGTGTTCGCATCCTGAGTGATTCACCTTAATCACCCTCCCCCCCCCCACATTATCTTTGGTTCCTGGAGGAGCTGTTGTCGCCTTCCCCCACACCAAAGTTGCAGACAATCCCTGGCCCAGAGTGACGCACAACCCATTCATAAAATGAACACTATGTGGTCCCCAAAGATAATTCATGTAATTGCAATATCTGTCACAACTGACAGAAACAAATGGCTTTGATGGTTTGTTCTTTATCTATTCATGACTGTTTCTGTGAATGGGTACAGATGGGGAAACTGAGGCACGGAGTGGTGACGTTACTTGCCTGTGTTTGTCACAACAGGCCAGTAGCACAGCCAGGGATAGAACCCAAATCTCTTGAGTCCCAGGCCGCTGTTGTCTCCTTTAAACCACCCTGCCCTCCATTATTAGAAGTATTAGGACTTGAGAATTGGAGGTTGGCTCGAGCCATGTTAATCACATAACTTACAAGGTTAATGCAGGGTGTGTTGTTGAACCCGGAAGTGTGCCAAGACTCGGGCATTTCTGTTTACCGTGCTGTGAATGTTCCCTGGGAAAGTGAGATGTGAGGTAGGTTTCAGTAGATCGAAAAATTAAATAACAACTTCCTATTTATTGGGATTTTATTTTTCATTTGAAGAAAAACCATGACCTCAAAAAAGGCAAAGAAATGTGTCTGATTAAAGCCTGTAGGAGTTATGTGAAACTTGCCGTCAACCCCTTGTTTTCTTATTGTAGGGATGTTTGACTTCACCCCGGCTCTCAACTTTCCCCACCTTGCTTCTGTTTTTAATAGCCTAGGCTAGACCCTCAGCAGGTGTAAATCAGGGTGGCTCCACCGGCTTCAAATGACCCCAATGGATGGAATGACCCCAGTCTACACCTGCTGAGGGCAGGGCTCACTGACGTCTTTTGTAAAGTGCTTTGAGATCTACTGATGAACAGCGCTATGCGGGAGCTAGGTATTATATTCTGTTTATCATTACTTGTATGACCGAGCTCCTAGGAGCCACAGTCATGGACCAGGACCCTAGGGGCTAGCCACTGTGGGACCCTCTGGGCTAGCCACTGTACAAACACAGGCCAAAGAGATGGTCCCTGCCCCAAGGAGCTTACAATGTATGTCCATCCTAAATGTAAATGAAACACTTTACTCCCCTCCATCCCCATATTTTTACAGATCTTTAGTCTGGAAAGTGATGTACTAACGTCCTTGTTAGGTCTGCAAGAAGAGAACGTGACATAAAGAAAGATGGAATCTCTAAGCCCTGGAAAACCACGTTCTTACATAGCCACCATTCCACTGTTACTTGCTGCTGCATTCGTTGTTGCTGTACACAGTGAGTAAACATGAGTATCCGGCAAATCCATCTGGGTAAAATAAGAACGAGCCTGACCATCCAGTGAAATCTCCGTGTGAGGAACCTCTTTTTGGAGGTTCATATAACTTTGTTGTTTTCCTCAGATCATTTTTCTTGCTGCCTCTGCACTTCTGGGCCTTGGACAGTCTAAAATTCCACTAGAAGTTTATCAGCAGTCTCGCAAGAGACCAGACTCTGTCTTCCCAATGCCCTTAGGGCTTGATGTTTTTTCCACACCCACCACCTTGTGCATCATTTACATAAGTGCAAAGTGTGTGTAAAGTGCTTCCAAATGAGGATTGTAGTGCAATACATCCACTTTGCACTGGTATAAATGAGTGCACAAGGTGTAAGACAACAGTTAACTCGAGACCCTCTTCAAGTTCTTGAGATGTAAGAGGCTTGGAAAAATGTGCATATTTTGGGGTGATGAACAATCTGTGCTTAACATCAGGCTGGCGGCTTGACATTCAGGATTTCTCCGAGTTGCATCCAAGATCGCAGGACTCTTGAGGCCTCCCTCATCATGGGTGCTTATAACTGGGGGGATGACTGGTGGCAAGAGTAGGCCACAAAGTTTTCTTCGCCTTTTAAGGACCTAAGCAGGACAATAACAATTTATTTTTGAGTTGATTCTAGCCCTTCCCCCCACACACCTTTTGGCCATTCCTTTCCTCTTTGTCCATCAGCTGGTGCCAATAGACCAGGTCTGCATCACCTCCAATGACTTACCCTTTTCCACCTGGTTTCAAAGTGTAGAATAAACTGGGTACAAGGATACTAGCTTTGGTTCTACCTTAGCAGCTCCGGTCCTGCTGCTTATCCGCCTTCTAGGACCCAGCCTGCAGTGTTTTGTGTCACAGCTGGAGACGCAGCAACCATCACAGCGATGGTGGGGAAGGGCATATTATGTTCTGTCCAAACAAGCTGCAGAGAAAATAATTCTTGCATCCTTATCCTCCCCTTACAGATGGGAAGATTGTTTTCCTGACTTCAAGGAGAACTTAGATTTGTTTGATGCCAAAAAAAAATTTTAAGCCAAATCTTTGAGAGAACCAGGTGGAGTGGCAGGGGTCAGTTAGGAGGGAGAGCTCAAGTATTTTGTTTACAACCCTTCTGCTATTCCAAGAAAGAACACTTTAGTAAATGAGGTCTGGACAATAGCATGTTTTCCTAGTTCCATATTTTTGACACCTCTGTTTTGTCACTAGGTGATTGTGGTGTGCCACCACGTTTTACTTCTGCTGAGCTGAAGGAGGAGTACAGAACTCAGAGTAAGTTTGCTGTTGGGAGCAAAGTGGAATACAACTGTCGCCCAGGTTATACCAAGATACAACGAAAGTTATATCTTTTGTGCACGCTATATTCTCAATGGTCATACACCAGAGAGCTTTGCAAGGGTGAGTATTTTGTTTTTTTACTTTTCTTTTTTAAACTAATTGATTTTTATCAGCCCTTTTTGATTAAAGAGCATAATGAGAGGGACTGTATGCCTGGAGGGAGGGGGTTAAGTTCACTGATGTGATATGAAGGCTTTCACCACTAAATTACCTGTTCGTATCTGAAACCTGGCTGCTCCTTGCTCTTCATGGGCAACTCCAAAGATGTCTACAAAGGTTTCCTTCCGCTCTGGAGCTTTAAAACACAATGCTAAAAATGGATTTTGAACCTTAAATAATAGACTACTCCAGGCTGGAAGAAGTTATAACTGTCACAAGTGAAATATTCACATGCACAAAAACATGGTAATGGAACGGAATTTGATTTAAACAAACACATGCACAAATTCCAAGTTAAGTCTGGCTCTGTATCCGGAGCTGACAAAAAGTGAGTAGAGTTTTGATGGAGACAGAATCTTTGGTTCTTTTATGGTTACATTTTACTGAGTCAAGACACACAAATCAAGAATAATTCCAGTCTTATTTCTTTCTAGCAAGATCATGCCCTCACCCCGGAGAGCCAGAAAATGGCAGACTTGTTATTCTAACAGATCTCATGTTTGGTGCAACAGTAATCTTCATCTGTGAAGAGGGGTGAGTAATGGGCAGCTTGTGCTGATAGATGTATAGGTTTTTAATTTCCAAAGGGACCATTATGATTATCTAGTCTGACCTCCTGTATAACACCGCCCAGAACGTTTCACCCATTGATGATCAAGCCCATATTTGTATTTGAGCTAGAACATACTTTTAGAAAGGATTCCAATCTTGATTTGGAGATTTCACCACATCCCTAGGTAGGTTGCTCAAATAGTTAATACCGTCCACTGTTAAATTCAGGCTACATGCAAGGCACAAATTGTTACCTTGTTTCAGCTTCCAGCCATTGGATCTTTCTATGCCTTTTTCTGCTAAATTAAAGAGGCCTCTATTATCCAGTCTTCTAGCCGTGTAGGTACTTCCAGACCGTCCATGACCAAGTCACCTCTTAACCTTCTCTTTGAAAAGCAAAATAGATTGAGCTTCCTCCACCCTAATGAGGCAGATTTCCCCAGCCTCAGGTCATTCTTGTAGCCTTTTTCTGCACTCTTCCCAATTCAATATCTTTTTTTTGAAGTGTGAACACCAGAACTGGATTCAGAATTTTTGTGGTAGCCTCATGGCTACTATATATAAAGGTAATACCACCTCCCAACTCACACTGAGTTGTCCCCTGCTTGTGTATCCATGTATCGCATTAGCCCTCTTAGCCACAGCATCTCACTTGGAGCTCATGTTCACTTGGTTATCCGCCACGAGCCCTAAGTCCTTTTCAGAGCCACTGCTTTCCAGATACAGGCTCCCCATTTTGGGTGACTTGCATTCTTTTTTCCTAGACCCATACCTTTGTATTTAGCTGTATTAAAATGCGTGGTGTTCAGATGAGCCCAGTTTACCAAGCAATCCAGATAACTCTAAAAAACTAACCTGGCCTTCTCATAATTTACCATTGCACCAATCTGTGTCATCTTCAGACTTCAATAGCAATGGTTTTATACTTTCTTCCAGATAACTGATCCAAATATTGAATAGCACTGGGCCAAGAATAGATTCCTGGGGGACCCCAGTAGAAAAGACCACTTTAAGGATTCTCCCACTCCCATACACTCTCCTTTTTTGAGCTATATCAGTTAAACCAGTTTTAATCTGTTTAATATGTGCTACATTGATATATATCAACCAAAAATAAATGAATAAATATATATATTTTTGGTATAGTGCTGGTTTTTTAGTCAGAACGGCATGCGGTATTAAATCCAGTGCCTTACAGAAGTCTAAGTCTATTATATCAATGAGTTATCTTCATCAACCAAACTTCTAATCTAATGAAAAAAACAATATCAAGTTTGTTTCATAAAATTTATTTTCCATAAAACCATGAAAGCTGCTATCCTTTCATTCTTTACTGATTGCATCCCATGTCAGCCATTCCATGACTTTGCCTGGGATCAATGTCAGGCTAACCAACAAGGGACTCTGGGATGGGGCATACAAACCCCAGGAAAAGGTTAATGAGCTGATGTATGCTCAGTCAGCCCCACCCTGCTACACCTGCTGTCAGGTGTCAGGTTTGGAGGGAGGAGTTAAAAGTAGAGCACACAGCTCAGCTGGGGGCAGACTGGGAAGGAGAGCAGACCTCCAGCTCTCACTCAGAGAGGCCTGGCTAAGGCCAGGAATGGCTTGATAGACAGCTGCCTGCCAGGGACTCCCTGAGGGAAAGTGGGCATGACACAGGACTCTGTCTGATTTATCACCAGTGACCTACCTGCTGGTGCTGAGTAAGTCTGCTGCAGATGGTGGCCTGCCAGAAGGGGGTGACCAGATAAATAAAACACCTTTTGTTTCCTTACACCTGATTAGGGACCTGGCAATAGTTTGTCCTAGGCCCAGTCAGATTCCCATGATCCTACCTCCTCTTGTGAAGGCCATGATGAATCATGGGAGATGTAGCCTCACCAGGGAGACCACTCTATATAGGAGAATGAGGCACCCAAGCTACAGCTCCAATGTGGCACTGTGGCAGCATTTTGGGATTAAAATATTTCAGTTTGGGGGCATTCTATTTTTCCATGAAACATGGAAAATGTCTGCAGAAAGCAGATAATTTTTTTTAAAAGCAACATTTAATTGAAAATCCAATTTGCTGTTGAAAAATAGTTTTGATGAAAATGTATTAACCAACCCTACTAATGATGATGTAAGAGAATCAAAGCCTTATTGATGCTGGACTAGGCAAGACATCCAATCTCAGTTTGTATCATGTAAATTCCCTTCCCTGCTGTTTTATTCAGGTACAGACTAATTGGAGATGCAGAAAGAAAATGTGTGCTTCACGGATCACAAGTTACATGGGACAAAGAGGTTCCATACTGTCAAGGTGATTAGAGACTCTTAATAGCTTTGTGGGGAAAGTGTAATCAGGGTTAGACAATGAAAAGCATACTTTCTCCTGCTGGATGGATTCTGAAATACAACTCATTTATCATTTCACTGCATGCTAAATTCTTGAACGCTTCAGTTTTGTTTTCCTCTTGCACCATGCTGTAGAAAAACTTGTTAGCTTTTGAATCTGTTTGTTTGTGGGATAGAAGCCCAAAAGACTCAGATTCTTGGTTAACAGAGCTTGGACCAGATCCCCAAGTAAATTGAATCAGACCCTTGCTCTTCAGTTATATAGTAAAAAAGGAAAGGAGGACTTGTGGCACCTTAGAGACTAACCAATTTATTTGAGCATAAGCTTTCGTGAGCTACAGTTCACTTCATCGGATGCAACCGAAGCTTATGCTCAAATGAATTGGTTAGTCTCTAAGGTGCCACAAGTACGCCTTTTCTTTTTGCGAATACAGACTAACACGCCTGCTACTCTGAAACCAGATATATAGTATTAACATGCTTATAGCACAATCTCTAAGCACTTTACAGATATATTTATATTTAGGGATAACTTTGCCTGTCACTCATACGCAGCTATCCCTAGGATGGAAAGTGACAGCAAAAACTCCTCCCTTTGGAGAACGTGCCATAGAATCTTTAATACGCTTGAATGGGCAAGACCTCGATTTGATTTCTCCTCCTTCCTTCGGCTTTCATGACCCTTGAGTCTGTGCATCCACTCCCACCACACCCTGGCTGCATAACTATCTTAGGAAAAGTGCCCCGTTTTCTAGTCTTAAAAATCTTGTCTCCCATAGGGCCAGATCCCCAGCTGGTGTAAATGGGCATAGCTCCATTGTAGTCAATAGGCTAAGTCCTCTGCTGGTGAATCAGCGGTACTCCCTTGGTGTCAATGGTGCTACACTGATTTTAAACCACCTAAGGTTTTAGTCCATTGCATTTCAGCCTCTTCTTCTCTTATAAGACTTTGGATATGACGTAAATTACATTCTCTCTTGCTTCCCTTCTTTCCTTTTTTCCCCCTCTTCAGTGATACCTTGCCAGCCTCCTCCAGAAATAGATCATGGAACACATACTGGGACGACCATGGAGGAATTCAACTATGGAACATCTGTCACTTACCAGTGTGACAGTATAGAGAGGGGACAGGTTCCTTTCTCACTTATTGGAGAGCCCTCCATTCACTGTACGTCCACGGATAATGTAAATGGAGACTGGAGCGGGCCTGCCCCTGAATGCAAAGGTGATGGAATCCAATTACTGTAAAACATGGTGGCAGTGTGCACGTACACATTAGCAACATAAGTCGTAACGGTGCCACTGCTTAACAGATTGTCCCCAGGACTCCGACTCTTATTCCCACCCCTCAGCACATCTTCTTATTAACACCCTTTGGAGAACAGAGCCTAGTCTGAGATTTGCAGAGACACTAAGGGGTGCAGGGAACTGCACTTCTTGTGTCCAGATTGTCCTCAGTTCCCACCTCACCCTACCAAGAACAACTGCCTGCTTTCCTTGGTCTGCCCACGTTCTGTGTTCCAACCCCTCCCTTAGGCAAGGAGCCAGGAAGCTTAAAGAGGCAGTTGGTGTCCGTATGGGAGGAGGAAGTGACATGGAATCCTAGAAAAGCTTCATGGGGGGAGACAGGCTGGCAACATGAGACTGACCGCTGTCCTGGAGGAGAGAGGTGGACAAGGTCTTCTGCTTCTCAAAGGGAGAAGCCGTGCCAAGACAGAGAGGATGGAGCAGGGCTTGCAGCTTGGTGGGGAAGGAGAGGAGAAGGAGGAGGAGAGAGGAGTAGAGTTTATTCAGCTTCCGTCCTCACTTAAGAGTCCTCTGAAGAAGAATACTGGAGCTGATTGAAATTTTTTCAGCAAAGATTTTTATGTCAAAAAAAGTCCTTTTTTGAAAAAAAGCAAATTGTTTTGCAAAAAACTGCCCACTTTACTAAAAATGTTTTATTTTTCATGTCATTGTTTTTAATGTTTTCCCCCCAAAACTCATATAAAATGTTATTGAAATGGCCATGGAACTTACTGAAAACCCCATTTTATGGGTGTTTTTTTTAAATTGATCATATTTTTGATAAGACGTATGTGGGAAACAAATCTAATTATTTACTCACTTGAGAAATTATTCCTGTTGAGGTTTCTGCAGGTAAACCAGGAGCATATCTGCCTGTCTTCTTCACAGGAGACCAGATCTGAGTGTCTGTGTCAGCTATAAGCGCAGCTGCATCTCTGGAGAAATGATTTTATAATGTCCACAAATGATAAGCAACAAGACGGAGCAGTTCCAGCAGCTCCTGCTGCCCAATACCTCTCTTGTCAAAGACTGTAAGCACTGTGTGTGCTCTCACTCTCTTCCCCCGCCACCCCCAACACCATATCCCCACAATTGCCTGGGACAGAACTGCCTTTGCAGGTGGTCACAAATTCAGCAGGTGTAGTTTGATACTTTACTTGAATTAAGAAAAGGCTAGATGAAGACTAAAACTTGCCTACTAGGTTTGATCAAAACTGATGCCCCAAGGAATTTGAGAACATAGCATCAGACCCACTGATACTTTTCTGCTTTTCCTTAACACAATGTTTCAAATAGGTGGTTTCTGGGGGGGACAGGGGCAGGAGTGTTCAGACATGTCATGATATCTCTGCAGGGCCATGTGTATGTGCTTTCAAATCTGTTCATATCCTCCTGGTAAATAGATCTGATTCCTCAGAAGTATCTTCACTTCGTTTCCCAATTTTTAATATAACAGTAAACCTCCCAAGGTGACACTGTTTTTCTTACGCAGTCATTCGCTGTGAACAGCCAAAAGTTGACCATGGAAAACAGATGACTGGATATAGTCCTGTCTACACCTACAGAGCCTCCGTTCTGTTTGAGTGTGAACACCGCTACACCCTCAAAGGCAGTGACATACTTCAGTGCAATGAAAATAGTAGATGGGATCCTCAGTTACCAGTTTGTGAGCGAAGTAAGTGTCATATGGGGACTACCACCTCCTTCAAACTGACCCTGCAGCCCTTGTTCGCGCAAGTTTCAGGGACAGCCAGTTTGATGTCCCCTTTGTTTTAAGAGAGGACATAGTGACTGCTGTGCAAGCCTGCATGCCACTGTGCTGACACAGCTCCATGACGCTTCGGTTAAATGACTTGTATGCTGAAAACAGGGATTCCAGTTTTATTCTATTGCAGGCAGTGTTGCCGAGTGAATAGAGCACTGAAGTGGGACTCAGGAGACCTGGGTTCTATCCCTGCTGGGTGACCTTGGGCAAGTAACTTCCTCACTCTGTGGCCCAGTTTCCCCTGTAAAAGGGGAATAAGGATACTGACGTTCTTTGTAAAGTGCTTTGAGATCTACTGAAGAAGAGCGATGTATTGTTGTTTATGTATTTATTGTATAAGTTCTTATACTGCACTCATCACCATAATGTCTGAGTGCCTTCCAGTATTGCATTAAATAACGTAACTATGCACCTGGCATGTGTGTTTTGTTTTGTTTTTTTTTCCCTCTCATCCTCTCCTCGGGAGAGAAGCATGTGCCATGGGGTTTCTTGTTTTGTGATAGGGTTTTAGGTTTTTGGGTTTGTTTGTTTGTTAATATACATGTCTTTCATGTCACATTCTTGTAGAGAAGAATTATTTCTCAATAAGATTTCCTGGTTATGTATGTCCTCAAACTTTTATTTTTACTCTTAGGTAGTTGTGATGACCCACCTTACATTCGTAATACTTTTCGAGATCATTCTAACAGGAACTTGTTTCCGGCTGGGACTGTAGTGAAATATAACTGTGTGGGAGGTTATGAGTTAATCCCTGGAATATCCTCTGCGAATGTTACCTGTCAGAAAGATTTTACATGGTCTGAACAGCAAGAATTTTGTCAGAGTAAGCATATTAATCTTTGGTTTAGCTTTCTTTGTTTTAATTGAGCTACAAAATTAACACAAATTTAGGAAGCTATACTCTACAGTCGATATGTGGTTCAAAGTAAGTGTGTGTCTGTCTGTCTTCTGGGAATTCTTACTTTAACAGTAGGAAGCAGGGTCAGAGTTAATTGTTTACACATTCATGAACAGATCTGTTGCTCCCACCCACGATCTCCGTATTATCTAAGGCAGATTATAATCAAGGTGGATTCTACACAAAATTTATTGTAACACAGCAGTCGGTGTTGTTTAGAAGCCTGCTGAAAACCAAAATACCCTGCCAACTTCAATTCAAATAGTTACTCAGAAGAAAACTGGAAAGGGTACTCCTCAATCGATGAGGCACGCCCAATAACACTCATGGCAGGAATGATTTGCTGTGTCTGTCGATGATATAAAACTTCCACCTAAAACCAGCCTCTTCAAAAATGTGAAGGAAATGCTGACTTTCTGTAGCTAGCAAAATGTTCAGCTGCTCCTTGTAAATGAATCTGCAGAATTGTTTTTGCTCTGATTTAACACTGGTGGTGGTGGTGTTTCACAGAAATTAGATGTCCCGAACCAAACATTATCAATGGAAGAGCGAGACCTACACAAGCAATCTATGAGTATGAGGACACGATTAGCATTGTTTGTAATCCCGGTAACGCCCTCAAGGACAATTATGGATCGATTAAGTGCGAACAGAATGGTGCATGGCATCCTGCATTACCAATTTGCGAACCAGGTATGTATAAATGATGAAGAACTCTGACATGGTGACCTGCTATCCCTGACCTACTCCCAAACAACGTAATTGCTGCATAATTATATATTTATATTATGGTAGCACACGGAGGCCCCAGTTGGGAAAGAGGGCCTCTCCCTTCACTCCCTCCCCCACCTCGTCCCTTCTTGCTTCCCCTCTTCGGCCTCTATCACCCTGAACCTCTGTCTCCCACTTCAGTCCTCTCTTGAAAGGTCCTGAGGATCCTATGTCCTTCTTAGAACACTGATCCTGGTTTCCTGGCCAAATTCCAGCTCTGCCATTGCACTCTGCCTCCCTCTGTTTCTCCTGCAGTTTCAAAAGGATGTGGTGTTTTTCGTCACTTAGGCCCTCATTCCACAAAGTCCTTGAGCACGTGCTTAACTCTAAGCACAGGCGTAGTGTTGATTTCAGTGGAGCCACTTCCATGCTTAACTTTAAGCACATGTTTAAGTGCTTTACTGAATTGGGACCTTGGAGAAATAGCTGCATTTCTCTGGTGGATGAAGTAGCTCTGGGCGTAACAGGTTGAAAAGTATGTTAGAAATGCAGGGTCATTACAATGACTGACAGGTAGGCCAAATGATACTGGCACAGAGGCATTTCACAAACATTCTTTCCGCTCCCTTTCTCTACCCTTCTTCCATCATGAGGCAAGCACACACAAAGGTAGTCAATGTATGTTGTTAGCGGCACAGAAGGAACAAAGTTGGTGAATGGCACTGCATGAGCTTACTAGTGGGGTGGTAGTGGTGTTGTAAGATTTTGGTTCATTCCAGCTCCCCACACCCAGTTCACTCCAGGGTACTTGCCCTGCGGGGTGTCAGCAGATCTCTGGTAAAAGAGGAGAAAAGGAACTGATGAAGGTTGGGGTCTGTAGTGGGTAGGCTGAGCTTCCTCCGAAGAAATCTGCCGGGAGAGTAGATGTATGAGTGACGGTGACAGACCCCATCGTTTGAGTCATCTTAAGTACACACAGCCCTCTGTGAACACAGAAAACAAGATCCCTGTGCCTGTAGCTGGACTGGCTTTGTGACCCGTTGACTCCATCCCATTTCAAAAAGTGGTTTGAGGGTACCACTATTTTCCTTCCACCCAAAGAAAGCATCACCCCACAGTGCTATTAGCCAGTTCCAATTTCACACACTTTTTCTTGGTGTCCATCCATTATCCTTCTTTGAATGTTTTTAGTTCTCTAAATTAATCTGACTGAATCTCACATGATAGGTTCATCTCTATTTTACGGGGCTGTTGTTACAGTTTGCAAACCAGTTTGTATAAATGATGATGAACTCTGATACAGTGACCTCCCATCCCTGATTTTGAAAGGAACATCTAACACAAAGTGTAATTGCTGGTACTTCTATATTTATATTATGGTAGCACACAGAGGACTCAGTCAGGATCCAATATCCCATTGTGCTGGGTGTGAAACCTTGGGGGAAGTATTTCTTCCGCTCTACCCTGCGGTGATTAGGTATCAGCTGGAGTCTTGTGTCCAGTTCTGGGCGCCACATTTCAGGAAAGATGTGGACAAATTGGAGAAAGTCCAGAGAAGAGCAACAAAAAAGATTAAAGGTCTAGAAAACATGACTTACGAGGGAAGATTGAAAAAATTGGGTTTGTTTAGTCTGGAGAAGAGAAGACTTGAGGGAGGACATAAAAGTTTTCAAGTATATGAAAGGTTGTTACAAGGAGGAGGGAGAAAAACTGTTCTCGTTAACCTCTGAGGATAGAACAAGAAGCCATAGGCTTAAATTGCAGCAAGGGTGGTTTAGGTTGGACATGACATTAGGAAAAACTTCCTAACTGTCAGGGTGGTTAAGCACTGGAATAAATTGCCTAGGGAGGTTGTAAAATCTCTATTGGAGATTTTTAAGAGCAGTTTAGACAAACACCTCCCAGGGATTGTCTAGCTAATACTTAGTCCTGCCATGAGTACGGGGGACTAGACTAGATGACCTCTCAAGGTCCCTTCCAGTCCTACAATTCTATGATTCTATGTGGGGTACATTCTCCCCTACCTAAAGGACTGGTGTCTTGGCATTGTGATATCTATGACGGGCAATTTTATCTTCTCTGTGTCTATCAGCATGCTCAAGTAGTACCAAAAGATGCACGTAATAAGTGAGTATTTAGTGGGCCTTTACTCCCTAATGACAGTAGCAAAATGAAGAACATGGTCCGCAGATTGGCTTCTAGTTTACTTGTTCTGCTAGGCACCTTGATAAAACTTCACAGATGTTGTTGATAGAGTGAGGCAAATACACCCCAGCTCCAGCGGAGAGCTCCATGTGGTGAATTTCCTGGTGTTTGTGCTTCTTCACTTTGATCTTCATGGAAAGAAGTATTCCCCTACTACATGAATTGGTTTGATTGTAGAATGGAATCATATGAAGATTCACCTCCTCCTTCAATTTGTACGCTTGCATTAGCTACTTTTTAATCACATTTTCCAGATTACTGGAGTGTATTCCACAATTCTACCTCCATAGCCTTGGAAGCAGAAATGAATCCACAAGGACAAAGCATGTCTCAGTGCAGGATTGGATGGAACCTTCTCCCAACTCTGCCTGTACCTTGTAGATATGTAATTCACTTTCCAATTACCATATAGACTAATGACTCCCACCTCTCTGCAATTTTCTCATTTACTGTGGGACTAAGATTGTGTAATACGTCTCTATCTCCCACTTTTACAGGAGACATGATTACTTTGGCATACCATCGCCACCTGTTTGCCAACTGATTTTTCTGTTTTCTTAGTAGCTAAATTATATGCATAGCAAAGTCTTCATCTCAGGTCCTTCACATGCGGCTGATAGGTTATCGCAGCTTGCCTTTGCTGTTGGATTTCAAAGTACAAATCAGTTGATAGCAAAGGATGCCTGCCAAACATAGAAAGTATGGGCTCTCTCCCATTGCATCATTCTTAGCAAATTACATACCAATCCTTTAACTAGCAACTATACCTGAGGAAGATCCTTTTGTCCTTTCCTGCAGGTTAGTGTTTACCCCATCTAGAGAATGGGAGAATTTTCAGTCTCCCCATAGTCTCCCAGTACTTTATATCTATTCTTCATTAGCCAGCATTTAAAGAATGCTGTTTATTGGAGTTAGTGCCCGGACTATATGTCCGTACAAATAAATGCCTTTTGCAGTTCAGATTTCTTGAAGATAAATATGCTTTGTACCTTTAAGGACTAGTCCTGAGTTAAAAAGGCTTCTGCAGAAAGATTGCCCTGGATTAAGGAAGCTATGATGGGAGAAGGCCTCCACAGTGCCTTGTTCCCACAGTGGTCCAAAGACCAGACAACATTGCCCCAAATGTAGATGATGTTGGGTGAGGATGGCTGGGATGCCCAGAAGATACAATGATTCTGTGCGTCCCTTAGCAGCCAACTTCACTGTGACCATTATAAAGATCCCATCACAGATTAAAGTTGCCATCCCCCAACGCAATCATTGAGTGGGAGCATGGTACAAATGCTTCTGGCACCCTCATCAGTGTTGGGTCAGTTCTCAAAACACTAAGCACATTAAAAGAGAATTTTAAGTATCCATGAATTTTCAAAAAGCCAGATGAGGGATTAGAGAAACCCAGGGGGTGAGGTAATATCTGTTGTTGGAGTTATTAGTTGAGCATTTTCAGAGCTTTAGGCCTATTTCAATGGGCAGTACTGGGACTGCTTTATGCGTCACTCTGGCTACCGTTGAAATGTGTGATGATCCCGGAACAGTGTCAGAAGACTAAAACTAACCACTATAAAAAATATCACCTGCTAGAACCAGCTCTATCCCCATCTTTCACCCGAAGCGGTCCTCCTCCTCCTCACTAGTTCAAGAAGGATGGACATATGGGGAAAAGATGGCTCATTATACTGGGAGGGTGGTGTGGTGAGAAAGTTCAATAGCTAGTGGGGATGGGTGGGGAACTCGGGGGACTCCAGAAGAGTCTCATAACTTGGAGGAGGCTTGGCATGCTCGTTCAGGGGATTTCTGGCAGAACTCAGTGGCTATAGAAGGGGATCAGATCTGGAATTTGATGGTGTGTATGTAGCAGGGCCAGTTTAACGAGTCAGGGAGACATGCAGGAGGAGCCTACTGTTGAAGTTGATGGGAGCTGCAGGCCTTCCGTACTTCTCAGGGTCTGGCTGTAATTCTCAGTAATTCAGTGCAGTTATTCAGTGTCGTCTGCATGTGAACAACGATCCCTGGGACCCTTACAGGTCCAAGAGACATTTTAAGAGAGTTTTGCATGTTGCTGTTTTTAATCTTTGCTCTCCCAATGCCATGGGTATGATGCTAGCTCACAGCCAGAAACTAACAAAGTGCTGGCAGATTGTCAGAGGCATTAGACACTGGTGCCCCTCCAAGCACCATTTTTTTTGGAAATGTACTGCCGGGAAACCCCACAGTATTTATGCTGCCTCCCTGCTTTTAGGGGATTGCTCGTTCTGTATTGCTGCTGTATTTTCCCCTTTTATTATAGCTTGTGATCCACCTGCACGCATCTCTAATGGATGGGACATCCGCAGACGGAAAGACGTTTTCCATGTTGGCTCAAGTGTGACCTACGTATGTAAGGATGGTTGGTCACTTGTTGGAGTATCCTCCATTCAATGTATAGCTGGTGATGGGGGAACTCCGCGCTGGGATCCACCTGCCCCTGAGTGCAAAGGTGATTCATTTCTTCATCACACTAGAATGACTGAAATTAGAAAAGGGTGGAGGGCACATGGCAATGACCTGGGGGCTATTTAACATCTTAGCCCTTCAATACTGAAAATATGGAGAGCCAGGGGCCAACTCATTGCAGACTCCGTGTCTATAGAAGGGGATCAGATCTGGATTTTGGGGGTGCCTATGTAGCAGGGCCAGTTTAATGACTCAGGGAGCCATGCAGGAGGACGCTACTGTTGAAGTTGGTGGGAGCTGCAGGCCTTCTGTACTTCTCAGGGTCTGGCTGTAATTCTCAGTCATTCAGTGCAGTTGTTCAGTGTCATCCGCATGTGAACAACGATCCCTGGGGCCCTTGCAGGTCCAAGAGCCATTTTAAGAGTGTTTTGCATGTTGCTGTTTTTATCTTTGCTCTCCCAATGCCATGGGTATGATGCTAACTCACAGCCAGAAACTAACAGAAAGTGCTGGCAGATTGTCAGAGGCATTAGACACTGGTGCCCCTCCAAGCACCATTTTTTTTGGAAATGTACTGCCAGGAAACCCCACAGTATTTATGCCGCCTCCCTGCTTTTAGGGGATTGCTCGTTCTGTATCGCTGCTGTATTTTCCCCTTTTTTATTTTAGCTTGTGATCCACCTGCACGCATCTCTAATGGACGGGACGACCGCAGCTGGAAAGACGTTTTCCATGTTGGCTCAAATGTGACCTACGTATGTAAGGATGGTTGGTCACTTGTTGGAGTATCCTCCATTCAATGTATAGCTGGTGATGGGGGAACTCCGCGCTGGGATCCACCTGCCCCTGAGTGCAAAGGTGATTCATTTCTTCATCACACTAGAATGACTGAGATTAGAAAAGGGTGGAGGGCACATTGCAATGACCTGGGGGCTATTTAACATCTTAGCCCTTCAATACTGAAAATATGGAGAGCCAGGGGCCAACTCATTGCAGACTCCGTGTCTATAGAAGGGGATCAGATCTGGATTTTGGGGGTGCCTATGTAGCAGGGCCAGTTTAATGACTCAGGGAGCCATGCAGGAGGACGCTACTGTTGAAGTTGGTGGGAGCTGCAGGCCTTCTGTACTTCTCAGGGTCTGGCTGTAATTCTCAGTCATTCAGTGCAGTTGTTCAGTGTCATCCGCATGTGAACAACGATCCCTGGGGCCCTTGCAGGTCCAAGAGCCATTTTAAGAGTGTTTTGCATGTTGCTGTTTTTATCTTTGCTCTCCCAATGCCATGGGTATGATGCTAGCTCACAGCCAGAAACTAACAGAAAGTGCTGGCAGATTGTCAGAGGCATTAGACACTGGTGCCCCTCCAAGCACCATTTTTTTTGGAAATGTACTGCCAGGAAACCCCACAGTATTTATGCCGCCTCCCTGCTTTTAGGGGATTGCTCGTTCTGTATCGCTGCTGTATTTTCCCCTTTTTTATTTTAGCTTGTGATCCACCTGCACGCATCTCTAATGGACGGGACGACCGCAGCTGGAAAGACGTTTTCCATGTTGGCTCAAATGTGACCTATGTATGTAAGGATGGTTGGTCACTTGTTGGAGTATCCTCCATTCAATGTATAGCTGGTGATGGGGGAACTCCGCGCTGGGATCCACCTGCCCCTGAGTGCAAAGGTGATTCATTTCTTCATCACACTAGAATGACTGAGATTAGAAAAGGGTGGAGGGCACATTGCAATGACCTGGGGGCTATTTAACATCTTAGCCCTTCAATACTGAAAATATGGAGAGCCAGGGGCCAACTCATTGCAGACTCCGTGTCTATAGAAGGGGATCAGATCTGGATTTTGGGGGTGCCTATGTAGCAGGGCCAGTTTAATGACTCAGGGAGCCATGCAGGAGGACGCTACTGTTGAAGTTGGTGGGAGCTGCAGGCCTTCTGTACTTCTCAGGGTCTGGCTGTAATTCTCAGTCATTCAGTGCAGTTGTTCAGTGTCATCCGCATGTGAACAACGATCCCTGGGGCCCTTGCAGATCCAAGAGCCATTTTAAGAGTGTTTTGAGTGTTGCTGTTTTTATCTTTGCTCTCCCAATGCCATGGGTATGATGCTAACTCACAGCCAGAAACTAACAGAAAGTGCTGGCAGATTGTCAGAGGCATTAGACACTGGTGCCCCTCCAAGCACCATTTTTTTTGGAAATGTACTGCCAGGAAACCCCACAGTATTTATGCCGCCTCCCTGCTTTTAGGGGATTGCTCGTTCTGTATCGCTGCTGTATTTTCCCCTTTTTTATTTTAGCTTGTGATCCACCTGCACGCATCTCTAATGGACGGGACGACCGCAGCTGGAAAGACGTTTTCCATGTTGGCTCAAATGTGACCTATGTATGTAAGGATGGTTGGTCACTTGTTGGAGTATCCTCCATTCAATGTATAGCTGGTGATGGGGGAACTCCGCGCTGGGATCCACCTGCCCCTGAGTGCAAAGGTGATTCATTTCTTCATCACACTAGAATGACTGAGATTAGAAAAGGGTGGAGGGCACATTGCAATGACCTGGGGGCTATTTAACATCTTAGCCCTTCAATACTGAAAATATGGAGAGCCAGGGGCCAACTCATTGCAGACTCCGTGTCTATAGAAGGGGATCAGATCTGGATTTTGGGGGTGCCTATGTAGCAGGGCCAGTTTAATGACTCAGGGAGCCATGCAGGAGGACGCTACTGTTGGTGGGAGCTGCAGGCCTTCTGTACTTCTCAGGGTCTGGCTGTAATTCTCAGTCATTCAGTGCAGTTGTTCAGTGTCATCCGCATGTGAACAACGATCCCTGGGGCCCTTGCAGGTCCAAGAGCCATTTTAAGAGTGTTTTGCATGTTGCTGTTTTTATCTTTGCTCTCCCAATGCCATGGGTATGGTGCTAACTCACAGCCAGAAACTAACAGAAAGTGCTGGCAGATTGTCAGAGGCATTAGACACTGGTGCCCCTCCAAGCACCATTTTTTTTGGAAATGTACTGCCGGGAAACCCCACAGTATTTATGCCGCCTCCCTGCTTTTAGGGGATTGCTCGTTCTGTATCGCTGCTGTATTTTCCCCTTTTTTATTTTAGCTTGTGATCCACCTGCACGCATCTCTAATGGACGGGACGACCGCAGCTGGAAAGACGTTTTCCATGTTGGCTCAAATGTGACCTACGTATGTAAGGATGGTTGGTCACTTGTTGGAGTATCCTCCATTCAATGTATAGCTGGTGATGGGGGAACTCCGCGCTGGGATCCACCTGCCCCTGAGTGCAAAGGTGATTCATTTCTTCATCACACTAGAATGACTGAGATTAGAAAAGGGTGGAGGGCACATTGCAATGACCTGGGGGCTATTTAACATCTTAGCCCTTCAATACTGAAAATATGGAGAGCCAGGGGCCAACTCATTGCAGACTCCGTGTCTATAGAAGGGGATCAGATCTGGATTTTGGGGGTGCCTATGTAGCAGGGCCAGTTTAATGACTCAGGGAGCCATGCAGGAGGACGCTACTGTTGAAGTTGGTGGGAGCTGCAGGCCTTCTGTACTTCTCAGGGTCTGGCTGTAATTCTCAGTCATTCAGTGCAGTTGTTCAGTGTCATCCGCATGTGAACAACGATCCCTGGGGCCCTTGCAGATCCAAGAGCCATTTTAAGAGTGTTTTGCGTGTTGCTGTTTTTATCTTTGCTCTCCCAATGCCATGGGTATGATGCTAACTCACAGCCAGAAACTAACAAAGTGCTGGCAGATTGTCAGAGGCATTAGACACTGGTGCCCCTCCAAGCACCATTTTTTTTGGAAATGTACTGCCGGGAAACCCCACAGTATTTATGCCGCCTCCCTGCTTTTAGGGGATTGCTCGTTCTGTATCGCTGCTGTATTTTCCCCTTTTTTATTTTAGCTTGTGATCCACCTGCACGCATCTCTAATGGACGGGACGACCGCAGCCGGAAAGACGTTTTCCATGTTGGCTCAAATGTGACCTACGTATGTAAGGATGGTTGGTCACTTGTTGGAGTATCCTCCATTCAATGTATAGCTGGTGATGGGGGAACTCCGCGCTGGGATCCACCTGCCCCTGAGTGCAAAGGTGATTCATTTCTTCATCACACTAGAATGACTGAGATTAGAAAAGGGTGGAGGGCACATTGCAATGACCTGGGGGCTATTTAACATCTTAGCCCTTCAATACTGAAAATATGGAGAGCCAGGGGCCAACTCATTGCAGACTCCGTGTCTATAGAAGGGGATCAGATCTGGATTTTGGGGGTGCCTATGTAGCAGGGCCAGTTTAATGACTCAGGGAGCCATGCAGGAGGACGCTACTGTTGAAGTTGGTGGGAGCTGCAGGCCTTCTGTACTTCTCAGGGTCTGGCTGTAATTCTCAGTCATTCAGTGCAGTTGTTCAGTGTCATCCGCATGTGAACAACGATCCCTGGGGCCCTTGCAGGTCCAAGAGCCATTTTAAGAGTGTTTTGCATGTTGCTGTTTTTATCTTTGCTCTCCCAATGCCATGGGTATGGTGCTAACTCACAGCCAGAAACTAACAGAAAGTGCTGGCATATTGTCAGAGGCATTAGACACTGGTGTCCCTCCAAGCACCATTTTTTTTGGAAATGTACTGCCGGGAAACCCCACAGTATTTATGCCGCCTCCCTGCTTTTAGGGGATTGCTCGTTCTGTATCACTGCTGTATTTTCCCCTTTTTTATTTTAGCTTGTGATCCACCTGCACGCATCTCTAATGGACGGGATGACCGCAGCCGGAAAGACGTTTTCCATGTTGGCTCAAATGTGACCTACGTATGTAAGGATGGTTGGTCACTTGTTGGAGTATCCTCCATTCAATGTATAGCTGGTGATGGGGGAACTCCGCGCTGGGATCCACCTGCCCCTGAGTGCAAAGGTGATTCATTTCTTCATCACACTAGAATGACTGAGATTAGAAAAGGGTGGAGGGCACATTGCAATGACCTGGGGGCTATTTAACATCTTAGCCCTTCAATACTGAAAATATGGAGAGCCAGGGGCCAACTCACTGCAGATTCCTCCTTTGCAGCAGACCAAATGCTCCCAGCTGGGATGCCCACTGCCAGTGTGCTCTCTGCCCTGGCACTCATACATATGATCTGCCCTGAGCTATGCCCTAACGTATGCTTGATCCTCCCATTTCCACCTTGCTGAATTTCTCCCTCAGACACACCCCTCAACTGACCCATCTCTTGGTTTGTGGTTCCCAATCCAGCTGTCCTGATGGTGGCACTTTTAATATGGACTCCCTTCTGTGTGTGTGGTCTCGGTATGTTTGTGGGGACAATCTGAGTCCAAGTGCTGGACTCTTCTGTAACTTCTCCAACTTCCCTGAAGCCACTCCTGCTTCTCAGTGGAGTAAGTCAAAAGGCAATCAGGCCTTACGTTTCTCTGTCTAAGGTGTTCGTAGTGTGCCAGTCGCTGTGGTATCTTTGGCATCCTACAGGATGAAAGTCACTATAGAAGCGTAAGACGCTGTTAAGGACCAAGTTCAGCTCTTGGTTCCACTAGTATCAATCCAAGGCAACTCCACTGACTTCCATGTACTTCTCCCTCACTGCAGAGGAGGGTAATTCTGCAATAGACCAAAGAGGCTGTTTTAAAAAAGTCCACAAGTGTGCCTGGGAGTGAACTGCACGTTCACAGTTGTCCCAAGACTGCCAGTAAGACGTCCTTAAAGGAACCAACAGAGCACCTGTGCTCTGCTGCTCCATGTGGGGGCTTTCAGCTGCCGATGCCTGCAGGAAGTGCCCATGATACACAGCACTGGATGGGATTTCACTCGCACCGTTTTCTTGTTGTTCTCATGATGTTTGTTTCTCCGAAGAGAGAGATGCACTGTGGGTTTAGTGTTACTTGCAGATTATTTCCCTGCAAAACCAAAACAGCTGCAATGAAGTGAACTAAGAGCATGATTTACAGACAATAAGCACCATGCACCGTGCATCTCCCCCTCTCACTGAACTGTCTTCTCTTCTTCCTTTTCCTTTCAGTTCAGTGTCCAAAGCCAGATGTGCAAAATGAAGAAATGGTCAATGCGTTAGATGAAAAAATGTGGTACAACGTGAATGAAAGCATTACTTTCAAATGCTCTCCTGGGTACCGATTTTCAGACCTTTGGAATGTTACATGTTTAGCTAATGGCACCTGGACCGTGTTACCCGTGTGTGTAAGCATCACAGTCCATTTGGATTTCTTGATGCACCCTGTCCAATTTCTAGTGTAAAACAAAACACTGTCTGAATGTGTCTTTGCTTCTTTAAAATAATGAGACCTGTGTGGCGAGGGAGATAGATCTGCCATTGATACAACATAAGTGGAAAAAATAAGTGGACCTGAAAGCAAACACATCCCATCACTCCCCCACCCCATCCCTTTCTTGTATTTTAAGGGAGAAGGTTTTCTTCCTTTGCAGTGGCTGCTCCATGCGCAAAATAATATAAAATAGGTAAAATCTGGTGGTTAAAAATCACAACAGGAAGAAAATGTTATGCCCCATTATGAAATATATAGAGAGAGAGAGGTTTTCAAAGCAGTCAATGGTGTGATACGTTATGTATCTTCTGTTGGTCTGGGGCACAGTATAAAGCAAATATCATGACTGACTGCTTTACTGAGCAACTGCCAGTGTGTTCAACATTGTACAAGTGTAAATGGAGGTCTGGTTCCTGTCCCAGGAGTTGACAGTCCAATGCCTGATTCTGCAAGTTGCTCAGAACTTCCTCAGCGTTGCTTAGCAGTATCAGAATTGAGGGCACTCAGCTGGCATTTATCGGGATCAGACCCTAAGTCAGGCACAGAAGATATGAGACGGACACATGTAATAAACTGTGCGTATGTGCAGAAATTGTAAATGACCAAAGTCTTCCCAAGGCAGCTGCCAAAGCTGAGCGCCCTGTCTCTCTGCTTCTCAGCTATTGCCACCCACGCCTGCTATCTCCAGGGCCACAGAGGCAGAGAGCCCAGTTGCTCTGTTGCCCTGGCCCCTGGAGTCAGGAGGAGTCTGAGTGCCCAGGCTGTCTAGCTGCTGGAGCTTGGATGGAGTCTGCGCGGCCAGGGTCTCTGCCTGCTGGCTGGTGTGATCAGCCAGGAAGCCAAAAAATTTCTGTTTGGGGGTCTCTTGAAGTAGAATTTTTCTTGAAATCCCTTCCCATGAAAAATTTCAGGGTCGTTTTTGTTTTTGTTCCGGTTCAGGATGAAACTGTTTTCAAAAGCACAATATATTTCATATGAAATTTTCATTTTCTGGCCAGCTCTAACTGAGAATGTGCAACACCTTTAAGAATCCTATAATATGTCTGAGACAGACACATGTAACACACTGGATAATGGCTCAGATCAAAAAGGAGCAAGCATGCTTGTGAGGATAGGTCCTTATTATCTTCAGCGTAATCACATTCCCTCTGTTTCTGTTTTACAGAAGAAGCAACTCGATTCCCCTCAGTGCAACATGGTTCGCGAGTGTAAAAAGTTTCTCCACTGCAATGTGTCTCTGACAGAACTGAAACTCCTGCTGGAAGTGCAGAAACTGTATCTGGAGATTCAGAAACTTAAGCGGGACCTACAAAAATATAAAGAATAGCTGAAATCTCTGACGCATTTCTGTGACAAACTGTCTCCTTTGGCTGCGGTTTGTATAATTACTTTGTACATATGACAGGTTTCAGAGCAACAGCCGTGTTAGTCTGTCTTTGCAAAGAGAAAAGGAGTACTTGTGGCACCTTAGAGACTAACCAATTTATTTGAGCATGAGCTTTCGTGAGCTACAGCTCACTTCATCGGATGCATACCGTGGAAACTGCCTTTCCACGGTATGCATCCGATGAAGTGAGCTGTAGCTCACGAAAGCTCATGCTCAAATAAATTGGTTAGCCTCTAAGGTGCCACAAGTACTCCTTTTCTCTTTGTACATATGATGATTGTTACTATTTGCAAAGAACTTGCTAGTACGTCTAGTGATCCAGGAAGAGATTAGCCTGTGCATCAGGAATCAGATTTTTTTCATGCTGTGTGCCAGTGGTTACGGTTTGGGTTTTTTTTGCTCTTTCCTTTCAATCTCACAAATGTAAGTCCCTACTTGATAAACTAGGGATTTCATCCTCTTATATATTTGTGAGGGCTATAAGTAAAAGGGTTGAATTCAGATGCCTTTCAGTTCAGAAAGGGAAAGCAAGTTGAGAGAAACTAGATTAAAATGTATGAAAGTAAACCTTCAGTTGATGCAAGCTTCAGACCCTCTGCAGAATACACCAACAACGTTGAGCTTTCAGAAATCACCCAACTGTTGCATATATTTAACCTAAGTGCATTATAACCCAAACATGTTTAAAGTAGTGAATGGCTGTTTAACTGCCTGATAGCCATGAACCTTAAGGGCAACTCTGTTCGCAAATCCCTCTGCCCCACTGTGAAAATGTAAAGCATAAAAAAGCCAATTTTCTGCCCTATTCTCTTATTTAAAAAGTCAGCAGTTTTCCTTCCTAAACTGAACAAATCTATTTTTGGTTGACTTCAGTGCTGGTATCATCTGCAGCATTTCTATATCCTCACACACACTCCCATGAATCGATGGTGAAAATTTAACTGTAGAGCAGCAACCAACTAACCATCTCCCCATTGCCCAATGAATGATAGGGGCGTCCTCTAACCTACGCCATTGTGATCAAGCAATTATTTCTGTCCTGCAGGGCTACAATAAAGTGCAACTGTAAAAACTGCCGATTGTCTTTGTTTTTATAATTTTCTCCCTTTGGCTGTAAGACAGGAAAGTGCCCAGCAGGTTTAAAGGCTCCTTTTCCTGCTGAGGAGTGAAGCATGGCTCGGTTTGCATCTGTAAGCCAGGAGCAGCTTTGAGTCAGATACATCCCTGGGTAATGACATTAGCGGAGGCGGATGGAGTAACAGCAGGGATGAATTTGACCCACAGGATAAATAGCAAGGATCCTTTGGTAACTGGACTGCCTCTTGTGTTTCAGAAATCAGCACAGTTTGGGGGTGCTGATCAGGACAGGGTGCCGTAGTGCTGCTGTGTCAGAATAACTTTGTGTTTGTCCCCAGACCAGAAAAATAACAATCCTGCATTTCTCTTCCACTGAGAAACCTGAGCTGTACAGCGCTGCACTGGTAGGTGCCTCTCTGCAAACTTTACACCTTCCAGCAGCATCCTCTAAAGAAAAAACAAGCGTGTGCAGCCTGCAGGGGATGCTAAACATTAATACCCCTCAATGTCTCATTCTTCTGACGCCGCCCAGCCCTTGGAAGGAGGCAGAGGGAGGAAATGCTGTCCCCCCCCAGGTGTTTCCTATGCTGAGGGGGTGACCACAGCCTGCTTTTGTTATGGTACTAACTGCAGCTATATCCGCTCTACCCTGTGCACTGTCTGCCATGAGCACAACACTACAGAGGGGGCTGGGCAGTATGTGCACTCTGCCCATCCCCTTCCTGGGCCCCTGAAGCTGCAGAGCACTGACTCCCACTTCCCCTTGCCTCATGTGCCTCTGGGTGGCCCTGGCTGGGGTCTGTGTTGCACAGTGTGCAGGGTGAGGAGCGGCTGCAGCCCTGCCCGGACTGCGCTGTCACCCCTATTCTCTGGGAACTCACCTGGCACTATGATGTCACTTCCCTCTGGCTGGACCCTGCGGCTCCTGGGGACCCTGGTACTCATGCTGCTGCCTGGGGGAGCTCTCAGTGAGTAGGAGGATGAGCCTCTCCCTTCAATCCCATCCCCACCCTCTCCCCTCTCCTGGCTTTCCCCTTCACCCTCACCCCTTGACTCTCCCTTTGCTTCCCTCTGGCAAGCTCCTGGGCGCTTGTGGTCACTGAAGATCCCATGCCATTCTTACCGCACCTATTCTTGTTTCCTGGCCAAAGTCCAGCTCTGCCTGCTACGGTTCTCCTGCAGTTCCAAATGGAGGTGGTGCTTTTCTTTCCTTAAGGCCCCATTCCACAAAGCTCTTGAGCACGTGCTTAACTTTAAGCACACAGGTAGTGTTGACGTCCATGGGACAACTCCCATGTTTCAAGTTGAGCTCACACTGTAAATGCTTGGACGCCACAGGTTGAAAGTACTGTTACCCCTGAGCGGTTAGCCAATACGCAGCGTCTTGCAAGCTGTTTCTGTTAAGAGGAGAAATTGATGATCGAGCTCGGTATTTCTCTGGTGCAATCCTGTTTATTCACAGAGAAGGTAGACCAGAGTCCTGATTCCCCGAAACAGTAGGAATCACACCAGAGACAGGTTTTTTGCTCACAGTTCCAAGCCTCGTTCCTGTCAGCACACTATAGAAAAGCTCGCTCTTTCTCCATTTCCTCTTGAGCCCCGTTACCAGTGCATTTCTTGCCATCTCCTTGGCTTTCCTGCTCCTTCTTTGTCTGCTTCTGGCTGCCTGGGCTAGTTCTCTCTGCCTGTTTCCTGGGTGCTTCTGTTCACGGACTTACATGCGCACAGCCTTCAGACAAAACTTACCAGCCTTGCTTGCAGCCTGTGTCTGGGCAGTGGCTCCTATGGTTTTATCCAACTTACTCTATAAAGGAGCTTAACTGTGTCTGATATTTATCCTGGATGGGGGGCAGCTGTTACCATGCCCATCGCTTCAACGAGGGTCACCCAACCTCCTTCATAACAGTGTTATCGAAATGAAGGATCGTTACCAGGTTTAACAGGCCAGCCACTCACAAATTTGAACTATGTGGATGACAGGTCAGTGCCAGGTGGTGTTTGAATAGAGGGTCTAACTTCTAATAGTGACCAGCATTTCCCTGGTGCCTGATCAGTGTGATTGTGACCGGAATAGGACCACTGCTAATGTAATTGCTACTTAACATAACTGACTTGTTGAGAAAATCTCCATGCGAGATCTGCAGTGCGCAGTCTGCCCAGCCTGACTGATGCTAGATACACAAGATGGCTCAGGAACAGTGCTTCTGGCTTGCCTGTGGGGATGTGCACGGAACTGAACACAGATTGCAGTTGTGCAACCAGTTTGATGGTTTGTTTTTTAAAAAAAGAGGAAATTGTCACGGCAGTATAAGCCGGAATCTCACTGGGCTGAGACAGCCCCATGATGACTTGTCTGCTGAAAACAGGGATTCCGGTTTAAACCATTCTATAGTTTGAAATTAACTAGAGGTTTGGACACTTGGTTACGTCTGTAGGCTGAGCTCATTGCACGCACCACTGGGCTTCTTTCGTTCCTCCATTCTCCCCCACAAGATCCTGTGAGCCACCTTCCCACTCCGCTCCTTTCCCAAGACTCCTTGATATCTCCTCCCTCATGCCATGGCTCTGTGTGGCTCCGTCTCCCCTCCGGACCAGGGTTCAGTGTGTACCATCTTTTCCCCAAACCCTGTTTTTGCTTCTTTTCTTCCTGTCTGGGACAGAAGTCCTTCAAGGTGTCATCATTTTAAATGGTACTGGGAGAACAGGCGGTGTTGAAATGGCAGGTATTCTGCTAGACGGTGTTAATGGCTGAGATCAACCAGTTCTCTGATCTATTGACAATTATCAGATGCAAGAAGCTCTGTTTGTTCCCCATCCCTCTTCCGATTGTCCACATTCCACCAAAACCAACAGGCTTCTGCCTACTGATGCCTGGGAATTGTGGAGTTGATTGGATGTGGTGTTCAGGAGTTATCATGTTACCAACACCAAGAAGAGCTCTGTGCAAGCTCTAAGCTTGTGTCTCTCACCAATAAAAGCTAGTCCCTCGCCCACCTTGTCTCTTTCTAATCTCCTGGGACCATGACCACTACAACAACACTGCATGTTACAGACAAACAGAAACACTATCAGGTTTAGTGTAGGGCCTTGCATTTCCCTTTCTAATTCCAAACGCAAGCTAGAATCATATAGTGACTGCCACCCATATTCCCATTTGTTTTTGTTGTATTTTCTATGCGGTTTCCTTGCAAATGACTGAGTTAAATTCTGAGTAATGGGATTGCATGGATCTGAGCGAGAGAGAGTAGAATATGGACCTCTGATTTTCCCCAGCTATGTCTCTCACATCACATTCTTGTTGAGGAGATTTCACCTCAATAGGTTTTCCTGGCTAAGGATGTCCTTACATTCTTCATGTTTTACCCGTAGGTCATTGTGTTGATCCACCTGACATTCCCAATGCTGTTCGGAAGACTAGTGTTGGCACATTGATTCCAGTCGGGATGGTGGTTAAATATGGCTGCCGCCCAGGTTATGAGCTGATTGCTGGAATACGGCAAGGGCATGTTACTTGTCTTCAAAATTCGACATGGTCTTCAGCTCTGAACTTTTGTCAGAGTAAGTATTTGGCTAAATTATCTTTGTTTTAATTGAGCAAATTTAACACCAATAGGGAGATTATGCTTATAGTCGGCTTGTGTGTGGTTCAAAGTGTAGCGATGGGGGTGAGAGAGAAGGAGGGATAGTCAGGGTCTTCTCTTCCTGCTAACCCGGGGGTTTATGGTTAACAATTTGAGGTGCGATCCTCACTCCCAGTCTGGCCCCTTTACTCCAAGTAAAATGTCCAGAGTGACAGAACAGGTCTTTAGATGCCCTGGATCCATCCAGAAGAGGACTCCACCCATGCAGGAACTGCAGAAGACTACAATAGGGCTGTCTTCCCAGGAGCCTCGAGCAAGGTTGGGGTAAGTAGTGTGCCAGTGGGAGGGGTGTGTTGGGGCAGGTCACAGCACATAGAACTGCAGAGATTCTGGGTAAAGCTGAAGCCAAACCCATTGGCAGCTGGGCACAGGTCCCCAGGGCTGTCTGTGTGGAGCAGTCCGGTACTGGGAAGGTACAAAGGTAGCTTAAAGTTTGCATATACCCCTGGGCTATAAATTCCATGTTGTGCCTCTTAAAATCTGCCACCTGTACATTTCTATGCTTACGGACAGATCTGTTGCCCCCATCGACCATCTCCATCTGAACCTAAAGTAGATAGCAATCAAGATAGATCACGCCGTATCACCTGCCTTTTTATACACAGTATGGTCATAACACAGCCGGTGCTACTCACTGACTCTATCTGTGATGAAGGCCAAAAATACCCTGCCAGTTGCAATCAGAACAGCTGCCCATAAGAACAGTGAAAATGAAATCCCTTAACCCACATGCTGTTTCTGCCCAGAAGACAAAACTTTCTCTAAACCGAAGCCTCTTCAGCAATGTCAAGGAAATGCCAATTTTCTATAGCTTGCAAAGCATTCAGCTCCACCGGGTCAAATGAATCTGCAGCCACACAATTGTCTTTGCTGTGATTTAACGCTGTTGCTGCTGTTGGTGTTTCTCAGAAATTCGTTGTCCAGCTCCAGATGTTAACAATGGAACACAGGTACCTATGCCTAGACCTGGAGAGGAGACCTATGCATTTGGGGACAGCGTTACAATTGAATGTGATTTTGGGCATGGTATCAAAGGCAGTATCAATGGAAATGCTCAGATTCGCTGCAGTCATGATGGCAAATGGGATCCTGCCATACCAGTTTGCGAACCAGGTCAGTATAAATGGTGGAGAACTGTGATTCTTCCAACTCTGGCCTGGTGGCTCCTGTCCCTGGTGGGCAGTCTTCAGCCCAGCTGTAACTGCTAGGCTAGCCTGAATATGACCCAGTCTCTTAAATAATGTATTTTTCTCTCTTTAATTCTAGTTTGTGCCCAACCTCCGAACATCTCCCATGGCCAGCACAGTGACTGGCGCAAGAAAGTTTTTGTTGTTGGATCATCGGTAACTTACAAATGTGACAGAGGCTTCTCACTTGTTGGAAAAACCTCCATTCAGTGTATAGCTGGTGATGAGGTCACTACAACCTGGAGCGAGCCTACCCCTCAGTGCGAAGGTAATTCATTCTGCATTGCACTAAAATGACTCGTATTGGGAAAGGGCAGAAAAGATTTTTGAATGATTTGGCGCAATGTGTCCCCATAACCCATTCACTCTCTGCCATCCCATTGCTGACCACTCCTTTCCAGTGCCTTAAATGTTCCCAACAACCTACTCCCTGAGACGCGCACTGCCAGTTTCCTCTCTCACCCAGCACCCATATATGTGATCTGCTGTCTGACCCACATCCAAGCTAATGCTTGTCCTCCTTTCACACTGATTTCTCCACCACCTGTGCCTGACCCTTATTCTGGCTACTGGTTCCCAGTATAACTGTCCCGGCAGCATCCCCTTAAGCCTGCAGTCCTGCGATAGCAGTGCGTTTGCAGGAACAGTCTGAATCCAAAAAGTTGAAATGACCCCGGTGTCTTGACTCCGCAGCAGGAAGCTGCAGCGAGGAGCTGGCAGCATGGAAGGTGTTCATGTATTGAATGCTGCGTTGCCCCATCTCCAGCAGTCCCATAATTCCCCCAGGAGACCTGCCAATAGTCAAATTTCATCACGAATCCAGTGCAATAAGAAATGATCTGTTGCGACTGCCTGTGGAAATAAGAACTTTCCTTAAACACAAAGGTCAACGGCAAGATTAAGAAAATGTGGTGATCTTTTGTGGCTGTGTGTTTTTTCACAATGTTCAGATTGCTTGGAAGATAGATCCAGCTGTCCTCTGCATGTCTTGGCTTTCGTTGTTCCCTGTCTTAGACTTAGCACCACCATCTTGGCTGTTTTCCCTCAGTGGTTGAAAATGGAAGGATGACTACAAAAATATTTGTGTTTACATATAGTGTCAGTCTTGAGTTTTCTTGTAACAAAATAAATAAACTGCATTTATTGTACAACTTTTCACATGCTCAATGTCAAGGAAATGCCAGTTTTCTATAGCTTGCAAAGAATTCAGCTCCACTGGGTCAAATGAATCTGCAGCCACACAATTGTCTTTGCTGTGATTTAACGCTGTTGCTGTTGTTGGTGTTTCTCAGAAATTCGTTGTCCAGCTCCAGATGTTAACAATGGAACACAGGTACCTATGCCTAGACCTGGAGAGGAGACCTATGCATTTGGGGACAGCGTTACAATTGAATGTGATTTTGGGCATGGTATCAAAGGCAGTATCAATGGAAATGCTCAGATTCGCTGCAATCATGATGGCAAATGGGATCCTGCCATACCAGTTTGCGAACCAGGTCAGTATAAATGATGGAGAACTGAGATTCTTCCAACTCTGGCCTGGTGGCTCCTGTCCCTGGTGGGTAGTCCCAGCTGTGACTGCTAGGCCAGCCTGAGTATGACCCAGTCGCTTACAGGCTGGGACCCTGAGATTCAGTGCATCTCATAGCAGCCTTTGTTACTGGGGGTTGTATGGAGCTCTTGGTACAGATTAAAGATGCTGTCCCCCTATTCTCCTCTTAAGGGAGGATACAATGCAAATGCAAACTGCAGCTCTGTGTCTGTTGGGGGGGATCAGGTCTCAAAATGCTTAGCACCTGAAAAGAGTTTTGAGACATCCAGTTATTTTCCAAAGGCCTTGTGATGATTTTCTTCACTCAAAGGCATTTTCCAAGCTGTGGTTTATGTACATGAGCAGCCCTGGGACTAGTTTACCATCATGCAATGAAAATGTGTATTAATTCCATGGGTGACCTCCAACGACTAAAACCAACCCTTAAGAAAAACTATATTACTCCTCAGTAACTCAGTAACTCCTAACTAATCTCCCCCTTCGCCAGTTTGGAAGAGATGGGCAGCTGGGGATAAGGATGGCTCTGTGTATCTACAGGGAAGGTTCTGTTGTGGGTGTGGGGCTGAGGTGTTTGTTGGGGGACTCAGAGGGTTTGGTAGCTTGGAGGAAGATTGGGAAGCTGGGAGACCTTTGAGCAGTTGGAAGAGGTTCAGATCTGGATTTGGAGGCGTGGAAGTGTAACAGGGCCAATTTACTGCGTCAAGGCCTGACCTTCTAGTCAATGGAAGCTGCAGGCATTCAGCATCTCTCTGGATCATCATCATCCGTGTTTCAGTGCTGTTCATGGAGCATGTGAATGACTGTCACAGCAGCCAAATGGCCACATAAATACTTAACCAACTTTTCATCATTTTTGTGTGTGCTGTCCTGATGCCATGCACAGCAAGAGATGACCACCGAGATAGCAGGTTGTTGGACATACCTTGGGTGTTCTTCCATGTATTATGGAAAGACTGTTTGTTTTTGTTTTTTTGCTGTAATGGCATCAGGAAATGCTGGGAATCTGTCACCTCCTTTTCTTCTTAGAGATTTTTATCTACTGTGTAAACAATGTATTTTTCTCTCTTTAATTCTAGTTTGTGCCCAACCTCCGAACATCTCCCATGGCCAGCACAGTGACTGGCGCAAGAAAGTTTTTGTTGTTGGATCATTGGTAACTTACAGATGTGACAGAGGCTTCTCACTTGTTGGAAAAACCTCCATTCAGTGTATAGCTGGTGATGAGGTCACTCCAACCTGGAGCGAGCCTACCCCTCAGTGCGAAGGTAAAAAAGATTTTTGAATCATTTTTTTACAAAAATATTTGTGTTTACATATAGTGTCAGTCTTGAGTTTTCTTGTAACAAAAGCTACCTTGTCAACTGCAGCAAAGAAAGCCAGTGCGTAGGTGACATTAGATGACATTTTCCTGTATCATCTTGTGAGTGGGATGTATATAGATGACAGACTGTGCTATGACCACTTCTCTGGCACACATGCTCAAATTCTGAATAATTACAATATATGGAGAGGTGGTGCAATACCACCACATGGCTGGGCAATGGAGAACTCTGAGTTCTAATCCTGGTTCTGCCATTGTCTTCCTCTCAGGCTTTTGGGCACGTCTCTTTCTGCTCTGCCTCAGTTTCTCTGTTTGTAAAGTAGTTTCCTTCCTTATTTGCCTTGCAGAGGTGTGGGGAGGATTAATCGGTACCTTGGTGTTTTGCAGAGACTCAGTGTCCAGTCCCACATATTCAACATGGAAGCCAGAAATCTCCACTCCCACATAACTATACATACAGAACCAGTGTAATGTTTCAGTGTGATCCTGGTTACCTCCTCAGGGGCGCGGACAGGATTCAATGCCAAGCTGATGGCAAGTGGTATCCGCAGCAACCCATTTGTGACCTAGGTAAGTGTGTGCCAGAGTATTGTGATGCTTTGTGGGGTGTCTATATTGGGGCAACTTTCTGTCGTCTATAACCCTCATGATGTTGCATGTCGTATCACTGAGTGAATGTGATATGAATGGTGTGTAATAGATGGTCTGTCTTTTTCTCCCCGGCTTCCTTTCTTCCACTTTATGTCTATCTAGGCTGCAGCCTTTTTCTGTTGAAGTTCCTTTCTCACTTTCTTTTGGGAATCAAATGAGCACCAGAGTGTTCAGACCCCAGGGGAAAGCAATTGGTGGGAAAAGACAGGGGCTAATTACCCGGGTTTCATACTGAAAGACCAGGTGAGGCTCGTTGCGGAGAGCAGAGTCTGAGGCCAGTCAACACCAGATAGGGTGACCAGACAGCAAATGTGAAAAATCGGGACAGGGGGTCGGGGGTAATAGGAGTCTATATAAGAAAAAGACCCAAAAATCAGGACTGTCCCTATAAAATCGGGACATCTGGTCACCCTAACACCAGATAAAAACAGCTCTGGGTTTGGGAGGTAATTCAAATGCTGGGGCAGTGAATCTTCATCTGCAGGCACTAAACTGGGAGGACTGCAGAGAGGAAAAGCTGTATTTTGACTTCTGGGTTTTTGTTCATGGGATGTTTTGGTGCCAGTCATTTCCCAGCTCAGGGGAGGACAAAGAAAACACCTTTCATGCAAGAGAGCAAGAAAGCGCCTGTGACTTTCATTTTACAAAAGCTAGACACGCCACCTGAAGTATCCCTGTGAGAGTATAGAAGATGGAGATTCCTTATTTTCATGTGTCTACCTCTAGAAGGGTATGGTGAGAATTCACTCACCGATGTTTATAAAGCTCCTCAGAAAAGGTGCTATGCAAATAGAAATTTGCTAAAAGATACTAACTCTTTATTCCATTTCTTCATAATGGAAAACTTATGTTTTCAAGCAAGGTGATGTATTTAACAATGTAGCAGTTCTCCTTTTAATTCCATGCAGGGGCTAGCATCACACCACTTCACCATAGATTACTGCTATTCATGTTTCTCATTGCTTACTATTACTGTCACCTGTGAAGCAGGTAGTCATTGCAGTTTGTGTCCCCTCATAACGGTGCATTGTCGCGTACCCAAGCCCATAATTCAGCCCTAGTTGTTTTATATCATTGCAGTTACTGTGCTCAGTGCAGTGGTGAGCAGAATGTAGGCCACTGATTTCCACAGCTGGGTCTCACATGCCACATTCTTATGAGGATGCTTCATTCTCCATAGGTTTCAGGGTTAAATGACTTTTACAGATCCCTGTCTTGTTTTGGATTGTTAGGGAGATGTTCCTACCCACCAGCACTTGCCTACGCTGACAGAAGCAATCACAGAGAGTTTCTAGTTGGTACCGTAGTGACCTACTCCTGCAGACCAGGTTACACACCCATCCCTGGAGTATCTCCTCATTTGACCTGTCTTACAAATTTTACATGGCCTAAAGTCTCAGAATTATGTCAGAGTAAGTAACTCAATTTTTGGCTGAATTTTCTTTGCTTTAGTTGATATACAAATTTAAGAGCAATTTAATAGCTTATGGCAGGGAGGGGGACACTTTAGGGCCTGGTTGGCCCCCAGGTGCTGAGCATCTGCAGATCTTTGACTGTAGCTGGAGTGGTGGGGTGCTCAGCATCTCTGAAAATCTGGTCCAGCACACATTGAGCAATTGGCTGTGTGAATGTGTCTGTACCGTAGACATGGTGATACCAGTGTGATGTGAGGAACTGCATTTATTGTACAACTTTTGACCTGTTCAGCTGTACGCTGCCTGCTCACCCTAATCCAAGAACTTTGAACATCCCAATAAGCAGCCCCAAACATCTCTCTCTCACACACTCACACACACACACACACACACACGTATTACATACATAACTTACAATACTGTGACAAATGTCCTTCCCCGTCAAATATGGCATTTCCAAGTCCCTCCAGCCCCTCAGGATTACGCTGGCTTGAGGCTCAGAATGGGCAATAATAAAAATTCAGTTCTGCACCACTGAAAGGATTGAAGTAGAATGTCTGGTAAGCTACCAGGGCTAGAAATCGGTGAGTGCTATATATCGTTAAAAATCCAAGAATCCCCCTTTCTAGTGGGACAAACACTTGCTGTTAGGACCTACCAGGTCCTGAGATATCATACTTATCTATGTAGTTACATTAGCTATTTTAGGTAATTTTGAGGTTACTTACCCGTAATATCATGGATCAGATGTTCTGCAAAAGTGTACGTCTACATTGTGATTAAAAAAAAAAAAAACCCACATAACCCCACAGCACCAAGTCTCAGCCTGGGTCAGCTGACTCAGGCCCAGGCTATGGGACTAAAAATTGCAGGATAGACTTTGAGGCTCAGGATGGAGCCCAAGCCCTGAGTCTCTCCCTCCTCACAGGGCCTCAAAGGCCAGGCTTCAGTCCAGACCCAAACGTCTGCACTGCAATTTTACAGCCCCACAGGCCATGCAATTTTACAGCCCAAGCACAGTGATGAGCCTGAGTCATAGAATATCAGGGTTGGAAGGGACCTCAGGAGGTCATCTAGTCCAACCCCCTGCTCAAAGCAGGACCAATCCCCAATTTTTGCCCCAAATCCCTAAATGGCCCCCTCAAGGATTGAACTTACAACCCTGGGTTTAGCAGGCCAATGCTCAAACCACTGAACTATCCCTCCCAGCTGACCCAGGCCAGACATAGCCATACCAAGGGTCTTTTCTCACAGTGTAGACAAGGTCTAAGATCCTGGTTTTGCAGGTGGAAGATAAATAAAATAAAAAGAGCACCAGGTAAATGATTAGCTGTAACACATGGCATATCCCAAATTCAAGCCAGTGTGCTGCGGTATAAAGGCTCTATTAGGCACTGAATATGGCATGTGTGAGCAATGTGTGGCTGGGCCGCTTATGAGTCTCTCTCAACTGTCCCAAACTCAGAACAGTAAAACCTTGTCACACTACGCCATCCTGCAGTGTCCTTCTCGGATATTATACAGAGCTTTTGGAGAAGACACTCTTAGCCATCTTCCTTTTACTGTGACACCCATGAAACAAAACTTCTTTTAGGAAGTAGGGTCTTTAAAAACAAAAATTAAGGAAATTGATGTTCGTGTCAGTGTTCAGATGCTTGCAAACGGTTCAGACCCTGCTGGTAAAGTCTCTATTGTAGAAAATGTCTCTACCGTGACTTTTTTCTTCTATCTTATTCTGAACAAAAACATCTAAAACTCTGTTGGTGTTCCTCAGAGATAAGTTGTTCAAAGCCAGTGGTTGAAAATGGAAAACAGATCTATCCAGTTAAAACTGAATATACATATGCCAACCGTATTGTGTTTCAATGTGATCCTGGCTACATCCTCAGAGGCAGTGAGGGGATTGTGTGCCGAAGTGACGGGATGTGGCACCCTCCAGTACCATTTTGTGATAAAAGTAAGTATAAATGAGAAGAGAACCTACCATTAAGAAGAAATATGCCACCATATGATCTTAGTAACAACAGCAGGAAGGCTGCCTCCCTACATCTCAATTTCTAGGAGGATATATTGGAAGGATCCCCACAGATCATTAATAAATAGCCAAAGGGCTTTTTCATCTGTCTTCTATCCGATGACCTCGTCCAATTCTGGGGGAGGGGGATCAACATGTAAGTATTCCCTACAGTCTAATCTCCAGGCCTGCTTCTGGCTGAAAGTTAAATGTGTCAGCCGAAGGGACTCCCACCCCTTTTCTTAGATTATTGAAGAGTCTTAGATCTCACTTGCAGTAAGTTTTTTTTCATACTGTCGTTGCTTAATTTGTGCCAGGGCTTGGCAGTTCAGAGCCCCGGCACCTCTGGGCATGCTGGATCAGTTCTGAAAGGTAAAAAAAACACAATTGTTTGAGCCCCAGCACCTCTTTAATTACAAATTAAGCACTGCCTAATGTTCAGCCTAAAATTTCCTTTTCTTAATTTCCTCCCATTAGTCCTGGCTCAGGCCCCTGATAACATCTTCTACAGTCATTCCTCCTCTTCATTCGGTATGGATGGGCAGCAGCAGTGGGATAGTTATTACACTGCGGGAGATGTTGTGGGAAGGTTCCACAGTGGGTAGTGGGACTGAGACACTTGTTGGGGGACCCAGGGAGGGTTGGGATGTTTGCCTAGGAGATTCTGGAAGGATTAAGCACTATAGGGGGGTGGTCTGACCAACAGACTGGTCTTTCAAGCAGCTGAGCATCAACAGCCCCCATTAAAGAGAATTTACCTATGGTCTAAATACCAAGTGCTGGATGCCCCTATAACTTCATGGGCTGCCCTAGTTGTTGCCTGAGTCAATGAGAGGAGCATCAGGCCTTACATTGTTTCTATCCATTTGTAGCCTGTGGCCGACCTCCACCTATCATGAATGGGCTGCACAATGGTGGGATGAAGGAATATTTCCCCTATGAATCACAAGTGACATATAGCTGTGGAGATGGTTTGTCACTGATTGGAGAGTCCTCCATTTATTGCACATCTGATGGGGTAAATATGATGTGGAGTGGGCCTGCCCCACAGTGCAAAGGTAAGTCATTCTACATGACTCTAAATTACAAAAGGTAGAGGGTACTTTCCGGAGACCCACGCAGAGTGTCCCAACACTTTTTGTAAGTGGGGCTGAAACTGAGCAGAGCTGCCTGCCGCTCCTCATCCATCCCACAATCATCTTTGAAATCCAGGATTACCGCTGACGTGGGTGGTGAAAGGCCAAGAGAGGGTGTGGCTATGGCACTCAGGCTGCACTGGCCCAAGGTATCCCCATCCGTATGGATCCCTGGGTGGAAACTAAGGCTTTTCGTTTGTGGTGGTGCATTATCCTTCCCGGTCTGGCGGCAAACCCCACCCCGGAGTGCAGATGGCTCCGCGGCAGTATTAGCTGCAAACTGCCGAAGCTGAATAGATCCTATAGCTGTTAAAATAACCAGGTAGATCTTCTAACTTCCACGTGAAGGATCCCAGCAGGAGCAGCTGTTCTTGCAGCCCACATGGAATAGTGAGTGCTGTGGGAGCAGCAGGATTCCCCTGCATGTGGGAGATGCTTAACATGTACAGCTTGGCAGGTGCATCAGGGGATTTGAGAATGGGCTCTGAGATACTAACCCCAGGCAGAGCTAGAGAGCAGCTAAGGAGGGTTACGGTGCCTGGAACCACCACTGAACCTCCTCCACCACAGACCCCTGTTTTCAAACATATAAAAATTACCCCCTACTGATTTTCTCACTGGCCAGTGCCACCAGCCATTAGACCTGTGTCCCAGCTGAGGCGTGAGTCTCACTCCCGGTGACTTATTTCCCCCACCCCACTGACCCATCTCTTGGATCTGGTTCCCAACCCAGCTGTCCTGGAATCATCCCTTTAGGTATGAGTCCCTCTGGATGCAACATCAGAGAGCGTTTGAGGGAACAGCCTGATTCCAAAAAAATGGAATAACCCTGGTGCCTTGACTTGGCAATAGGAACCTGCAGAAAAGAGAACAGCATTGAAAGCATTCACCCACATACCAAACCTGCCATATAAAGTTTCCCACCTCACAATAGTCTCAATGTCACTGTGAATCCAGTGCCGTGAGTAACTACTTGCTGCACCGGCCCATGGAGATAAAGACATTTTTCCACACAGAGGTCTGCTAAACGGTTAAGAATCTGATATTCTTATGTAGCTGGGTTTTTTTTGTTTTTTTACCCGCCATGTTTAGTGTGCCTGGAAACAGATCAGCTGCTATTTAAGTGTATTGGCTTTGATTTGTTCCCTGTCTCTGACGTAGCATGAACCATTTTGTTGTTTTCCCTCAGTGGTTCGCTGTCCGAGGCCAGAGGTTGAAAATGGAAGAATGACTCCGACAAGGCAACCGTTTACATACGGTGTCACTGTTCGGGTCTCCTGCAAGGAAGGCTATCTGCTCCATGGCAGTAGAGAGAGTCAGTGTCAGGATGACAACACCTGGAATCCTCCTGTGCCAAGTTGTCAGCCAGGTAAGTGTAAATGATGAACTGAGGTATGGTGATTGGTCTGGCACATGTACGCTGAGCCCTAGTAACAGCACCATAGGGGAAGAGGTGGTCTGAGCACAGCACTGGAAACCAAGGACCTTGAGTTCTTACCCTCTTCCTGCCCCAGGTGAGTCTCCCTGTGTGACTTTGTTACCCGGGGTTCTTTCAACCCAAAGCTCTTGGTAACTTTTACTCTGTGCGAGGTGGTGTCAGGAAATAAATCAAGGGAGACACGGCCATCCGACTGATCAATGGTTGGCACAAACAGGACAACACAAGAGTGCTTTCACTTACAGCTAAACTTTACTTAGTCTCAAGCACCTATACACTCGTCTGCAACAGGTTAGTAAAACACCCCCAACCCTTGATCATTACCAAAGCTGAGTGTGGCTCTCGAGTGGCACAGCAGCAGTCCGTCTGCCAGTGGGAAACACAAGATGCATCCAGAGAGAGAGTCCAGTCCTGAAGAGTCCCACTACCTCAAACTTTTTCCCCCTATTTATACATTAGTAATAGAATGACATGTCCCTTAAAGCAAACTTGTTAAGTAAGCAGTTTCAATGGTCAAGCAAGAGGTTCCTTCTGATTATTGATTAACCAGCTGTTGGCAGCCTTGAGGCCCCAATAGACATTCCTGGGGCACATCCTGCTCTTCTAAGATGCATGTATCAGCAACTTGAACACAGTTCTTATCAGGAAGGACGTGGGGTCAAGCTGCCCTCTCTGTGGCACCCAACCCCACCCCCACCCCCACCCCCCTTGGTTAAACTGAGACTGCTGAATGGCCAATTTACAGCCTACTGACTTGGCTGCTTTTAGCAATAAGCCATAGTGGTTTTAGGCACTTTCCTGGTTTGCCAAAGTCTCCCCATACAACTTGAGCAAGATATTTCTCCTCTCTGCCTCCATTTCCTGTCTGTAAAAATGGAGATTGTGGATCCAAGCTACCTTGAAGAGGTGTTTTGAGGATTAATTAGGAAAGTACGTCAAAGAAAGATGCTAATTATGACTAATCACTCATTGCTAAAACTTTCCTGGCTATACTGTGGAAGGGAGGCCAAAGAAGTAAATATTTATCAGCAGAATATATATTTAATAGGATAAGGACCAAGCATCCCCAGAGTTTAGGTCCAAGTAGCTTTCTTCAGGAGTGGACCAGCTTTAATGATGGATTTTTCCCGTTTAGAAAAGGTGCTTATCAAGGACCCCAGGCTGCTTGTACCAAAATCTGAAAAAGTGGTACCCTGTACTACTCAACTGAGTCAATGCCAATGAACAACAGACTTCTGAGCCTGCAAAAAACCCCAAACCTTCTGACTGCCCCTTAATCAATTTGATATTGACTAGCACTTCCTTGGCTGGAATGGCTGAGTGTGCTAACCCTCAGGTTTTACAAGTCTGGCTCCACAGATTCACAGACTTGAAGCTCACCAAGGCAGACTCAGCCTTTCTTCCTTCTGAGGTAGACACATTCAGTTCTGTAGAGTTTGCTCTGTGGAGGTTGGATGTGAGATGAAGGAGTGGTGGGGGCTGATTTCCAGACAAAACTTTAAGGACGGAGTCTCATTTACACTAAGCCCCTCTCTCTTGCCAGAGGCCTTAGTGTGCATGAGAATCAAGTTCTCCATTCAGGTCTGCATTCTGTAGACAGTCCTCAAATAGCCCTTCATGCTTACTGCCCCCTTCCTCCAGAGGTGGTTGTGGGGAAGGGGTTCCTTACTGTTATCTAAGGGGTTTGTATGGAGCCAGTCACTGTGGTATCTAATCAAAGCCTTTGGCATCCTGCAGGATGAAAGTCACAATAGAAGCATAAGACACTGTTAAGGACCAAGTTCTGCCCTTGGTTCCACCTGTATAAATCCAAGGCAACTCCACTGACTTGCAATTGTTCCTCACTGCAAGGGTGCGGGGGAAGCTAATTCTGCAGTACACCAAAGAGGCTATTTAGAAGAAGGCCACAAGTGTGCAAGGGAGTGAACTTCACATTCACATTTGTCCCAAGGCTGCCAATAAAACTTCCTTAAACGAACCAGCAAAGCACCTGTGCTCTGCTGCCCATGATTCCATGAAATGCCCATGATACACAGCGCTGGATGGGATTTCACTCACACCCTTTTCTTGTTGAACTCATGATGTTTGTTTTTTTCCAGCGAGTCACTGTGGGTGTGATGTTACAAGTAGTTTATTTTTCTGATTAAACCAAAACAGCTGTAGTGAAGTAAACCAAGAGCATGGGGTCTTCAGTATAGCTGCCTCTTTCCATTACAGGCAATAAGCAGCACTCACAGTGCATCTCCTCTGCCTTCTCCTCTGCTTTTTCCTTTCAGTGCAGTGTCCAAAGCCAGATGTGCAGAATGGAAGAATGGTCAATGCATTAGATGAGAAAATGTGGTACAACGTAAATGAAAGCATTCCTTTCAAATGCTCTCCCGGGTACCATTTTTCAGACGATTGGTACCTGCCTACAACAGACAGTTTTAGTATCACTTGTTCAGCCAACGGCAACTGGACAGCATTACCCAAATGTGTAAGTATGACACTCCCGCTGGATTTCTTGAAGTACTCAGTCCAATTTCTAGTGTAAAACAAAAGTAATAACAAAACAGTGTTTTGATTTTCTTAAGTCTGAGTCCTCATTGTTTTAATGAAGCAATGGGACCAAGCAGGGAGATGTGCCATTGATACAATAGAAGGGGAAAATGTATTGATCTGAAAGCAAATTCATGTCCTTCCTCCATCCCATCCTTTCTCATGCTTTGAAGTAGGAGATTTTCTCCTTTTGTAGCACCGATTCCAGTTTAAAAAAAAATGTGGTAGGTAAAAATCACACAGGATGAAAACTTGGCCATATTATAAATTAGAGAGGCTTCCAATGCAGTCCAGGGTGTGAGACATGGTATATCTTCTGTTGGTCTAGGCACAGTATAAAGAAAATTTAATGAGTAGTTGCCAGTGTGCTTAGCACTGTGAAAATGCAAATAGAGGCCTGGTTCCAGCTCAAGGAGTTGACAATCCAAGTGCCTGATTCTGCAAGTTGTTCAGAAAGGTCTCAAAGTTGCTTAGAACTATCAGCCCCTATAGACATCAATAAGAATTGTGGGTGTGAAGGCCTTTTCAGTATCAGGCCTGTGTCAGAAAGACAGTATGATACAGATATATGTAACACACTGACTGAGGGTTCAACCCCAAAAAGGAGCAAGCATACTTCAAAGGTAAATCCTTCTCTTCTGCAGCATAATCACATTCCCTCTTTCTCTGTTTCACAGAAAAAGCAAAGCAATACTGAAGAATGTTCAGGGGTACGTGAGAGTAAAGAGTTTGTCCATTGTGATGTGCCTCTGACGGAACTGAGAACCCTGCTGGAACTGAAGAAACTGTATCTGGAGATTCAGAAACTGAAGCGGGAGATTAAAAAATTGTAATGAATAGCTGAAATCTGTGATCCTAATTGTGTTAGGAAAGTGAAAGCAAGTAGAGGAACTAGATTGAACTGTATGATCTAAAGGTTTATTTTCATACAAGCTTCAGATCCTATGCAGCTGGAAATTTACACCAACAACCTTCAGCTTTGCCATAATTGCTGCTTACATTTAGCTTTTATGCATTATAACACATACATTCACAGTGGGTGTATGGCTATTCTACTGTCTGATTTACATTAACCTTAAGGGCAGTGATGTTCATAACTCCCTGTATACCACTGAAAATCTATGGGTTAGCAAAGCAATCTTCCCTGTCCTCTTGATTTAAACTCAGCTCAACAGACGTTCTTCCCAATCTGACCAGATCTAGTTTTGATTGATACCAGTGTTATCACCTGAGGCATTTTTATATCTAATCACACTCAAGAGTAGATGGTAGAAATTTAACTGTAGAGAAACAGCTTGCTAAGCGATTTTCCCATTGCCCGATAAATTGACCTATACCTTTTGTGATCAAGTAATTATTCCTGCATTCCAGCAATAAAAATTATTCCTGCAATAAAATGCAATTGTTATAACTTTTGATTATTTTTGTGTGATTTTTTTTTTTAATGACTTTATCCCACTGGCTAAAGACCGAGAAATCCCCACTGTGTTTAAAGGCTCCTTTTCTTAGAAGTGAAAAACTGTCTCAATCTAGTGACCAGTCTCAGCAGGGACTGCAAGGACAGAGAAAGCAAAGAAGATCTGGCTTTTCCTCTCACATCTAGAGGAGCTCATGGTTGAAGCATGCTGGGGAAGTAGCATAGGAGACAGCAGCTTGCCTTTCTGCGGACAGTGCTGTAACCTGTTCTGTGGAATATCAGGAACCATCGGTCTACAGCACTGTTAGGCTGGTATCTTTATTCCTGTTTATGGAGCCAGTGAGATTGAGTCAGATCCCCAAAATAACAGAGATGAATTTGACCCAGAGGACAAGTAGAAAGGATCCCTTGGTCATGAACAGTGTTGGCCAGAAAAACAAGTGCAACATCCCCTTCCACTGAGAATCTGTGGCTGTATAAAGCCAGCCGATTGAAAGAAAGCAGCAGAGAAGTAACATATAGGCCCAGAAGTTCCCTCCACCTCAAAAGTGTAGCTTTGAGGGCTACTGAGCTCTAAGGGGGCATGATCTCTCGCAGAGTAGAGCAAATTGTATTTCCAGGAAGGCTGAGTTGAGGACAAGGGACAGAAAACAGCTGAACTCTGCACTAGGGGCTCCACAGAAGTTCACCTTAGAAGCTGCAGCTTGGCTGTGTTGAATCAGTGCAATTCTGGCTGTCTAGCCTACTTTTGGGGTGACGCTAGCTGTCTATACTCTGGAAAAGTGCCCTGCCCCAAACCAGTCTCTGTCACCATGAAGGGACTCTGAATTTAATTTGCCTTAGTCTGTGGCATTTCTCTCTCTTACTCTTTACCCTTGAATCATAATACAACTGAGCTTTTCGCTGTAGACAAGGACCACTAGAGGCCATTCACTAGTGATCAATTTAGATGGCATGAACCAAGTCAGCCTGGGCCTCTAATCACCATTGCTCAAGCTGAGTAATACATTATGTAACCCACACGCCTCCTGCGTGTGGTGTTCTAGCCCATCTCGTGGCACCAAGACCACTTAAAGAGAGAGATAAAATGAGTCTGCTCTACAGCCTTAGCTAACAGCCAGTTGGCCTTTAGCCCATGTGGTAGAGGCTCATGCACTAAGTTCCTGCAGTCCTAGGTTCAACCCTGCCTGCTGACAACCAGCATCTGTCAGTGTTACAATTACACTGTGCACAGCTCCATAGACTAATTTTCTAGACCGCTTAAGTTAAAAAAGTAAATGCGGTTATACAGTGGGATTCAATCTCTAGCCTATAACACAGCTGGGGTTGATTACTAGAGTTTATTCCTATTAAAAATTTTGCTACTTGCACTCTCCGCCGTGAAAGATCAGTGAGAAAAGAGAGGGCTAAAAGTTATCTCTGATGAATGCAACATACTGTGTGTGCTCTGAAATTTAAAATGTGCATGCTTATGTAAAGAGCTTTGAATATTTATTAGTATTATTAACATCACTGGCCAAATGCAGGACGCTGAATGGCAGCCACCTGGATTTTTTTAGAGACCATCTTCCATTGAGCAATAAGTAAAAAGAGAGCTTTTCTATTCATCTGTCCTGATAATTATAGGACTCCTGTCATTGTGGTGTCTAGCCATTGGGTCATGGTTAGGAAGCAGGCTGGAGCAGAAGAGATGGAGAGGAAAGCAAAGTGGGTGATCTGTTCCTTGCTGTTGAAATGCGCACAGACAGCTCTGGAGAGTGAGGTTCTTCATTTATCCTCAGCACCAATACAGCACAGGTAGCAGCACTGCACGCCCCCCCCCCCCCGCCCCCATGCTGTTCTCTGCTAATGTGTCACAAACCTGCCCTGTAGGGACACGGTCTCCCACAGTATTCTTGTCAGCAAGTTAAAGAAGTATGGGCTGGATGAATGCACTATAAGGTGGGTAGAAAGTTGGCTAGATTGTCAGGCTCAAGGGGTAGTGATCAATGGCTCCATGTCTAGATGGCAGCCGGTATCAAGTGGAGTGCCCCAGGGGTCGGTCCTGGGGCTGGTTTTGTTCAATATCCTCATTAATGATCTGGAGGATGGGGTGGATTGCACCCTCAGCAAATTTGCGGATGACACTAAACTAGGAGGAGTGGTAGATACGCTGAAGGGCAGGGATAGGATACAGAGGGACCTAGACAAATTGGAGGATTGGGCCAAAAGAAATCTGATGAGGTTCAACAAGGATAAGTGCAGGGTCCTGCACTTAGGACGGAAAAATCCAATGCACCGCTACAGACTAGGGACCGAATGGCTAGGCAGCAGTTCTGCAGAAAAGGACCTAGGGGTGACAGTGGACGAGAAGCTGGATATGAGACAACAGTGTGCCCTTGTTGCCAAGAAGGCCAATGGCATTTTGGGATGTATACGTAGGGGCATTGCCAGCAGATTGAGGGACGTGATCGTTCCCCTCTATTCGACATTGGTGAGGCCTCATCTGGAGTTCTGTGTCCAGTTTTGGGCCCCATACTACAAGAAGGATGTGGAAAAATTGGAGAGAGTCCAGCGAAGGGCAACAAAAATGATTAGGGGACTGGAACACATGAGTTATGAGGAGAGGCTGAGGGAACTGGGATTGTTTAGTCTGCAGAAGAGAAGAATGAGGGGGGATTTGATAGCTGCTTTCAGCTACCGGAGAGGTGATTCCAAAGAGGATGGTTCTAGGCTATTCTCAGTGGTAGAAGATGACAGGACAAGGAGTAATGGTCTCAAGTTGCAGTGGGGGAGGTTGAGGTTGGATATTAGGAAAAACTTTTTCACTAGGAGGGTGGTGAAACACTGGAATGCGTTACCTAGGGAGGTGGTAGAATCTCCTTCCTTAGAAGTTTTTAAGGTCAGGCTTGACAAAGCCCTGGCTGGGATGATTTAGTTGGGGATTGGTCCTGCTTTGAGCAGGGGGTTGGACTAGATGACCTCCTGAGGTCCCTTCCAACCCTGATATTCTATGATTCTATGACTAGCTTTAGGGGTGTGATGGAGTTCCATCCCCATAGCCCATTCGGTGCTTGGCCACTGCTGGGATCGCCAGCTATTGGTTTTGTTTGTACAAGCATGTTGCTGTATGGTGAACTGTAACCCTGGTTGCGGAAGGATACAGGAGATACTGGAATCAATAGCCCCCACCCATCCCTGAACTTCTCAGCCATATATTCCTGGGATCTGACAGCTCTACTTCCCCCGCTACTGTTCCTGTAGGAAAAAGACAGACTGAAAACTAAGTCATCAGAATTCAACTATATATACAGACAATAGATTTCCAAAGGCGTCCGCACCACCATTCAAAATTTCCACAGGGGTCCACACCATAATTTGAAATTTTTTAGGGGTCTACAAATGAAAAAAAGATTGAAACCTACTGCTCTAGGTGCTCTGGGCAAGTGCACGCCTCTGCTAAGTCTGTGTTTCCCTCACCTTAAAAAGACTGCCCATGAGCTTGCCAGTCTATCACCATATGTGAGGTGGCCTGTAACTACACCTCCTTCCCATGTTGTAAAAAGATATTGTATTGAACTGTCTCGCCCCTCCCAAGTCTGCAATGCTCTGTTTCTTTTGCCAATTTGCACTTTTGCCAAAGGAAACACAGCGTCAAAACATGAATGTTCATTGCCCAGCCCTGTCCCCTGCTAAATTAGATAATCCAGTTTCTGAGCCCGTAACACACACACATTGTATAAAGCTTCATTTTCTCATATCTCTGCCAAATGTTTGCATGCTCCAGTGGAAAAACTAAATCTGCAGCGTGAGGACAGATGTTCAAGTCTTCCCGACGATATTCACTGTGCTGAGCTCTTTTGAAAATAAAGCCCAAGGGTGTGTGTTTTGGTATTTCCGTTCCTTTGCTGCTTGTGTTAGCGGTGACATTAACACCAGCCTCCTCTCTGTGTTTGCTGTAACCAACTGGATTCAGCCTGAGCCAGCCCCGCCCTTCTCTCCTGACCCCGCCTCCAATCGGTCTCAGCGCTCTTCAGGCCCCGCCCCTTCTCCCCTGACCCCGCCTCCAACCATTCATAGCGCTCTTCAGGCCCCGCCCCTTCTCTCCTGACCCCGCCTCCAGCCGTTCATGGCGCTGTTCGGGCCCCCTCTATCCCCACCCCCTTCCTCACTTGTGCTGGGCACGGCGCAGGCTGCGGGTCGGAGCTCCCTGGCCGACCCCCACCATGTCCCCGGGGCTCCCCTGCCCCGCGCTGGCCCTGGGGCTCCTGCTGCTGCTGCTGCCCGGGACTCGCAGTGAGTTGCGGGGGGTCGGCAGGGCAAAGCATCTCCGTGCGCCGTGCCGGGCGGGGCTCCCCGGGCCGGGGGCTGCGGATAGTCCCGGTGTCGGGGGGGCTCCCAGGGCATGAGCTAGGGGCTGCCTCGGGCCGGGCCCGGGGCTGCGCTTTGGCCCTTCGGTTGGCTCCTCCTGTCACGGGGCGGGGGGTGCCCCTTCCAGGCAAGGGGGGCCTCTCTGCCTGCTCCGTGCGCTGGGTCCCCCCGAGCCCCTTCCCCCGGTGCACTCAGCCCGGGGACTGCCGCCTGCCCCCGGGGTTCCCTCGTTCTCCGGGGTTCCCTCCATGGGGAAACCGCGTGGGAGGGTTGGCAGGGATTTGTGTCTCTTGTGGCTGTTACTGATGGTGCTGATTGTCTTCAGCTCCCAGGTTAAACCCCTGAGGTGGGTGGGGCTGTAGGGGGCTGGGCAAGCGGAGTAACCTTCCTGATGGGCTCACCTGTGGTCTGTCGCAGCTCCCTTTTCTCACCGCTGATGCGCTTCAGGGTCCTTCTGGTGTGCAAAGCTACTAGAATAAATAGGTTCTGTTATCGTGGGCTTTTGTTTTGTCCCCAGGTGACTGTGGGCCCCCACCGAAGCTGAATCATGCCGTCCCCTCCGATGTGAATCGCACAGAGGGCTTCCCTGTTGACACACAAGTTACATACAGGTGCAGTGATGGCTTCCTTAAAATCCCTGGAAAGTCGGACACTGTAGTGTGCCTTTCAAACTCACAATGGTCCTACATCAACGAGTTTTGTGGTCGTAAGTATTTTATTTTATCTGGAATAAAGTTCCTTGGGCTGCCTTTCACTTATGAAAAGGTAAGACTTTTCCTATTTAGTAGGTATAGTCAAAATTAGCTCTGCCCTGTAATGATACCCAAAGGGAAGGGGAAACATTTACATTAAGTTTAATGTCTTTCATCTAGTCTGGGACTACAAACGCTGAAATGCATGAATCCTAGTTGTATGCTTATTTCTTGGCATCACTACTAGGGTTGGTTGGGTGGCCTAACTCTGCATTTCCGTACTTAGACATGCTTTTGGGGTGGTGGTAAGAGTAACCTTAACTCTGAATTTCCTGGATTTATAATACAGCAAAAGCTTTGTCATCCAGCATGTTGGGGGAATGGGGGGTGCCAGTTAATCAGATACTCCAGTTAATTAAGCGTTATACTTACCAATGGAATATCAATTTTCAAAGAATTAGAATACAATAAAATGAATGAAGTTTAAAATAGTAGACAGGTACTTGCCCATCTAGTAGTAGTCCTGCGCTGCAGAGTGTTTTGGTTTCTTGAAGCACTTGGGTGTAAACCTGCTGTATAGAAAACTTGACCTGTAATCTTATCACTACGGGCAGCACATGGTGTACACCCCGATCATTAAAAATACACTTGACACGAAAACTGTACTGAACATAATTTAATCTTTGACGATTCAGAAGGCACGTCAGGATCTTGTGATGCCTCATGGTCGTCATTATCAGCATCAATTATCATTGTAGAGGTAGAAGGTGTAGGAGATCGGGCTGAATCTGTAATGACCCTATGACACACCTTGGAAGCTGCATTTTTGAATAAATCACTGATATCCGCTTGCTTATTTGTCTTCTGTCTCTTTTCCATAAAAGTAGAGTTCAGAATGTGCAATTGCATAATCCCCTGGGCCAGTATACTAGTCCGGGTTACTAGATTGAAGATTTGAATTGGGAGATATCAGAAATGCCAGTTAATAGAGCTTTCTGGTCAGTAAAGTGCCGGATAACACAGCTTTTACTGTACTTGTTTTGGGGCTAATTAAATCTCTCTCTCATTTAATTTAGTCTAAATTACTGATATGTACTCTTGACATTCAGTTAAACTTAGTTTTTACCTGGGAATCTAATAAAACAAAAACACCAAAAGTATATCTTAATATGCATTCTGCAGTTTATATTGGGGGCCCATTCAGCATAGGGCCTATTTAACAAAGGGTATCCAAACGTGATTGTTAGTAACCTCCCTAAAGTGCTGCTAAGGGAGTAATTTGTTTCCTAAACGCTGAGTTTTGGTCTGTTGTTACAACAGACTGTTTCTGTACCTGTCTTCATAGCCAAACCTTTCAGAACTAATGTCTGTCTCTACTGCTAGGTAGTTGTGGTGCCCCAAAAAGGTTAAAGTTTGCTGCCTTAAGTAAGGAAGATGAGAGGAAGAATTACCATCCTGTTGGGATCACTGTGAGATATACTTGTCGCCCAGGGTATGAGAACATCACTGAAATGCTTCTTGTTAGTACTTGTCTTGACAACTTAACATGGTCAGAAGCCCCTGAGTTTTGTAGAAGTGAGTATCTTTTTTTTTTTTTTTTTGTTACTTTTCTGTCTCACTTGATCTGAGAACATCTCACAATTAGGACCCACTAGGCAGCTGGCTCCCAATTTGCTAGTTTAATTGGTTATTTAGTCTGAAGGGCTGTTTAGCCAGGTTTTTTCTTAGGATAAATTGCAATAGCTGTATTTCTATGGAATATTTAGCTGTTCTTAAAACTGACTGGTGAAGATCAAGTACCAGGATAGCGCTGGCTGTATGAATACAGTATGTCTGCTTTGAATTTCATATGAAAAGTAAATTTCTAATGCACTATGTTTCAACTAGAATAACCATGGGAAATTACTTGTTGTAGGGGGAAGGAGGAATTTCTGCCATTGGGAGGTTTCTTGTCTGTCTTCATTAAAATTGATGACATGGATGGAGTATTTTTTCTACAACGCTTGGTAACTCGTGGAACTTACTGCTGCTAAATACTGAAACAAAGAAATCTGAGAGATTGAAAAAAAAAGTTTCTGCATTTAGCATGCAGAAATAAGGATAAAAAGACAGAAGGGGTATTTTTACCTTCGGGACGTAAGTCAGCCATTAACCATGGGGGTTTGACTAAAAGACCCTCTGTGGTGTGACACTATATGAAGTGGTGTGAGTGGGCATGCAGCTATAGCCTTCTTAAGTATGTTGTTGTTGTTTAGCTCTTCTGTTTCCATCATGACAACACAAATTAATGTTAATCCTAGCCTTGGTCTCTATTAGGGAAATCATGTGGTCATCCAGGAGAACTACTCCATGGCAGAGCTGGTCATATGACAGAATTTCTGTTTGGTGCAAAAATAGACTTGCTCTGTGAAGATGGGTGAGTGTCAAGGTGCCTCTCGTAGTTAATTCCAAGAACTTTGGTGTACAATTGCTGGCTAACGGCAAAATAATGCATGGTTTAACTTCAAATACATACTTGGGGGTAGTGCTATCAACTGCAGCCTTGGGGTGGGTTCTCATTTGGAAGTAGAGCTTTCAAACCGTTTGCTAGTATGGAGTCTGTCTCCACCCTCCCCACTTGAGTGATGAAGCTGAAATGGGAAGAAGTCCCAGCTGTGTGTAGAGGAGGGAGAATAGGGGTTTGCTGGGGTGCCTTTACTTTTTGCATCCAGTGTAGGTCAGTGAACACCAGATCCTGTCCAGATGGGTTATGTAGTGCCACAGAGTCTATAACAAGTATAAAATCAGGCCCAGTATGTCCCAGTTCACATGCAGCTGGGCTTGAATTTAAATCTTTCCACATGGAATGCAAATGGTGTCAGGTGGAGTTAGATTCTCAGTGGCGTGGTTTCTGTGGGAAGAACACTTTCTGGTTGAAATACTTGTGGGATGCCCTAAATTTTGTAGCATGGGCCCTGGGTGTGATTCAGGCCTAAGTATAACTTCTATCACAAACTAAAATTAGCACAAATATTTTTAAGCTTTTACACATAATAGAAGGTGGGTCCAAATTATGGTAGGTGTCTAGACAAATAGGTCAGCATAAAATGACTAAGTATTTATCTATTTATTTCAAAGGAAGTACTACACAGAAGATGTGGGTATTCAAGTATCTATTTGAAAAAGCTACCACAGTAAAATTGGTCTGTCAGTTGCCCTTGCAGTTACGGAGCCCATGTATGAACCGCACTTGCCATCAATCTGTAACTTGGTTCAGATTTTCCGTGCATGGTTTTAATCAGGGTTTAGAGAACTGGAAAAGATCTTTAGTTGCAAAATAAAAAACAACTCTACCAAAAACTGTTCTTTGTCTCTTTCCTATTAAAACCTTAACACCCCTCCGACCGCCAAACACACATGGTTAGGCCTGGTCTATGCTTCGTGTAGGTTGACATAGGTATGGCAGTCAGGGTGTGAAAAATCCACACCTCTGAGCATGATAGCTATGCTGACATAACCCCTGGTGTAAATGCAGCTAGATCCACAGAAGAATGTGTCAGTCAACCTAGGACTGTCCCTCTGGGAGGTGTTTTCTACAGCAACAGAAAAAATGTTGAAGGCTGCATGTACGGCTGTAGGGTTTTGCAGGCAGAGCTGTGTTGCTACAATCCCTGTAGTGTAGATGTGGCCTTTTCCCCTAGTGCTCGAGGAAAGACGGTCGGGAAGGCTGTGTGGCCGCATACCCCGTTCACTAATTTCTACGCAGGAATCTTTTAAAGGTCACACAACCTTGGAAATGGAATGCTGCTGACAGAGGAGGGGTAGCTGGGGCTGCACAGACATTGGAAGGCCTGGGGCAAAATCTGGAACTGAGGCTTCCCACCCTTCTAAAAATAAATTACTGGGGGGGGGGGGAGTGAGCCCACTGGCGTGGCTCCTGTCCTGTCAGGCTGGGACCAGCTCTGGGCTTTGAGACCTGGCCCATGAGGTTACAGCACTGCTCAGCTTTGGTCCTGTTGCCCCTCTGTCATTGCATTGCAGCCTGGTGTGCTGAGGTTGCATCACCCCTCAGTTTGGGGGCCTCTTAAATGGGGGGCCTGGGGCAAACTGCCTCTTTGCCTTCCCCTGAGGTGGCCTAGAGATGCTTAGGCTGAACCACTAACTTTCAGAGTGAAGTGTATGGTCAGAGTGGACAGTGTTTTTCATTCTTGACTACGCCAGATAACTAGGCAGTTATCAAAGGTGTAGAATGCCAGGTGGTTCCATTTCAGAACAGTTCCACAGGATGGGACCACAAGAATAGTTGTCGGCTTGCAGCAAGCAAGTCCTAGAATATCAGGGTTGGAAGGGACCTCAGGAGGTCATCTAGTCCAACCTCCTGCTCAAAGCAGGACCAATCCCCAACTAAATCATCCCAGCCAGGGCTTTGTCAAGCCTGACCTTAAAAATTCCTAAGGAAGGAGATTCCACCACCTCCCTAGGTAACGCATTCCAGTGTTTCACCACCCTCCTAGTGAAAAAGTTTTTCCTAATATCCAACCTCAACCTCCCCCACTGCAACTTGAGACCATTACTCCTTGTTCTGTCATCAGCAACCACTGAGAACAGTCTAGATCCATCCTCTTTGGAACCTCCTTTCAGGTAGTTGAAAGCAGCTATCAAATCCCCCCTCATTCTTCTCTTCTGCAGACTAAACAATCCCAGTTCCCTCAGCCTCTCCTCATAACTCATGTGTTCCAGTCCCCTAATCATTTTTGTTGCCCTCTGCTGGACGTTTTCCAATTTTTCCACATCCTTCTTGTAGTGTCGGGCCCAAAACTGGACACACTACTCCAGATGAGGCCTCGCCAATGTCGAATAGAGGGAAACGATCACGTCCCTCGATCTGCTGGCAATGTCCCTATGTATACATCCCAAAATGCCATTGGCCTTCTTGGCAACAAGGGCACACTGTTGTCTCATATCCAGCTTCTCGTCCACTGTAACCCCTAGGTCCTTTTCCGCAGAACTGCTGCCGAGCCATTCGGTCTCTAGTCTGTAGCGGTGCGAGGGATTCTTCTGTCCTAAGTGCAGGACTCCGCACTTGTCTTTGTTGAACCTCATCAGATTTCTTTTGGCCCAATCCTCTAATTTGTCTAGGTCCCTCTGTATCCTATCCCTACCCTCCAGCGTATCTACCTCTCCTCCCAGTTTAGTGTCATCTGCAAACTTGCTGAGGGTGCAAGACACACCATCCTCCAGATCATTAATGAAGACATTGAACAAAACCGGCCCAAGGACCAACCCTTGGGGCACTCCACTTGATACCAGGTGCCAACTAGACATGGAGCCATTGATCGCTACCCGTTGAGCCCGACAATCTAGCCAGCTTTCTATCCACCTTATAGTCCATTCATCCAGCCCATACTTCTTTAACTTCCTGGCAAGAATACTGTGGGAGACCGTGTCAAAAGCTTTGCTAAAATCAAGGAACAACACGTCCACCACTTTCCCCTCATCCACAGAACCAGTTATCTCGTCATAGAAGGCAATTAGATTAGTCAGGCATGACTTGCCCTTGGTGAATCATGCTGACTGTTCCTGATCACTTTCCTCTCCTCTAAGTGCTTCAGAATTGATTCCTTGAGGACCTGCTCCAAGATTTTTCTAGGGACTGAGGTGAGGCTGACTGGCCTGTAGTTCCCAGGATCCTCCTCCTTCCCTTTTTTAAAGATGGGCACTACATTAGCCTTTTTCCAGTCGTCAGGGACTTCCCCGGATCACCATGAGTTTTCAAAGATCATGGCCAATGGCTCTGCAATCACATCCGCCAACACCTTTAGCACTCTTGGATGCAACTCGTCCGGCCCCATGGACTTGTGCACGTCCAGCTTTTCTAAATAGTCCTGAACCACTTCTTTCTCCACAGAGAGCTGGTCACCTCCTCCCCATGCTGTGCTGCCCAGTACAGTAGTCTGGGAGCTGACCTTGTTCGTGAAGACAGAGGCAAAAAAAGCATTGAGTACATTATTAGCTTTTTCCACATCCTCTGTCACTAGGTTGCCTCCCTCATTCAGTAAGGGGCCCACACCTTCCTTGACTTTCTTTTTCTTGCTAACATACCTGAAGAAACCCTTCTTGTTACTCTTGACATCTCTTGCTAGCTGCAACTCCAGGTGTGATTTGGCCTTCCTGATTTCACTCCTGCATGCCCGATCAATATTTTTATATTCTTCCCTGGTCATTTGTCCAGTCTTCCACTTCTTGTAAGCTTCTTTTTTGTGTTCAAGATCAGCAAGGATTTCGCTGTTAAGCCAAGCTGGTTGCCTGCCATATTTACTATTCTTTCTACACATCGGGATGGTTTGTCCCTGTAACCTCAATAAGGATTCTTTAAAATATGGCCAGTCTAAAGTCTAAACCCTTTCACGTGTGAAAACACTCTGAACAGTCTGACAGTATCTAAAATTACTAGTTCTTTGGGGATTCATCACACTGAGTAACTGGGGTTGTTTTAGGGACTCTTTCTGCCTTCTCTAGCAATGGAAGAAGTAAGGATCGCTACAATGTGCAAATTAGAGGGCAGAGAATCCACCGTTTTGCTGTGCACAGGATTAATGACTGTTCCCAAGTGTCTGATTCAGTATAAACCCATTAAGTTTGCAGAGAGTGTGTTGTATCCACCTATTTGCTTGCTTAAATTGCCTTTTACTACTTGTGCCTTGGTCATGCTGGTATTCACAGCAGGAACAATCTTACTCAATGTCTGTTGCCCATTTTTGACCAAGTGGCTAGTCAAAGTTCAGGCCCCTGATGATGTTCCAGTTGGAAGTAGAAATTGATGATGGAATCGGGTATTTTCTTTGATGCAGCCTTGCTTATTTGCAAGGAATGTAGAAAGTCCCGCTTCTCCAAATGCAGGAGAAACCAAAGGCAAAGGAGTAGTGTTTTTAGCTTACATGCCCAAGTTTCTTTTCATCCAGCACCCTTGACCCACAACCTCTAAGTTTCTTTCAAGGTCACACCGTGCTTACAAGCTTCTGCTTGGCTTTGTTCAGATAGTCTCAGTCTCCCTGATTCTGTTCTGCTTTGCGACCCCTGACAAATACCCTTTAAAAAAAAAAAAAAACAACCTCTCAGCAAAAACCATTCCTCCAAAGAGAGCAAAACTCCTGAGTGGGTTCACATTATCTCTGTTTTTAGGTGGGGCATTGTGATGGACTTCTCACAATTATATTAATGGAAGGGTACATTGACACCCATCCAACTCAATGAGGTTTTAACTCAACCCATAACAAGGCTTCACCCAGGTCATAAGTCACCACCTGTAAGCTGAAAGAATCCATATTCCAAATTGCCAGACAGTTATACAGGCAATCAAAGAACTAGGTAAGAAACTTGATACTCATTTTTGTGTGTGTGTTTTTTATTTAGGTACAAATTAATTGGTCGGCCTTTCATTCAATGTGAGCTTAAGGGAGATGAAGTTGAATGGAGTAAACTTCCAACTTGCCAAGGTAAGACAAATCCAACCTTCCCTAAACACCTAAATCTGAGGTTTCTTTGGAGTAGAACTCAATCTAAATCCTCTCATAGTTCATTTGCCTCTCTCCTGTTTTGGACACTTATGTGGAGGGTCTGTCAGCCATGCTGTTGCTATGAGAAATGTTTTAATATTCCAGCTGTGGAATACTTGAAGACCTTATCACTGTTCCCCAAGGTCATGAAACCCTTCTTTCCTATGAGTAATGTTTTGGAATGGGTATGCTCTGGTGAGAGAGTTTTTGCCAGGGCCCTATGTCATGGGGACCAGCGCCAGTTTGCATGATAACATTTAGAAGAGGATGGAGTAAAGCTTGAAAGAAGGAAGACTTCCGAATCGGAGGGAGGAAACTCTCTCTCTCAAACTTGGTTAAAATACAGTACTAACTACATTTTCAAATGGCTAAATATTTTTCTTCTTTTAAGGATCTTAGATAAACTTTTTGTTAAGTAAATGTTTGCACTTTTAACTGAAACTTTTATTAATATTAATGAGACCAGGTTGGTGAGATCAACTCTTTAGGGCCAACTTCTGTTGGTGAAAGATAAGCTTTCAAGCTACACAGGGCTCTCAGTATTACCTCACCCATCTCGTCTCTCTCATATCCTAAGACTAACACAGCTACAACAACACTCAAACATTCATATTCATGACCTTCTATTTTCCTGCAGCGATTACTTGTTCTTTCCCTCCTTACATTGCCAATGGGACATACGATGGCAGGGGTGTAGAAAATTTTGCTTATAACTCAACAGTAACTTACAGATGTGACCGTGGGTTCCGGCTTATTGGAGCTGCTTCCATTCATTGTACAACAAAAGATAAAACAAGTGGAATCTGGAGTGGACCTGCTCCTAAATGCAATGGTGAGTAATGTGTGTTTAGTGTCTTCCTCTGCTACTTTTTTGCACCAGATAAAACTATTATTGCTAGGCACAAAATAACTTAATTATAAGTTGCATGGCCAACTTTTAAAAAGACCTTAACAATGTTTCATCTTAATATGTACTGATATTTAGGAAATTATCACTGAGGGGCTGTTCATAAAAGAATGATGTGAGACTTTGAATGTTTTTTTATCCCTCCTTTTGCTGTAGACACAACTGCACATGTCCTATTAAAAGGAAATAAGTGGTACTTTCTCAGGTGAGTTGGAAGAACTTGGGTTTGTTTAAAGATGTAGTTTCCACAATTTCACATTGTACACTAAATTTTCATGGATTATTTCCATGATCTAACTTGTATAATTTTTGAAACTGTTAGTGGTAACACTGCTGTAAAATTTTGGGAGAGAACTTGGTTATCTATCTGCCCCTTACTCCCAAGCACTCCTTACAGTTGTACTTTCTGGTAGTTTACTAAACGTATGGCTTTGTGAACATAAGATGCTGGGTGAAGAATATAGGAGGGGTTTAACAGGTGCTGTCTGAGGTCAGTAATATACTGATAAATGGGTTCAGAATAATATAAGGTCTGGAAGTGCACTGACAGAGGTTAGAACAGTTTTTAAGAGAAGGTATTTGCTTTGGAACAGATTCTTAGCTAGTATAAATTATCGGAGCTTCACTGAAGCCGGTAGAGCTGCTATCGTACACGTGCTGCAGAACTGTATCTGTAAATACAGAGTAACATTTCCCCGGTAGTTGAACAAGAATAAACAAACGTCTGATTTGGTGGTAGCTCTTCAACTGCTAGAAAATTAATTTTTGCTTTTTTAGAAATCCTATAATGTACTTTGGTTAGACATAATCTTTGACGTATTTGTGATTGTTCCTATCAAAACTGGGCAGAGGTTAAAATACCAACTTTAGTCCATTTTATTCTATTCAGGTTCTTATACTGCATCCAAGAACGTGGTACTTGACCAACATAAGAAAAAGAAAATAAAAAGCAGACCGTATTCTGTATCACGATTCCAAAACACACGTTTCACCATCACTTCCTCCCATTCTTCCTCATTTCCCAGAGGTGACCTGAGGACACGAGGTGAGTCTTGTACCATATCTTGAAGGTCACCAAATCTGGGTTCTGGCAGACTAGAGGGAGGAAGTGAATTTTCATGCCTAGGCTTACAGCTAAAGCTTTCAGTTCTCACATTTTTTCTTTATTATTAGGTAGTTGGATTACTCCACCACTGTTCAGATTTGCTGTACCACTGTACATTAATCAGAACTATTGTTCTGTCAGAACCAAGGAAAGATCTATTTGCAGCCAAAGTTACATGGGAATCTCTGGAGTATTACCCAGCGCCAAGTGCTTTCAAAACTTAAAATGGTCGGAAGTCCCAGGGTTCTGTGCAAGTGAGCCTCTTTCCTTTTCTGTTTCAATTGATCTACAAGACATTCTTGTGCAGTTAGTATAGTCTTCTGTTTACAGCTGGGTCAGAGTTCAGTCCTGGCTGCGTTGATCTTAACATCTTGAAATATCTTTGTTTTAAATGTTTTGCTTTCAATTCATTGGATGTCTCCTTCCTCCATTATGAGAGGACTTATAGGAGAGCCTGACTGATCCTCTTGATACTGTATCCAAAAGCAAGAGAACCTTATACAATACACATAAAAACCTGTTTCTTTTTCCATGGACAGTGGGGCAACGGCCTAATATTAATCTCCTTCTATCCTAGAGAGATCTTTGCTATCCAGAAGAACAGGAGCATGGCAGAGCTGCTGCTATAACAGATTTCCAATTTGGTGCAAGAGTGGATTTCATCCGTGAGGAAGAGAGAGTATCAGGCTGTGGTGAATGACTTAAAGCTGCTGGCTGACTCTGGAAACTGAGTATCAAAGGGTAATCTCAAACCTATTCAAGGTTCGTGCTACAAAACCAAATGCTCAGGGGCAGAACTTTGAAACGGAACTTGACCAAAGATGGGCTGTGATTCCTGGCCTTTCATGCTTCAAACGAGAACCCAGCTCTGTTCCAGGTTTGAGTGCAGAGTTTTTGGATTTTGTGCCCACTGAAGTCTAGGCTGCTAAAATCTTGGCTTGATGGGAGGATTTGTACTGCCTAGATCTTATAACAAATAGAGACTCGAGTTGAAACAGATGATAGGGAATCTTCTTTATAGAAAGAAACAAGAAAGATACTAAAAGGGATTCCAAAGCTTCTGGGGGCCAATCATGAGTTGATGTAAACAGTCATAGCTCCACTGAGATCAAAGGAAAAATGATGAAGGATTTTGCCTACTGCTGTAGCGCGAGTTGTTTCTTGCTATGTAATGTTCCCCGGTCATGCTAATACTGATAGGTTGACAGTTACTTTTATGGCCAGAAATGCAGTCCAAATTTCTAGACTATTGGACAAGGAACCAGATAAACCATGATCATCTTCTTCTTCATTCAGGTGCAAGTTAATTGGACCATTTCTTACCAAATGTATCTGGAAGCAAAAGTTGTGTGGAATAAGGTTCTTTCAGCTTGCCAATCTAAAACTCTCATAATGCTTTAAAACGAGCTTGTGCCCAGAGATGTTGGCTTTGGTATGGAGCTGAGGTTAGAAGTAGCATAGGTTGTTTTGTTTCAAGGAGTGAAAGACTAGTAACCCTTATGGGTAAAGTCCCTCCTACCCCTAACTCTGACTACATGCTTAAAATCTCAAGTTCCTTTGGAATGAAAAAATGGTAAATCTCTGTTCCCAGTGAGCTTTCTGAAAACCTCCAAAAAAAAAAAAACAAAAAACTACACCACTTTCGGACCCTTCTTGAGGAGGGAGGATCTGTAAAAATCCACAGCCTGCTGTCTGGTCTAGTACCAGTTGTGCTATTGGAAAAGTTCCAGCTTAGCTGTATGCTGCTGGAACACTTGAGGAGCTTGTCCCCAAAGGATGCAGGTCAAGCAGCTGTATTGCCCTGTGATTCATGTAAGGGTGGTTTGTGCTTTGAGGCAGTCTCTCAAGGTTTGTGCTGTCAGGCTGGAGTCTGAGGCAATGAGCAGTGCTGGGGAAAGGGTGGAGCAAAACTTGAGAACTGTGTCCAATATCTGACAGAGGTAATGCCTCAAATCTTTCTAAAATACAGTGGTAATTACATGAACAAATTGCCAAATACCCTTCCCTCTTGGAATTTGGGACAAATAACAAAAAGCCTTTTAAGTAATTAACTTTTAACTGAAACTTTTTTGTTTAATATTAAATGTCATAATTCCTCTTTACTTTAGACTCCTGCTATCCCTAATGGAATAGATGGCAGGAATGTAGAAAGCTTTGCCTATCCCTCTGCAGCAACATAGATGTGACTATTCTTTTGTCCTTCATTGAAGAGGCATCCATTTATTGTACAGTGAAAAAACAAATGTACTTTGGAGTTGGCCTACCCTCAAAGCAAAGGTGACTGGCATTTAGTATTTGCTTCTTGGTTTACTGTAATGCACCAGGAAAAGTATTAATTACTAGGCAAGCACCTAAATTGAGGAAATTGTTTTTTCTAGCTTAAACATCTCAATAAATATCTTTTTAAAACTGACGTTGTTGAAAGCTTAAGCTTTATAGAACAGCTGATCCACCATAAATAACTTGGGAGCAATTCTGCCTCTCCTAGTGCCTGCATTTTTGTTCTTCCACACTTTAAAGTTCTAAGACACATCTCAGACCAGGGCATGACTACACTAAATAAGCTGCTACATGGCTGAAGAGCTGCAGGTGCACCACTTAGCATAGACACTACTTATGCCGACGAGAGAGGTTCTCCCATCCACATAGGTAATCCAGCTCCCCGAGCGGCAGTAGCTAGGTCAGCAGAATTCTTCCATCAGCCTACTACTATCAACAGCAGGGGTTAGGTCAGCAGAGCTGCATGTCTTGGGTGTGAGAAATCCACGCCTCTGAGACATAGCTATGCTGATGTAAATTCCTCACCATACATTTGATATGTTTCTCCTTTGCAAAGCCTAACCCAACGGTTATTCCAATCTGGAAATACCAACCCCCCCCCAACTTCCTGGGGGGGAAAAGGTAAAACGTTCTTTAATCTTGCTCCATGCAAAGGAGGATGTTGAGCCCTCTAGCTGATTTTGTTCACACCAGTATTTTCCACAAAAGTTATGGGTGATCTTTATTTGTTCCCCAAGAGCAATTTGTTTTTCTTTCTTTATACATCTGAAAGTAAATTCCCAGAGTAAACAAAACAAGTTAGGAGTGGCTTGAGTAGATTTTCAGAGAGGGCTTATATTTTTAGCCCTGCTTAGAGAAGCAGCATCATATGTTAGATCCTAGCCACATAGAGCTCATGGGTTTATAGACTTTAAGGGTCTAAACCCACTGCCACTTGTGTAGTATAGTGGGCGAACCATGCATCTCTAACGCATTCTTTGAGTGTCATTCAGATTCTTTTATGTGTGGAGTTGTCACCCTGTTATGCAGATTTGTTAGCATGAAGACATTTAGCACTGAATTATAAAACCCTGATTTGTCACATGGTCATGCTTCCCCTTGATACTAAAAGGCATGTTTACTGCCCCATGAAATTTGTGTTAAGTAAATTTTGTAACTGATAGAAATCGAAGTTAAAGGAAAAAGCACGGAGTTAATTTGGTGGTCCCCAAACTGTTTTGCCTGCATGACCCCATTTTCAGACTTGATTGCTCCAGCGATTGCAGACAACATAGGGGATGCTATTTTGTAAAGCAAAATGGTGTCCGCTGCACATGGGATTGTGACCCAACTGCTGATGGCATGACCCCACTTGAGGTCATGACCCATAGTTAGGAAACGGCTGAGTTCAGATATATGCTTAGCTCTTGTGGATTATCGAGTGGATTGATCTCAACTGAATTTGGACACGTACTTAAACCTTTGCACTTTAAATGGATCACTTACGGCAAATCTCTCATTCCTGGACCTTTCTTTCCTTTCCCTCTTTCCACTATAGCACCTAATGTCCTGTGGATTAATGCACAAGGATAATTATTGTTTAACATTTTAAATTGCAGTAGCTCCTGAAGGCAACAACCCAGTTGGGTCCTTTTATGCTAGGGGGTGTATAAACACTGTATAAATGACAGGCCATGCCCTGAAAAGGTAGATCTGACCCATTATTCGCACATGTACAAGCTTTTGATTTGTGAGTGACGGTACTCCAATATTATCTATTTAACGCTTCTTTGAAGTGCCTGCTCCACCTCTACTTTGAAGTCGAAACGGGCTACACCGTCTTCTGGTAAACTGGGCGGGACAGCTTAGTAGAGCGGAGCCCAGACACGTGTGAGAGAACCCTTCAGATCTCTGAAGATTGCAGAAGAACTGTGCCCGCAGATATTCTGATGATCCCATGAAATTTTTGTGAAGGACTTCTCTCATCGTCTTTGTGTCTGAAATATGAAAGAGCCCTGAGAAACCTGCCTGCCTTCAATGTAAGATAATCTGGGAGCAGCTCCCTTGCCTCGTCCATGCTGTGCTCTTTCTGCTAACTTCCAAATAAAATATTTGGTATAATCTAAGGTACTAAGTGATGCTTCCCTATGTATGGATTGTTCCTGGGATCTGTTAACTGATATTCATGAGTTTTCTATTTCAGCTGACTTTAATTTCTTTGCTCTATATTGAGAATACCCGTTATCTTGGTAAGCAAATAAAAACATTTTTAAGCTTTCAGTTTTTTAATATTTCACTTTCTCCATCTCAAAGCAATATTGCCTTAATTGTAGAAAGCCACTGTACGACACGTGAATCTCTGTGGGGCTAAAGTAGTTATTTGCCTACAATGCCAGGGAAAGATTCAGTAAGAGCAAGACAAATTAAGGATCCTGGCGGGGGGGGGGGGAATTGGCTAAATCTAGCCAATGGGGGAGGGCTGTGCAGAAAAGTAGAGTAGTTTCAGTTACATGGGTTCTGGAGTCCCCCTTCCAAGGTCTCTGGTTTTACAATCTAATTATCTCTGGAATGTCTTTGTCATATATCAAAATGTTTCTCCGATTCTTGTGATAGGGGAGAACCTACAAAAGTGACAAAGTAAATTAAGTATGTCTTGAGTGTCTTCTCTAATTTCATCCTCAGTAATTTAGGCTACAAGTAACCGTAGTGGGATTAAAATCAGACAGAAGGGATGTTATGGGAGAATGAAACTCTACATTACTGCAACCGTTTTGTGTCCAGCCCCTGTTAGCTGAAAAGCAAATAACATATTGTTAGGGCTCTGAGAGGCTAGGCCAAATAGCTGCATGATTGCAATTTCGCTAATCCAAATGGGAGGATGGAACAGTTAATGGAGCATGAAAATGGAAGGGAGTGGGGGGATAGGTGACCTTGGCTTTGAGTGCCCCTGACATAAGTTTAATTATGACTAGACATGCTTTGCTGATAATGGATAAGGAGCAATTTGCTGAAGCTAGGGGAATTAGTGACCCACTCCTGGTTACTATGGTGACTAGTAGGAGTCACTAGGAGTTAGCAATAAAACTTTAAAAGAATATATTTTGGAGCAGTTCAAAGGAGCTTTTCTCGGGAGAGAGACTGACCTCTTCTCCCCAGAAGCTGAATGGAAGGAGCTGCCTCCCTCCACTCGTTAGCAAAGCTGTTGATCACTTGAAACAATTTCAGACTTTGGGTAACTGTTTGGGATGCTCTAAACCTATTGCTCTTGTGCATAAGTGTGTGCTTGAGATTCAATAAAGAAGGAGCATTAGGGGAAATCACTCCTCTTTGTACCAGTCATTTATCAGAGGGACGTGCTGTCTCCCCATTGATTCCTGACTCCACCTGGAGAAAACAGGTGAATTTACCCCAGTTTTAGGTTTGGAAAATCCTGGCTAACAATGGGAGGGTTTTTTAAAGATACTGTTCTTTTTAATTTCCTCAAGTCTTCTGTTTTACAGTTAACTTTGGGTGGACTCATAGGAGGCTAGGTAGCCTAAGCAAAGATGATTGTACAGGGAACTGAAGTGTAAGAACACTGTTTGAGTACTCTTCTGTTCTAAGCAGAGGCTGCAGAGGAAGGCGATTCTTCGATTATGCCTGCATGACCTCTCCAGGCAGTGGCTATCCTTGTGCAAAATGAGACCTTCACTGGGTAGGGCAAGACTAATGCAAGTTGGAAACGCATCCCAGTCAGTCACTGGCCTAGGCCACCGCTGACCAGAACAATGAGCCTGACTCCCTTCGTGACAAAATGCAAGGCTCCATTGATTTGTTTTCCTATGTCACTCACACAATCTCACTCCAACTCCAGCTTGTGCTTAAAATAAGGAAAAGAAGGGGACAAGCAAAGTTCTAATTTCTCTAATTACAGAAAGACAAATTGCAAAATTCTTGGGGGGCCCTGTAGACTGTTCCTCTAGATTGTTTTGTGAGGTGCTCAGTTGCATCAGTTATGGGCTTGCTTTCAATAGGTGTAAAAAGACAAACGTGGCCAGTTTATAGCTTAACGGGGGAACAAATAAGTGTTCCACTACAGCCATAAGTGGCGGTCAATAATAGCTCATTAAGTCCACAACTATGCTTGGTATGACCCTGACTTCTATTGACAAGCTTGCTTTCCTTGGGAGAACATGAGCTCCTGAGGTAAATTCCAGCCCTAATTCCTATGATGCTATAATACGTTAGTCAAGCTAGGCGGTGCAGCAGGGATGTCCAACTCATTCTGTGGACAGGGCTTAATTCCACTTTTAAGTAGGGTCCAGAGGCCAGGTTTTATATGCAGGACTTGCCCCAACATAAAGTTCAGCACTAACATGACTGGAGTCAGGCATGTGCAGAGCTTTCACCAGGGCCCTTGGTGAGAAAAGAGCCTGGTCAGGGGACAGGATGCCTCTTGCTGTGCCATATCTGCTTTGGTGCTGCAGTAAGAGGAAGGAGAATGGGCCAGAGGTCAGCAGAGGCCAGAATTAGAACTGACCAAGTCCCCGGTGGGAGATAATGTGCAAATCAGTGCTGCTGTGGTCTGAATGCGCGATGGAAGAGCCGAAAACAGCCAGTTCACAGTGCAACTCCAGCAAGGCCAAGCCCTAAGGCAGTGGGGCTGGAGTAGACGAACAGACAGAGGTGCTGGAGAACACAGCCAGGCAAGGCAGGGCCAGGGAGCCTTTCTGAGAGGCGCTAATGCGAAGCAAGTTCTGTTGGTGGTTCTGAGGGCTCACTTAGAGTTGACATGGGGTGAATTATTCAAAGTGGGCATTTTCTTCTGAGAGCACGGTACTCTGCTTATAAGGGCCTACCCTCTTATATTGTGAACGCAGGGCCAAATTTTCAGCTGGTGTAAATGGGCATAAACCTGAGTTCATCGAGTAGTTTTACCCCAACGGTGAATTTGAGACACACACTTTGCACTGTACTTTGATTCTATCTCCTCCCAGCGTCTTCACATTACGCAGGGACAGTCACACCCCTCCCCTCCCCTTTTCACCTTTTGCCAAAAGCAACACAATGTACGCTTTTCTGGACAGCTATCTTGCCTCTCCCGTTCCAAATTAAGTCATCCCATTTCCCATATCCAAGTACAGAAACAAATGTTGTGTAAAGTTCACATCTCCGCCAAATACCTTTCGTGTCAGTTCTTTTGTGCTCCAGTGCTAAACCCTTTAGCGGGAGGCATCAGCCCAGGAAGAAAATCTGCAGTGCTGTTTGTTGGCACTTCAGTTCTTCAGCTGCTTTTGTGGGTTCCTGGAAACATTAAAGACCAAACCCCCTGACAGTTTTCTTTGTAATTGACTCATTCAGCCTTGAAATGGCACTTTTAGTACAGTGAGATTCACACTCTCAGCAGGTGCTCTTGCTCTGGTGGCAAAGGTAATCTACATGTGTGATCCAGCTGTTGTGCTGGAAGGTATTAAGGCTGCCTTTAAGTATATATGTGTTGAAAAATGCACATACACTGACACACAATAACAAAATACTGTTTCAACTTGCAGCAGGAGAAACTTTGTAGAATTTCGCTCCTGCTCTAGTAAACATCTAGCTTTGATTTCTTTTTTCTTTTTTTTTTTTTTTTTGTTCGAGTCAGTTGAGTGCTTGTAAAAGTGAGGGAAGAATAGCACAGAGCAGGGGCAGCTACACCTACACACAGTGCACGCTTCCTCCACCCAGCTTTGTCAGCCTCTTCACTCCTGAGCTGCAGCATTACCCCCCATAGCGCGGTCCGTTCCCCTTAATTCTATCTAGATTACGCCCTTCTACTTCACAATTAATCCTTCCTTTCACTCCCCAGCTCAGGCAAAATAAAAAGTGATTCTTGCTGGTGATGCTCTCGCCTACTTCAGTCTGGAGACTCTGGTGTGTGGAAACGGCCAGGCCAGCTGAATTTTCCAGGGACTTGATGAATTGCATAAATAGGGACTGAGATGAAACCCACTAATAGTCACTTTGCTCTAGATCCTGAATCTGGATCTCTAAAAGCGTAAGACAGAGGCTGTAATCCTCTGGTTCTCTGAGTTCCTTGAGAGTCCTTAACACAAATGACACCTTAAAGACTAACAGATTTATTTGGGCATAAGCTTTTGTGGGTAAAAACCCACTTCTTCAGTTGCATCTGAAGAAGTGGGGTTTTTACCCACAAAAGCTTATGCCCAAATAAATCTGTTAGTCTTTAAGATGCCACCAGACTCCGTGTTGTTTTTGTGGATACACACTAACACGGCTACCCCCTGATACTTAACACAAATGTTAATTAGCACCAACGTGGTTTGGTCTTTAGTTTGTGGCTCTAGCCAACAGATCAACATGTGCAAGTGTTCCAGTGTGATTTGTATGAAATGGACATAGTCCTTGATGTGTAATAACCACTGTAACGTTGCACCCCGTAATGCTTTATAGAAATATGCTTATGAGTGTAAATATGACCTAACTGGAATACGTTTTATGCTAGATATGCCATGTAACATATTTCTGCAAAGGTTATGATCTACTGTATATAGTCATCCTATTTACATGCCTGTATCATTTTTGTATTCAAAGTTATGAATATTGGCTGTGTACTTGTTTGATTTTAAGTAGCCTCAGTGAAGCAGTTGGTCAGCTGCTTGAGAAAAAACTATTCTCAGTAAGTGCCCAATCAAGAAACACTTAAGCTAACAATGAACTTTGAGAGATGCCAGTCCACATCTGAGCTTTCCTGGGAATGTGGTGTCGGCCTGTAAAGTTCTGAGTCATGCATGGACATGTGACTTGCCCATGTGACTCCAAAACTCCATCTTGCAGCTGGATTCTGCATAGGAGAGGAGAAGGGGTTTCCAGCCACAAAAGAGAGTCTATTTAAACCCTTCCATTTTGTCTTCAGCTGGCTCAAGAGATATTCTTTGGGGTGGAGAGACTATCTGAGAGAAACTGGAACAAAGGACAGTAAGTACGGGGTGTGAGTGATTTCTGGACCCAGACTAGAAGGAGGCTAGTCTGTCAAAGAAGCTTATTGGAACATCTCTGAGGGTGAGATTTACCTGCATTTAGTTTCCTACTGTATTAGGCATAGACTTGCCTGGTTTGTTTTATTTTGTTCGGTAATTTACTTTGCTCTGTCTGTTTTTTTACAAAAAGTATGATTTAAATGGTTCCAAATATTTAATAAAATCACTTTTTACTTATTAATTAACCCAGAGTAAGTATTAATACCTGGGGGTGGAGGGGCAAACAGCTGTGCATTTCTCTCTATCAGTGTTATTGAGGGCGAACAATTTATGAGTTTACCCTGTATAAAGCTAAAATGGATTTATTTGGGGTTTGGACCCCTTTGGGAGCTGGGTATCTGAGTTCTGGAGACAGGAGCACTTTTTAAGCTGTTTTCAGTTAAGCCTGCAGCTTGTGCGGGACGTGGTTCAGACTTGGATCTGTGTTTGCAGTAGGCAAGCGTGTCTGGCTCAAACAAGGCAAGGAACTGAAGTCCCAAGCTGGCAGGGAAAACAGGCTCAGAGGTAGTCTAGGCACATCACAGAAACCCCCTTGGGAACTGCCACCTGATCTAACCCATCACAACCACTTCTCCCTGGGGATGGAGATCAATTGTGGATTTGAGGGCTATTTCCTTACAAGCCTTTGGGGCTGGCTTCAAAGACTCCAAAAGGGCTCTACGGTGTCACTAGCAGCTTCTCTAGGGAGTTTCTACTGTATGGTTACCTACTTGTTTATGCCACACAGACCTGTTGCCATAACGATTATCCCATTGAAAGGAAACCATTATAATTGCTGCTCATGTTTTGGCTTATACATCCCTGAATCAACTTAGAATTGGGAAATCAAGTGAAATACATTTAATTTTAATGAAATAAATTTCATTTTCATGTATAAAAGATGTTCTCAGCTTGTTCATCACAGGCATTTTAGCCAGTTGGGTAAATGCAGTAAGTCAAATTTGGCTCTTATGCATTTTGTATAAAAATACGTTTTACCCACAGATGCCTTAGCAACTGATGTTACTTGTGTCATCTGTACCTTTCTGAATAGCACTCGGATTTCATCTTAAAACTTATTAATTATTGGGAAAATGTATGCACCAGTAATTTGATGGAAGCATTGCAAAAGTTAGCAACCAATATTACTCACCATTATTTGATTAATTCTCTTTAGTATCGGTGACAATGCAAGCTGTGAACGCCTCACACTTCATGAACTACACAGTGTTGGATCAGGTTATTACATGGATGGGAGACCTGGAAAAATCATTTGCTGGAAGAAGGCGGCACTCTTCCCTCCGGATGTAGCAATGAATTCGAGCATGCTGTCGAGTGCTGTTCTGTTTCAGATGAGAGGTAAAACCAAGATTTTGACAGCTCGTGGCCATTACAAATCCTAAGGCCATTCCTGCAAGTCAAAGCATTCACCCTGGTGTCCTCAGTTCCTGCCCTAAACTTATGTAAAGTTGCTGTGTGCTGTTAAACAGGAGGTACTTTGCTCCCCAAAGGTGGCTGCATTCGGGGAGGGGTATAAAAGACCCACCGCACAGCTGTAGCTGGCCCCGGTCAGTTGTTTCGGCTGCAGGCTGTGAGGCTATTAATTGCGTTGTAAACATTTGGGTTTGAGATGAAGCCTGGACTCAGAGATCCTGGGAATGGTTGGGGGAGAGTCAGGGTGACCTGGTCTCTGAGACTCAGTGGAACAGGTTCTCTGACGCATTGTGCACAAATTCCCTGAGGGCACAATCCTGCAGGGGGCTCAGTGCTCTCCACTCCCATTGAAGTCAATGGGATTTGAGGACACTCAGCAGCTCCCATAAGGTGCCCTACACCTTGCAGGGTTGTGCCTGAAGTTCAGTGCTAAATGACACATCAGCAAGATTGACAGACCTGAAATGTTATCTTCTAACTAACCATCTTTTAGAAGTTCTGACCAGATCCTGAAAAATCTCTCGGACCCTCTGAGACATGAGCTGCGTCATTATTAAAATCCCAGTTCCCCTGGTAGGTGGAGAACCACCCAACAAACCCCAAAAAGGCAGATGTATCCGCTACGACACCTGGCTTGTGTGTTGCTGCATGACGACTCATTGCTCTGGCTCAGAAAATGAAATTAGTTTTTCATAAACTCCTACTATACATTTGTTTTGGTTTATGGGCAATATAGCTTCTCTGAGACCCCACTATGACACATGTTACCTTAAAGTAGTACCCTATAACCCCCATATTCATCATTTATATATGGTCGTGATATTTCATACAAGGCATGCCATGTGCGATATCCTATGAAAGGTTGTGATCTGCTGAAGCCCATTGTTCTGTCGAGGTATGTATACCATTGGTCTGTATGAGGTAAGAAGATTCTGCTATGGTGGTTTTTGGAAATGTATTGTGAGTTTGGGAGTCACCCACCGCTGTTTCTCCAGTGACAGTGAGGGAGGTGATCCACATCCAGGTGCGGGTTGGGTGACCATTGATCAGCAGGGGAGTTGTGACTTACAATTCTGCAGGGGAGTTGTGCAAGCACCACACAATATGCTTTGCCCAACTCTGGGACTCAGCAAAGCCCACTGGGACACCTCTGGGCTAGCATTTTCCAGGCACATGGCCTGAGGGTATAAAGTGGGGGACAGTGACCTCATGAGATTACCTCTCTCCTCCCTTACCTACACTGACGGTAACAAGATGGCTGGGAAGTCAAACACTTGAACTGAAGAGATTGGTCCCAGGCTGAGACCATTGTTTGTGTGTTTTTCACCTTGTGCTATGGCGAAATGCAGACATACAAATATATGGTACTTTCTCATTACCCAGCCACTTACTTCATAGCTTAGGTTGTGCTGCTGTGATTTGGTTTCTGTCCAAGTAATTTGAATGCTCACTGCACCTAATTTTCCTATGTTCAGTACGTCACACAGTTATCAGTGCTTCCTCATAGGGTTTGTTTGTTTTCCACTTACCATGTAACTATTTCCTTAACTGATTTGCATTGGTTTATATTTTACAGTGTATTTCATCGTAGTGGTATGTCTGTTGTGGCTACTGTACTCGCTGTCTGGTGAAAGTCTGACCACCCAGTAATTGCATTGCTGCCTTTATGGTGAATGTGTAGTGACAGTCCACTTTCCAGCACATTTTACAACTGGAGTTAAAAGGCCACTTCGTGAGTGGACCACCGTGAAGGAAGTTGCACGAACAAAGGTGAATGTTTCACTAAGGCTTGGTGTCCACTTACACAGCACTGCAAGTGTAAGTATTTCTGTTAGGGGAGTGATTTTCACTTTTAAAAAAAGTTACAGTGGTAAAAAGCCCTACTATGGACGTAGTTATAATGGACCAAAGGTGACTTCTGCAGCTTTAACTTACTCCCTTGCCCCTACAAGAATCACTAGAATGCTATAAGCATCTTTCTGATATAGCCGAGTCCACAGTAGGGGGGGCTGTATAAGATTCGCTCTGCTGCTGTAGTTAAAGGGAGTACAACTTTTCTACTGTAAACAACTCCTGAGAGTCTGATCCTGTGCTGTGCTGAACACCCTCACTGCTCAGGGACTGTCAAACTCAGTAATAGAGCAAACAATAGGCCCAAAGCACGGATGAAACTAAAATCAACTCTGTAGTACTTAGAGTGACTGCATGTTTTGCACATGAAATTCTCTTTTGTGAACTTGGCTGTGTTGTTTTATGGCCCTGCCTGTCTCCCCCACTGGAGCATTCCCCCCCCCCCCCTTCATGCCGTCGGAAGATGAATGAGACGAGAGAGCAGGGTGAGGGTACTGTGCATTCCTTCAGGGTAAGGTAAACACTACTTTGCCACCTCAGCTAGGTGAGGATGCCGTGACCCAGTACTGGGAGAGGGAGGATCCTTGTGTGACTCAGGGACACGTTACTCTTGAGCACAAACACACACTTTGAGCCTGAGCTGCCCAGAATTTCTGCAACTTCAGGAGAGCTGGGCAAGGCTGCAGCTGCCAGGCGACGTCACACCGAAGGTGCTGGCAGGGAAGGGGGAAATTTTCAGCCCCCTTTGCACCATCTGGTTGCTGGGTTCCTCTGAGGGCCAGTGTAGCCAGCTGTGTAATTACAGCGCTGCCCATGGGCACCTCTCCAGAGGAGCAGGGGGGGCACCAGTGCGGCTCTTGTGCTCCCTGAAGTGGCCCTGCCCCGTCGCTCGCTTGGCAGCCGGTTGGTCTTGGCTTGGAGGATCGGGCCTCTCATGGTGTTTGTCGCTGCGGCTGCGAGGCCATCCCGCTGCCACCCACTCTGGCTCCTAGGATTCGTGGTGCTGCTGCCTGGGACTTGCAGTGAGTGTCTGGGGCAGAGGCAGCTGTGCTAGGACCCGAGGGGCCGAGAGACCTCAGCGTGCAGTCTGGGGGCTGTGGACGATCCCAGCCTGAGCCCCCCAGGGGGCTGCCCTCACTGGGACTCTGCCGGACCGCGCAGGGAGCCGCTCCCCAGGGGCTGGCTTTGGCCCTTGGGTTGTCTCCGGCTGTCGCTGGGGCCTTGTGGGGGTTCCGAGGCTGTCGAGGGGGGAAGGGGGACACTTGTCTGGATCAGGGCCAAAACCTCATTAACTGGCATGAACAGAGTGGGGCCCAGCAGACACGATGGGCTGGGCCCCAGATTTCTCTTGAGGGACCCTGCGCCCCTTCCTGAGCTCTTGGTTTAAACCCCCAGCTGTGGGAAGCCAGCCAGTCTGTTTTCACAGGGTACTGGAGAACACCCCCTCCCCGACCTGGGGCTCATCAGGCCTGTGGCAGGTTCCTGGAGGGTCTAAGGCACATCAGGAGCTGTGACAGCTGAAGGCGGTGTGAAATTATTTAAAATAATTATCTCCTATTAAAATTAATTTGTTTTTCTTACAGGTCAGTGTGGGTCCCTGCCAAGGCTGAGTCATGCCATCCCCTCTGATCCTAATCGCACAGAGGGTTTCCCTATCAACACAGAAGTGACGTACAGGTGCCTTAATGGTTTTGTTAAAATCCCAGGAAAGTCGGACACTATAGTATGCCTTTCAAACTCACAGTGGTCAAACATAGAAGAGTTTTGTGGTCGTAAGTATTTTATTTTCTTTGCTTAGGCTATCCTTTGCTTATAAAATAGGAGGTCATGTCCCATTGAATAGGTCTATTCAAAATTGCTTTAACAAATTCAGTGCCAAGTCCAAAGAGGAGGATCTAAGCAAGGGCCTAACTGAGAGCTGTGGGTGGTCTGGACAAAGAAAAGCTGGGATCTTGGAGAAGTTACAAATGGGAGGGGACAAGATTTGGATTCAACCAGGATGTGAGAGTTCATAGAAAGATCTGAATCAAAAATAATGACCACATTACAGCTGCGCAGCTGACGGGATGGTGGTTTTTTTAATTAGTGGTGACTACAAGTGTGGCGAGGAGAAAGGTTTGGGAGGGAACCTGGGGTATTTTTTTTTATGCATCGTTTAAGCTGCTGGCAGGGCATCCAAAAGGGAGATTTGAGAGTTGTCAGTATAAATGCAGCATCCAAAGCTGTGAGAGCAGATAAGATCACAAGAGAGAGGATTCTCTCCTCAACCCACCCTCTTTTCCTTGTACACCCAATCAAAGTTTTGCTGAAGTGGTATTGGGAGGATCCACCAAACTGGACCTCAGGGTATGAGATTGAAGAAATAATAGGAAAACCGTGAGAGGGTGGAATGAAAAAAACAATAGATGATCATGATGACCGCCAATAATAGGCATGGCCAATGTTGTCAACAGGAGGATGAGAATGGAATAGACGTTCTAGAACTAAGGCGGAGGGAAGATGTGGGACACTTCAGTGAGAGACGCTTCAGTCGAGTGGAGAGCATGGATTCAGACTGGGGAGGTCTGAGGGTTAGAGCTGGGAAAAGAAGACTGTGCGATGATTGTAAACAGAATGATCGGTTACTTTGAAGATGAAGGGGAGAAGGGAAATCTCTCCTTCTCTGACTTCATGCTGCATTCCACCCATACCTTCCTTTCTCTTGACTGCTTCCTTTTTCTTCTTCTTCCTTATTTTGTGCCATCCACTGAGTTTGGAACAGCCCCCAGTAACTTTGCCCAAGGTGCTTGCCTCTCTTCCTTAAATAAATTAAATTCCCCTCTCCACACAGACACATTTTATGATGTGTCTCAGGTACAATGATCATGTCCCATTCTGTAACTGTACAGCTCATAAACGTTTTGGCTGGGTGCCTGTTTGGCACCCTTCACTTTTGTTACAGTGTCACGCCCACTGAATGTTGTGTGTGCTTTATACATAAACAGAAAGCTAAAAGTACCGATTTTATTTACCTGCTTTTAGAGCTAAATATTTCAGTCCTTGTTTTTTGTTTTGTTTATTTTATTGCTAGGCAGCTGTCTTGCCCCACCAAGGTTAAAGTCTGCTGAGTTAAGTCCGGAGGATTTGAGGAAGAATTACTATCCTGTTGGGACCACTGTGAGTTATGTCTGTCGCCTAGCTTATGAGAGTACTGGATTGAGGCCTGTCATTACTTGTCTTGAAAATTTAACATGGGCGGAAGCCCCTGAGTTTTGTCTAGGTGAGTATCTTTTGTTACTTTTCTGTCTCCGTTGATCTACTAGCCATCTTTGGGCAGTTAGGACTGTTAAGCAGCTGGTTCACATTTCAGCACGGGCTTCCGTGACTTGTAGTTTGAAATATGGGGGGGGGGTTGTTTTTGTCAATTGATTGTAAATTTAAATTGAACTTTAAATGGAAGTAGAAAAGTGAAGTGGGTACCATTGATCACTAGACAGTTAGTACTTCCTGTAGTAAACTTCTCGTTGTGTTCGTGGCATTTTCCATTCCCTGTTCCATAATAGGAGTAGAATATCACAGATAATGCAGTAAAGTTAATACCATGCTGTGGTAAATGTCTGTTTTAAAATGGAAAGCAGGGCTGAGATGTTTACCAGTATAATCAGAAGTGTTCCTTGCATCTTTCTTTGTGGCTCCCTGAACATGCGTTGATCTGTATGTGGAGATGCTGAATTTCTGATAGTGTGTTCTTTATAGTAATAAGTTTCTTCTGCTGGAGGAGAGCATCGCAAGTAATTTGTTGTGAGAGGCAGTGGGAATCTCTGCCACTGAAGTTGATAAAGTGATATGATTAGACATTTAATGTAAATAGAATATCCACAGTTAAATGAAATAGGATTTAAAAAAGAGACATGATACTGAACTAGCCAGATCATTGATCTGACATTGCCCTATTCTCTTCTAAATATCTTAGGGGGGTTTCCAACATTATAACGTGCTAATATTAATCATGTTCTTTACTAGGAAAATCTTGTGGTGTTCCAGAAAGCCCAGAACATGGCAGACTTGTTGATGCAACAAATAACCGGTTTGGTGCAAAAGTAAACATAATTTGTGACGATGGGTGAGTGTTAGACAACCGGTGCTGATTAATTCACAGAACTTATCTTGGTGTAGAACTTCTGGTGACCACTGGAAAATTAAGACTAGAGAGTGTGGTCTAACTTTCAAAACTTATTCTGAACAGGTGCTACAGCTGTGCAGGCCTGGCCTGGGGTACCCGGTTAAAAAGTAGAACCTTCAAACTAAGTTGGCCAAGTGTAGTTCATGATCCCTCCCTCCTGCCCTCTCTTGAAAGATTAAGTTGAGAAGAAGAAGGAACAGCTATGGTGTGGAAAAGATTGGGTGATGTGCTCAGTTCATGTTGTTTTATGTATGGGGTTGTGGGAAGTAAGACGTGGTTGAACATGACAGTGATTTAACAGCTGATGACTCTGTCAAGGCCCCATTTGGTTGCTAGGAGCCATCATGGAATGTTGGTTCAAATTCCAGCAATTGGGTGAGGACCTTTGGAAGGGAGAATTGAGAAGTGGGTCTTTCTGGGACTTGGCAGGCGATCAGAGAGGATTCTCAAGATGCCAGAGACTAATTCTTGGGAGACTATAGGAGTCCAGGCTATTGAGAACGAGAAGTTGAGACTGAGTTCGAAGGACAAGGGACCCAGTAGCTTGAGAGAAGAAAGTCTGAATTGTCATCTGTAAAAAAAACATTCTCTCTGCTTGAGAGGGCACCTCTGGTTGAACAGTAAATGAGTTCATGTAATTAATAAAGTAAGAGCTTGTTAAACAAGTATGGAGTGGAACTATGGTGATCGGTATTCCTGCCGTGGCCTTCAAAGAGCATCTACTATATTTATTAGCTCCTGGGAACCAGGTCCTTGGAATATGGGAGCAGAGTGAGAGGTGACACAGTATAAAACTTCCATGTGCAAAGTTTGGTGGTAGCAGCAGTTATCCAAGCCGAGGGTGTGGGAAACCTGGCATCGTGACATAGAGTATCATGAGTTTTGCTTCAGTTTGTTTGAGTAGTTATTTTAAGAAGCTACTGTGGTATATGGTGAGTTGTAGCATCATTAGATTGTGGAAGTACTTTCTGGACTTGAAACAGTTGAACAGATTGTCTTTTACTGGCATGAAATACATGATACAAGCATGATTATCGTGATTAAAATTAATATGGGTTTGTTAGATTCTCTGTGAGTTCTCAGAGTTCTCTTCAAGCCCCACAGATTGAGAGACAGAGAATGCCCTTCCCCATAGGTTAGCCATTAACCTTCTTTCCTGCTGTTATAATGATGACAACTAGCTGTTTAATAGTGCTTTTATCAGCTATCAAAGAAAGTCAGTATCATTATACCTATTTTACAGCTGGAGCTATTGAAGTACAGAGGGGAAATAACTTGCCCAAGGTCATGCACAGACCAGAGGCAGAACCAAGAATGGAATCCAAATCTCCTGAGTCCCAGTCCAGTTCTTTAGCCTTTAGGCAATACTTCTTCTGAATTTCATCCACAAGAACGTCCAAGCTATTGCTATGTTCATCATTTTCCCATGCAGTAGCACACAGGGACTGCGCACTGTGGAATTGTGTCTGCCAGTGAAGGCTTTGGGTTTAAATGGGCTGATTAGGCTTTGGACCTTTTAAAATGCTCAGGTTGTGAAACAGTGGCAGCAGGGGGACAGCCCTTGGCCAGCTGTCTCCTCGCCCAATCATTGCTGTCAGGAAAGGTTGTCTTTGGTTGTTACGTTTTAAGTTAGAAGAAAAGTGGTGGCCACTTGCCCATAAATAATGTTTGTGTCCATCCTTTTTGGTCCCTGCCTTCATACCAGACTGGTGAAAGAACCAGAAGAAACCAGTTTTAATTGGTAAACCCTCATCTGGTCCTCTAAATCTCCTTTCTAAAACTCTAGCATAGAAGGCCACAACCTGTAGCCTACAGTGTTAAAAGGTAAAACGTAGTGAAAACCAAGTGACTTCATTGCCAGTATTCAATACTTCCTGGCCAGGAATTAGCTAGACATTTAGCTAAATGGTGTTGGCAATGGAGCACTGTTGACTGTGGTAGAATACCAGATGTAAAATAGGAGGAGGAGTGGTGGAATTTAGCAGTCTGAGCCAAGGACTCCCACCTCCATTTATATGGTGAAGGTGCAGCATCCTAATGGCACACCTCTTGAACACTGTACTGCAGATTGGAACTTGGAGGTGAGACATTCTCCTACTCACAAGTCCAAACCCCTTTGATTCCTGTGAAAACTTTTTGAGAAGATGAACAGTCTAAAAACTGCTAGTTCACTTGACATGCTTCAAATTCAGGAACTGGTTTAAGGACTTCTTCCACCTGCTGGAGATGCAAGAAATGAGAAGCACTAAAATGATACTTAGAGGGGAGAGACCTATTTGTTTCACTTGTTAAAGGTTTAACAAAGATATCACTCAGAAATTCAAAGCATCTGGTTAGTATAGACTTTAAGATGAAAACTTTCTCCTGTAAACTTGGTCTCTACAATCTTATATGCACCGATTTGCTTGTTCTAAATTCGCTTTAATAACTCGGGATTGCTACTCAGTATTGCTTGGTTACAATGATCATGCTGGTTCTTCCAGAGCAGGAATCACTCTACTCAGTAGTTAATGCCTTCTTTTACTGGCAGAAAGAACCCATTTCTCAAATTTCTGGACTACTAAAGGTTTCAGAGTAGCAGCCGTGTTAGTCTGTATTCGCGAAAAGAAAAGGAGTACTTGTGGCATCTTAGAGATTAACCAATTTATTTGAGCATGAGCTTTCATGAGCTACAGCTCACTTCATCGGACTATTAGAGGAGAACTTAGAGAACTAAGAAACTTTTTTTTCTTTCTTTTCTTTAGATACAAAGTAAGTGGGCGACATTTCATCCAGTGTTTGCTTAACAGAGATCAAGTTGAATGGAGTAAACTTCCAACTTGCCAATGTAAGACAATCACCATGGTTTTAAGAAGAGCTCGTGACTGGATGATGATGCAGAAATACCCCATTAGAGAGCTTTCATCTGTCTTTAATCTTATTTAATTTGGATTATAAGCAAATCTTGTAGATATTGTTGGGAGTGGAGAGACAGGCTGAAAATGTATGAGGGTCCATCATGGTGCTGATGCCTTTTGTAGAATTAACACTTCAAACAAACACAGCCCCATAGGTCCCCTCCTTCCCTTCAAATGGTTCTCCTGGCACCATCACCTGCTCAGAGTTTAGCTGGTCTAATGTCACCTAATCGTTATTATATGCAGAATACTGGGATGGTGAGGTTTGGTCAGTTTCTCACTCTTCATTAAGCAATCTCTTCCTCCTTGGAAGTCTGTCATCCTATGTTTTTTTTTAATTTAGTGTAATTCCTCCTTGTTCTGTTCTCCTCTTTTCCTGTCCAAAAATCCTGGACTCCACACTCGTAATCTGAGACTATTTGGGGGTGAAACCCAATATTAAAACCTCTTCCCAATTTATTTGCTTTAATTGTTTTTGTCCTTTTGGACACTACCTGAGGTGGGTCTGTCAATCTGGCTGTTGCTGCCTGGTCTAGAACCAGATGAGAGAAGAAATGTCCTAATTTAAGCTTTCTGCTTCTGGCATTTGTAGGAGCGCAACATTGTCCTTCAAGGATGTCAGTCAAGGAGCCCCAGGTCCTTATCTCTGTTGTTCAAGGGGTGTGTATGTTCTGATACGGCTGTCTCCTGGGGGTTCTTTCATAGGGTCAAAATCTGCTAGAAGAAAGGAGTTGGCTTGAAGAAAAACTTGATAGCAGAAAGCCCTCAGACTCTGAGGGAGGTAATGCCTCACATTACGTTACAATACTGTGCTAATTACATTTTCAAATAGCTAAATGGTTTTTCCCTTTTAGGGGAGATCATGGACAAAGGTTTACTTATTATTTTCAATTCATCTCTAACTGAAATGTGCATTCATATTCATGATGCTATTCTCTTTTCCTTCAGTGATTACTTGTTCTGCTCCTCCTAATATTACCAATGGGATGCACAATGGAAATCATCTGGAAAGCTTTGACTATAACTCATCAGTAACGTACAAATGTGACCCTAATTTCTCACTTACTGGAGAGGCCTCCATTCACTGTACAACTAAAGATAACATCAATGGAGTCTGGAACGGGTCTGCCCCTGAATGCAAAGGTGACTGCCTGTTTTCATCTTCCTCTTGTTCTACTTTCTCCCACCAGATAAAACAATATTTTGATTGCTAGGCAAGGTTTACTTATTATTTTCAATTCATCTCTAACTGAAATGTGCATTCATATTCATGATGCTATTCTCTTTTCCTGCAGCGATTACTTGTTCTCCTCCTCCTAATATTACCAATGGGATGCACAATGGCAGTCATCTGGAAAGCTTTGACTATAATGCATCAGTAACGTACAAATGTGACCCTAATTTCTCACTTACTGGAGAGGCCTCCATTCACTGTACAACTAAAGATAACATCAATGGAGTCTGGAACGGGTCTGCCCCTGAATGCAAAGGTGACTGCCTGTTTTCATCTTCCTCTTGTTCTACTTTCTCCCACCAGATAAAACAATATTTTGATTGCTAGGCAAGGTTTACTTATTATTTTCAATTCATCTCTAACTGAAATGTGCATTCATATTCATGATGCTATTCTCTTTTCCTGCAGCGATTACTTGTTCTCCTCCTCCTAATATTACCAATGGGATGCACAATGGCAATCATCTGGAAAGCTTTGACTATAACTCATCAGTAACGTACAAATGTGACCCTAATTTCTCACTTACTGGAGAGGCCTCCATTCACTGTACAACTAAAGATAACATCAATGGAGTCTGGAACGGGTCTGCCCCTGAATGCAAAGGTGACTGCCTGTTTTCATCTTCCTCTTGTTCTACTTTCTCCCACCAGATAAAACAATATTTTGATTGCTAGGCAAGGTTTACTTATTATTTTCAATTCATCTCTAACTGAAATGTGCATTCATATTCATGATGCTATTCTCTTTTCCTGCAGCGATTACTTGTTCTCCTCCTCCTAATATTACCAATGGGATGCACAATGGCAATCATCTGGAAAGCTTTGACTATAACTCATCAGTAACGTACAAATGTGACCCTAATTTCTCACTTACTGGAGAGGCCTCCATTCACTGTACAACTAAAGATAACATCAATGGAGTCTGGAACGGGTCTGCCCCTGAATGCAAAGGTGACTGCCTGTTTTCATCTTCCTCTTGTTCTACTTTCTCCCACCAGATAAAACAATATTTTGATTGCTAGGCAAGGTTTACTTATTATTTTCAATTCATCTCTAACTGAAATGTGCATTCATATTCATGATGCTATTCTCTTTTCCTGCAGCGATTACTTGTTCTCCTCCTCCTAATATTACCAATGGGATGCACAATGGCAGTCATCTGGAAAGCTTTGACTATAATGCATCAGTAACGTACAAATGTGACCCTAATTTCTCACTTACTGGAGAGGCCTCCATTCACTGTACAACTAAAGATAACATCAATGGAGTCTGGAACGGGTCTGCCCCTGAATGCAAAGGTGACTGCCTGTTTTCATCTTCCTCTTGTTCTACTTTCTCCCACCAGATAAAACAATATTTTGATTGCTAGGCAAGCTTTACTTATTATTTTCAATTCATCTCTAACTGAAATGTGCATTCATATTCATGATGCTATTCTCTTTTCCTGCAGCGATTACTTGTTCTCCTCCTCCTAATATTACCAATGGGATGCACAATGGCAGTCATCTGGAAAGCTTTGACTATAACTCATCAGTAACGTACAAATGTGACCCTAATTTCTCACTTACTGGAGAGGCCTCCATTCACTGTACAACTAAAAATAACATCAATGGAGTCTGGAACGGGTCTGCCCCTGAATGCAAAGGTGACTGCCTGTTTTCATCTTCCTCTTGTTCTACTTTCTCCCACCAGATAAAACAATATTTTGATTGCTAGGCAAGGTTTACTTATTATTTTCAATTCATCTCTAACTGAAATGTGCATTCATATTCATGAGGCTATTCTCTTTTCCTGCAGCGATTACTTGTTCTCCTCCTCCTAATATTACCAATGGGATGCACAATGGCAATCATCTGGAAAGCTTTGACTATAACTCATCAGTAACGTACAAATGTGACCCTAATTTCTCACTTACTGGAGAGGCCTCTATTCACTGTACAACTAAAGATAACATCAATGGAGTCTGGAACGGGTCTGCCCCTGAATGCAAAGGTGACTGCCTGTTTTCATCTTCTTCTTGTTCTACTTTCTCCCACCAGATAAAACAATATTTTGATTGCTAGGCAAGGTTTACTTATTATTTTCAATTCATCTCTAACTGAAATGTGCATTCATATTCATGATGCTATTCTCTTTTCCTGCAGCGATTACTTGTTCTCCTCCTCCTAATATTACCAATGGGATGCACAATGGCAATCATCTGGAAAGCTTTGACTATAACTCATCAGTAACGTACAAATGTGACCCTAATTTCTCACTTACTGGAGAGGCCTCCATTCACTGTACAACTAAAGATAACATCAATGGAGTCTGGAACGGGTCTGCCCCTGAATGCAAAGGTGACTGCCTGTTTTCATCTTCCTCTTGTTCTACTTTCTCCCACCAGATAAAACAATATTTTGATTGCTAGGCAAGGTTTACTTATTATTTTCAATTCATCTCTAACTGAAATGTGCATTCATATTCATGATGCTATTCTCTTTTCCTGCAGCGATTACTTGTTCTCCTCCTCCTAATATTACCAATGGGATGCACAATGGCAATCATCTGGAAAGCTTTGACTATAACTCATCAGTAACGTACAAATGTGACCCTAATTTCTCACTTACTGGAGAGGCCTCCATTCACTGTACAACTAAAGATAACATCAATGGAGTCTGGAACGGGTCTGCCCCTGAATGCAAAGGTGACTGCCTGTTTTCATCTTCCTCTTGTTCTACTTTCTCCCACCAGATAAAACAATATTTTGATTGCTAGGCAAGGTTTACTTATTATTTTCAATTCATCTCTAACTGAAATGTGCATTCATATTCATGATGCTATTCTCTTTTCCTGCAGCGATTACTTGTTCTCCTCCTCCTAATATTACCAATGGGATGCACAATGGCAATCATCTGGAAAGCTTTGACTATAACTCATCAGTAACGTACAAATGTGACCCTAATTTCTCACTTACTGGAGAGGCCTCCATTCACTGTACAACTAAAGATAACATCAATGGAGTCTGGAACGGGTCTGCCCCTGAATGCAAAGGTGACTGCCTGTTTTCATCTTCCTCTTGTTCTACTTTCTCCCACCAGATAAAACAATATTTTGATTGCTAGGCAAGGTTTACTTATTATTTTCAATTCATCTCTAACTGAAATGTGCATTCATATTCATGATGCTATTCTCTTTTCCTGCAGCGATTACTTGTTCTCCTCCTCCTAATATTACCAATGGGATGCACAATGGCAGTCATCTGGAAAGCTTTGACTATAATGCATCAGTAACGTACAAATGTGACCCTAATTTCTCACTTACTGGAGAGGCCTCCATTCACTGTACAACTAAAGATAACATCAATGGAGTCTGGAACGGGTCTGCCCCTGAATGCAAAGGTGACTGCCTGTTTTCATCTTCCTCTTGTTCTACTTTCTCCCACCAGATAAAACAATATTTTGATTGCTAGGCAAGCTTTACTTATTATTTTCAATTCATCTCTAACTGAAATGTGCATTCATATTCATGATGCTATTCTCTTTTCCTGCAGCGATTACTTGTTCTCCTCCTCCTAATATTACCAATGGGATGCACAATGGCAGTCATCTGGAAAGCTTTGACTATAACTCATCAGTAACGTACAAATGTGACCCTAATTTCTCACTTACTGGAGAGGCCTCCATTCACTGTACAACTAAAAATAACATCAATGGAGTCTGGAACGGGTCTGCCCCTGAATGCAAAGGTGACTGCCTGTTTTCATCTTCCTCTTGTTCTACTTTCTCCCACCAGATAAAACAATATTTTGATTGCTAGGCAAGGTTTACTTATTATTTTCAATTCATCTCTAACTGAAATGTGCATTCATATTCATGAGGCTATTCTCTTTTCCTGCAGCGATTACTTGTTCTCCTCCTCCTAATATTACCAATGGGATGCACAATGGCAATCATCTGGAAAGCTTTGACTATAACTCATCAGTAACGTACAAATGTGACCCTAATTTCTCACTTACTGGAGAGGCCTCCATTCACTGTACAACTAAAGATAACATCAATGGAGTCTGGAACGGGTCTGCCCCTGAATGCAAAGGTGACTGCCTGTTTTCATCTTCTTCTTGTTCTACTTTCTCCCACCAGATAAAACAATATTTTGATTGCTAGGCAAGGTTTACTTATTATTTTCAATTCATCTCTAACTGAAATGTGCATTCATATTCATGATGCTATTCTCTTTTCCTGCAGCGATTACTTGTTCTCCTCCTCCTAATATTACCAATGGGATGCACAATGGCAATCATCTGGAAAGCTTTGACTATAACTCATCAGTAACGTACAAATGTGACCCTAATTTCTCACTTACTGGAGAGGCCTCCATTCACTGTACAACTAAAGATAACATCAATGGAGTCTGGAACGGGTCTGCCCCTGAATGCAAAGGTGACTGCCTGTTTTCATCTTCCTCTTGTTCTACTTTCTCCCACCAGATAAAACAATATTTTGATTGCTAGGCAAGGTTTACTTATTATTTTCAATTCATCTCTAACTGAAATGTGCATTCATATTCATGATGCTATTCTCTTTTCCTGCAGCGATTACTTGTTCTCCTCCTCCTAATATTACCAATGGGATGCACAATGGCAATCATCTGGAAAGCTTTGACTATAACTCATCAGTAACGTACAAATGTGACCCTAATTTCTCACTTACTGGAGAGGCCTCCATTCACTGTACAACTAAAGATAACATCAATGGAGTCTGGAACGGGTCTGCCCCTGAATGCAAAGGTGACTGCCTGTTTTCATCTTCCTCTTGTTCTACTTTCTCCCACCAGATAAAACAATATTTTGATTGCTAGGCAAGGTTTACTTATTATTTTCAATTCATCTCTAACTGAAATGTGCATTCATATTCATGATGCTATTCTCTTTTCCTGCAGCGATTACTTGTTCTCCTCCTCCTAATATTACCAATGGGATGCACAATGGCAATCATCTGGAAAGCTTTGACTATAACTCATCAGTAACGTACAAATGTGACCCTAATTTCTCACTTACTGGAGAGGCCTCCATTCACTGTACAACTAAAGATAACATCAATGGAGTCTGGAACGGGTCTGCCCCTGAATGCAAAGGTGACTGCCTGTTTTCATCTTCCTCTTGTTCTACTTTCTCCCACCAGATAAAACAATATTTTGATTGCTAGGCAAGGTTTACTTATTATTTTCAATTCATCTCTAACTGAAATGTGCATTCATATTCATGATGCTATTCTCTTTTCCTGCAGCGATTACTTGTTCTCCTCCTCCTAATATTACCAATGGGATGCACAATGGCAATCATCTGGAAAGCTTTGACTATAACTCATCAGTAACGTACAAATGTGACCCTAATTTCTCACTTACTGGAGAGGCCTCCATTCACTGTACAACTAAAGATAACATCAATGGAGTCTGGAACGGGTCTGCCCCTGAATGCAAAGGTGACTGCCTGTTTTCATCTTCCTCTTGTTCTACTTTCTCCCACCAGATAAAACAATATTTTGATTGCTAGGCAAGGTTTACTTATTATTTTCAATTCATCTCTAACTGAAATGTGCATTCATATTCATGATGCTATTCTCTTTTCCTGCAGCGATTACTTGTTCTCCTCCTCCTAATATTACCAATGGGATGCACAATGGCAGTCATCTGGAAAGCTTTGACTATAATGCATCAGTAACGTACAAATGTGACCCTAATTTCTCACTTACTGGAGAGGCCTCCATTCACTGTACAACTAAAGATAACATCAATGGAGTCTGGAACGGGTCTGCCCCTGAATGCAAAGGTGACTGCCTGTTTTCATCTTCCTCTTGTTCTACTTTCTCCCACCAGATAAAACAATATTTTGATTGCTAGGCAAGGTTTACTTATTATTTTCAATTCATCTCTAACTGAAATGTGCATTCATATTCATGATGCTATTCTCTTTTCCTGCAGCGATTACTTGTTCTCCTCCTCCTAATATTACCAATGGGATGCACAATGGCAGTCATCTGGAAAGCTTTGACTATAACTCATCAGTAACGTACAAATGTGACCCTAATTTCTCACTTACTGGAGAGGCCTCCATTCACTGTACAACTAAAAATAACATCAATGGAGTCTGGAACGGGTCTGCCCCTGAATGCAAAGGTGACTGCCTGTTTTCATCTTCCTCTTGTTCTACTTTCTCCCACCAGATAAAACAATATTTTGATTGCTAGGCAAGGTTTACTTATTATTTTCAATTCATCTCTAACTGAAATGTGCATTCATATTCATGATGCTATTCTCTTTTCCTGCAGCGATTACTTGTTCTCCTCCTCCTAATATTACCAATGGGATGCACAATGGCAATCATCTGGAAAGCTTTGACTATAACTCATCAGTAACGTACAAATGTGACCCTAATTTCTCACTTACTGGAGAGGCCTCCATTCACTGTACAACTAAAGATAACATCAATGGAGTCTGGAACGGGTCTGCCCCTGAATGCAAAGGTGACTGCCTGTTTTCATCTTCTTCTTGTTCTACTTTCTCCCACCAGATAAAACAATATTTTGATTGCTAGGCAAGGTTTACTTATTATTTTCAATTCATCTCTAACTGAAATGTGCATTCATATTCATGATGCTATTCTCTTTTCCTGCAGTGATTACTTGTTCTCCTCCTCCTAATATTACCAATGGGATGCACAATGGCAGTCATCTGGAAAGCTTTGACTATAATGCATCAGTAACGTACAAATGTGACCCTAATTTCTCACTTACTGGAGAGGCCTCCATTCACTGTACAACTAAAGATAACATCAATGGAGTCTGGAACGGGTCTGCCCCTGAATGCAAAGGTGACTGCCTGTTTTCATCTTCTTCTTGTTCTACTTTCTCCCACCAGATAAAACAATATTTTGATTGCTAGGCAAGGTTTACTTATTATTTTCAATTCATCTCTAACTGAAATGTGCATTCATATTCATGATGCTATTCTCTTTTCCTGCAGCGATTACTTGTTCTCCTCCTCCTAATATTACCAATGGGATGCACAATGGCAGTCATCTGGAAAGCTTTGACTATAATGCATCAGTAACGTACAAATGTGACCCTAATTTCTCACTTACTGGAGAGGCCTCCATTCACTGTACAACTAAAGATAACATCAATGGAGTCTGGAACGGGTCTGCCCCTGAATGCAAAGGTGACTGCCTGTTTTCATCTTCTTCTTGTTCTACTTTCTCCCACCAGATAAAACAATATTTTGATTGCTAGGCAAGGTTTACTTATTATTTTCAATTCATCTCTAACTGAAATGTGCATTCATATTCATGATGCTATTCTCTTTTCCTGCAGCGATTACTTGTTCTCCTCCTCCTAATATTACCAATGGGATGCACAATGGCAATCATCTGGAAAGCTTTGACTATAACTCATCAGTAACGTACAAATGTGACCCTAATTTCTCACTTACTGGAGAGGCCTCCATTCACTGTACAACTAAAGATAACATCAATGGAGTCTGGAACGGGTCTGCCCCTGAATGCAAAGGTGACTGCCTGTTTTCATCTTCCTCTTGTTCTACTTTCTCCCACCAGATAAAACAATATTTTGATTGCAAGGCATACCCATAAACATGAAGAAATTCAGTTAAGCGTTTAATCATTTAAATATATAATTTGTGGGAAACCTGGTTACTGTTAGAAACTTAATCCTTACAGTATGCTGACAATTCACATGAATCCAAGGAGGAAGAGTTAAGATTGCATAGGTAATCTTATTTTAATCATTTTCTAACTTCTGAGTGCTCACTTTGCAACTTGAATAACTTTTTTCTACTGTGGGTTTTATGTAACTTCTGAGCTTTTTATAAAAAAAAAAACCTATATATGAATGTAATACACTGTTCTCTGACTCCATGGTGTCATCAAGGTTTGACTCTTGAACCTACAGCATTGCAGCATATCACATAAGCTAATGAACTAATTTTAATAAGTGGCAGCAGGAGTAAACTGTTATCTGCGGACCAACCACTAGAGGAGGATGCACAATACACTAAAACAATGGGGTTTATATGAACGAGTAGCCTTATTTTACGATATCTGGGTTCTGTTCTTACCTCGTGTAACTTTGATTCAGGGAGGATGCCTTGTTCAGTGATAACTTGGGGTTTGAAGGGCACAAGATTATTAACATCAGTCCGTGGAAAAAAATGAGTTGAATTCCTCATCTCCTGGTTCCCAACACAGTGCACCCTCTCCTCGGCCAAAGATGCGAGAGAGAATGAGGCGTAGTGCTGAGTTGCCCAAGGCAAGAACTTGAAGAGAATTCTAACTGAAAACAGCATGTTCAGGGACTTCAGAAGTCACTCTAGCAAGTTCTGATGAGTAAAACTGAAGGGAAATGACACAAACTGTCAAAATCTAACTCATGGTGACAGCAAGAGGCACCACCCTGAGCCTTTCACGTCCCTGCTGCAAACCATGGAACTGTTAGAGCTCTTGAAGAAAAAGAGAACTTTTGTAAAGGAAAGTGGTAGTCAGCTCAATGTAGGGGTTGCTATGGGCTTTCCCTAGAATATATGAATGGGATCCCAGCAGCAGTCTGCAGGGTAGCCCAACTGATAGTACATGGGCTCTCGCTGTGACAGTGTGTAAGTGGGGTAAGAATGTCTTGTCTCTAAAGATGCAGATTCCTAAACATTAGTTTGGCAAGCTCCTGGCTCTGAGTGGCCAGCTAGTGATGGGAGACTGATGTAATGTTCATAACTGCTTTTTCCTCTTCTTTTTGCCTTAGTCATAATTACCCAGGACAAACCCACAACTGTCCCTCCCGAAGGAGCAGAAGTAGCTGGTACTTCCTCAGTTAAATTGGAAGAACTTGGATTTATTCAAAGGCTAGAATTTTGGGTTCAAATTTCCACTTGAATAAAAATGAAATGTACAGTGTGAAGGTCATTTTAATTTCTATAATTCTGCTATTCACAGATGTAAAGATGATGATGCTCACTTAGTACTTGCCTAAAAACTTGACAGAGAGCTTGTTCATTTGCATGTTTACTCTGGCACTGATTACATCTTTTTTTCCCTGATAGCGTACTACCTTTCTTGATTTGTGAGCATTTGTATGTTTACTCAGATAGGCACGTCAGAAGAAGGGTTTAGCAGCTTACAGCGAAGGTAGTGATGGATTCCCGCCCCAGCTAAATGGGTCCAGAATCATAAAAGCTCTCAACCTGCACTAATAAGAGAGGAAAGAACAGTCTAAAGAAGAAATTCACTTTACCCCAGTGAATGTACGGCTTAACCATAACCAAAACCATGTTCTGTCACTAGCTGTTGGCAGGTTTGGATGCTGGCAACCTAAGTGAAATGAGTCATAAGTGTCCATGCAAAAATTGGTCACTTGATAGAGATGATTCTTTAAAGGCTGAAAGAGATTGCACTAGAAACAGACTAAGGATATTTAAAGTAACCACTATTAGACACTGTTGCCTATCAAGGGAGTATATTAGTGCAGATTTCACGTTTCCCCCACACACACACACACACAAAGTATAAACATGTATTTTAGCTTGTTTTAGGTAGGTTCCGTGTGAGTCAGGAATGGAGCTTTTGTTCTCTGGTTTTAGTTCAGTGGCAGGGAGAATAGAAAAGAGGTGCTGCTTGGCTTTGGGTTATTTGGGTAATTTCTGCCAAAAGCGAACTAAAAAGCTCTTGCTTCTAGTCAGTAATTTAGGAGGACCACAACTACAAATTTGTTTCTAACTCAACTGGATTTCTTTTTATGTGGTGATGGTGTTTTTTTACCTCCTTTTCCCCCAACAACTAGTTTCGTGCATGGTTTTTAAAATGTTTTTTGTTGGGCTTTATTTAAACTACAAAAACAACAACAAAACTTTAATGACCAAACTACATATTTCTGCCAACACTATGAAGCCTACAGTAATGATGAGCAATATGGGCATAAATGAATATGTACACTCCATTTTTCATATTAAAATTATTAACATTAAAGGTTATACATTTGTCAGCAATGTATTTTTTGAGAGTAAATAGGGATCAAAATTTCCAGGGGCCATTGAAAGGCCACTTCAGACTAACAATGAAGGTCAGGAGTGCTATTTTAATCTTTCATATTTTTCCCTTAAAATGTTAGTCTGAGCATTCCTTTAACATGAGTCTGATTTCTAAATACAAAACTCATTGACATCAGTGATTGTAGTTCTATGCAGTCTGTGACAAGGAATTAATTATCCATTCCGTATCTTCCACAGCTGTGGTTAGACAATAAATGATCTTACTCTAGTAAGGACAGCAAAAGTCTGTCTCTTGAAACAATCTATTTGGGTAATTGGAAATACAGATTACAGAACTCTTTATATCTGTGCTACCGGGTAACATAACACTAACCTATGATGATATGCTTGGGCAAAAATTGTAGTATCTGGTCTAGACAACCTGAGTTTAATGATTCTGGCCTTTCTTAGCATTTTGGCAAACGTATGATTGGCCAGTGCAGGCTTGGTAAATGAGAGCCTAGAAGCATGTGTAAGAGAACCCTCAACATCCAGTGGTTCATATTATAGAAAACCTTTAAACCCAGACTGTGTCCTCCATTTGCACAATGGTTTTCCTGTTGGTATTACAAGGTACAAATGTGTACAATCCTTTGAAAAGCTGCTTTTCTTCATTACGAGGTTCTCTAGGGGTGAGATCGTGGTTTCCAACAGCTAATGATTATCCATTTTAGAATGTGGTGCTTATGTGAGTGCCTTAATTGTTCATTAATATCTGGTATAATCTAGGGTACTAAGTGTAGCTTCATATGCATGGATTGTGGATGAGTTCCTGTAGGTTACTGACATGAATTTGGTTTAATATTTTAGCTCACATTTTTTGTTTTTCTCTTTAGGGCTTGGCGTACGCATTGACATAGGCATTGGCTCCGGTGTTGGTATTGGTAAGTAACTTAAAACTGAAAAAAATCATTTAATGCGCTAAAGCTGTGACGGTTTTAAGATCTGGAGTCAAGGCTAATGTTTTCCCCCTACTTAATTACTAAAGAGCCTGGGATTTAGGGTTCCTGAATTTCTCTGCCATTTCTAACATGCTGTGGTGCCATGTAAAAGCACTGCTATTCTCTGGAAAGACGCCTGTATTTCTACTCTCAGCTGTTTTCTCTGTCTGTAGGCATATTCGCAATATTTGCCTGAGCTAGGCGATCTGCTGTGATTCTATCTGAAATGTGTCTGCACAATATTGGGGAACAAAAGGGGAGGGAAGAATCTCATTTCCCTCTTTATCCCCAGGGAAATCAAGAAAAGGTTCACTTCTGAAGTTCTGTTTTGGGTGAGAATACTTCCTCACCACCTAGGACTGCATATGTATGTCTGGTGCCTACCAAAAATGGAAAGGGCAAAAGCTAGGAAGGGAAGTTGTACAAAGGTCCAAGCAATCGCTTTGTAGGTTAGATTTGAAAGTCTCATATTATACAGGAAATTAGAAGGCTGTTACTGAAATTCTTAGCAGCCAGAGTTAGTCAGCCTGCAGTGGTCTCCACATAACTGATCTTGAGTGTTGGGTCATCATGCTCGCCAGTTCAGAACACATTTCCCCCTTCTCTCCCAGAATTCCCACAGCTGATGTAGCTTAACCTTGGGGAGCAGACTGTTCCCTATGTACGCATCTGTTCATCACAGCACTTCAGCACATGCCTATGTCCCACGGAAGTCAAGAGGTGTTCGGTCACAGAGTAGCGCTGTCAAGGAGCAGATCATAAGACCACTGAGCATTTGGAGCTGTTACAAGCAGGGCTCTAGCACTTGCCTGATCAATGGAGACAGCGATCTCCTTCTGAGAATATGCCAACCCAAACCATTCTGTAGCCTACATCCCCATCCCATGGCTCTAAGATGCAGCTGACCCAGTGTGTGCCGATCGGGGAAACTGTGCTCAAATCTCAATAGCAGAACTGAAACATGGTTTTAGTTAGCGCAGTGTGACCCCAAAGTAGACAGTTTGGTAGAAGTTTTCATTTTAAGGTTCAAGACTGAGATAGAATCTGATGAATTTTGTAATTTTTATTTATCAATTTAAAATATTATATCAATTGGGGAAGAAATCAAGCAAGCCATACTAGATATTGAACATACTACATTCTCTGATTCTTTGGTGGAGAACGTGAACACCTTGCAGGGGACTGAAGGGAAGAAGTTGAATTTAAGCTTGAACATCTTGGATGTGAAGTAGATTGAATACTGAGCGTTACTCTGAATGAGTTAGGAATCTAGACGCACCTTAAGCAGTACACAGAAGCATTAAAGACTTGATAAATTAGGAGATCCAACATCAGAATCTATTTCTGGATTTGGGTAGAGAGTTCTTGTGATTTTTGATCTGGTGTATGAGAGGGGCTTATTTATCATCATAAGGAAAAAAATTGTGTCCTATGATACAAATAATCCGTCAGTGACGATGAGAGCAAGTTCCAGAACTGTGGAGATTCATAATTGTCTTTTAGCAAAATGTTACGGTTTATTTAACTTTGTTACTAAATTGCTCTTCTTTTTGTTTTTGTTTTTTTTAAAGTAGTTCTTGTTGCAGTTGCTGCAATTATACCTTTGGCCATTTTGAAGAATAATAGGTAAGCCAGTCCAAGATACAAGTATTTCCTTTTTGAGATTTACTCTGCCTGTTTAGACGACTGAGACTTTTCTTGCACGTAGCTGATGTCAGAAAAAATAATGTGTATGGTACTCTGAAAATTGCAATAAGATGTGGCACTAAAGGGATGGCATTTAGTCACTAAATGAAGGCGGTGTCTAGAATTACGTCTCTAAAATTTATCACGAGCAAAAATGTAGATGTTTTTATAAAGCAACTTAAATGGACTGCTTTCTCCACTAACCCTGTTATTTCACCTAATGCTTGTTGGATACTCCCAGGAAAATCTGTTCTGTACTAAAGAACACTAGTATCAAAAGGGCTGCTTGCCTTTGTCCTGAATGTTTGTTAATAGATAACTATGTTTGTCTATCGTATTTGCATTTGCTGGAAAATAAGCATTTTGTATTATACAGAAATCAGTAATGTATTGTGAGAAAATCAGTCGATTGAATCGTAACTGTTTAGAATAGAACGATGTCAATTGCTTTATACTCTTACAGCTTAAGTCATTTGCTAAACAAAATAATAACACTACTTTGCAATACAATAGGGAAGTTTAACCCATGCTTCGCATTGACTTGTGGGGGAACAGACATGCAGATTTTTTTGCATCCTGTCGGAATCTGCTTCAGGGCATCAAACTATTATCTAGCTTCTCCTGCAACCAGCTACCTGCAGTTTCCCATACTTGATGTTTCCAAGGCATGCAAAAAACACCTCCTATAATACCACTGTTGAGTTGTGCAAAAGTATACATGGATGCAGGGAGGGAAACAGGAGGAAAATTGGACTCCTGTGGTTTTCATATTACATCGGACGTATGATCGCTCATTGTCCCTTCTCTTAGAATTCCTAAGTAACAAATGGTGTAGCTTATAATTGTCTTTTTTCCTTGAAATGTATCTGTACTATTATTTCAGTAACCTCCTGCAGCAGTGAATTCACAAGTTCCCTACACATTATGCATGTTTCTCACTACTTGGTATACTCAGCAACTGTATAAAAGAATTCCTGAAAACAGAAACCTTAAAAAAAACACCTTACTTTTAAAATAGTGACACAAAATTCTGGAAAATCAGCCTGCAAAGACTTTACAAACACAAGGTTGTGGAGTTGTACAGCTCCTTCCCCCTCAGCAACACCTTATCCCTCTTATCTAAAGAGAAAAATGTACAGACAAGAGAAATTGTTTTCATATGATATGATGTCCACCAAAATGTGTCATTGTTGGTTGCTTCCTCTGAGTGTCGATAAAACAGCAATGCTTGATTTGATACCAAACAAGGTGAAGTCCAAAGCTTTCTACCTTGGCATTAGCAGGTTTCCCACACGCACCACACAATCCCAGTGAATATTTTAGTTTCTTGAAAGTGTGGGACATACGTTTTTTCAGTTATGTTTTTGTGTATTTTGGAGGAAATTTACAAATAAAAATAATGTTTTATAATATCTTGCTCTTGCTACTGTCAAAATTTCCAAGTAGTAAGGCTTCCACCACTTCCCTGGTAGAGAATACCCCAGCTTAATGCATGTTGCTATCAAAATATCTTCCTAATAGCCTAAATTTTATCTTAGTTCCTTTATAAGTTCTAGTTTTATAAAATCTCTCCTTTTAGAAACTATTAATTTTTTTCTGTCTTTTATTTCTGTAAACATATTTTATTCAATTATCGTTCTCTCCTTTCTTGCTGTTCAGTTCTTATATTAGAAATCCAGATCCCAGAAGCTCCAATTTCCAAGAAAATAATACCTACCAGTGGGTGAAACAAAATCTAAATTGGGTCTTGAAAGGCATATTTTGAAATAGAAAAATATCTTCCTCCACCTAAAAATATGTAGATGGTGTCTTCCGATTCTATGTTATTTGAGAGAACAATATACAATAGTAAATTCAAATTGAGACTATAATCTACAGATTCTTATTTCTTCTAACCTTTTCTTTCTTGACATGAACTGAAATGTTGCATGTGACATCATTGTTGGGTTAACCGCTAATATGCTAGATTTCTTCTATATAATGTTTTTCTGCAAACACAACAGACTCGAACATTGTGTGTTCTTTCAGTTTTTTAAATGAAGTTGATTGGAAACCGATATCTAACATGTAAATCTCATTTCTATTTCATTACTTCCATATGTCCATTTTAAGATTGAAGGAGCAAATCATATTGTGTTCTTCGGGTGAAAAATAAATGCCTAAAACCATAAAGATTATAAGCAAATATAAGATTTTTATCCCGTATGGAAACATATACTAGTAGTTCATCAAATGGATACAGATAGATAAACTAGTCAAATTCCTCCCCTGAAGAGCTTTGCTCTCTTTAGTATAGATCACAAAGAGGTTCAGAAGTTGATTTCATAAGGACTTTAGTACTTTACAGGGCATTTGCACTAGCCATTGTTAAATAAGATTGATATTGAATATGACTAGTCACTGAAACTAATATCCCTCTTTAAAAATGTAGTTTACATAAATCTGTGTAGATGTCCGCTCCTGATACGGGGGGAACTTACAAAGGAATTCCTCAGCTCACCTTTATTTTATAGTGAGGAGGGAAACATGGGGGACCCAGGAATAGTTTGGTTCTTTTATGTAAATAACTTTTTTCATTGTTTGTCCTTGCAGTTACTAACTCTGCTTACTAATTAGCCCTAGCCCCTGTTATAGCCATAATGCATGTTTTCTCCTACTTTCCCTATCGTTAGGGAAATATTACGAACTCTGATTTAACATGAAATCAGTTGAAAATATATTTATACTGTATGCTATTGTTACACAGTGGGTAATTTTTTTTTTTACACTTAAAAAGTTAACATCTACGGACTTCTTAATACAAAAATTAATATTTGTTCCTGAACATACTGGAAAGTACAACATATGAAAAGTTTAAAGTATCATATAGACTAAAGTCTAAAGCTGTAGAAGACTAAAATATAGAACTATTTTGATTTTAACTGTTATCTTTTTTTTTTTTTCAGGATGAAGGTCGGTACTAGATAATGGCTTACAAATTAACAGACATAATATTGGAAGAAAAGAATGGAAAAGTTAGGAAATAAGCTTCATGCATTTGCACTGAATTTCTGTAGTGAAAATAGAACGCTCTCAGGCAACCAGAGTTCATAGATTCACAGATACTAAGGTCAGAAGGGACCATTATGATCATCTAGTCTGACCTCCTGCGCAATGCAGGCCACAGAATCTCACCCACCCACTCCTGCGATAAACCTCTCACCTATGTCTGAGCTATTGAAGTCCTCAAATTGTGATTTAAAGACTTCAAGGAGCAGAGAATCCTCCAGCAAGTGTCCCATGCCCCATGCTATAGAGGAAGGCAAAAAACCTCTTCCAATCTGCCCTTGAGGAAAATTCCTTCCCAACCCCAAATATGGCGATCAGCTAAACCCTGAGCATATGGGCAAGATTCACCAGCCAGATACTACAGAAAATTCTTTCCTGGGTAACTCTGATCCCATGCCATTTAACATCCCATCACAGGCCATTGGGCCTATTTACCATGAATATTTAAAGATCAGTGAATTACCAAAATCATGTTATCCCATCATACCATCTCCTCCACTAACTTATTGAGTTTAATCTTAAAGCCAGATAGATCTTTTGCCCCCACTGCTTCCCTTGGAAGGCTATTCCAAAATTTCACTCCTCTGATGGTTAGAAACCTTTGTCTAATTTCAAGTCTAAACTTCCCAATGACCAGTTTATATCTATTTGTTCTTGTGTCCACATTGGTAATGAGCTTAAATAATTCCTCTCCCTCTCCAGTATTTATCCCTCTGATATATTTGTAGAGAGCAATCATATCTGCCCTCAACCTTCTTTTAATTAGGCTAAACAAGCCAAGCTTCTTGAGTCTCCTTTCATAAGACAAGTTTTCCATTCCATTCCTCGGATCATCCTAGTAGCCCTTCTCTGTACCTGTTCCAGTTTGAATTCATCCTTCTTAAACATGGGAGACCAGAACTGCACACAGTATTCCAGGTGAGGTCTCACCCGTGCCTTGTATAACGGTACTAAAACCTCCTTATCTCTACTGGAAATACCTCTCCTGATGCATCCCAAGGCCGCATTAGCTTTTTTTACAGCCATATCACATTGGCGGTTCATAGTCATCCTATGATCAACCAATACTCCAAGGTCCTTCTCCTCCTCCGTTACTTCTAATTGATGCATCCCCAGCTTATAACTAAAATTCTTGTTATTAATCCCTAAATGCATAACCTTACACTTCTCACTATTAAATTTCATCCTATTACTATTACTCCAGTTTACAAGGTCATCCAGATCCTCCCTTTTACTACACCTTTTCTCCTTTGAACTGGACTTGTAATCGAAACCCACTGCATTTGAAAAAAAGAAAAAGGGAAGTAGATCATCCCTTTGCCTTTAAAAACTGGTTTCTGAAGCAAGCAAAGGCTGTTGGCAGCATCAAAATTACTTGCTGTTCTGTACTCGCAGCTGGCTCCTTATTCTGCCTCTCCATAGTGCTAAATGTTTCACCTGTTAACATGTTAGCCATCTGAGTGTGGCATAGTTTGGATTGTGGGTTTTAGCTGCAGGTGGCAAGAGAGCCTGTTTAGATGCCTGCTTACAGGCTTCCATCGTGAAGTGTGTAATATTAGTCTTTAAACCCAAATGTAAGGATGCCAGACTCTAAATGGAATTCTGTAGATTCTTGATGTGACCTTTCTTCAGATTCATCTACAGATTTTTGTTGTAGTGAGAATCTCTTCAGATAAATCCACCTTTTGTTCCCAGCTCTATAACTTCTGTTTCTTTTTACAAATTTATGCATGTCTCCCCTAAGAGAAAAGAGTGAAGTGTGTGAATTTACATGGGGTTCCAGAGATGTTCAGAAGCTTATCACTGAGGTTTTTTTAAATAAAATTTACTGAATATAAGGCATCCTGTTTCTTTCCCTACAATCAACTAGCACGTTATAGGAAGTAAGCAATAAGATCAAAAGTGTACTCCATAGCAAGTTCTCCGGTGGTTTAGTGACTAAATTAATTTTATGTTTTAGTCATCAAAAAATGTCTTTGGAGGTCTGAAAACAAGCTTTTTAAATGCAGGAAATGGCACTCTCTGCTGGTAAGATGGATGTGACTGTAATCCAATACATTATTATAATTTATTTTATCATTTAAAACATGTTGTTTATATTCTTTTTTACAATCACAACTATGCTGAGTTTTGTTTAGCAATACGCACAAATCTTTCCACAGATGGTGAAACTGTAACCGAAGGAATCTCTGGGATTTATGTCATCTTTTTTAATGTATTTTTCTTAAATAAAAGGAATACTGAATGAAGACTCTACTATCCTCTTTTTCCGTACTTATTACTATAAACTGATAATTTACAAGTGAAGTTGAAATCTAACTCTCTGTCCTGATCCAGTCACTAGCTGCTAACAGAGCAGAAGAAAATTTGTCCTTTTGCTCTTGCAAATAAGCCTCTTTCTTTTCTAGGGTACAGGGATTTTTCCTGACAAATGTGAAACGGATGTCATTTTGTTGAATAATTCCTCTTTGTCTGGGGTCCTACAGGATCTCTGTCAGAAGGAGATCCCACTGCAGCTGAGATGCGAGCGATGCTCTGGCATCACCAACAGCCACAACTTCCCCCTGGACCCTGCCTCCTGGTACAGTGTGAACAAGCACTGCGAGGAGCAACCGTAAGTGGTGCTGTAGTGCATTGCTTCTGACTAAAATCCCTGGCATTCATCACAGGGTCACAGTCTAACAGGGACAAGAGCCTCTTGCTGGGGATGCATGTCCTGCTCTGGAGCAATATGGGGGCTTTGGGGAGGGAATATGCATGCTTCCCATCCCAGTTCCCTGAGTCCAGGCTATTCCCACCTCCCACTGCCCATAATGGGGGAGATCAGGGACCCATCCATAAACTAATATTAAATTACACTTTGGTCCTATGCACTAGACCTCAGCTAGGGGGCCTTCTGGTTTTTTTTAGTAATGAAGTAGCAAAAAGGAACTTTAAGAATGTTGAAAACAATCTCTTCTTATTTCTAGTTAGGGAAAATGAGCCTTGCAGTCTGTCCCAAGGGGCACACTGAGGCTATTACAATCCAAGTGTCTCTCTCTAATCTGGTAGTTTTGGAATTAGGTTTCTCTGAAAGGCCAAGAAGGAATATTTAAGGAGAGGGATTGGCAGTGACTGAGATTTTTTTGAGTCACATTTCCCATCAAAGGTGTCTCTCCTTTGATGAGGTGTTTTGAAATGTGTAACTATTTAAATATCTCCCATATTCGGTCGCAGATGAGACCTTCAAATACAGGTTCCACAGAGAAGGAAATGATGAAAGGAAGGGAACATAAGACTGAGGAAGGATCGTTGTGTGGTTAAACTACAGGAAGAGTAGAGAGACGTGGGTGTTTCCAACTCTGCTTTTGGCTCTAACGCACACTGCGTTATTGATTTGTATTGCAGTAGCACCTAAAAGCTCTATGTGTGGACCAGGACTCCGTTGTGCGAGGTGCAGCACAAACACAGAACAACCACCAGTCTGTTGTAGCTACGTCAATACCCACTGTCCAGTCAGTCTCTGCCAAAGGTTTTCAACCTGTGAGCTGCAGACCCTGTGGGTCCACAGACTGTCTAAGATTTCCAAAGGCGGACGCATCTCCATTCAAAGTTATTTAGGGGTCCGCAAATGGAAAAAAGGTTTCACTGGTCTAGGTCATTGTGTTGTCGTACTTTCCGTTAGTGTATTTGGGGTATGCTTGTTTCACTGCACTCCACGTCCCATTTTAAAGCTGGATTCGGTTCAAATGGCTCCTTAGGGACTGCACACCTGAGAAGCAGCTGCGTTTTTAAATGGTGGTAGGTGTTTCTTGAAGGGCTGGATCCGGTAAGTGTGCTGGGCACCCTCCGCAACAAGGAGTGGACAGTACTCAGTATCTTGCGGGATGAGATTCTGCAAAAGGATCTTCCAGTTCAGCTTAGGTTATTGTGAAATTATACTGTTATAAAATTCACCACCGCCCTTCACTTAAGAAAGCTGCGAAGCAGTTAAGCACATCTCACTGCCGAAAACAAAGAACTATGTTGACATTCTGGACCAAGGGACTTTACTAGATACTGTTTTGTCTATGGATGTGTATGAGAAACACAGCACAAAGGGAGAGACAGAAAGAGCAGAAAACAAGACAGCCTGTACAAGCAGCATCAGCTGGTAACACAACCCTGAGAAAAGCCTAGAAAATGGGGGGTTTGGAGGGTACTCTGCTCGCTGAGATAGGTTTGGTTCTGTGAGAAAGGAAAGACACGCACAGTTTGCTTCCTCCTGTGTTGAAGGAAACAGGACTTTGTACGTTCTTTGTAAATAAACAAGATTGCACCAAAGGTACCAGATTTCCATCATCCATTTCTCTTCCCACTTGGAACAACCTACACGACCCCAAATTTTGGCTAACTGCTCAGGTCAAACGAGATAACAGTATTGACTCAAAACCAAGGTCACTAAAGCTTTACGGCAGAACAGAGACACAGCAGTACTATTCCCAATCATCTTGTATTTGGCCATGTTCACACTAGTCACTGTATTTCTTAAATACCTCTGGCATATTTTCCTATAAACTTGTTCACATTTTGTATGTCTATAACATGAACAGAGTATTTCCTGTGGCTTGAATGAGTGTGGCTGGACGCTGTTTACTCACTAGATGTTTCCATTATGGATCTAGCTTCAGTTTTGTTATTATCAAGGAAATGATGTGATATCTCAAGGGGGGAGCCTTAAATTTTCACTTTAAAATTGTAATCTGAATTCAGTGTTACTGAATGGTGCCAGGTTAACAGCCCCGCAGTCCAAAGTTCCCTGTCCTAAACTATCGGAGAGTTTTGTTCTATCTGCCTTCTGTTTGCTGAGAAGGTATTTAAGCAGAGTTCTACATCTTAAGTGAATGTGCTAAGTGCTAGACTTTGAGGTATTCAAACCCCTTCTAAAGGGGCAGAGGGAGCATTCAAACCAGGAAATCCAAGGATCTCCCACTTCCTAAGCAAGCACCCAACCGCTGGACTGTACAGTGATCCAAGCCCTTGGCCTGCCCCAATTCCTAGTTAAGTCAAGGAGAACAGCACGAACAGGCAAGGCTAAGGGAAATCCCTGTTCAAATGAAACACCTTTGCTGGTCGAGCAGGGACTTGAACCATGTAGGCCAATGCCCCAGACACGGGCTGTAACCACTGCACTATAAAGAGCTGCTTAGGCTTGAGTCTTGCTTTGGCCTAATTAACAGATAATGAAAGTGGAACAGCATGATGAGGAAAGCCTCGGGACTGTCAGTGTTCAGATCCTATCTCAGAAGGTCCAGAGAAGAACTGAGCCAGGGTCTTTACCATCCCGGTACTTAGCCCAGCCACCGTGCTACAGCGGGCTTCTTGCTTTTGACTCTTGCTTTGGCCTAATTAATAGTTAATTAAAGTGGAACAGCTTCAACAGGCAAGCCACAGCAGCTCCCTGTTCAAAGCCTGCTGCCCTAGCTGGCAGACAGGAGACTTGAAGCAGGACTGCTAGCATCCCAGGGAAGCACCCTAACCTCTGCCCTATAGATGGCTTCCCACAATGAGATCTTGCTTTGGCCCAGTGAACAGAGAAAGTGAAACAACATGAAAGCCTCAGGGTTGTCACTGTTCAGAGCCCTTCCCATGAGGCCCAGAGACAAACTGAGCCAAGGTCTCTACTATTCTAGGATTACTCTTCCCACTGCACTCGATGCCAGGGTTGCCGTGGTGCATGTCGTGGATGCAGCCCAGGACTGGGCATGAGGCTGCGTGGGTTGTTCTCTGAGCTCTGCTGTTGTGTATGAGCAGCCTTCCCTCTGCTATGTCCTAACTTTTAGCTGCTTGACTTTCCAACCAAAACCCATATGAACATCGCACTTATTGTCTGAAGTGTCCGAGTGTATTGTTTTTAAATATAAGGCATTTTATTATATAACACACACACCCTCTGAGTTCTCACCCCGCGACATGGCTGCACAGACTGCTACCACTTGAGCTACAGAACTCACTACATTAACACCCGGCAGTGGAAGGTTGTTATCTCCAAATAGGGCATGAGCCACTGGAGTTACACTGTGATGGGGGGAGCATGGCTCAGCTCCCCGACTCTCCTCCACCATCTTCCCCATGGACAGCTGCTGCTCCTGCCCCGTGGCTCTGGGAGGTGGAGTAGTAAGAGAGAGCCTGGAGCCCAGGATCTGGTATAAGGCCTGAGGCCAGAATCAAAGTCAGCAAAAGCCATACTCTGAGCAAAAGTCAGGCCCTGTTACAGGTTCTTTGGCGTGAACCTGGCAAAATTGGGCTGGCATTGCTAAACCACAGCCACTCCTAAGAAGTACTAGGCACTAGGTATTCATGTAAACACATTCCAGAAGGCTTGCCCACGTATACCCCAACATAGATTTATGGCATAAACATACTCCCTGAAGATAGGGACACACTGATAAGGGCAGGATGACAGGACAATAGCTAGAGATGTTTTGTTCAAACCAGCAGGTACGAGGTGCAGGGTCAGTAACACGTTGGTTACACATCAGGAGTGTAATATGTAACTTGTTTGTGTCAATGTATGAAGGAGGAGTTATAGGAACGGCATCTTTGTCCAGCCTAGGGGGCAGCAGAAGGTCCCGATGCTGACTGAGCTGATTCCGTAGTGACGGACATACCTGTGTTAGTATCCCTGTGGCATCTGCCGGGTGCTAGGACCGTGCCTCATTGACAATAAACCTGGTCGGGCGCCTTTGCCACTGAACCAAATCTGTGATTTTTCTGGGCAGTTCTATCAAGGTCTGCTGCGCCGGATACCTGCGCAGAGCCAGGACAGAGTACCGAGCACACATGCACGCCAGCTGACAACAGGAGGATGGTTGTGTAGACCGTGCCCTGGTTCTCTCTTCTCCCCTGCCCTCTTGCAGTCCCCAGTGCAGTGTCTGGTTCAATTATTATTTTGGCAGGCTGCCAGCATTTTTCCTGGAGCTGTGCGTGAGAAAAGGGAAATGGTAACTTCTAACACTTGATAGCTCAGCCAGACCTGAATGGAATTTCAAAGCTGAAAGGAAAAGGCACTCCTGTGATCTGAGGGCTTTCTTCTTGTCACAACTCAAAGGTCTGCTGTAAGCAATGGAGGTGTTAGAATTTCCCAAAGTTCACAAGAATTTTTATACGTATTGGCACATGTTAGGCAACCTAAATATGAATCACTGCCAGCTCCCTCTGTAACTTAGAAATCAATAAAACAGTCTGTTAAGGAGAAAATGAGTCTGGTCACAGTTTGATAAATACCGGTCGACATCCTCTTAGATCACATGGCCATTGCTGTGATCTGGCCACTCCGTTCCACTGAAAGGAGGAGACTAGAACGTTATCTTCATTATCTATTTTGTATTGTAAATAAGAATTTGGGCTTCACGCCTACAAGCTGTGCTGTGTGAGCATAGTCCTGCACCTCTACGGCGCGCCAGTGAAATCAGTGGAGGTTTGTGAAGGCTCATGGCCCTGGCAGCAGACAACAGTTTACAGGAACAGAACCTGAGATTGTAAACTCAGTCTGTGGGGGGAGGGATAGCTCAGTGGTTTGAGTTTTGGCCTGCTAAACCCAGGATTGTGAGTTCAATCCTTGAAGGGGCCATTTAGGGATCTGGGGCAAAAATTGGGGGATTGGTCCTGCTTTGAGCAGGGGGTTGGATTAGATGACCTCCTGAGGTCCCTTCCAATCCTGATATTCTATGCCTCTCTTAGGCCGTGTCTACACTATAAAGTTAAATCAATTTTATGTAAGTCGACATCCAGCCTCCAATTTAAGCAAGTCAAGTTTGCATATCCCCACTCTGCTCACTGTGTCGGCAGAGTGCATCCTCACTCGCAGGGCTTGCATCGACACACGGACTGTGCATGGAGTAAAGTGGAATTTTGGGTTGGGCTTGCAATGCCTCCTGGGAGCAAAACATTGGTGCAGGTGCTTATGGGAACTTGGCGTTAGCCTCCCATGATGCACTTACCTCCCTCCCTGAAATCAACGGCAAACAAACCAAGCCTTTTTCGTGCCTTTTTTCTGAAAGCCTGGGTTACCTGCGCAGATGCCATAGCACGCTCAGCTGTACACTGTTGTGAACATTACAAACACTTCGCGCCTTATCCTGCAGTATTCACACAGCCGATACAGGAGTCGCCACGTGGAACAATGTAATGCCACACAAGCAGCCCTGCTGGAAGACATAGAGCAGAGCAATTTGCAGTTGCTAGTGACAGTCACACATCACCTTGACACAGTTGAGTGCCTCTTCTGGGCCCAGGAAACAAGCACTGACTGGTAAGACCGCATCATTATGCAGCTATGGGATGATGAGGAGTGGCTGCAGAACTTCTGAATGCGTAAGGCCACTTTCCAGGAACTGTGTGAAGAGCTTTCCCCAGCCCTGAAGCCCCAGACTGCTACCGGTCAGGGAGTGAGTAAATCTAATATGGGATCTGTTGTGATCCAAGTTTGCTGGGCAATCAACAGACTTCTACTAAGGTTAGTGACTCTGGGCAACATGCAGGACATAATGGATGGTTTTGCCACAATGGAGTTCCCTAACTGTGGTAGGGCTATAGACAGAACGCATATATCTATCTTGGCACCAGACCACCTTTCCAAAGAGTACACAAACTGAAAGGGATACTTCTCAATGGTGTTGCAAGCGCTGGTGGATCACAGGGACCATTTCACCAACATCAATGCAGGATGGTCGGGAAAGGTGCATGACGCAGGCATCTTTGGAACTCCGGTCTGTTCAGAAAGCTGCAAGCAGGGTCTTTTTTTCCAGACCGCAAAATAACCATTGGTGATGTTGAAATGCCAATCGTGATCCTGGGAGACCCAGCCTACCCCTTGCTCCCATGCTCATGAAGTCATACGCAGGCAGCCTGGACAGCAGTAAGGACCGGTTCAGCCATAGGCTGAGCAAGTGCAGAATGGTAGTAGAATGTGCCTTTGGACATTTAAAAGGCCGCTGGCATTGTTTGTTTACTAGGTTAGGCCTCAATTAAAGCAATATCCACATTGTTACTGCTGCGTGCTGTGTGTTCCATAATATCTGTGAAACAAAGAAAGAAAAGTTTCTGGCGGGGTGGGGGGTTAAGGCAGATAGCCCGGCAACTAATTTTGAGCTGCCAGACACCAGGGCAATAAGAAAAGCACATTGAAGAGCTCCGTGTGAAGGTGATGCGTGACTGTTGCCAGCAACTGCAAATTGCTCCATTCTATGTCTTCCAGCAGGGCTGCTTGCGTGGCATCACATTGTTCTGCACAGTGAGTAAGGCCATGTAAAGCCCCCCAAATTGTTTGATTTTTACAAAAGCGGCACTGGGATCGGGGGGAAGGGAGACAAACAGGAAGCCAGCCACCCCCTTTTTAAATGCTGGTTTCAATACACCGGGGTGGGCAAATGTTTTGGCCTGAGGGCCACATCTGGGTGTGGAAATTGTATGGTGGACCATGAATGGTCACAAAATTGGGGATAGCAGTGCGGGAGGGGGTGAGGGCTCCAGTTGAGGGTGTGGTCTCTGGGGCGGGGCCAGAAATGACTAGTTCAGGATGCAGGAGGGGGATCAGGGCTGGGATGGGGGTTGCGGTGGGGGGGGGTTAGGGCTCTGGCTGGGGTTGCGGGCTCTGGGGTGAGGTTGGGGATGAGGGGTTTGGAGTGCAGGATGGTGCTCCAGGCTGGGATCGAGGGGTTCAGAAGGCGGGAGGGGGATCAGGCCTAGGGAACGGGCACGGGGGGGCGGGGCTCAGGTGTGCAGGCTCTGGATGGTGCTTACCTCAAGCAGCTCCCAGAAGCAGCAGCATGTCCTCCCCCAGGCTCCTACGCAGAGGTGCAGCCTGGTAGCTCTGCACACTGCCCCATCCACAGGCGCTTCCCCCTCAGCTCCCATTGGCTGCAGTTCCTGGCCAATGGGAGTTGCGGGGGCAGGGCGGGGCGGACAGTGAGCAGAGCCCCCTGGCTGCCCCTACGCATAGGAGCTGGAGCCGGGACATGCCGGCTGCTTCCCGGCAGTCACGCAGAGTAGGGCAAGCCCCTGGCCCTGCTCCCCAGCTGGTGTGCCAGACCAGGGCAAGCCCCCAATCCCCCTCCCCAGCGGGAGCTCCAGGGTCAGATTAAAAGGTCTGGCAGGTCACATGCGGCCTGTGGGCCATAGTTTCCCACCCCTGCAATACAGAGATCCCTTCCAACCACAACCATGGCACAGTCAGGAAAATGTGGTTGTGTGTCCCAGATTTCACCAAACAGGGGTGAATTACTTGTTGAATTGTTTGCAGCTTAAGGGCTAGCATTGAAAACTTCCCCCGTTTCCCCTAGGTGGCCATGTGTGAGATCACTCTCCTGAGGGTAACGGAGATGGAAAGGGAGCAGATGCTGCAAGCGTCTGGGTACAAACCTGATCCTTATGCTGCAATGCTGTGTGCTGCAATGCTGCCAGACAAGTTAATACTGGAGTGGCATGGGAAAGTGTCCTAACATGGTGGATGAAACAAAGCAGCCCTTCCCGTAAACCTTCTGCAAAGGATTGCAGAGTACCTCCATGAAAGCTTCCTAGAGATCTCCATGGAGGATTCCAGGGCCATCCCCCTGCACATAATGAGTCTTTTTCAGAGAGCACCCTCTGCACAGCTGGAGTGGCCACCGATACCCACTACGCCGACCTTTTTGTTCAAATTAAACATTAAAAATAATAGCACGTAATCCCAATGGTTTGACTGGAAATGTGTACGCCCCAGAGGTGCCTTCCCCTGCATCATGGGGCTCCAGCAATTGGTCCTGTGAAGGGATGGGCTCCTGGGTTAAAAACAGTTCTTGGATGTTGGGAAGAATGGATCCTCCGCTTGCCTGCCTCGCCTCCTCCTCCTTCTCCTTCTCCTCCTCCTCCTCAACAATGTCCTCCTCGTTGTTGCTCGAGGTCACCCGGGGCTCCTGGGAGGTAGCCACAGAGCGATTTGAGGTAGTGGTGGGGTCGCTGCCGAGAATCGCATGGAGCTCCCTATAAAAGCAGCATGTCTGTGGGGCAGAACCAGAACGACTGTTCGCCTCCCTTGTCTTCTGGTACACTTGCCACTTTATTTTCACGCGGCATTGCTGCATGTCCCTGATGTAGACCTTCTCCCCTATGGCCCGCGCAGTCCTGGCGTAGAGGTCAGCATTTCTTTTGCTGGATCGGAGCTCTGCCTGCAGAGACTCTTCTCCCATAGGCGTCAACTGTGTGGGTGCTGCAGGGCTGGAGCACCCACAGAAAAAAATTAGTGGATGCTTAGCACCCACCGGCATCCAGTGCCTCCCGCCCACCAGCGGCCCTGCCGATCAACTCCTCCCCCTCCCTCCGAGCGCCTACTCTCTGCCACAATCAGCTGTTTTGCAATGTGCAGGGAGGAAGGGGGAGGAGCTGGGACAGGGCGCACTCTGGAGAGTGGGCGGGAAGAGGTGGAGTGGGGGCGGGAAGAGGCAGGACAGGGGTGAGGGCTTGGGGGAAGGGGACAGACGGGGGCAGGGCCGGGGGCAGGGCCTGAGGCAGAGCAGGGAGTTGAGCACCCACCAGGCCCAAAGGAAGCCGGCGCCTATGTCTTCTCCCCACACAACAATAAAATCCAGCATCTCCTGTGTACTCCATGCTGGAGTGTGTTTGTGGCCTTGAGTCTCCATGATCAGCTGTGATGGTGAGCTCTCCACGCTGATCAAACAGAAAATGAAAATTCTAAAGTTCCCGGGGCTTTAACGGGGAAGTGGCTGTTTTCTGTGTACCTGGCTGACGTGCAGTGGAGTGAAAGTACTCTCCAGAGCGGTCACAGCGGAGCACTGTGGGACACCTCCTGGAGGCCAATTCATTTGAATTACAAAACGCAGTGTTTAAATTATCCCCATGTAGACGCGTGGATGTCTAATCAAGTGCAATGCCTCTCACAGAGGTGGAGTACAGAAGTCGACGTTACAGGTCACTTAGGTCAGCAAAAGGGACTTGGTAGTGTAGACTCATTATTAAATCGACCTAACATGGCCTATGTTGACCTAACTTTGTAGTGTAGACCAGGCTTCAGTCTTCTGTCAAGCACCTAGTCTGTTTGGTTGTTATAAAATACCATTGTCTTCACTTTTCGTGACAACGTTTATATTTATTTTGCACAGAGTCATTAAAAATGGAAAAATAGGTAAAGATCTTCGGGGTGAATCATGCAGTCTTTAAATAAGGACTGGATATGTACTAAGTAAACAGCCATCAAAGTCAACAACTCTTGCTTAATTTAAGGACTGAGGAATGATTTCAGGTATTGGCCCATTGTTTGGGATGAGGAATAGGTGGGTGGGTTAAGGGCCTGCTTTACTCTAGGAAGGATACCCAGAGCCTGGGGAAAACACGCAGAGGAAAACACACTTGTATTCAACTTCTTTGTTAACTATCACTCATGACCCTCTCTTCTCCCAGGGGCTCATTACTGGTGTCAACTAACTGTTGGATTCCCCAGAAACAAAAGGGAAAGTAGTCATTTCAATAAATATTTTCAGCTGTGGTCACCCTCACAGAAGGCCTGGAGGGGTTAATATGGCTAATTGGGCCAGTTAACTGCCCAGTCTGCACCTGGAGGAGACTGGGATTTAAGTAGATCAAGCTCAACTGTGTAGGAACAGCCTGGGTCCATATAAACCAGGAAGCTAGCAACAGAAGGGGTTGGAAGGAGGGTGTCTTGAGGAACTAAATGCTAATAGGTTATGGTTACTCTGGGGGAGAAGGCTGTGTGGCTTGGTGAGTCCAGAGAAGGGGGAGAGACAAGTAAGGTCCAGCGGAAAACCAACAAGGTATGGAGTAGGTCAAATGTTGGCCGCTGATGAGCGGGCCCCTGAGCCAGGCCCTGGAGTAGAGGGTGGGCCTAGGCCTCCCTACTAGCTCCTGAGGAAGTGGTACCAGCCGGGCAGTGAGTGGTCAGCCGGGCAGTGAGTGGTCAGACTGCCTGAGACCATCTCTCATGAGGGAGTTTGCCAACTCAGAAGGGGGGGGAACACATGGTGATTTGGTCAGAAAGCTCAGTCATGAAGAGGAGGTTGGGGTTCCTGGAGTGGAAAGGTCCCTGGAGTGAGAGGATGAGGAAAAAGCTCCTGCTATAGGAGGGTGCAACACCTGGCCACAGCTAATACCGGCAATGGCTTGAAAGAGGCCTCACTAGTGGTGATATGCTGTCATAGTCCCTCCCGGCACCCTTTTGCAGTCCCCTGAGTAACCCCAACAGTCTGATGATCTTCCAACTAAATTATTAGGTTGCCATTGGTGGTGGCCAACAGGTTTAGCCACTGCAAGAGTTTCCCGGTGGGTGCCAACAGTTTGCAGTGATGCAGAAGCAGCTTCTTCAAAACAAGATATGATGGCCTGGGCGAAGCATTGGTAACACTACTTTCACCCCAGAAAAGTTGATGCCATTCTGGGGGGAACACATCAGGGCTCAGATGGTTTGCTAGAGCCAAGTCAGACCCCCCTCTCCTCTCCCATGAGCTCAGGACTGGCATAACCTGCAGGCTGAATTCCCCAGAACCCAAGAGCGAGGGGGAGGGAGGTGTTTTTTACATCCCTAGGTAACCACTTCCTTCCACTGAACTGATCCGAGAATGTTTGTCTAGCGCTGTATCCCGCAAGTGACTACAGGACAGACCCGGATCCCACTCGGTTGTGCTGCTCCCTGCTGGAACGCAACCCGCCCCACCTCAAGCGGCTTTATTCCTACTCCCCCTTAGGACGCTCCCTTGGCTCGAGCACGGGTCGCGGGCAGCGGCACTGGGTCGGGGTGGAGAGAGGCTGGAACCAGCCCCGACAGAGGTTTGTCTTTGCAGGGCGAGGCCCCGCGCGGGGGCGGCAGGGAGACCCCCCGGCTGCGGAGCCTGGGGGGCTGCTGCGCTCCGCGGGGGGCACGGAGGGGCGGGAAACCCGCGGCCGGCTGGGCACCTCACTGACACTCCCCCCGACGCGCACACGCCCCGCAGCTGCTCCGAGCCCGGAGGCGGCCCGGCGCGGTCGCACCGCGGGGGTGGCGGGGATTGTGCGAGCTCCCACGCCGCAGGCAGGGCGAGGACCCCGGGGGCGAACCCGTGACCCCGGCCAAGCGCCGGCCTCCCCCCGCACCTGCTGCCCGGACAGCACGTGGGTGCCCAGCAATGACACCAGCCCCGCCCCGCCCGGCGGAGGCTCCGCCCCTTTCCCGCATGGCCCCGCCCCCTTAGCCCGGACCCGGGGATGCTGCAGACGCTCCGCAGCCTTCGCCCCGCGAGTGTCCCGAAGCCGCCATGGTCTCGGCTCCGCGCTGCCGGCCCGGCGCCCGGGGGCTCCTGGCGCTGCTCCTGCTCCTGCTGCCGCTGCCCCTGGCCGGGGCTTGCAGTGAGTCGCGGCGGGGCTCGCCTCCCCCAGTGCTCGCTGGCTTCCGAGCCTTGCCTGTCCCGCGCCAGGCTGGTCCCGCCCCCCGAAACCGTGACTTGGGGCGGGAGGAGAACCGGCTGGTGGCGGGCGGTGATCGTTCGAGCGGGATGGACCGTAACGGGCCAGGGGTCGTAACGACCGGGCCGTACACCCTCTGCCCGGGGGCTTGCACTGCGGTGCACGCTCCTGCCGGGGGTGTAAAAGTGACCAAGCCCTCCAGCAAACCAGCGTCAAAGCGGTGATGGGAACAGTGCGTCCACCTTGCCCACAAGGAAATAGATTACAGGGATTGCCGAATTCCTAGAAGTCTGTTAAACAGTCTCTATCTTTTCAGAGAAGATTAGGGTTGGAAGAGACCTGGGGAGGTCATCTAGTCCAACAAGGGTTAGGGTGTTACATTCCTAGTTTGTTGTGCTGACAGCCATCCCAGAGTCCGCTTGCAGATTTTCAGTTTATTTGATGCCAGTTTCCTCTTCAGGTGGAAAATAGGTATCTATATTTCTATTCTTCCATTCCTGTTTCTTCCTCCTCTCCACTTTTGCTCTTTTTTTTTTTTAATTTACAGGGTCCAATGGCTATTTGATTAAGCTAATTGGAACTCTGAGATAATTTCAAAGTGCCCTTGTCAAATTGTCTAGATGGTTACACAGCAGTTCTGCTCAAGTCTGGGGGGAGGGATAGCTCAGTGGTTTGAGCATTGGCCTGCTAAACCCAGGGTTGTGAGTTCAATCCTTGAGGGGGCTATTTAGGGATCTGGGCCAAAAATTGGGGAGAGGTCCTGCTTTGAGCAGGGGTTTGGGCTAGAATGACCTCCTGAGGTCCCTTCCAACCCTGGTATTCTATGATCTTACCACTGCTTAACTAGTCACGCTTGTTCTGTGGATTTAGGATTTTCTTTTAAAATAAGTATCTAAACACACAGTATTTTATGTTTTTCTTACCTTGTGCCTCACAGATTGGTAGTGCAAGCTGCTCTTTGTACTCCTTGTTTTAAGATTTCAAGCTGGGATTTCAAAAGGGCCTAAGGAAGTTTTATGCCCAAAACCCATTGAAACTTTCCTAGGTTCTTTTGAAAATCCCAGCCTTTGTGTCAATTAAGGCTTAGTTACAAACAAATATAAACTAAAGAGTTTAGGGGTTTTTCCCCAAAGTTAAAATGTTTCTTTTATTTCCCAAGGTAGTTGTGGTGCCCCACCAACGCTAAGCTTTGCTTAGCTGCTGGATGAGTTTAAGACAGGGACATACTTTCCATCTGAGAGCACAGTGAGCTATAACTGCCACCCAGGTTACCAAAAAGTCTATAAAGCACAGTCCACTCTTCTTTGCAAAAGACAATTGGTGTGGTCAGAACCCGAAGAGTTTTGTCAAAGTAAGGTTTTTCTCCTCTCTTCCCTCTGCAACCCTTCCACACACTCTAGAGTTCAGAAAACACTAACAGGTTAAAGGCTCTTCTGGACTGGAATGAGGATTTTGTAACATTTGATTTGGAGCTTGAAAGGGACACTGTTTTTCAGATAGAATTGTTTGGATTTTTTAGGTGGAGCATAAAGCTCTCATAAAGATTCAAATGTAAAACTCTAACACAGAAGATGAAATTCTGGCCTACTTGAAGTCAGTGGCAACACTTCCATTCAATAGGGCCAGGACTGCACATGGAGACGAGACTAATGCAGACATTGCATGTCGTTATTGACAAAAGCGTGCCAAGCCCATGATTTAGTGATACTGATTTGCATTGCTGTGACGGTGATATCACTTAAATTGTTTTTCTTTCTCTGTGGGCTCGGAGTGCTGTGTGGAGGGTTATGCTTTCCTTGAGAAAGGAAACGTTGGGTATAATTCTTCAGCTCTCACATCCTTCTGGAAAGTAAAAGTGCATCTTGCAGGATAGGGCTCTTCAAGTCGGCCACAATTTTTGGCATCTTGTTGTATTATCTTCTGTAGAATTCACTTGATTTGCGTTCTTAGTAATTTGTAGCTTGGCAATGTGATAGCTTATAACCAATAGGGATATGTCACTAGAAGGGCACGGGTCCTATCCATTCCACTCATAACGCAACAATATGTAAATTCATCACATTTGAGGGCCTTTGTCTTGTCTTAGGCTTTTTAAATTAATGTAACACTTAGCTTTACATTAGTCATATGCCAAAATGTGGGTTACTTATTATTTCCCTTTAGTTATCTTTTTTTTCTAACAGAACATACCAAAAAAAAATCTAATTCCCGTTATATCCTCTCTTTAGGAAAATCATGTGAACATCCAGGAGACCTAGCTAATGGCAAGATTCATATCACAGATCTCCTGTTTGGTTCAAACATTACATTTTCTTGTGACAAAGGGTAAGGATGTCAAAGTGAGATTTTTTTTTTTAACTTTTCTCCTTCCTCTGTTGTAGACCCTTTGTACTGACTAGATAGCAAATTATGACAAACCTTCAGCGGGGCATTCTGGAGTACGAAGTTCCTGAAATAGCTGTAACTTTTTAGCTGTTCTGCATGTTCAATGCAAAGAAGGTTGGGTCAGAGTTTCCACTGTGTGAACCTACCCTTTTTAGTACCTTGTATTCAAATATGAAAAGATTTGCTTTCAAATCTTGGAATGGCTTTTTTTAAATAGGTCCCCCCAAAAAGCTGTTTGCATTTATAAACATTTCTCAAAGATTATTTTTGGTGTTTATATTTTGTTACACATCTATAATTGTAAAAAGAAAAGGAGGACTTGTGTGCTCAATTTATTTGAGCATAAGCTTTCGTGAGCTACAGCTCACTTCATCGGATGCATGCAGTGGAAAATATAGTGAGGAGACTTTATATACACAGAGAACATGAAACAATGGGTGTTGGCATACAGACTGTAAGGAGAGTGATCAGGTAAGGTGAGCTATTATCCTCAGGACAGCGGTGGGGCGGGCGGGGAAGGAACTTTTTGTAGTGATCAAAGTGGGCCATTTCCAGCAGTTGACAAGAACAGTAGGAGGGGAAACAAACAAGGGGAAATCGTTTTACTTTGTGTAATGACCCATCCGCTTCCAGTCTTCATTCAAACCTAAGTTAATTGTATCCAGTTTGCAAATTAATTCCAATTCAGCAATCTCTCGCTGGAGTCTGTTTTTGAAGTTTTTTTGTTGAATTGCCACTTTTAGGTCTGTAATCGAGTGACCAGAGATTGAAGTGTTCTCCGACTGGTATTTGAATGTTATAATTCTTGACGTCTGATTTGTGTCCATTTGTTCTTTTACATAGAGACTGTCCAGTCTGGCCAATGTACATGGCAGAGGGGCATTGCTGGCACAAAAAAACTTCAAAAACTGACTCTAACAAGAGACTGCTGAATTGGAATTAACTTGCAAACTGGATACAATTAACTTATGCTTGAATAAAGACTGGGAGTGGATGGGTCATTACACAAAGTAAAACCATTTCCCCTTGTTTGTTTCCCCTCCTACTGTTCTTGTAAACTGCTGGAAATGGCCCACCTTGATTATCAGTACTAAAGGTTCTCTTCTCTCTTCTCCTCCCCCACCCCCAACTCTCCTGCTCACCTTTCCTAATCGCTCTTGTTACAGTCTGTATGGTAACACCCATTGTTTCGTGTTCTCTATGTATATAAATCTCCGCACTGTATTTTCCACTGTATACATCTGATGAAATGAGCTGTAGCTCATGAAAGCTTATGCTCAAATAAATGTGTTAGTCTCTAAGGTGCCACAAGTACTCCTTTCTTTTTACAGATACAGACGAACACGGCTGCTACTCTGAAATTTATAATGGTATAATTAAATACATAGGGCAGAATTTTGTTATTTGTATTAATAACTTCATCTGCCTCTTTCTAGATGTTTGGGATATAGGGTCAAGCATCAAACAAATAAAAACAGAATGCACTGAGCTCTTACACTGAGTGTTAGTTCTGAATTTGGTAGCCAATTATTTTCCTCCTTCTACAGTATCTTTGGCATTGCTTTGGTAATTTTCAGAGAATCAGCAGTGGTGAACTGGGTATCTCTAATATGTAAAACTCAGATGTCCATCCTTCTGTTAGCTGGAGTCACTTTTCTCACTTGCTATTTTCTGGCGTTGATCAGAATACTTAGCAAAACAAGAACTCTTGTTTTATAATGAGAATGGAATCACCTGAAATTCAGTGTCACCACCTGCTGGCAGAACAGAAGTATTACTGCAAATATCTGAGCTGATGGTTTAGAAGTTGAGTAATTTGTTAAGAAATTTTGCCTTTTAAAAAGTGTTCTTGTTTAGGTTCAGATTAGTTGGACATGATACTAGTCAGTGTGTGATTGATGGAACAAGGGTCACATGGAATCATAAACTTCCATTTTGTGAAGGTAAGTGGATTTTATACATTTATGATTCTGTTCTGGTATTGCCAGTTCATGTGAGTAGTTTAGGCAAATTGTGCTGTAAAAGGAATTCACTAGTACAGAAAATAAGTATTGTTAAAATGTTCAGTCTTGTGTTTGTTTCACCATTTTAAAAGCTAATGGAGGTACCAGTCTGAGGAAGACTGTTGAAAATCCCCAAAGCTTACTGGTAGCTAGCTCATATGGGTCAAATTCACTTGCTTATTGAAAATCAGGAATAAACTTTACCTGTTGAATAACTGATAACACAACTGTCACCTTGTGATTAATAGTCAACATGGAATTTATGGCAGTGTCAAATTCATTCTGTCTAAATTATATTGAAGAAAATGGTTTTAAAACTGATTTGAGTTTGACTGATTTTAGGTGAACAGGATAGGTTTTCATGTATAATCCTGTTACTTCCTTTGTATCACAGTAGGCTTTTTTCCATGACTTATTTGTAGAAAATTTTATGAATTCAACTTGTTTTGCTGTGTTCGGGTTCAGATTTATTGTTTGTATGTGAGAGCTAAACGATGCTTGCTTTTTTCAGACTCTTAGGACATTTTATTCATCCAGTGCCATAAATGTACAAGGCATTTAATGGAAAATATCTTTGCTGCTATTATGGAAATTGTTCTCAGATAAATTTTTAATGGAAGGCTAGTCAGGTTATTTCATTCTAGACAATAAGCTTTAGATTTCTGCATACATCGGGGGCTTGTTCTTTTAATTATTTTTGAGTAATTATAAGGAAAAGGATTCCAATGTAACTTCACCATATACCAGGATTAATTAAGCATAGAGGCTAACTGCATTTCTAGCAAAAGTTGTGTTCTGCTAACATTTCCTTTAATGTCCATAACATTTACATTTTTACTTCTAGTTTCCTATGTAATAAAGTTTTATCAAAATAAACTCAGGTTTTCCAAGTGAATATGAATGATAACATCTTACTGATAACTTTTCCTTCAGAAGGCACTAAGAAAACAAGTCCCTGATTTCCAGTGCAAATGCATTGACCTTCTTTTTTTTTCAGGTTTTTCAGAGCTTTTTTCCTGTTCATCTACTACCTTAGCATCTCCTTTCCCCATTATGCTGCTAACATAACTGTACATATTTACAGCTCCTCCATTTTCTCCTTTTCTGACGGTTTTTGGTGGTGGTTTTGCACTTGTTTTAACCACAAACCCCCATTATCAAATGCTGCTTGTTGCTATGGCAGTTTTTCTCCCTTCCGTTAAATGCTTTTTTCTTAACTTGTAATATATTCTAGAAATTCCATGTCGTCCGCCTCCAGAAATCAAGAGTGGGAGGTTTTCAGGGATCCCTCCCCAATCTGAACTCGGGGTACAGATGTGGGGACCAGCATGAAAGACCCCTCCCCAAGCTTATATTCCACCAGCTTAGGTTAAAAACTTCCCCAAGGCACAAATTCCTTTCCTTGTCCTTGGACAGTATTGCTGCCACCACCAAGTGATTTAAACAAACATTCAGGGAGGGGCAACTTGGAGATCTATCCCCCCCCCCAAGCTCCTTCACCCCCTTTCCTGGGGAGGCTTGAGAATAATATACTAAGCAATTGGTTACCATGTGAGCACAGACCAAACTCCTAGTTTTTAGGACACTGAATCAATCTGGTTTTTAAAAAGAATTTTATTTAAAAAATAAAATAAAAATCACACCTGCAAAATCAGGATGGAAGATAACTTTACAGGGTAGATAAAAAGATATAAAACACAGAGGATTGCCCTCTGACTCTGCTTTCCTGTTACAAAACTTAATGAAATTACCTCTTAGCATATGGAAAATTCACAAGCTAAAACAAAAGATAATCTCATGCATTTCCATGCCTTGCTTACAATTTTTGTAATTTTAGATGCTCACTTCAGGTATGTTTCTAGGAGATGTTTTTTCCTGCTCGGACCCTCTCTGCCGGAGAGGGGAACAGATAAAGAGCACAAACAAAACCTCCCCCCAGATTTGAAAGTATCATCTTTTCCCATTGGTCCTTCTGGTCAGGTGCCAACTCAGTTAATTGAACTGATTAACCCCTTACAGGTACGGGGATTCTGTACCTCTGGCCAGGAGGGATTTTGTTACTGCATACATAAGGGTTATTAGCCTTCCCTTTATATTTATGACAGAGGTATTCCAGTGACCGTAATAATCATTACACCTATGGATCAACAGTAATTTACAGCTGTAATACTGTACCAAGAGACACAGACTTTCTCACATATTGGAGAGGCATCTAGTCGTCGTATATCTGACACAGAGCAAAATGGAATTCGGAGTGGAGAGCCCCCTTGGTGTAAATATCACTATTTTTTGTAGCTTCTGTAAAACCATACCAAAAGGATATTCAGCTTTAAGAAAAAATCTCATCTGGATAAAATAGGGCACCCCAGATGTTGTTTTGTCCTTAACTTTGAATTCCTTTGCTTCTGTTGTATTTTGTGGATCCCAAAGGTATTAACCCTAATTCAATAAGATTAAAGTTCATAAAATTAAATAAATCTTAATTCCATATGGTTTGTTCAGGATATTGTCAGTCCCAAAGTCATTGCAAATCTAGTGCAGGAAGAAACTCTTGGCTGCAACTGCCCCTGGAGACTAAAGCTTAACCTCTGCCTAGAAATTTTTTTAAAGGAAATGATCTGTTTCTATGTGGCATGGTTTTCAGTGAGTTGCCTGGAAATAGGTCAGCTGCCATAAGTGCACTAGTTTTGGTTGTTCCTTGTCTCAGACTTAACATGAACCTCTGTCTGCTTGGAGACTGTGCCCTGCCCTAGAAGAGGCTGCATTTCAGTGGGGAAGGGGTTCCTTTTATGTACAAATCCATGTAGTATCTAGAAAAGTCCTCTGGGATCCTTCAAGGTGAAAGTCACTATAAGAGTGTAAGACATTGTTAAGGAGCACGTTCTGCTCTTCATTCCACCAGTGAAAATCCCAGGTGACTCCATTGACTTCCGAGCACTTGTCCCTTGCTGCAGAGGAGTCTGAGTGCAATAAAGTGAAGAGGTTTTTACCACAAGTGTGCACAGGAACAAACTGCATGTTAACTATCCCCAAAAAGCACCTGTGCTCTGCTGCCCCAGCTTGACACCTCCATGAAATGCCAGTCGTATGAAATACTGGATGGGATTTCTGTGTTTAACTCATGCTTTTCTTTAGGTCTTGGTTTGGTAGAATGGTGGGACTGGAATCGAAAGCCTCATTGTAGGTGTTGATTGGGTGGCTTGATAGTCACTGAGCTCAATCCTGAAAGGTGCTGAACACCTGTTCCAATTCACTTCATGGTTGGCTCCATGCTCAATCATGGACCCTCTTTCTCTCTATAGAGAGAGTGTCACGGGGTAGCTGGTTTCATGGGTTGTTTATAAACCAGAACTCCAGTGAAATACACTCAAGACCCTTTACCCACAGTTTATTTTCTCTTCCATTTCGAGCAACAACCAGCATTCACAGTGCATCTGCTCCTCTCAATGAACTACCTTCTCTTCTGCGTTTTCTTTGCAGCTGGGTGTCAGAAGCCAGAGGTGCAAACTGGAAGCATGGTCAATGCACTGGATGAAAAAATGTGGTACCATGTGAATGAAACCCTTCCTTTCAAATGTTCTCCTGGGTACCAGTTTTCAAGCCATTCCCAGCTGCCTGCAACAGACAGATGTAGTATTACTTGTTTAGCGAACGGTAGCTGGACAGCATTACCGGTGTGTGTAAGTATCACTGCCCAGTTGGGTTTCTTGATGCACCCTGCCCAATTTCTAATCTAAAGAGTAGTAGTAACCATGCATTGATTTAATGAAGCAAAGACTTAACTTCATGAGGTCTTTGCAATCGGGTAGGGACATGTGCCATTGATACACCATATGGCAAAAAAAAAATTTATCTGAAAACAAAACACATCATCCCTCGCTACACCCATCTCCTATTTTTAGAGAAGCTTTCTTCCTTTTATAGCAGCTGCTCCATGCAAAATAAAATTTGGTGGGTAAAAATCACAACAGGAGGAAAACTTCCCTATTACAAAAGTCAGGTTTTCTAGGCAATTCAAGTGTTACTAATTAGTGAGAGATTAGTGTGCTCAGCTCTTTGTAAAAGGAGGGCTGGTTCCTGCCCAATGGGTTTATAATCTGTGCCAAACCTTAGGTTGCTCGAAACCTCATCACTGTTGCTTAGCACAGTCAGTTTCTGTAGAACTGACTAGATGTGAGGGTGCACAGCAGCATGCTCAGGCCCTGAGGCAGATGCATGTAACACACTGGATGATGGTTCAGACTCAAAAAGGAGCAAGCATACTTGAGAGGGTGAGTCCTTCTCTGCTGTAGCATAAGCATGTTCCCTCTGTTTTACAGAAAAAGCAAAGCACTTCTGATGTGTGTGAGATGGCTTCTGTAAAAGAGGTCAATGAGTGTGGGGTGTCTCTGGAGAGACTGAGAACTCTGCTGGAAGTGCAGAAGCTGTATCTGGAGATTAAGAAGCTGGAGCTGGAGCTAAAGTCACAATGAATAGCTGAGACCTGTGATCCATATTGTGATACTCTCTCTCCCCTTTGGATGCAGTTTATATAATTACACTACATCCAGGATGACTTACTGATTTCATAAACTTGCTAATAGAGCTAATAACTCAGAATAGGCGGTAAACAGGGGATCCGATTTCCTTCCTGGGTGCAGTTCTTAGGATTTTTTTGTTTTCCCCTTGAATTTCACAAATTTGAGTTTCCACTTGATAAACGAGGGATTTCAGGCCCTCATACAGGTTTTAGGGGTTATAGTGAAGGAAAGAGTGAGATTTGGTTTTCCTTAGGTAAGTTGACCAAGTAGCATGGAAGCAAATTACCAGTTGATACAAGCTTTACATATCATGCAAAAGGAAACTCAAGTCTAACCTCAGCTTTGTAGACATCCCATAATTGCTGCTTACATTTAACTTTAATGCACCAAAACACCCACTCGAAGCGTTGAATCGGTATTTAACTGCCCAATTTCCCCACACATTCAGAGCAGTGGTGACGATGATAAATTCCTGCACCACTCTAAAATGTGTAGCGGCTGAAAAAACCCTCTAGGCTGCCTTGTCTGCTCAATTATGAAGTCGGCAGGATGCTTCCTTTTAAGGACACTCAGTCTTGTCAAACTGAAGAAAGCCGTTTTTGAAATCTGCTATCCCCCAAGGCACTTAATAGCTGCACACGCATCAGGGGTAGATAGCAATCTAAATTGTAGAGAAGCAACCATCTGAGCCATTTCCCTCAGTAAATGATAGGGGTGTTCTCTAACCTATGCCTTTGTGATCAAGTAGTAATTTCTGCCCTGCAGGGCTATAATAAAAAGCAATTGTAACAACTGCCAGTTGTCTGTTTTTATAACTTTGTCCCTTTGGCTGTAAGGCAGGCAGATGCCCAGGGTGTTTAAAGGATCATTTCACTGAACTAATTCCTGCTCCTCCTCCAGCCCAGTGAGCAGTCTGAGTGAGAGACTGACCTTTCCCCTCGCACCTAGAGTGGTCAGGGTTGAATCAAACTAGCAAAGTAGTGGAAGGGAAGCTTGTCCTGTGGAATAAGGGGGACATGCCAGTTTCTAGCTCTTTAACCACTGTTGATGGACCCCAAGAAATCACTGATTCAGCTACATTCCTGGGGTAACAGCAGGGATTAATTTGGGCAATAGGGTAAGTAGGAAAGATGGCTGGTAAATACCTCTGTCTCGGAAATCATTACTGCAGAGGAGGCTTTGCTCGGGAAGGGTTAGCATAGGGCTGCTCTGAGAATAACGTCACTTGTGATTGTCCCTATGCCAAATGTACCAGTGCTGCTGTCTCCTCCAGTGAGAAACCTTAGCTGTGTAAAGCCAGGAGCAGCTATGGGAAAAGAATGGCAGCAGAGACATACCATGCAGACTCAGCCTTTGCAGATGGGGAAAGCTTGTCTCCTCAGACCTGTGAGGACTACTGTGTGCAGAGCGGGCCAGGGGGTGACTTGCAGTGGGGAGAGCTCGTGGTGTCAGGGAGCAATTTCAATCCGGCTTGAGGATCCTTAGGTGCTCAGCCCAGAAGTTACGCTGACTCAGCGCATCCAAGCTGTGTCTCTGGCTGCTTTGGGCTGTTCGGGCTGCTTGTCTCCCCTGTACTCTGCAGCATCACACTGCAACACACATGCCAAGGCAGTCTCTCTACTTGCAGAGAGTCTGAGTTGAATTTGACCCACAGCCTCTTACTTCTCATCATGACTGCTTTCCCGTGCTATCCTGGATGGAGGTAGGCAATGTGATCTTTACTGTGTGCCCATCTACCACTAGAGGCCACTCTTCAACAATCATTTTGTGCAGTACCTACCCCACTATCCTGTCACCCTTACTCATATTGAGTAATAAATACTTCACTCCACTATGGTCAGAGGAACAAAACTGAGCCCTTCCTGGGAAGGGGGAGACTAAAGGCAGCTGTCAAAACTGTGGAAGTGGTTCAGGGCCAGTGATCATTCTCACCAACTACATATTCTGGTTGGTGGTAGGTGGTTGGTAATTGTCAGTCTGTGCCTACTTTAGAGGCCTCTGGGTTTTCCTTTTCACTGGGAGAGTAATGATATGGACGCTTACTTCTGGAAAAAAAATCGGAACAAATTCACATGCCATTGGTGAGCCTTTGAATTCTAGCAGCATATGCTGGTACATGCAAATTTTTTGCGGGGGGCTCCCTATCCCCACCACCACCTTAAAAATCTGAGTACCACAACTCCCATAGCTATTTATGGAAAATGCAGCTGCTGATCACCTCTCAGCATCTGCCCCTTCATGGGAATTTGTCATGATCTAATTAATGGCTCTACTATTCCTTAGATTTCTCTTCCAAAGGCCCAATCCTGCAGCCCTTCCTCACAAAAGCTGTCATTTATAGAAGTCCCTAGGATGATTCATGTGACTAAGGGCAGCAGGATTGGGTCCCAGTTCTTGGTTTTGTGTCTAATTAGCATCTGAAATGAGTTTGGAAGTATACTGTGTGTGCTATGGAAGTGCATTCATAATCTTACAAACTTGCCCTCGAAGCCTGTATAATCACAGTCTGGTGGAGATAAGACTGTTGTCCTGATCTGTTGGGCTAACAGAAGTTTTGGTTATTGGTGCACTTACATACGTAGAGCTTTGTGTGAGTATGTGTCAGGCTGGTAGCAGAGGGCCTGTTTCTGCAGTCTGGCCTTGTCCCTTTGTTACCTGTGAAATAGTTCCAGAGCCGGAGCATCTTCACCAGAAGTGGAGAAATCTAGAGGTGGTGGGAAGAACCACCCCACAAATTACTTTTTCAATTCAGGGACCCCTTGATTTTGACTTTTTACAGCAGCATAGAGTTCTGCTAATGTTTACATAACAAGTGCATGACCCAGCTTTGTATGTATAAGAGCAGGACACTGGAGAATTTGCTAAAACAAGCCTGTACTCACTGCAGGGGATGAATGGGATATGACGACTTACTAGGCCTGTTCCGTTGCTCATATGGACCTGTTCCCTTTGGTCAAACGGGACTATGGCTCCTGGCTCCTGCGAGTGTAAGGTCCTTCCAGCTTGCTGTGGAGCTTTTCTAGAACTGCTCCCCCTATTCAAGAAGAACTCCCCGAAGGAGCAAAATGACTTGCTAAAAATCAGATTCCTGGGAAAAACAGAGCCCTTTTAGCATCTTGCTCACTACAGTATATTGTAGTGAATGAAGCTTAATTCTCCTTAAAGATTGACCAAGAGATTTAGCAGCATTTTCTATTATTCAATCAATAGCACATTTCGTTGCAATTCCACCCTTTGTTGCACTTATCTTCCTCCTGTGTCATCACTGACTAATCAAAGAGCCTTTTATTGCCCTGATATAAAACTTTGAGGATGTTGGTGCTTGGTCGTCATATTCATGTCAGTTACTCATTCTTTGTTTCAATCTGCACTTATTGCCCAATCTCAGCTGTGAAACCTAAGGGCTCAGTTACTGCCCCCACAGTAGGGAGACCAGACAGCAAATGTGAAAAATCAGGAGAGGGTTGGGGGTAATAGGAGCCTATATAAGAGAGCCTCCAAAATCAGGACTGTCCCTATAAAACCGGGACATCTAGTCACCCTACCCTAGAGCCAGAGCCACATAGTGATGTAGAGGCTGGAATTATGGGGCGGAGCCCTGTTCATCTCTCTGCTTCTCAGCCAGACAGTCCATGGATCTAATGGCTCTGATGCAGCCCTGCAGGGGTTTCCAGTAGTGTGTGTCCTGTGGGCATTTCCGGGGCATGGACATGTGGGTGGACCTGTGCTGCACTTTGCTTATTCCCAGCTTCTTGGTCACAAACACAGCCCTGCACAAGGTAGGGTAGCCAGAAGGCTGCTCTAACCTGCACTGAGGCTGAACAAGTTGCAGCTGGACCCAGAACACAAAAGCAGTATCTAGCATGGGGATGAATTAGCCCCCCTTGTCCTTGTCTTTACAAGGCCAGCCCCAGGCATGCTCCCTTCAGGGCAAGCACCAGTAGCCTCTGCTAAATCTATGCTTCCCTCACCTGGAATAGACTCCCTATGTGCTTCCCAACCTATTCCACTTAGTGATCACAACAGGTGAAATGTTCAAACTGAGTTGTGCTCACTTAGCCCACCTCCTTCCCATGCTGCAAATAGAGTATTGAACTGTAGTTTGGAGCCCATCCCTCTCCAGTGCTGACAACTGTGTCGGCAGATGCAGTCTGCAGTGACCACCTCAGCTTTTCTTCCAGTTCCTTTTTGCCAAAGGAAACACTGTGTAGGAGAGCAGATATTTGTCCATCACTGTCCCCTACTACATGAGATCATTCCATTTCTGCGCATACAGAAACATTATGTAAGGCTTTCATTGTCCATGGCTCAGCCAAAGGTCTACATGTTGCAAAGCTAAAAGCTTTATCAAGAAGAGCTACTCTGAAAATTCATCACCCACCTGGGGCCAGCTAGACTTTAAAATCTCAACCCCTGCAATTGATTTTTCAAAAGAACTTGGCTCCTCTTTAGGCAGCAAAGTAAGGGTCAGGGACTCTTTCTGAGAGGAGCTACCATAAAGCACATGCTGTTGGTTGCTGTGATCAAAGTGGGCTTTACCCACTTATGGTAGGGTTGGCTGTGTGTGTTGTTTCAGTGTGCTGTCCCAGCTCTGTGCAGCTAGGGGACACAGCAGACTTCAATTGAATTGCCCAATACAAACCCCAGCCCCATTTCAGTAGCAAAGGCACCTAGCCAGGTTTATTGTTGACAGAGCATGGTCCTAGCTCCCCAGATCAATGTCTACGGTTACGCTAGCACATGTATGCCTGTAACAACGGACCGGCTCAGTGAATGGCAGGACTTTAATAGGCAGCAGATTTAAAACAAACAAAGGAAGCATTTTTTCACACAACGCACAGTCCACCTGTGGAACTCATTGCCAGAATATGTTGATTAAAAAAAACTAGATAAGTTCATGGAGTATAGGTCTATCAATGGCTACTAGCCAGGGATGGGCAGGGATGGTGCCCCTAGCCTCTGTTTGCCAGAAGCTGGGAATGGGTGACAGGGGATGGATCACTGGATGATTCCCTGTTCTGTTCATTCCCTCTGGGGCACCTTGCATTGGTCACTGTTGGAAGACAGGATAGTGGGCTAGATGGACCATTGGTCTGATCCCATATGGCCGTTCTTATGACTTTCTGTTCCCTCCTGGGCCAGACAAAGACATGCCCTCTGAGACCCTTCTTTATACACCCACACAAACATGTTACGTATTGCCCCTCTGACATGGTTAGTTACCACTGTCAGAGAAAAACACAGTTCTCGCTCTCAGGTTGGGTGCAGCAGGTCAGATACACTTTACTGTCTCAAGCAATTGCACAGAGGGACAGAGTGCACTAGGACACAGGGTTTCCCCCACCTAGGCAGGTCTCTCAAAGATAAACAATTAGAGCAAGTATTTATATCTTTATTACAGACAGTAATCAACAGCTGCGTATTGTTTATACATATTCCTTCATGATATCTTATTTTTCTTACCATTTCTCTTATCATCTACATTCTATTCTTATCTAATACAAGGTCACAACAGCCTCTCTCACAATTCTTTTCCCACTCACTTCGCACTATCCCCGCTTCTAAAAATCTCACGTTATTAAAGATAGAGTTAGCCCGACTCCTGCTCAATATAGAGGCCTGCATTCAAATTCTCTTGATCTACTTCCTCAGCACCCTTTACCTTGTACGTGCTGGTTCAATCATACCTGCTGGTTTCCATCAGTGTCATCCTGACCTTATCTCTAGGAGGAGACAACATGTTCCTTTTACTTTTGGGGCGTGCATTTGTAACTTACTTGATATGGGGTGTTCTGGTACCACCCTTCTGGAATGTGTTTCTGTGAGTGTCCTGTGCCTAGCACTTCTTAGGAATGTGTGTGGTTTTGCAGTACCAGCCCAGTTCATTCAGGTTCTGTGAACTTGCAAGCAGGCATGTATTATAATAGGGCCAGATCACTTTTGCTAACTTTGCTTTATATCAGCAGGGCCTGACTACTACTTTAGTCCAGGGCTCTGATACCAGGCCTCATGTTTCAGGTTCTCCCTTTCTACTACACCTGTGATGGCCTGTCTTCCTATGCTGTGAATACAGGGCCAGATTCTCAGCTGCTGCAAATAGTCACAGCTCTAACTGCACTAGGGCAAGGCCAATTTATATCGGCCGTGAGTTTAGGCAACACTCTTTGCACTGTAGTTTCTGTCTCCTCCCAAATTCAGACTTCGGCATCTTCTTTGCACTTCCCCTCCCATTTTTCATCTTCCGTAAAAATCACAATTCTTTTGGCACTTCTCTGGACAAGTCTCACCCATCCCCATCTAAATTAAGCCATTCCACTTCCCGTCTCAGTGCAGACACAAATGTTGTGTAACGTATGCATCTCTGCCATATATCTGCATGCTCCAAAGCTAAACCTTTTATCAGGAAGCAGTCAGCAAAGGAACAAAATCCAAAGCGAAGTAACTCAAGTCTTCACTATCTTTTTACCAAGAGTTTGAAAATGTGCTTCAACTGGCACAAAACATGGCAAAAGGCTGTTTCTGTACAGAGCAGTAGAGGCTTGATAGAATTTCACTCCTGCTGCTTAAGCAACAACTGGCTTTTACTTTTTGTTGGCTTGTCAATTTAGTGCTGGTTACAGGGAGGGAAGAATAGCACTGACCAGAGGCAAGTACAGGCAGGCACAGTGCAATCTTCCCCCACACAGCTTTGTCAGCACCGTCAATCCCCTGCTGTCCCCGGCAGTAGCTCCCATAGGGCTGTGCCAGTAGTCCTTAGTTCTACCTACAACATGCCCTTCTATTTAACAGTTAATCCCTCCTTCCACTCCCTGTTTTAGGCAAAGAATGGGATTCTTACCAGCAGTACTCTCCCCTATTTAATTCAGGGCCTCTTCGCTGGAGAAACTACCAGCCATGCTGATTTTTGCAGTATTCTGGTGGATTGCATAAATGGGGACTGGAATGAAACACATGAGTTTTGGGGGGTAGGGGTAGGGGTGGGAGGGTTGGCTTTAGAACCCAGATTTCCACAAAAAAATGTAAGGAAAATGCTCCAGTCCCCTGCCCCTGAATTCCTTGAGTGCTTAACATAAGTATTAATTGTACAAGTGGGGTGGTTTGATCTGTAGTTTGTGGTTATAGCCAACAGACTGACATTCACAAGCGGTTGCTCCACCCTGCTCCAGTGTGACGAAGTGTGTTAAATGGATGTGGTGCTTGGTGTATCAGAGCATCGCCCTGAGGAAGGAAATCAGCAGGGCGTGTGAGAGCTATTTCCTCAGAAGCCTTTCCGGCTGGCTTCAAAGATTCCAAAAGGGCTCTACAGGGTCACTTGCAACTTCTCTGCGGAGTTTCCACTGCACTTCTGCCTGCTTGTTTTAGCAACACAGACCTGTTGCCAGAACTAGCCCAACTGTTATAATTGCTGTTCTTGGTTTGGCTTATACCTCCTAGGACCAATTTAGAATTGGGAAATCAGGTGAAATGCATCGAATTTTAATGAAGAAAATGTCACTTGCATGTATAACAGATGTTCTCAGCTTGTTTGTCACTGTCGCTGGCTAACTTGCCAAGTCAGATGTGGCTCTCCTGCATTTGCATAAAAATACATTTTGCCCACAGATTCCTTAGCATCTAATGACAGGTTTCAGAGTAACAGCCGTGTTAGTCTGTATTCGCAAAAAGAAAAGGCTCTAAGGTGCCACAAGTACTCCTTTTCTCTTAGCATCTAATGTTACTTGTGTCCTCTGTGCACAACGCTCAAGACGAGCCGCTCTTACCTGCCCTAGTGGGCGGTGGGTGAAGTGGTGGCTTGAGGAGGCCAGCTCCCCAGCCCACCTCCCCAGCCCACCTGTAGCCCCGCCCATACTCCCCCCTGCTCTGCCCCAGGCCCTGCCCCCACTCTGCCCAGGCCCCGCCCTCTCCCCACTGTCTCCCTCCTCTCTTTGCTCCCCTTCCCTGATCACCCACTTCTAGCCAAATCCCTGAACCCAAATGAAGCAAATGACATTTGAAAAAACACTCTTCTTCGATTTCTTTTCCACTGCAGGCTAGAAGGTGAAGACTGGACATTCAGAAGGTATCTAATTAAAAGCACTAGATTCATTTAAAAACAATGTTTTTTATATCTTTTGGAAAAAACAGCTCCGGCCCCTGTAGGAAGCCTGCTCCTGGCACCAGCGCCGGGGAGGGCTGTTGCAGTCAGGGATACAGCCTGGAAGGGAGACCCGTGGAGAGCTTTAAATGTTTCAATTTTACACCCTAATGAACAGAAGCAAACGGGTAAAATCTGGTGGGTGATTCCAGGAGCAGCTGCCCCTCCATGTAATGTGCCCACGGCTGCACCCACAAAGACACACATGCAGCGGGGCGAGCCAGCCAGCCCCCTCCCTGCGTGTGCCTGGCCAGCTCCCCCTGCCTCCGGGGACACAGGCTCGATGCTGATCCCTGGGGGGAACCAATAACTCAGGGCCCAGCGCAGCCTCTTCTCCCCTGCCCCTGACCCCAGCACGGCGTCCGGGTGCAAAGCAGGGACACAAGCCCCGCCCCATCTCTCCCGACCACGCCCCTGCTCCCCGCCGGTGCTGGGGGAGCCGGAGCCTGCGGTCCTGCCTCGGCTGCCGGCCCCGCCGTGGTCTCGGCTCCGCGCTGCCGGCCGGGGGCTCCTGAGGCTGCTGCCCTTGCCCGGGGCTCGCGATGAGTCGGGGCCGCGCCGGGCCGGCGGGCGGGGACCTGCTGCTGCCCCGCACTGGCTGGGTAGACTCTTCCCTCTGAGCCTTGGGCTCCTCGGCGCACCCCCCGCCCAAACCTCAGCCCCCCAGCTTCTCAAGTCGAGCTTCTGCTGCCTCTGAGCCAGTGTGGAGAGCAGAGGGCGGGTCTGATGTGCTCCCAGCAGCCTTCCCTAGTCCCCTCTTAAGAATGAAGGAGAAAATCATGTGGTGTTCTTTGGGTGAAAAATAAATATATAAAGCCAGAAAGATTATAAGCAAAGACCAGATTTAATCTACAAGGAGGCAGCATTGCACGTGCTAGTTCCTCAAATGGCTGATATGGCGGGGTGTGTGTGTGTAGTTACAGTGTATGGTGCTTTAAAACAGGTATGTAAACTAAAGTAATTGCTTAATTGCCTTTAGTATCTATCATGAAGAGCTTAGTTGTGCTGAGTATCTATCATGCACGTTGTAGGGAGAGTGGTCACTTTGGATGAGCTATTACCAGCAGGAGATTGAGTTTGTGTGTGTGGTTTTTGGAGGGGGGTGAGGGGGTGAGAGAACCTGGATTTGTGCAGGAAATGGCCCACCTTGATTATCATGCACATTGTGAAGAGAGTGGTCACTTTGGATGGGCTATCACCAGCAGGAGAGTGAGTTTGTGGGGGGGCGGAGGGTGAGAAAACCTGGATTTGTACTGGAAATGGCCCAACTTGATGATCACTTTAGATAAGCTATTACCAGCAGGACAGTGGGGTGGGAGGGGGTATTGTTTCATGGTCTCTGTGTGTATATAATGTCTACTGCAGTTTCCACGGTATGCATCCGATGAAGTGAGCTGTAGCTCACGAAAGCTCATGCTCAAATAAATTGGTTAGTCTCTAAGGTGCCACAAGTACTCCTTTTCTTTTTGCAAAGACAGACTAACACGGCTGTTACTCTGAAAACTTCGTAAGGTTTAGATAAGCTATTACCAGCAGGAGAGTGGGGTGGGGTGGGGCGGGGCGGGGGGGGGGAAGAAAACCTGGATTTGTGCTGGAAATGGCCCACCTTGATTATCATACACATTGTAAGGAGAGTGATCACTTTAGATGGGCTATTACCAGCAGGAGAGTGGGGTGGGGGGAGAGAAAACCTTTTGTAGTGATAAACACCCATTTTTGCATGATTTGTGTGTATAAAAACAAACATCTTCTGTATTTTCCACGGTATGCATCCGATGAAGTGAGCTGTAGCTCACGAAAGCTCATGCTCAAATAAACTGGTTAGTCTCTAAGGTGCCACAAGTACTCCTTTTTGCGAATACAGACTAACACGGCTGTGACTCTGAAACCTTCGTAAGGACTATACAGTATTTTACATACCATTCACCTGCTCCATTGTTAAATAAGAATATTCAGTGTGACTAGACACTGAAGAAACTAATATGCCACAATAAAAATGTAAATCTCCGCAGGTGTCCGTTCCTGGTGCAGAGCGGAACTTCCAGAGGAATGTTCCAGCTCAGCTTTGGTTTTATAGTGGGGAGAAAAGCAGATTCAAGGATAGCCTAGTTCTCCGTTAGTTAGCTTGTGTAATTATCAACACTTGTCATCAGTCACTTTTTTGTTTGTCCCTTGCAGTTACCACCTCTGCTGACAAATTAACCCTAGCCCTGTGACATCCACAGTGCATGTTTTCTCCTGCTTTTTCTAAGATTTTGCCATAACCTCTGCTTTAACCTGAAATGTTTAAAATGTTTCTGTTCTGTGCAGTTACACCTAATACAAGAGCTAGTATTTGTTCCTGACAGTACTGAAAAGTACAACCAATGAAAAGTTTAGTCTCAATGAATGCTTTGAAGTCTAAAGAAAGATGTGTGTAAGACTGAAGTATATAGTGGGTTCTAGCCCACAAAAGCTTATGCCCAAATACATTTGTTAGTCTCTAAGGTGCCACAAGCACTCCTTGTTGTTTTTGCTGATACAGACGAACATGGCTACCACTCTGAAACTTGATTTTAATTGTTTATCTTCCTTTTTCAGGATACATGACTGGTGCTGGCTGATGCCTATGGTTTACAAATTTACAGACATTGGAAGAAAATCATGGAAAAGTTTAGAAGATAAATGTCATACATTTTGTACTGAAATTTCTGTAGTGAAAATAGACGACAATGCCCCCCCCTCAGGTAGCTGCTATTACTTTCGCTACAACTTGTTTCCTCTGGATTTGTAGTAGGAATCCACTGCATTTGAGTAAAGCAGAAAGACTGGAGGTGGATCATTGCTCTTGCCCTTGAAAATGGCTTCTGAAGCAAGAAAGGCAGTTCATAGCATCAAAATTATTCGCTCTTCTGAACATGCAGCTGGTTCCTTATTCGGCCTCTCCATAGTGCTAAATGTTTCCCCTTTAACAACATAGTCACCATCAGAGCGTGGATGGTTTGGATTGTGAGTTGTGGCTTTAACTGCAGACAGCAAGAGAGCCTCTTCAGATCCCTGCTTACAAGCTTCCATCATGGAGTGCATATTACTCTATAAACAGAAATTTGAAGATGCCAGACACTAGATGGAATGTTGTAGATTCTTCATGAAAACATCCATCCTGGGTCAGACCAATGGTCCGTGTAGCCAGGTGCTTCAAAGGGAATGAACAGAACAGGGCAGTTATTGAGTGATCCATCATTCCCTGTCAGCCAGTCCCAGCTTCTGGCAATGGGAGAGTAGGGACGCTCAGAGCATGGGGTTATATCCCTGGCCATCTTGGCTATCACATTTGTTTCCTTGCAATCCACTAATACTTTCTTATAAGAAGTAAGCAGCAAGATCAAAAGCGTCCTCCTGAGAAGTTCCCCAGTGGTTTAGTGCCTATATTATTTTTATATGTTAGTTGTCAAAATCTGACTTTGTAGATCTTAAAATAAGCTTTTTTTATATTCAGAAAAGTATAATCAAACACTTCGGCATCTGTCTTACGAGACATAAAGATTTAAAATGTTACTTACACCTTTTTTGTGACCGCAAGCTGCACTTCAACTATAATTGAACATATCTGTGTTATTTACAGTGTGTTATTTGGAATAGGCCTTTTTCTTAAATTAAAGGGCTACTGAATAAAGACTCTAGCATCCTGATATTTTTGCCATACCTGTTAATAGAAACTGTCTCATTAACTATTTAAAAGTGATGTTGAGATCTAGCCCTGTGCTCTCATCTAATCACTAGCTGCTTACAGAACAGAAAGCTGCTTCTTTCTGTTCTGTAAGCTTCTTTCCTCTTGCAGATAAGTATCTTTACTTGTGTGGAGGGATTTTCAAAACGTGTGTCAGAAGTTGACTCAGTTCTGTTTAGCCAGACTCCCGCGGGATCGCTGTCAGAGGAAGGAGATGAGATCAGCGCTAGAGCGTCAACTACGGCTGCAATCCTTCCCCCACCCTCACTTCCCGTTAGGGTGTGAACTGGCAAGGCAAGATGCCACAGAGCTACTTCTGCGGAAGAGCATGGCATTCATAACACAGGCTTTGTCATACAGAGGCAGCTCTAGAGCAGGGGAGACAGCAATGAAGGAATATACGTGCTCCCCACCCTGGTTCCCTCTGCACCCCCACCTATTCCCCAGTGGTTTGAGCTTTGGCCCTCTAAACACAGGGTTGTGAGTTCAATCCTTGAGGGGGCCATTTAGGGATATGGGGCAAAAATTGGGGATTGGTCCTGCTTTGAGCAGGGGGTTGGACTAATTGACCTCCTGAGGTCCCTTCCAACCCTGATATTCTATGATTCCCCTGGCCCTCACGCAACATCCCTGTTCCCAGCAGGGCTCCCCACATAATGGGGAAGACCAGGGACCCATCCGTATATTTGTGGTAAACAACTAAATTTTAGTCCTATGCACTAGACTGCAGCTTGGAGGAGTTCAGTGAACTAAGATCAATTTCTCTCCTACTTCCAGGTGTTTCTTTGCTATGCAGCAGCAAAAACAAATGTTAAGAAGGTTGGAACTCTGAAAACAGTCCCAAAACTTCTTCTAGATAGCAAAGAGCCTTGCAGTCTGCCCTAGTGATCAATAAACTAAGGCTATTATGGTCCAAGTATCTCCCTCTTCTACGGTGGCTTTGGGAATATGTATTTTTATGTGAAAGGCCATAGATACAAATTTAAGGAGAGGGCTAGGCGGAGATTGTAAAAAAGATTTTGAGTCATTTCCCTTGAGGTAAGGTGCTTAATTCTTTGGGGTATTGAAGTAATTACAAAATACCCCCACTTTCTGTCACAGATGAAACCTTCACGTGCAGGTTCCGCAGTCAAAGCTGGCAAAAGGAAGGGGATGAAGAAAGGTCGTGTGCTTAAAGCACAGGACTAAGAGTCAGCAGCTATGTGGGTTCTGTTTTCAGCTCTGTTTTTGTCTCTCCCACAGATTCTTTGTACTGCTTCGAGTAAGTCACATAGGCCAGAATGCACAAAAGGAGTTAGGTGCCCAAGGCCCCATTGTACCTGCCTAAGTCCTGGTTTCAGCATCTCTGTGACGCCCAAAACGTTCCGCCTAACCCTCGGAAGGAGAAGCTGGTGGTGCCAGTGCCCCCCTTCTAACTTTCAGCTCAGTGGTCCACTCTGGTACGTACTTATACAGTCATAGAGCCAGAGACACTGTAGTTGGGTGGAGCAGTCAGCTGGGTGCTGGGAGAACCTGGCTCCAATCACTTTCCTTCTTTTTTCCCCACAGTGCAGCAGCTTCACTTGGATAGACCGAGGGAGCCCCCATCAGACTATCTCATATTCAGTGGTTACAGCACTCTGCTGAGAGACATAGGAGACCTATGTTCAAATCCTTTCTCCCCCTGTGCCTGATGTAGGAATTGAACCTGGGTCTCCCCACATTTCAGGAGAGTGTGCTCACTATGGGGCTAAATGTTACCAGGTGGGTACAGCTAATGCCACCTCCAGCCGTTTTATACAGAGTGGGGCAGGCACCTAACTCATTCTGGTAAGAAACGTAAGTTGCCTGACTCCAGAGGAGCAGTTCCCAAAGCTAGCTGCCTATCTCTGGTGGGGGCTGAAGGGCCATTTCTCCTCAGCATCACCCATTGGCCAGTGTAGGTGGCTCCCTGCTTCTCGCACTGGCTTTGCTGGATCACAATCTAAGGCGCCTATCTCCCTCTATTCCTTTGATAGATCCTCAGGTGCCTAACTCGGGCTTTGTGAATCACAGCGATTTTCAAGGGGCCTGAAAGTTTCCAGGTGCTCAGCATCGCAAAGCCTAACTCCTTTTGTGCAGCTAGATCATATCCTTTCTGGGTCTCCAGTTCCTCATCTCTCAAATGGGGATAAAACCTTTGTCTCTCTCTCCGGAGCCTGTGAGGATAAATCCATTTCTGCAGGTGGAGTACGCATTATACTATTGCCTGTATTGATTCTGTAAGATGCAGTGAGGGAATAGCTGCAGGGTCAGCCTTGCAGGGGGGGAGAACACCTCCTTCCTGACGCACCTGCAAACACAAAGGGAAAGGGACGTGGATGGGTCATTACTCAAAGTAAAACTATTTCCCCATGAAGAAAAGGAGTACTTGTGGCACCTTAGAGACTAACCAATTTATTTGAGCATAAGCTTTCGTGAGCTACAGCTCACTTCATCGGATGCCTACTGTGGAAACTGCAGAAGACATTATATACACAGAGACCATGAAACAATACCCCCTCCCACCCCACTGTCCTGCTGGTAATAGCTTATCTAAAGTGATCACTCTCCTTACAATGTGTATGATAATCAAGTTGGGCCATTTCCAGCACAAATCCAGGTTTGTGGGGGGCGGAGGGTGAGAAAACCTGGATTTGTGTGGAAATGGCCCAACTTGATTATCATACACATTGTAAGCAGAGTGATCACTTTAGATAAGCTATTACCAGCAGGAGAGTGGGGTGGGAGGGGGTATTGTTTCATGGTCTCTGTGTATATAATGTCTTCTGCAGTTTCCACAGTCTGCATCCGATGAAGTGTGCTGTAGCTCACGAAAGCTTATGCTCAAATAAATTGGTTAGTCTCTAAGGTGCCACAAGTACTCCTTTTCTTTTTGCAAATACAGACTAACACGGCTGTTACTCTGAAACCTATTTCCCCATGTTTATTCCCTGCCCCCCACTGTTCCTCAGACGTTCTTGTCAACTGCTGGAAATGGCCCACCTTGATTAATAGCTCACCTTAACTGATCACTCTCCTTATAGTGTGTATGGTAACACCCATTGTTTCATGTTCTCTATGTATATAAATCTCCCCACTATATTTTCCACTGAATGCATCCGATGAAGTGAGCTGTAGCTCACGAAAGCTTGTGCTCAAATAAATTTGTTAGTCTTTAAGGTGCCACAAGTCCTCCAGCTCTTTATGCTCATGGTAGTGAATGTACCCACACCGCCCCCCACGCCCCGCCGCCCGGAGAGCGCGCGAGCGCCCAGCAGGGACACAGGCCCCGCCCCCAGCCGTCAGACCCCACCCCTCCGCTGCTGGCCCCGCCCCCGGCTCGCCTGGTTGCGGACGCTGGGGCTGGTTGCTGAATCCGAGCCAGTTTTTGCGGCGAGCAGGGCGAGGGGGGGCCCCAGCCGCGCGGCAGCTCCCCGCTGCCCCAGCCCGGCCCCTTGGGCGGGCCCCGCATCTCTGCGAGTCCCCAGGAGCGCTTCTGCCTGGGGGGCTAAACTCTGTCCCGTTGGTGGGAGTGTTAAGGCCCAGGGGCTGCGGCTGGGGGTGTCTCCTGTCGGTGGTTGGAGGCAGGCGGGGGGGGAGACCCTTCGAGCAGCGGAGAAATACCATGCCGGGGGGGAAGCTTCTGTCCCCTCCGACCTGTGAGGGCGACTGCACGCAGAGAGGGCCGGAGGGTGACTTGCTGTGGGGAGAGCTCGTGGTGTCAGGGAGCAATTTCAATCCGCCCCGGGGATCCTTAGGCACTGAGCCCAGAAGTTACACTGACTCCGAGCATCCAGGCTGCTGCGCTGTGCACTGGGGGTTCGGGCCGCTTGTCTCTCCTGCACTCTGCAGCACCGCATTGCAACGCGCAGGCCAAGGCCACCTCTCTGCTTGCAGAGAGACTGAACTGAATTTGACCCACAGCCTCTTGCTTCTCCTCGCGGCTGCTTTCCTGTGCTATCCTGGACGAAGGTAGGCAATGTGATGTTTTCTGCGTGCCCGCCAGGGGCCACACTTTAACAGTCATTTTGTGTACGACCTACCCCACTATTCTGCGCCCAATCCTGTCGCCCTTACTCATACTGAGTAAGACTTCGCTCCACAAGCACCACTATGTGCTAATTTTTCTACGCCTCTGAAGTGTAAGAAGTAAATCCGGTTAAATAGAGGGTTATAATCTCGAGCCCATTTCAGTTTGCTGTTCCTGTTAAAAATGGTTTGTCACTGTTACCTTTCCTGATTGATCATTCGCTGCTATCTGTGATATCAATGCTGATAACAAATGAGTTCATACTTTCTGTTGTGTCTGTTCCGGGAAACTGAGTTTGAGAACATTGTATCACTTTCTGAACCAGACACATGACACCTCGCAGAGAAGCTGACGCTTTCAGCCATCAATAACTGGGTCTGTTTGAGCCCATACACAAACAGGAAAATGTCCCTGCCTATATGTCAGTGGGTTGTGGTCTGCAAAGCATCTGTTACCATGGAAGAATGTTTTATTTCCGGCAGTGTGGTTTGTTGTAGTCCAGTCCGGAAAACAACAGTTTTGAATGCGGGGGTGGGGGAATCTCAGGAAAACTCATTTCCAGGTACCTTGCTTGAGGGATGGCTATTGTCTAAAGTGTTGTGAAACATGAAGGGGAGGCAGAGATTCAAACACTCCCTAGGATTCACTTGTGCAAATCATAACCTTGTACTCTAACTATGCAAAACTAGTTATGTACATAGCTCATTGCGTGGAGATGACTTAGAGCCACCCTTAGCACTGACGCAAACAAGAAAAGGTTGTGATGGGAACAGTGTGTAAGGTACTCTGACTTCTTAATCCCCCTGACCTGGAAGCCCTTAGGAAGAGCACCATGGTCAAAGGAACAAAACCGAGCTCTTCCTGGGAATGGGGAGATTAAAGGCAGGGCCAGTGTTAACTCTGCATCCGATGAAGTGAGCTGTAGCTCACGAAAGCTTATGCTCAAATAAATGTGTTAGTCTCTAAGGTGCCACAAGTCCTCCTTTTCTTTTTGCGGATCCAGACTAACACGGCTACTACTCTGAAACCTCTCACAAACTAAACGTTCTGTTTGGCAGAGGAGGTTTGTAATTGATGTCAGTCTGTGCCTACTTTAGAGGCCTCTGGGTTTTCCTTCTCACTGGGAGGTAGTAACATGGACATTTTGTTTTGATTTTTTTTTAAAGTAATTCACATACTATAGGTGAGCCTGTGAATTGTACCAGCATATGCTGAGCAATGCAAATTTGGAGTGGGGGGAGGGTCTCCCCATCCCCACCACCTTAAAAATCTGAATGTCTTACATCAAGCAGGCGTTTTGCCACTGACATTAATGGGAGCAGGATTGAAATGATTAGTTACTAAGTACCACAACTCCCATTGCCATCTATGGAAAATGCAGCATCTGTCCCTTCATGGTCATTTATTTGTCACTATCTAATTAATGGCTCTATTATTCCTGGCTTTTCTTTTCCAAAGGCCCAGTCCTGCAGTCCATAGGTATTTTTGCTATTGACTTCAATGGACACAAGGTCAGACTTATTTCTCTAGTAAGCAAAACTGTGCCAAACTGAGGTGTATTTTTTACAAGTTGAGAAGGTGGCTACATGTTCTCCCATGGTTGTCAAGGGGAGTTACATTTTGCCCCTGAGAACCAAGCTGCAAATGTCCCGTCATTTGTGTCTTTGATTAAATTCCCTCGGAGTTAAACTAGATGGCTACATAGTTATTTGCTGCTTGTTTTTCCATCGAAGAGGGAACTTGCTTTTACAGTGGTGAATCTTTCTCTAGTCCAAGGGCTGAATGTGGTACAAAGAAAGGTTGTTTAATGAGATTGATCACTTTTAATTGTGCCACCTTTGATCTATTAGGTTCTAGCTAGGGTTGTGCCAAAGTGTTCAAAATTATCTGGGCAGTTTGACTCTTAAAACAAATAAACAAATGTGCTGCCAAACGCCATTGTTTATCAACACTCATCCCTCTGGGTAATGTCTCAGGGGCACTGTTAGGCACATTAAAGTATTTTTATTTTTAAAAAACTGATACTTTGTAGTTAGGTATTTCCAAACAGAGAAGGCTAATGGGAAGCCAAGTGGCTTGTGAAGAGGACAAGTGAGAAGCTGGACACGAAATAAGGCTCAATTCCAAGTAGAAATAAGGTGTAACTATTTAACTGAGGGTAAATAACCAGTGGAGCAATCTACTTATGGATGTGGCAGATTCTCCATCACCTAACATTTTTTAAATCAAAACTGGATGTCTTTCTAACGAGATGCTGTAGCTCAAATAGAAGTTACGCGCTTGATGCAAAAGTCTTGGATAAGGTTCTGTAGCCTGTGTTAGAGGTCCCACTCAATGGTCACAATGGTCCTTTTTGGCTTTAAAACCTAAACTCTTTCCCAGAAAGACACAAAGTCAAGGAGATGGATGGAAACTGATTCACTCAAAGCCTTTATTGAAGTTTTCCCTTGAGTTAAAGCACTGTTCCTTTTATTGAGGTGTTTAAATAAGTGGTTAGTTTGAAACCTGTATCTCCTAGGAGACGGACATACAGATTCCCCAAAGAGAAGGATGACACAAGCTAGACCCCTGGAGTGCTGTAGGGAGAAGGATGGCTTTGTGATTCAGGCAGTGGCTTGGGAGTCAGGAGATTAGTGTTTCTTTCCACTCTGCTGTCAGTTCTGCAACAGACTTGTCATGTGGACTTGAGTAAGTCTGAATCTTTCTGTGCCTCAGGTTCCTAGTATCTAACCTGGATATAAGACCAATGTACCTTCCTTCCGGGGAGGTGCAGGGATAAGTCTATTAATGTTTGTGTGAAGTATCAGAGGGGTAGCTGTGTTGGTGTGGATCCGTGAAAAGGGCAAAGAGTCCTGTGGCACCTTATAGATTAACAGACGTATTGGAGCATGAGCTTTTGTGGGTGAATACCCACTTCTTCAGATGCGTGCATGGCATGTTTGTGTTGTGTTTCAATGGCACCGGCAATGAGCCCAACCCCATTGCGGGTTATAAACTGCTTTCCTGGGAATAGAGTCAGTTTTACTGGGTAGTATTTGTTGCAAGGGAAAGCACACCTGAGACTCATGTATGAACATAGAAATCACCCTCTCGAGGTTGGGTTTGATCTGAACTGACACTGATCTGACAAAGGTCTGTTGAGGCACATTTCTGCCATGCAGTTAACTCAAAACAACCAAACCAGATGTATAAGCCATGTAGCCTGGTAGCTCAAATGCTTCCCTTGAGCTCCTTGCCCTGGTTTTGGTCAGCACAGCCACCTTATCTCTCTCTCTCCCCTCTTTGAAGCCTAGTGTATCCATTGCTGCCTTCTACTCTAGCGGTGTAGACGTGTCGTTAGGATTTTCAGTGTTGTATATGGTAATGCTGTGTACGTTTAATAAAATTTCTAAAGCATGTTAAGGTCCCTCATAAAGAAAGGTGCTACATGTGATAAGAGTTTGTCTTTCTGCTATGAAAAAGAGAATGTTTCACTCTGAATTATTTTTACTGGCTAGATGAGTTTCATGAAATCTTCATACCACCTTCCTTTCAAATTAAATCCTGTAATAGGATTTAACTCTGCATGCTATTAGTTGATTGATTCCGTGAAGCCTTTACAATAGCAGAGGAATTCTTCCGTTTGCCTAGAAATTACTACACTGAAATTTATAACTAAAATTATATCGGGGATGCATTTATTCTCCATTTCCTTTTTGAATTGTACTGGAAGCCTTGCAGAAATACACACATACAACTATATAGCATTTTCAGATTACCCAAACAATTATTTTTTGAATATCTTATGGTGCTGCAATTTTCTTTCCCTCTATCATATAATTCTTAATGCTCATTGCAGCTAATTCTCCCATGCTTAGTAGGTCAAATAATTGGCCAGTGCTTGACCACAGGGTTTTTCTTTCAGTGAGTATTTTGCTTCAACAACTGATATGTGTTGGCTTATATTTTGCAATATGGTTAGTAATAGTGGTAACAGTCTGTAGTCCCTACACTGCACTCAGTGTCTGGTGAAAATCTGACCTGCAGGTTGTGATGGGTTTGGTCATAGAGACCCCCTTGGAACTGTCACCCGATGTGCTGAAACTACCTCTGAGCCTGTCTTCCCTGCCAACTTGGGTCTCCAGAACCCTGTCTTGTTGAGCCAAACACACAAGACTGCTGCAACACAGACCCAGGGTCTGAACCACACCCCCAAAGCTGCAAACTTAACTGAAAACAGCTCAGTAAGTACTCCTGTCTCCAGCACCCAGACACCCAGCTCCCAATGGGATCCAAACCCCAAATAAATCCTTTTTACTCTGTATAAAGCTTATACAGGGTAAACTCATAAATTTTGCCCTCTATAAAACTGATACAGAGAGATGCACAGCTGTCCCACAGGTATTAATCACTTACTCTGGTTTAATTCATAAACGAAAATGATTTTATTTAGTATAAAAAGTAGGATTTAAGTTGTTTCTAATAATAACACACAGAACAAAGTAAGCTACCAAGCAAAATAAAACAAATCACGCAAGTCTAAGCCTAATCCATTAAGAAACTGAATACAGGTGAATCTCACCCTCAGAGATGTTCCAATAAGCTTCTTTCACAGACTAGACTCCTTCCTAGTCTGGGCCTAATCCTTTCCCCTGGTACAGACCTTGTTCGTTCCAGCAGGCATCTTAGGTGAAAAGCAGGGGATTTCACATGACTGGGAGCCCCCCTGGTTCTGTTCCACCCCCTTTCATAGCTTTGGCACAAGGTGGGAATCTTTTGTCTCTCTGGGCCCCCACCCCTCCTTCAAAATGGAAAAGCGCCAGGTTTAAGATGAATTTCAGTACCAGGTGACATGATCACATGTCACTATAAGACCTTATTCTCCATTCTTTCAGGGCTTGCCTGCAGGTACCCAGGAAGGTTTGCGAGTAAACAAAGCTATTCACAACCAATTGTCCCAGTTAATGGGAACCATCAAGATTCCAAGCCACCATTAACGGCCCACACTTTCCATAGTTACAATAGGACTTCAGAATAATACTTCATATATCTAGCTTCAGATACAAGAATGATACCTTGGTACAACTAGGATGAACACACTCAGTAGATTATAAGCTTTGTAATAATACCTTACAAAAGACCTTTTGCATACAGCATATTCCAATTACTTTATATTTACACTCATATTTCCATAAAAACATATGGAGTGCAAAGTCAGACAGGCATTGCTGCATTTACTAATGTGTGTGCTAGTTAGAGCACCTCACATAAAATTTTACAACTAGATTTAGTTGAGATGTCCAACTCGTGATACCACAACCAAGAAAGAAGTGTTTAAATAGTGGTTCATTCCTATGGCTGGCCCTCGGTGTTTCGTTTTCTGGTCCCCTGCAAATGGATGAGCAAAAAGCAAAGTCAGAGCAAAGAGTAAAATTAAAGCCTCAGTTAAAGCACGCACACAACCTGATGTTGATTTGTATGTGCTGGAAATTGGCACCCAGGGCAACTGGCCTCATCACCCATCCCTCGGTGTACATTGCACTACAGCTTGGTCCAAAGTTTGACTGGTAAATCTCTTTCCATTCGATGTGTGATGTTTTAGCAGAATAGTTACACTGGTAAAAGCGCTAATATGGATGCAGTTATAGTGGTATAACTTATTCCCTTGCCCATACGAGATTTGCTCTACTGCTGTAAGCACCTTTGTACAGACATAACTGAGTCCCGTAGTGCGGACTATCTATGATGATAGAGTTAAATTGGCACAACTTTCTAATATAGACAATCCCTTAGAGTCTGATCTAAGGGATGCCTATGGAATTCCAAGTTCCCTAATAAAACTATCAACTACCTGGTGCTCAAAATGACTGATCGGTGAATGTTTTCCACAGAGAATTCTCTTTCATGAACTTGGCTGTGTTATTTTAAGGCCCAGGACAGGAATGTGTGTGAGGGGAGGGAGCGGACTGTGTACATACCTTTGTGGGAAGCTAAAAGCTACTTTGGCTCCTCAATGTACGTTTTCTCTTGGATGATGTAGAACTGTGGTTCTCAACCAGGGGTATGTGTACCCTTCGGGGTATGCAGAGGTCTTCCACGGGGTACATCAACTCATCTAGAGATTTGCTTAATTTTACAACAGGCTACATAAAAAGCACTAGCAAAGTCGGTACAAACTAAAATTTCTCACAGACAGTAAATTGTTTATATTTCTCTGTATACTATACACTGATATGTAAATAAAATACTTATATTCTAATTGACTGATTTTTACAGTTATAAGGTAAAAATGAGGAAGTCAGCAATTTTTCAGTAATAGCGTGCTGTGACACTCTTGTATTTTTAGGTCTGATTTTGTAAGCCGGTAGTTAAGTGAGGTGAAACTTGGGTGTATGTAAGACCAAATCAGACTCCTGAAAGGGGTACAGTAGTCTGGTAAGGTTGAGAGCCACGAATGTAGAAAGTGAGTGTTCAGAGGTGGAACAGAAATGCCTTGTCATGACCACTAACAGTTCAAATCTTCACTGACAGGAAGTGCTGTGACTGAAAGATATGAACAAGACTGTGCAGCTGCTCACGAGAGGTGTGGCACACAAGGCTCTGACCAGGACGTCGGGGCTTTTAGCCCCCTTTATACCTCTCTGATTCCGGGCTCCTCAGGCTCTGAGGGCCTGTGCAGCCTCCTGTGTACCTTCAGTTAGAGCACTACGCGCCCACACAGACCCCACCTGTTCCTGGAATAGTCACACCCCCGCATAACCCTCAGCAGCTTTCCCACTGCCGCTGCCAATGGGTTTCTCTGCAGCCAAGAATTCCCAAGCATGAAGTGTTCTGGCCACTTCTCTTCATGCGTTTGGCAGTTCCCTACACCAGGGGCTGCATGAGAGGCAGCTTTCAGGCTGCATATGCCAGGATATGCTTTCCCTGCACTGGAAGAATTCCTCTGGGGACCACACCACTCCCTTTGCAGTCCCTACACGCTGCAGGAGTGGTACAAAGCAGCCTGGAATCTGGCCTAATATGTCCAGCCTTACGCATTATATGCCAAGAGACAGATTCTGATTATGTTTATACTAGTTTAAAGCCAGTGATAACTCCAGTAAAATCTATGGAATAACCCTGTTGTTACACTCCTGAAGTTGAGATCACCATCTGACCCTAAGCGAGGAGGGTGAGCTCTATAATTAATAGCAGAATTCAGGGACTCCAAAGCTTTTGTTCATCAGATCATTCTGCTAGTTGGTGTCTGATCATGCTCCTAGGCATGGTAGAATGGAGATCAGGCATGTAGTTCAGAGAGGGGTTCTGTTTGTGTTGCACTTGCTTTCGTTTTTTCCCCTTAACATCTGCCTGGCCTGATCTGTTTTACTCAGCTTATCTCTGGGGGAGCATCTGGGCTGGGCAAAGGAGTTTCCAAGCAGGATAAAGCTTGTTGTCACAGACTCTTTCGTCGGAACAGACCCAGTGCTGCTATCCAAAGGTACAGCTGCCAGTTACGTATTTATCTTGGTGGAGCTCAGTAGATCTGTGTGTTCACTTCGCCATTTGAAAGGAAATGGAAAAGGGAGGAGGTAAAGAGGAACATAGGAAGGCTGTTTTAGACCACAGAGATGCAAAGGGAGGTGGTTGTGTCCTAAGGGAACAGACCCAAGTGGAATCAAATGCTATAATCCTTCCCAATATGAGGGAAATACCCCACACTTCCCAATAGTGTTGAATATCTGGCCTCCTTCTCATATTCTGTAGTAGGGCTGATGAGCTTGACCCAGTAGCCTGCAGGAGCTTTAGGGCACCTTGGTGTTTTGGGATCCTGCAGGAGGAGAAGGTGGAGAGGAATACACGTTATTAGAAAATGAGGTTGGTTTTAGATCTGTTCAGAACTCTCGTGGCTGAGCCCTGCTGGGTGTGCACAAAAGACCTGTGCACACCCACAATGTCACCTCCCAGGCTGGGACTGATATCACCCCCTGGTATTTGGGAGTCGATAGCTTACTAGAGTTTAAAGAATTAGCTCTTGGAACAATTACAAGGGTAATGCACCTAATGCATATGGATTTTCTGCATTGTGCAGACTTGACAGCGGGCCCAACAGAGTAGGGTTGCCAACTGGCTAATGGCACAAATGCAAACACCCTTGCCCTGCCCCTTCCCTGAGGCCCCGCCCCCTGCTCACTCTAGCCCCCCTCCCTCTCTCCATCGCTCGCTCGCTCTCCCCCGCCCTCAGTCACTTTCACTGGGCTGGGGCAGGGGTTGAGATGTGGGAGGGGCTGTGGGCTTGGGGAGCGGGGTGAAGGGGTTCAGAGTGTAGGAGGTGGCTCCGGGCTGGGGCAGGGGTTGGGGTGCAGGAGGGGGTGCGGGCTCTGGGAGGGTGTTTGGGTGTGGGAGGGGGTGAGGGGTCAGGCTCTGGGAGGGAGTTTGGGTGCAGAGTATGGGCTCAGGGGTTGGGGTGTGGGAGGGAGTGAGTGGGGGCGGCACTTACCTTGGGCAGCTCCCGAAAGCGACTGGGTACATCCGTCTGGCAGCGGCTCCTAGGCGCAGGGGGTTCAGGGAGCACTGCATGCTGCCCCTGCCTGCAGGCAGCACCCCTGCAGCTCCCATTGGCCGCAGTTCCTGGTCAATGGGAGCTGTGGAGTCTGCGCTTGGGGTGGTGGCAGCGAGCAGAGACCCCCTGTCCCCTGACCCACCAAGTGCTGCAGGGACAGAGCCGGCTGCTTCTGAGAGCGGCTCGGAGCGAGGGCAGGCAGGAAGCCTGCCTTAGCCCCGCTGAGCTGCCAGACTGCTAATGCCCCAAATCTCCCGGTTTGGCTGCAGTAGCCTCCAGGAAATAGGGCCTGATTCCAGGAGACTCCCAGTGAAACCAGGAGGGTTGGCAACCCTACAACAGAGAGAAGTAATAGAGACCATGAAGGGATTCTCTCTGCTAACTAGGGGTGCTGGGGATTCTGCTCTACCCCCTGGTTTGAAGTAGTTTCCATTGTATACAGAGTTTACAGTTTGGTTGAATGGCTCACAGCACCCCCATTATAAACACTGTTCCAGCCCCTCTGCCACTAACAATTCAGGTTGACTGTTCTTTCACTGATGGGCTCCAGGGCTTCCTCACTGGCCTCTAGCTCCTGCCCAGTGCGGTGCCCCCAGAGTGGGAGATGAACTACAGTGGCCCGTGTGCTAGCTAAGGGGACTCTTGGGGATCCTGACCCAGTGTTCTCCACGGCCTGGCTGCGGCTCCCAGGCTTTCCGAGTGCAGCATCTTGCTGCTGTAGTGGCATAGTGTAGGACTTAGGATATTTGTGGGGGTCTTTTTTGGCAGGCTGCCAACATTTTTTGGAACTGTGAGTGAGAAGGGAAATGGGGATTGATTTTTGATTTTTAAGTTGAATGGAATTGCCTGGGAGGGGACACAAAAAAGGCACATCTCTAACCTGAGCGCTTTCTGCCTGCTGAATTTCTAAATGTCTGTTGCAAACAATGGCGATGTTTGAGAAAATCTAACTTCACAAGACTCTGTTGTAAGGGAAGGACAGAGCCACCCTCCATACAGGGGTCACTACCAGCTCCCTCTGTGAGTTAGAAATCAAGGGAACAGGCTGTGAAACCGTAAACACATCATTTCCCCTTATTTCATAACTATTAGGTTACACCCTGTCTTACTAAATGTGCTTATCTTTTGCCGTCAGTTCACAGAAATGACCCCACCCTGAGTTCCACAGAAAGCACAAGTTTGGAATAAGATGCTGTTTTTAGTTAAAACATAAAACAGATCTGAGCTCTACTCCTGCAAGCTGTACTGTGTGAACAGACCCTGTAGTTGTGTGGAGCCCGCCTGAAATCAACAAAGATTCTGCAAAGGCTCAAGGGTCTGGCAGCACAGGGCCAATGCCTCTTTAGACAAGCACCTAACGCACATTTGTGTGGTATAAAATGTCCTGTTCTTTGCCATGCTTGCTTCAGAAGCTAGTTTTTCAGTGTGCAGCATCAAATCTACAATCTGTACAATCAACTAGCACTTCCTTATGAGAAGTACAGTAGGATTAAAAGTGTACTTCTCCAGAGCAAATTCTCCAGTGACATAGAGACTATGTGGTGACTATAGTGAAATTATTTCCATATTTTAGTCATTAAAAACTTTTGGAGATCTTAAAACAAGCTTTTAAAATTCATGAAATGATTATCTGTGCTACTGACGGGGTGTTTATTGTAAAGGTGCATTTTTCTTGTAAGATTTAAAACATTTGTTTTCTCTTTTTTGGGCATCCACAGACTGCATTGAGTTTTGTTTAGCAATATGAACAAATCTTTCCACAGGTGAAGAAACTGTAGTTGAAGGATTTACAATGTCTTTGTTTATTTATTTATTAAAAATAAAAGGAAAACTGAATAAAGACCAGGAGTACTTGTGGCACCTTAGAGAGTAACAAATTTATTTGAGCATAAGCTTTCGTGAGCTACAGCTACAGATGCATCTGCTGAAGTGAGCTGTAGCTCACGAAAGGTTATGCTGAAATAAATTGGTTAGTCTCTAAGGTGCTGCAAGTCCTCCTTTTCTTTTTGCTAATACAGACTACCACGGCTGCTACTCTGAAACCTGAATAAAGATCCTGACTCTGTTTTCATACTTGTTACTAGAAATTGTCTGGTTAACTATGTAAAAGTGAAGCTGAAATCTAGCTTTCTGCCCTGATCCAATCACTGGCTGCTCACAGAACAGAAGGAAGATTGCCTCTTTGCTCTTGCAGGTAAGCAACTTTACTAGGGTCCATGGATTTCCTAACCAGTATGAAAGGATGTAATCTGGATAAGTATTCCTGTTTGGTCCATATCCCACAGGATGTCAGAAGAACCCACTGAAAATGAGCTCAGATCCCTACTCTGGCTTCAGCTGCTGCTCTCCTACTCTCCCTACCACCTGTTACATTATGAACAGGAATGTTAAGAAGGTTGGCACTGTGAAAATAATGCTATCTTTTCTAAATAGGGAAAATGCATGCACTCTGTTGTGGCCAAGAGGTCAATAAAAAGGCTATAATGATAAGTTTTTCCAAAGCTACCAGATATTTAACAGGTATCTTTAACTGAAAGGAAAATGTAAGAAGGGATAGGCAGTGAGCGCATAGAGGTTTTGAATCGCATTTCCTCATGATGAAGATATTACCCCTTTGAGGTAGTTAAATAGTCGAAGTTTTAAACTTGACAACTTGCCATTGCAGGTAAGACCTTCACATCCAGGATCCTCAGAGGATGAGATGAGTGGGTGTGAGGAAGGAAGGTGGTTACATGGTTGAAGCATCAGCATAAGCGTCAGAAGTGGGGGGTTCTGTTTTCAGCTCTGCTTTTGGGTCTACCACAGATTCATTGCATTCTTTATTTGTATTAGTAGAGGGCCAAGGAGCCTTAGTCATGGAGCAGGACCTCAGTGTCCTAGGTGCTGTTTAAATACAGCTTCCAGTCTGTTGTTATGCATGAGCAGCCTTAAGAAATGCTGGATGTAACTCCTTAGTGCTTGACTTTGCAACCTAAATCAATTTTTACCCAATACAATTTCCTAGTACTTTTTAAACAGCTAACTAATTCTGTTATATACAACTGTACACACTACCACAGATGGCCACCACTTCATCTACAGAACTAACTCTATGAGCTGGCAGCAGGAGAAGGTTATTATCCCGGAATAGCTCACCAGCCACTGGGTTCATATGCTGTTTTGGGTGGAGCTCAGCCCAACTCCGCCTCTCGCCACCATCACCTTCCCCCATGGAATGGGGCTGAGCCTGCCTGGGTTGGTTCCCCCCAGCTTGAGGGATGTACTGGGGGAGGAGTGGGAGGTGGTCCTGTACTGACTTTGAGAGAGTGGTTGAATGGAGCTCAGCCTGCTGCTTTCCTTCCCTGCCCTGTGGCAGCTCCCAGACATTCCCAATGCATGGGCTGAGTCTTAGAAGAGCCCTGTTCGATTATTGTGGCAGTCAAACATTTTCCTGGGCATGTTTCACTGACCTTTTTAACAGTTGGTAACTCAGCCAAAGTGCCATGATTCCTCTGCTCATATCCCATCAAGCAGCTGTTTGGTGAGTTAGCGCATGGAGTCAAAGAGCATGAAGAAGGCATAGCTGGGCACTGGGGGCCAGGCGCTTGTTAATGCATAGAGGCTAATGCACATGTGTGACCGAATGCACCCTGTATTCACACCCCACATGCTATTGTAATCATCTCTGCCTTGTTAGGTATCATTTGAAAACTCATAATTCACAGGTCAATATCATGATTGGGAGGGATAGCTCAGTGGTTTGAGCATTGGCCTGCTAAAGCCAGGGTTGTGAGTTCAATCCTTGAGGTGGCCATTTGGGTCAAAAATTGGGGATTGGTCCCGCTTTGAGCGGGGGGGTTGGACTAGATGACCTCCTGAGGTCCCTTCCAACCCTGATATTCTATGATTCTATGGTAAAATGTGTGTGGCATTATATATAAAGTTATGAATTCCCCCCTGCATGACATTGGTGGGGCATGTTCAAACTCCAAAACAATTAGGCAAAACAGGTGAAACAGGTTTTAAAGGGATGTGTGTTTACCTCAAATTTACATGTAAACAGAGTCCTCAGCCAATGAAAGGGGGAAGACAGAGGACAAGAGAGGTCTGCATTTCAGCAAACGGGGTGAGAAAAAACAGCATGGGACTTTTTACTAGGAGATTTTGCTGCCTGACTCGCACATGGAAGGAATTTGTACGAGAAAGTGCTCTCAAGAGCTTGCATTTCCAATGGGGAAATGAAATATAAAAGTGAGGGGCAAACACCCCAAGCCACTCCTCTCTCCCTGTCCATCTCCGTCTTTGTATGTGAGAAGACCAGAAGAAACAGCTGCTGGACTTGAGGGAGGTGTCCTGACAGGAAAAGTTCAGTCTGTAAAGCTGATAGGATGGGGTAAGGACTTCACTTTTGAATCAAGTATAGTTTAAGTTAAGCACCAGTAAGATTTTTATCTTTATTTTTCATGTAACCATTTCTCACTTTCATGCGTCATTATCTGTACTTCCTTAAAATCTCTTTGTATTTAAATAAATCTGTTTTTATTCTTTTATCGAAACTAAGTTAAATTGTCTGGGTAACTCAATTTGAGGTGACAAATTATTGTGGATCGTTCCCTTAATGCAGGGGTGGGCTTTTGGACCAAGGGCCACATTGGGGAATAGAAATTGTACGGCAGGCCATGAAGGGTCACAAAATTGGGGTTGGGGTGCAAGATGGGGTGCAGGTTCCGGCTGGGGGTGAGGGCTCTGGGGTGGGGCTGGAGATGAGAGGTATGGGGTGAAGGAGTGTGCTCTGTGCTGGGATCGAGGGGTTTGGAGAGTGGGAAAGGGATCAGGGTTGGGGTGTGGGGAGAGGCTCAGGGGTGCAGGCTCCAAGCAGCACTTACTTGAAACGTCTCCCGGAAGCAGTGGCATGTCCCTCTCTGGCTCCGACACGGAAGCACGGCCAGGTGCTTGTGCACACTGCCCCATTAGCAGGTGCCGCCCCTACAGCTCCCATTGGAGCCCCAGAGAGGGCCATTGGAGCCTGGAGGAGCCAGAGCGGGGCCATGCCATGGCTTCTGGGAGCCACGTGGTGCAGCCCCCAACCTACCACCCCAGCTTGAGCACTGGAGCAGCCCCCCAACCCAGCACCCCAGCTGGAGTGGCGGAGCGGGGCCGAGCTTTGTGGTGCATGCCCCCCTACTCCCTCCCCTTGACCCAGCGCCCCGGCTGGAGCAGGGCAAGCTCCAGCCCCTGCTCCCCAGCAGGAGCTTGGGAGCTGGCTTAAAATGGCTCAGAGGCCATAGTTTGCCCACACCTGCCTTAAAGGGACAACAGAACTATCTCTGGACTGCTGAGAAAAGTTTTTTTTCAAGGGAGGAGGGGAAATCGGGGAGTAGGAGTGTCTTGGGTTTACCCTGAAGAAGTAACCAAGGCTGATAAAAGCCAAAGTGTAACCCAAGCGTGCCTGGCAGGTTGTGACTTGCACGAAGGAAGGCTGTTCGTGGATGGCCCAGGTGGGAGCTACTTCCACAATGCATTGTAAGGCATCCTAGGTTGCAGGACAGGGGTGACACAGCCCTCAGTGGTCTGGATTGCACCTCGCCATGTCACATGTATTTGGAATCACACATGGGTGGCTCAGAAGCCAGTCACTGCACTGAGAGGCAAGTGCCATAGAGAAGGATAACTGTGAGAAGCTAATTGTGTATAAAGCTTTCCTGGAGCAGCTTCGCTCCCCTGAGTACCCTTCCTGGGCTTGGCAAGCCAGGTCTGACAGGTGTGACAGAATGGTGGTGGTGACGGACATTTGAGGAAGAATCTTAGGATGATAAAGGCTTTCCTAGAGATATGGGTGGAGTTCAGCCCAGAGCAGCGACGAGAAACAGGACCTCAGACTGTAAACTTTGTGGGACAAAGACCAGGCCTCTTAGTCAGCTAGGAACCACTATGTGTTTTCAGTGCTATAAAACATTTTCCTCAATTGCAGTGACTCACGGTTTATATTGATTTTACAGAGAATCGTTAAAAAAAAACAACTAAGAAAAACTTTAGCCAAGTCCTGGAGCCTTAATTGAGTACTTACTCGGTCCCTCTTTAAACACCCCTTTCAGTCAGTGACTCTTGCCAGAACGTCAGGACATGTGTCCTACTGTGTTGGATCAGAAACTAAATATAGCAGTGTGGAATGGACCAGGTATATGCATTATGGGACTGTTTCCTCTTCCTTCCCCCCACCCCTCTCAATCCTGAGACTGTGCGAGAAATGCATCATGCCTGATGGTTGAGTTTATATCAAAGAAAGAGGAAGTTGTTTTTGGTCTAATGTAATAACTGTGATGTACAGCTTCTTCACAAAAGGAAAAAAAGTGAACAGAGTTAGGTTAGTACAACCAATGGGGTTTTATATCTTTTGAAAGAAACAGCTCGGGCCAGTGTAGGAACCCTGCTCCTGGCAGCAGCACCGGGGCCGGCTGTTGCACTCAGGGATACAGACTGGAAGGGAGACGGGTGGAGGGCTTTAAATGTTTCAATTTTACACCCTAATGCACAAAAGCAACCGAGGGTTAGATGTGGTGGGTGGTTCCCTGAGCAGCTGCCCCTCCGTGTAATGTGCCCACGGCTGCACCCACAAAGACACACGTGCAGAGGGGCGAGCTGGCCCCCTGCCTCCGGGGACACAGGCTCAATGCTGATCCCTGCGGGGGGGGGAACCAATAACTCAGGGCCCAGCGCAGCCTCTTCTCCCCTGCCCCTGACCCCAGCGCTTGCTCTCCGGATTGCACTGGGGTACAAAGCAGTGACACGAGCCCCGCCCCCACTCCTCAGGCCCCGCCCCATCCCTCCTGGCCACGCCCCTGCTCCCAGCCCCCGCTGTCCTTCCAGCTCCGAGCCCGACGGTGCTGGGGGAGCCGGAGCGAGCGGTCGCGCCCCTGAGCCTCCGCTGCCGGCCCCGCCATGGTCTCGGCTCCGCGCTGCCGGCCCGGCGCCCGGGGGCTCCTGGCGCTGCTGATGCTCCTGCCCCTGCCCGGGGCTCGTGGTGAGTCGCGGTGGCCCCAGCAGCGGGCGGTGCCCCGGGCTGCGCGGGGCCGGCGGGCGGGGACCTGCTGCTGCCCCGCACTGGCTGTGCCGGGTGCGGAGCTGGAGGCAGCCAGCCCCGCCCGAGGGGGCACCTAGCGCCACTGGCTGCCGGGCTAGTCGGGGCCCCCTGGGCAGCGAGCGGGCGCCGGACAGCCGGGGCCGGGGCTCCCGATGGGAGCGGGCGGCTCAGCGGGCTTGGCCTGTCGGTGCGGGCGTTCCCGCTGCCAGAGACCCACTCGGGGATTTCTCTGCACACCCCCTGAATTGCCCCGCCCCCCGCATTCTTGTGAACTAGTTACATGCAGTGTTGCTAGTTTAGTGAGTGTTTGGAAATTTGAATGGAAATCGAAATATTAATACACACTTTAAAAGCACATAAAGTGTATGATAAAATATGTGCATCTGAAGAAGTATAATAGATTTGAGACGTATGAACATAGACTAGCTTCCTTTTACAGGTGTTGGGTTTTTTTTTAAGACCGTGTCAGTGCATTCGCTTCGGTGATGTTGGCCAACCTAATAATTTCAAATGATGATTTGTAAGTAAAGTCTCAATGAGCTCTCCCTGACAGCTAGTGGTGAGCTAGGGGCTGGGGGAAAGGCTTCAGGACCAGATTGTATTTACACTCACACCTAATCTACCTAGGTATCCAGCAAACAGAGCTGTGTTGCCCAAGTGATAGATTTTGGCTGGGGTTGGGTTACAAATCACTTGGGGGGGGAGGGGTGTAATGAAATGTTGTTGTTCTTATTGTATGAGTAAAGGGCAGTAGAACTGTACTTAGCCTGTGCTGGTTGAGGGCAAAGAGAGGGGGTGGGGACAGGTGTTTTGCTTGATGGTCCGCCTGAGTCACAAGTATGATTTAACCTGCCCTCTCCACTGTTTAAAGACAGAGCTTGTTAGGCTCCATAGAGAGTCTTTTGTTTTGTTAAGTGACCACTGGAACTGAAATCAGTGATAATCGGGTCTAAGTGCATAGACAAACTGTGGGACTGTGTTTCTGTGGAAGAGATGGCCCAGTCTGCACTAGCACCAAGGTTCCCCCACTGAGAGCGCAGCTGAAATCACTGAGAGCCGGGTGGAACCTCAAAGAGACCAACTCGCAGAGGTCACAGTGGCAGGTGGCAGCAGAAGGTGACGGTGCAGGGCCATTGGCAACAGAGCAATGGAGTGAACGGTGGCACAAAGAACAACAGTGGCCAGAGCGAACAGGGAGCAGCTGCAGGAATGAGCAAGGTGCCTTCTTCCCCCCGACCTGGGAGGTGAATCATGTGAAAGCACCTATGAACTCTGAGTCCCCACTGACCAAGGACAACACCGGTGAACGTTAATGAGACTGTTAAGAATGCTGGAGACACTACACAGTTCATGCGAACAAACATGGCTGTGGCATCATATTTTCAATTTAAGCAAGAGATACCACACGCTACAAACTGGAAGCCAGTGTTAAGTGCATTGTCACTTGTTCATCCTGAAGTTGAACACTGGTTCTGAACAAGACGAGCAAATGCTCACTATCTTTCTGCAAGAAACTCAACTGACTGGCTAGAAGCATCTGGTGAAAGATTCAACAGTTGAAAAATTGAACCACATTCAAAAAATTTGCATACATGGCTGATGAGTGCACCGACGTAAATGGGCATCAAGTATTAAGACATTGTGTTACATTATCTTGATGTCACTGGTTGGCCAGTAGATGCATTTCAAGATGTTCAAGTTATTGAAGACACATCGGCTGCATCTGTGACCACCCACATCTTAGAAGAGTTAAATGCTTGTCAATTGGACCCCAAGCAGATGGCTGCTTGTGCATTTGATGGAGCTGCAAACTTCTCTGGAAAACATGGTGGAGTACAAGCTTTGCTCAGAGAAAAGTGTAACCCTAATCTCTCCTGTACACACTACAGAGGCCATCTACTCCAACTAGTGCTAGTACGAGCTGCAGACTCTTCAAAAGACATTTAAAAAGCTATAAATTTAATGTCTTCATTATATTCTTTTTTCAGCAAGAGTCCGAAAAGACTGAATATCTTGGAAAATATAGAAGATACACTGGGACTGAAGTTCAAATTAGTCCAACCTGGGAAAACCCTCTGGTTTTCTCATGAGCGATCCTTGGCTGTTGTCTTAAAATTACTCCAGCCGTTATTACTGGCTTTGGAAAGTATCTTCCAAGATGGGATGGATCTAAGTAGTGAGGCTGGTGCATTACTTTTGCTACTATGTTCAGAGAAGACTATTGCCATTCTCTCTCTTGTACGTCTACTGTTGAAACCACTTGGGTCATTTAAATAATGCCATCCAGGCATCTGCTACAACAGTAGTAGATCTTTGTCCAGCTATAGAAGCTACAAATGGATCAATCAGAGAGCTATCCATTGAAAAAGTACTGGAAGACGCAAAGACTTCAGCCCAGAAGTTGACTAATGGAGGCATTTATATTGAATCCTTAAGTGAAGAGGACAATAAGTGTTTAAGTTAACTGAAAAAGTACACGGACTTGATTCTTAAAAATCTACAACAGCAACTTGTAGATTCTACTCAACATCTCCGTAGCTTTTACAGATCCCTGTCCTATAAAACACCAACAGTTGAGTGGAGTGAGGCACTACCAGCAATGGGGCTGCCATGGGATCAGGACAGAATAGAGAATTTGAACACAGAGTGGAATATCATACAACGAATGAATGAAGATTTGACTTCAACTTCTTTTTTTATCATCACTAGTGGCTCGATCTGATCTTTGTGCTGTGTTTCCTGGGATGAAAAAAGTAGGAATTCATCTCTTGCTACTCCAAGTCACAACAGCTGTAGTTGAGCATTCTTTTTCATCATTGAATATAATTTTGTGTTCTGAAAGAAGTCGCCTTCTGCTTGATCACGTGAGTGAACTAATGAGCATATCAATTGAAGAAATGGAAGTACCAGACACACGAGAAGCCACCAAAGATGAACGCATTGCGTTCAAGAAGTTCATTAACAGAGTTGTGCAAAATTATAACAAGAAACCAAGAAGGATGTAGATGTAGTGCTTCATAGAAGGCTTGAGTAGCCAGCTTTAATTTGTGGGATTGATTTTAAAACATGAGTTAAATCTAATAAAATGGTCATGAAACATTTTTTTCAGTTTTTCCTATGGTGCCATACAGCCCACCTTCACCCTCATGGTCTCACCCTTCATCGGCCCTGACCCCCCCCACCCCCCCGAAATTTGAAAAAAAACAAACCCCCATTTCAATTCCTGGGGAAAACACTGGACCCGCTGTGTTTCTGCTGCAGGAGACAAAACAGGGCAATTATAGAGTGGTCCATCCCCTGTTGTGCAGTGCCAGAGTCTGGCAGGCAGAGGTTTAAGGGCACCCAGAGCATGTGATTGCGCCCCTGACCATCTTGGCTAATAGCCATTGATGGACCTGTCCTCCGTGAACTTAACTAATTCTCTTTTCAACTCAGTTATACTTTGGGCTTTCACAACATCATGTTCAATTATGTTAGAAGGGAAGGGAGGAAGAGATATGGGGCAATAGTTGAAGGGATTTGTGGGATCAGAGGATGGCTTTTGAGATTGAGGGAGACAGAGCTTGTTCACATTTGGTTTTCGTGAGATGGCAATGTGTCAGAGGATCTCCTATTGTGAATGGCACTCCAGGCATGTTAACTGGGCCAGATTATCCATCTCTAAAACTGTACTGTAATCCTCGCTGTTCTGTGCAGGAATCGATTATTTACAGTTCAAAGAATTAATTGGTGGTGTGGCTACAAGGGCAATACACCTCATGCACGTGGACATCTCGCACTGTAGAGTCTCAGAAATATTAAGGAAAATGAAATGAGTAAAATTATTTGCATTTTTTCTTGTTTGTCTTAGCTATGTTGTTCAGTGGTACTTTCGCTTGTGTGTAGGAGGCAGAGCTTTGAAATATTTGTAGGAGAGAGAGAAGGAGCAATTCTGGGATTGGACCTGTCTACTTTTAGCCTGTTTTGTCAGATACTAACACTGTAAAAGTCACTCTAGTCATCTTGCGGCATCTTCTGGGAGTAGCCTGATTGTTTATATGATTTTCGGAACAGTCAGATGAGTGAACTGATGATCTTTTCTTTTGCAAAATTCCTTTTTATACAGTGTCTAGGCTGAAAACAATCCCAGGCACCCCTGAACAAAACCCCAAATAAAACTAGTGATTGAAAGGGGGAGAAATGTCCATCCTAGCTCTGAGCATAGGATTCATGATGGTCAAAAGAAGATTTTGTTTAAGGGACGAATCTCTCCAGCTTGACTTGGCCCACTAGCTGGCCCACTTGGAGTGTGGGTGGGAGTTTGAGAGTTGCTTAGGCGGGAGCTAGTCATGCAGTGGGGACTCAGATACTCTGTGCTGCTAATCCAGTCACACTCTGCACCTCCACCATTCTTCTGCAGCGTGGTTGCTCTCCCTAGGCTAATTCCTGTTTCAATAACTTGACCGAGCACAGCAGTGAAGACATGCCTTTAGTTTAAACCCCTGGCTATGTGAAGCTCATCTGTGCTCATAGGCCACTGGAAAACCTGAGGAACCCCCCACAACGGGGCTCACTGACCTGTGGCAGGTCCCTGTAGCATCTAAGGCATGTCAGGATCCTTTTCAACAAAGGCAGCTGGGTGAAATTATTTAAAATCAATATCTTTCCTATTGAAATGAGAGTATGTTCTTATGTTTTTCTGATAGGTCTGTGTGGGACCCTGCCAAGGCTCCGTCGTGCCATCCCCCGTGATACTAGTCGCACAGAGGGCTTCCCCATCAACGCAGAAGTGACATACAAGTGCGTTGATGGCTGTGTTAAAATCCCTGGAAAGTCGGACACTGTAGTTTGCCTTTCAAACTCAGAGTGGTCAAGCATTGGAGAGTTTTGTGATCGTAAGTATTTTATTTTCTCTGGAACAAATTTGCTCGGGCCACCCTTCGCTGAAGGAAATGTCAGACTTTCCCCCACTGAATAGGTCTACTCAAAATTAGCTTTAATAACTAGTTTCAAGTTCCTTGCTGGATCAGTGACAATATACAGTTAACCTGCTTATTCAATAATCTTGTTGCAAAGCAGCCTGGGAACATCCATCAGTGAGACAACTTGTGCTTGGTTCCGAAATGTGCAATTAAGATTGACAGGAATGGGGAGTAATTTTATATTTGAGTTTTAACTTCACAGAAATAGGTGGGGATGCCTCCATCCTCGGGATGCTCATACAGTTTTGCTGCATCACCTGGCATATATGAAATAAAGCTGTTTTAGAAATGATACAGCTGAATAGTACCACTTACATTACTATATTGCATAAAGGTCCTGGCCAATGGTAGCCAGGGGGACAGTGCCTGTGGGTGAGAGCTGCACGGAGCTGTTTCCACGCCTCCGCCTAGGACCCAGACCTGCTGCTGGCCGCTTCCGGGGCAGAGAACGGTTCACAGTGCCAGGATAGGCAGGAAGCCTGCCTTAGCATCCCCGCTGCACCGCTGACAGGGAGCTGCCCCAGATAAGCCTGTGCCCCAATCCCCCTCCCCAGCCCTGAACCCCCCCCAATGGGGGAGGGGGGGTTATTCCTGCACCCCAAACCCCTCATCCCCAGCCAGAGCCCTGCAGCCCTCACCCACGCACCCCAACCCTCTGCCCCAGCCCTAAGCCCCTCGCACACCCCTCATCCCCAGCTCCATTGGAGCGCAGGCATCAACAATTTTCTTAACTGGGTCACCAGAAAAAAAGTTTGAAAACCACTGCCTAAAGAACTCCAAATCCAGATTAACAAGAAGATGCAACAAATGGATGAAACAAATGGGTGAAGGTGGTTGGGAGGGAGGGCAGCCTGTTTTCATGTAGATTAGCTGTGCTTGCAGGGTGGCTGGCCTCGTTTCTGGCTTGTATAAAATAGCAGGGTTTTACAGGCACTACAGGAAAAATAGGGTTTTTTTTAGAGGTCAAAGTAGCGGCTATGGAAGAAAGCCTGGAGGTTCTCTGGAAGTGGCTGAAGAGGCGATGGTTGGGTATGTTGGTAGATCTCAGCTGGTAGTTGACATGACAAGATGAGTCCTTTGGTAGGTAAGGCAGGGCTGTGAGGAGATGTGCTTTGAAAGAGAGGATACAAAGCTTGTTTTTGATATGGTAAAGAAGGGAGTCCTGGTGGAGGGATGCAGAGAATAGGGCTTTACATAATCTGAAAAAAAGACAAGTCCATAGAGAAGATTATAAGGGCCTGGACGAGAGCTGTGGCAATCTGGACTGAGAAAAGCTGGATCTTGGGGAATTTAAGAAGGGAAAATGGCAAGATTTGGATACAGCCGGGACATGGTCAGGCTTGACAAAGCCCTGGCTGGGATGACTTAATTGGGGATTGGTCCTGCTTTGAGCAGGGGGTTGGACTAGATGACCCCTGAGGTCCCTTCCAACCCTGATATTCTATGATTCTATGAGGGTCCATAGAAAGGGCTGAGTCAAAACTAATGCCCAGGTTACAGGCATGAGCAGCTGAGTCGGTGGCGACTGAGGATGTGGAGAAGGAAAGATTTGCAAGGGAACACAAGCTCTGTTTTTGCCATGTGCAGTTTAAGCTACTGGCAGGGAATCCGAACGGGAGTTTTGTGAGTGGTCAATATAACAATCGCATCCAAAGCTGTGAGAGCAGATCGGATCCCGAAGACAGGATGCAGAAGGAAAAGAGGGTGGGCTGAGGAGAAAATCCTGGCAGATTCTTGCTGATGGGGCAGGGGTGGGGGAGAGTTGGAGGATCCACTGAACTAGACCTGAAAGTACGAGATGGAAGAGTCAGGAGAAAAACCGTGAGAGGATGAGTGACAAAAGCCAGTAGATGATGGGATTAAAAGAAGTAGAAATGCTTGATGGTGTCCAAGGCACTAAGAGGTCAAGGAGAATGGGGTGGGGTAGAGGTCCTGGGAATTGTGTGAGACTTCAATAAAGTGGAGAGGATGGACACAGCCCAGGGAAGGTCACAAGGTTCAAGCTGAAGACGACCACCGTGGTTGTAAACAGAATGTTCAGTTAGAATTGGAGATGAGGAGCAGGGGGGAAATCTGTCTTTCTCTTTCTACATGCTTTAATCTACCAATGCCTTTCTCTCTCTTAGCTCCTTCCTTTTCTCTTTTACTCCTTAGTTTGTATCACCCGCTGCTTGGAGCAGCACCCAGTTAACTTTGTCCAAGTTGCTTGCCTCTCTTCCTTAAAAATAATTGTAAAAAAATCTCCCTTCCCCTACCTATTTTGTAAAGCGTCCTGCTCTAATGCTCAGATGCTGTTCCGTGGCTGTACTGTAATAGCTGCTGCTGCCTTTAAATAGGGCTACCAGATAGCAACTCTGAACAAACGGGACGGAGGTGGAGGGTAGTAGGCGCCTACGTAAGAAGAAGTCCCAATAAACGGGACTGTCCCTTTAAGAACAAGACATGTGGTCACGCTACCTCTAAATCATAAACTTTTGGCGAAGGTTTTTTAAAAACGTGTGTGTGTGTATATATATATAAATAGAAAGCTAAAAGTACAATTTTGATGCTCATCTTCATAGCTAAATCTTTCAGACCCTGTATCTTTTTTTTTTTCTTTTTTTTTTTTTTTTTTCGGTTAGATGACTGTGGTGCCCCACCGAGGTTAAAATCTGCTGCCTTAAGTAAGGAAGATGAGAGGAAGAATTACCATCCTAGCAGATCCACTGTGCGTTATGTCTGTCGTCCAGGATATGAGAGGACCGAACTGACACCTGTCATTACTTGTCTTGAGAATTTAACATGGTCAGAAAGCCCTGAGTTTTGTAGAGGTGGGTGTCTTTTTGGTCACTTTTCTCTCTCCATTGAGCGAGTGGCCCTCTGTGAGCAGACAGGAGTGTTTTGTGTTAAACAGGTGTTTCACATTTCAGCACCGGCTTGTCAGTTTTAGTTTGGAGAAACCTTTTTGTCAGGTTTTGATGTTAAATTTAAATGAAACTTTAAATGGAGAGAGAAAGCATAGTGAGTACTTTTGAACAGTAGACAGAGTTTGCAGCAGTTAAGCTTTTCATTGTGCTTCCCAGCAGCAATCGGAAATCACAAATAATGCAGTAAAGTTAATATCCTACTATGGTAAATATCCATTTAAAAATGGTGAGCACAGTATCCCTGGAAACTATATATGAAGGAGAATAATCGTATTATTTTTGTCATTTCCAAAAATTCACACATTTAAAAATTCTAGCCTCGGACACTACTCATTCAGCACACAGTTCAACCAAACGGAATCACCGTATTAAAAAATAAATACAATATTCAATAACTATATGTATGGCAAAGTTGTTCAAATACCAAAATACATAACAAAATTTAAATGACAAATGGCCCACATTGTGAAGAATATCCTAAGTTTTGGCAAAGCTACCTATATTGAGTCTGTATCTGTTGTATTCCCTGCAAAACCCTACGTTAATACAGGATGAGAGGAAGGAGCCAACTGAGTGATCAGCCTTAACCACAGCTCCTTGCATGTATGTGTTATATTCTGTTTGACAAACATGGGCTGTATCTTAATACTGATGTGAATTTCTTGTGCTGTCTTAGATTCAAGTAGTCTGACGTGCCTGATTAGGAACATACTTGATGTATGCAAGAGGCCATATATTTTTATGTGCAAAAATCCTTGTCCACATCAAGGACAGAGATGTTTTCCCAATATACTCATTAGTGCTGTTTGTAGCTTTCTCTGTGGCTCCCTGAATGCAGCATCTCTCTTCTGTTTGGCCTGTGGACATGGTGAATTTTTGAGTGTGTGTTCTTTATGGTAATAAGTGCCTGGCACCAGAGGAAGCGTCACAAATAACTCCCTGTACCAGGTAGGAGGAGTCTCTGCCACTGAAGTTGACAAAGTATATAATTAAACACTTAATGTGGACAATAAGAATATCCAATAAGAATATAAGTAGGGGAAAAAACCCAGACAGGAGAGTGAACTAACTGGACTGTGAGTCTGCCATTGCCACAGTCCACGGGCGGCCAAACTTACTGACCCTTCGAGCCGCATACACATACAACAATCTTCAGACGTTCAAGCGCTGGAGCAGGAGGCGTCTGCTGGGGCTCGGGGCTTCACCCCACTCCTGCTGAAGCCCTGAGATCCCCGCTCTGCTGGGCAGTAGCTCCTAACCCACCACCCTGCCCCAAGGCAGAGGTCCCACCCCCGCAAGTATGGTAGGAGGGCTCCGTGAGCTGCTCTTTAACTGTAAAAGAGCCACATGCGGCTTGCGAGCCACAGTTTGGCCACCCCAGCCATAGTCTCTTCTAAGTATGTTAGAGTTTGTTGCAGCAACATAACGTGCTAATAGTGATCTCGTTCTGTGCTAGGGAAATCTTGTGGTGCTCCAAAAGGACCAGAGCATGGCAGAGCTGTTGATGTAACAAATGTCCTGTATGGTGCAAAAGTCAACATAATTTGTGATGACGGGTGAGTTTTGGGCAACCGGTGCTGAGTAATTCACAGAGCTTAGTTTGGTGTAGAGCTACTGGGGAACAGTGGAAAATTAATAACAGAAATTGCGATCTAATTTAAAAACATAATCTGAGCAAGTGCTACAGATCTGCTGTCCTGGCTTCAGGGCTCTATTTAAAAAGTATAAACTTCAAGCTGAATTTGGCCAGGTGTGGATTATGATCCCTCAGTCCTCCAGTTGAAAGATTAAGTTGGGAGGAAGCAGGTGCAGCTACGGTATCATGGGGTGTGCTTCAATTTGTTCAAGCTGCTGTTGGAAAAAACTACCATAATATGTGATTGGATTCTAGTTTCATTGGATTGTGCGGGTACTTTCTGGACATCAGAGTAATTCAGCAGGGAAGCACATGGCATGAGCATGGATGTCTTCGTTTTAATTAATATATCCTTTTGTTTTTCACTGTGTCACCCATTTTGGTGGTATGTGCAGGCAACAAGGTTTAGATCCCTGTGCCGGGATTAGAATGATTGGGAGGGGCTGGTTATGGAATAAATTGCCTAGGGAAGTTGTGGAATCTCTGTCATCGGAGATTTTTAAGAGCAGGTTAGACAAACGTCTGTCCGGGATGGTCTGGAAAATACTTAGTCCTGCCTGAGTGCAGGAGACTGGACTAGAAAACCTCTCGAGGTTCCTTCCAGTCCTATGATTCTCTGTCTTCAAACCCCACAGCGATTGGGAGACAAAGAGAATGCCTTTTCCTGTAGCTGAGCTATCGGCCTACTTCTCAGGTGATGTAATACCAACTAGCTGTTATCAGGTATCAAATCACTTTACAAAGGAGGGCAGTATTGTTTACCCCATTTTACAGATGGGGAAACTGAAGCGCAGAGGGGAAGTGACTTCCCAAGGTCACCCACAGGCCAGAGGCAGAAATGAGAATGGAATCCAAGTTTCCCGAGTCCCAGTCCGGTGGTTTTTCCTCTAGGCAATACTGCATCTGAGTTGTACCCACAAGAATGTCCGAGCCATTGTTGTGATACTTCACATTTTCCTGTGCAGAAGCGTACAGGAGCTGCACATCTTGGAATTGTGTCCGCCAACGAAAACTTTGGGTTTAAGTGGGCTGATGAGGTTTGGACACTGAGACGTTCAGGTTTGGAAAGAGTGGCAGCAGCGGGACAGCCCTTGGGCAGCTGTCTTCTCGCCCTGTTGTTTCTGCCAGCAAAAGAGGCCTTTGCATGTAATGTTCTAAGGTGGAAGAAAAGCAGTAGCCACCTGGCCACAAATGATGTTCATGTCTATCCCTGTTAGCCCCTGCCGTTTCAGCAGACTGGTGAAAGACCCTGCAGAAACCAGCTTTACTAGGGGCACCTCTCATCTGTTTCTCTAAACCTCTTTCCCAAATAAATAAGGCCACGACCTTTAGTCTGTAGTGTTAAAAGAAGTAGTGAAGGTAAGTGACTGCATTGCCAGTATGCAGTACCGTACTTCCTGTGCAAGCATTAGCTAGCGCTCTGGCTAAGTGGGTCTTGGGTGTGGACTGTTGGCAACTCTTTGGTAGAAGAGCAGAGTTAAAATAGGAAGAGGAATGATGGCACTAAACAGGCTGAGCTACTGACTTCCAGAGTGACAGAGATACCCTTTGAGTACCTTTCTCCCCGTTTAGCTGGGGCTGTAATCAAAGGGGTAGAATGACAAAAGCACACATCCGGAACACTGTTCTGCAGATTGGAACGAGGGAGATGTGACGCAGCCTCTTACTCTGCAAGCGCAAACCTCTTTGACATGCAAACACTTTAACAGTCTGGAAAATTACTAATTTCTTTAGTGTTTTTCAAATTCTAGAACGTACCTAGGGACTTCTTCCACCTTCTGGAGATGTAAGAAATAAGCATTAAAAATGTGGAGAAAAGACACTTACTTGTTGTTTCCCTTTGCTTTAAGGTTTAACAAAGGTATTGCCCAGTAATTCCCAAGCATGTAGCTAGTATAGACTTTGAGGGGAAGGATTTCACCTGCTCACATGGTCTCTGCAGTCTTCAAGCCACCTATTTGCTTGTTCTACATTGACTTTAACCAATCAGCATTCCTTGGTCCTAGGGATCATGTTAGTACTTACAGCAGGAATGACCCTACAGGTCCAGAATTTTGGAAGAGGGGTTATTACAGGAGTAATTAGATAGTTAGGTAAGAAGCTTTTTCTCTTTTCTTTAGGTTCAGATTACGTGGGCGGACTTTCATCCAGTGTTTGTGGAAGGGAGATCAAGTTGAATGGAGTCCACTTCCAACTTGCCAAGGTCAGGCTATTTTTATGGATTTAAGAAGGACTCATGATTGGAACTGTTGCAGAGTAACCATTACAGAGCTCACAGAGCTTTCATGTGTGTTTCATATTCACTCGATGTCGATTGTCGATCATATATATATATTTTTGGGAGCGGGGAAATCAGATGAAAGTGTAGGAGGATCCATTGTGTTGCTGTTGCCTTCTGTGGAAGCCACACTTCAAACAAACAAAAAAACCCCGCAGCCCTCTCTATCCGTACAGAGCACTCCCCTTGAGATTGCTGTCTGGTGTATAGATTCCAACCCAACTAACGACCTCATCACAACTGAACCCTGAACACGGGGATGGTGGAGTTGGATTGGTTTCTCATTCCTCCCCAAATAATCTCTGCTGCTTTTGAAGTCTTTCATCCAACTTTTTTTTATTTAGTGTAATTCCTCCCTGTTAATTATTCTCTTCCCTTCGCCTCAAAACCAACCAACCAACCAACCCTGGGACTCCACACTCAAAATCTCAGGCTATTTCAGAGTGAAATCCAGTATTTAAACTTCTTCTTCCCAATTTATTTGCTTTAACTATTTTGTCCTTTTGGACACTACCTGGGGATCTGTCAACCAGGCTATCGCCGTCTGGTCTAGAACCAGCTGCAGTTAGAAGGAAAGTCATAATTTAAGCTTTCAGCTTCTGGAACATTGTAGAAGCGCAACTATTGTCTTTCAAGGATGTCAATCAAAGAGCCAAGCTCCTTATATATAATGTGGGAGAGGGATGTGGTCTGACAAGGCTGTTATCCAGGATTTGTTTAATGGAGCCAAAATCTTCTAGCTGAACGGATGTTGGGAGTGGAGAAAAGTTTGAAAGCGGAAAGCCTTGTAAATCTAAGGAAGGTAATGCCTTGCATTTTGTTAAAACACAGTACTAATTACACTCTCAAAAGGTTAAATTCCTCCCCAAAAGGGGAAAAAATTGTAAACAAGTGTTTACTTTACAGTTCGCCTCTAACTGAAATGTGCATTAATATTCATGATGCCATTCTCTTTTCCTTCAGCGATTACTTGTTCTCCTCCTCCTAATATTGCCAATGGGACACACAATGGCAGCAACATGGAAATCTTTCACTATAACTCATTGGTAACTTACAAATGTGACCCTAATTTCTCACTTATTGGAGAGGCCTCCATTCACTGTACAACTAAAGATAACATCAATGGAGTCTGGAATGGGTCTGCCCCTGAATGCAAAGGTGACTGCCTGTTTTTTTTGTCTTCCTCTTGTTCTACTTTCTCCCACCAGAAAAAACAATATTTTGGTTGCTAGGCAAACCCATAAACATGAGGAAATTGAGTTAGGCGTTAATCCTCTAAAGATATAACTTGTGGGAAACCTGGTTGCTGTGGGAAACGTAATCCTGAAGAAATGGCTGTCGCTTCACGTACACCAAAGAAGGAAAAATTAAGATCTCATGGGTAACCTTAATTCTGTGACTTCCTACCTTCTGAGTGCTCTACAATTTTAATAACTTGTTTCTGCTGTGGGTTTTATGTAACTTGTGGGCTTTTTAAAAAGAACAAAGACGTGTATGTGGAAGTAATGTCCCATCCTCTACCTCCATGTGTCATTGAGGTTCGACTCTTGGGCCTAAGGTACTGCAGCATCGACCTCTGAAGTTCTTTAACTTGAATTATAATAGGTGGCAGCAGGAGTAAATTGTTATTTGGACCAACCGCTAGAGGAGGATGCACAGCACACTAAAACAATGGATTATATCTGCACAAATAGCCTCATTGCGTACACTGCATAGCCAAATATTTAGATTTGGCAAATTCTTTCGGTTAGCCTAAGTGGATGAGACTTGGGTCTGCCAGATTAGAGATCTGCGTTCTCTTCCTCGCTTATGTAACTTTCATTCAGGGAGGATGGGTTGCTCAGTGCGAACTTGGGTTTTGAAGGGCACAGGATTGTTAACAGCAGTCCGTAGAAATAATGAGAGTTGAACTCATCATCTCAATATCTTAATTAATGATCTGGAGGATGGGGTGGATTGCACCCTCAGCAAGTTTACAGATAACACTAAACTGGGAGGAGAGGTAAATACGCTGGAGGGTAGGGATAGGATACAGAGGGCCCTAGACAAATTGGAGGATTGGGCCAAAAGAAATCTGATGAGGTTCCACAAGGACAAGTGCAGAGTCCTGCATTTAGGACGGAAGAATCCAATGCACCGCTACAGACTAGGGACCGAATGGCTAGGCAGCAGTTCTGCAGAAAAGGACCTAGGGGTTACAGTGGACGAGAAGCTGGATATGAGTCAACAGTGTGCCCTTGTTGTCAAGAAGGCCAGTGGCATTTTGGGATGTAAAAGTAGGGGCATTGCCAGCAGATCGAGGGACGTGATCGTTCCCCTCTATTCGACATTGGTGAGTCCTCATCTGGAGTACTGTGTCCAGTTTTGAGCCCCACGCTACAAGAAGGATGTGGAAAAATTAAAGAGAGAGCAGCAGAGGGCAACAAAAATGATTAGGGGACTGGAACACATGACTTATGAGGAGAGGCTGAGGGAACTGGGATTGTTTAGTCTACAGAAGAGAAGAATGAGGGGGGATTTGATAGCTGCTTTCAACTACCTGAAAGGGGGTTCCAAAGAGGATGGATCTAGACTATTCTCAGTGGTAGCGGATGACAGGACAAGGAGTAATGGTCTCAAGTTGCAGTGGGGGAGATTTAGGTTGGATATTAGGAAAAACTTTTTCACTAGGAGGGTGGTGAAACACTGGAATGCGTTACCGAGGGAGGTGGTGGAATCTCCTTCCTTAGAAGTTTTTAAGGTCAGGCTTGACAAAGCCCTGGCTGGGATGATTTAATTGGGGATCGGTCCTGCTTTGAGCAGGGGGTTGGACTAGATGACCTCCTGAGGTCCCTTCCAACCCTGATATCTATGATTCTATGATCTTCTCATTCCCAACGCAATGCACCTTCTCTTAGGCCAAAGGATATTTTGACTTGAGGGATGGAGATGCATAGTTCTGAGTAACATATGGCAATACCTTGCAGCAATGCTCCGTGAGAACAGCATGTTCAGGGGCTTTAGAAGTCACTCTAGGAAGTTTTGATGAGTAAAACTGAAGGGAAATGAGTGATATTGGCAGTTTGTAACTCACGTTGGCAGCAAGAGGCACCACATTGAGCCTTTCCCATCCCTGCTGCAAACCACGGAACTGTTAGAGCTCTTAAAAAAGAAAAAAAGAGAGAGAGAGAGAGAACGTTTGTAAAGGGAAGTTGTAGGCAGCTCAATGTAGGGGTTGCTATGGGCTTCCCCTAGAATATATGAAAGGGATCCCAGCAGCAGTCTGCACGGTAGCCCAACTGATAGTACATGGGCTCTCGCTGTGACAACGTGTAAGTGGGGTAAGAATGTCTTGTCTCTAAAGCTGCAGCTCTAAACCTAAATATTGGTTTGGCAAGTTCCTGGCTCTGAGTGGCCAGCTGGTGATGGGAGACTAATATAATGTTCATAACTGCTTTTTCCCTCTTCTTTTTGCCTTAGTCATCATAATTACCCAGGACAAACCCACAACTGTCCCTCCCGAAGGAGCAGAAGGAGCTGGTACTTCCTTCGATAAATTGGAAGAACTTGGATTTGCTAAATGTCTAGAATTTTGGATTCAAAATGTGGCCCACTTGGAGTGTGGGTGGGAGCCTGAGAGTTGCTTAGGCGGGAGCTAGTCATGGAGTGGGGACTCAGCTACTCTGTGCTGCTAATCCAGTCACACTCTGCACCTCCACCATTCTTCTGCAGCGTGGTTGCTCTCCCTAGGCTAATTCCTGTTTCAATAACTTGACCTAGCACAGCAGTGAAGACATGCCTTTAGTTTAAACCCCTGGCTGTGTGTAGCTCATCTGTGCTCATAGGCCACTGGAAAACCTGAGGAACCCCCCACAACGGGGCTCACTGACTTGTGGCAGGTCCCTGTAGCATCTAAGGCATGTCAGGATCCTTTTCAACAAAGGCAGCTGGGTGAAATTATTTAAAATCAATATCTTTCCTATTGAAATGAGAGTATGTTCTTATGTTTTTCTGATAGGTCTGTGTGGGACCCTGCCCAGGCGCCGTCGTTCCATCCCCCGTGATACTAATCACACAGAGGGCTTCCCTATCAACGCAGAAATGACAAACATTGCAGAGGTTTGTGATCGTAAGTATTTTATTTTTTCTGGAACAAATTTGCTCGGATCACCCTTCGCTGAAAGAAATGTCAGACTTTCCCCCACTGAATAGGTCTACTCAAAATTAGCTTTAATAACTAGTTTCAAGTTCCTTGCTGGATCAGTGACAATATACAGTTAACCTGCTTATTCAATAATCTTGTTGCAAAGCAGCCTGGGAACATCCATCAGTGAGACAACTTGTGCTTGGTTCCGAAATGTGCGATTAAGATTGACAGGAATGGGAAGTAATTTTATATTTGAGTTTTAACTTCACAGAAATAGGTGGGGATGCCTCCATCCTTGGGATGCTCATACAGTTTTGCTGCATCACCTGGCATATATGAAATAAAGCTGTTTCAGAAATGATATAGCTGAATAGTACCACTCATATTACTATATTGCATAAAGGTCCTGGCCAATGGTAGCCAGGGGGGCGGTGTGTGCGTGTGAGAGCTGCATGGAGCTGCTTGCGCGCCTCCACCTAGGAGCTGGACCTGCTGCTGGCCGCTTTCGGGGCACAGAACGGTTCACGGTGCCAGGATAGGCAGGAAGCCTGCCTTAGCATCCCCGCTGCACCACTGACAGGGATCTGCCCCAGATAAGCCTGTGCCCCAATCCCCTTCCCCAGCCCTGAGCCCCCCCAAAACCTGGAGCCTTTTCCTGCTCCCCAAACCCCTCATCCCCAGCCAGAGCCCTGATCCCCTCCTACACCCCAGCCCAGAGAGCCCCACACACCCTGAACCCTTCATTCCCAGCCCCGCCCTGCAGCCCTCACCCGCACACCCCAACCCTCTGCCCCAGCCCTAAGCTCCTCCCACACCCCTCATCCCCAGCTCCGTTGGGGCGCAGGCATCAACAATTTTCTTAACTGGGTCACCAGAAAAAAAGTTTGAAAACCACTGCCCTAAAGAACTCTAAATCCAGATTAACAAGAAGATGCAACAAATGGATGAAACAAATGGGTGAAGGTGGTTGGGAAGGAAGGCAGCCTGTTTGCATGTAGATTAGATTTTAGAGGTCAAAGTAGCAGCTATGGAAGAAAGCCTGGAGGTTCTCTGGAAGTGGCTGAAGAGGCGATGGTTGGGTATGCTGGTAGATCTCAGCTGGTAGTTGACATGACAAGATGAGACCTCTGGTCGGTAAGGCAGGGCTGTGAGGAGATATGCTTTGAAAGAGAGGATACAAAGTTTGTTTTTGATGTAGTAAAGAAGGGAGTCCTGGTGGAGGGATGCAGAGAATAGGGGTTTGCATAATCTGAAAAAAAGCCAAGTCCATAGAGAAAAATATAAGGGCCTGGACGAGAGCTTTGGCCATCTGGACTGAGAAAAGCTGGATCTTGGGGAATTTAAGAAGGGAAAATGGCAAGATTTGGATACAGCCGGGACATGAGGGTCCATAGAAAGGGCTGAGTCAGAACTAATGCCCAGATTACAGGCATGAGCAGCTGAGAGATGATTTTGTTCAATCGGTGGCGACTGAGGACATGGAGAGGGAAAGATTTGCAAGGGAACACAAGCTCTGTTTTTGCCATGTGCAGTTTAAGCTACTGGCAGGGAATCCAAACGGGAGTTTTGTGAGTGGTCAATATAACAATCACATCCAAAGCTGAGAGAACATATCAGATCCCGAAGACAGGATGCAGAAGGAAAAGAGGGTGGGCTGAGGAGAGAATCCTGGCAGATCCTTGCTGATGGGGCAGGGGTGGGGGAGAGTTGGAGGATCCACTGTATTAGACCTGAAAGTACGAGATGGAAGAGTCAGGAGAAAAACCATGAGAGGATGCAGTTACAAAAGCCAGTAGATGATGGGATTAAAAGAAGTAGAAATGCTTGATGGTGTCCAAGGCACTAAGAGGTCAAGGAGAATGGGGTGGGGTAGAGGTCCTGGGAATTGTGTGAGACTTCAATAAAGTGGAGAGGATGGACACAGCCTGGGGAAGTTCACAAGGTTCAAGCTGAAGACACCACTTATTCAGCACACAGTTCAACCAAACGGAATCACCGTATTAAAAAATAAATACAATATTCAATAACTATATGTATGGCAAAGTTGTTCAAATACCAAAATACATAACAAAACTTAAATGACAAATGGCCCACATTGTGAAGAATATCCGAAAGAATGTTCCGAAATGTGCGATTAAGATTGACAGGAATGGGAAGTAATTTTATATTTGAGTTTTAACTTCACAGAAATAGGTGGGGATGCCTCCATTCTCGGGATGCTCATACAGTTTTGCTGCATCACCTGGCATATATGAAATAAAGCTGTTTCAGAAATGATACAGCTGAATAGTACCACTTATATTACTATATTGCATAAAGGTCCTGGCCAATGGTAGCCAGGGGGACAGTGCCTGTGGGTGAGAGCTGCACGGAGCTGTTTCCACGCCTCCGCCTAGGACCCAGACCTGCTGCTGGCCGCTTCCGGGGCACAGAACGGTTCACGGTGCCAGGATAGGCAGGAAGCCTGCCTTAGCACCCCCGCTGCACCGCTGACAGGGAGCTGCCCCAGATAAGCCTGTGCCCCAATCCCCCTCCCCAGCCCTGAGCCCCCCCCAATGGGGGAGGGGGGGTTATTCCTGCACCCCAAACCCCTCATCCCTAGCCAGAGCCCTGCAGCCCTCACCCACGCACCCCAACCCTCTGCCCCAGCCCTAAGCCCCTCGCACACCCCTCATCCCCAGCTCCATTGGAGCGAAGGCATCAACACTTTTCTTAACTGGGTCACCAGAAAAAAAGTTTGAAAACCACTGCCTAAAGAACTCCAAATCCAGATTAACAAGAAGATGCAACAAATGGATGAAACAAATGGGTGAAGGTGGTTGGGAGGGAGGGCAGCCTGTTTTCATGTAGATTAGCTGTGCTTGCAGGGTGGCTGGCCTCGTTTCTGGCTTGTATAAAATAGCAGGGTTTTACAGGCACTACAGGAAAAATAGGGGTTTTTTTAGAGGTCAAAGTAGCGGCTATGGAAGAAAGCCTGGTGGTTCTCTGGAAGTGGCTGAAGAGGCGATGGTTGGGTATGCTGGTAGATCTCAGCTGGTAGTTGACATGACAAGATGAGACCTCTGGTAGGTAAGGCAGGGCTGTGAGGAGATGTGCTTTGAAAGAGAGGATACAAAGCTTGTTTTTGATCTGGTGAAGAAGGGAATCCTGGTGGAGGTATGCAGAGAATAGGGCTTTACATAATCTGAAAAAAAGCCAAGTCCATAGAGAAGAATATAGGGGCCTGGACAAGAGCTTTGGCAGTCTGGACTGAGAAAAGCTGGATCTTGGGGAATTTAAGAAAGGAAAATGGCAAGATTTGGATACAGCCGGGACATGGTCAGGCTTGACAAAGCCCTGGCTGGGATGATTTAATTGGGGATTGGTCCTGCTTTGAGCAGGGGGTTGGACTAGATGACCTCCTGAGGTCCCTTCCAACCCTGATATTCCATGATTCTATGAGGGTCCATAGAAAGGGCTGAGTCAAAACTAATGCCCAGATTACAGGCATGAGCAGCTGAGAGGAGGATGATTTTGTTCAATCGGTGGCGACTGAGGATGTGGAGAAGGAAAGATTTGCAAGGGAACACAAGCTCTGTTTTTGCCATGTGCAGTTTAAGCTACTGGCAGGGAATCCAAACGGGAGTTTTGTGAGTGGTCAAGATGCAGAAGGAAAAGAGGGTGGGCTGAGGAGAAAATCCTGGCAGATTCTTGCTGATGGGGCAGGGGTGGGGGAGAGTTGGAGGATCCACTGTATTAGACCTGAAAGTACGAGATGGAAGAGTCAGGAGAAAAACCGTGAGAGGATGAGTGACAAAAGCCAGTAGATGATGGAATTAAAAGAAGTAGAAATGCTTGATGGTGTCCAAGGCACTAAGAGGTCAAGGAGAATGGGGTGGGGTAGAGGTCCTGGGAATTATGTGAGACTTCAATAAAGTGGAGAGGATGGACACAGCCCAGGGAAGGTCACAAGGTTGAAGCTGAAGACGACCACCGTGGTTGTAAACAGAATGTTCAGTTAGAATTGGAGATGAGGAGCAGGGGGGAAATCTGTCTTTCTCTTTCTACATGCTTTAATCTACCAATGCCTTTCTCTCTCTTAGCTCCTTCCTTTTCTCTTTTACTCCTTAGTTTGTATCACCCGCTGCTTGGAGCAGCACCCAGTTAACTTTGTCCAAGTTGCTTGCCTCTCTTCCTTAAAAATAATTGTAAAAAAATCTCCCTTCCCCTACCTATTTTGTAAAGCGTCCTGCTCTAATGCTCAGATGCTGTTCCGTGGCTGTACTGTAATAGCTGCTGCTGCCTTTAAATAGGGCTACCAGATAGCAACTCTGAACAAACGGGACGGGGGTGGAGGGTAGTAGGCGCCTACGTAAGAAGAAGTCCCAATAAACGGGACTGTCCCTTTAAGAATGAGACGTGGTCACACTACCTCTAAATCATAAACTTTTGGCAAAGGTTTTTTAAAAACGTGTGTGTGTGTGTTTATATATAAATAGAAAGCTAAATGTACAGTTTTGATGCTTATCTTCATAGCTAAATCTTTCAGACCCTGTATCTTTTTTTTTTTCTTTTCCGGTTAGATGACTGTGGTGCCCCACCGAGGTTAAAATCTGCTGCCTTAAGTAAGGAAGATGAGAGGAAGAGTTACCATCCTAGGGGGTCCACTGTGCGTTATGTCTGTCGTCCAGGATATGAGAGGACCGAACTGACACCTGTCATTACTTGTCTTGAGAATTTAACATGGTCAGAAAGCCCTGAGTTTTGTAGAGGTGGGTGTCTTTTTGGTCACTTTTCTCTCTCCATTGAGCGAGTGGCCCTCTGTGAGCAGATAGGAGTGTTTTGTGTTAAACAGGTGTTTCACATTTCAGCACCGGCTTGTCAGTTTTAGTTTGGAGAAACCTTTTTGTCAGGTTTTGATGTTAAATTTAAATGAAGCTTTAAATGGAGAGAGAAAGCATAGTGAGTACTATTGAACAGTAGACAACGTTTGTAGCAGTTAAGCTTTTCATTGTGCTTCCCAGCAGCAATCGGAAATCACAAATAATGCAGTAAAGTTAATATCCTACTATGGTAAATATCCATTTAAAAATGGTGAGCACAGTATCCCTGGAAACTATATATGAAGGAGAATAATCGTATTATTTTTGTCATTTCCAAAAATTCACACATTTAAAAATTCTAGCCTCGGACACCACTCATTCAGCACACAGTTCAACCAAACGGAATCACCGTATTAAAAAATAAATACAATATTCAATAACTATATATATGGCAAAGTTGTTCAAATACCAAAATACATAACAAAATTTAGATGACAAATGGCCCACATTGTGAAGAATACCGTAAGTTTTGGCAAAGCTACCTATATTGAGTCTGTATCTGTTGTATTCCCTGCAAAACCCTACGTTAATACAGGATGAGAGGAAGGAGCCAACTGAGTGATCAGCCTTAACCACAGCTCCTTGCATGTATGTGTTATATTCTGTTTGACAAACATGGGCTGTATCTTAATACTGATGTGAATTTCTTGTGCTGTCTTAGATTCAAGTAGTCTGACGTGCCTGATTAGGAACATACTTGATGTATGCAAGAGGCCATATATTTTTATGTGCAAAAATCCTTGTCCACATCAAGGACAGAGATGTTTTCCCAATATACTCATTAGTGCTGTTTGTAGCTTTCTCTGTGGCTCCCTGAATGCAGCATCTCTCTTCTGTTTGGCCTGTGGACATGGTGAATTTTTGAGTGTGTGTTCTTTATGGTAATAAGTGCCTGGCACCAGAGGAAGCGTCACAAATAACTCCCTGTACCAGGTAGGAGGAGTCTCTGCCACTGAAGTTGACAAAGTATATAATTAAACACTTAATGTGGACAATAAGAATATCCAATAAGAATATAAGTAGGGGAAAAAACCCAGACAGGAGAGTGAACTAACTGGACTGTGAGTCTGCCATTGCCACAGTCCACGGGCGGCCAAACTTACTGACCCTTCGAGCCGCATACACATACAACAATCTTCAGACGTTCAAGCGCTGGAGCAGGAGGCGTCTGCTGGGGCTCGGGGCTTCACCCCACTCCTGCTGAAGCCCTGAGATCCCCGCTCTGCTGGGCAGTAGCTCCTAACCCACCACCCTGCCCCAAGGCAGAGGTCCCACCCCCGCAAGTATGGTAGGAGGGCTCCGTGAGCGGCTCTTTAACTGTAAAAGAGCCACATGCGGCTTGCGAGCCACAGTTTGGCCACCCCAGCCATAGTCTCTTCTAAGTATGTTAGAGTTTGTTGCAGCAACATAACGTGCTAATAGTGATCTCGTTCTGTGCTAGGGAAATCTTGTGGTGCTCCAAAAGGACCAGAGCATGGCAGAGCTGTTGATGTAACAAATGTCCTGTATGGTGCAAAAGTCAACATAATTTGTGATGACGGGTGAGTTTTGGGCAACCGGTGCTGAGTAATTCACAGAGCTTAGTTTGGTGTAGAGCTACTGGGGAACAGTGGAAAATTAATAACAGAAATTGCGATCTAATTTAAAAACATAATCTGAGCAAGTGCTACAGATCTGCTGTCCTGGCTTCAGGGCTCTATTTAAAAAGTATAACCTTCAAGCTGAATTTGGCCAGGTGTGGATTATGATCCCTCAGTCCTCCAGTTGAAAGATTAAGTTGGGAGGAAGCAGGTGCAGCTACGGTATCATGGGGTGTGCTTCAATTTGTTCAAGCTGCTGTTGGAAAAATCTACCATAATATGTGATTGGATTCTAGTTTCATTGGATTGTGCGGGTACTTTCTGGACATCAGAGTAATTCAGCAGGGAAGCACATGGCATGAGCATGGATGTCTTCGTTTTAATTAATATATCCTTTTGTTTTTCACTGTGTCACCCATTTTGGTGGTATGTGCAGGCAACAAGGTTTAGATCCCTGTGCCGGGATTAGAATGATTGGGAGGGGCTGGTTATGGAATAAATTGCCTAGGGAAGTTGTGGAATCTCTGTCATCGGAGATTTTTAAGAGCAGGTTAGACAAACGTCTGTCCGGGATGGTCTGGAAAATACTTAGTCCTGCCTGAGTGCAGGAGACTGGACTAGAAAACCTCTCGAGGTTCCTTCCAGTCCTATGATTCTCTGTCTTCAAACCCCACAGCGATTGGGAGACAAAGAGAATGCCTTTTCCTGTAGCTGAGCTATCGGCCTACTTCTCAGGTGATGTAATACCAACTAGCTGTTATCAGGTATCAAATCACTTTACAAAGGAGGGCAGTATTGTTTACCCCATTTTACAGATGGGGAAACTGAAGCGCAGAGGGGAAGTGACTTCCCAAGGTCACCCACAGGCCAGAGGCAGAAATGAGAATGGAATCCAAGTTTCCCGAGTCCCAGTCCGGTGGTTTTTCCTCTAGGCAATACTGCATCTGAGTTGTACCCACAAGAATGTCCGAGCCATTGTTGTGATACTTCACATTTTCCTGTGCAGAAGCGTACAGGAGCTGCACACCTTGGAATTGTGTCCGCCAACGAAAACTTTGGGTTTAAGTGGGCTGATGAGGTTTGGACACTGAGACGTTCAGGTTTGGAAAGAGTGGCAGCAGCGGGACAGCCCTTGGGCAGCTGTCTTCTCGCCCTGTTGTTTCTGCCAGCAAAAGAGGCCTTTGCATGTAATGTTCTAAGGTGGAAGAAAAGCAGTAGCCACCTGGCCACAAATGATGTTCATGTCTATCCCTGTTAGCCCCTGCCGTTTCAGCAGACTGGTGAAAGACCCTGCAGAAACCAGCTTTACTAGGGGCACCTCTCATCTGTTTCTCTAAACCTCTTTCCCAAATAAATAAGGCCACGACCTTTAGTCTGTAGTGTTAAAAGAAGTAGTGAAGGTAAGTGACTGCATTGCCAGTATGCAGTACCGTACTTCCTGTGCAAGCATTAGCTAGCGCTCTGGCTAAGTGGGTCTTGGGTGTGGACTGTTGGCAACTCTTTGGTAGAAGAGCAGAGTTAAAATAGGAAGAGGAATGATGGCACTAAACAGGCTGAGCTACTGACTTCCAGAGTGACAGAGATACCCTTTGAGTACCTTTCTCCCCGTTTAGCTGGGGCTGTAATCAAAGGGGTAGAATGACAAAAGCACACATCCGGAACACTGTTCTGCAGATTGGAACGAGGGAGATGTGACGCAGCCTCTTACTCTGCAAGCGCAAACCTCTTTGACATGCAAACACTTTAACAGTCTGGAAAATTACTAATTTCTTTAGTGTTTTTCAAATTCTAGAACGTACCTAGGGACTTCTTCCACCTTCTGGAGATGTAAGAAATAAGCATTAAAAATGTGGAGAAAAGACACTTACTTGTTGTTTCCCTTTGCTTTAAGGTTTAACAAAGGTATTGCCCAGTAATTCCCAAGCATGTAGCTAGTATAGACTTTGAGGGGAAGGATTTCACCTGCTCACATGGTCTCTGCAGTCTTCAAGCCACCTATTTGCTTGTTCTACATTGACTTTAACCAATCAGCATTCCTTGGTCCTAGGGATCATGTTAGTACTTACAGCAGGAATGACCCTACAGGTCCAGAATTTTGGAAGAGGGGTTATTACAGGAGTAATTAGATAGTTAGGTAAGAAGCTTTTTCTCTTTTCTTTAGGTTCAGATTACGTGGGCGGACTTTCATCCAGTGTTTGTGGAAGGGAGATCAAGTTGAATGGAGTCCACTTCCAACTTGCCAAGGTCAGGCTATTTTTATGGATTTAAGAAGGACTCATGATTGGAACTGTTGCAGAGTAACCATTACAGAGCTCACAGAGCTTTCATGTGTGTTTCATATTCACTCGATGTCGATTGTCGATCATATATATATATTTTTGGGAGCGGGGAAATCAGATGAAAGTGTAGGAGGATCCATTGTGTTGCTGTTGCCTTCTGTGGAAGCCACACTTCAAACAAACAAAAAAACCCCGCAGCCCTCTCTATCCGTACAGAGCACTCCCCTTGAGATTGCTGTCTGGTGTATAGATTCCAACCCAACTAACGACCTCATCACAACTGAACCCTGAACACGGGGATGGTGGAGTTGGATTGGTTTCTCATTCCTCCCCAAATAATCTCTGCTGCTTTTGAAGTCTTTCATCCAACTTTTTTTTATTTAGTGTAATTCCTCCCTGTTAATTATTCTCTTCCCTTCGCCTCAAAACCAACCAACCAACCAACCCTGGGACTCCACACTCAAAATCTCAGGCGATTTCAGAGTGAAATCCAGTATTTAAACTTCTTCTTCCCAATTTATTTGCTTTAACTATTTTGTCCTTTTGGACACTACCTGGGGATCTGTCAACCAGGCTATCGCCGTCTGGTCTAGAACCAGCTGCAGTTAGAAGGAAAGTCATAATTTAAGCTTTCAGCTTCTGGAACATTGTAGAAGCGCAACTATTGTCTTTCAAGGATGTCAATCAAAGAGCCAAGCTCCTTATATATAATGTGGGAGAGGGATGTGGTCTGACAAGGCTGTTATCCAGGATTTGTTTAATGGAGCCAAAATCTTCTAGCTGAACGGATGTTGGGAGTGGAGAAAAGTTTGAAAGCGGAAAGCCTTGTAAATCTAAGGAAGGTAATGCCTTGCATTTTGTTAAAACACAGTACTAATTACACTCTCAAAAGGTTAAATTCCTCCCCAAAAGGGGAAAAAATTGTAAACAAGTGTTTACTTTACAGTTCGCCTCTAACTGAAATGTGCATTAATATTCATGATGCCATTCTCTTTTCCTTCAGCGATTACTTGTTCTCCTCCTCCTAATATTGCCAATGGGACACACAATGGCAGCAACATGGAAATCTTTCACTATAACTCATTGGTAACTTACAAATGTGACCCTAATTTCTCACTTATTGGAGAGGCCTCCATTCACTGTACAACTAAAGATAACATCAATGGAGTCTGGAATGGGTCTGCCCCTGAATGCAAAGGTGACTGCCTGTTTTTTTTGTCTTCCTCTTGTTCTACTTTCTCCCACCAGAAAAAACAATATTTTGGTTGCTAGGCAAACCCATAAACATGAGGAAATTGAGTTAGGCGTTAATCCTCTAAAGATATAACTTGTGGGAAACCTGGTTGCTGTGGGAAACGTAATCCTGAAGAAATGGCTGTCGCTTCACGTACACCAAAGGAGGAAAAATTAAGATCTCATGGGTAACCTTAATTCTGTGACTTCCTACCTTCTGAGTGCGCTACAATTTTAATAACTTGTTTCTGCTGTGGGTTTTATGTAACTTGTGGGCTTTTTAAAAAGAACAAAGACGTGTATGTGGAAGTAATGTCCCATCCTCTACCTCCATGTGTCATTGAGGTTCGACTCTTGGGCCTAAGGTACTGCAGCATCGACCTCTGAAGTTCTTTAACTTGAATTATAATAGGTGGCAGCAGGAGTAAATTGTTATTTGGACCAACCGCTAGAGGAGGATGCACAGCACACTAAAACAATGGATTATATCTGCACAAATAGCCTCATTGCGTACACTGCATAGCCAAATATTTAGATTTGGCAAATTCTTTCGGTTAGCCTAAGTGGATGAGACTTGGGTCTGCCAGATTAGAGATCTGCGTTCTCTTCCTAGCTTATGTAACTTTCATTCAGGGAGGATGGGTTGCTCAGTGCGAACTTGGGTTTTGAAGGGCACAGGATTGTTAACAGCAGTCCGTAGAAATAATGAGAGTTGAACTCATCATCTCAATATCTTAATTAATGATCTGGAGGATGGGGTGGATTGCACCCTCAGCAAGTTTACAGATAACACTAAACTGGGAGGAGAGGTAAATACGCTGGAGGGTAGGGATAGGATACAGAGGGCCCTAGACAAATTGGAGGATTGGGCCAAAAGAAATCTGATGAGGTTCCACAAGGACAAGTGCAGAGTCCTGCATTTAGGACGGAAGAATCCAATGCACCGCTACAGACTAGGGACCGAATGGCTAGGCAGCAGTTCTGCGGAAAAGGACCTAGGGGTTACAGTGGACGAGAAGCTGGATATGAGTCAACAGTGTGCCCTTGTTGTCAAGAAGGCCAGTGGCATTTTGGGATGTAAAAGTAGGGGCATTGCCAGCAGATCGAGGGACGTGATCGTTCCCCTCTATTCGACATTGGTGAGTCCTCATCTGGAGTACTGTGTCCAGTTTTGAGCCCCACGCTACAAGAAGGATGTGGAAAAATTAAAGAGAGAGCAGCAGAGGGCAACAAAAATGATTAGGGGACTGGAACACATGACTTATGAGGAGAGGCTGAGGGAACTGGGATTGTTTAGTCTACAGAAGAGAAGAATGAGGGGGGATTTGATAGCTGCTTTCAACTACCTGAAAGGGGGTTCCAAAGAGGATGGATCTAGACTATTCTCAGTGGTAGCGGATGACAGGACAAGGAGTAATGGTCTCAAGTTGCAGTGGGGGAGATTTAGGTTGGATATTAGGAAAAACTTTTTCACTAGGAGGGTGGTGAAACACTGGAATGCGTTACCGAGGGAGGTGGTGGAATCTCCTTCCTTAGAAGTTTTTAAGGTCAGGCTTGACAAAGCCCTGGCTGGGATGATTTAATTGGGGATCGGTCCTGCTTTGAGCAGGGGGTTGGACTAGATGACCTCCTGAGGTCCCTTCCAACCCTGATATCTATGATTCTATGATCTTCTCATTCCCAACGCAATGCACCTTCTCTTAGGCCAAAGGATATTTTGACTTGAGGGATGGAGATGCATAGTTCTGAGTAACATATGGCAATACCTTGCAGCAATGCTCCGTGAGAACAGCATGTTCAGGGGCTTTAGAAGTCACTCTAGGAAGTTTTGATGAGTAAAACTGAAGGGAAATGAGTGATATTGGCAGTTTGTAACTCACGTTGGCAGCAAGAGGCACCACATTGAGCCTTTCCCATCCCTGCTGCAAACCACGGAACTGTTAGAGCTCTTAAAAAAGAAAAAAAGAGAGAGAGAGAGAGAACGTTTGTAAAGGGAAGTGGTAGGCAGCTCAATGTAGGGGTTGCTATGGGCTTCCCCTAGAATATATGAATGGGATCCCAGCAGCAGTCTGCAGGGTAGCCCAACTGATAGTACATGGGCTCTCGCTGTGACAACGTGTAAGTGGGTAAGAATGTCTTGTCTCTAAAGCTGCAGCTCTAAACCTAAATATTGGTTTGGCAAGTTCCTGGCTCTGAGTGGCCAGCTGGTGATGGGAGACTAATATAATGTTCATAACTGCTTTTTCCCTCTTCTTTTTGCCTTAGTCATCATAATTACCCAGGACAAACCCACAACTGTCCCTCCCGAAGGAGCAGAAGGAGCTGGTACTTCCTTCGATAAATTGGAAGAACTTGGATTTGCTAAATGTCTAGAATTTTGGATTCAAAATGTGGCCCACTTGGAGTGTGGGTGGGAGCCTGAGAGTTGCTTAGGCGGGAGCTAGTCATGGAGTGGGGACTCAGCTACTCTGTGCTGCTAATCCAGTCACACTCTGCACCTCCACCATTCTTCTGCAGCGTGGTTGCTCTCCCTAGGCTAATTCCTGTTTCAATAACTTGACCTAGCACAGCAGTGAAGACATGCCTTTAGTTTAAACCCCTGGCTGTGTGTAGCTCATCTGTGCTCATAGGCCACTGGAAAACCTGAGGAACCCCCCACAACGGGGTTCACTGACCTGTGGCAGGTCCCTGTAGCATCTTAGGCATGTCAGAATCCTTTTCAACAAAGGCAGCTGGGTGAAATTATTTAAAATCAATATCTTTCCTATTGAAATGAGAGTATGTTCTTATGTTTTTCTGATAGGTCTGTGTGGGACCCTGCCCAGGCTCCGTCGTGCCATCCCCCGTGATACTAATCACACAGAGGGCTTCCCTATCAACGCAGAAGTGACATACAAGTGCGTTGATGGCTGTGTTAAAATCCCTGGAAAGTCAGACACTGTAGTTTGCCTTTCAAACTCAGAGTGGTCAAGCATTGGAGAGTTTTGTGATCGTAAGTATTTTATTTGCTCTGGAACAAATTTGCTTGGGCCACCCTTCGCTGATGGAAGTGTCAGACTTTCCCCAACTGAATAGGGTCTACTCATAATTAGCTTTAATAACTAGTTTCAAGTTCCTTGCTGGATCAGTGACAATATACAGTTACAGGAATGGGAAGTAATTTTATATTTGAGTTTTAACTTCACAGAAATAGGTGGGGATGCCTCCATCCTCGGGATGCTCATACAGTTTTGCTGCATCACCTGGCATATATGAAATAAAGCTGTTTCAGAAATGATATAGCTGAATAGTACCACTCATATTACTATATTGCATAAAGGTCCTGGCCAATGGTAGCCAGGGGGGCGGTGTGTGCGTGTGAGAGCTGCATGGAGCTGCTTGCGCGCCTCCACCTAGGAGCTGGACCTGCTGCTGGCCGCTTTCGGGGCACAGAACGGTTCACGGTGCCAGGATAGGCAGGAAGCCTGCCTTAGCATCCCCGCTGCACCACTGACAGGGATCTGCCCCAGATAAGCCTGTGCCCCAATCCCCTTCCCCAGCCCTGAGCCCCCCCAAAACCTGGAGCCTTTTCCTGCTCCCCAAACCCCTCATCCCCAGCCAGAGCCCTGATCCCCTCCTACACCCCAGCCCAGAGAGCCCCACACACCCTGAACCCTTCATTCCCAGCCCCGCCCTGCAGCCCTCACCCGCACACCCCAACCCTCTGCCCCAGCCCTAAGCTCCTCCCACACCCCTCATCCCCAGCTCCGTTGGGGTGCAGGCATCAACAATTTTCTTAACTGGGTCACCAGAAAAAAAGTTTGAAAACCACTGCCCTAAAGAACTCTAAATCCAGATTAACAAGAAGATGCAACAAATGGATGAAACAAATGGGTGAAGGTGGTTGGGAAGGAAGGCAGCCTGTTTGCATGTAGATTAGATTTTAGAGGTCAAAGTAGCAGCTATGGAAGAAAGCCTGGAGGTTCTCTGGAAGTGGCTGAAGAGGCGATGGTTGGGTATGCTGGTAGATCTCAGCTGGTAGTTGACATGACAAGATGAGACCTCTGGTCGGTAAGGCAGGGCTGTGAGGAGATATGCTTTGAAAGAGAGGATACAAAGTTTGTTTTTGATGTAGTAAAGAAGGGAGTCCTGGTGGAGGGATGCAGAGAATAGGGGTTTGCATAATCTGAAAAAAAGCCAAGTCCATAGAGAAAAATATAAGGGCCTGGACGAGAGCTTTGGCCATCTGGACTGAGAAAAGCTGGATCTTGGGGAATTTAAGAAGGGAAAATGGCAAGATTTGGATACAGCCGGGACATGAGGGTCCATAGAAAGGGCTGAGTCAGAACTAATGCCCAGATTACAGGCATGAGCAGCTGAGAGATGATTTTGTTCAATCGGTGGCGACTGAGGACATGGAGAGGGAAAGATTTGCAAGGGAACACAAGCTCTGTTTTTGCCGAGGGTGGGCTGAGGAGAGAATCCTGGCAGATTCTTGCTGATGGGGCAGGGGTGGGGGAGAGTTGGAGGATCCACTGAACTAGACCTGAAAGTACGAGATGGAAGAGTCAGGAGAAAAACCGTGAGAGGATGAGTGACAAAAGCCAGTAGATGATGGGATTAAAAGAAGTAGAAATGCTTGATGGTGTCCAAGGCACTAAGAGGTCAAGGAGAATGGGGTGGGGTAGAGGTCCTGGGAATTGTGTGAGACTTCAATAAAGTGGAGAGGATGGACACAGCCCAGGGAAGGTCACAAGGTTGAAGCTGAAGACGACCACCGTGGTTGTAAACAGAATGTTCAGTTAGAATTGGAGATGAGGAGCAGGGGGGAAATCTGTCTTTCTCTTTCTACATGCTTTAATCTACCAATGCCTTTCTCTCTCTTAGCTCCTTCCTTTTCTCTTTTACTCCTTAGTTTGTATCACCCGCTGCTTGGAGCAGCACCCAGTTAACTTTGTCCAAGTTGCTTGCCTCTCTTCCTTAAAAATAATTGTAAAAAAATCTCCCTTCCCCTACCTATTTTGTAAAGCGTCCTGCTCTAATGCTCAGATGCTGTTCCGTGGCTGTACTGTAATAGCTGCTGCTGCCTTTAAATAGGGCTACCAGATAGCAACTCTGAACAAACGGGACGGGGGTGGAGGGTTCCAAATCTTCATAGCTAAATCTTTCAGACCCTGTATCTTTTTTTTTTTTTTTTTTTTTTTTTTTTTTTTTTTTTTTTTTTTCTTCTTTCGGTTAGATGACTGTGGTGCCCCACCGAGGTTAAAATCTGCTGCCTTAAGTAAGGAAGATGAGAGGAAGAATTACCATCCTAGGGGGTCCACTGTGCGTTATGTCTGTCATCCAGGATATGAGAGGACCGAACTGACACCTGTCATTACTTGTCTTGAGAATTTAACATGGTCAGAAAGCCCTGAGTTCTGTAGAGGTGGGTGTCTTTTTGGTCACTTTTCTCTCTCCATTGAGCGAGTGGCCCTCTGTGAGCAGACAGGATTGTTTTGTGTTAAACAGGTGTTTCACATTTCAGCACCGGCTTGTCAGTTTTAGTTTGGAGAAACCTTTTTGTCAGGTTTTGATGTTAAATTTAAATGAAGCTTTAAATGGAGAGAGAAAGCATAGTGAGTACTATTGAACAGTAGACAGCGTTTGCAGTAGTTAAGCTTTTCATTGTTTCATTGTGCTTCCCAGCAGCAATCGGAAATCACAAACAATGCAGTAAAGTTAATATCCTACTGTTTTGCTGCATCACCTGTGAAATATGAAATAAAGCTGTTTCAGAAATGATTTACCTGCAGAGTACCATTTATATTACTATATTGCGTAAAGGTCCCAATTGCATATCATTGAGCTTTATTTATACAACAACAACAAAAGAACCCAAACTGTGTGTTTCTGCCAACACTGAAGCCATCAAAGTCCTGCACTTAGTTATGATGAACAATATGGGTACAAGTGAATATGTATACTCCATTTTTTCATACTAAACATTAAAGACTATAAATTTATTAGTGAGGTATTTCCTAAGGACCAATTGTTTCAGTTATTTTAGGAGTCTTTGAAAGGCCACTTCAGTGCACTCTCTACCTTCCTTGTTACTATTGTAATCTTTCATACAATTTCCCTAAAAATGATACTAAATGACCTTCCTCTAGTAAGGACAGCAAAAGTTTGTCTCTTGAAACGATCTATTTGGATAATTTGAAATACTGATTGCAACACTTTTTACATATGTCTACAGTGCAATTCAAAATCCGTGGCTGGTCCGTGCCAGCTGACTCGGGCTCCCGGGGCTCAGGCTAAGGGATTGTTTAATTGTGGTGCAGACGTTTGGGCTCAGGCTCGAGCTGGGGTTGTAGCTCCCTGTGAGGTTGGAAAGTCGCAGGCCCAAGCCCAAATATCTGCGTTACCGTTAAACAGCCCCTAAGCCCTAGAAAGCAGGCGTGGGCCAGCTGCAGGTGTATAATTTCAATGTAGACATACCCCAACACCAACCTATGATGACATGCTAGGGTGGATATTCTGATACCCCATCCAGACAGCCCACGTGTAATGATTCTGTGCTTACTCAGTGTTTTGGCAAACACATGGCTGGCCACTGCAGGCTTGGAAAACTGTGTAAGAGAATAGTTCACATCTCTTGGTTTATATTGTTGAAAGCCTTTAAATTGAGATTGGTTCAGCCATTTTTGCAACTGTTTTCCTGCCTGTATCGCAAGATACATATGTATGCAATCCCTTGAAAAGCTGCTTTTCTTCTTTGTGAGGTCAGATCATGGTTTCCACTCGCTAATGATTATTCATTTTACAATGTGGCTGTGAGGGGTTGGGTCACAGACACCCCCTTGGGACTGCCACCTGATGTGCTGAGACTACCCCTGAGCCCGTTTTCCCTGCCAGCTTGGGACTCCAGAACCCTGCCTTGCTGAGCCAGACACACTAGCCTGCTACAAACACAGACCCAGGTCTGAACCACGTCCCCCAAAAGCTGCAGGCTTAACTGAAAACAGCTTAAGAAATCTGTTTTACTCTGTATAAAGCTTATACAGGATAAACTCATAAATTGTTCACCCTCTGTAACACTGATAGAGAGAGATGCACAGCTGTTTGCTCCCCCAGGAATTAATTACTTGCTCTGGATTAATTAATCATTAAAAATCTTATTAAATGTAAAAAGTAGGATTTAAGTGGTTCCATGTAATAACAGAACAAAGTAAATTACCAACCAAAATAAAACACACACACGCAAGTCTAAGCCTAAAACAGTAGGAAAATCTCACCCTCAGAGATGTTCCAATAAGCTTCTTTGACAGACTAGATTCTTTCCTAGTCTGGGTCCAGCAATCTCTCACACCCCTGTAGTTACTGCTTTTGTTCCAGTTTCTTTCAGGCATCTCCTTGGGGTGGAGAGGCTATCTTTTGAGCAGGCTGAAGACAAAATGGAGGGGTTTCCAGGGTCTTACAGATTCTGCTTTTTGTAGGCCAATGCCATTGTTTACATGTTAGTTTGAACGTTCCCAGGATGTGGATTGGCGTCTCCCAAAGTCCATTGTTAGTTAAGTACTCCCAATTACTTGAATAAGCCTTTCATACTATGTTTACCGAATCTGACTTATGTGCTTCCTACAGGAAACGCTTTAAATACAGGCATAGAGCTAACGCTCATAACTTCAAATATAAAAATGATACATGCATACCAATAGGATGAATATATTCAGTAGATTATAACCTTTGCAAAGATATGTTACATGGCATATCCAGCCTAATGTGACTCCATTAATTTTTCATTCATATCTGGTATAATTTAGGGTACTCAGTGTGGCTTCATATGCATGGATTGTGGATGAGTTCCTGTAAGTTATTGACATGAACATGGTTTCATATTTTAGCTCACATTTTTGTTCTCTTCAGGGCCTCGCATTGATAAACACGGCATGGGCATAGGCATAGGCATCGGCATCGGCACGGGCATCAGTAAGTAACTTAAAACTGAAAAAATAATTTGAAACACTAAAGCTGTGATTGTTTTGAGGTCCACAGTCCAGGCTATTTTACTATTGCATTTCCTCTGTCTGTCCGCTTCTAATTTATTCACAATATTTTCCTGAGAGAAGAATCCTGCTGTGATTCTCTCTTTCTTAAAGTTGCGTGCACAATATTGGGGAACAGAAGGGGAGTGAAGAATCTCATTCCCCCCCCCGCTCCCTCAAGAAAAGTTTCACTTCTGTATTTCTGTCTTGGGTGAGAATACTTCCTCAACACTTAGGACTGCTTATTTGTCTGGTGCGCACCAACAATGGAATTGTCAGAAGATCCAAGCAAACCCTTCCTAGGTTGGATTTGACAGTCTAGCATCTTTGGAATAAGAAAGTTGTTACTTATATAAATGAAGTTCCCACCATTCAGTTAGTCAGTCTGCAGTGCAAAGGGCTCCACTTACCAGAGCATGGGTGTTTAGTCATCACGCTAGCAAATTCTGAGGCCCCCATTCATCAAAGCACCTAAGCGTATGTATAAATCCTACTGAAGTAAATCAGAATTAAGTTTGTGTTTAAATGACTTGTTAAATTGGAGCCATAGAGCAGCTTTGTCAAGCAGCGGGTAAGGTCCCTGTGTGCTTGAAGCCTGAAATCTTAATAGCAGAATTTAAATGTAGTTTAACTGGCCCAATCTGATGAGAGGTTTTCATTTGCAAGTTCAAGATTGAGAGAATCTGACACACGCGGATGGATTGATTTTTCTAATTTTTATTTATTCTTTTAAAGTATTTCATCAGTCAAGGAAGAAATTAAATAAGCCAAACTAAAGCTTGGACATAAGAATACCTACTATAACTATTTGGTTGAGAAAATTCCTTAAACAGCTTGGAGGCGCTTGAAGGGAAACAGATGATGAACACCTTGAATGTTTAGTAGACTGAGTACTAAACATTGTTCTGAATGAGCTAGAAACCTAAACATTGACCAGTGTATAGACATATTAAAGATGTGATAAATTGGGAGATCCAACATCAGAACCATTTTCTGGATAAGTAAAAGCTTCTCATAATTTCTGGTCTGGGATACAAGAGGGGTTTTTCAATACTACTTATCTGTGAAGTTTGCTAGCTGTGTTTACCAAAATGTTAAATAAAATATAAGTTCATTGCCTGATCACTGTTTTGTTTTTGTTTTCTCTTCAAGTTGCTTTTAGCATTTGTGCTGGGATCGTTGTAGCTTACATTTTAGGACAAAAGAAAAAACGGTAAGCTACGATATTTTTTTAAATTCTTTACTAATTTTCAACTTATCCTCATGGCATTTCATTACTGCATGAAAAGGTATTTCCTTCACCTGGATGTCAGGAAAAGTTACATATATGGTGCTCTGAAAATGCATCACTGAAGGAATGATGTTTAGTTGGTCTGGAATAAAAGAACCACAACACAGCTGTGACTGGCCTAGGTCAGCTGATTCGGGCTCGCAGGGCTAGGGCTCTCTCGGAGTCTGCATATTTCTTAAATGCACAAGAAGGAAAATGTGTATTGGGGTGCTCCAGGTACCATGAAAATACAAATATCTCTGATAGATTTAGAAATTCTTTGTTGTTGTGGTTTGGTCCAAAACTCCTTCTTCAAATTTTTGCTTCCTTTAACCCTTCCCTGTCTGCTCCTTAAGTTGCCTGCACGATACGGCAAATTAAAAACCCAAAGCGGGATGTTGCTTTTTTAAATAGTTGCTTTGCTTTATAACCTATTCACTTCAATAATATTCCCTTGGGGTTCATTTATACTGAGTACTCTTTCAAGGTGACAGCATCTCTTGTTAACCATTGTGAAAAGGTTGCATGAATCTAGTGAGTGTTTTTAAGGAGGCTTATTCATCAAGCAGGTAGCTTGTTTAAGATAAGCTTTATATTTTACTCTAGTAGAAGTAGTCCAATGTTGACTCACATGTGTTGTCATGTGCACATGCTATGAAATATAGTGGGTGCTAGAATTGTAAATAATCTGTTCTTGATTTTATTGAGCTGTGGAGTCTCTTGAAAAGTATAAGGGACATAAGATTTGCAAATAGGGTTGTTTTATTTTGAGAAGCATTTTACAGAAGGAAACAATGTTTTAAGTATCTTGTCCTTACGAGCTGTAAAATTCCAATTTTCTTTATCCAGTTCTAGCTTTATAAAAAGGCTCCATCTTTAAAAAAACAAAAACCAAAAAAAAACCCCGACTTTAAATTCAATTTGCTTGTTACATGAACATATTTAATCAGCAAATATTCTCTCCTTTCTTGCCATTCAGTTCTTACGGTGTAAATCTGGATTCCCGAAAGCATCACATTACAACAGAACATGATTTCCAGATGAGTGAAACAAAATCTAATTTGATCTTGAAAGGTATATATTTTTAGAGAAAAATATTTTCCTGTATCCAAAAGTATGCAGGTGGCGAGGTGGTCTTCTGATTAAAACCCATTTGAGACTAGAGTAGACAGAGAGAGAAGGCATGCAAAAATATTTCATGTAATATTATTTGCTTATCTACTAAAACCCTGCTTGTCTGTTTTTCTGCAACCACAACAAACTTGAACACTTTGTGTGCTTTGTCTGTTAAATGCAGTATGTCGGAAACAGGTATTTGTCTAATATAAATGTTACTTTCATTTCATTGCTTCTGTTATTATACAGGTTCTTATACCATCCTCCCCCACAGACAATACTTCCCTGACTGGGGCTATTGCTGTGTAGATGTTTGGGCTCTGGCTGGGGCCCTGCAAAAATACTTGTCATCAGTCACTTTTTTGTTCTTTGTCCCTTGCAGTTACTACCTCTGCTGACAAATTAACCCTAGCCCTGTGACATCCATGGTGCATGTTTTCTCCTGCTTTTTCTAAGATTTTAAAATGTTTCTGTTCTGTGCAGTTACACCTAATACAAGAGCTAGTATTTGTTCCTGACAATACTGAAAAGTACAACCAATGAAAAGTTTAGTCTCAATGAATACTTTGAAGTCTAAAGAAAGATGTGTGTAAGACTGAAGTACATACCTATTTTGATTTTAATTGTTTGTCTTCCTTTTGCAGTATAAATGACTGATGCTGGCTGATGGCTATGGATTACACATTAACAGACATTGGAAGAAAATCATGGAAAAAATAGACCCCTCTCAGGCAACTGCTGTTACTTTCACTACAACTTCTTTCCTCTGTTGAGCTGGACTTGTAGTACAAATCCACTGCATTTGAGTCCTTGAAAATGGCTTCTGAAGCAAGTTATTCGGCCTCTCCATAGTGCTAAATGTTTCCCCTTAAACAACATAGTCACATCAGAGCGTGGCATGGTTTGGATTGTGAGTGGTGGCTTTAACTGCAGACAGCAAGAGAGCTGCTTCAATTACTCTTTAAACACAAATTTGAAGATGCTAGACACTAGGTGGGATGTTGTAGATTCTTCATAAAAACATCCATCCTGGGTCAGACCAATGGTCCATGTAGCCAAAGGGAATAGCACTTTCTTATACAAAGTAAGCAGCAATAAGCTTTTTTTATATTCAGGAAATGTCTCACTCTGCTGCTGAGAGAAGGTGTTTATAATCAAACACTTTATCATCTGTCTTATAAGATTTAAAATGTTATTTACACCCTTTTTTTGTGACTGCAAGCTGCACTGAGTTTTATTTAGCAATAAGAAGAAATCTGTTCCACAAATGAAGCAACTATAATTGAAGATATGTGTTATTTACAAGATCTAGCCTTGAACAGAAAGAAGTTCTCTTCTTTCCTCTTGCAGATAAGACTCCTGTGGGATCCCTGTCACTTGCATAACACAGACCAGGGCCATTGTTAAATTGGCACAAACAACAGACAATCCCTTAGAAGCCCTAAATATAAAGTATCAACTACCTGGTGCTCAAAGTTTCTTGCCTAATTTTACAACAGGCTACATAACAAAGCACCGTCATGATAGGAGCAAGGCTCAGTTCTGCTGCTCACAAGATTGCATACATTAGAACAGGCCCCACCTGTTACTGGAATAGTCATCACACACACCTCCCCCACAAGGAGTTTCCAAGAAGGGTAAAACATGTCATTTCATTTGACTACACACTCACAATCTCAGCTCCCAGGCTGGGACTGACACTTAGGTAGGGTCCAACCCCTTCGTTTAATCTCTTGAAAGGTGAGGTTTGCATTCATGAAGCTTAAAGCACAGCTGTACATCATCTATTTCTGACTGACCCACCCCCCAAATATGGCCCTCAGTTAAACCCTGAGCATATGGCATATCAATCAAAGAAGTTTTCTTAAACTACAGTATGGCTCAGGCTCCAGCGCTGAGAAATGTCCCCCCTATGAAGAACCAAGGAGAATAAATATATAAAACCAGAAAGATTATAAGCAAAATTGCATGTACTAGTTAGTCTGTATATAGAGGACAGGCCATAGTGTGTATCCCAAAGACACCATCTGGCAGGAGGAGCCCCACTCTGGGAAGGTTTCCCCTCTGCTCCCAGAAGCACCGGGGCGGGGGGAGAGCGCGGTACCTTTCCCTCATCCAGCGCCCGGGGAGCGGCCCGGCCCGGCACCGCTCCGGCTCCTTCCTTGCTCTGGATGCTGGAGCAGCCGCCGCTCCCTCGCGCGGGAGCCGCTTCCGGCTTTGTACCCCGCCCCCGCCTCCCCATTGGCTGGCCAGGCGCCCAATGGGACGCTGTTCCCAACTGCGCATGCGCCGGAGGCCGAGTGTCGCGTCCCGTCCCGCTCAGGCTGCACCTACGCTAGGGACCCGCTACCTGAGCCAAGCCCGGCCCTGACGCAGAACAAAGACGCCAGCAGACGGCGGCAGAGGCCTTAGGCCAGCCACAAGCCCGCCTCTGTCCCGTTGTTTTATGGGGGTATTACCCACCAAGAGCAGGGACCAGCCCCTGCACCCTCACCTTCCTCTGTGGCAGGAGCTGCCTCGTTACCACCCCCACGGCTCTCAGTGGGCAGGAAGACCTAGGTACACCCCCCACCCACTTCAGTGTCCAGCCAGTGCCACCAAACACTTGCCCAAACAAACAGTACATACTACAGGCTTGGAAGGCTCAACTCAGGGCCAACACTTGGCTTAACCCCAGGGGCCAAGACTACAGAACGTGAGAATAAAATTAACAAAGAAGAGAGTTTAATAGGAATGTGGGAAACAAGTCCTTACCTAGGGCACCAAAATCCTAGCCTGCTCTCAAGCCACAAACTGTCAGATTAACCTCCTGGCTGAAGACATTTCTCTCAGCCAGAGTCTGCTGCGGGGTTTTCAGCTACAGCTGCCTGCAACCCACGGTGTCTGTTGGCTTGCTAGGTGTGGAATGAAAGGGTGCCTTCTGTATATACCCCAACATTCCTTGTCTTTACTCCGAGGCAGGATCATTACCCAGGCCTTGTTTTCGCCTGCCTGCTTCTTTTCTGTGGAGTTGGCATCTCTTTATTACATAGACTTTGTATGTAAACAGGTATGCGTTCTGTTATTTTACAATGCTACATTTACATCCCAACACACATGCACCTTACAGAGTTTAAAACACATTTCCAGTACATACACACACACCTCCTTACATAGTTCTGTACAACACTGGACCACACTATGAATGACTAGCATGTCCCCAGCATTGAGAGGTTTCAGAGTAGCAGCCATGTTAGTCTGTATTCGCAAAAAGAAAAGGAGTACTAGTGGCACCTTAGAGACTAACCAATTTATTTGAGCATGAGCTTTCATGAGCTACAGCTCACTTCATCAGATGCGCACACAGTATGCATCCGATGAAGTGAGCTGTAGCTCACGAAAGCTCATGCTCAAATAAATTGGTTAGTCTCCCAGCATTGAGGTGACACCTCACCTGACATGCTTTGGGAGAACCAGAATGTTTGTATAGCAAACTCAGGAGGTTTCTGTACCTCCCTTACCAGTTGCCATTAACGTTTTGTGTCACAAACACCAGACCCATGGCAGAGAGTCAATGCGGGGATTTGTGACTAGCCACCAAGCCCTTTCATAACCCATCAAACAAGTAACCCCCTGGTCCCAGGAGGTGGATTGCAGTGGCCCTTGGATCCCTCTGTGTTGTAACCAGAAGGCAATGCGAACCAAACACCCGGGTGATGCAAAGGAGGTAATCTACATGTTGCAATAGTACTGCTTGGCCTGTGACATAAGCAGATAGGTCACTTGTCAAAAATCCAAATACATTTCTATTTTGCCCCAGTACAAATTACAAAAGGTACCTTCTGGGGTCAGTACCTGGAATGCTAGTATCTGAAACAAGGAGAATGAAAGGTATAGAACAAATTACTCCCAAGGGCATTCTGTACCAAAAGAATAAAAATTCTGTGCACGATATTTTAAAAATCTGCAAAATTCATTTGTCAAATAAATGTGAAGGCTCCAGCATGGCATTGGGGAGCACAGGCCACTGGCTTCATAGATGTGGGAGATCACTCTGCAGCTCCCCCTGGGACTCAGCAGTGAGGCTGTACCCAACCCTGACATGGCGCAAGGACAGAGCCTGGCCCGGAAACAGCCCAGAGCCCTGCCCCTCCTTGCCAGGTGCACTAGCTGTGGGCAGGCAGGATCAACAAGGCAGGGTCCCAGTCTAGAGGGACTTGGTGTGTGGGGATCCAGGTGGGGGTTGAGGGGGTTCTGGGTGGGGCAATCTGGGTGCAGGCAGCTCAGTGGGGGATCCAGCTATGGGGGGGGACCACCTGGATGCACAGGGGCTTGTTGGAGGGTTTGGGTGCAACAGTAATGGGACTGAGGGGGGGTGTCCAGGTGAACATGGTTGGGGCTCAGAGAAAGTGGGGGTCTGGCTGTGGGGGGACAGAGCTTGGTGTTACCTGAAGTTGGGCCAGCTACTAAGCTTAGGAAGGACTAATGACTCACCAGAGTTTGGCAGAAAGCAGCACATTTATTACACTGATAGCTAAGCTCAAAAGAAAAGGGGGGGGGTCACTCTCTCATACTTACGCTCCCAGGACAAGCATGGCACTAGAGAGGTCAGGATCCTTCAAGGTAAGTGTCCCACTGCGCAGCAATGAAGCAATGAATCAATTCTGAAGCACTTAGAGGAGAGGAAAGTGAACAGGAACCATCAGCATGGATTCACCAAGGGCAAGCCACATCTGGGGTGGGGAGCAGGGGCTGTTTATACAGGGATCCTCATGGGCGCTCCGGTTTATAGTTTAACTCTTTGGGAACGGCACAACAGGCAAAGCAACAGGAGTTTAACCACAGTAACTTTTACCCTCAACGCACACAAGAGTAATGAATATTCAGATAGAACAAGCAAAGCCCATATGGCTCCCCCACTCCCTCCCTGTCTCTGCTCACCTCCCCATCTTGCTTTTAGGGACTTGAGAGTCCACAGGGTTGTCCTCCTGCTGACATTGTCAGGTGATACTCAGCTGATGTACCAGGCCATGTATTTCCAGGAGCTATTGAAACATTTCAATCCTGTGGACCAGGCCTCATCTGGAATCCTAGGTCCTATTTGGAGTCCCAAATAGGAATCCTAACTAAGGCAGAGCAGGACAACTACAACGCTTAGGGAAACTGCCCACGACTCATCAGAGAGGAGACTGAAAGAGTTTGGCTTGTTTGGCCTAAAAAGAGCAAATGTGGTTGCTCCCTTTAAGTACACCAGGGAAGGGAAAGAGCCAGGGAAGCTAAAGGACAATGCTGGCCCAAAAGCCAAGGGGGATAAACTCACCAGGGATCAGCTGAGGCTGGAAATGAGAAGCCTGTTCCCACCCCCAGTGGAGGGGGAAGGTTCTGAAAAACCCCAAACTAGCAGCAAGCTGCAGCAGTTTTCAAAGGGGATTCTCTGTCATAACCCTCCCCATAAAAGAGAGCCTGGCCTAGAGCTGGCCCTTAAATATACTTCCTGGCCCTGCTTTACTCACTGATCAGCTGCAGGTGGTGAAACTCCCTGTCCACCTGGAGATCCACCTGGCTCCTCCTCCTACCAAGGCATCCACAGCTGATGAGGACTGTGCTGTCAGCCCTTACAATGAGCTGCCCTGGGGCTCTGCTGACAGCTCAAGGTTCTCATAGATCTCAAAGCTGGAAGGGACCCCTGTGATCATGTTATCTGGCCCCCTGCCTGACCCAGGCCCTGAATTAATCCCTGCTGGAACCAGAGCAGATCTCTTAGGAAAACACCCCGTCTTGATTTAAACCTGGCCAGAGCTGGAGAATGCACTGCAGCTCATGGGGGGAGCTGTAAACCAGGATGCCTGCTCTGTCCCCAGCACTGGGAGGGGATTGGGGTCTAGTCTGGAGTAGAAGCCAGAACTCCCAGGGCATGGACAGGGACGGGCACAGGGGAGGGAGAAGAGGGGATTTACCACAGCCCAGGCTGTTCTCTCCCCTGAATGTCCTGGGATCTGCCAGTCAAAAGGACCTCTGTACCAGCCACCTACTGAGCAATAAGCCAGATCAGTGCTCCCCTCTACTCCCCCCGCCCCCAGCCTGGGCACTGATCCACAAGGCCCTCTCCTGCTTGCCTGAGGCTCCCCCTCCTATAACACTCTCCCACGCTGCTCCTGGTCAAGTTCAGGATTCACCTTGCCCGGGCCACCTTCAAGGTCTGTGCCTTCAACGTGTGCTGCTTTGGAGAGGCCAAGTGGCCAATGCATGGGTGATAAGAGCACAGATTGAGGCGCTTGCTGGGGCCTGGTTCTGAGAGCGGCCTGGCTCCACAGGTGGCTTTTAGGGACCAGCCTGGCTCTGGAGGGCTGAAGGTGGGTCTGTCACGGGCTCTGCCCGGAGAGCAGGAGCTGATGAAGCCAATGCGGTACCTGGCTGCCCACGCCTCCCTGCTCAGCATGCGTCTCTGCAGATCCTGGTGCTCTGTGACATTGCCATGGTGCAGCAGGACGGAAACACCACAGGAGAGGCTGTCCCAGCCCTAGCGAAGGAACTGACCGGGTACCAGGCCCAGCCACGAGGCTCGGGTTCTACTCCTGGTTCTCAAAGGGGAAGGATGGGTCTCGTGCAGTGGTTCTCAAACTTTTGTACCGGTGAACCCTTTCACATAGCAAGCCTCCGGGTTCGACCCCCATTATAAGTTAAAAACACTTTTTTATATATTTAACACCATTATACATGCTGGAGGTGAAGCGGGGTTTGGGGTGGAGGGTGGAGACCACTAACAGTTCAAATCTTCACTGACAGGAAGTGCTGCAACTGAAAGATACGAGCAAGACTCTGTGCTGCCGCTCACAAGAGGCGTGTCACACAAGGCTCTGACCAGGATCTTGGGGCTTTAAGCCCCCTTTATACCTCTCTGATTCTGGGCTCCTCAGGCTCTGAGGGCCTGTGCAGCCTCCTGGGTACATTAGAGTACAACGCACCCACACAGGTCCCACCTGTTCCTGGAATAGTCACAACCCCGCATAACTCTCACCAGCTTTCCCACTGCCGCTGCCAATGGGTTTCCCTGCAGCCAAGAATTCCAAAGCATGAAGTGCTCTGGCCACTTCTCTTCATGCCTTTGGCAGTACCCTACACCAGGGGCTGCATGAGAGGCAGCTTTCGGGCTGCATATGCCAGGATATGCTTTCCCTGCACTGCAGGAATTCCTTTGGGGACCACACCATTCCCTTTGTAGTCCCTACATGCTGCAGGAGTTCTCACTGTGTACAGTTTCTTAGTATTTTTGAAAATTTTATTGCATGCAACTAGAATAACCCCTTATACCTCTCATCAGCAGGACATGAACTCGCAATTTCTGACACTTGAGTTCAGACAGCTACCACTAAAACTATAGAGGCCTTATAGCTGAATTAGGGAAGAGCCTGGCTTCCTCACTTATCCCTACTCCTGCCTAGTGTGGTGCCCCCAGAGTGGGAGACGCTCTACCATGGCCCATGTGCTATCTATGGGGGCAGGTTGGAGCCCCAGCCCCACTGTTTGCCACAACCCCATTGCAGCTCCCAGGCATCCTTAGTGCAGCGTCTTCCTGCTGCAGGGGCATAGTGTCAGAGTTAAGAGATGTGGGTTGTTTTTTTTTTGGCAGGGTGCCAACATTTGTCTGGCAAGGCATGAGAGTGAAGGGAACTGGTGATTTTTTTTTGTTTTAAGTTGATATCTCAGCCAACCCTGAATGGAATTGCCTGGGGGGGGGGGACACAAAAAAAAGCACGTCTCTAACCTGAGCGCTGTCTACTGAATTTCAAAGGGCTGCTGTAAACAATGGCAATGTTTGAGAAAATCTAATTTCACAAGACTCTGTTGTAATAGAAAGATATTGCCACTCTCCATACAGGGGTCACTACCAGCTCCGTCTGTGAGTTAGAAAGAAGGGGAACAGGCGGTCTAAATTGTAAACAGACACCATTTCCCCTTACACTTTGCCTGACTAAATGTGGCTAGCCTTTGTGGCCAGATCACAGCAATGAGCTCACTCTGAGTTCTGCGGAAAGGAGATGTATAAAATACGATATTCTTTTTATTAAAACATAAAACAAATGTGAGCGCTACTCCTGCAAACTGTACTCTTGTGAGCAGACCCTGTCGTTGCCTGGAGCCCCACTGAAACCAAGGGCCAAGCCGCAAAGGCTCAAGGCTCCAGCAGCAGAGGGCTGATGCCCCTTGTTAGACAAGCACCTAACCCACACGTGGGTGACATAAATATCACGTTCTCAGTGACAACTTGTATATTGTGTTCGCAGAGATGCAGTAAAAATCAACACTTTGGAGGCAGATCTTCCAGTCTTTATGTAACGCTGACAGACCCCGATCATTGGCGGGTGGGACTGAACCTGGCACCTTTAGAGTTTACTAGTGCACCAGCCTCTACTGTATGAGCTAAAAGCCAGATGGCCCTTCTCTAAGGCTGTAGAGCAGACTCAGTAATCCTGCTCTAAGTGGTCTCAGTAGCACTAGACGAGAGAGAACACCACGCCCAGGACGGGTGTGGGTTACATTTCCTTCTCACTCGATCCTTCTTTAACCGCCCACTGCAGTCAATGACTCTTGCCCGATTCAAGACTGAGGCATGATCTCTGGATGGCGCCCAGGGGTTCTCAGACGAAGGGGGGTCATAACCCCTCACGGAGTCACCGGGTCAGTGCAAAGGCGGGGTTGCGAGCTGTCAGCCTCCAAACCCGGCTTTGCCTCCAGCATTTATAATAGTCAGCCCCCCGCTCCCCTGCGCGGGCTTGGGCCGCCCGCAGGCTCGAGGTGAGGCACCGGCGACCGCGCGGGATGAGCCAGGCCGCGGCCCACCCGCCCGGCCGCTCATCGCTGCAGGGAAACCCACAGGAGCGCGGCCGCGCCGCCCGCCGCCTCCGCCAGGGACCCGAAGCGAGCTGGAAGCGGGGCCTGCCCGCCAAGGGCCCCGCCCGGGCCCCGCGTGCCCGTGAGCGGCGGGGGCGGCGGCACCGACTGGAACAAGGAACCGGCGCCGCAGCGCCCCCGAGCGCGCAACCCCCAGCGCCGACCGCGAGGAGGCCCCGCCCCCGGCTCTGGCCGGACAGCTCGCGAGCGCTCAGCGGCGACACCGGCCCCGCCCCTTCCCCGCCGGGCCCTGCTGCTTCCCCGGCTCCCTTGGCGGCCGGCGCTGGGGCTGGTAGCTGCGCCAGAGCCGGAAGCTGCAGTTCGGAGGCGGCGACGCCCTAAGGCCCCTCCGCCGCCGCCTTCGCCCCGCGACTTCTCCCTCTGCCGCCGCCATGGTCTCGGGTCCGCGCTGCCCGCCGGGCCTGTGGGGGCTCCTGGCGCTGCTGCTGCCGCTGCCCGGGGCTCGCGGTGAGTGTGGGCGGGGGGGCCCAGGCGGCCCCTGCCCGGGCACAGAGTCCTCCCGGTCTCTCCCCACCTCCATCGGTGCACGGCGCCCCCGGGCCTCCCCGTCCGGCCCCTCAGCCCGGGCTGCGTCGAGCTCGGCCCGCGGGGGGAGGAGGGGGCCCGAGCCGCGCGGCAGCGACAGGTGCCCGCTGCCCCAGCCCGGCCCCTGGGGCGAGCCCCGCGCCTCTGCGAGCCTCGAGCCCCCGCGAGCGCTTCTGCCTGGGGGCTAAACTCTGTCCCGCTGGTGGGAGTGTTAAGGCCCGGGGGCGGCGGCTGGGGGTGTCTCCTGTCGGTGGTTGGAGGCGGGCGTGGGGTGGGGGGGAGAAAAAGCCCCTTCGAAGAGCGGGTAAAGGTGCTGTAGCTGGCCAGCTTCAGTAAAACGAAGTGTGGGGCATAAGACTCCTAAAGACTGTCAAATGAGCAAGTTCCCCTGTTATAGCCTTAGCTTTGTGACTGTACAGACAGAGATATAAAACCTTTGTTAAAGCTAATGTTAAAATGATGTAATACACAGGGTAAGACAAGTGTGTCTGTATATCTGGGTATAATGCTTAAATGATCCAAAAGTACAAAATTTGGTTTGAAAGTCATAAGGTACATATAGTCGATAATCTGCAGTATCCTAAATTAAGGTTAACATACTCACATCCAGTTATTTGAGTACATCACTCCTAAAAGGTTATACTAAGAGGAGCTTGTGGAAAGCAAATATAGTAATGAGTGAAGATTGTCCCTCAGTCATTGAGAATTTAGGGTCAGTTGCCACTTAGAAAATACAATACAGTACTTCAGGAAGTTTTTCAGTTACTTTCCCCACTTTGCTTCTCATTAGCACCTGTCCATGCATCACATGAGAAATATGAAAGTTACCTGTCTCAGAGATGGCTTTCCACCAGCTGTTCTCACTTGTTCTAATGCCAGACATGTTTCGTGTATTCTTCTGTAGATTGTTATCCTTTGCCTTCTACGTCACCTTCTTTCATGTTACTCTGTATGATTGCAACCCTCTCTCTAAAACCTGTGGGTGGAGCAATGTCTTGTTTTGCACAATATACTTACCCTACGTTACTACACATATTCAGGGTGATGTATACATGGTAAATTTTAATGTACTGCAGTTCTGTATCAAGCCCATTCAGTAAACTAGCTTCAAGACTCTAATGAAAACAAGTACCTCCAAATTGTCCCCAATAAAATCATATGTGGCTTCTCAAAAACTAGTATTCTGTTACAACAGACTACTGAATATCTTTCGTAGTTAACTTTTTCTCTTCCTTGCCTGTCTCTATTGCTAGGCACTTGTGATTCTCCTCCAAGGTTGCATTTTGCTGAGCTGCCTGGGGTCGTGAACAATTCCTATCCTGTTGGGACCAAACTGAAATACTCCTGTCGCCGAGGATACATTTGGAGCTCTGGAAAGTCTCCTTTTGTTACATGTCTTGAAAATTCAAAATGGTCAGTAGACGCTGAGTTTTGTGAAGGTGAGTATCTTTGTTGCTTTTCCATTTCAATTGATGTGCAAGCCATCTTGACACAGTTAGGAATCTCTCTTCTGTTGGGTATCTCTCTTCTATTGGCATACGAAAAGAAGGCAACTCCCATCTTTTCCTGTGCTGTGTATTTATACCTCTCTACTGTATTTTCCACTCCATGCAGTTGTTACAGTCAGTTTTAGCCCACGAAGGTTTATGCCCAAGTTAATTTGTTGGTCTCTAAGGTGCCACAAGGACTTCGAGTTGTTTTTGCTGATACAGATTAACACACCTACTGCTCTGAAACCTGCTACAAATAAGTAAACACTTTGGTGTGCTAAGTATCTGTCCTTTTTGAAACATTGTAGTTGCTGTATCCCTGATAACGAAATATCCTGAATTCACTGTACTAAAAGTAAACCCAGTATTGAATAATGTCTCATAGAATATCAGAGTTGGAAGGGACCTGTGTTACAAACTTGGTCAAAATAGTAATTCATAACAAAACTTAGAGAATACTCCTCTTGGCTTCATTGCTAAGAGTACGATAAGATTTTTGCAAGTTTTCTCATCTCAAGACTATAGATGCTATATTCCATGTAACTAGTAAGGATATCTACAGTTGGATGCTGATGAAACTTAACTCTGCCTTCTTGTGCATATGTTTTAAATTATGATTCAATTTGTCGTATTGAATACTGATGGGACTTCCTTGATTAGCCTCAGATTCACCTACTCTGGCCTGCTGGCTTGAGAAAATACTTTATTTATAGGCCCTGATTCAGCAAAACACTTAGTGCGTTCTTAAGTCCCACTGACTTCAGCGGGCCTTGTTTTACTGAATCGATCAGGCCTTAGTAAAGAGGTCACAATTTTTACATACCTTGTATGCATTGAGAGATCTTTCCTAGTGCAGTCATAAAAAGTGCCAACGTTAGCTTTGCATGGATACAGTGTATCTACATTGAACTCCCTGTAGATATGGTGACTTTTTGATACAGCTCTGCAATCACATCTGTGAATACATCAAGGATCGTATTAGCCCTTTTTTCCATAGGATTGCAGTGGGAGCTTATGTTCAGTTGATTGTCTGCTGTGATCTCAATCCTTTTCAGACTTGCTGCTTCCCAGAATATAGTTTCCCCGTTCTCTAGGAACAGCCTGCATTTCTTGTGCCTGGATGTATAATTTTGCGTTATACGGTACTAGAATGAATTTTGTTTGAACGGACATAGGGAGTCCAGATTGCTTTGTAGGACTCCCCCAGTCTGTGTCACCTGCAGATTGTATCAGGAGTGATTTTTGTTACCTTCCAGACAAATGATTTAAAATGTTGAATAGCATCAGGTCTAAGACGGATCCCTGCAGAATCCTACTAGAAATAGGTTTGTTTGATGATGATTCCCATTGATGACTGCTCCTGGAGATGTCAGTTAGTCAGTTCTTGTCTGCAGTGGTGTTGCAGCAGTGTCAATCCCAGGATATTAGCGAGACAAAGTGGGTGAGATAATATCATTTATTGGACCAACTTCTGTTGGTGAGAGAGACGAGCTTTTGAGCTTACACACCATTCTTCTTGGTCTCAGAAATGTATTCCAAACCTGAAGACTAGCTCTGTGTAGGGTCGAAAGTTTCTCACCCACAGAAGTTGGTTCAACAAAAGATATTGCCTCACCCTCTTAGCCAATTCTTAGTCCATTTAAGTTGTGCTCTATTGATACTGAAGTGTTAATTTTTTATTTAGAATGTTGTGTGGTACTAAGTCAAACAGCTTACAAAAATCTAGGCATATTACATCAGTTACGTTTATCAAACATCTTTGTAACTTCAAAGAACGACAGAGGTTTATCAGAGAAACCTGATTTTCCATAAAACCATATTGGTTGGTATTAATTATGTTCCTGTTCTTAATTCCTTATGAATTGGGAAAATTTTCCCTCCACTGCACAAGTGGTCAGAACAGATTTGCCCTTGGAATTGATGAATCCCACAATACCTTTTAATTATTATGCCTGTGAGTGAGATCATGTTAACTAGTCTACAGTTACTGAGGTCATTCTGGTTTCCCTTTTTGAATACTGGCACAAGATCAGCGCTCTTCCATTCTTCTTGAATTTCCAGTTACTCTAACTTCTTATAAATCTTAATCAGTGGGTTAGAGATCTCCTTGGCCAACTTTTCAGGACACTTGGGTGCAAGTTATCCCAAGATTTTGATTTAACAATGTTTATCCCTAGCAGATGTAGTTCAACTTCCTCCTTAATTACTAATAGACATGGAAGTACTTCATCAGACTCTTGTGATGAGACTACGTTGTCGTGCTTCTTTCCAAATACAAAAGGGAAATATTTCCTGAACACTCCTGCCTTTCTTGTATCATAATTGTTTTACCCATCTCCATTTAGTAACAGGTTTGTACCTTTACTACGCGTGGTATACTCAATGTATCATCCAGACTAATGAGAATCTGTCACCGCTGTCCTCTAACCTGGGGGTGCCCTTTACAAAGCTTTGGTGCTGTAGCCTCCAGTCTGGACTGCTCACAAACAGCCTCCAGTGTGCAAGTCACTCCCAGCTAGGTCTCGGCCAGCCACACCTTTGTTCTTGCAGTATAAGCAAAGCTGGTGAGGTGACCCCAACAAATCCCTAGTATTTCCCCGCCCTGCCCCCCCTTTCCAGAAATGTATGTCTTGTATTGCCCAGCCCTCTCCCGGACAATACAAATTCATTTCGAGTCTCTCCTTCTTTCTTGTTACCCAAATAGAGTTTCACAGACACTTCAATTTAAACACACTGGATTAGATGAAACAAGTTTATTAACTACAAAGATTTTAAGGGACTGCAGGTCATGAGGCATGAGTCCGAAAGGTGACAAGAGAGGTCAAGATAAAGCACAAGTGGTGCTCAAGTTAAAAAACGCTGTTAAATTCGAAATGAAGTTTTTCTTACCGTATGCTCTCAGCAGTCTTGCTGACCAAACTTCTAAAGTGAGGACCCCTTCTTCAGCTTAGTTGGTGCTTCCTTTGTCTCTTCTAGTGCAGTGAGTGGATGGATGGAGTGAGAGGGAGGAGGGGGTGCCTGGGAGTTTTTGTTGCTCCTTTTTTATAGTGTCAGTCCCGCCCCTGGGAAAACATTCCCAGCTGACAAAAAGTCTATCGGGAAAAGATCTTCCCTGCTGCTTTTCCTCTCTTTTTTGGAGGTTTTTTTCTTCCTGCTTGATGACTGCTTGTTGCTTAAATGCAAATTAAGCAGAGCACACATTCCTTTGAGACAGTCCTGTTTGCCAGCTTGTGCTGTAGGTTTGCAATATGAGTTAACATTATACAGGGAAATCTTCTAACTTCAGAGACAATGTTACCATGCATTTTATCAGGGCAGTATTGACCAGTAAACTGTACGTTTTCAGGTTTCAGAGTAGCAGCCGTATTAGTCTGTATTCACAAAAAGAAAAGGAATACTTGAGGCACCTTAGAGACTAACAAATTTATGCTCAAATTTGTTAGTCTCTAAGGTGCCACAAGTACTCCTTTTCTTTTTATACATTTTCAGATGATGCCTCACAAGGCATGCTCGGTACAAAGATTATTACGGCAGTCTCTAGGGTTTGGACACGGGTACATTCTCTTACAGAAGGATTTCTTTTGTCCCTAACGATCTTCAAAATCTTCTCCTTATTGTCTATAACCATGCCACTTGTGAGACTCTCACTGATGTCTTTAGTGCCCCATATAAATGTTTACATTTCGTAACTTACGCCGTCTATCCTTTTTTTTTTTTTTTTTCTTCTGTGTCTTATGTTGCTTTTTATTTGTAATTGCTGCCAGTTGAGGTCAGTGGGTCTACCCACATGAATATGGTTCTGCATATGAGTTTTCGGGATCTGGGCGTTAACGTTTACAGTATGAATATTTGCGCTTATACTAAATCTGCAAGGGGATCTTAAATCTCTTGTTTCAGGATATACGGCAACCACTATCTGTGTGGGATTAGGAAGCATCATCCCGCTTCCACTTCTCCTCACTTCCCATGGGCATGTAACAAAATTATCCATAATGTGGGTTTTAAGCTTTCCTCCTTAGCCTTTGGTGCTGACTGCTGTCGTACAGGACAGATACTGGACTCCAAGACCATTGGCTTTGATCTACCATGGTATTTGCTGTGTTAGAGGGTGCAAGTTAGGATATCCCCTTTTTCCTATTAAGGTAATCTGAGGTAACACTAATATTCGTCTTGTTCTCTTCTAGGAAGACGATGTAAACCACTCGAACTCGAAAACGGCAGGGGTGATTTAACGGATCTCCGGTTTGGTGCAAGAGTAGACTTCTCCTGTGATGAGGGGTGAGTGGCAAATTGCTTCTTTGGACTAATTAATAGAACCTAGACTGGTGTAAAACTGCTGTTGAAGTCGGGCAAAATGAGACAAGAAAGCCTGCTTAACTTCAAGAACATAAGTGAGTGGTGTGCTATAAATCTGTATCCATGGGCTGGGGCCCTTGTTAAGAATTACACCTGCGATTTTCAAAGGAGTTGAAGGAAGATAGCCACCCAGCTATGGTTGTCATTCAGTGGGAGATGGGCATCTAACTCGCTCAGGTGCTTTTGAAGATGGCAGCCTAGAGCCCTCAGGAGATCCTCCAGCAGGGGTTGGGTTATGATATTGAGAGTCCCACCTCAGGGGTCATGTGGCACTTACTGACCCGTGCCATCTCTCCCTTGTTACAGGGGTTTCTGTGAGGGTGCTGGGAGCTAGTGGCAGAATATTGCCCATAAAATGCAGCACCAGGTAGAGGCAGACCTCTTCCTGCTCTACAATAGCGAATATTTGTCTGTCCCTCCCTTAGAGATGTCGGTATTCCCCAGGATAGCATCAAGTGCAGTTGTTGCTTTTGTCCATATGGGTTATGTTGCCAGGCCTTGGGGAATCAAAAATAGCTTGTGACTTCCTTGCGCTGAGCAGGTGTGTTTTGGATTTTTGAGGTCTCAGAGTTGAAGGCCAGAAGGGACCACCCGATCCTCCAGTCTGACCTCCTGTATATCACAGGCCACTAACACTTCCCAGAGACCCACATACTAAACTCAACCAAAATGTAGTCTAAAATACTACAGCCCACAGGAGCTTAGGTTGTCTTTGGGTGTAATTCTGTTTTACAAACTAGCAGCTGCTTGGGCCCATCTGTGCGCGCGCGTGCTCTCTCACTGTTCCCTGCCTTCACAGGACATTGATTTCTTCAAGTTCTTTCACTTCAATTTAATCGAATGCTAAGTGTGTTCTGTAGTGAAGACCAAGTGTAAGCTTTGTCAGTATGCTGCAACTTTGTGTGCTGGGTTTAGCTGGACCTTCAGCTCAATGGACTTGGAAATGCAGTGCTTTTGGCTAAGCCCTCAAGGGTTAACACGTTGTTATTAATGTAGCCTCACACTCTACAAGGCAGCACAAATGGAGAGAGGAGGCACATCATGGCAGAGAGAGACAGTCTCACACACACACACGCATGTGCGTGAGAGAGAGAGACACGTGTGTGCATTGCTCCTTTAAGTACGCTGACCCCAGTTTAAGTACATTGCCTTTTTAAGTAGATCAGCAAGTTGACAGCAGTTGCTGGCAGCAAGCTCCCTCTGTCCTGAGCCCTGTCGTGTTCTCCCCCATCTCTCTGAGGAGAAGGGGTACAGCGGGAGGGGGACACCCTGACATTAGCACCCTTCTTCCTCCTCCACCCCCGCACAGCAAGCAGGAGGCTCCCGGGAGCAACTCCAAGGCAGAGGACAGGAGCAGCACAGGGCAGTGGGGGGAGGGACGGCTGAACTGCCCGACAATTGATAGCCTGCTGGGCGGTTGCCACACAGGGAACTTAGGGGAGCTGATGGGGCGGGGCGGCTGCCGGTCCACCCTGGTTCGAAGCCCCCACCAGCTAGCTCCAACGGGCTGCTCTTTCTGCAAGCAGTGGACAAAGCAGGCGGCTGGCAAACAACGTTCTAAGGGAGCATTGCGCAGCTTTAAACAAGCATGTTCCCTAATTGATCAGCAACGAAACAATGTTAACTGGGACGATGTTAAGTGAGGCGTTACTGTAGCTGTACCCACGTAGATGTGTACTGGACCTGGCCTCCGTGTTCCTTGGTCCTGTGGTGTTAGATGTATCCCTTTTTCAACGGTTTGTCTCCACCTACTGGCAGAAAGAAACCATGTTCCATCTTTCTGGACGGGGGACTAGTTCTTTGCTTCCATGAGTCACAAACTTGAACCTTTTTTCTTTAGGTATAGATTAATTGGACCGACTTTTGCCCAGTGTGTGATTGTGGGAAATGGAGTTGATTGGGATACGGAGGTTCCACTTTGCGAAGGTAAAGCAATTTAATGGTTTTAAGAACAGTTCACGTCTGGAGATGATGCAGCATAGCTGGCGCTTCAGAGGAGTCTCTGTTCTTCCTTTGGCATTTAATCCAAATGACAGTTTTGTTGTGGGGAGGAATGAAATCGTACTGTGCTTCACCATGGTGTTTAGATGACTCCTACAGAATCTTTTTTTTTTTTTTTGTGGGTACCTTTTAGATTATTCACCTGGCACTGTTTTAATATGCACAATCCAACAGGCCTCATGGGTCCTCTTCACTATTGTATCTGTGTAATCCTCCTGTTCACTATGTAAAAGGCATGATAATGACTTCAAGAAGTTTTGATGCTTCCCAAATGTGACTATCCACTTAAAATCTGAGGCTCTTTTGGAGTGAATCACAATTAATTTGCCTCTACCTTAATTTGATCTCTTGAATGCTTTCTGGGCTTGGTCTATCAATGATGCTGCTGATGTCCAGTCTAGTATCAGCTGCTGCTAAAAGAACTTTTCTAGCTTAGTTTTCTTCTGGTGGAATAATACTACATCTCGAGATGCCAGGCAAGAGGTTCTGGCTCCTTGAGGCTAATGTTGGGAAGGAGCGCGCTCTGCTAAGGTCATCTTCCAGAGGGGCTGGTGTTTTATGGAGCATCCTCCTTGAGCAATGGACGTACTGGGTTGGGTCAAGCCTAAAAGCAGACAAACCTTCAGAATCTGAAAGGGGTGTTGCTTCAAATGTTAAAATGGAATGTTAAGTATGCTTCCAAATGAATAAATAGCTTTTTGGGGGGATCTGAGACAACTTTCTTAGTGAAAACTCTCTTCGGTTCACCTTCAGTGGAAACTTTAATTTTCATGTTGACATTCTTTGCTTCAGCAATACCTTGTCGTCCACCTCCTGATATCACCCAGGGATCCCATAATGGTCAGAGTGGAGAAGAGTTTTCCTTTGGCTCAGCAGTAACTTACAAATGTGACCCGGGCTTGTCTCTTATTGGAGAGGCCTCCATTCATTGTACAACGAAAGATCATTTCAATGGAGAGTGGAGTGGGCCTGCCCCTGAATGCAAAGGTTAGTAGCGTCTGTTTTTTATCCCCTTCTTATTCTACGATCACCTTCCAAGAAAAACTCTATTTTGATTGCTAAGTAAACCCATAAACCTGAGGAAATTCAGTTAGTGCTTTGTCCCCCTAAATACGTATCATGAAAACTAGTTACTGTTGAAAAACTAAAGAATGACTGACACTTCATGAATCATTCCTGGAAACAATTTTTGCCTCTAATACATCCTGTGTTTTTTGTCTCCCCTCAGTGTTCCAAGATTGAAGTTAATTCTCAGGTCACAAACAGTTGATAAACTCTTAAACTAAGGTTTTGCTTTTATGCCAGTATCCTTCAACTCAAGTGCTAAAGGGGAGTGGACGGAGAGAGAGGCTTACAAGCAGGATTGTTTGGCAAGCCTCTTTTTCAGAACTCTCTGGGAGGGCTCCTTGGCAGTGAAGGCTCAGGCTTCTGTGAGTTCATATCACAGCCATAAAGTTCTTCGGAGGGGGAAATAAAGGTCATTGTACAATCCTCATTTTAGTGACGGCAGTGCTCCTGCACACTGTTGCATTTAGCTAACAATGCATTTATGTACTTGGTATTTAAGCAGTTGCAACAACTTGGTTTTATTCTTTCTGAGTTTGCCAGCCTAACAGCTGGGATTGAGGCTTTTTCGAAGGCATTAGGCAGGTTGGTCACCTCGCTACTTAATAATAACTCCCCCAAAAGCAGGGAAGTTCAGTTCCAGAATGTCATTGTATGTACATCTCTTTTAACTTGACCCAAATTCCTGATGGCTTCGTAAAATGATGATTAACTTGTGCAGTTTACTGTGGGGGGCGGGCCCTGATAGCCATACAGTTGGGTGCTGTGGTGTATATAGACTAGCGTCTTTTTAAAGGAAAAGATCCAGAGTTGTATAACTTTATTTTGAAATACATTTTGGTACCTGCTGTAGTCAAGTATCAGGGTGTTTTCGTCTTTCCTTTAATTCTCCCCCACGCCCCCATATCCCAACACACACTACATGCTTCCTGTGCCAAACGTTCTTATGCTGGTACTTTTAATTTTCAGTGGTCAAGTGTCCAGAGCCAGAAGTTAAAAATGGAAGAAAGCAATCTGGGTTTGGACCGGACTATTCATATGGAAACGCCGTAATATTTGCATGTGATTCTGGCTACACTCTGCATGGTAGCAGTTCAGTTAGATGTGAAGCTAACAATTCTTGGGTTCCATCTTTGCCAACTTGTCTACGTAAGTATAAGCAGTTGCGTTGAACCTTTTATATGCTGATGTTTAGCAACGTTAAAATAATATAAAGTTTGAGTGTCTGTGTCCCCTTTTTGTCATCGGCATAACACATACTACACCTACAGCTTCCCCTCTAGGAGGAACAAAAGATACTTCTGGTGAGTTGGAAGAACTTTTGGCTATTTAAAGCTTCCAGTTTTTTAGCATGTAGTTTCTACAAGACTGAAAATGGCAGTGTGAAATTCACGAAGTACATTTCATCTCTAAGTTCTGGAGCAGCTTGCGTGTTGGCATGTGGCTGGGTGGCTGATGTGGAACCACACTTCTGCTAGCCTTCAGCCCCTGGGAGTGCTTTTGCCCGGGAGAAGGCTCATTGGAACGGCTTCTGCCTTGGAGGTTAAACTCTGTTCCGTATCGTGAGATAGCGTTAATACCCAGTGCCTGCTGCTGTAGGATGAGGAATGTCTCCTGTCGTAGTTGGAGGTAGGCTAGGGAAAAGAAAAAGCCACTTTGAACAGGAGGTAAAGATGCAGCTTCTTTGCTGTACCAGTTTCAGTAAAACAAAGTTTAGGGTATAAGACTCCTAAAGATTATAAAATGAGCCAGATCCCCTGTTACAGCCTTAGGTTTGTGACTGTACAGAAATAGATTAAATTTTTTTTATTAAAGCTAACGTTACAAAGATCTAATGCACACGTTAAGAAGAGAGTGTCTGTACATCTGGGTATAATGCTTAAATTATCCAAAAGTACAAAATTTGTACCTTATGACTTTGAAACCATATAGTACATAATCGACAGTATCCGAAATTACGGTTGTTAAATTCAGTGATACGGTTAAGGTATTAGCATCCAATTATGCAGGTACATAACTCATAAAAGGTTATACTAAGAGTATCTTATGGAAAGCAAATATAGCAACGAATTAATATTGTCCCTCGGTAATTGAGAATTTAGGATCGGTTGGCTGTTAGAAAATACAGTACAGTATGTCGGGAAGTATTTCAGTTACTTTCCCCACTTTGCTTCTCATTAGCACTTGTCCTCATGCCTGTCATGCAGTTTCCATGCATCAGATGAGAAATATGAAAGTTACCTGTCTCAGAGATAATGCCAGACATGTTTCGTGTACTCTTCTGTAGATTGCTCTCTTAGTCTTCTTTGCCTGTACGTCACCTTCTTTCGTGTCAGTCTGTGTGGTAGCAACCCTCTTTCTGAGCCTGTGCTGCATTAGATCATAAAACCTGTGAGGTGGAGCAATGTCTTGTTTTGCACAATGTACTTACCTTACGTTACCATACACGCTCAGGGTGATGTATACATGGTAAATGATGTAAAATTTTAATGTACTATAGTTTTGTATCAAGCCCATCCAATAAACTGGCTTCAGTGCTCTAATGAAAACAAGTACCTCCAAATTGTCCCCGATAAAATCATTTGTGGCTTCTCAAAAACTAGTATTCTGTTACAACAGACTACTGAATATCTTTCATAGTTAACTTTTTCCCTTCCTTGTCTGTCTCTCTTGCTAGGCACTTGTGATTCTCCTCCACGGTTGCATTTTGCTGAGCTGCCTGGGGGAGTGAAAAATTCCTATCCTGTTGGGACCAAACTGCAATACTCCTGTCGCCCAGGATACATTTTGAGCTCTGGAAAGTCTCGTTTTGTTACATGTCTTGAAAATTCAAAATGGTCAGTAGACGCTGAGTTTTGTGAAGGTGAGTATCTTTGTTGCTTTTCCATTTCAGCTGATGTGCAAGCCATCTTTTATTGGGTAAGTGGTTCACAGTTCAACACTGGTATCCATAAACACTTTCTAAATACATTTTGGACAGTTCTTTGTTATATTAGTGGTTGACTTCAGAGAAAAAAAATCAGAAGGCTTCCATGTCTTTGTAGGCTTCTTTAAGAGCAGCTAAAATGCAAAATTCCAGTAACTTTAGCCTTCTGTGCTGAATACTCTCAAATAGGTTTCAGAGGAGGAATAGGTTTATCAGATTTCTTCCTGGTTTTTAGGCCTTGTGCTGAATATCTGCCTTTCTAGAACATCAACATCTTGTGTGGTAGTAGATATAAACTTAAGAATAGTGCAGTTCTTCTCTCCCAGAAACCCCACTGTCCACATAATGTGCGTGTGACTAACTGGGAGACATTCAGTGCACACCAGTGAAGTTATTGGAATTTGATACTCTACCTATGCGGGTCAGCTTTAAATGGAGGTATAAAATAAAGGACGTCTAAGCTTTCATCTTTTTAGTTTCCCTAATGATCTTGGTTCTTACCATGTCACCTCTTTTAATTTTGTTCAAGTGAGTGCCACAGAACACTGGACAACTACAACTTGGTGCGGTTAAATTCATTGTGTTCATAGTATTTCCTGTTGATAGTATAGGGAACATCACAAATACTGCAATAAAGTGAAACACTTCGGTGTGACAAGTGTCTGTCTTTTCGGAAAAATTGTAGTTGCTCTGTCCCTGATAACAAATGATAGAGTTCAGCCCTACGGAATTCACTGTACTAAAAGTAAACCCAGTATTGAATAACGTGTGTTATAAACTTGGTCAAAATACTAATTCATAACAAAGCTTAGAGAATACTTCTCTTGGTTCATTGCTAAGAGTACAATAAGATTTTTGCAAGTTTCCTCCTCTCAAGACTATAGATGCTATATTCCATGCAGAAGTCCCTAGTAAATGCAGTACTACAGTAACTAGTAAGGATATATACAGTTGGATGCTGATGAACCTTAACTCTGTCGTCTTGTGCATATATTTTAAATTATGATTTAATTTGTCAAATACTGATGGGGATTTCTTGACTAGCCTCAGACTTACCTTCTCTGGGTTGAGAAAATACTTTATATATAGGCCCTGATTCCGCAAAGCACTTAGTGCGTTCTTAAGTCTCAGTGATGTCAGCGGAACTTGTTTTGCTGAATCGATCAGGCCTTAGTAAATAGGTCACAATTTTTATATGCCTTGTCTGAATTCAGAGATTTTCTTTTCCCCCAGTACAATAATAAAAAGTGCTGACTTTATCTTTGTTTGGATACAGTATATTTACATTGAACTCCCTATAGATACGGTGACTTTTTGATACAGTTTATTCTTCGTGGGAATAAGTCTACTCCGGGAGAAAGCATCACAAATAACTCTTGTGGGGGCAAAGAAAAGCTCTTCCACTGAGCTTGACTGAGGAACATGCAGTTTTTAGCTGTCTAAAATCAGGATTCACGTATCAAGAAAATTAATAACAAATATTTACAAAACGCAAAACAAGCCTGTGAACATACTGCCACAAAATGGAGGCAAAGAACAGGGTAAGGTTCAAAAAAGGATGAGACACTTAGAACCGGGTCTGGCAAACATGTTGCTTAATGTTGCACATGTGAATAGTCCGCTGCTTCATAGAGTTTAATGCTAGAAGTAATTGTGCCTAGATGTATAATTTTGCACTATACGGTACTAGAATGAATTTTGTTTGAACGGACCCAGGGGATCCAGATTGCTTTGCAGGACTGCCCTGTCCTGCTTTATCACTCCCCCAAACTTTGTGTCAGCTGCAAATTTTGTCAGGAGTGATTTTTGTTTACTTCCAGTCAACTGATTAAAATGTTGAATAGCAGCAGGTCGAGGACCGATCCCTGCAGAATTCTACTAGAAACAGGTTTGTTTGATAATGATTCCCACTGATGTGACTGCTCCTGGAGATGTCAGTTAGCCAGTTCTTGTCTGCAGTGGTGTTGCAGCCGTGTCAATCCCAAGATATCAGCGAGACAAAGTGGGTGAGATAATATCATTTATTGAACCAACTTCTGTTGGTGAGAGAGACGAGCTTTCGAGCTTACACACCATTCTTCTTGGTCTCAGAAATGTATTCCAAACCTGAAGACTAGCTCTGTGTAGAGTCGAAAGTTTCTCACCCACAGAAGTTGGTTCAATAAAAGATATTGCCTCACCCTCTTAGCCAATTCTTAGTCCATTTAAGTTGTGCTCTATTGATACTGAAGTGTTAGTTTTTTATTTAGAATGTTGTGTGATACTAAGTCAAACAGCTTACAAAAGTCTGGGCATATTACATCAGTTACGTTTATCAAACATCTTTGTAACTTCAAAGAACGACAGAGGTTTATCAGAGAAACCTGATTTTCCATAAAACCATATTGGTTGGTATTAATTATGTTCCTGTTCTTAATTCCTTATGAATTGGGAAAATTTTCCCTCCACTGCACAAGTATTCAGAATAGATTTGCCCTTGGAATTGATGAATCCCACAATACCTTTTAATTATTATGCCTGTGAGTGAGATCATGTTAACTAGTCTACAGTTACTGAGGTCATTCTGGTTTCCCTTTTTGAATACTGGCACAAGATCAGCGCTCTTCCATTCTTCTTGAATTTCCAGTTACTCTAACTTCTTATAAATCTTAATCAGTGGGTTAGAGATCTCCTTGGCCAACTTTTCAGGACACTTGGGTGCAAGTTTTCCCAAGATTTTGATTTAACAATGTTTATCCCTAGCAGATGTAGTTTAACTTCCTCCTTAATTACTAATAGACATGGAAGTACTTCATCAGACTCTTGTGATGAGACTACGTTGTCGTGCTTCTTTCCAAATACAAAAGGGAAATATTTCCTGAACACTCCTGCCTTTCTTGTATCATAATTGTTTTACCCATCTCCATTTAGTAACAGGTTTGTACCTTTACTACGCGTGGTATACTCAATGTATCATCCAGACTAATGAGAATCTGTCACCGCTGTCCTCTAACCTGGGGGTGCCCTTTACAAAGCTTTGGTGCTGTAGCCTCCAGTCTGGACTGCTCACAAACAGCCTCCAGTGTGCAAGTCACTCCCAGCTAGGTCTCGGCCAGCCACACCTTTGTTCTTGCAGTATAAGCAAAGCTGGTGAGGTGACCCCAACAAATCCCTAGTATTTCCCCGCCCTGCCCCCCCTTTCCAGAAATGTATGTCTTGTATTGCCCAGCCCTCTCCCGGACAATACAAATTCATTTCGAGTTTCTCCTTCTTTCTTGTTACCCAAATAGAGTTTCACAGACACTTCAATTTAAACACACTGGATTAGATGAAACAAGTTTATTAACTACAAAGATTTTAAGGGACTGCAGGTCATGAGGCATGAGTCCGAAAGGTGACAAGAGAGGTCAAGATAAAGCACAAGTGGTGCTCAAGTTAAAAAACGCTGTTAAATTCGAAATGAAGTTTTTCTTACCGTATGCTCTCAGCAGTCTTGCTGACCAAACTTCTAAAGTGAGGACCCCTTCTTCAGCTTAGTTGGTGCTTCCTTTGTCTCTTCTAGTGCAGTGAGTGGATGGATGGAGTGAGAGGGAGGAGGGGGTGCCTGGGAGTTTTTGTTGCTCCTTTTTTATAGTGTCAGTCCCGCCCCTGGGAAAACATTCCCAGCTGACAAAAAGTCTATCGGGAAAAGATCTTCCCTGCTGCTTTTCCTCTCTTTTTTGGAGGTTTTTTTCTTCCTGCTTGATGACTGCTTGTTGCTTAAATGCAAATTAAGCAGAGCACACATTCCTTTGAGACAGTCCTGTTTGCCAGCTTGTGCTGTAGGTTTGCAATATGAGTTAACATTATACAGGGAAATCTTCTAACTTCAGAGACAATGTTACCATGCATTTTATCAGGGCAGTATTGACCAGTAAACTGTACGTTTTCAGGTTTCAGAGTAGCAGCCGTATTAGTCTGTATTCACAAAAAGAAAAGGAATACTTGAGGCACCATAGAGACTAACAAATTTGAGCATAAATTTGTTAGTCTCTAAGGTGCCACAAGTACTCCTTTTCTTTTTATACATTTTCAGATGATGCCTCACAAGGCATGCTCGGCACAAAGATTATTACAGCAGTCTCTAGGGTTTGGACACGGGTACATTCTCTTACAGAAGGATTTCTTTTGTCCCTAACGAACTTCAAAATCTTCTCCTTATTGTCTGTAACCATGCCACTTGTGAGACTCTCACTGATGTCTTTAGTGCCCCATATAAATGTTTACATTTCGTAACTTACGCCGTCTATCCTTTTTTTTTTTTTTCTTCTGTGTCTTATATTGCTTTTTATTTGTAATTGCTGCCAGTTGAGGTCAGTGGGTCTACCCACATGAATATGGTTCTGCATATGAGTTTTCGGGATCTGGGCGTTAACGTTTACAGTATGAATATTTGCGCTTATACTAAATCTGCAAGGGGATCTTAAATCTCTTGTTTCAGGATATAAGGCAACGACTATCTGTGTGGGATTAGGAAGCATCATCCCGCTTCCACTTCTCCTCACTTCCCATGGGCATGTAACAAAATTATCCATAATGTGGGTTTTAAGCTTTCCTCCTTAGCCTTTGGTGCTGACTGCTGTCGTACAGGACAGATACTGGACTCCAAGACCATTGGCTTTGATCTACCATGGTATTTGCTGTGTTAGAGGGTGCAAGTTAGGATATCCCCTTTTTCCTATTAAGGTAATCTGAGGTAACACTAATATTCGTCTTGTTCTCTTCTAGGAAGACGATGTAAACCACTCAAACTCGAAAATGGCAGGGGTGATTTAACGGATCTCCGGTTTGGTGCAAGAGTAGACTTCTCCTGTGATGAAGGGTGAGTGGCAAATTGCTTCTTTGGACTAATTAATAGAACCTAGACTGGTGTAAAACTGCTGTTGAAGTCGGGCAAAATGAGACAAGAAAGCCTGCTTAACTTCAAGAACATAAGTGAGTGGTGTGCTATAAATCTGTATCCATGGGCTGGGGCCCTTGTTAAGAATTACACCTGCGATTTTCAAAGGAGTTGAAGGAAGATAGCCACCCAGCTATGGTTGTCATTCAGTGGGAGATGGGCATCTAACTCGCTCAGGTGCTTTTGAAGATGGCAGCCTAGAGCCCTCAGGAGATCCTCCAGCAGGGGTTGGGTTATGATATTGAGAGTCCCACCTCAGGGGTCATGTGGCACTTACTGACCCGTGCCATCTCTCCCTTGTTACAGGGGTTTCTGTGAGGGTGCTGGGAGCTAGTGGCAGAATATTGCCCATAAAATGCAGCACCAGGTAGAGGCAGACCTCTTCCTGCTCTACAATAGCGAATATTTGTCTGTCCCTCCCTTAGAGATGTCGGTATTCCCCAGGATAGCATCAAGTGCAGTTGTTGCTTTTGTCCATATGGGTTATGTTGCCAGGCCTTGGGGAATCAAAAATAGCTTGTGACTTCCTTGCGCTGAGCAGGTGTGTTTTGGATTTTTGAGGTCTCAGAGTTGAAGGCCAGAAGGGACCACGCGATCCTCCAGTCTGACCTTCTGTATATCACAGGCCACTAACACTTCCCAGAGACCCACATACTAAACTCAACCAAAATGTAGTCTAAAATACTACAGCCCACAGGAGCTTAGACCATTATGTGCCATGGTCAGAGAACAGGAGGGCCTGAGGTGCACAAATTCCTCGGGTCCCTGTCATGGCAGGGAAATGTGGAAGTGAGATATATAGTGAGATAATCCTGGCAATTGACTTGCACTCACATACTCCAGAGGAAGGCAAGAAAACCCCCAATGTCACTGCCAATGTGACCTGGGGGGAAATTTCTTAACAACCCCACATACTAGAGCCTGAGCATGTAAGTCAAGCACTGAGGTGAGAGTGGTTGATGCCACCTCAGAGTCCTGGCCTTCCCCATCCAGTGTCCCATTTTCAGCCATGGCTATCCCTGATGGTTCAAAGGAAGGAGATAAAAGAAAGCAACTCAGAATACGTTTGGTGTGGAATCCCTTCCTGACTGCTGCAGGTGCCTGGCTGAAATCCTGACGCGTGAGCCTTAGGAATGTAACACACACACTGGAAACAAACCCCAGGGTTGCTGAGCCCTGCCATCACAAGCAACCCCATCATATAATTGCACGCATAAACTTGTCTGGCTCTCTCTCAAACTAAGTTAGTTGCCCCCACAACTACTATTGGATGACTGTTCCTGAACCTTACCTTTCCTATGGTTAGAAACCCTCTAATTTCCAGCCTGAAGTTGTTCATGGGCAGTTTTTACCCATTGTTCTTGTGGTAGCTTTGTACTTAATTTAAATAGCTTGTGATACAGCATGGCCAGAGGGTAGTAGGAGAGTGTTAGAAGGGAGCCTTATTCCCTGTAGAAGGAAGAAAGTTCGCTATAGATTAATTAGAATGCCTGAAGCCAGTCACCTGATAAACCAGCCCCCCGCCGCCCCGCCCAGCTTCAATCAGACAAGGAAAGGAGTTCAAGCAGAGTGGATGGATGTTGGAGCAGAGAGCAGTTTGGAGGGAAGCAGAGGAGAGTTTGGAGAAGTGCTGCGGTGGGCTAAGAAGACCAAGACCCTAGGTAAAGGGACACCTGGTTTGTGTAGAGGGAGGGCAGGAAGCCCCATGAGCTGAAGGGCAGGAGAGGGAAGTAGCCCAGAAGAAGAAACCACTAGCTTTAGTGGTTTACTGCTTTCCCGAGGGCCCCTGGGCTGGGACCTGGAGTAGAGGGCGGGTCCAGGTCCCTCCCTCTCCACTCCACTCCTCCTCTAGGACACTCGTGGGGCAGTTAATACCCCAGTTCAGGGGCGAGAAAGGGTGCCCTGAACCCTCCCGAAGAAGAGAGAGCGCGAGACCCATCAAAGTAGTGCTGGCAATTTGCCACAAGCTCTTCGCCCTCCCTGCTAGTTGAATGGATTGCATTGCGGGGGCACACAAATGACAGGAATGCAGGTGTTGTGTAGAGTTTTGTTTTTCTGTATCACAACTTTAGGTGGCTTGTCCAAGCAGCAGAGATTGGACTCCCAAGGGATATTTGGGGTGGTGGGAAATGTCCAGGCCCAGTCTCAATTAGATGTATCTGGGCATGGGGAGGTAACTCCCTGGGGCAAGGCAGGCTCTCCTGCTGCACAGAGGTGGGAGTTAAATCCCTTGGTTTATCCTGTAGATTGGTCCATATCCTGCCTTCTGGATGAAATAGGTTTGATCCACAGAAATTTCCAAGCTCTTGTTGAAGGACTTGGTGACTTTCTATACAGTAGCCTATAGGGGCCTCATGCTTTGGAATTATGCAGGCCTATGAGTTCTGTGGGTTTAAAGACCACTGGTTAGATCTTGGACAGTTACGATGCTTGAATTTTGAATCTGGAACAGGGAGATGGCAAGTGGGTGACCGCTCAGGGCAGCTGTCTTGTCTCCCATTACTGCTGTTTGCAGGTTGTCTTTGGGTGTAATTCTGTTTTACAAACTAGCAGCTGCTTGGGCCCATCTGTGCGCGCGCGTGCTCACTCACTGTTCCCTGCCTTCACAGGAGATTGATTTCTTCAAGTTCTTTCACTTCAATGTAATCGAATGCTAAGTGTGTTCTGTAGTGAAGACCAAGTGTAAGCTTTGTCAGTATGTTGCAACTTTGTGTGCTGGGTTTAGCTGGACCTTCAGCTCAATGGACTTGGAAATGCAGTGCTTTTGGCTAAGCCCTCAAGGGTTTACACATTGTTATTAATGTAGCCTCACACTCTACAAGGCAGCACAAATGGAGGGAGGAGACACAGCATGGCAGAGAGAGACAATCTCTCACACACACACACGCATGCACGTGAGAGAGAGACACGTGTGCATTGCCCCTTTAAGTACGCTGACCCCAGTTTAAGTACATTGCCTTTTTAAGTAGATCAGCAAGTTGACAGCAGTTGCTGGCAGCAAGCTCCCTCTGTCCTGAGCCCTGTCGTGTTCTCCCCCACCTCTCTGAGGAGAAGGGGTACAGCGGGAGGAGGACACCCTGACATTAGCACCCTTCTTCCCCCTCCACCCCCGCACAGCAAGCAGGAGGCTCCCGGGAGCAACTCCAAGGCAGAGGACAGGAGCAGCACAGGGCAGTGGGGGGAGGGACAGCTGAACTGCCCGACAATTGATAGCGTGCTGGGCGGCTGCCACACAGGGAACTTAGGGGAGCTGATGGGGCAGGGCGGCTGCCGGTCCACCCTGGTTCGAAGCCCCCACCAGCTAGATCCAACGGGCTGATCTTTCTGCAAGCAGTGGACAAAGCAGGCGGCTGGCAAACAACGTTCTAAGGGAGCATTGCGCAGCTTTAAACAAGCATGTTCCCTAATTGATCAGCAACGAAACAATGTTAACTGGGACGATGTTAAGTGAGGCGTTACTGTAGCTGTACCGAGGTAGATGTGTACTGGACCTGGCCTCCCTGTTCCTTGGTCCTGTGGTGTTAGATGTATCCCTTTTTCAATGGTTTGTCTCCACCTACTGGCAGAAAGAAACCATGTTCCATCTTTCTGGACGGGGGACTAGTTCTTTGCTTCCATGAGTCACAAACTTGTACCTTTTTTCTTTAGGTATAGATTAATTGGACCGACTTCTGCCCAGTGTGTGATTGTGGGAAATGGAGTTGATTGGGATACGGAGGTTCCACTTTGCCAAGGTAAAGCAATTTAATGGTTTTAAGAACAGTTCACGTCTGGAGATGATGCAGCATAGCTGGCGCTTCAGAGGAGTCTCTGTTCTTCCTTTGGCATTTAATCCAAATGACAGTTTTGTTGTGGGGAGGAATGAAATCGTACTGTGCTTCACCATGGTGTTTAGATGACTCCTACAGAATCTTTTTTTTTTTTTTTGGGTACCTTTTAGATTATTCACCTGGCACTGTTTTAATATGCACAATCCAACAGGCCTCATGGGTCCTCTTCACTATTGTATCTGTGTAATCCTCCTGTTCACTATGTAAAAGGCATGATAATGACTCCAAGAAGTTTTGATGCTTCCCAAATGTGACTATCCACTTAAAATCTGAGGCTCTTTTGGAGTGAATCACAATTAATTTGCCTCTACCTTAATTTGATCTCTTGAATGCTTTCTGGGCTTGGTCTATCAATGATGCTGCTGATGTCCAGTCTAGTATCAGCTGCTGCTAAAAGAACTTTTCTAGCTTAGTTTTCTTCTGGTGGAATAATACTACATCTCGAGATGCCAGGCAAGAGGTTCTGGCTCCTTGAGGCTAATGTTGGGAAGGAGCGCGCTCTGCTAAGGTCATCTTCCAGAGGGGCTGGTGTTTTATGGAGCATCCTCCTTGAGCAATGGACGTACTGGGTTGGGTCAAGCCTAAAAGCAGACAAACCTTCAGAATCTGAAAGGGGTGTTGCTTCAAATGTTAAAATGGAATGTTAAGTATGCTTCCAAATGAATAAATAGCTTTTTGGGGGGATCTGAGACAACTTTCTTAGTGAAAACTCTCTTCGGTTCACCTTCAGTGGAAACTTTAATTTTCATGTTGACATTCTTTGCTTCAGCAATACCTTGTCGTCCACCTCCTGATATCACCCAGGGATCCCATAATGGTCAGAGTGGAGAAGAGTTTTCCTTTGGCTCAGCAGTAACTTACAAATGTGACCCGGGCTTGTCTCTTATTGGAGAGGCCTCCATTCATTGTACAACGAAAGATCATTTCAATGGAGAGTGGAGTGGGCCTGCCCCTGAATGCAAAGGTTAGTAGCGTCTGTTTTTTATCCCCTTCTTATTCTACGATCACCTTCCAAGAAAAACTCTATTTTGATTGCTAAGTAAACCCATAAACCTGAGGAAATTCAGTTAGTGCTTTGTCCCCCTAAATACGTATCATGAAAACTAGTTACTGTTGAAAAACTAAAGAATGACTGACACTTCATGAATCATTCCTGGAAACAATTTTTGCCTCTAATACATCCTGTGTTTTTTGTCTCCCCTCAGTGTTCCAAGATTGAAGTTAATTCTCAGGTCACAAACAGTTGATAAACTCTTAAACTAAGGTTTTGCTTTTATGCCAGTATCCTTCAACTCAAGTGCTAAAGGGGAGTGGGCGGAGAGAGAGGCTTACAAGCAGGATTGTTTGGCAAGCCTCTTTTTCGGAACTCTCTGGGAGGGCTCCTTGGCAGTGAAGGCTCAGGCTTCACGAAGTACATTTCATCTCTAAGTTCTGGAGCAGCCTGCGTGTTGGCATGTGGCTGGGTGGCTGATGTGGAACCACACTTCTGCTAGCCTTCAGCCCCTGGGAGTGCTTTTGCCCGGGAGAAGGCTCATTGGAACGGCTTCTGCCTTGGAGGTTAAACTCTGTCCTGTATCGTGAGATAGCGTTAATACCCAGTGCCTGCTGCTGTAGGATGAGGAATGTCTCCTGTCGTAGTTGGAGGTAGGCTAGGGAAAAGAAAAAGCCACTTTGAACAGGAGGTAAAGGTGCAGCTTCTTTGCTGTACCAGTTTCAGTAAAACAAAGTTTAGGGTATAAGACTCCTAAAGATTATAAAATGAGCCAGATCCCCTGTTACAGCCTTAGGTTTGTGACTGTACAGAAATAGATTAAATTTTTTTTATTAAAGCTAACGTTACAAAGATCTAATGCACACGTTAAGAAGAGAGTGTCTGTACATCTGGGTATAATGCTTAAATTATCCAAAAGTACAAAATTTGTACCTTATGACTTTGAAACCATATAGTACATAATCGACAGTATCCGAAATTACGGTTGTTAAATTCAGTGATACGGTTAAGGTATTAGCATCCAATTATGCAGGTACATAACTCATAAAAGGTTATACTAAGAGTATCTTATGGAAAGCAAATATAGCAACGAGTTAATATTGTCCCTCGGTAATTGAGAATTTAGGATCGGTTGGCTGTTAGAAAATACAGTACAGTATGTCGGGAAGTATTTCAGTTACTTTCCCCACTTTGCTTCTCACTAGCACTTGTCCTCATGCCTGTCATGCAGTTTCCATGCATCACATGAGAAATATGAAAGTTACCTGTCTCAGAGACAATGCCAGACATGTTTCGTGTACTCTTCTATAGATTGCTCCCTTAGTCGTCTTTGCCTGTACGTCACCTTCTTTCATGTCAGTCTGTGTGGTAGCAACCCTCTCTCTGAGCCTGTGCTGCATTAGATCATAAAACCTGTGAGGTGGAGCAATGTCTTGTTTTGCACAATGTACTTACCCTACGTTATCATACACGCTCAGGGTGATGTATACATGGTAAATGATGTAAAATTTTAATGTACTATAGTTTTGTATCAAGCCCATTCAATAAACTGGCTTCAAGGCTCTAATGAAAACAAGTACCTCCAAATTGTCCCCGATAAAATCATTTGTGGCTTCTCAAAAACTAGTATTCTGTTACAACAGACTACTGAATATCTTTCGTAGTTAACTTTTTCCCTTCCTTGTCTGTCTCTCTTGCTAGGCACTTGTGATTCTCCTCCACGGTTGCATTTTGCTGAGCTGCCTGAGGGAGTGAAAAATTCCTATCCTGTTGGGACCAAACTGCAATACTCCTGTCGCCCAGGATACATTTTGAGCTCTGGAAAGTCTCGTTTTGTTACGTGTCTTGAAAATTCAAAATGGTCAGTAGAAGCTGAGTTTTGTGAAGGTGAGTATCTTTGTTGCTTTTCCATTTCAATTGACGTGCAAGCCGTCTTTTATTGGGTAAGTGGTTCACAGTTCAACACCGGTATCCATAAAAACTTTCTAAATACATTTTGGACAGTTCTTTGTTATATTAGTGGTTGACTTCAGAAAAAAAAAATCAGAATGCTTCCATGTCTTTGTAGGCTTCTTTAAGAGCAGCTAAAATGCAAAATTCCAGTAACTTTAGCCTTCTGTGCTGCATACTCTGAAATAGGTTTCAGAGGAGGAATAGGTTTACCACATTTCTTCCTGGTTTTTAGGCCTTGTGCTGAATATCTGCCTTTCTAGAACATCAACATCTTGTGTAGTAGTAGATATAAACTTGAGAATAGTGCAGTTCTTCTCTCCCAGAAACCCCACTGTCCACATAATGTGCGTGTGACTAACTGGGAGACATTCAGTGCACACCAGTGAAGTTATTGGAATTTGATACTCTACCTATCGTAGAAATTTTACCTATCGTAAAATGATGTTTAACTCATGCAGTTTAGTGGAGGGTGGGGGAAGGGGCGGGATAGCCATACAGTTGGGTGCTGTGGTGTTTGTAGACTAACATCTTTTTAAAGGAAAAGATCCAGAGTTGTATAACTTTATTTTGAAATACATTTTGGTACCTGCTGCTGTTTAGGGAGCTTATTGCTTTTGAGTAGCCATGTTAGAATGATGTAAAGTTTGAGTATCTGTGTCCCATTTTTGTCATAGGCATAACACACACACAAATTTTATCAAAGCTAATGTTAAAATAAAATAAAATATATAGGTTGGTGTTATAAATATAAAGGGAAGGGTAAACCCCTTTGAAATCCCTCCTGGCCAGGGGAAAGCTCCTCTCACCTGTAAAGGGTTAAGAAACTAAAGGTAACCTCGCTGGCAGCTGACCAAAATGACCAATGAGGAGACAAGATACTTTCAAAAGCTGGGAGGAGGGAGAGAAACAAAGGGTCTGTGTGTCTGTCTATATTCTGTCTTTGTCGGGGATAGACCAGGAATGGAGTCTTAGAACTTTTAGTAAGTAATCTAGCTAGGTACGTGTTAGATTATGATTTCTTTAAATGGCTGAGAAAAGAACTGTGCTGAATAGAATAACTATTTCTGTCTGTGTATCTTTTTTTTTTTTTTTTTTTTTTGTAACTCTAGGTTTTGCCTAGAGGGGTTCTCTATGTTTTTGAATCTAATTACCCTGTAAGGTATCTACCATCCTGATTTTACAGGGGGGATTTCTTTATTTCTATTTACTACTATTTTTATTAAAAGTCTTCTTGTAAGAAAACTCAATGCTTTTTCATTGTTCTCAGATCCAAGGGTTTGGGTCTGTGGTCACCTATGCAAATTGGTGAGGCTTTTTATCCAACATTTCCCAGAAAAAGGGGGGTGCAAGTGTTGGGAGGATTGTTCATTGTTCTTAAGATCCAAGGGTCTGGGTCTGTAGTCACCTAGGCAAATTGGTGAGGCTTTTTACCCAACCTTGTCCAGGAAGTGGGGTGTAAGGCTTTGGGAAGTATTTTGGGGGGAAAGACTCGTCCAAACAGCTCTTCCCCAGTAACCAGTATTAGTTTGGTGGTGGTAGCGGCCAATCCAAGGACAAAGGGTAGAATATTTTGTACCTTGGGGAAGTTTTGACCTAAGCTGGTAAAGATAAGCTCAGGAGGTTTTTCATGCAGGTCCCCACATCTGTACCCTAGAGTTCAGAGTTGGGGAGGAACCTTGACAGTTGGTAAAAGAGTGTCTGTACATAGAATCATGGAACTGGAAGGGACCTCGAGAGGTCATCTAGTCCAGTCACCTGCACTCATGGCAGGACTAAGGATTATCTAGACCATCCCAGACAGATGTTTGTCCAACCTGCTCTTAAAAATCCCCAATGAAGGAGATTTCACAACCTCCTAGGCAATGTATTCCAGTGCTTAATCACCGTGACAGGAAGTTTTTCCTAATATCCAACCTAAACCACCTTTGCTGCAATTTAGGCCCATTGCTTCCTGTCCTATCTTCAGAGGTTAAGAAGAAGAAGATGATTTCTCCCTCCACCTTGTAACAACCTTTTAAAACTGTTATGTCTCCTGTCAGTCTTCTCTTCTCCAGACTAAACAAACCCCATTTTTTCAATCTTCCCTCTTAGGTCATGTTTTCTAGACCTTTAATAATTTTGTTTGCTCTTCTCTGGACTCTCTCCAGTTTGTCCACATCTTTCCTGAAATGTGGCGCCCAGAACTGGACACACTATTCCAGTTGAGGCCTAATCAGTGCGGAGTAGAGCGGAAGAATTGCTTCTCGTGTCTTGCTTACAACACTCCTACTAATACATCCAAGAATGATGTTTGCTTGTTTTGCAACAGTGTTACGCTGTTGACTCATATTTAGCTTGTGATCATCTGGGTATAGTGCTTAGCTTGTTTACAAATATAAAGTTTAGTTTTTAAAAGTCATATGATACATAGAGCACATAATCAGCAATAACCCCAATTTAGGTGAATCAATTTAACAATACAGTTTAGATATTAGAATCCGAATACTCAGGTACATCTCTCTCTTGAAAAGTTGTGCAGAGATTTGGTCGTGGAAAGCAAAATCTATCAATGAGTGGAGATTGTCCCTCAGTAATTGAGAATTAGGTCGGTTGTCCATTTAGAAAATACGATCCATGAGGAAAGTATTTGTTACTTTCCTGACTGCGCTTCTCAGCGGCACTCCAGCTCATCCCTCCTGGTATTGCCGATGTCCAGTGATGTGTTCTATGTAGATGTTCCTCGACCACCTGATGGCGTCGGACACCATGAGTTGCCACATCAGCCAAGTGTAGCGTTAACCGAATCCATATTATCTCAGCACTCGCTCCTTACTGGGGTCCCATGCGCCAAGGACTCTGACAATCAGTGCGTTTGTCTGGACCTGGTAACCCTTTGCTCTCAAGGTTTCGGCCAGAGGGGCGTATTTCTCTACCTTTCAAGCTCTGGCATTGTAGAAGGCCAGGATCCTGTTCTTGAAAGCCATTGTGATGTCCACCATGATCTTCTTCCGGTCCTTGCTGGTGATGACAACGTCTGGTTGCAGTTGGCTGTTGGTTCCGGGGATGGCGGAGTTTACAGCAACCTTCCCCACTGATGGCGGGATGGCTCTGGCCAGGTGACCTTGGATGGCATTGTGTTGCAGCTGCCAAGCTCTCGAATGGGGCTTGCAGCTACACAGGACGTGGGGTAGCGTCTCGTTGGCGTAGCTGCACTTCCCGCATCGCTTGTCCCTAATCCCATGGTGTGGACGGCTCCGTTCAGTGGGACGCAGTTGAGCTGGGCCCTGTGGCTGCACTTCCAGTTGGCAAATTGGGTGAAGCTGCTCCCAGGGAGGAAGTGGTTGCTGGGTCCCACTTGCACGTCACCTCAAATGCCTTGCCCTGGTCCGGCTTCCGTTTCAGGTTTTCCACGTATTAGCAGCAGGTGGCATCCTTCAGGGTCCTCTCCGGCATGGTTCTAGCTCTCGGAGTGATGATAGCGTGATCTGTATTCTTCAGCTGTGGCACCAGGACTCCCAGCTCCTGGCGTTCCTCGCATCAGATCCAGTGGCAGCCGATATGTTTCTCCAGTCGTCACGTAGCGTTCCGGGCATGAGTCCAGAGTAAAGCCGAAGTCAAGAGGAAGACTCACAGACTTTAAGGTCAGAAGGGACCATTATGATCGTCTAGTCTTACCTCCTGCACAAAGCAGGCCACAGAATCTTATCCACCCATTGCTGTAACAAACCCCTAACCTATGTCTGAGCTATTGAAGTCCTCAACTCATGGTTTCAAGACTTCAAGGTGCAGAGAATCCTCCAGCAAGTGACCCATGCCCCACACGGCAGGGAAAGGTGAAAAACCCCCAGAGCCTCTGCCAATCTGCCCTGGAGGAAAATTCCTTCCTGACCCCAGATATGGCGATCAGCTAAACCCTGAGCATGTGGGCAAGACTCACCAGCCAGACACCCAGGAAAGACTTCTCTGTAGTAACTCAGATCCCACCCTATCCTAGAGGAGGAACCTGCAAGAGACTCTGCCGAGGAGCCAGAGGGGGAAAATAACCTGGGCATCTACAAGACTCTCATCCCTGGCTCAACAGTCTTGAGAGGATCAGCTGGGTCCAACAGGAAGAGGGGGATGGAGCGGAGTACAGGCCTGCGACTGGTCTGGGAAGGAGCAGTTAAAAAGCTTGGTTAGAGAAGTTAGGGTGGAATGAAGAGGACAAACCAGGCTGGAGGGGGTGAAGGATGGTGTTGGAGAGAAGAAACATGAGGCAGGGGTGTGTTGGGAGAACTTACAAACGAAGGGAGGTAAGGGAACAGTTTGGAGGCATAGGTGGGATGAGATGACAGCTTTTGAGAATTGGGGAGACCATGTACCAAGCGAGGGAATAGACGCTTACAGGCTCCTAGGGGGTGTGGCACTCCAGGCATGTTGACTTGGCCGAAGATGGATCATCTTGAAAACTGGACTATAATACTAATTATTTTGTGTAGGAGTAGATGGCTTCTGGTTCAAAGAATTAGTTCTTGGCATGGCTGTACGAGTAATGTGTCCGCATGCATGTGGACACTTGTCACTGTGCAAACTCAACAGAAATCCTAAGGAAAATGAAATGGGTAAAATAGCTTGTCTGTGTTGCTTAGTTGAATAGTGTGCTAGCAGGTAGTGCTTGATCCGTCGACGGGGGAGAGAGAAAAGGAGCAGTCTTGGGACTCAGTTTTAGCATGTTTTGTTGCAAACTAACTTTGTAAAATCGCTCTCTAGTTGTCTTGTCGCCTTTGAGGTCTTTCCGTGCATGGCGTGGCTTTGTTCAGCATATTCAGATAAGTGGGTTGCTTCTGTATCGTCTTGTAAATCTCCTTTTTTTTTTTTTTTTTTTTTTTGCGGAACCTACTCTGAACACAACCCCAAATGGCCTTAAAGAAAGCCCAGGTAAACCTGATGATAAAGGGAGCGAAAAAACCACTGTGCTCAGATACCTAGAATCCTCAAGGTGGTTGGTGGAGGCGTTGGTTTACACATTGAACTGGAGCATTCTGTACACTTACTTCAATTTGCAAAAAGAAAAGGAGTACTTGTGGCACCTTAGAGACTAATACAGTTATGCTCACCTGAATGCCCCTTATGCCCAGGTGTGAATTATAAGACTGAGGCTGGAATTAAATTCCTATACCTAGGTAGTAGTCTTGTCTCCCACCCAGAACTACCTCTTCCTTAATTCCTTTTTCCCCCACTGGTCTGTATGATAATACCCACCTGCTGATGGCCACTCACTCAATATCTCTCTCTAAAATGCCAGCTCTATGAAACTGTCAGTCTGAATTCTGCACAATAATGGCACAGGCAGCTACAGGCTTAACTGGTAGTCAAGTGTCAATGATGAGAATTCAAAAATTCTCAGTGATGAATACAGATCCGATGAGATGTCTACTCAGTTCACTTTTTGTTCTGTAAGTAACAGTTAGGCTTGAGTTGACTGATCCTCTGGTAATGACAGCAGGAGTATCAAAATAAAAATACCACTCTTCTCCTGTTTCTGCTCTGCTCCCAAATAAGTACAGGTTGGCAAAGAACCTGATGTCACTAATCCTGTGGTTACGTGTAGAGGCCTGTTTTGTGGTAGCTGATCCAAACACCGCACCTCTAGTGACTTTTGCTATAGGTAAAAATTTGGCTGACCAGTGCAGAATTTGTGTGCAGTGTTCTGTTGTAGCCATGTCGGTGCCAGGATATTAGAGAGACAAGGTGGGTGAGGTAATATCTTTCATTGGACCAACTTCTGTTGGTGAGGAGAGTCAAGCTTTCAAGCTTCCCCAGAGCTCTTCTTCAGGTCAGTGCAGAATTTGGCAGCTGAGATCCTGAAAGTGTCTGGAGGGGAGGGCCCTCTGGTCTCAAAAGGATGCATAAGAATTCTGCAAATGAGAGCATTCATTCATAATAGAAGAAATCTTTATAGAGGTTTTGCCCTGTCAATTCTCAGGTCTGTCGTCATGTCTCTATTACAACGTACAAGTAATAGGCAGCTTTTCCAGGTATCCTTTCTTCTTTCAATATTGGATTATCTAGGGGTCAAATCCTGGTTTCCAGTATGCCTTATAAATTCTGTAATTTGCATGATGGTATTAATTTGAGTCTATTTGTTTAATTTAGCGTGTGGTTTAAGGTACTAAATGTTGCACCAATAGGAATCAATGGATTCCTATAGTTAGCTGGCATTCACGTAATGTGTCACTTCAGCTCACCTTGCACTTTTTTTCTTTCTAGGGCTGAACACTGGTACCATGATTGCTATTGGTAAGTAATTTAAAATTTTAAAAAATAATTCAATGCATAGACTTTACATGGTAAGATACGGTAATAGCATAAAGTATTTATGTTCCACTTCATTTCAAGCAATGTTTTCCCCGCTGCTTCACTACGTGAGGCATCTACTCCGGGTGAGAGAGTTTTTCTGTTACTGTATTATGTTCTGTCGAGTGGTGCCATGTAAAAGCTCATGAGGCAGATTCTTGACTTATTAATGTTCTTTTAACATAGGATGTTTAATGTAGGACTTTTGTGTGTAATACTAGAAAGAGTTGCCCTTAAATATCCATCTTACCCTCAGCCCATCTCCTCGGCAGCCTGAGGGTGTGGGCGGGGGACACGGCAGAGGCTCACTGCATGTAGTCACTTTTGCACAACTTAGTAAGTTCAGCCGTTAGATTAAATTTTCAGTATATTACTTTAAAATAGGTTTGTCAGCTTCTACAAATCACTCCCTTTACACAACCAAGGACAATGAAAGCTCCATTTTTAAACTGTAGATCCATGTAAAAAGGAAAAATCGGGGCGCGTTCAGCTTGGCCAGTGGGAGGGAAGGGGGTGGGGATGAAGGATGGTTTGAAACGTAGTGTGTGTGTCTACGCTGGAGCTGTGACTTTGAGCTCGGGTGTAGACATATCTGCGTTAGCGCTGATTGAGCTGGAATGCTGAAAACACAAGCGTGGCTGCAGTGGCACTGTACTTGGATGGCTGTCTTGCCCCTCGTGCCGCCACAGCTATGCTTCTGTTTTCAGCATGCTAGCACGGAGCTATGTCTGCCCGAGTTGGAGACTACATCTCCAGCTCCAGCATGGACACGGCCTTAGTGTTTCTGTCCCAATCCCCCAACCCAAAGTGTCTTCTCTCTTTTGATTTTCTTCTCCCATTAACAAAATAGGAATACTTGAGTTACCCTCAAACTAGGTGTGCGACCCAGAGCCTTTTCCCTTGGACCCCAAGAGATTCAAGCCCAGAATGTCTTCAGAAATGCCTGCAACACTTTCAGGCTTGTAAAATGTGAATATGGCAAACTAAAAACGTAATCCTATTGATCTGCTGTCCAAGTTCTGCTCGCTACAGCGTTCACAGTGAAGATTTTGTCTTGCTGCTAATTAATACTGTGTAAAAGCTTTTAAAAATGGCTTTAAAATGAAAAACTACCATTTAAAATCAAGTTCCCTTGGGCGCCATGGTTTCTGTAGTGCCTTTTGATTTGCACCAAGGTCTAGTTTCAGTCTAAATTTCTTTGTGTTTAGTCCTGACTTTGCAAGAGACATCTTAGATGCCGTGAAGCCTGCTTTTTACTGTTTTACAATTTTTAGAAATGGAAGTATTGCTTGTTACCTGTGTAGGCAGAGACTCAACTCTACCCATCCACATCATACACATTCTTAGCTTACAGGATATTTCAACAAAGCACCTGCCTAATATCTTTTGTAGGGTAAATGAGAATTCTGATGCTGAGGCTTATTTTGTCCTTAATCTGTAAGCGAAGGCCAATGATCATAAGCCTTTAACAACACATGGTGTCCCATGTCGTTTCTAAGCTAATGAGATGTGCAGCATCCTACAGCTGTTAACTTAGAACTGTCTCCAGCTACACAGGTAACTGACTTGAGAGATCCTTTCTGCTTGCTATCACTTTTATCACTGTTGGAGGAAAAGATACTCGCATTTAAAATGGGCTATTACTGCCAGAGTAAAAGAAATCCAATATCAAGAAGACTTGCAAGTAACATGTTACTATGTAGTCTCTCTGACTATGAAAAATAAGGACTTGCTAGGATTTAACTGGGAACAGTTTTGAAAGAGAACTATCCTAAATGAGGTAACTCGTTGTCCTATAAATTTTAACCAGAGTTGTCTATTAAATAGGAAAAGACACACATATTAGAGAAGAAAATTGTCTATTGTCCTGCAGGTGGGTATTGTAGTTGTAAGAAAGCTTGACAGAGATCTTGTAGGTGTTTGTCTCTGTCTGAGGGGTTGGAGCAAATGCGGTTGTATCGCAGAGCTTGGCTGTAGACGATACCTACTGACCGCTATTCCTACCTGCATGCCTCCAGCTTTCACCCTGACCACACCACACGATCCATCGTCTACAGCCAAGCTCTGCGATACAACCGCATTTGCTCCAACCCCTCAGACAGAGACAAACACCTACAAGATCTCTGTCAAGCTTTCTTACAACTACAATACCCACCTGCAGAAGTAAAGAAACAGATTGATAGAGCCAGAAGAGTTCCCAGAAGTTACCTACTACAGGACAGGCCTAACAAAGAAAATAACAGAACGCCACTAGCCGTCACCTTCAGCCCCCAACTAAAACCCCTCCAACGCATTATTAAGGATGTACAACCTATCCTAAAGGATGACCCAACACTCTCACAAATCTTGGGAGACAGGCCAGTCCTTGCCTACAGACAGCCCCGCAACCTGAAGCAAATACTCACCAACAACCACATACCACACAACAGAACCACTAACCCAGGAACTTATCCTTGCAACAAAGCCCGTTGCCAGTTGTGCCCACATATCTATTCAGGGGACACCATCACAGGGCCTAATAACATCTGCCACACTATCAGAGGCTCGTTCACCTGCACATCCACCAATGTGATATATGCCATCATGTGCCAGCAATGCCCCTCTGCCATGTACATTGGTCAAACTGGACAGTCTCTACGTAAAAGAATAAATGGACACAAATCAGATGTCAAGAATTATAACATTCATAAACCAGTCGGAGAACACTTCAATCTCTCTGGTCACGCAATCACAGACATGAAGGTCACTATCTTAAAACAAAAGAACTTCAAATCCAGACTCCAGCGAGAAACTGCTGAATTGGAATTCATTTGCAAATTGGATACTATTAATTTAGGCTTAAATAGAGACTGGGAGTGGCTAAGTCATTATGCAAGGTAGCCTATTTCCTCTTGTTTTTTCCTACCCCCCCCCCCCCAGATGTTCTGGTTTAACTTGGATTTAAACTTGGAGAGTGGTCAGTTTGGATGAGCTATTACCAGCAGGGGAGTGAGTTTGTGTGTGTATGGGGGTGGGTTTTTGGAGGGGGGTGAGGCAGTGAGAGAACCTGGATTTGTGCAGGAAATGGCCTAACTTGATTATCATGCACATTGTGTAAAGAGATGTCACTTTGGATGGGCTATCACCAGCAGGAGAGTGAATTTGTGTGGGTGGGTGGAGGGTGAGAAAACCTGGATTTGTGCTGGAAATGGCCTAACCTGATGATCACTTTAGATAAGCTATTACCAGCAGGACAGTGGGGTGGGAGGAGGTATTGTTTCATATTCTCTGTGTATATATAAAGTCTGCTGCAGTTTCCACGGTATGCATCCGATGAAGTGAGCTGTAGCTCACGAAAGCTCATGCTCAAATAAATTGGTTAGTCTCTAAGGTGCCACAAATACTCCTTTTCTTTTTGCGAATACAGACTAACACGGCTGTTACTCTGAAACCTTTCTTTCTTTTGGTTTTTCAGGAAAGATGCGTGTCATTCTTGCCGTGCTGATTACTAACTTGTTCATCAGACAGTGAATGTGATATTGGAAGAAAATGGAAAAATTGAAGCAATCGTCATATGCTTGTACTAAACTTTTCTCGTGATCCCAGATTCCTCTCATTACAGTTGTGTTCAGGGTTGTGGATTTTGCTGTTGCGAGCGAGAGCCTGTTGAGATTTCTATTTGGAGGTTTCTATTTTGAAGTATGTATTATCCCTTTTAAAGTACAGATTTAATGATGCCAAAGATACTCCTTGAACTGCTGTCGGCTTTTGTTTAATTCAAATTTATCCTCAGTTTCAAAATCAAATCTCCAGAATAATCAGTGTTCCTTTTGCTCTCATGTCCAGGAAACTCCAAAAACAACAATAACAGACAGCCCCAAACTACTCTTACCCCAAGGCTTATATTTAGTGTGTCCTCAGTGTAGCATCCCAGGGTGAAGTGCATGGACGTGTGCAAGACTCAGTGTGGATTCTGAACATCTATCAAATTTTTTAAATCCGTATTGAGAGGCAAAATAAATTACCTCTGTTTCCTTATGAACGCTTTCTGATAAGTAAGCAGTAAAATGGTTATACTTGTGATCAGATTCTTCTGATTCCGTGCCTAAAGGAAATGTCTTTATTTTTCTATTTCAGTAGTTGAAAATAAGTTTTTGGTAGCATTTAAAGCAAGCTTGTTACATTCAGGAAATAATTCTCTGCTGTGAGAAGGTGTTCATAGCCAAATGCTGTTTGTCACTGTCACTGAAAACATAAATTATTTGTAGTTATGCAAGTTGTACAGAATTTTACTTGGGAATCTGCAAATTTATTAAATGAAAAAACTGGAATTTCTGTGTTGTACTTAAGTCTTTTTTTTTTCTCTGAATAAAAGTCTGTACAAAGACTATAGCATCCTGACTCTCTCGATAGCGATGTAAAAATGTGGTTGACATCTACCCCTCGACTGTGATCTGGACACTAAGTGCTTTCAAGAGCAGATGAAACTAGTACTTCTTTTTGCACCCCACCCCCCCAAAAAAATCCATGATTTCCTAGGGCCTGGGTCTTTCTAGCAAGGGGTAGCACTTTGTCAGCCTTGTAACAATGCACTGCCAGGAAACTACAAGGTACTATCCAAACTGAATAAGAGTGTGATAGTATTACCCACACACCTCCTGGGTGTGGTGTTGTGTCCCATCTAGTGGCACAGAGACGGCTTAGAGACCTAAAAGGAGTCTGCTCTACAGCCTTAGCTAACAGCCAGTCGGTTTAATCCTGCCTGCATTACAATAGGATTAGGATCTATGTGATAGAAACAGATTTCTGATGCTCATGAGAAACTGCAAAGATGCTTAATGAAGCTTTGCCTTTGCTCAGATTGCCTGAAGGATGTGTCTGGATTTAGATGTTGTAATTTGCCACTGTTGCTAAGGTCATAACTACACTGGGGATGTGTCCTGGTTTTCAGTTAGCAGTTCAAATCCCCAGCATAACATCAGGTTTGCCTTATCAAGCCTTGTTTTGCACGAGTGCAGTTTGTTTTCAAGCCTGGGTAGGTGTAAGCTGCACTAGTGCAAACTGCAATTCATAGCAGTTTTCCTGTCGACACCACGGCTAAGCACTGATGGAACTATATTGGTGTCAGACCACTAGTGGCTGAAGGCAGGACAAAGGCTCAGGCCATGTCTATGCTACCGGCTAAATCGGCACTGCTGCAATGGATGCAGCGGTGTCAATTTTACCGGGTCTGGTGAAGATGCTAAGTCGATGGGAGAGTGGTCTCCTGTTGATGTCTGTCTGTACTCCACCTCCTTGAGAGGCGGAAGCTGTGTCGACAGGAGAGTTTCGCATCGACACAGCGCTGTGTAGACGCCGCTGTAAGTCAACCCAAGTTGTGTCGACTTCAGTTGCCTAACTTGGCGTAACTCAGCTTGACTTACAGCGTTAGTGTAGACCAGCTCCCAGTGTACACAAGGCCACCAATGGCGGTAGCATTGGGAAGCTTAGTGTAGATGGGCCAGTGGGTGCTTTTGGCATTTTAAACACAATTAATGGTGTTTTCAAAAGAGCCCAAGTGAGTTAAGGAGGAAAAGTCCAATTGAAAGTTGTTGTGAGCTGACTTAAGATGAAGGGGGGAGTTGATGTGAGTCACATTAGCTGTCTGTCTCTGTTCTGTAGCATAGTGATTCTGCTCATAACTTTCCATACACTGAGGTTATGAAATGGAAATAGTTGAAAAACCACTTTAAGGTGGAGTTGAGGTCTCTCAACTGCAGGAAAATAGTAAACGTTTTGTTTTTTGTTTTTGTTTTTGTTTTTTTTTTCATAAAATGTAGAAATGCACCAAATTTGGTAAAGGTTAGTGAGGGACTGGGATGGTGAAGTGAAATACTACTAGTTCAGTCTGGCAGTGAGGTGTGCTTAGACTAAAATTTCTGCAGGCAGTAGGTACTGTGTGGGGCTCATTACCTCTTACCTTGCTGGTCACCCTGTGCTGCAGCTGTGTGTGCGTGTGTGAGATCATTTTTAAACACATAAATGTAGTAGTTTTTTCACAACTGGTAAAGCTTTCACTTGCTTTTTAGCATAACAGTGTCGCCGTCTTTCCATGACTCTGGGTGTATCGGTTGGTTCTCGACATGGCTATCCTCCAGCAGTCCCTCGGTTGCCATGTCCTCGTATTCACTCTTCTTCCATTCCTACCTATAAAAAACAAAAATATTTAACCATAAATAGTTATAAAACATGTTGTAATTTTTCATCAATTTGTTATCAAAATGGCCTTACCTCCACCGTCGAGTCTGCTTCCTCCAAAGCCAGCAACACATTTTTTCGCACGCGATCTTTTTTGTCTTTTACAACTGGCCGTGACTCCATAAAGTCTTCCTGTTTCTTCAGTTCAATTTCAGGATGAAAGGCAGGGTTCGGCAACAGGTCTGCCTCTTTCGCAAAATAAGTGTAAATGGGTCGTCTTTTCTGAACGTGAGCTGGTACACCCACGGGCAATTCCGGCTTCTTGGCATCTGGAGGCGTCTTGTAGAAGGACATGACCATCGTCTCGGCTACCGGTTTTAAAACTGCCGTTCGTAAAAATACCGGTTTTGTACACATGGTCAAATGCTCGTTGGCTAGAGGTTTTTTCAAATAATACACTTCACGATCGTCCTTTTTTGAAAGGCTCTTCTTTTAGAATCTTGGTATGAAAAAGGATTGGTTCAAAAAGTGCATTCTGTGACATAGCTGTAAAGCAGCTACGGATTTGTCTACCGAAAGACAGGGCTAGCTCCCAAGGGTCACCTCCGAGAACAGCTATCATTTCACTACCGACAGTTGCTGGAGTAGGAGGTTTCGCTCTGCATGTGTTCAGTAACGCAGCCTCTCTTATTGCTTTATTTTTTTTCTAAAACTTTTTTTCTTTGCCCTGTGCTTATTTTTTCCTTTTTTTCCTCTAAACCTAACTAAAGCTTCCTTTTTTAATCTTTACGCTTTCTCACTCTCTTCTTTCAACCTTTTTTCCTCTAAACAATCCACCAAATGTATCCAAGCACAAGCATGCAACATTCCTCCTATTCAAATGTAAAAAATAAAAATTCAAAATGGCTGACGGTGCCAAACTGTGACACCAATGGGACTGGAGGGCAGGACATAAGTCCTAAATGGGGTGTGGAAACCTATCAAGCTGTATGCTATGGTGATAGAACACCGATGGGACTTCCTTGCATAGTCTTTGACACTCATATTCTGGCCTTCATGGGACATAAGCATGTGACTAATTGCAAGAAGTCGTTGGGCCATTAGCATGTGCAGTAGTGTTCTGCAGAGTCAGCTGCTTCATAAACAGAAGGCAATTTTTGTGCCTTCCCTGAATCAAGAGAGAAGTTCTTTCAGGTAGTCATGATAACAAGTTCTAACTTCGCATGGATACGGTTGTTCTGTTTTGAACTCCATGAAGCAATGTTGAATTTCTGATATTGTTCATCCTTTTGTAGAAATAAGCTTCCATTAGTGGATAAAGCATCATAAATAATTTTCCGGATATTCTGGTCCTGGGGGGCGAGGAGAATCTCTGTCATTGAGTTTAAATGAGGAAAAGAATTTTTATTTGCCTAAAATCAGGATTCCCGTGGGACAGATAACAGGAAATTGCTTGACAAAATGCATAATTAATCCATGGAACTCGGTGCCATGAGACTTTGAAGTAAAGAGTTTGGTAGAATTCAAAGAAGGATGAGACACTCAAACTCTTGTCCTGCAAACACTTAAAACGGTTTTTAACATCACTCGTGAACTATCCCCTATAAATCAATGGGTCTACCCAGGTAAATATAGTTATGCATGTGAGTGTTTCAGGGTCTGGGCCTTAATTTGGCAATATAAATATATGCACTCTGGATAATTTAGTTGGCTTACTCCTCTTTGGGACATGTGGGGAGCCATTAACTGTGGGGTTAGGAGGAATCTTTCCCTGTCCAGCTGGCCTCCTGTGGGCATAATTATCCATAATGGAGGTTTTACAGGTTTCTCTGTAGCTTCTGTGACTGGCCGTGGTCAGAAAGGAGATAAGACTAGACCAGGGTTTCTCAACCTGTGGGTTGGGACATAAAATAGGGTTGCCAGAAGACTTGTTTCGAAGGGTCACATGGCAGCTCCTGTGGCTCACCTCCCTGCTCTGCGTGCTACAATCTCTGGGATTCCAGCACCACTCAGGTTTGGAGCAGCCGTCATGATGACAGCAGCCTGGGTAGGCAGAGGTGGATTAGAGGTTTGTGGGGCCATGGGCCAGAGCAAGTTGGGGGGCCCTTCCCACCCCTTCTACCTGCAGTCTCCCTGTTTTCCTCCCCAGGCACTTCAGCTGGGGAGCGGGGTGGGGGCGTGGAGACTTGCCCTACCCCACCCACCCGGCACGCCTGCAAGACCCTGCGTCCGCTCCCCAGCAGGAGCGCTGGGCAGGTGCATGGAGCAGGTCAGGGCGCTGGGGCACGCCTTTTTCTGGGGGGGCCCCAATTGTCCGGGGCCCCTTGGGCAAGGGCCCCATTGGGTCAGTGGTTAATCTGCCACTGTGAGTAGGCCAAATCTGAGCAGCGCTGCAACCCCATGAGCCAGGTCGCAACTCCACTCTCTCAAATTTGGTCCAGTCGAGGGGCGGGGGCCAAACTGTAGTGACGTTTCAAACCTGAAGGTTGCAATGACTGAAGCAGAGAGACCAGCTTAGCTAGCCCCTTGGCACAGGAACCACCACTGTGGGGTGAATGCCAGGCAGGGACCAACCCTCCTGGGATGCAGGACCTGACTGAAACCACCCCAGGGCCTCCATGCCCAGACTGTTTACTGGGCCATAAACATTTACAAATGGGTCCTCAGCCCAAAAAAGGTTAACCACTGGATTAGATGATTGGCTTGATCTGCCATAGTATTTGCTATGTTAGGGGGAGCAAGTTAGCATATCCCTTTTTCTTTTTCCCATTAAGGTAATCTGAGGTAACACTAATATTCGTCTTGTTTTCTTCTAGGAAGACCATGTAAATCACTAGAACTACAAAATGGCAGGGTTGATTTAACCGATTTCCGGTTTGGTGCAACAGCCAACTTCTCCTGTAGTGAAGTGTGAGTGGCAAGTTGCTTTTTTTGACTAATTAACAGAACCTAGATTGGTGTAAAACTGCTGGTGAAGTCTGGCAAAATGAGACTCAAAATTCTGCTTCATTTTAAGAACATAAATGAGTGGTGTGCTGTACATCTGTAGCCGTGGGCTGGGCCCTTGTTAAGAGTTACACCTGTGACTTTCAAAGGAGTTGAAGGATGCTACCCACCCGCTTATGGCTGTCCTTCGGTGGGAGCTGGGCACGTAACTCGCTCAGGTGCTTTTGGAAATCCCAGCCTGGACCTTCAAACGGTCATCCCAGCAGCTGCTGGATCATGAGTTCAAAGGGAAAGCCCCACCTGAAGAGTAATGTGGCACTCACTGGTCGGTGCGGTCTCTGCCAAGTAACGGGCTGTTGTTGGTCAGTCCTAGTGTCTTGAAGCAGTGCTGGGATTGTGAGGCAGAATATTGCCCATAAAAGGCAGGACCAGGTAGAAGCAGACTTCTTCGGACTCGTGAATAATTATCAGGGTAGTGTCAAGTTCAGTTGTTGCTTTTGTCCATATGGGTTATGTGGCAACCCTTGGGGAATCATAAATGGGTTGTGACCTCATTCCAATAAGCGGGTGTTTTCTGGGTGTTGAGATAACTGAATAGATTGCATTGGATGGGGACCAAAAACACAACCAACCAAGTGCAGGTGTTTTTTCACTGTATCAAAACTTTAGCGGGCTTGACCTGTCAGCAGGGGTTAAGTCTTCTGGGAAGAAGAGTCAGATGTCTCTGGGTGGAAGCTGACCCCCAGTCTGAGGGAGGAGATATGGTGCGGGGGACGGGAGGTGTAACTCCCTGCTGGTGGCTGGCTCGCTAAACCCCCTGCAAGTTAAATGCTTTTTTGTGTGGATTGGTTGTCAGCCTGGTTTCTGGGTGAAGTGGGTTGATCCACAGTTGAGGGATTTGTGGAGGTAGGGTTTCTTTGCACTAACCTACATGGACTGATGGCCTTGGATTTGTGCAGGCCCATGAGTTCCCTGGGTTTAGGATTAGGTTAGATCTTCGACAGTTAAGATGCTCAGATTTTGAATATGGAAGGAAGATGGGGTCAGGTGGGTGACAGCTCAGGGCAGCTGACTTCCCATCGCTTCTGTCAGGATGGGTTGTCTTTAGGTATGATTTTTATTTTACAAAACGTTGCTGGGGACGAAAGGTAAGGTGAGCTGCTGAGTCATTGACAACTGGGGTAACACAACTGGGCATTCAGAGAAGAGGTATCTAGTACTGCTGCAGATAAATCATAGTAATTCTAAGGTGTAAAATGGTGGCAGCTCGCATTTCAAACACTCTTCTACATCTTAGAAACATAAGAGGAGGCACAGCCTCCTATCCAGCAAGTCTAAACCCTTTTTCCATGTGACAGCACCGTGAGCAGACCAGTGTCTAAAATAACATGGTTTCCTGGGCATTTATTAAGTTCTATAGTAGGGGTGATTAGAGCCCTCTTCCACCTGTTAGAGATATTTGCACTCCTTACTACTTGTATCTCCAATTTAGAAGAAGGATCACTTGTTCCCCTTTGCAGAGAATTAACCAGCATTCCCAAGCATCTGACTAGTGTAGACAAGAAGTGAGAGCACTCTCTTGCTAAGAGTTTATAGCTCTAGATTGACTTTACTTACTCTAGTGTTCCTTGGTCCTGTAGTGTTAGACCTATCCTGTTTTATAGCAGAGATGACCCTGATCAATCCTTTGTCTCCACTTACTGGCATAAAGAAACCATGTTCCATCTTTCTGATCTGTAACCCAGTTCTTTGATTACTTCAGTAACAAACTTTCTTTCTTTCTTTAGTTGCAGATTAATTGGACCGACTTGTGCCCCATGTGCGCTTGTGGGAGATGGAGTTAATTGGGATAAGGAGATTGCACAATTCAATGGTTTTAAGAACAGTTCACGTCTGGAGATGATGCAACATAGCTGGTGCTACAGAGGAGTCTGTTCTTACATCTTTTAATCCAAATAAGAGTAAAACTTGAGGAAGTATGTTTGGTTGGGGAGAAAATGAAATCCTACTGTGGTTCACCATGGTGTTTGGATGACTCCTATAGAATCAAAGCTTAAAAACAAAGTCCCTTCTAGATTGTTCACCTGGCGCTGTTTAATATTCATAATCCAACAGGCCTCATGGCACCTCTTCGCTGGTGTATCTGTGTAATCCCTGCTGTTTGCGAAGTAACAGGCATGATGATGACTTCAAGAAGTCTTGACCCTTCCCAAACCTGACTACCCACTTAAAATCTGAGGCTCTTTGGGAATGAATCACAATTAATTTGCTAGTACCTTACTTTGATCTCTTGGCTGCTTTCTGGGCTTGGTCTGTCAATATTCCTCCTGTGTCATCACTGACTAACCAAAGAGCCTTTTATTGCCCTGATAGAAAACTTTGAGGATGTTGGTGCTTAGTCATCATATTCATGTCAGTTTCTCATTCTTTGTTTCAATCTGCACTTATTGCCCAATCTCAGGTGTGAAACCTAAGGGCTCAGTTTTTGCCCCTAGAGTAGGGTGACCAGACAGCAAATGTGAAAAATCGGGACGGGGGGGTGGGGTAATAAGAACCTATATAAGAAGAAGACCCCAACGTCGGGACTGTCCCTATAAAATCAGGATATCTGGTCACCCTACCCCAGAGCCGGAGCCACAAAGCGATGAAGTACCTGAGTGAGGGTGGCTGGAATCATGCAGCAGGGCCCAATTCATCTCTCTGCTTCTCAGCCAAACAGTCCATGGATCTGACAGCTCTGATGCATCCCTGCAGGGATTTCCAGTACAGTGTGTCCTTGGGGCATTTCCAGGGGCATGGACATGTGGCTGGACCTGTGCTGCACTACGCTTATTCCAAGCTTCTTGGTCACAAACACAGCCCTGCACAAGGTAGGGTAGCTAGCTTGCAGGCCTTTGGCAGAGACATGGAAAATGAAAGCCTTACACACTGTTCCCATCACAACCTTTTCTTGTTTGCGTCAGTGCTAAGGGTGGCTCTTTAAGTCATCTCCACGCAATGAGCTATGTACGTAACTAGTTTTGCATAGTTTAGAGTACAAGGTTACTATTTGCACAAATGAATCCTAGGGAGTGTTTGAATCTCTGCCTCCCCTTCATGTTTCACAATAGTTAAGACAATAGCCATCCCTCAAGCAAGGTTCCTGGAAATGAGTTGTTATACTGAGATTTTTTTCCCCCCTCTTCAAAACGGTCATTTTTCAGATTGGACCATGACAAACCCCACTGCCTGAAATAAAGCATTCTTCCATGGTAACAGATGCTTTGCAGATCACAACTGTCAAGGCTGAATCCCCATTCTGGCACCTCGAGTGCAGGAGGTGGGGGCCTGCAAGGTTTTTAAAAACTAGTACTTGCCCGTCCAGGCTTGTATTAAACTCCAAGGTTACAACTTTTCTCTGACCTTGGCTTGGTAAATGCTGCCACCAGCCCAAAAAAACCCCTTTGGACCCATCCCCCTCCCGAGCTAGCAATTGTGTCCGCAGGTGCAGTCTGCGGTGACCTTCTCAGCTTTTCTTCCGGTTGGCACTTTTGCCAAATCAAACACTGTGTAGGAGGGTGGCTATTTGTCCATCACTGTCCCCTGCTAAATTAAATCATTCCGTTTCTGAGCATACAGAAAGATGAGGCAAGGCTTTCATTTTCCATGTCTCTGCCAAAGGTCTGCACGCTGCAGAGCTAAAAGCTTTATCAAGAAGAGCTACTCTGAAAATTCATCACCACCCTGGGGCCAGCCAGACTTTAAAATCTCAGCCCCTGCAATTGATTTTTTCAAAAGAATTTGGCTCCTGTTTAGGCACCAAAGCCAAGGGTCAGGTTTCCAAAAGAGCTCAGCATCTCATATATACCACTCCCATGCTGCACTCTTTTGGAAAATGCAGCCTGAAGATATTTGGTTTTGATATTTCAGTTCCTTTGCTGATGAGGGTGGGGCGAGGCCTCCTGCGTGGTGCATTGGTACCTACCCACATGCCTTGTGGCCCACTGAAAATCTATGTAGCCCCACCCAATGGCTGGCAGCGATGGCTTATCTGAGGCCCTGCTTCCATTCTGTGTATGCGACCTTATTTGGGTCAGGTGCAGTGGCTCCTGTCTGAGCTTGTCTTGACGGATCCCTTGTGAACCTTGACTGTGGTGGGCCCATGGGCGTTGCCTGTGTTGGGGGCTGGTGCAGGAGTAACGCCAATGGGAGAGAGCCCGGGGCAGGAGAGGCCAGAATTAACAGTGACCAAGTACCCAGGGGACGAAAACGTGCAAATCAGTGCTGCTGTGTTTTAAATGCACAACGGAGGAGCCGCGAAGAGCCAGCTCACGGTGCAACGTTAGCATGGCCAAGCCCTCAGGCAGTGGGGCTGGGGCAGTTGAACAGAATGTAAGGCAGCCTAGATGACTGGTGCTGGCGGAGAAGGCCTGCCATCCGAAGAGAACACAGCCAAGCACGGGAGGTGTCAGGGACCCTTTCTGAGAGGAGCTACCATAAAGCACATGCTGTTGGCTGCTGTGATCAAAGTGGGCTTTACCCACTTATAGTAGGGTAGGCTGCCTGTTGTTGGCTATGTGTGTGTTGTGCTATCCCAGCTCTGTGCAGCTAGGGGACACAGCAGACCTCGATCGAATTGCCCAATTAAACCACAGCCCCGTTTCAGTAGCAAAGGCACCTAGCCAGGTTTATTGTTGACAAAGCATGGTCCTAGCTCCCCAAATCAATGTCTACAGTTACGCTAGCACATGTATGCCTGTAACAATGGACCGGCTCAGTGAATGGCAGGACTTTAATAGGCAGCAGATTTAAAACAAACAAACGGAAGCATTTTTTTCACACAATGCACAGTCAACCTGTGGAACTCATTGCCAGAATATGTTGATTCAAAATAACTAGATAAGTTCATGGAGGATAGGTCTATCAATGGCTATGAAACAGGATGGATAGGGATGATGTCCCTAGCCTCTGTTTGCCAGAAGTTGGGAATGGGAGACAGGGTATAGATCACTCGATGATTACCCGTTGTGTTCATTCCCTCTGGGGCACCTGGCATTGGCCATTGTTGGAAGACTGGATAGTGGCCTAGATGGATCTTTGGTCTGACCCCTTACGGCCGTTCTTATGTTCTTACGACTTTCCGTTCCCTCCTCGGCCAGACAAAGACACTCCCTCTGAGACCCTTCTTTATACACCGATACAAACACATTACGTATTGCCCCTCTGACATGGTTAGTTACTACCCTTTACCTTGTACATGTTGGTTCAGTCAAACACCTCTTTCCACCAGTGTGATCCTGTCCTTATCTCTAGGAGGGGTCAACATGTTCCTTTTATCTTTGGGGAGTGCATTTGTAACTTACTTAATATGGGGGGTTCTGGTACCACCACCCTTCTGGAATGTGTTTCTGTGAGTGTCCTGTGCCTAGCACTTCTTAGGAATGTGTGTGGTTTTGCAATACCAGCCCTGTTCTTTCGGGTTCTGTGAACTTGCAAGCAGGCATGTTTTATAACAGGGCCAGATCACTTTTGCTAACTTTGCTTTATATCAGCAGGGCCTGACTACTACTTTAGTCCAGGGCTCTGATACCAGGCCTCATGTTTCAGGCTCTCCCTTTCTACTACACCTGTGATGGCCTGTCTTCCTATGCTGGGAATACAGGGCCAGATTCTCAGCTGGTGTAAATAGGCACAGCTCTAACTTCACTAGGGCAAGGCCAGTTTATATCGGCCGTGAATTTAGGCAACACTCTTTGCACTGTAGTTTCTGTCTCCTCCCAAATTCAGACTTCGGCATCTTCTTTGCACTTCCCCTCCCATTTTTCATCTTGCGTAAAAATCACAATTCTTTTGGCACTTCTCTGGACAAGTTTCACCCATCCCCATCTAAATTAAGCCATTCCATTTCTCGTCTCAGTCCAGAGACAAACGTGTAACGAACGTATGCATCTCTGCCAAATACCTGCATGCTCCAAAGCAAAAACCTTTTATCAGGAAGCAGTCAGCAAAGGAACAAAATCCAAAGTGCTGTATGGTTTTGGTATGTCAGTTCTTTTGTTGCTTTTCTGTTTTGCTGGAGGTGAGAGAGACTGTGGGTATGTCTTCACTCTACGTTAAAGCGCTGTCAGGCAGATCGGGAAGCTAAGGGCAGCTGAGCTTCTTTAGGCTGAAATCCCTGCAAAAGACTCTCTGGCCATGGCTGCTTTAAGAAAACTGCTCACCGCTGACAATGACCATGGTCTCTGAAATGGTACCAAAACCACAATTTGCCTAATTTATACTTAGTTAACTATGCTTAACACTGGTTCAGCTGCAACTACTGCTACCCCTATTGTCAGCAATGGATACACTAGGCCTCAAAGAGGGGAGAGAGAGAGAGAAGGTGGCTGTGCTGACCAGAACCAGGGCAGGGAGCTCAAGGGAATCATTTGAGCTACCAGGCTACGTGGTTTGTACATCTGGTTTGGTGGTTTTGCGTTAACTGCATAGCAGAAATGTGCCTCTATAGACCTTTGTCAGATCAGTGTCAGTTCAGATCAAACCCAACCTCGAGAGGGTGATTTCTATGTTCATACGTGCGTCTTGGGTGCACTTTCCCTAGCTGGCCCTGCAATAAATACTACCCAGTAAAACTGACTGTATTCCCTGGAAAGCAGATAAAGGTGCTGACGCACTATTAGTTTATAACCTGCAGTGGGGTTGGGCTCATTGCCGATGGCATTGAAACACAACACAAACATTAATAGACTTATCCCTGCACCTCCCCGGAAGGGAGGTACGTTGGTCTTATATCCAGGTTAGAGATTAGGAACCTGAGGCACAGAAAGATTCAGACTTACTCAAGTCCACATGGCGAGTCTGTTGGAGAACTGACAGCAGAGTGGAAAGAAACACTAATCTCCTGTCTCCCAGTCCGCTGCCTGAACCATAAAGCCATCCTTCTCCCCACGGCACTCCTGGGGTCTAGCTTGTGTCATCCTTCTCTTTGGGGAATCTGCATGTCTGTCTCCTAGGAGATAATTTGAAACATGTAACTAATTATTTAAATACCTCAAACAGTGCTTTAAATGAAGGGAAAACATTACTCCAGAGAAGAGGCTCTGAATTAGATAGGAGAGGGTACTGCTGGTAAGAATCCCATTCTTTGCCTAAAACAGGGAGTGGAAGGAGGGTTTAACTGTTAAATAGAAGGGCATGTTGTAGATAGAACTAAGGAGCACTGGCACAGCCCTGCGGGAGCTTCTGCCAGGGACAGCAGGGGATTGACGGTGCTGACAAAGCTGTGTGGGGGAAGATTGCACTGTGCCTACCTGTACTTGCCTCTGGTCAGTGCTATTCTTCCCTCCCTGTAACCAGCACTAAATTAACTAGCCAACGAAAAGTAAAAAGCCAGATGTTGCTTAAGCAGCAGGAGTGAAATTCTATCAAGCCTCTCCTGCTCTGAGTGGAAACAGCCTTTTGCCATGTTTTGCGCCAGTTGAAGCACATTTTCAAACTCTTGGTAAAAAGATACTGAAGACTTGAGTTACTTAGTACTCCTAAACTAGAGGTGCTATTTGGGTTGCCTGAAATACTCAGGAGTTGCTAAGCCTGATGTCACTTGTGGGCAACTCACTGAATGTGCAAAGACAGTTTTATATCTGAGCCTGAGCCACTAGTCTTGCAAGGTGGTTTACCTTGCGGAGAAGAAACTGATAGGAGCTGGATATATCCTTTAGTGAAGTCCTGTTTACAAAGAATGTATACCAAGTCTCTTTCCCTGAACACAGTACAAACAGAAGGATGTTTCTCATTATTGCCAAGTCTACCTCTCCAGGGAGTCCTCTGCCCAAGATGCTCTGTGTCTCAGCTCCTTCTCACCGCCCTTTCTGCTTCTAACACATACAGCTTACTAAACACAATCCCCTTCCCCTGCATTTGCAACCATTCCCAGGGGAACGCCTTAATTTTTTGAGGTTACATTTTGTTATATTTGATCTGGCCTTGCAATGTGGCCCATTGCCTTGGGTGGTAGTTTCTGTTGTTTCCAGCTACTTCACTACACAAAAGGAGCATTTAATTGTTCCTTCCATTTAGCCTGAGAAAAAGCTTTTAGTGCACGCGCACATGGTCTTTAACCAGATCTGTGATTATCTATAAATCAAAGACCCACTTGAGCACCAACACCACCTTCCAGCATGACAGCATCACCACACTGGTGAACATGCAGATCATCTCCTCCAGCAGAGTAAGTGCACCTGCTGACAAAGTGAACCCCATAGTTCTAAAAGCACCTCTTTGAAGCTGAATTTGTCTGTTATGAGGAACAAAGGTGGAGACTTGGGCCTTGTCTATACTGCCGCTTCACAGTGCTGAAACTTTCTCGCTCGGTGCTGGGAGTGGAGGACACTAAGCAGCTCCCATACGGTGCCCAGCGTCTTGCAGGACTGCGCCCTACGTCCCCCACTAAAAGACATGTCATCAAGATAGACAGACTTAAAAGGTTGTTAGTTGAGTTAACATTTCAGGAGTTCTGACCGGGTCCTGAAAAATCTCTGAAACAAAATCCCAGCTCCCTCGCTAGATGGAGTACTCACAAGGAGCGTAGAAAGGCAGGTGTGCATGCTGTCACAGGTTTGTCTCTGAGTGAGATGCTGCATGATTCCTTGCGCTGGCTCAGAAAGCAGAAATTACTGTTTCATAAATTCTTTCCTCTCGTCTCCATTCAAATTCCACTTTAAGTTGCTGAACTGCCCTGAAAGATCCCACCAGCCATTTAAAAGCTACCTCTCTATGCCTCCATTTCTCCATCTGTAAAATGGGGATAATGGTTCCTACCTCCTTTTTAAAGTGCTTAGCGATCTGATGTAAAATGCTATATAAAAGCTGGATATTGTGGAATTTGGAATATGTAAAGAGGGTATTTGATTAGTTACAAAGGGGCTGTTAATCTAGTCAGTTTTCTACAGTTTAAATGTTTCGACGCTTTGTAATCATTTATCTCAGTAGTAGGAAAAATAACATTTCTGGCATGTGTAACTTTGGAGTGGTATGAACTGTTAGTGTTTTCTGAGTGGTTGGGAGTAAGCCTGCAGTGAGACGCTTATAGCCTATATCGTTTAAACCACTGCAGTCCCCTATAAGTGCATCTTGGAGAGATTCAAACATGCTCCTTGTCTTCCTTCTAGAATTTGGGTCCTGCAGTCACACCCAGTGGTGTTGGAACAATTTTTATAGTGGGGGTGTTGAAAGCCATTGAACAAAACTGCAAACCCTGTATATGATGGAAACAACTTCAAGCCAGGGGGGTGCTGCCACACGCCTAGTTCCGGTGCCCCTGGTCCCACCATATCTATTTGCTGTGGTCTCATCAGATCCCACATGCTAGATAGGGTCAGGCCAATATAAATATGTGGACTGAAGACACAGGAGAAAACACTGAAGCTGCAGGAAATGTATGCTTTTAAATCATTATATGGCTTCTTTCCCTTCGCATCTGTAATGATGCAATCTCCCAATACAGCTGCAGATCTGAGTACCTGAATTCTCCTGTAGTTTTGGTTAGATACAGTATTCTTGTTGTCCTATCCTATACTGCTATGTAAGATAGTTCACGACAGCCGCTGCCTTCCACTCTAGCGGTGTCAACGTGGTTAGAATCCTAAATGTGTTATATGGTAATGGTGTGTACATTTAATAAAATTTCTAAAGCATGTTAAGATCCTCGTGAAGAAAGGTGCTACATGTGACGAGTTTGTCTTTCTGCTATGAAGAAGAGAATGTTTGACTCTGAATTATCTTCATACCACCTTCCTTTCAAATTAAATCCTGTAATAGGATTTAACTCTACATGCTATTAGTTGATTGATTCCTTGAAGCCTTTACAATAGCAGCGGAATTCTTCCATTTGCCTAGAAATTACTGCACTGAAATTATAGCTAAAATTGTATCAGGGGATGCATTTATTCTCCATTTCCTTTTTGTTTTGTACCTGGAAGCCTTGCAGAAATACACGCATACAACTATATAGAATTTTCAGATTACCCAAACAATTATTTTTTGAATATCTTATGGTGCTGCAATTTTGTTTCCCTCTATCATATAATTTGTAATGCTCATGGCAGCTAATTCTCCCATGCTTAATAGGTCAAATAATTGGCCAGTGCTTGATCACAGGGTTTTTCTTTCAACAAGTATTTTGCCGTCTCAACTGATTTGTTTTGGCTTACGTTTTGCGATATAGTTCGTAATAGTGGTAACAGTCTGTAGTCGCTACGCTGCACTCTGTGTCTGGTGAAAATCTGACCTACAGGTATTGCTGCGTTTACTAGTGTGTGTGCTAGTTAGAGCACCTCACATCAAATTTTTCAACTAGATTTAGTTGAGATGTCCAGCTAGTGATACCACAACCAAGAAAGAAGTGTTTAAATAGTGGTTCATTCCTATGGCTGGCCCTCGGTGTTTCGTTTTCTGGTCCCCTGCAAATGGATGAGCAAAAAAAAAAGTCCAAGCAAAGAGCAAAATTAAAGCCTGTATTTGGTGCCTGCGCACAACCCAGATGTTGATTTGCATGTGCTGGAAATTGGCACCCAGGGCCACTGGCCTCCTCACCCATCCCTCGGTGTACATTGCACTACAGCGTGGTCCAAAGTTTGACTGGTAAATCTCTTTCCATTCGATGTGTGACGTTTTAGCAGAATAGTTACACTGGTAAAAGCGCTAATAGGGATGCAGTTATAGTGGCATAACTTATTCCCTTGCCCATACGAGATTTGCTCTGCTGCTGTAAGCACCTTTGCACTGAGAGAACCGAGTCTGCACTACGGGACTCAATCTAGGCTGATATAGCTAAAGTGGCACAACTTTCTAATATAGACACTCCCTCAGAGTCTGATCCTGAACACCCTCCATGCCTATGGAATTCCAGGTTCCCTAATAACACGAACTATAAATATGAAGAAAAAGTATCAACTACCCGGTGCTCAAAATGACTGATGGGTGAATGTTTTCAACCTGAAATTCTCTTTCATGAACTTGGCTGTGTTATTTTAAGGCCCGGACAGGAATGTGTGTGAGGGGAGGGAGCGGACTGCGTACATACCCTTGTGGAAAGCTGAAAGCCACTTTGGCACCTCAGTGTACATTTTCTCTTGCATGATGTAGAACAGTGGTTCTCAACCAGGGGTATGCATACGCAGAGGTCTTCCAGGCGGTACATCAACTCATCTAGAGATTTGCCTAATTTTACAACAGGCTAGATGAAAAGCACTGGCAAAGTCGGTACAAACTAAAATTTTATACAGACAATGACTTGTTTAATGTCAATAGAACACTTATTCTAATAGATTTATTTTACAATGAAGGTAAAAATGAGGAAGTCAGCAATTTTTCAGTAATAGTGTGCTGTGACACTCTTGTATTTTTATGTCTGATTTTGTAAGCCAGCAGTTAAGTGAGGTGAAACTTGGGTGTATGTAAGACCAAATCAGACTCCTGAAAGGGGTACGGTAGTCTGGAAAGGTTGAGAGCCATGAATCGAGTGGTACAAAGCAGCCTGGAATCTGGCCTAATATGTCCAGCCTTACCCATTTTCTGCCAAGAGACAGATTCTGATTATGTTTATGTTATTATGCCTCCCACTGACTTGTAGAAATAAGTGCTCTGCGTTCTGGGAAGGCATCCTGTGGTGCTTTGGTCCACTGCTAGGCTCTATGCATTTTGGGATTTTTCTCATGGCATCTTGTGGGACACCGTCCAGAAACCGCTGGCATTCTGGGTCTTGAGATAACAGCGGCAAAGTCCTATAATTCCTCTGCTCACATCCCATCATTCAGCTGTTTGGTGAGTCTGCACATGGAGTCAAAGAGCATGAAGGAGGCATAGCTGGGCACTGGGGGCCAGGCACTTGTTAATGCATAGAGGTGAATGCACATGGTGACTGAATGCACCCTGTATTCACACCCCACATGCTATTGTAATAATCTGCACAACAGATGCCTTGTAAGGTATCATTTGAGAACTAATTCTCAATAATAATTCACTGGTCAATATCACAGTAAAATGTGTGTGGCATGATATGTAAAGTTATGAATTTTGCTGCCTGGCTCTCTCACGGAATCTCACGGAAGGTTGCTGATCTATTAGAGAGCACACTTGTTTTAAGTCATGCAATGTTCCGTTATAAAGTTGTTTGGCTCGCCCCACTCTGCCTGCCCAGTGTTCCTGCTGGGAAGCTGGGTCAGGGTGCGGGGGCTTGCCCCATTGCTTCAGCCTCTGCGCCCCAACCCCGCTTCCCGGGAGGAGGGCCAGGCAGGCGGAGCGGGACAAGCCCCCTGTGCCCCGACCCCGCTACACCCCTGCCTCAACCAAGCTTCACAATATCATTGGTGAGTACAGTAGTAAATTGTTTAAAATTATTTAAAACTTAGTGTATAATAATATAATCTCCTTTATCTAGTGAAAAAAAATTCCCTGGAACCTAACCCTCCATTTATATTCATTCTTAGGGGGAAGTTGAATTCGCTTAGCATCATTTCGCTGAAAGTAGCATTTTTCAGGAACATAACTGTAACGTTAAGTGAGAAGTTACAGTAGTTACAAAATACCCCCACTTTCTGTCACAGATGAAACCTTCACGTGCAGGTTCCGCAGTCAAAGCTGGCAAAAGGAAGGGGATGAAGAAAGGTCGTGTGCTTAAAGCACAGGACTAAGAGTCAGCAGCTATGTGGGTTCTGTTTCCAGCTCTGTTTTTGTCTCTCCCACAGATTCTTTGTACTGCTTCGAGTTAGTCACATAGGCCAGAATGGACAAAAGGAGTTAGGTGCCCAAGGCCCCATTGTACCTGCCTAAGTCCTGGTTTCAGCATCTCTGTGACGCCCAAAACGTTCCGCCTAACTCTCGGAAGGAGAAGGTGGTGGTGCCAGTGCCAGTGCCCCCCTTCTAACTTTCAGCTCAGTGGTCCACTCTGGTACGTACTTATACAGTCATAGAGCCAGAGACACTGTAGTTGGGTGGAGCAGTCAGCTGGGTGCTGGGAGACCCTGGCTCCAATCACTTTCCTTCTTTTTTCCCCACAGTGCAGCAGCTTCACTTGGATAGACCGAGGGAGCCCCCATCTGACTATCTCATATTCAGTGGTTACAGCACTCTGCTGAGAGACGTAGGAGACCTATGTTCAAATCCTTTCTCCCCCTGTGCCTGATGTAGGAATTGAACCTGTGTCTCCCCACATCCCAGGAGAGTGTGCTCACTATGGGGCTAAATGTTACCAGGTGGGTACAGCTAATGCCACCTCCAGCCGTTTTATACAGAGTGGGGCAGGCACCTAACTCATTCTGGTAAGAAACATAAGTTGCCTGACTCCAGAGGAGCAGTTCCCAAAGCTAGCTGCCTATCTCTGGTGGGGGCTGAAGGGCCATTTCTCCTCAGCATCTCCCATTGGCCAGCTTAGGTGGCTCCCTGCTTCTCGCACTGGCTTTGCTGGATCACAATCTAAGGCGCCTGTCTCCCTCTATTCCTTTGATAGATCCTCAGGTGCCTAACTCGGGCTTTGTGAATCACAGTGATTTTCAAGGGGCCCGAAAGTTTCTAGGTGCTCAGCATCACAATGCCTAACTCCTTTCATGCAGCCAGATTATACCCTTTCTGGGTCTCCAGTTCCTCATCTCTCAAATAGGGATAAAACCTTTGTCTCTCTCTCCGGAGCCTGTGAGGATAAATCCATTTCTGCAGGTGGAGTACGCATTATACTATTGCCTGTATCGATTCTGTAAGATGCAGTGAGGGAATAGCTGCAGGGTCAGCCCTGTAGATGTGTAGAATACCTCCTTTCTGACATACATGCCGACACAAAGGGAAACTGATAATTATGCAAATGTTAGTGAATATACTGTATTTCATTATCTCAAATTGTTCACAGCAAAAGTGGAATCCCTTCAGAGAATAGGTGAAATGATGGATTAATGTGAATTTCTTTAAATGTAAATGTGTCTGTTTCCAAAAGTGTCTCTGGTCACTTAGTTAAAAACAGGCTTTCTCGGGGGAAATAATGTATTTCTTCTGTCTCCTCTGTGACTTGGCCACTGGTGCTATATACAGCCAGCCCTGTTAATAGGAAATATGAAAGGAACAGGTGTGTAGTAGAGGGAATATCAAGGACCTCAACATGCCCAACCCACTGCAGATTAGAAAGAGAGCATTCCTCAGCACATTAATCTGCATTCCAGTGAAGTCACCTGTTTGTTTTTCTTTTTTTTTTTTTTACTGTATTGCACTTCCTGCCTCTAGAAGGACATTTACAGCATGCAAGCAAAGTCCTCACTGCAACTAATTTTCCTATTACCTGAAAAACACATGATTTATCGGTGCGTTGGTAAAGGGCTCAGTTACCTTTGAACCAGTTACTATTTTCTGGATTATACATTGCAATTATTTAATCTTCGTAGTAAGTCTGTAATAGCGACAGCAATACCCACTGTCCAGTGAAAATCTAACTTTTGGGTCATTGTACGGCAGCACTTTCTGTTAATGCTAAGGTATTGGGTGTATGCTAGCTACAGTGCTCTTCACACACATTTTACAGCTGGATTTGGTTTAAATGGTCTCCTACCAACTTCACACTACTTAGCACCTTGCAGGATCAGATGGTACAAAAACCCTTCCCCTACAAGGTGAGGCACCGGCGTCCGCGCGGGATGAGCCAGGCCGCGCCCCGCCCGCCCGCTCATCGCTGCAGGGAAACCCACAGGAGCGCGGCCGCGCCGCCCGCCGCCTCCGACCGGGACCCGAAGCGAGCTGGAAGCGGGGCCTGCCCGCCAAGGGCCCCGGCCGGGCCCCGCGTGCCCGTGAGCGGCGGCGCCCGGCCCGCCCGGCCCCGCCCCCCGTTGGGTCGCCTGGCGGCCGGCGCCGGCGGCTGTGTCAGAGCCTGCGGTTGCGGCGCTGAGGCAGCATCGTCGTGAGTCCGCTCCGCCGCCGCCTTCGCCCCGCGACTCTTCCCGCCGCCGCCGCCGCCGCCATGGTCTCGGGTCCGCGCTGCCCGCCGGGCCTGTGGGGGCTCCTGGCGCTGCTGCTGCCGCTGCCCGGGGCTCGCGGTGAGTGTGGGCGGGGGGGCCCAGGCGGCCCCTGCCCGGGCACAGAGTCCTCCCGGTCTCTCCCCCCCTCCATCGGTGCACGGCGCCCCCGGGCCTCCCCGTCCGGCCCCTCAGCCCGGGCTGCGTCGAGCTCGGCCCGCGGGGGGAGGAGGGGGCGAGGGGGCCCGAGCCGCGCGGCAGCGACAGGTGCCCGCTGCCCCAGCCCGGCCCCTGGGGCGAGCCCCGCGCCTCTGCGAGCCTCGAGCCCCCGCGAGCGCTTCTGCCTGGGGGCTAAACTCTGTCCCGCTGGTGGGAGTGTTAAGGCCCGGGGGCGGCGGCTGGGGGTGTCTCCTGTCGGTGGTTGGAGGCGGGCGTGGGGCGGGGGGGAGAAAAAGCCCCTTCGAAGAGCGGGTAAAGGTGCTGTAGCTGGCCAGCTTCAGTAAAACGAAGTGTGGGGCATAAGACTCCTAAAGACTGTCAAATGAGCAAGTTCCCCTGTTATAGCCTTAGCTTTGTGACTGTACAGACAGAGATATAAAACCTTTGTTAAAGCTAATGTTAAAATGATGTAATACACAGGGTAAGACAAGTGTGTCTGTATATCTGGGTATAATGCTTAAATGATCCAAAAGTACAAAATTTGGTTTGAAAGTCATAAGGTACATATAGTAGACAATCTGCAGTATCCCAAATTAAGGTTAACGTACTCACATCCAGTTATTTGGGTACATCACTCCTAAAAGGTTATACTAAGAGGAGCTTGTGGAAAGCAAATATAGTAATGAGTGAAGATTGTCCCTCAGTCATTGAGAATTTAGGGTCAGTTGCCACTTAGAAAATACAATACAGTACATCAGGAAGTTTTTCAGTTACTTTCCCCACTTTGCAAAAAGAAAAGGAGTACCTGTGGCACCTTAGAGACTAACCAATTTATTCGAGTGCTCCTTTTTTTTTTTTGCGAAGACAGACTATCATGGCTGTTACTCTGAAACCTTTCCCCACTTTGCTTCTCATTAGCACTTGTCCTCATGATTATCATACAGTTTCCATGCATCACATGAGAAATATGAAAGTTACCTGTCTCAGAGATGGCTTTCCACCAGCTGTTCTCACTTGTTCTAATGCCAGACATGTTTCGTGTATTCTTCTGTAGATTGCTATCTTAGTCTCCTTTGCCTGCTTATTAAGGATCTATAATCTATCCTGAAGGATGACCCAACACTCTCACAAATCTTGGGAGACAGGCCAGTCCTTGCCTACAGACAGCCCCCCAACCTGAAGCGAATACTCACCAGCAACCACATACCACACAACAGAACCACTAACCCAGGAGCCCATCCTTGCAACAAAGCCCGTTGCCAACTGTGCCCACATATCTATTCAGGGGACACCATCACAGGGCCTAATCACGTCAGCCACACTATCAAAGGCTCGTTCACCTGCACATCTACCAATGTGATATATGCCATCATGTGCCAGCAATGCCCCTCTGCCATGTACATTGGTCAAACTGGACAGTCTCTACGTAAAAGAATAAAGGGACACAAATCAGATGTCAAGAATTATAACATTCATAAACCAGTCGGAGAACACTTCAGTCTCTCTGGTCACATGATTACAGACATGAAAGTTGCGATATTACAACAGAAAAACTTCAAAACCAGACTCCAGCGAGAGACTGTTGAATTGGAATTCATTTGCAAATTGGATACAATTAACTTAGGCTTGAACAGAGACTGGGAGTGGCTTAGTCATTATGCAAGGTAACTTGTTGTCCCGTTTCCCCCCCCTCCCCGTCCCCCTCCCCCCGACGTTCTTGTTAAACCCTGAATTTGTGCTGGAGATGGCCCACCTTGATTATCGTACACATTGTAAGGAGAGTGATCGCTTTAGATAAGCTATTACCAGCAGGAGAGTGGGGTGGGGGGAGAGAAAACCTTTTCTAGTGGTAAACACCCATTTTTTCATGGTTTGTATGTATAAGAACATCTTCTGTATTTTCCACGGTATGCATCCGACGAAATGAGCTGTAGCTCATGAAAGCTTATGCTCAAATAAATTGGTTAGTCTCTAAGGTGCCACAAGTACTCCTTTTCTTTATGCGAATACAGACTAACACTAACACAGGCTGTTACTCTGAAACCTTCTTTCATGTCACTCTGTATGGTTGCAACCCTCTCTCTAAAACCTGTGGGTTGAGCAGTGTCTTGTTTTGCACAATATACTTACCCTACGTTACTGGGTGCAGTAACGGTGATGTATACATGGTAAACTTTAATGTACTGCAGTTTTGTATCAAGCCCATTCAGTAAACTAGCTTCAAGGCTCTAACGAAAACACGTACCTCCAAATTGTCCCCAGTAAAATCATATGTGGCTTCTCAAAAACTAGTATTCTGTTACAACAGACTACTGAATATCTTTCGTAGTTAACTTTTTCCCTTCCTTGTCTGTCTCTCTTGCTAGGCACTTGTGATTCTCCTCCAAGGTTGCATTTTGCTGAGCTGCCTGGGGTCGTGAACAATTCCTATCCTGTTGGGACCAAACTGAAATACTCCTGTCGCCCAGGATACATTTTGAGCTCTGGAAAGTCTCCTTTTGTTACATGTCTTGAAAATTCAAAATGGTCAGTAGAAGCTGAGTTTTGTGAAGGTGAGTATCTTTGTTGCTTTTCCATTTCAATTGATGAGCAAGCCATCTTGACACAGTTAGGAATCTCTCTTCTGTTGGGTATCTCTCTTCTATTGGCATATGAAAAGAAGGCAACTCCCATCTTTTCCTGTGCTGTGTATTTATACCTCTCTACTGAATATTCCACTCCATGCATCTGATATAGTCAGTTTTAGCCCACAAAGGTTTATGCCCAAGTTAATTTGTTGGTCTCTAAGGTGCCACAAGGACTTCGAGTTGTTTTTGCTGATACAGATTAACACAGCTACTGCCCTGAAACCTATTACAATTAAGTAAAACGCTTTGGTGTGCTAAGTGTCTGTCCTTTTTGAAACATTGTAGTTGCTGTATCCCTGATAACGAAATATCCTGAATTCACTGTACTAAAAGTAAACCCAGTATTGAATAATGTCTCATAGAATATCAGAGTTGGAAGGGACCTGTGTTACAAACTTGGTCAAAATAGTAATTCGTAACAAAATTTAGAGAATTCTCCTCTTGGCTTCATTGCTAAGAGTACGATAAGATTTTTGCAAGTTTTCTCATCTCAAGACTATAGATGCTATATTCCATGTAACTAGTAAGGATATCTACAGTTGGATGCTAATGAAACTTAACTCTGCCTTCTTGTGCATATGTTTTAAATTATGACTGAATTTGTTGTATTGAATACTGATGAGACTTCCTTGATTAGCCTCAGACTCACCTACTCTGGCCTGCTGGCTAGAGAAAATACTTTAAATATAGGCCCTGATTCAGCAAAACACTTAGTGCATTCTTAAGTCCCACTGACTTCGGCGGGCCTTGTTTTACTGAATCGATCAGGCCTTAGTAGAGAGGTCGCAATTTTTACATGCCTTGTCTGCATTGAGAGATTTTTCCCAGTGGAGTCATAAAAAGTGCCAACGTTATCTTTGCATGGATTCAGGATATCTGTATCAAACTCCATATAGATATGGTGAATTTTTGAAACAGTTCATTTTTCGTGGGAATAAGTCTACTGCGGGAGAAAGCATCACAAATAACTCTTGTAGGGGCAGAGAAAAGCTCTTCCACTGAGCTTGACTGAGGAACATGAAGTTTTTAGCTGTCTAAAATCAGGATTCACATAGCAAGAAAACGACTAACAAATATTTACCAAACGCAAAACAAGCCTGTGGAACGTTCTGCTACAAAATGGAGGCGAAGAACGTGGCAGGATTCAAAAAAGGATGAGACACTTAGAACCTGGTCCGGCAAACACAACTGTGCTTAATATTGCTCGTGTGAATAGTCCGCTGCTTCGTAGAGTTTAATGCTAGAAGGGATTGTTACATCACAGGCGACTTACATTTCACCAAGTTATCCCTTTTCTGAGGCCAAAAACTTGTATTTGACGAAAGCATATCTTCGAGAAGGACATCCAGTCTTGATTTATAGACTTGCAGAGACTGAGAATCTGCCATTGCCTCTGGTAATTTGTTCCAGTGGTTAGTCACCCTCATATTAAACACTGCCGCCTTATTTCCATTTTGAATTTGTCTGGCTTGACTTTCCAGCTCTTGGTTCTTGTTCCGCTCTTCTCTGCTAGATTAAAGAGCCCTTTAGTAGCTGGTATCTTCTCCTTGTGAAGGTCCTCAGATGCTATAATCAGGTAGGCTCACAGTCTCTCGACAAGCTAAACAGACTGAGCTCTTTAAGTCTCTCACTATAAGGCATTTTCTCAGGCCAGTGAATAGCTTTTAGTGGCTCTTCTCTGCACCATCTGCAATTTTTCAACACCATTTTAAAAAAGGGGACACCACACCTGGGTACAGTATTCCCGTACGGGTCTCGGCAATGCTATATACAGCATTGCTATCATCTCCCTACTTCTTCTTCCCTGTTCATAGAATCCTAGAATATGAGGGTTGGAAGGGACCTCAGGAGGTCATCTAGTCCAACCCTCTGCTCAAAGCAGGACCAATCCCCAACTAAATCATCCCAGCCAGGGCTTTGTCAAGCCTGACCTTAAAAACGTCAAAGGAAGGAGGTTCCACCACCTCCCTCGGTAACGCATTCCAGTGTTTCACCACCCTCCTAGTGAAAAAGTTTTTCCTAATATCCAACCTAAACCTCCCCCACTGCAACTTGAGACCATTGCTCCTCGTTCTGTCATCTGCTACCACTGAAAACGGTCTAGATCCATCCTCTTTGGAACCCCCTTTCAGGTAGTTGAAAGCAGCTATCAAATCCCCCCTCATTCTTCTCTTCTGTAGACTAAACAATCCCAGTTCCCCCAGCCTCTCTTCCTAAGTCATGTGTTCCAGTCCCCTAATCATTTTGGTTGCCCTCCGCTGGACGTTTTCCAATTTTTCCACATCCTTCTTGTAGCGTGGGGCCCAAAACTGGACACAGTACTCCAGATGAGGCCCCACTAATGCCGAATAGAGGGGAACGATCACGTCCCTCGATCTGCTGGCAATGCCCCTACTTATACATCCCAAAATGCCATTGGCCTTCTTGGCAACAAGGGCACACTGTTGACTCATATCCAGTTTCTCGTCCACTTTAACCCCTAGGTCCTTTTCTGCAGAACTGCTGCCGAGCCATTCGGTCCCTAGTCTGTAGCGGTGCAAGGGATTCTTCAGTCCTAAGTGCAGGACTTTGCACTTGTCCTTGTTGAACCTCATCAAATTTCTTTTGGCCCAATCCTCTAATTTGTCTAGGGCCCTCTGTATCCTATCCCTACCCTCCAGCGTATCTACCTCTCCTCCCAGGTTAGTGTCATCTGCAAACTTGCTGAGGGTGCAATCCACCCCATCCTCCAGATCATTAATGAAGACATTGAACAAAACCGGCCTGAGGACCGACCCTTGGGGCACTCCACTTGATACTGGGTGCCAATTAGACATGGAGCCATTGATCGCTACCCGTTGAGCCCGACAATCTAGCCAGCTTTCTGTCCACCTTATAGTCCATTCATCCAGCCCATACTTCTTTAACTTCCTGGCAAGAATACTGTGGGAGACCGTGTCAAAAGCTTTGCCAAAGTCCAGGAACAACACGTCCACTGCTTTCCCCTCATCCACGGAGCCAGTTATCTCGTCATAGAAGGCAATTAGATTATTCAGGCATGACTTGCCCTTGGTGAATCCATGCTGACTGTTCCTGATCACTTTCCTCTCCTCTAAGTGCTTCAGAATTGATTCCTTGAGGACCTGCTCCAAGATTTTTCCAGGGACTGAGGTGAGGCTGACTGGCCTGTAGTTCCCAGGATCCTCCTCCTTCACATTTTTAAAGATGGCCACTATATTAGCCTTTTTCCAGTTGTCCGGGACCTCCCCCGATTGCCATGAGTTTTCAAAGATAATGGCCAGTGGCTCTGCAATCACATCTGTGAATACATCAAGGATTGTATTAACCCTTTTTTCTATAGGATTGCAGTGGGAGCTTCAGTTGATTGTCTGCTGTGATCTCAATCCTTTTCAGACTGGCTCCTTCCCAGAATATAGTTTCCCCGTTCTCTAGGAACAGCCTGCATTTCTTGTGCCTGGATGTATAATTTTGCGTTATACGGTACTAGAATGAATTGTGTTTGAACGGACAGAGGGAGTCCAGATTGCTTTGTAGGACTCCCCCAGTCTGTGTCACCTGCAAATTTTGTCAGGAGTGATTTTGGTTTACTTCCAGTCAACTGATTAAAATGTTGAATAACAGCAGGTCTAGGACCGATCCCTGCAGAATTCTACTAGAAACAGGTTTGTTTGATAATGATTCCCACTGATGTGACTGCTCCTGGAGATGTCAGTTAGCCAGTTCTTGTCTGCAGTGGTGTTGCAGCCGTGTCAATCCCAAGATATTAGTGAGACAAAGTGGGTGAGATAATATTTATTGGACCAACTTCTGTTGGTGAGAGAGACGAGCTTTCGAGCTTACACACCATGCTTCTTGGTCTCAGAAATGTATTCCAAACCTGAAGACTAGCTCTGTGTAGGGTCGAAAGTTTCTCACCCACAGAAGTTGGTTCAATAAAAGATATTGCCTCACCTTCTTAGCCAATTCTGGATTAGATCAAACAAGTTTATTAACTACAGAGATTTTAAGGGAATGCAGGTAATGAGGCATGAGTCCGAAAGGTGACAAGAGAGGTCAAGATAAAGCACAAGTGGTGCTCAAGTTAAAAAACGCTGTTAAATTCAAAATGAAGTTTTTCTTACCGTATGCTCTCAGCAGTCTTGCTGACCAAACTTCTTAAGTGAGGACCCCTTCTTCAGCTTAGTTGGTGCTTCCTTTGTCTCTTCTAGTGCAGTGAGTGGATGGATGGAGTGAGAGGGAGGAGGGGGTGCCTGGGAGTTTTTGTTGCTCCTTTTTTATAGTGTCAGTCCCGCCCCTGGGAAAACATTCCCAGCTGACAAAAAGTCTATCGGGAAAAGATCTTCCCTGCTGCTTTTCCTCTCTTTTTTGGAGGTTTTTTTCTTCCTGCTTGATGACTGCTTGTTGCTTAAATGCAAATTAAGCAGAGCACAGGTTCCTTTGAGACAGTCCTGTTTGCCAACTTGTGCTGTAGGTTTGCAATATGAGTTAACATTATACAGGGAAATCTTCTAACTTCAAAGACAATGTTACCATGCATTTTATCAGGGCAATATTGACCAGTAAACTATATGTTTTCAGGTTTCAGAGTAGCAGCCGTATTAGTCTGTATTCACAAAAAGAAAAGGAATACTTGAGGCACCTTAGAGACTAACAAATTTGAGCATAAATTTGTTAGTCTCTAAGGTGCCACAAGTACTCCTTTTCTTTTTATACATTTTCAGATGATGCTTCACAAGGCATGCTCGGTATAAAGATTATTACAGCAGTCTCTAGGGTTTGGACACAGGTACATTCTCTTACAGAAGGATTTCTTTTGTCCCTAACGAACTTCAAAATCTTCTCCTTATTGTCTGTAACCATGCCACTTGTGAGACTCTCACTGATGTCTTTAGTGCCCCATATAAATTTTTACATTTCGTAACTTACGCCATCTATCCTTTTTTTTTTTTTTTTCTTCTATGTCTTATGTTGCTTTTTATTTGTAATTGCTGCCAGTTGAGGTCAGTGGGTCTACCCACATGAATATGGTTCTGCATATGAGTTTTCAGGATCTGGGCGTTAACGTTTACAGTATGAATATTTGCGCTTATACTAAATCTGCAAGGGGATCTTAAATCTCTTGTTTCAGGATATAAGGCAACGACTATCTGTGTGGGATTAGGAAGCATCATCCCACTTCCACTTCTCCTCACTTCCCATGGGCATGTAACAAAATTATCCATAATGTGGGTTTTAAGCTTTCTTCTTTAGCCTTTGGTGCTGACTGCTGTCGTACAGGACAGATACTGGACTGCAAGACCATTGGCTTTGATCTGCCATGGTATTTGCTGTGTTAGAGGGTGCAAGTTAGGATATCCCCTTTTTCCTATTAAGGTAATCTGAGGTAACACTAATATTCGTCTTGTTCTCTTCTAGGAAGACGATGTAAACCACTCGAACTCGAAAATGGCAGGAGTGATATAACGGATCTCCGGTTTGGTGCAAGAGCAAACTTCTCCTGTGATGAAGGGTGAGTGGCAAATTGCTTCTTTGGACTAATTAATAGAACCTAGACTGGTGTAAAACTGCTGTTGAAGTCTGGCAAAATGAGGCAAGAAAGCCTGCTTAACTTCAAGAACATAAGTGAGTGGTGTGCTATAAATCTGTATCCATGGGCTGGGGCCCTTGTTAAGAATTACACCTGCGATTTTCAAAGGAGTTGAAGGAAGATAGCCACCCAGCTATGGTTGTCATTCAGTGGGAGATGGGCATCTAACTCGCTCAGGTGCTTTTGAAGATGGCAGCCTAGAGCCCTCAGGAGATCCTCCAGCAGGGGTTGGGTTATGATATTGAGAGTCCCACCTCAGGGGTCATGTGGCACTTACTGACCCGTGCCATCTCTCCCTTGTTACAGGGGTTTCTGTGAGGGTGCTGGGAGCTAGTGGCAGAATATTGCCCATAAAATGCAGCACCAGGTAGAGGCAGACCTCTTCCTGCTCTACAATAGCGAATATTTGTCTGTCCCTCCCTTAGAGATGTCGGTATTCCCCAGGATAGCATCAAGTGCAGTTGTTGCTTTTGTCCATATGGGTTATGTTGCCAGGCCTTGGGGAATCAAAAATAGCTTGTGACTTCCTTGCGCTGAGCAGGTGTGTTTTGGATTTTTGAGGTCTCAGAGTTGAAGGCCAGAAGGGACCACCCGATCCTCCAGTCTGACCTCCTGTATATCACAGACCACTAACACTTCCCAGAGACCCACATACTAAACTCAACCAAAATGTAATCTAAAATACTACAGCCCACAGGAGCTTAGACCATTATGTGCCATGGTCAGAGAACAGGAGGGCCTGAGGTGCACAAATTCCTCGGGTCCCTGTCATGGCAAGGAAATGTGGAAGTGAGATATATATTGAGATAATCCTGGCAATTGACTTGCACTCACATACTCCAGAGGAAGGCAAGAAAACCCCCAATGTCACTGCCAATGTGACCTGGGGGGAAATTTCTTAACAACCCCATATACTAGAGCCTGAGCATGTAAGTCAAGCACTGAGGTGAGAGTGGTTGATGCCACCTCAGAGTCCTGGCCTTCCCCATCCAGTGTCCCATTTTCAGCCATGGCTATCCCTGATGGTTCAAAGGAAGGAGATAAAAGAAAGCAACTCAGAATACGTTTGGTGTGGAATCCCTTCCTGACTGCTGCAGGTGCCTGGCTGAAATCCGGACGCGTGAGCCTTAGGAATGTAACACACACACTGGAAACAAACCCCAGGGTTGCTGAGCCCTGCCATCACAAGCAACCTCATCATATAATTGCACGCATAAACTTGTCTGGCTCTCTCTCAAACTAAGTTACCCCACAACTACTATTGGATGACTGTTCCTGAACCTTACCTTTCCTATGGTTAGAAACCCTCTAATTTCCAGCCTGAAGTTGTTCGTGGGCAGTTTTTACCCATTGTTCTTGTGGTAGCATTGTACGTAATTTAAATAGCTTGTGATACAGCATGGCCAGAGGGTAGTAGGAGAGTGTTAGAAGGGAGCCTTATTCCCTGTAGAAGGAAGAAAGTTCGCTGTAGATTAATTAGAACGCCTGAAGCCAGTCACCTGATAAACCATCCCCCCACCCCCCAGCTTCAATCAGACAAGGAAAGGAGTTGAAGCAGAGTGGATGAATGTTGGAGCAGAGAGCAGTTTGGAGGGAAGCAGAGGAGAGTTTGGAGAAGTGTTGCGGTGGGCTAAGAAGACCAAGACCCTAGGTAAAGGGACACCTGGTTTGTGCAGAGGGAGGGCAGGAAGCCCCACGAGCTGAAGGGCAGGAGAGGGAAGTAGCCCAGAAGAAGAAACCACTAGTTTTAGTGGTTTACTGCTTTCCCTAGGGCCCCTGGGCTGGGACCTGGAGTATAGGGCGGGTCCAGGTCCCTCCCTCTCCACTCCACTCCTCCTCTAGGACACTCGTGGGGCAGTTAATACCCCAGTTCAGGGGCGAGAAAGGGTGCCCTGAACCCTCCCGAAGAAGAGAGCGCGCGAGACCCATCAAAGTAGTGCCGGCAATTTTCCACAGGCTCTTCGCCCTCCCTGCTAGTTGAATGGATTGCATTGCGGGGGCACACAAATGACAGGAATGCAGGTGTTGTGTAGAGTTTTGTTTTTCTGTATCACAGCTTTAGGTGGCTTGTCCAAGCAGCAGAGATTGGACTCCCAAGGGATATTTGGGGTGGTGGGAGATGTCCAGGCCCAGTCTCAATTAGATGTATCTGGGCATGGGGAGGTAACTCCCTGGGGCAAGGCAGGCTCTCCGGCTGCACAGAGGTGGGAGTTAAATCCCTTGGTTTATCCTGTAGATTGGTCCATATCCTGCCTTCTGGATGAAGTAGGTTTGATCCACAGAAATTTCCAAGCTCTTGTTGAAGGAATTGGTGACTTTCTGTACAGTAGCCTATAGGGGCCTCATGCTTTGGAATTATGCAGGCCTATGAGGTCTGTGTGCTTAAAGACCACTGGTTAGATCTTGGACAGTTACGATGCTTGAATTTTGAATATGGAACAGGGAGATGGCAAGTGGGTGACCGCTCAGGGCAGCTGTCTTGTCTCCCATTACTGCTGTTTGCAGGTTGTCTTTGGGTGTAATTCTGTTTTACAAACTAGCAGCTGCTTGGGCCCATCTGTGCGCGCGCGTGCTCTCTCACTGTTCCCTGCCTTCACAGGACATTGATTTCTTCAAGTTCTTTCACTTCAATTTAATCGAATGCTAAGTGTGTTCTGTAGTGAAGACCAAGTGTAAGCTTTGTCAGTATGTTGCAACTTTGTGTGCTGGGTTTAGCTGGACCGTCAGCTCAATGGACTTGGAAATGCAGTGCTTTTGGCTAAGCCCTCAAGGGTTAACACATTGTTATTAATGTAGCCTCACACTCTACAAGGCAGCACAAATGGAGAGAGGAGGCACATCATGGCAGAGAGAGACAGTCTCACACATACACACGCATGTGCGTGAGAGAGAGAGACACGTGTGTGCATTGCTCCTTTAAGTACGCTGACCCCAGTTTAAGTACATTGCCTTTTTAAGTAGATCAGCAAGTTGACAGCAGTTGCTGGCAGCAAGCTCCCTCTGTCCTGAGCCCTGTCGTGTTCTCCCCCATCTCTCTGAGGAGAAGGGGTACAGCGGGAGGGGGACACCCTGACATTAGCACCCTTCTTCCCCCTCCACCCCCGCACAGCAAGCAGGAGGCTTCCGGGAGCAACTCCAAGGCAGAGGACAGGAGCAGCACAGGGCAGTGGGGGGAGGGACGGCTGAACTGCCCGACAATTGATAGCCTGCTGGGCGGCTGCCACACAGGGAACTTAGGGGAGCTGATGGGGCGGGGCGGCTGCCGGTCCACCCTGGTTCGAAGCCCCCACCAGCTAGCTCCAACGGGCTGCTCTTTCTGCAAGCAGTGGACAAAGCAGGCGGCTGGCAAACAACGTTCTAAGGGAGCATTGCGCAGCTTTAAACAAGCATGTTCCCTAATTGATCAGCAACGAAACAATGTTAACTGGGACGATGTTAAGTGAGGCGTTACTGTAGCTGTACCGACGTAGATGTGTACTGGACCTGGCCTCCGTGTTCCTTGGTCCTGTGGTGTTAGATGTATCCCTTTTTCAATGGTTTGTCTCCACCTACTGGCAGAAAGAAACCATGTTCCATCTTTCTGGACGGGGGACTAGTTCTTTGCTTCCATGAGTCACAAACTTGAACCTTTTTTCTTTAGGTATAGATTAATTGGACCGACTTCTGCCCAGTGTGTGATTGTGGGAAATGGAGTTGATTGGGATACGGAGGTTCCACTTTGCCAAGGTAAAGCCATTTAATGGTTTTAAGAACAGTTCACGTCTGGAGATGATGCAGCATAGCTGGCGCTTCAGAGGAGTCTCTGTTCTTCCTTTGGCATTTAATCCAAATGACAGTTTTGTTGTGGGGAGGAATGAAATCGTACTGTGCTTCACCATGGTGTTTAGATGACTCCTACAGAATCTTTTTTTTTTTTTTTGGGTACCTTTTAGATTATTCACCTGGCACTGTTTTAATATGCACAATCCAACAGGCCTCATGGGTCCTCTTCACTATTGTATCTGTGTAATCCTCCTGTTCACTATGTAAAAGGCATGATAATGACTCCAAGAAGTTTTGATGCTTCCCAAATGTGACTATCCACTTAAAATCTGAGGCTCTTTTGGAGTGAATCACAATTAATTTGCCTCTACCTTAATTTGATCTCTTGAATGCTTTCTGGGCTTGGTCTATCAATGATGCTGCTGATGTCCAGTCTAGTATCAGCTGCTGCTAAAAGAACTTTTCTAGCTTAGTTTTCTTCTGGTGGAATAATACTACATCTCGAGATGCCAGGCAAGAGGTTCTGGCTCCTTGAGGCTAATGTTGGGAAGGAGTGCGCTCTGCTAAGGTCATCTTCCAGAGCTGGTGTGTTATGGAGCATCCTCCTTGAACAATGGACGTACTGGGTTGGGTCAAGCCTAAAAGCAGACAAACCTTCAGAATCTGAAAGGGGTGTTGCTTCAAATGTTAAAATGGAATGTTAAGTACGCTTCCAAATGAATAAATAGCTTTTTGGGGGGATCTGAGACAACTTTCTTAGTGAAAACTCTCTTTGGTTCACCTTCAGTGGAAACTTTAATTTTCATGTTGACATTCTTTGCTTCAGCAATACCTTGTCGTCCACCTCCTGATATCACCCAGGGATCCCATAATGGTCAGAGTGGAGAAGAGTTTTCCTTTGGCTCAGCAGTAACTTACAAATGTGACCCGGGCTTGTCTCTTATTGGAGAGGCCTCCATTCATTGTACAACGAAAGATCATTTCAATGGAGAGTGGAGTGGGCCTGCCCCTGAATGCAAAGGTTAGTAGCGTCTGTTTTTTATCCCCTTCTTATTCTACGATCACCTTCCAAGAAAAACTCTATTTTGATTGCTAAGTAAACCCATAAACCTGAGGAAATTCAGTTAGTGCTTTGTCCCCCTAAATACGTATCATGAAAACTAGTTACTGTTGAAAAACTAAAGAATGACTGACACTTCATGAATTATTCCTGGAAACAATTTTTGCCTCTAATACATCCTGTGTTTTTTGTCTCCCCTCAGTGTTCCAAGATTGAAGTTAATTCTCAGTTGATAAACTCTTAAACTAAAGTTTTGCTTTTATGCCAGTATCCTTCAACTCAAGTGCTAAAGGGGAGTGGGCAGAGAGAGAGGCTTACAAGCAGGATTGTTTGGCAAGCCTCTTTTTCAGAACTCTCTGGGAGGGCTCCTTGGCAGTGAAGGCTCAGGCTTCTGTGAATTCATATCACAGCCATAAAGTTCTTCGGAGGGGGAAATAAAGGTCATTGTACAATCTTCATTTTAGTGACGGCAGTGCTCCTGCACACTGTTCCATTTCGCTAACAATGCATTTATGTATTTGGTATTCAAGCAAGTGCCACAACTTGGTTTTATCCTTTCTGAGTTACCCAGCCTAACAGCTGGGATTGAGGCTTTTTCAGAGGCGTTAGGGCAGGTTGGTCATCTTGCTACTTAATATTAACTCCCCCAAAAGCAGGGAAGTTCAGTTCCAGAATGTCATTGTATGTACATCTCTTCTAGTGTGACCCAAATTCCGGATGACGTCGTACAACGATGATGTTTAACTCATGCAGTTTAGTGGAGGGTGGGGGAAGGGGTGGGATAGCCATACAGTTGGGTGCTGTGGTGTATGTAGACTAACATCTTTTTAAAGGAAAAGATCCAGAGTTGTATAACTTTATTTTGAAATACATTTTGGTACCTGCTGTAGTCAAGTATCAGGGTGTTTTCGTCTTTCCTTTAATTCTCCCCCACGCCCCCATATCCCAACACACACTACATGCTTCCTGTGCCAAACGTTCTTATGCTGGTACTTTTAATTTTCAGTGGTCAAGTGTCCAGAGCCAGAAGTTAAAAATGGAAGAAAGCAATCTGGGTTTGGACCGGACTATTCATATGGAAACGCCGTAATATTTGCATGTGATTCTGGCTACACTCTGCATGGTAGCAGTTCAGTTAGATGTGAAGCTAACAATTCTTGGGTTCCATCTTTGCCAACTTGTCTACGTAAGTATAAGCAGTTGTGTTGAACCTTTTATATGCTGATGTTTAGCAACGTTAAAATAATATAAAGTTTGAGTGTCTGTGTCCCCTTTTTGTCATCGGCATAACACATACTACACCTACAGCTTCCCCTCCAGGAGGAACAAAAGATACTTCTGGTGAGTTGGAAGAACTTTTGGCTATTTAAAGCTTCCAGTTTTTTAGCATGTAGTTTCTACAAGACTGAAAATGGCAGTGTGAAATTCACGAAGTACATTTCATCTCTAAGTTCTGGAGCAGCTTGCGTGTTGGCATGTGGCTGGGTGGCTGATGTGGAACCACACTTCTGCTAGCCTTCAGCCCCTGGGAGTGCTTTTGCCCGGGAGAAGGCTCATTGGAACGGCTTCTGCCTTGGAGGTTAAACTCTGTCCCGTATCGTGAGATAGCGTTAATACCCAGTGCCTGCTGCTGTAGGATGAGGAATGTCTCCTGTCGTAGTTGGAGGTAGGCTAGGGAAAAGAAAAAGCCACTTTGAACAGGAGGTAAAGGTGCAGCTTCTTTGCTGTACCAGTTTCAGTAAAACAAAGTTTAGGGTATAAGACTCCTAAAGATTATAAAATGAGCCAGATCCCCTGTTACAGCCTTAGGTTTGTGACTGTACAGAAATAGATTAAATTTTTTTTATTAAAGCTAACGTTACAAAGATCTAATGCACACGTTAAGAAGAGAGTGTCTGTACATCTGGGTATAATGCTTAAATTATCCAAAAATACAAAATTTGTACCTTATGACTTTGAAACCATATAGTACATAATCGACAGTATCCGAAATTACGGTTGTTAAATTCAGTGATACGGTTAAGGTATTAGCATCCAATTATGCAGGTACATAACTCATAAAAGGTTATACTAAGAGTATCTTATGGAAAGCAAATATAGCAACGAGTTAATATTGTCCCTCGGTAATTGAGAATTTAGGATCGGTTGGCTGTTAGAAAATACAGCTGCAGTTTCCACGGTATGTATCTGATGAAGTGAGCTGTAGCTCACGAAAGCTCATGCTCAAATAAACTGGTTAGTCTCTAAGGTGCCACAAGTACTCCTTTTCTTTTTGCGAATACAGACTAACACGGCTGTTACTCTGAAATATGTCGGGAAGTATTTCAGTTACTTTCCCCACTTTGCTTCTCATTAGCACTTGTCCTCATGCCTGTCATGCAGTTTCCATGCATCAGATGAGAAATATGAAAGTTACCTGTCTCAGAGACAATGCCAGACATGTTTCGTGTACTCTTCTATAGATTGCTCCCTTAGTCGTCTTTGCCTGTACGTCACCTTCTTTCATGTCAGTCTGTGTGGTAGCAACCCTCTCTCTGAGCCTGTGCTGCATTAGATCATAAAACCTGTGAGGTGGAGCAATGTCTTGTTTTGCACAATGTACTTACCCTACGTTATCATACACGCTCAGGGTGATGTATACATGGTAAATGATGTAAAATTTTAATGTACTATAGTTTTGTATCAAGCCCATTCAATAAACTGGCTTCAGTGCTCTAATGAAAACAAGTACCTCCAAATTGTCCCCGATAAAATCATTTGTGGCTTCTCAAAAACTAGTATTCTGTTACAACAGACTACTGAATATCTTTCATAGTTAACTTTTTCCCTTCCTTGTCTGTGTCTCTTGCTAGGCACTTGTGATTCTCCTCCACGGTTGCATTTTGCTGAGCTGCCTGAGGGAGTGAAAAATTCCTATCCTGTTGGGACCAAACTGCAATACTCCTGTCGCCCAGGATACATTTTGAGCTCTGGAAAGTCTCGTTTTGTTACATGTCTTGAAAATTCAAAATGGTCAGTAGAAGCTGAGTTTTGTGAAGGTGAGTATCTTTGTTGCTTTTCCATTTCAATTGACGTGCAAGCCGTCTTTTATTGGGTAAGTGGTTCACAGTTCAACACTGGTATCCATAAAAACTTTCTAAATACATTTTGGACAGTTCTTTGTTATATTAGTGGTTGACTTCAGAAAAAAAAAATCAGAATGCTTCCATGTCTTTGTAGGCTTCTTTAAGAGCAGCTAAAATGCAAAATTCCAGTAACTTTAGCCTTCTGTGCTGCATACTCTGAAATAGGTTTCAGAGGAGGAATAGGTTTACCACATTTCTTCCTGGTTTTTAGGCCTTGTGCTGAATATCTGCCTTTCTAGAACATCAACATCTTGTGTAGTAGTAGATATAAACTTGAGAATAGTGCAGTTCTTCTCTCCCAGAAACCCCACTGTCCACATAATGTGCGTGTGACTAACTGGGAGACATTCAGTGCACACCAGTGAAGTTATTGGAATTTGATACTCTACCTATCGTAGAAATTTTACCTATCGTAAAATGATGTTTAACTCATGCAGTTTAGTGGAGGGTGGGGGAAGGGGCGGGATAGCCATACAGTTGGGTGCTGTGGTGTTTGTAGACTAACATCTTTTTAAAGGAAACGATCCAGAGTTGTATAACTTTATTTTGAAATACATTTTGGTACCTGCTGCTGTTTAGGGAGCTTATTGCTTTTGAGTAGCCATGTTAGAATGATGTAAAGTTTGAGTATCTGTGTCCCATTTTTGTCATAGGCATAACACACACACAAATTTTATCAAAGCTAATGTTAAAATAAAATAAAATAAAATATATAGGTTGGTGTTATAAATATAAAGGGAAGGGTAAACCCCTTTGAAATCCCTCCTGGCCAGGGGAAAGCTCCTCTCACCTGTAAAGGGTTAAGAAACTAAAGGTAACCTCGCTGGCAGCTGACCAAAATGACCAATGAGGAGACAAGATACTTTCAAAAGCTGGGAGGAGGGAGAGAAACAAAGGGTCTGTGTGTCTGTCTATATTCTGTCTTTGTCGGGGATAGACCAGGAATGGAGTCTTAGAACTTTTAGTAAGTAATCTAGCTAGGTACGTGTTAGATTATGATTTCTTTAAATGGCTGAGAAAAGAACTGTGCTGAATAGAATAACTATTTCTGTCTGTGTATCTTTTTTTTTTTTTTTTTTTTGTAACTCTAGGTTTTGCCTAGAGGGGTTCTCTATGTTTTTGAATCTAATTACCCTGTAAGGTATCTACCATCCTGATTTTACAGGGGGGATTTCTTTATTTCTATTTACTACTATTTTTATTAAAAGTCTTCTTGTAAGAAAACTGAATGCTTTTTCATTGTTCTCAGATCCAAGGGTTTGGGTCTGTGGTCACCTATGCAAATTGGTGAGGCTTTTTATCCAACATTTCCCAGAAAAAGGGGGGTGCAAGTGTTGGGAGGATTGTTCATTGTTCTTAAGATCCAAGGGTCTGGGTCTGTAGTCACCTAGGCAAATTGGTGAGGCTTTTTACCCAACCTTGTCCAGGAAGTGGGGTGTAAGGCTTTGGGAAGTATTTTGGGGGGAAAGACTCGTCCAAACAGCTCTTCCCCAGTAACCAGTATTAGTTTGGTGGTGGTAGCGGCCAATCCAAGGACAAAGGGTAGAATATTTTGTACCTTGGGGAAGTTTTGACCTAAGCTGGTAAAGATAAGCTCAGGAGGTTTTTCATGCAGGTCCCCACATCTGTACCCTAGAGTTCAGAGTTGGGGAGGAACCTTGACAGTTGGTAAAAGAGTGTCTGTACATAGAATCATGGAACTGGAAGGGACCTCGAGAGGTCATCTAGTCCAGTCACCTGCACTCATGGCAGGACTAAGGATTATCTAGACCATCCCAGACAGATGTTTGTCCAACCTGCTCTTAAAAATCCCCAATGAAGGAGATTTCACAACCTCCTAGGCAATGTATTCCAGTGCTTAATCACCGTGACAGGAAGTTTTTCCTAATATCCAACCTAAACCACCTTTGCTGCAATTTAGGCCCATTGCTTCCTGTCCTATCTTCAGAGGTTAAGAAGAAGAAGATGATTTCTCCCTCCACCTTGTAACAACCTTTTAAAACTGTTATGTCTCCTGTCAGTCTTCTCTTCTCCAGACTAAACAAACCCCATTTTTTCAATCTTCCCTCTTAGGTCATGTTTTCTAGACCTTTAATAATTTTGTTTGCTCTTCTCTGGACTCTCTCCAGTTTGTCCACATCTTTCCTGAAATGTGGCGCCCAGAACTGGACACACTATTCCAGTTGAGGCCTAATCAGTGCGGAGTAGAGCGGAAGAATTGCTTCTCATGTCTTGCTTACAACACTCCTACTAATACATCCCAGAATGATGTTTGCTTGTTTTGCAACAGTGTTATGCTGTTGACTCATATTTAGCTTGTGATCATCTGGGTATAGTGCTTAGCTTGTTTACAAATATAAAGTTTAGTTTTTAAAAGTCATATGATACATAGAGCACATAATCAGCAATAACCCCAATTTAGGTGAATCAATTTAACAATACAGTTTAGATATTAGAATCTGAATACTCAGGTACATCTCTCTCTTGAAAAGTTGTGCAGAGATTTGGTCGTGGAAAGCAAAATCTATCAATGAGTGGAGATTGTCCCTCAGTAATTGAGAATTAGGTCGGTTGTCCATTTAGAAAATACGATCCATGAGGAAAGTATTTGTTACTTTCCTGACTGCGCTTCTCAGCGGCACTCCAGCTCATCCCTCCTGGTATTGCCGATGTCCAGTGATGTGTTCTACGTAGATGTTCCTCGACCACCTGATGGCATCGGACACCATGAGTTGCCACATCAGCCGAGTGTAGCGTTAACCGAATCCATATTATTTCAGCACTCGCTCCTTACTGGGGTCCCATGCGCCAAGGACTCTGACAATCAGTGCGTTTGTCTGGACCTGGTAACCCTTTGCTCTCAAGGTTTCGGCCAGAGGGGCGTATTTCTCTACCTTTCAAGCTCGGGCATTGTAGAAGGCCGGGATCCTGTTCTTGAAAGCCATTGTGATGTCCACCATGATCTTCTTCCGGTCCTTGCTGGTGATGACAACGTCTGGTTGCAGTTGGCTGTTGGTTCCGGGGATGGCGGAGTTTACGGCAACCTTCCCCACTGGTGGCGGGATGGCTCTGGCCAGGCGACCTTGGATGGCATTGTGTTGCAGCTGCCAAGCTCTTGAATGGGGCTTGCAGCTACACAGGACGTGGGGTAGCGTCTCGTTGGCGTAGCTGCACTTCCCGCATCGCTTGTCCCTAATCCCATGGTGTGGACGGCTCCGTTCAGTGGGACGCAGTTGAGCTGGGCCCTGTGGCTGCACTTCCAGTTGGCAAATTGGGTGAAGCTGCTCCCAGGGAGGAAGTGGTTGCTGGGTCCCACTTGCACGTCACCTCAAATGCCTTGCCCTGGTCCGGCTTCCGTTTCAGGTTTTCCACGTATTGGCAGCAGGTGGCATCCTTCAGGGTCCTCTCCGGCATGGTTCTAGCTCTCGGAGTGATGATAGCGTGATCTGTATTCTTCAGCTGTGGCACCAGGACTCCCAGCTCCTGGCATTCCTCGCATCAGATCCAGTGGCAGCCAATATGTTTCTCCAGTCGTCGCGTAGTGTTCCGGGCATGAGTCCAGAGTAAAGCCGAAGTCAAGAGGAAGACTCATAGACTTTAAGGTCAGAAGGGACCATTATGATCGTCTAGTCTTACCTCCTGCACAAAGCAGGCCACAGAATCTTATCCACCCATTGTTGTAACAAACCCCTAACCTATGTCTGAGCTATTGAAGTCCTCAACTCATGGTTTCAAGACTTCAAGGTGCAGAGAATCCTCCAGCAAGTGACCCATGCCCCACACGGCAGGGAAAGGTGAAAAAACCCCCAGAGCCTCTGCCAATCTGCCCTGGAGGAAAATTCCTTCCTGACCCCAGATATGGCGATCAGCTAAACCCTGAGCATGTGGGCAAGACTCACCAGCCAGACACCCAGGAAAGACTTCTCTGTAGTAACTCAGATCCCACCCTATCCTAGAGGAGGAACCTGCAAGAGACTCTGCCGAGGAGCCAGAGGGGGAAAATAACCTGGGCATCTACAAGACTCTCATCCTTGGCTCAACAGTCTTGAGAGGATCAACTGGGTCCAACAGGAAGAGGGGGATGGAGCGGAGTACAGGCCTGCGACTGGTCTGGGAAGGAGCAGTTAAAAAGCTTGGTTAGAGAAGTTAGGGTGGAATGAAGAGGACAAACCAGGCTGGAGGGGGTGAAGGATGGTGTTGGAGAGAAGAAACATGAGGCAGGGGTGTGTTGGGAGAACTTACAAACGAAGGGAGGTAAGGGAACAGTTTGAAGGCATAGGTGGGATGAGACGACAGCTTTTGAGAATTGGGGAGACCATGTACCAAGCGAGGGAATAGATGCTTACAAGCTCCTAGGGGGTGTGGCACTCCAGGCATGTTGACTTGGCTGAAGATAGATCATCTTGAAAACTGTACTATAATACTAATTATTTTGTGTAGGAGTAGATGGCTTCTGGTTCAAAGAATTAGTTCTTGGCATGGCTGTACGAGTAATGTGTCCGCATGCATGTGGACACTTGTCACTGTGCAAACTCAACAGAAATCCTAAGGAAAATGAAATGGGTAAAATAGCTTGTCTGTGTTGCTTAGTTGAATAGTGTGCTAGCAGGTAGTGCTTGATCCGTCGACGGGGGAGAGAGAAAAGGAGCAGTCTTGGGACTCAGTTTTAGCATGTTTTGTTGCAAACTAACTTTGTAAAATCGCTCTCTAGTTGTCTTGTCGCCTTTGAGGTCTTTCCCTGCATGGCGTGGCTTTGTTCAGCATATTCAGATAAGTGGGTTGCTTCTGTATCGTCTTGTAAATCTCCTTTTTTTTTTTTTTTTTTTTTTTTTCAGAACCTACTCTGAACACAACCCCAAATGGCCCAAAAGAAAGCCCAGGTAAACCTGATGATAAAGGGAGCGAAAAAACCGCTGTGCTCAGATACCTAGAATCCTCAAGGTGGTTGGTGGAGGCGTTGGTTTACACATTGAACTGGAGCATTCTGTACACTTACTTCAATTTGCAAAAAGAAAAGGAGTACTTGTGGCACCTTAGAGACTAATACAGTTGTGCTCACCTGAATGCCCCTTATGCCCAGGTGTGAATTATAAGACTGAGGCTGGAATTAAATTCCTATACCTAGGTAGTAGTCTTGTCTCCCACCCAGAACTACCTCTTCCTTAATTCCTTTTTCCCCCACTGGTCTGTATGATAATACCCACCTGCTGATGGCCACTCACTCAATATCTCTCTCTAAAATGCCAGCTCTATGAAACTGTCAGTCTGAATTCTGCACAATAATGGCACAGGCAGCTACAGGCTTAACTGGTAGTCAAGTGTCAATGATGAGAATTCAAAAATTCTCAGTGATGAATACAGATCCGATGAGATGTCTACTCAGTTCACTTTTTGTTCTGTAAGTAACGGTTAGGCTTGAGTTGACTGATCCTCTGGTAATGACAGCAGGAGTATCAAAATAAAAATACCACTCTTCTCCTGTTTCTGCTCTGCTCCCAAATAAGTACAGGTTGGCAAAGAACCTGATGTCACTAATCCTGTGGTTACGTGTAGAGGCCTGTTTTGTGGTAGCTGATCCAAACACCGCACCTCTAGTGACTTTTGCTATAGGTAAAAATTTGGCTGACCAGTGCACAGTTTGTGTGCAGTGTTTTGTTGTAGCCATGTCGGTGCCAGGATATTAGAGAGACAAGGTGGGTGAGGTGATATCATTCATTGGACCAACTTCTATTGGTGAGGAGAGACAAGCTTTCAAGCTTCCCCAGAGCTGTTCTTCAGGTCAGTGCAGAATTTGGCAGCTGAGATCCTGAAAGTGTCTGGAGGGGAGGGCCCTCTGGTCTCAGAAGGATGCATAAGAATTCTGCAAATGAGAGCATTCATTCATAATAGAAGAAATCTTTATAGAGGTTTTGCCCTGTCAATTCTCAGGTCTGTCGTCATGTGTCTATTACAATGTACAAGTAATAGGCAGCTTCTCCAGGTATCCTTTCTTCTTTCAATATTGAATTATCTAGGGGTCAGATCCTGGTTTCCAGTATGCCTTATAAATTCTATAATTTGCATGATGGTATTAATTTGAGTCTATTTGTTTAATTTAGCGTGTGGTTTAAGGTACTAAATGTTGCACCAATAGGAATCAATGGATTCCTATAGTTAGCTGGCATTCATGTAATGTGTCACTTCAGCTCACCTTGCACTTTTTTTCTTTCTAGGGCTGAACACTGGTACCATGATTGCTATTGGTAAGTAATTTAAAATTTTAAAAAATAATTCAATGCATAGACTTTACATGGTAAGATACGGTAATAGCATACAGTATTTATGTTCCACTTCATTTCAAGCAATTTTTTCCCCGCTGCTTCACTACGTGAGGCATCTACTCCGGGTGAGAGAGTTTTTCTGTTCCTGTTTTATGTTTTGTCGAGTGGTGCCATGTAAAAGCTCATGAGGCAGATGCTTGACTTATTAATGTTCTTTTAACATAGGATGTTTAATGTAGGACTTTTGTGTGTAATACTAGAAAAAGTTGCCCTTAAATATCCATCTTACCCTCAGCCCATCTCCTCGGTAGCCTGAGGGTGTGGGCAGGGGAACACGGCAGAGGCTCATTGCATGTAGTCACTTTTGCACAACTTAGTAAGTTCAGCCGTTAGATTAAATTTTCAGTATATTACTTTAAAATAGGTTTGTCAGCTTCTACAAATCACTCCCTTTACACAACCAAGGACAATGAAAAGCTCCATTTTTAAACTGTAGATCCATGTAAAAAGGAAAAATTGGGGCGCGTTCAGCTTGGCCAGTGGGAGGGAAGGGGGTGGGGATGAAGGGTGGTTTGAAACGTAGTGTGTGTGTCTACGCTGGAGCTGTGACTTTGAGCTCGGGTGCAGACATATCTGCGTTAGCGCTGATTGAGCTGGAATGCTGAAAACACAAGCGTGGCTGCAGTGGCACTGTACTTGGATGGCTGTCTTGCCCCTCGTGCCGCCACAGCTATGCTTCTGTTTTCAGCATGCTAGCACGGAGCTATGTCTGCCCGAGTTGGAGACTACATCTCCAGCTCCAGCATGGACACGGCCTTAGCGTTTCTGTCCCAATCCCCCAACCCAAAGTGTCTTCTCTCTTTTGATTTTCTTCTCCCATTAACAAAATAGGAATACTTGAGTTACCCTCAAACTAGGTGTGCGACCCAGAGCCTTTTCCCTTGGACCCCAAGAGATTCAAGCCCAGAATGTCTTCAGAAATGCCTGCAACACTTTCAGGCTTGTAAAATGTGAATATAGCAAACTAAAAACGTAATCCTATTGATCTGCTGTCCAAGTTCTGCTCGCTACAGTGTTCACAGTGAAGATTTTGTCTTGCTGCTAATTAATACTGTGTAAAAGCTTTTAAAAATGGCTTTAAAATGAAAAACTACCATTTAAAATCAAGTTCCCTTGGGCGCCATGGTTTCTGTAGTGCCTTTTGATTTGCACCAAGATCTAGTTTCAGTCTAAATTTCTTTGTGTTTAGCCCTGACTTTGCAAGAGACATCTTAGATGCTGTGAAGCCTGCTTTTTACTGTTTTACAATTTTTAGAAATGGAAGTATTGCTTGTTACCTGTGTAGGCAGAGACTCAACTCTACCCATCCACATCATACACATTCTTAGCTTACAGGATATTTCAGCAAAGCACCTGCCTAATATCTTTTGTAGGGTAAATGAGAATTCTGATGCTGAGGCTTATTTTGTCCTTAATCTGTAAGCAAAGGCCAATGATCATAAGCCTTTAACAACACATGGTGTCCCATGTCGTTTCTAAGCTAATGAGATGTGCAGCATCCTACAACTGTTAACTTAGAACTGTCTCCAGCTACACAGGTAACTGACTTGAGAGATCCTTTCTGCTTGCCATCACTTTTATCATTGTTGGAGGAAAAGATACTCTCATTTAAAATGGGCTATTACTGCCAGAGTGTAAAAAATCCAATATCAAGAAGACTTGCAAGTAACATGTTACTATGTAGTCTCTCTGACTATGAAAAATAAGGACTTGCTAGGATTTAACTGGGAACAGTTTTGAAAGAGAACTATCCTAAATGAGGTAACTCGTTGTCCTATAAATTTTAACCAGAGTTGTGTATTAAATAGGAAAAGACACACATATTAGAGAAGAAAATTGTCTATTGTTTTTGTGTTAACTTAATCCCAGAGACCGTTCGCTGTCTGAAAATGTAAAGCCATAGGTTTTTCCAATGGTTTAACTTCAGTTTTTAGGAAACAATTTTAAAAGCTTTATACCTGTCTTTAATTAAATTGCATATTGACCAATCATTTGCCAAAACTATTAATAACTCTTTTCAATGTTTTCTAGGAGAGCAATATGCTTAAATAAATCTGAGACTTCATTCAGTAAAGGGGTTCTAGCACGTACACTAATTATAAATGAATCCTATATACCCAATCATGTGAACCTGAGGCTTGACAGACCTGTTTGCTGCAATCCCCTGGGGATGTTTGATTGGCAGAAATATGAATATTAATATTGATAAGAGGCATGAGTTAAAACTGTGCCTCCTTTCCGAGGGGCACAGCTGGGTATCTTGCATATAGGTTTTTACCTTGTGTGGGATTTCTTTCACAATTGAGTTTTAATAGAAAATTGTACATAAAATTTTAGAAAAGATTTTTGGATTTGAACATTCTCTTAGAGTTTGCAACACACTGCAATGCTTCATTGTGCTAGTGCTTAGAAAGTAAAAAGAAAAAAAAATCCCTATGTGCATTGAAAGAAATGCAAAAGTAAATAGCATTAACTAGTTTTTTTAAAAAATCTTTCTTTTTTTAATGATATGGAAATAACGTGTAAGGATTTTTTTAAACCACTTAACCTCACGAATATAGAATTATAGAAGGGGGTGTGTGGCTGGGGGGAGTCTGTCGAATCATCCTGTCCCTGCAAAGGCAGGATTGTTCTCTACAGTACTTTTCTCTACCATTTTAGTCCATGCTAGTTTTAAAAGTTCCCGGTAATAGGGCTTTCACTACTTCCCCCTGCCCTTCCCCCCCACCCTCCCAAAAAAATCCATTGCCGTCAAAAATTTTCCTAATATTCAGCATCAGTTTTCTTCGGAGTTCTAATGATACAAAAAGCCTCCTTTTAAGGAAGCAAAAGCAACTTTGATTTTTACTCTTGAATTCTGGAGTCATATTTTATGGAATTAGTTTCTCTCCTTTCCTGCTGTTGAGCCCATATGATGCAAAACAGCGCTTCAGTGATCTACAGGAATGTGGAAAAAAACCTTGCTTGGGTCCAGAAAGGTGTTTTAATAGAAAATATTTACTTCAGTGTGAAAAGATGGTGCGGTTCTGATGAACCGTTATCTGCAAGAACATAATATAACTATGCAACATATCAAATTGAGACTAAAATTACTTTCTTAGGTTACCTTTGTTCTGTGGCCTGAACAGATATGTTGAATGTGACACTTATGTGAATATCCGCTAAATTCTCCATTTCTATGGAACCATTCTGTCAACCACAGCAGTTATGAATGCATTGTGTACCTTATGTCCTTGTGATGTAACTTGTCATTAACAGCTCTGTCTTAACACATATAAACGTTACTTCAGTATATTACCATTTTGATGATATAAGAACAAATATTTTCTCCAGAAGAATATTAATGCTACAAAGCCCATGTTGGACTTTCATTTCTGATGTAAGGTTGCAATTCTATCCTTAAATCCGAGACTTTATTCAGTAGAGGAGTAGCAGCATACAGACTTTACATTTCAACTTTTAGCTGGTACAGTTTTGTGTGCGGAGCTCTCCAGCAGGCAGGAGATGTTAAACAGATCTCTGCTGAAGAGCTCAGGTGGTGTGGTGTGTTTCATAGTGGGTTCACTGTGAAACCATGGGCCCTGACAGTGTACAAAAGTACTGTTGACTCTTCAGTAGTACTCTACGTGGTATTCTTGGGGTGTACAGTTGAATAAGATTCTTGTACAATGTGAGTGGTCAGTGGAAGAAACAAATATGTCCTAAAAGAGTGTTATGTTATAGATGACCCCCTTGCCTTTCCAGTGCTCTAAACAGCTGAGCGTTACGGGGGGGGGAGCATAGATAGTCCAGTTCTCCTGTATTTAGGATATGTAATAACTAGCTTACCACTGTTTGCCAACTTTGATTACAGATTAATCCTCCTCATGAATTTTTTTCTACCTCTCTTCTGTTTTGGACATGGCCTCTGAGAAGAAACAGCATGAACTGTGCTTTAATTGGAAATGAATTTATAATTGTGTTAATGGAACTCTAAAATTAACTAAACAAATCTTTCAGACAGAATATAAAATGAAAACTCTCATTATCCTAAACATGGGGAGTGAAATCAAGATATTATGCATTTTTACTTTGGTTATAACTTTCTTTCTTTTGGTTTTTCAGGAAAGATGCGTGTCATTCTTGCCGTGCTGATTACTAACTTGTTCATCAGACAGTGAATGTGATACTGGAAGAAAATGGAAAAATTGAAGCAATCGTCATATGCTTGTACTAAACTTTTCTCGTGATCCAGATTCCTCTCATTACAGTTGTGTTCAGGGTTGTGGATTTTGCTGTTGCGAGCGAGAGCCTGTTGAGATTTCTATTTGGAGGTTTCTATTTTGAAGTATGTATTATCCCTTTTAAAGTACAGATTTAATGATGCCAAAGATACTCCTTGAACTGCTGCCGGCTTTTGTTTAATTCAAATTTATCCTCAGTTTCAAAATCAAATCTCCAGAATAATCAGTGTTCCTTTTGCTCTCATGTCCAGGAATCTCCAAAAACAACAATAACAGACAGCCCCAAACTACTCTTACCCCAAGGCTTATATTTAGTGTGTCCTCAGTGTAGCATCCCAGGGTGAAGTGCATGGACGTGTGCAAGACTCAGTGTGGATTCTGAACACCTATCAAATTTTTTAAATCCATATTGAGAGGCAAAATAAATTACCTCTGTTTCCTTATGAACGCTTTCTGATAAGTAAGCAGTAAAATGGTTATACTTGTGATCAGATTCTTCTGATTCCGTGCCTAAAGGAAATGTCTTTATTTTTCTATTTCAGTAGTTGAAAATAAGTTTTTGGTAGCATTTAAAGCAAGCTTGTTACGTTCAGGAAATAATTCTCTGCTGTGAGAAGGTGTTCATAGCCAAATGCTGTTTGTCACTGTCACTGAAAACATAAATTATTTGTAGTTATGCAAGTTGTACAGAATTTTACTTGGCAATCTGCAAATTTATTAAATGAAAAAACTGGAATTTCTGTGTTGTACTTAAGTCTTTTTTTTTTCTCTGAATAAAAGTCTGTACAAAGACTATAGCATCCTGACTCTCTCGATAGCGATGTAAAAATGTGGTTGACATCTACCCCTCGACTGTGATCTGGACACTAAGTGCTTTCAAGAGCAGATGAAACTAGTACTTCTTTTTGCACCGCACCCCCCCCCAAAAAATCCATGATTTCCTAGGGCCTGGGTCTTTCTAGCAAGGGGTAGCACTTTGTCAGCCTTGTAACAATGCACTGCCAGGAAACTACAAGGTACTATCCAAACTGAATAAGAGTGTGATAGTATTACCCACACACCTCCTGGGTGTGGTGTTGTGTCCCATCTAGTGGCACAGAGACGGCTTAGAGACCTAAAAGGAGTCTGCTCTACAGCCTTAGCTAACAGCCAGTCGGTTTAATCCTGCCTGCATTACAATAGGATTAGGATCTATGTGATAGAAACAGATTTCTGATGCTCATGAGAAACTGCGAAGATGCTTAATGAAGCTTTGCCTTTGCTCAGATTGCCTGAAGGATGTGTCTGGATTTAGATGTTGTAATTTGCCACTGTTGCTAAGGTCATAACTACACTGGGGATGTGTCCTGGTTTTCAGTTAGCAGTTCAAATCCCCAGCATAACATCAGGTTTGCCCTATCAAGCCTTGTTTTGCACGAGTGCAGTTTGTTTTCAAGCCTGGGTAGGTGTAAGCTGCACTAGTGCAAACTGCAATTCATAGCAGTTTTCCTGTCTACACCACAGCTAAGCACTGATGGAACTATATTGGTGTCAGACCACTAGTGGCTGAAGGCAGGACAAAGGCTCAGGCCACGTCTACGCTACCGGCTAAATCGGCACTGCTGCAATGGATGCAGCGGTGTCAATTTTACCGGGTCTGGTGAAGATGCTAAGTCGATGGGAGAGTGGTCTCCTGTTGATGTCTGTCTGTACTCCACCTCCTTGAGAGGCGGAAGCTGTGTTGACAGGAGAGTTTCGCATCGACACAGCGCGGTGTAGACGCCGCTGTAAGTCAACCCAAGTTGTGTCGACTTCAGTTGCCTAACTTGGCGTAACTCAGCTTGACTTACAGCGTTAGTGTAGACCAGCTCCCAGTGTACACAAGGCCACCAATGGCGGTAGCATTGGGAAGCTTAGTGTAGATGGGCCAGTGGGTGCTTTTGGCATTTTAAACACAATTAATGATCTTTTCAAAAGAGCCCAAGTGAGTTAAGGAGGAAAAGTCCAATTGAAAGTTGTTGTGAGCTGACTTAAGATGAAGGAGGGAGTTGATGTGAGTCACATTAGCTGCCTGTCTCTGTTCCGTAGCATTGTGATTCTGCTCATAACTTTCCATACACTGAGGTTATGAAGTGGAAATAGTTGAAAAACCACTTTAAGGTGGAGTTGAGGTCTCTCAACTGCAGGAAAATAGTAAACATTTTGTTTTGTTTTTGTTTTGTTTTTTTCATAAAATGTAGAAATGCACCAAATTTGGTAATGGTTAGTGAGGGACTGGGATGGTGAAGTGAAATACTACTAGTTCAGTCTGGCAGTGAGGTGTGCTTGGACTAAAATTTCTGCAGGCAGTAGGTAGTGTGTGGGGCTCATTATCTCTTACCTTGCTGGTCACCCTGTGCTGCAGCTGTGTGTGCGTGTGTGAGATCATTTTTAAACACATAAATGTAGTAGTTTTTTCACAACTGGTAAAGCTTTCACTTGCTTTTTAGCATAACAGTGTCGCCGTCTTTCCATGACTCTGGGTGTATCGGTTGGTTCTCGACATGGCTATCCTCCAGCAGTCCCTCGGTTGCCATGTCCTCGTATTCACTCTTCTTCCATTCCTACCTATAAAAAACAAAAATATTTAACCATAAATAGTTATAAAACATGTTGTAATTTTTCATCAATTTGTTATCAAAATGGCCTTACCTCCACCGTCGAGTCTGCTTCCTCCAAAGCCAGCAACACATTTTTTCGCACGCGATCTTTTTTGTCTTTTACAACTGGCCGTGACTCCATAAAGTCTTCCTGTTTCTTCAGTTCAATTTCAGGATGAAAGGCAGGGTTCGGCAACAGGTCTGCCTCTTTCGCAAAATAAGTGTAAATGGGTCGTCTTTTCTGAACGTGAGCTGGTGCACCCACGGGCAATTCCGGCTTCTTGGCATCTGGAGGCGTCTTGTAGAAGGACATGACCATTGTCTCGGCTACCGGTTTTAAAACTGCCGTTCGTAAAAATACCGGTTTTGTACACATGGTCAAATGCTCGTTGGCTAGAGGTTTTTTCAAATAATACACTTCACGATCGTCCTTTTTTGAAAGGCTCTTCTTTTAGAATCTTGGTATGAAAAAGGATTGGTTCAAAAAGTGCATTCTGTGACATAGCTGTAAAGCAGCTACGGATTTGTCTACCGAAAGACAGGGCTAGCTCCCAAGGGTCACCTCCGAGAACAGCTATCATTTCACTACCGACAGTTGCTGGAGTAGGACGTTTCGCTCTGCATGTGTTCAGTAACGCAGCCTCTCTTATTGCTTTATTTTTTTTCTAAAACCTTTTTTCTTTGCCCTGTGCTTATTTTTTCCTTTTTTTCCTCTAAACCGAACTAAAGCTTCCTTTTTTAATCTTTACGCTTTCTCACTCTCTTCTTTCAACCTTTTTTCTCTAAACAATCCACCAAATGTATCCAAGCACAAGCATGCAACATTCCTCCTATTCAAATGTAAAAAATAAAATTTCAAAATGGCTGACGGTGCCAAACCTTGGCACCAATGGGACTGGAGGGCAGGACATAAGTCCTAAATGGGGTATGGAAACCTATCAAGCTGTATGCTATGGTTACAGAACACCGATGGGACTTCCTTGCATAGTCTTTGACACTCATATTCTGGCCTTCATGGGACATAAGCATGTGACTAATTGCAAGAAGTCGTTGGGCCATTAGCATGTGCAGTAGTGTTCTGCAGAGTCAGCTGCTTCATAAACAGAAGGCAATTTTTGTGCCTTCCCTGAATCAAGAGAGAAGTTCTTTCAGTTAGTCATGATAACAAGTTCTAACTTCGCATGGATACGGTCGTTCTGTTTTGAACTCCATGAAGCAATGTTGAATTTCTGATACTGTTCATCCTTTTGTAGAAATAAGCTTCCATTATTGGATAAAGCATCATAAATAATTTTCCGGATATTCTGGTCCTGGGGGGCGAGGAGAATCTCTGTCATTGAGTTTAAATGAGGAAAAGAATTTTTATTTGCCTAAAATCAGGATTCCCGTGGGACAGATAACAGGAAATTGCTTGACAAAATGCATAATTAATCCATGGAACTCGGTGCCATGAGACTTTGAAGTAAAGAGTTTGGTAGAATTCAAAGAAGGATGAGACACTCAAACTCTTGTCCTGCAAACACTTAAAACGGTTTTTAACATCACTCGTGAACTATCCCCTATAAATCAATGGGTCTACCCAGGTAAATATAGATATGCATGTGAGTGTTTCAGGGTCTGGGCCTTAATTTGGCAATATAAATATATGCACTTTGGATAATTTAGTTGGCTTACTCCTCTTTGGGACATGAGGAGAGCCATTAACTGTGGGGTTAGGAGGAATCTTTCCCTGTCCAGCTGGCCTCCTGTGGGCATAATTATCCATAATGGAGGTTTTACAGGTTTCTCTGTAGCTTCTGTGACTGGCCGTCAGAAAGGAGATAAGACTAGACCAGGGTTTCTCAACCTGTGGTTTGGGACATAAAATAGGGTTGCCAGAAGACTTGTTTCGAAGGGTCACATGGCAGCTCCTGTGGCTCACCTCCCTGCTCTGCGTGCTACAATCTCTGGGATTCCAGCACCACTCAGGTTTGGAGCAGCCGTCATGATGACAGCAGCCTGGGTAGGCAGAGGTGGATTAGGGGTTTGTGGGGCCATGGGCCAGAGCAAGTTGGGGGGGCCCTTCCCACCCCTTCTACCTGCAGTCTCCTTGTTTTCCCCCCCAGGCACTTCAGCTGGGGAGCGGGGTGGGGGCGTGGAGACTTGCCCTGCCCCACCTACCCGGCATGCCTGCAAGACCCTGCGTCCGCTCCCCAGCAGGAGCGCTGGGCAGGTACATGGAGCAGGTCAGGGCGCTGGGGCACGCCTTTTTCTGGGGGGGCCCCAATTGTCCGGGGCCCCTTGGGCAAGGGCCCCATTGGGTCAGTGGTTAATTTGCCACTGTGAGTAGACCAAATCTGAGCGGTGCTGCAACCCCATGAGCCAGGTCGCAACTCCACTCTCTCAAATTTGGTCCAGTCGAGGGGCGGGGGCCAAACTGTAGTGACGTTTCAAACCTGAAGGTTGCAACGACTGAAGCAGAGAGACCAGCTTAGCTAGCCCCTTGGCACAGGAACCACCACTGTGGGGTGAATGCCAGGCAGGGACCAACCCTCCTGGGATGCAGGACTTGACTGAACCCACCCCAGGGCCTCCATGCCCAGACTGTTTACTGGGCCATAAACATTTACAAATGGGTCCTCAGCCCAAAAAAGGTTAACCACTGGATTAGATGATTGGCTTGATCTGCCATAGTATTTGCTATGTTAGGGGGAGCAAGTTAGCATATCCCTTTTTCTTTTTCCCATTAAGGTAATCTGAGGTAACACTAATATTCGTCTTGTTTTCTTCTAGGAAGACCATGTAAATCACTAGAACTACAAAATGGCAGGGTTGATTTAACCGATTTCCGGTTTGGTGCAACAGCCAACTTCTCCTGTAGTGAAGGGTGAGTGGCAAGTTGTTTTTTTTGACTAATTAACAGAACCTAGATTGGTGTAAAACTGCTGGTGAAGTCTGGCAAAATGAGACTCAAAATTCTGCTTCATTTTAAGAACATAAATGAGTGGTGTGCTGTACATCTGTAGCCGTGGGCTGGGCCCTTGTTAAGAGTTACACCTGTGACTTTCAAAGGAGTTGAAGGATGCTACCCACCCGTTTATGGCTGTCCTTCGGTGGGAGCTGGGCACGTAACTCGCTCAGGTGCTTTTGGAAATCCCAGCCTGGACCTTCAAACGGTCATCCCAGCAGCTGCTGGATCATGAGTTCAAAGGGAAAGCCCCACCTGAAGAATAATGTGGCACTCACTGATCGGTGCGGTCTCTGCCAAGTAACGGGCTTTTGTTGGTCAGTCCTAGTGTCTTGAAGCAGTGCTGGGATTGTGAGGCAGAATATTGCCCATAAAAGGCAGGACCAGGTAGAAGCAGACTTCTTCGGACTCGTGAATAATTATCAGGGTAGTGTCAAGTTCAGTTGTTGCTTTTGTCCATATGGGTTATGTGGCTACCCTTGGGAAATCATAAATGGGTTGTGACCTCATTCCAATAAGCGGGTGTTTTCTGGGTGTTGAGATAACTGAATAGATTGCATTGGATGGGGACCAAAAACACAACCAACCAAGTGCAGGTGTTTTTTCACTGTGTCAAAACTTTAGCGGGCTTGACCTGTCAGCAGGGGTTAAGTCTTCTGGGAAGAAGAGTCAGATGTCTCTGGGTGGAAGCTGACCCCCAGTCTGAGGGAGGAGATATGGTGCGGGGGGCGGGAGGTGTAACTCCCTGCTGGTGGCTGGCTCGCCAACCCCCCTGCAAGTTAAATGCTTTTTTGTGTGGATTGGTTGTCAGCCTGGTTTCTGGGTGAAGTGGGTTGATCCACAGTTGAGGGATTTGTGGAGGTAGGGTTTCTTTGCACTAACCTACATGGACTGATGGCCTTGGATTTGTGCAGGCCCATGAGTTCCCTGGGTTTAGGATTAGGTTAGATCTTCGACAGTTAAGATGCTCAGATTTTGAATATGGAAGGGAGATGGGGTCAGGTGGGTGACAGCTCAGGGCAGCTGACTTCCCATCGCTTCTGTCAGGATGGGTTGTCTTTAGGTATGATTTTTATTTTACAAAACGTTGCTGGGGACGAAAGGTAAGGTGAGCTGCTTAAGCCGAGTCATTGACAACTGGGGTAACACAACTGGGCATTCAGAGAAGAGGTATCTAGTACTGCTGCAGATAAATCATAGTAATTCTAAGGTGTAAAATGGTGGCAGCTCGCATTTCAAACACTCTTCTACGTCTTAGAAACATAAGAGGAGGCACAGCCTCCTATCCAGCAAGTCCAAACCCTTTTTCCATGTGACAGCACCGTGAGCAGACCAGTGTCTAAAATAACATGGTTTCCTGGGCATTTATTAAGTTCTATAGTAGGGGTGATTAGAGCCCTCTTCCACCTGTTAGAGATATTTGCACTCCTTACTACTTGTATCTCCAATTTAGAAGAAGGATCACTTGTTCCCCTTTGCAGAGAATTAACCAGCATTCCCAAGCATCTGACTAGTGTAGACAAGAAGTGAGAGCACTCTCTTGCTAAGAGTTTATAGCTCTAGATTGACTTTACTTACTCTAGTGTTCCTTGGTCCTGTGGTGTTAGACCTATCCTGTTTTATAGCAGAGATGACCCTGATCAATCCTTTGTCTCCACTTATTGGCATAAAGAAACCATGTTCCATCTTTCTGATCTGTAACCCAGTTCTTTGATTACTTCAGAAACAAACTTTCTTTCTTTCTTTAGTTGCAGATTAATTGGACCGACTTGTGCCCCATGTGCGCTTGTGGGAGATGGAGTTAATTGGGATAAGGAGATTGCACAATTCAATGGTTTTAAGAACAGTTCATGTCTGGAGATGATGCAGCATAGCTGCTGCTACAGAGGAGTCTGTTCTTACATCTTTTAATCCAAATAAGAGTAAAACTTGAGGATGTATGTTTGGTTGGGGAGAAAATGAAATCCTACTGTGGTTCACCATGGTGTTTGGATGACTCCTATAGAATCAAAGCTTAAAAACAAAGTCCCTTCTAGATTGTTCACCTGGCGCTGTTTAATATTCATAATCCAACAGGCCTCATGGCACCTCTTCGCTGGTGTATCGGTGTAATCCCTGCTGTTTGCGAAGTAAAAGGCATGATGATGACTTCAAGAAGTCTTGACCCTTCCCAAACCTGACTACCCACTTAAAATCTGAGGCTCTTTGGGAATGAATCACAATTAATTTGCTTGTACCTTACTTTGATCTCTTGGCTGCTTTCTGGGCTTGGTCTGTCAATATTCCTCCTGTGTCATCACTGACTAACCAAAGAGCCTTTTATTGCCCTGATAGAAAACTTTGAGGATGTTGGTGCTTAGTCATCATATTCATGTCAGTTTCTCATTCTTTGTTTCAATCTGCACTTATTGCCCAATCTCAGATGTGAAACCTAAGGGCTCAGTTTTTGCCCCTAGAGTAGGGTGACCAGACAGCAAATGTGAAAAATCGGGACGGGGGGGTGGGGTAATAAGAACCTATATAAGAAGAAGACCCCAACGTTGGGACTGTCCCTATAAAATCAGGATATCTGGTCACCCTACCCTAGAGCCGGAGCCACAAAGCGATGAAGTACCTGAGTGAGGGTGGCTGGAATCATGCAGCAGGGCCCAATTCATCTCTCTGCTTCTCAGCCAAACAGTCCATGGATCTGACAGCTCTGATGCATCCCTGCAGGGATTTCCAGTACAGTGTGTCTTTGGGGCATTTCCAGGGGCATGGACATGTGGCTGGACCTGTGCTGCACTACGCTTATTCCCAGCTTCTTGGTCACAAACACAGCCCTGCACAAGGTAGGGTAGCTAGCTTGCAGGCCTTTGGCAGAGACATGGAAAATGAAAGCCTTACACACTGTTCCCATCACAACCTTTTCTTGTTTGCGTCAGTGCTAAGGGTGGCTCTTTAAGTCATCTCCACGCAATGAGCTATGTACGTAACTAGTTTTGCATAGTTTAGAGTACAAGGTTACTATTTGCACAAATGAATCCTAGGGAGTGTTTGAATCTCTGCCTCCCCTTCATGTTTCACAATAGTTAAGACAATAGCCATCCCTCAAGCAAGGTTCCTGGAAATGAGTTGTTATACTGAGATTTCCCCCCCCCCCCCCCACCTTCAAAACGGTCATTTTTCAGATTGGACCATGACAAACCCCACTGCCTGAAATAAAGCATTCTTCCATGGTAACAGATGCTTTGCAGATCACAACTGTCAAGGCTGAATCCCCATTCTGGCACCTCGAGTGCAGGAGGTGGGGGCCTGCAAGGTTTTTAAAAACTACTACTTGCCCGTCCAGGCTTGTATTAAACTCCAACTTTTCTCTGACCTTGGCTTGGTAAATGCTGCCACCAGCCCAAAAAAACCCCTTTGGACCCATCCCCCTCCCGAGCTAGCAATTGTGTCCGCAGGTGCAGTCTGCGGTGATCTTCTCAGCTTTTCTTAGCTCATAGTAGGAAGGTGATATGGAAGGGGGGGGTTCAGCTGTTGTGACCTGCACTGGATGTGCCATGTTTGTCTTTCTTCCACAGGACAGAAGTGACTTTGTCTGTACAAAGTGCAAGCTGGTCTCCATATTGGAAGAGAAGATTGAAGGTCTGGAGCAGCAGATAACAACCCTGCGTTGCATACAAGAAACTGAGGATTTTCTGGACAAAACTCAGGATATGCTTCTAGGGGCACAAAGCTCTAAAGATATAGAGCAGGTTGCACAGAGGAGCCAAGAGGCCAGTGAAGAAGCTTGGCAACATGTGACCTCCAGAAGAGGTAAGCGGAATGTCCGGGTTCCAGTAACACAGACACAGGTAACTAACCGCTTTCATGTTCTCTCCACAGGTACCGTTGCGGAGAGTGGACCAGATGATATGTCTGGGGCGAGAAAGCAGAAGGAGACTCCGCTGGTTGGAAGGCATGAGATGCGATGTCCTGAGGTTGGGGGTTCCACGACCACCACTCCCAAGAGGAGAAGGCGGGTGGTGGTGGTCGGGGACTCTCTCCTCCGGGGGACTGAGTCATCTATCTGCTGCCCTGACCGGGAAAACCGAGAAGTCTGCTGCTTGCCAGGGGCTAGGATTCGCGACGTGACGGAGAGACTGCCGAGACTCATCAAGCCCTCGGATCGCTACCCCTTCCTGCTTCTCCACGTGGGCACCAATGATACTGCCAAGAATGACCTTGAGCGGATCACTGCGGACTACGTGGCTCTGGGAAGAAGGATAAAGGAGTTGGAGGCGCAAGAGAACACCACTTCCCGTGGAAGGAAAAGGCCTGGGTAGGGACCGTCGAATCATCGAAGTCAACGAATGGCTACGCAGGTGGTGTCGGAGAGAAGGCTTTGGATTCTTTGAGCATGGGATGGTGTTCCATGAAGGAGGAGTGCTGGGCAGAGACGGGCTCCATCTTACGAAGAGAGGGAAGAGCATCTTTGCCAGCAGGCTGGCTAACCTAGTGAGGAGGGCTTTAAACTAGGTTCACCGGGGGAAGGAGACCAAAGCCCTGAGGTAAGTGGGAAAGCGGGATACCGGGAGGAAGCACAGGCAGGAATGTCTGTGAGGGGAGGGCTCCTGCCTCATACTGGGAATGAGGGGCGATCAACAGGTTATCTCGAGTGCTTATATACGAATGCACAAAGCCTTGGAAACAAGCAGGGAGAACTGGAGGTCCTGGTGATGTCAAGGAACTATGACGTGATTGGAATAACAGAGACTTGGTGGGATAACTCACATGACTGGAATACTGTCATGGATGGTTATAAACTGTTCAGGAAGGACAGGCAGGGCAGAAAAGGTGGGGGAGTAGCACTGTATGTAAGGGAGCAGTATGACTGCTCAGAGCTCCGGTACGAAACTGTAGAAAAACCTGAGTGTCTCTGGATTAAGTTTAGAGGTGTGTGCAACAAGAGTGATGTAGTGGTGGGAGTCTGCTATAGACCACCGGACCAGGGGGATGAGGTAGATGAGGCTTTCTTCCGGCAGCTCACGGAAGCTACTAGATCGCATGCCCTGATTCTCATGGGTGACTTTAATTTTCCTGATATCTGCTGGGAGAGCAATACAGCGGTGCATAGACAATCCAGGAAGTTTTTGGAAAGCGTAGGGGACAATTTCCTGGTGCAAGTGCTAGAGGAGCCAACTGGGGGGGGCGCTTTTCTTGACCTGCTGCTCACAAACCGGGTAGAATTAGTGGGGGAAGCAAAAGTGGATGGGAATCTGGGAGGCAGTGACCATGAGTTGGTTGAGTTCAGGATCCTGACGCAGGGAAGAAGGTAAGCAGCAGGATACGGACCCTGGACTTCAGGAAAGCAGACTTCGACTCCCTCAGGGAACGGATGGCCAGGATCCCCTGGGGGACTAACATGAAGGGGAAAGGAGTCCAGGAGAGCTGGCTGTATTTCAAGGAATCCCTGTTGAGGTTACAGGGACAAACCATCCCGATGTGTCAAAAGAAGAGTAAATATGGCAGGCGACCAGCTTGGCTTAACGGTGAAATCCTAGCGGATCTTAAGCATAAAAAAGAAGCTTACAAGAAGTGGAAGGTTGGACATATGACCAGGGAAGAGTATAAAAATATTGCTCGGGCATGTAGGAATGATATCAGGAGGGCCAAATCGCACCTGGAGCTGCAGCTAGCAAGAGATGTCAAGAGTAACAAGAAGGGTTTCTTCAGGTATGTTGGCAACAAGAAGAAAGCCAAGGAAAGTGTGGGCCCCTTACTGAATGAGGGAGGCAACCTAGTGACAGAGGATGTGGAAAAAGCTAATGTACTCAATGCTTTTTTTGCCTCTGTCTTCACTAACAAGGTCAGCTCCCAGACTGCTGCACTGGGCATCACAAAATGGGGAAGAGATGGCCAGCCTTCTGTGGAGATAGAGGTGGTTAGGGACTATTTAGAAAAGCTGGACGTGCACAAGTCCATGGGGCTGGACGAGTTGCATCCGAGAGTGCTGAAGGAATTGGCGGCTGTGATTGCAGAGCCATTGGCCATTATCTTTGAAAACTCGTGGCGAACGGGGAAAGTCCCGGATGACTGGAAAAAGGCTAATGTAGTGCCAGTCTTTAAAAAAGGGAAGAAGGAGGATCCTGGGAACTACAGGCCAGTCAGCCTCACCTCAGTCCCTGGAAAAATCATGGAGCAGGTCCTCAAAGAATCAATCCTGAAGCACTTGCATGAGAGGAAAGTGATCAGGAACAGCCAGCATGGATTCACCAAGGGAAGGTCATGCCTGACTAATCTAATCGCCTTTTATGATGAGATTACTGGTTCTGTGGATGAAGGGAAAGCAGTGGATGTATTGTTTCTTGACTTTAGCAAAGCTTTTGACACGGTCTCCCACAGTATTCTTGTCAGCAAGTTAAGGAAGTATGGGCTGGATGAATGCACTATAAGGTGGGTAGAAAGCTGGCTACATTGTCGGGCTCAACGGGTAGCGATCAATGGCTCCATGTCTAGTTGGCAGCCGGTGTCAAGTGGAGTGCCCCAGGGGTCGGTCCTGGGGCCGGTTTTGTTCAATATCTTCATAAATGATCTGGAGGATGGTGTAGATTGCACTCTCAGCAAATTTGCGGATGATACTAAACTGGGAGGAGTGGTAGATACGCTGGAGGGGAGGGATAGGATACAGAAGGACCTAGACAAATTGGAGGATTGGGCCAAAAGAAATCTGATGAGGTTCAATCCGGATAAGTGCAGGGTCCTGCAGTTAGGACGGAAGAATCCAATGCACCGCTACAGACTAGGGACCGAATGGCTAGGCAGCAGTTCTGCGGAAAAGGACCTAGGGGTGACAGTGGATGAGAAGCTGGATATGAGTCAGCAGTGTGCCCTTGTTGCCAAGAAGGCCAATGGCATTTTGGGATGTATAAGTAGGGGTATAGCGAGCAGATCGAGGGACGTGATCGTTCCCCTCTATTCGACATTGGTGAGGCCTCATCTGGAGTACTGTGTCCAGTTTTGGGCCCCACACCACAAGAAGGATGTGGATAAATTGGAGAGAGTCCAGCGAAGGGCAACAAAAATGATTAGGGGTCTAGAACACATGACTTATGAGGAGAGGCTGAGGGAGCTGGGATTGTTTAGCCTGCAGAAGAGAAGAATGAGGGGGGATTTGATAGCTGCTTTCAACTACCTGAAAGGGGGTTCCAAAGAGGATGGATCTAGACTGTTTTCAGTGGTAGCTGATGACAGAACAAGGAGTAATGGTCTCAAGTTGCAGTGGGGGAGGTTTAGATTGGATATTAGGAAAAACTTTTTCACTATGAGGGTGGTGAAACACTGGAATGCGTTACCTAGGGAGGTGGTAGAATCTCCTTCCTTAGAGGTTTTTAAGGTCAGGCTTGACAAAGCCCTGGCTGGGATGATTTAACTGGGAATTGGTCCTGCTTCGAGCAGGGGGTTGGACTAGATGACCTTCTGGGGTCCCTTCCAACCCTGATATTCTATGATTCTTCCAGTTGGCACTTTTGCCAAATCAAACACTGTGTAGGAGGGCGGCTATTTGTCCATCACTGTCCCTTGCTAAATTAAATCATTCCGTTTCTGAGCATACAGAAAGATGAGGCAAGGCTTTCATTTTCCATGTCTCTGCCAAAGGTCTGCACGCTGCATAGCTAAAAGCTTTATCAAGAAGAGCTACTCTGAAAATTCATCACCACCCTTTAAAAGTCAGCCAGCCAGACTTTAAAATCTCAGCCCCTGCACTTGATTTTTTCAAAAGGATTTGGCTCCTGTTTAGGCACCAAAGCCAAGGGTCAAGTTTCCAAAAGAGCTCAGCATCTCATATATACCACTCCCATGCTGCACTCTTTTGGAAAATGCAGCCTGAAGATATTTGGTTTTGATATTTCAGTTCCTTTGCTGATGAGGGTGGGGCGAGGCCTCCTGCGTGGTGCATTGGTACCTACCCACATGCCTTGTGGCCCACTGAAAATCTATGTAGCCCCACCCAATGGCTGGCAGCGATGGCTTATCTGAGGCCCTGCTTCCATTCTGTGTATGCGACCTTATTTGGGTCAGGTGCAGTGGCTCCTGTCTGAGCTTGTCTTGACGGATCCCTTGTGAACCTTGACTGTGGTGGGCCCATGGGCGTTGCCTGTGTTGGGGGCTGGTGCAGGAGTAACGCCAATGGGAGAGAGCCCGGGGCAGGAGAGGCCAGAATTAACAGTGACCAAGTACCCAGGGGACGAAAACGTGCAAATCAGTGCTGCTGTGTTTTAAATGCACAACGGAGGAGCCGCGAAGAGCCAGCTCACGGTGCAACGTTAGCATGGCCAAGCCCTCAGGCAGTGGGGCTGGGGCAGTTGAACAGAATGTAAGGCAGCCTAGATGACTGGTGCTGGCGGAGAAGGCCTGCCATCCGAAGAGAACACAGCCAAGCACGGGAGGTGTCAGGGACCCTTTCTGAGAGGAGCTACCATAAAGCACATGCTGTTGGCTGCTGTGATCAAAGTGGGCTTTACCCACTTATAGTAGGGTAGGCTGCCTGTTGTTGGCTATGTGTGTGTTGTGCTATCCCAGCTCTGTGCAGCTAGGGGACACAGCAGACCTCGATCGAATTGCCCAATTAAACCACAGCCCCGTTTCAGTAGCAAAGGCACCTAGCCAGGTTTATTGTTGACAAAGCATGGTCCTAGCTCCCCAAATCAATGTCTACAGTTACGCTAGCACATGTATGCCTGTAACAATGGACCGGCTCAGTGAATGGCAGGACTTTAATAGGCAGCAGATTTAAAACAAACAAACGGAAGCATTTTTTTCACACAATGCACAGTCAACCTGTGGAACTCATTGCCAGAATATGTTGATTCAAAATAACTAGATAAGTTCATGGAGGATAGGTCTATCAATGGCTATGAAACAGGATGGATAGGGATGATGTCCCTAGCCTCTGTTTGCCAGAAGTTGGGAATGGGAGACAGGGTATAGATCACTCGATGATTACCCGTTGTGTTCATTCCCTCTGGGGCACCTGGCATTGGCCATTGTTGGAAGACTGGATAGTGGCCTAGATGGATCTTTGGTCTGACCCCTTACGGCCGTTCTTATGTTCTTACGACTTTCCGTTCCCTCCTCGGCCAGACAAAGACACTCCCTCTGAGACCCTTCTTTATACACCGATACAAACACATTACGTATTGCCCCTCTGACATGGTTAGTTACTACCCTTTACCTTGTACATGTTGGTTCAGTCAAACACCTCTTTCCACCAGTGTGATCCTGTCCTTATCTCTAGGAGGGGTCAACATGTTCCTTTTATCTTTGGGGAGTGCATTTGTAACTTACTTAATATGGGGGGTTCTGGTACCACCACCCTTCTGGAATGTGTTTCTGTGAGTGTCCTGTGCCTAGCACTTCTTAGGAATGTGTGTGGTTTTGCAATACCAGCCCTGTTCTTTCGGGTTCTGTGAACTTGCAAGCAGGCATGTTTTATAACAGGGCCAGATCACTTTTGCTAACTTTGCTTTATATCAGCAGGGCCTGACTACTACTTTAGTCCAGGGCTCTGATACCAGGCCTCATGTTTCAGGCTCTCCCTTTCTACTACACCTGTGATGGCCTGTCTTCCTATGCTGGGAATACAGGGCCAGATTCTCAGCTGGTGTAAATAGGCACAGCTCTAACTTCACTAGGGCAAGGCCAGTTTATATCGGCCGTGAATTTAGGCAACACTCTTTGCACTGTAGTTTCTGTCTCCTCCCAAATTCAGACTTCGGCATCTTCTTTGCACTTCCCCTCCCATTTTTCATCTTGCGTAAAAATCACAATTCTTTTGGCACTTCTCTGGACAAGTTTCACCCATCCCCATCTAAATTAAGCCATTCCATTTCTCGTCTCAGTCCAGAGACAAACGTGTAACGAACGTATGCATCTCTGCCAAATACCTGCATGCTCCAAAGCAAAAACCTTTTATCAGGAAGCAGTCAGCAAAGGAACAAAATCCAAAGTGCTGTATGGTTTTGGTATGTCAGTTCTTTTGTTGCTTTTCTGTTTTGCTGGAGGTGAGAGAGACTGTGGGTATGTCTTCACTCTACGTTAAAGCGCTGTCAGGCAGATCGGGAAGCTAAGGGCAGCTGAGCTTCTTTAGGCTGAAATCCCTGCAAAAGACTCTCTGGCCATGGCTGCTTTAAGAAAACTGCTCACCGCTGACAATGACCATGGTCTCTGAAATGGTACCAAAACCACAATTTGCCTAATTTATACTTAGTTAACTATGCTTAACACTGGTTCAGCTGCAACTACTGCTACCCCTATTGTCAGCAATGGATACACTAGGCCTCAAAGAGGGGAGAGAGAGAGAGAAGGTGGCTGTGCTGACCAGAACCAGGGCAGGGAGCTCAAGGGAATCATTTGAGCTACCAGGCTACGTGGTTTGTACATCTGGTTTGGTGGTTTTGCGTTAACTGCATAGCAGAAATGTGCCTCTATAGACCTTTGTCAGATCAGTGTCAGTTCAGATCAAACCCAACCTCGAGAGGGTGATTTCTATGTTCATACGTGCGTCTTGGGTGCACTTTCCCTAGCTGGCCCTGCAATAAATACTACCCAGTAAAACTGACTGTATTCCCTGGAAAGCAGATAAAGGTGCTGACGCACTATTAGTTTATAACCTGCAGTGGGGTTGGGCTCATTGCCGATGGCATTGAAACACAACACAAACATTAATAGACTTATCCCTGCACCTCCCCGGAAGGGAGGTACGTTGGTCTTATATCCAGGTTAGAGATTAGGAACCTGAGGCACAGAAAGATTCAGACTTACTCAAGTCCACATGGCGAGTCTGTTGGAGAACTGACAGCAGAGTGGAAAGAAACACTAATCTCCTGTCTCCCAGTCCGCTGCCTGAACCATAAAGCCATCCTTCTCCCCACGGCACTCCTGGGGTCTAGCTTGTGTCATCCTTCTCTTTGGGGAATCTGCATGTCTGTCTCCTAGGAGATAATTTGAAACATGTAACTAATTATTTAAATACCTCAAACAGTGCTTTAAATGAAGGGAAAACATTACTCCAGAGAAGAGGCTCTGAATTAGATAGGAGAGGGTACTGCTGGTAAGAATCCCATTCTTTGCCTAAAACAGGGAGTGGAAGGAGGGTTTAACTGTTAAATAGAAGGGCATGTTGTAGATAGAACTAAGGAGCACTGGCACAGCCCTGCGGGAGCTTCTGCCAGGGACAGCAGGGGATTGACGGTGCTGACAAAGCTGTGTGGGGGAAGATTGCACTGTGCCTACCTGTACTTGCCTCTGGTCAGTGCTATTCTTCCCTCCCTGTAACCAGCACTAAATTAACTAGCCAACGAAAAGTAAAAAGCCAGATGTTGCTTAAGCAGCAGGAGTGAAATTCTATCAAGCCTCTCCTGCTCTGAGTGGAAACAGCCTTTTGCCATGTTTTGCGCCAGTTGAAGCACATTTTCAAACTCTTGGTAAAAAGATACTGAAGACTTGAGTTACTTAGTACTTCTAAACTAGAGGTGCTATTTGGGTTGCCTGAAATACTCAGGAGTTGCTAAGCCTGATGTCACTTGTGGGCAACTCACTGAATGTGCAAAGACAGTTTTATATCTGAGCCTGAGCCACTAGTCTTGCAAGGTGGTTTACCTTGCGGAGAAGAAACTGATAGGAGCTGGATATATCCTTTAGTGAAGTCCTGTTTACAAAGAATGTATACCAAGTCTCTTTCCCTGAACACAGTACAAACAGAAGGATGTTTCTCATTATTGCCAAGTCTACCTCTCCAGGGAGTCCTCTGCCCAAGATGCTCTGTGTCTCAGCTCCTTCTCACCGCCCTTTCTGCTTCTAACACATACAGCTTACTAAACACAATCCCCTTCCCCTGCATTTGCAACCATTCCCAGGGGAACGCCTTAATTTTTTGAGGTTACATTTTGTTATATTTGATCTGGCCTTGCAATGTGGCCCATTGCCTTGGGTGGTAGTTTCTGTTGTTTCCAGCTACTTCACTACACAAAAGGAGCATTTAATTGTTCCTTCCATTTAGCCTGAGAAAAAGCTTTTAGTGCACGCGCACACGGTCTTTAACCAGATCTGTGATTATCTATAAATCAAAGACCCACTTGAGCACCAACACCACCTTCCAGCATGACAGCATCACCACACTGGTGAACATGCAGATCATCTCCTCCAGCAGAGTAAGTGCACCTGCTGACAAAGTGAACCCCATAGTTCTAAAAGCACCTCTTTGAAGCTGAATTTGTCTGTTATGAGGAACAAAGGTGGAGACTTGGGCCTTGTCTATACTGCCGCTTCACAGTGCTGAAACTTTCTCGCTCGGTGCTGGGAGTGGAGGACACTAAGCAGCTCCCATACGGTGCCCAGCGTCTTGCAGGACTGCGCCCTACGTCCCCCACTAAAAGACATGTCATCAAGATAGACAGACTTAAAAGGTTGTTAGTTGAGTTAACATTTCAGGAGTTCTGACCGGGTCCTGAAAAATCTCTGAAACAAAATCCCAGCTCCCTCGCTAGATGGAGTACTCACAAGGAGCATAGAAAGGCAGGTGTGCATGCTGTCACAGGTTTATCTCTGAGTGAGATGCTGCATGATTCCTTGCGCTGGCTCAGAAAGCAGAAATTACTGTTTCATAAATTCTTTCCTCTCGTCTCCATTCAAATTCCACTTTAAGTTGCTGAACTGCCCTGAAAGATCCCACCAGCCATTTAAAAGCTACCTCTCTATGCCTCCATTTCTCCATCTGTAAAATGGGGATAATGGTTCCTACCTCCTTTTTAAAGTGCTTAGCGATCTGATGTAAAATGCTATATAAAAGCTGGATATTGTGGAATTTGGAATATGTAAAGAGGGTATTTGATTAGTTACAAAGGGGCTGTTAATCTAGTCAGTTTTCTACAGTTTAAATGTTTCGACGCTTTGTAATCATTTATCTCAGTAGTAGGAAAAATAACATTTCTGGCATGTGTAACTTTGGAGTGGTATGAACTGTTAGTGTTTTCTGAGTGGTTGGGAGTAAGCCTGCAGTGAGACGCTTATAGCCTATATCGTTTAAACCACTGCAGTCCCCTATAAGTGCATCTTGGAGAGATTCAAACATGCTCCTTGTCTTCCTTTTAGAATTTGGGTCCTGCGGTCACACCCAGTGGTGTTGGAACAATTTTTATAGTGGGGGTGTTGAAAGCCATTGAACAAAACTGCAAACCCTGTATATGATGGAAACAACTTCAAGCCAGGGGGGTGCTGCCACACGCCTAGTTCCGGTGCCCCTGGTCCCACCATATCTATTTGCTGTGGTCTCATCAGATCCCACATGCTAGATAGGGTCAGGCCAATATAAATATGTGGACTGAAGACACAGGAGAAAACACTGAAGCTGCAGGAAATGTATGCTTTTAAATCATTATATGGCTTCTTTCCCTTCGCATCTGTAATGATGCAATCTCCCAATACAGCTGCAGATCTGAGTACCTGAATTCTCCTGTAGTTTTGGTTAGATACAGTATTCTTGTTGTCCTATCCTATACTGCTATGTAAGGTAGTTCACAACAGCCGCTGCCTTCCACTCTAGCGGTGTCAACGTGGTTAGAATCCTAAATGTGTTATATGGTAATGGTGTGTACATTTAATAAAATTTCTAAAGCATGTTAAGATCCTCGTGAAGAAAGGTGCTACATGTGACGAGTTTGTCTTTCTGCTATGAAGAAGAGAATGTTTGACTCTGAATTATCTTCATACCACCTTCCTTTCAAATTAAATCCTGTAATAGGATTTAACTCTACATGCTATTAGTTGATTGATTCCTTGAAGCCTTTACAATAGCAGCGGAATTCTTCCATTTGCCTAGAAATTACTGCACTGAAATTATAGCTAAAATTGTATCAGGGGATGCATTTATTCTCCATTTCCTTTTTGTTTTGTACCTGGAAGCCTTGCAGAAATACACGCATACAACTATATAGAATTTTCAGATTACCCAAACAATTATTTTTTGAATATCTTATGGTGCTGCAATTTTGTTTCCCTCTATCATATAATTTGTAATGCTCATGGCAGCTAATTCTCCCATGCTTAATAGGTCAAATAATTGGCCAGTGCTTGATCACAGGGTTTTTCTTTCAACAAGTATTTTGCCGTCTCAACTGATTTGTTTTGGCTTACGTTTTGCGATATAGTTCGTAATAGTGGTAACAGTCTGTAGTCGCTACGCTGCACTCTGTGTCTGGTGAAAATCTGACCTACAGGTATTGCTGCGTTTACTAGTGTGTGTGCTAGTTAGAGCACCTCACATCAAATTTTTCAACTAGATTTAGTTGAGATGTCCAGCTAGTGATACCACAACCAAGAAAGAAGTGTTTAAATAGTGGTTCATTCCTATGGCTGGCCCTCGGTGTTTCGTTTTCTGGTCCCCTGCAAATGGATGAGCAAAAAAAAAAGTCCAAGCAAAGAGCAAAATTAAAGCCTGTATTTGGTGCCTGCGCACAACCCAGATGTTGATTTGCATGTGCTGGAAATTGGCACCCAGGGCCACTGGCCTCCTCACCCATCCCTCGGTGTACATTGCATTACAGCGTGGTCCAAAGTTTGACTGGTAAATCTCTTTCCATTCGATGTGCGACGTTTTAGCAGAATAGTTACACTGGTAAAAGCGCGAATAGGGATGCAGTTATAGTGGCATAACTTATTCCCTTGCCCATACGAGATTTGCTCTGCTGCTGTAAGCACCTTTGCACTGAGAGAACCGAGTCTGCACTACGGGACTCAATCTAGGCTGATATAGCTAAAGTGGCACAACTTTCTAATATAGACAATCCCTCAGAGTCTGATCCTGAACACCCTCCATGCCTATGGAATTCCAGGTTCCCTAATAACACGAACTATAAATATGAAGAAAAAGTATCAACTACCCGGTGCTCAAAATGACTGATGGGTGAATGTTTTCAACCTGAAATTCTCTTTCATGAACTTGGCTGTGTTATTTTAAGGCCCGGACAGGAATGTGTGTGAGGGGAGGGAGCGGACTGCGTACATACCCTTGTGGAAAGCTGAAAGCCACTTTGGCACCTCAGTGTACATTTTCTCTTGCATGATGTAGAACAGTGGTTCTCAACCAGGGGTATGCATACGCAGAGGTCTTCCAGGCGGTACATCAACTCATCTAGAGATTTGCCTAATTTTACAACAGGCTAGATGAAAAGCACTGGCAAAGTCGGTACAAACTAAAATTTTATACAGACAATGACTTGTTTAATGTCAATAGAACACTTATTCTAATAGATTTATTTTACAATGAAGGTAAAAATGAGGAAGTCAGCAATTTTTCAGTAATAGTGTGCTGTGACACTCTTGTATTTTTATGTCTGATTTTGTAAGCCAGCAGTTAAGTGAGGTGAAACTTGGGTGTATGTAAGACCAAATCAGACTCCTGAAAGGGGTACGGTAGTCTGGAAAGGTTGAGAGCCATGAATCGAGTGGTACAAAGCAGCCTGGAATCTGGCCTAATATGTCCAGCCTTACCCATTTTCTGCCAAGAGACAGATTCTGATTATGTTTATGTTATTATGCCTCCCACTGACTTGTAGAAATAAGTGCTCTGCGTTCTGGGAAGGCATCCTGTGGTGCTTTGGTCCACTGCTAGGCTCTATGCATTTTGGGATTTTTCTCATGGCATCTTGTGGGACACCGTCCAGAAACCGCTGGCATTCTGGGTCTTGAGATAACAGCGGCAAAGTCCTATAATTCCTCTGCTCACATCCCATCATTCAGCTGTTTGGTGAGTCTGCACATGGAGTCAAAGAGCATGAAGGAGGCATAGCTGGGCACTGGGGGCCAGGCACTTGTTAATGCATAGAGGTGAATGCACATGGTGACTGAATGCACCCTGTATTCACACCCCACATGCTATTGTAATAATCTGCACAACAGATGCCTTGTAAGGTATCATTTGAGAACTAATTCTCAATAATAATTCACTGGTCAATATCACAGTAAAATATGTGTGGCATGATATGTAAAGTTATGAATTTTGCTGCCTGGCTCTCTCACGGAATCTCACGGAAGGTTGCTGATCTATTAGAGAGCACACTTGTTTTAAGTCATGCAATGTTCCGTTACAAAGTTGTTTGGCTCGCCCCACTCTGCCTGCCCAGTGTTCCTGCTGGGAAGCTGGGTCAGGGTGCGGGGGCTTGCCCCATTGCTTCAGCCTCTGCGCCCCAACCCTGCTTCCCGGGAGGAGGGCCAGGCAGGCGGAGCGGGACAAGCCCCCTGTGCCCCGACCCCGCTACACCCCTGCCTCAACCAAGCTTCACAATATCATTGGTGAGTACAGTAGTAAATTGTTTAAAATTATTTAAAACTTAGTGTATAATAATATAATCTCCTTTATCTAGTGAAAAAAAATTCCCTGGAACCTAACCCTCCATTTATATTCATTCTTAGGGGGAAGTTGAATTCGCTTAGCATCATTTCGCTGAAAGTAGCATTTTTCAGGAACATAACTGTAACGTTAAGTGAGAAGTTACAGTAGTTACAAAATACCCCCACTTTCTGTCACAGATGAAACCTTCACGTGCAGGTTCCGCAGTCAAAGCTGGCAAAAGGAAGGGGATGAAGAAAGGTCGTGTGCTTAAAGCACAGGACTAAGAGTCAGCAGCTATGTGGGTTCTGTTTTCAGCTCTGTTTTTGTCTCTCCCACAGATTCTTTGTACTGCTTCGAGTTAGTCACATAGGCCAGAATGCACAAAAGGAGTTAGGTGCCCAAGGCCCCATTGTACCTGCCTAAGTCCTGGTTTCAGCATCTCTGTGACGCCCAAAACGTTCCGCCTAACTCTCGGAAGGAGAAGGTGGTGGTGCCAGTGCCAGTGCCCCCCTTCTAACTTTCAGCTCAGTGGTCCACTCTGGTACGTACTTATACAGTCATAGAGCCAGAGACACTGTAGTTGGGTGGAGCAGTCAGCTGGGTGCTGGGAGACCCTGGCTCCAATCACTTTCCTTCTTTTTTCCCCACAGTGCAGCAGCTTCACTTGGATAGACCGAGGGAGCCCCCATCTGACTATCTCATATTCAGTGGTTACAGCACTCTGCTGAGAGACGTAGGAGACCTATGTTCAAATCCTTTCTCCCCCTGTGCCTGATGTAGGAATTGAACCTGTGTCTCCCCACATCCCAGGAGAGTGTGCTCACTATGGGGCTAAATGTTACCAGGTGGGTACAGCTAATGCCACCTCCAGCCGTTTTATATAGAGTGGGGCAGGCACCTAACTCATTCTGGTAAGAAACATAAGTTGCCTGACTCCAGAGGAGCAGTTCCCAAAGCTAGCTGCCTATCTCTGGTGGGGGCTGAAGGGCCATTTCTCCTCAGCATCTCCCATTGGCCAGCTTAGGTGGCTCCCTGCTTCTCGCACTGGCTTTGCTGGATCACAATCTAAGGCGCCTGTCTCCCTCTATTCCTTTGATAGATCCTCAGGTGCCTAACTCGGGCTTTGTGAATCACAGTGATTTTCAAGGGGCCCGAAAGTTTCTAGGTGCTCAGCATCACAATGCCTAACTCCTTTCATGCAGCCAGATTATACTCTTTCTGGGTCTCCAGTTCCTCATCTCTCAAATAGGGATAAAACCTTTGTCTCTCTCTCCGGAGCCTGTGAGGATAAATCCATTTCTGCAGGTGGAGTACGCATTATACTATTGCCTGTATCGATTCTGTAAGATGCAGTGAGGGAATAGCTGCAGGGTCAGCCCTGTAGATGTGTAGAATACCTCCTTTCTGACATACATGCCGACACAAAGGGAAACTGATAATTATGCAAAGGTTAGTGAATATACTGTATTTCATTATCTCAAATTGTTCACAGCAAAAGTGGAATCCCTTCAGAGAATAGGTGAAATGATGGATTAATGTGAATTTCTTTAAATGTAAATGTGTCTGTTTCCAAAAGTGTCTCTGGTCACTTAGTTAAAAACAGGCTTTCTCGGGGGAAATGATGTATTTCTTCTGTCTCCTCTGTGACTTGGCCACTGGTGCTATATACAGCCAGCCCTGTTAATAGGAAATATGAAAGGAACAGGTGTGTAGTAGAGGGAATATCAAGGACCTCAACATGCCCAACCCACTGCAGATTAGAAAGAGAGCATTCCTCAGCACATTAATCTGCATTCCAGTGAAGTCACCTGTTTGTTTTTCTTTTTTTTTTTTTACTGTATTGCACTTCCTGCCTCTAGAAGGACATTTACAGCATGCAAGCAAAGTCCTCACTGCAACTAATTTTCCTATTACCTGAAAAACACATGATTTATCGGTGCGTTGGTAAAGGGCTCAGTTACCTTTGAACCAGTTACTATTTTCTGGATTATACATTGCAATTATTTAATCTTCGTAGTAAGTCTGTAATAGCGACAGCAGTACCCACTGTCCAGTGAAAATCTAACTTTTGGGTCATTGTACGGCAGCACTTTCTGTTAATGCTAAGGTATTGGGTGTATGCTAGCTACAGTGCTCTTCACACACATTTTACAGCTGGATTTGGTTTAAATGGTCTCCTACCAACTTCACACTACTTAGCACCTTGCAGGATCAGATGGTACAAAAACCCTTCCCCTACAAGGTGAGGCACCGGCGTCCGCGCGGGATGAGCCAGGCCGCGCCCCGCCCGCCCGCTCATCGCTGCAGGGAAACCCACAGGAGCGCGGCCGCGCCGCCCGCCGCCTCCGACCGGGACCCGAAGCGAGCTGGAAGCGGGGCCTGCCCGCCAAGGGCCCCGGCCGGGCCCCGCGTGCCCGTGAGCGGCGGCGCCCGGCCCGCCCGGCCCCGCCCCCCGTTGGGTCGCCTGGCGGCCGGCGCCGGCGGCTGTGTCAGAGCCTGCGGTTGCGGCGCTGAGGCAGCATCGTCGTGAGTCCGCTCCGCCGCCGCCTTCGCCCCGCGACTCTTCCCGCCGCCGCCGCCGCCGCCATGGTCTCGGGTCCGCGCTGCCCGCCGGGCCTGTGGGGGCTCCTGGCGCTGCTGCTGCCGCTGCCCGGGGCTCGCGGTGAGTGTGGGCGGGGGGGCCCAGGCGGCCCCTGCCCGGGCACAGAGTCCTCCCGGTCTCTCCCCCCCTCCATCGGTGCACGGCGCCCCCGGGCCTCCCCGTCCGGCCCCTCAGCCCGGGCTGCGTCGAGCTCGGCCCGCGGGGGGAGGAGGGGGCGAGGGGGCCCGAGCCGCGCGGCAGCGACAGGTGCCCGCTGCCCCAGCCCGGCCCCTGGGGCGAGCCCCGCGCCTCTGCGAGCCTCGAGCCCCCGCGAGCGCTTCTGCCTGGGGGCTAAACTCTGTCCCGCTGGTGGGAGTGTTAAGGCCCGGGGGCGGCGGCTGGGGGTGTCTCCTGTCGGTGGTTGGAGGCGGGCGTGGGGCGGGGGGGAGAAAAAGCCCCTTCGAAGAGCGGGTAAAGGTGCTGTAGCTGGCCAGCTTCAGTAAAACGAAGTGTGGGGCATAAGACTCCTAAAGACTGTCAAATGAGCAAGTTCCCCTGTTATAGCCTTAGCTTTGTGACTGTACAGACAGAGATATAAAACCTTTGTTAAAGCTAATGTTAAAATGATGTAATACACAGGGTAAGACAAGTGTGTCTGTATATCTGGGTATAATGCTTAAATGATCCAAAAGTACAAAATTTGGTTTGAAAGTCATAAGGTACATATAGTAGACAATCTGCAGTATCCCAAATTAAGGTTAACGTACTCACATCCAGTTATTTGGGTACATCACTCCTAAAAGGTTATACTAAGAGGAGCTTGTGGAAAGCAAATATAGTAATGAGTGAAGATTGTCCCTCAGTCATTGAGAATTTAGGGTCAGTTGCCACTTAGAAAATACAATACAGTACATCAGGAAGTTTTTCAGTTACTTTCCCCACTTTGCAAAAAGAAAAGGAGTACCTGTGGCACCTTAGAGACTAACCAATTTATTCGAGTGCTCCTTTTTTTTTTTTGCGAAGACAGACTATCATGGCTGTTACTCTGAAACCTTTCCCCACTTTGCTTCTCATTAGCACTTGTCCTCATGATTATCATACAGTTTCCATGCATCACATGAGAAATATGAAAGTTACCTGTCTCAGAGATGGCTTTCCACCAGCTGTTCTCACTTGTTCTAATGCCAGACATGTTTCGTGTATTCTTCTGTAGATTGCTATCTTAGTCTCCTTTGCCTGCTTATTAAGGATCTATAATCTATCCTGAAGGATGACCCAACACTCTCACAAATCTTGGGAGACAGGCCAGTCCTTGCCTACAGACAGCCCCCCAACCTGAAGCGAATACTCACCAGCAACCACATACCACACAACAGAACCACTAACCCAGGAGCCCATCCTTGCAACAAAGCCCGTTGCCAACTGTGCCCACATATCTATTCAGGGGACACCATCACAGGGCCTAATCACGTCAGCCACACTATCAAAGGCTCGTTCACCTGCACATCTACCAATGTGATATATGCCATCATGTGCCAGCAATGCCCCTCTGCCATGTACATTGGTCAAACTGGACAGTCTCTACGTAAAAGAATAAAGGGACACAAATCAGATGTCAAGAATTATAACATTCATAAACCAGTCGGAGAACACTTCAGTCTCTCTGGTCACATGATTACAGACATGAAAGTTGCGATATTACAACAGAAAAACTTCAAAACCAGACTCCAGCGAGAGACTGTTGAATTGGAATTCATTTGCAAATTGGATACAATTAACTTAGGCTTGAACAGAGACTGGGAGTGGCTTAGTCATTATGCAAGGTAACTTGTTGTCCCGTTTCCCCCCCCTCCCCGTCCCCCTCCCCCCGACGTTCTTGTTAAACCCTGAATTTGTGCTGGAGATGGCCCACCTTGATTATCGTACACATTGTAAGGAGAGTGATCGCTTTAGATAAGCTATTACCAGCAGGAGAGTGGGGTGGGGGGAGAGAAAACCTTTTCTAGTGGTAAACACCCATTTTTTCATGGTTTGTATGTATAAGAACATCTTCTGTATTTTCCACGGTATGCATCCGACGAAATGAGCTGTAGCTCATGAAAGCTTATGCTCAAATAAATTGGTTAGTCTCTAAGGTGCCACAAGTACTCCTTTTCTTTATGCGAATACAGACTAACACTAACACAGGCTGTTACTCTGAAACCTTCTTTCATGTCACTCTGTATGGTTGCAACCCTCTCTCTAAAACCTGTGGGTTGAGCAGTGTCTTGTTTTGCACAATATACTTACCCTACGTTACTGGGTGCAGTAACGGTGATGTATACATGGTAAACTTTAATGTACTGCAGTTTTGTATCAAGCCCATTCAGTAAACTAGCTTCAAGGCTCTAACGAAAACACGTACCTCCAAATTGTCCCCAGTAAAATCATATGTGGCTTCTCAAAAACTAGTATTCTGTTACAACAGACTACTGAATATCTTTCGTAGTTAACTTTTTCCCTTCCTTGTCTGTCTCTCTTGCTAGGCACTTGTGATTCTCCTCCAAGGTTGCATTTTGCTGAGCTGCCTGGGGTCGTGAACAATTCCTATCCTGTTGGGACCAAACTGAAATACTCCTGTCGCCCAGGATACATTTTGAGCTCTGGAAAGTCTCCTTTTGTTACATGTCTTGAAAATTCAAAATGGTCAGTAGAAGCTGAGTTTTGTGAAGGTGAGTATCTTTGTTGCTTTTCCATTTCAATTGATGAGCAAGCCATCTTGACACAGTTAGGAATCTCTCTTCTGTTGGGTATCTCTCTTCTATTGGCATATGAAAAGAAGGCAACTCCCATCTTTTCCTGTGCTGTGTATTTATACCTCTCTACTGAATATTCCACTCCATGCATCTGATATAGTCAGTTTTAGCCCACAAAGGTTTATGCCCAAGTTAATTTGTTGGTCTCTAAGGTGCCACAAGGACTTCGAGTTGTTTTTGCTGATACAGATTAACACAGCTACTGCCCTGAAACCTATTACAATTAAGTAAAACGCTTTGGTGTGCTAAGTGTCTGTCCTTTTTGAAACATTGTAGTTGCTGTATCCCTGATAACGAAATATCCTGAATTCACTGTACTAAAAGTAAACCCAGTATTGAATAATGTCTCATAGAATATCAGAGTTGGAAGGGACCTGTGTTACAAACTTGGTCAAAATAGTAATTCGTAACAAAATTTAGAGAATTCTCCTCTTGGCTTCATTGCTAAGAGTACGATAAGATTTTTGCAAGTTTTCTCATCTCAAGACTATAGATGCTATATTCCATGTAACTAGTAAGGATATCTACAGTTGGATGCTAATGAAACTTAACTCTGCCTTCTTGTGCATATGTTTTAAATTATGACTGAATTTGTTGTATTGAATACTGATGAGACTTCCTTGATTAGCCTCAGACTCACCTACTCTGGCCTGCTGGCTAGAGAAAATACTTTAAATATAGGCCCTGATTCAGCAAAACACTTAGTGCATTCTTAAGTCCCACTGACTTCGGCGGGCCTTGTTTTACTGAATCGATCAGGCCTTAGTAGAGAGGTCGCAATTTTTACATGCCTTGTCTGCATTGAGAGATTTTTCCCAGTGGAGTCATAAAAAGTGCCAACGTTATCTTTGCATGGATTCAGGATATCTGTATCAAACTCCATATAGATATGGTGAATTTTTGAAACAGTTCATTTTTCGTGGGAATAAGTCTACTGCGGGAGAAAGCATCACAAATAACTCTTGTAGGGGCAGAGAAAAGCTCTTCCACTGAGCTTGACTGAGGAACATGAAGTTTTTAGCTGTCTAAAATCAGGATTCACATAGCAAGAAAACGACTAACAAATATTTACCAAACGCAAAACAAGCCTGTGGAACGTTCTGCTACAAAATGGAGGCGAAGAACGTGGCAGGATTCAAAAAAGGATGAGACACTTAGAACCTGGTCCGGCAAACACAACTGTGCTTAATATTGCTCGTGTGAATAGTCCGCTGCTTCGTAGAGTTTAATGCTAGAAGGGATTGTTACATCACAGGCGACTTACATTTCACCAAGTTATCCCTTTTCTGAGGCCAAAAACTTGTATTTGACGAAAGCATATCTTCGAGAAGGACATCCAGTCTTGATTTATAGACTTGCAGAGACTGAGAATCTGCCATTGCCTCTGGTAATTTGTTCCAGTGGTTAGTCACCCTCATATTAAACACTGCCGCCTTATTTCCATTTTGAATTTGTCTGGCTTGACTTTCCAGCTCTTGGTTCTTGTTCCGCTCTTCTCTGCTAGATTAAAGAGCCCTTTAGTAGCTGGTATCTTCTCCTTGTGAAGGTCCTCAGATGCTATAATCAGGTAGGCTCACAGTCTCTCGACAAGCTAAACAGACTGAGCTCTTTAAGTCTCTCACTATAAGGCATTTTCTCAGGCCAGTGAATAGCTTTTAGTGGCTCTTCTCTGCACCATCTGCAATTTTTCAACACCATTTTAAAAAAGGGGACACCACACCTGGGTACAGTATTCCCGTACGGGTCTCGGCAATGCTATATACAGCATTGCTATCATCTCCCTACTTCTTCTTCCCTGTTCATAGAATCCTAGAATATGAGGGTTGGAAGGGACCTCAGGAGGTCATCTAGTCCAACCCTCTGCTCAAAGCAGGACCAATCCCCAACTAAATCATCCCAGCCAGGGCTTTGTCAAGCCTGACCTTAAAAACGTCAAAGGAAGGAGGTTCCACCACCTCCCTCGGTAACGCATTCCAGTGTTTCACCACCCTCCTAGTGAAAAAGTTTTTCCTAATATCCAACCTAAACCTCCCCCACTGCAACTTGAGACCATTGCTCCTCGTTCTGTCATCTGCTACCACTGAAAACGGTCTAGATCCATCCTCTTTGGAACCCCCTTTCAGGTAGTTGAAAGCAGCTATCAAATCCCCCCTCATTCTTCTCTTCTGTAGACTAAACAATCCCAGTTCCCCCAGCCTCTCTTCCTAAGTCATGTGTTCCAGTCCCCTAATCATTTTGGTTGCCCTCCGCTGGACGTTTTCCAATTTTTCCACATCCTTCTTGTAGCGTGGGGCCCAAAACTGGACACAGTACTCCAGATGAGGCCCCACTAATGCCGAATAGAGGGGAACGATCACGTCCCTCGATCTGCTGGCAATGCCCCTACTTATACATCCCAAAATGCCATTGGCCTTCTTGGCAACAAGGGCACACTGTTGACTCATATCCAGTTTCTCGTCCACTTTAACCCCTAGGTCCTTTTCTGCAGAACTGCTGCCGAGCCATTCGGTCCCTAGTCTGTAGCGGTGCAAGGGATTCTTCAGTCCTAAGTGCAGGACTTTGCACTTGTCCTTGTTGAACCTCATCAAATTTCTTTTGGCCCAATCCTCTAATTTGTCTAGGGCCCTCTGTATCCTATCCCTACCCTCCAGCGTATCTACCTCTCCTCCCAGGTTAGTGTCATCTGCAAACTTGCTGAGGGTGCAATCCACCCCATCCTCCAGATCATTAATGAAGACATTGAACAAAACCGGCCTGAGGACCGACCCTTGGGGCACTCCACTTGATACTGGGTGCCAATTAGACATGGAGCCATTGATCGCTACCCGTTGAGCCCGACAATCTAGCCAGCTTTCTGTCCACCTTATAGTCCATTCATCCAGCCCATACTTCTTTAACTTCCTGGCAAGAATACTGTGGGAGACCGTGTCAAAAGCTTTGCCAAAGTCCAGGAACAACACGTCCACTGCTTTCCCCTCATCCACGGAGCCAGTTATCTCGTCATAGAAGGCAATTAGATTATTCAGGCATGACTTGCCCTTGGTGAATCCATGCTGACTGTTCCTGATCACTTTCCTCTCCTCTAAGTGCTTCAGAATTGATTCCTTGAGGACCTGCTCCAAGATTTTTCCAGGGACTGAGGTGAGGCTGACTGGCCTGTAGTTCCCAGGATCCTCCTCCTTCACATTTTTAAAGATGGCCACTATATTAGCCTTTTTCCAGTTGTCCGGGACCTCCCCCGATTGCCATGAGTTTTCAAAGATAATGGCCAGTGGCTCTGCAATCACATCTGTGAATACATCAAGGATTGTATTAACCCTTTTTTCTATAGGATTGCAGTGGGAGCTTCAGTTGATTGTCTGCTGTGATCTCAATCCTTTTCAGACTGGCTCCTTCCCAGAATATAGTTTCCCCGTTCTCTAGGAACAGCCTGCATTTCTTGTGCCTGGATGTATAATTTTGCGTTATACGGTACTAGAATGAATTGTGTTTGAACGGACAGAGGGAGTCCAGATTGCTTTGTAGGACTCCCCCAGTCTGTGTCACCTGCAAATTTTGTCAGGAGTGATTTTGGTTTACTTCCAGTCAACTGATTAAAATGTTGAATAACAGCAGGTCTAGGACCGATCCCTGCAGAATTCTACTAGAAACAGGTTTGTTTGATAATGATTCCCACTGATGTGACTGCTCCTGGAGATGTCAGTTAGCCAGTTCTTGTCTGCAGTGGTGTTGCAGCCGTGTCAATCCCAAGATATTAGTGAGACAAAGTGGGTGAGATAATATTTATTGGACCAACTTCTGTTGGTGAGAGAGACGAGCTTTCGAGCTTACACACCATGCTTCTTGGTCTCAGAAATGTATTCCAAACCTGAAGACTAGCTCTGTGTAGGGTCGAAAGTTTCTCACCCACAGAAGTTGGTTCAATAAAAGATATTGCCTCACCTTCTTAGCCAATTCTGGATTAGATCAAACAAGTTTATTAACTACAGAGATTTTAAGGGAATGCAGGTAATGAGGCATGAGTCCGAAAGGTGACAAGAGAGGTCAAGATAAAGCACAAGTGGTGCTCAAGTTAAAAAACGCTGTTAAATTCAAAATGAAGTTTTTCTTACCGTATGCTCTCAGCAGTCTTGCTGACCAAACTTCTTAAGTGAGGACCCCTTCTTCAGCTTAGTTGGTGCTTCCTTTGTCTCTTCTAGTGCAGTGAGTGGATGGATGGAGTGAGAGGGAGGAGGGGGTGCCTGGGAGTTTTTGTTGCTCCTTTTTTATAGTGTCAGTCCCGCCCCTGGGAAAACATTCCCAGCTGACAAAAAGTCTATCGGGAAAAGATCTTCCCTGCTGCTTTTCCTCTCTTTTTTGGAGGTTTTTTTCTTCCTGCTTGATGACTGCTTGTTGCTTAAATGCAAATTAAGCAGAGCACAGGTTCCTTTGAGACAGTCCTGTTTGCCAACTTGTGCTGTAGGTTTGCAATATGAGTTAACATTATACAGGGAAATCTTCTAACTTCAAAGACAATGTTACCATGCATTTTATCAGGGCAATATTGACCAGTAAACTATATGTTTTCAGGTTTCAGAGTAGCAGCCGTATTAGTCTGTATTCACAAAAAGAAAAGGAATACTTGAGGCACCTTAGAGACTAACAAATTTGAGCATAAATTTGTTAGTCTCTAAGGTGCCACAAGTACTCCTTTTCTTTTTATACATTTTCAGATGATGCTTCACAAGGCATGCTCGGTATAAAGATTATTACAGCAGTCTCTAGGGTTTGGACACAGGTACATTCTCTTACAGAAGGATTTCTTTTGTCCCTAACGAACTTCAAAATCTTCTCCTTATTGTCTGTAACCATGCCACTTGTGAGACTCTCACTGATGTCTTTAGTGCCCCATATAAATTTTTACATTTCGTAACTTACGCCATCTATCCTTTTTTTTTTTTTTTTCTTCTATGTCTTATGTTGCTTTTTATTTGTAATTGCTGCCAGTTGAGGTCAGTGGGTCTACCCACATGAATATGGTTCTGCATATGAGTTTTCAGGATCTGGGCGTTAACGTTTACAGTATGAATATTTGCGCTTATACTAAATCTGCAAGGGGATCTTAAATCTCTTGTTTCAGGATATAAGGCAACGACTATCTGTGTGGGATTAGGAAGCATCATCCCACTTCCACTTCTCCTCACTTCCCATGGGCATGTAACAAAATTATCCATAATGTGGGTTTTAAGCTTTCTTCTTTAGCCTTTGGTGCTGACTGCTGTCGTACAGGACAGATACTGGACTGCAAGACCATTGGCTTTGATCTGCCATGGTATTTGCTGTGTTAGAGGGTGCAAGTTAGGATATCCCCTTTTTCCTATTAAGGTAATCTGAGGTAACACTAATATTCGTCTTGTTCTCTTCTAGGAAGACGATGTAAACCACTCGAACTCGAAAATGGCAGGAGTGATATAACGGATCTCCGGTTTGGTGCAAGAGCAAACTTCTCCTGTGATGAAGGGTGAGTGGCAAATTGCTTCTTTGGACTAATTAATAGAACCTAGACTGGTGTAAAACTGCTGTTGAAGTCTGGCAAAATGAGGCAAGAAAGCCTGCTTAACTTCAAGAACATAAGTGAGTGGTGTGCTATAAATCTGTATCCATGGGCTGGGGCCCTTGTTAAGAATTACACCTGCGATTTTCAAAGGAGTTGAAGGAAGATAGCCACCCAGCTATGGTTGTCATTCAGTGGGAGATGGGCATCTAACTCGCTCAGGTGCTTTTGAAGATGGCAGCCTAGAGCCCTCAGGAGATCCTCCAGCAGGGGTTGGGTTATGATATTGAGAGTCCCACCTCAGGGGTCATGTGGCACTTACTGACCCGTGCCATCTCTCCCTTGTTACAGGGGTTTCTGTGAGGGTGCTGGGAGCTAGTGGCAGAATATTGCCCATAAAATGCAGCACCAGGTAGAGGCAGACCTCTTCCTGCTCTACAATAGCGAATATTTGTCTGTCCCTCCCTTAGAGATGTCGGTATTCCCCAGGATAGCATCAAGTGCAGTTGTTGCTTTTGTCCATATGGGTTATGTTGCCAGGCCTTGGGGAATCAAAAATAGCTTGTGACTTCCTTGCGCTGAGCAGGTGTGTTTTGGATTTTTGAGGTCTCAGAGTTGAAGGCCAGAAGGGACCACCCGATCCTCCAGTCTGACCTCCTGTATATCACAGACCACTAACACTTCCCAGAGACCCACATACTAAACTCAACCAAAATGTAATCTAAAATACTACAGCCCACAGGAGCTTAGACCATTATGTGCCATGGTCAGAGAACAGGAGGGCCTGAGGTGCACAAATTCCTCGGGTCCCTGTCATGGCAAGGAAATGTGGAAGTGAGATATATATTGAGATAATCCTGGCAATTGACTTGCACTCACATACTCCAGAGGAAGGCAAGAAAACCCCCAATGTCACTGCCAATGTGACCTGGGGGGAAATTTCTTAACAACCCCATATACTAGAGCCTGAGCATGTAAGTCAAGCACTGAGGTGAGAGTGGTTGATGCCACCTCAGAGTCCTGGCCTTCCCCATCCAGTGTCCCATTTTCAGCCATGGCTATCCCTGATGGTTCAAAGGAAGGAGATAAAAGAAAGCAACTCAGAATACGTTTGGTGTGGAATCCCTTCCTGACTGCTGCAGGTGCCTGGCTGAAATCCGGACGCGTGAGCCTTAGGAATGTAACACACACACTGGAAACAAACCCCAGGGTTGCTGAGCCCTGCCATCACAAGCAACCTCATCATATAATTGCACGCATAAACTTGTCTGGCTCTCTCTCAAACTAAGTTACCCCACAACTACTATTGGATGACTGTTCCTGAACCTTACCTTTCCTATGGTTAGAAACCCTCTAATTTCCAGCCTGAAGTTGTTCGTGGGCAGTTTTTACCCATTGTTCTTGTGGTAGCATTGTACGTAATTTAAATAGCTTGTGATACAGCATGGCCAGAGGGTAGTAGGAGAGTGTTAGAAGGGAGCCTTATTCCCTGTAGAAGGAAGAAAGTTCGCTGTAGATTAATTAGAACGCCTGAAGCCAGTCACCTGATAAACCATCCCCCCACCCCCCAGCTTCAATCAGACAAGGAAAGGAGTTGAAGCAGAGTGGATGAATGTTGGAGCAGAGAGCAGTTTGGAGGGAAGCAGAGGAGAGTTTGGAGAAGTGTTGCGGTGGGCTAAGAAGACCAAGACCCTAGGTAAAGGGACACCTGGTTTGTGCAGAGGGAGGGCAGGAAGCCCCACGAGCTGAAGGGCAGGAGAGGGAAGTAGCCCAGAAGAAGAAACCACTAGTTTTAGTGGTTTACTGCTTTCCCTAGGGCCCCTGGGCTGGGACCTGGAGTATAGGGCGGGTCCAGGTCCCTCCCTCTCCACTCCACTCCTCCTCTAGGACACTCGTGGGGCAGTTAATACCCCAGTTCAGGGGCGAGAAAGGGTGCCCTGAACCCTCCCGAAGAAGAGAGCGCGCGAGACCCATCAAAGTAGTGCCGGCAATTTTCCACAGGCTCTTCGCCCTCCCTGCTAGTTGAATGGATTGCATTGCGGGGGCACACAAATGACAGGAATGCAGGTGTTGTGTAGAGTTTTGTTTTTCTGTATCACAGCTTTAGGTGGCTTGTCCAAGCAGCAGAGATTGGACTCCCAAGGGATATTTGGGGTGGTGGGAGATGTCCAGGCCCAGTCTCAATTAGATGTATCTGGGCATGGGGAGGTAACTCCCTGGGGCAAGGCAGGCTCTCCGGCTGCACAGAGGTGGGAGTTAAATCCCTTGGTTTATCCTGTAGATTGGTCCATATCCTGCCTTCTGGATGAAGTAGGTTTGATCCACAGAAATTTCCAAGCTCTTGTTGAAGGAATTGGTGACTTTCTGTACAGTAGCCTATAGGGGCCTCATGCTTTGGAATTATGCAGGCCTATGAGGTCTGTGTGCTTAAAGACCACTGGTTAGATCTTGGACAGTTACGATGCTTGAATTTTGAATATGGAACAGGGAGATGGCAAGTGGGTGACCGCTCAGGGCAGCTGTCTTGTCTCCCATTACTGCTGTTTGCAGGTTGTCTTTGGGTGTAATTCTGTTTTACAAACTAGCAGCTGCTTGGGCCCATCTGTGCGCGCGCGTGCTCTCTCACTGTTCCCTGCCTTCACAGGAGATTGATTTCTTCAAGTTCTTTCACTTCAATTTAATCGAATGCTAAGTGTGTTCTGTAGTGAAGACCAAGTGTAAGCTTTGTCAGTATGTTGCAACTTTGTGTGCTGGGTTTAGCTGGACCGTCAGCTCAATGGACTTGGAAATGCAGTGCTTTTGGCTAAGCCCTCAAGGGTTAACACATTGTTATTAATGTAGCCTCACACTCTACAAGGCAGCACAAATGGAGAGAGGAGGCACATCATGGCAGAGAGAGACAGTCTCACACATACACACGCATGTGCGTGAGAGAGAGAGACACGTGTGTGCATTGCTCCTTTAAGTACGCTGACCCCAGTTTAAGTACATTGCCTTTTTAAGTAGATCAGCAAGTTGACAGCAGTTGCTGGCAGCAAGCTCCCTCTGTCCTGAGCCCTGTCGTGTTCTCCCCCATCTCTCTGAGGAGAAGGGGTACAGCGGGAGGGGGACACCCTGACATTAGCACCCTTCTTCCCCCTCCACCCCCGCACAGCAAGCAGGAGGCTTCCGGGAGCAACTCCAAGGCAGAGGACAGGAGCAGCACAGGGCAGTGGGGGGAGGGACGGCTGAACTGCCCGACAATTGATAGCCTGCTGGGCGGCTGCCACACAGGGAACTTAGGGGAGCTGATGGGGCGGGGCGGCTGCCGGTCCACCCTGGTTCGAAGCCCCCACCAGCTAGCTCCAACGGGCTGCTCTTTCTGCAAGCAGTGGACAAAGCAGGCGGCTGGCAAACAACGTTCTAAGGGAGCATTGCGCAGCTTTAAACAAGCATGTTCCCTAATTGATCAGCAACGAAACAATGTTAACTGGGACGATGTTAAGTGAGGCGTTACTGTAGCTGTACCGACGTAGATGTGTACTGGACCTGGCCTCCGTGTTCCTTGGTCCTGTGGTGTTAGATGTATCCCTTTTTCAATGGTTTGTCTCCACCTACTGGCAGAAAGAAACCATGTTCCATCTTTCTGGACGGGGGACTAGTTCTTTGCTTCCATGAGTCACAAACTTGAACCTTTTTTCTTTAGGTATAGATTAATTGGACCGACTTCTGCCCAGTGTGTGATTGTGGGAAATGGAGTTGATTGGGATACGGAGGTTCCACTTTGCCAAGGTAAAGCCATTTAATGGTTTTAAGAACAGTTCACGTCTGGAGATGATGCAGCATAGCTGGCGCTTCAGAGGAGTCTCTGTTCTTCCTTTGGCATTTAATCCAAATGACAGTTTTGTTGTGGGGAGGAATGAAATCGTACTGTGCTTCACCATGGTGTTTAGATGACTCCTACAGAATCTTTTTTTTTTTTTTTGGGTACCTTTTAGATTATTCACCTGGCACTGTTTTAATATGCACAATCCAACAGGCCTCATGGGTCCTCTTCACTATTGTATCTGTGTAATCCTCCTGTTCACTATGTAAAAGGCATGATAATGACTCCAAGAAGTTTTGATGCTTCCCAAATGTGACTATCCACTTAAAATCTGAGGCTCTTTTGGAGTGAATCACAATTAATTTGCCTCTACCTTAATTTGATCTCTTGAATGCTTTCTGGGCTTGGTCTATCAATGATGCTGCTGATGTCCAGTCTAGTATCAGCTGCTGCTAAAAGAACTTTTCTAGCTTAGTTTTCTTCTGGTGGAATAATACTACATCTCGAGATGCCAGGCAAGAGGTTCTGGCTCCTTGAGGCTAATGTTGGGAAGGAGTGCGCTCTGCTAAGGTCATCTTCCAGAGCTGGTGTGTTATGGAGCATCCTCCTTGAACAATGGACGTACTGGGTTGGGTCAAGCCTAAAAGCAGACAAACCTTCAGAATCTGAAAGGGGTGTTGCTTCAAATGTTAAAATGGAATGTTAAGTACGCTTCCAAATGAATAAATAGCTTTTTGGGGGGATCTGAGACAACTTTCTTAGTGAAAACTCTCTTTGGTTCACCTTCAGTGGAAACTTTAATTTTCATGTTGACATTCTTTGCTTCAGCAATACCTTGTCGTCCACCTCCTGATATCACCCAGGGATCCCATAATGGTCAGAGTGGAGAAGAGTTTTCCTTTGGCTCAGCAGTAACTTACAAATGTGACCCGGGCTTGTCTCTTATTGGAGAGGCCTCCATTCATTGTACAACGAAAGATCATTTCAATGGAGAGTGGAGTGGGCCTGCCCCTGAATGCAAAGGTTAGTAGCGTCTGTTTTTTATCCCCTTCTTATTCTACGATCACCTTCCAAGAAAAACTCTATTTTGATTGCTAAGTAAACCCATAAACCTGAGGAAATTCAGTTAGTGCTTTGTCCCCCTAAATACGTATCATGAAAACTAGTTACTGTTGAAAAACTAAAGAATGACTGACACTTCATGAATTATTCCTGGAAACAATTTTTGCCTCTAATACATCCTGTGTTTTTTGTCTCCCCTCAGTGTTCCAAGATTGAAGTTAATTCTCAGTTGATAAACTCTTAAACTAAAGTTTTGCTTTTATGCCAGTATCCTTCAACTCAAGTGCTAAAGGGGAGTGGGCAGAGAGAGAGGCTTACAAGCAGGATTGTTTGGCAAGCCTCTTTTTCAGAACTCTCTGGGAGGGCTCCTTGGCAGTGAAGGCTCAGGCTTCTGTGAATTCATATCACAGCCATAAAGTTCTTCGGAGGGGGAAATAAAGGTCATTGTACAATCTTCATTTTAGTGACGGCAGTGCTCCTGCACACTGTTCCATTTCGCTAACAATGCATTTATGTATTTGGTATTCAAGCAAGTGCCACAACTTGGTTTTATCCTTTCTGAGTTACCCAGCCTAACAGCTGGGATTGAGGCTTTTTCAGAGGCGTTAGGGCAGGTTGGTCATCTTGCTACTTAATATTAACTCCCCCAAAAGCAGGGAAGTTCAGTTCCAGAATGTCATTGTATGTACATCTCTTCTAGTGTGACCCAAATTCCGGATGACGTCGTACAACGATGATGTTTAACTCATGCAGTTTAGTGGAGGGTGGGGGAAGGGGTGGGATAGCCATACAGTTGGGTGCTGTGGTGTATGTAGACTAACATCTTTTTAAAGGAAAAGATCCAGAGTTGTATAACTTTATTTTGAAATACATTTTGGTACCTGCTGTAGTCAAGTATCAGGGTGTTTTCGTCTTTCCTTTAATTCTCCCCCACGCCCCCATATCCCAACACACACTACATGCTTCCTGTGCCAAACGTTCTTATGCTGGTACTTTTAATTTTCAGTGGTCAAGTGTCCAGAGCCAGAAGTTAAAAATGGAAGAAAGCAATCTGGGTTTGGACCGGACTATTCATATGGAAACGCCGTAATATTTGCATGTGATTCTGGCTACACTCTGCATGGTAGCAGTTCAGTTAGATGTGAAGCTAACAATTCTTGGGTTCCATCTTTGCCAACTTGTCTACGTAAGTATAAGCAGTTGTGTTGAACCTTTTATATGCTGATGTTTAGCAACGTTAAAATAATATAAAGTTTGAGTGTCTGTGTCCCCTTTTTGTCATCGGCATAACACATACTACACCTACAGCTTCCCCTCCAGGAGGAACAAAAGATACTTCTGGTGAGTTGGAAGAACTTTTGGCTATTTAAAGCTTCCAGTTTTTTAGCATGTAGTTTCTACAAGACTGAAAATGGCAGTGTGAAATTCACGAAGTACATTTCATCTCTAAGTTCTGGAGCAGCTTGCGTGTTGGCATGTGGCTGGGTGGCTGATGTGGAACCACACTTCTGCTAGCCTTCAGCCCCTGGGAGTGCTTTTGCCCGGGAGAAGGCTCATTGGAACGGCTTCTGCCTTGGAGGTTAAACTCTGTCCCGTATCGTGAGATAGCGTTAATACCCAGTGCCTGCTGCTGTAGGATGAGGAATGTCTCCTGTCGTAGTTGGAGGTAGGCTAGGGAAAAGAAAAAGCCACTTTGAACAGGAGGTAAAGGTGCAGCTTCTTTGCTGTACCAGTTTCAGTAAAACAAAGTTTAGGGTATAAGACTCCTAAAGATTATAAAATGAGCCAGATCCCCTGTTATAGCCTTAGGTTTGTGACTGTACAGAAATAGATTAAATTTTTTTTATTAAAGCTAACGTTACAAAGATCTAATGCACACGTTAAGAAGAGAGTGTCTGTACATCTGGGTATAATGCTTAAATTATCCAAAAGTACAAAATTTGTACCTTATGACTTTGAAACCATATAGTACATAATCGACAGTATCCGAAATTACGGTTGTTAAATTCAGTGATACGGTTAAGGTATTAGCATCCAATTATGCAGGTACATAACTCATAAAAGGTTATACTAAGAGTATCTTATGGAAAGCAAATATAGCAACGAGTTAATATTGTCCCTCGGTAATTGAGAATTTAGGATCGGTTGGCTGTTAGAAAATACAGTACAGTATGTCGGGAAGTATTTCAGTTACTTTCCCCACTTTGCTTCTCATTAGCACTTGTCCTCATGCCTGTCATGCAGTTTCCATGCATCACATGAGAAATATGAAAGTTACCTGTCTCAGAGATAATGCCAGACATGTTTCGTGTACTCTTCTATAGATTGCTCCCTTAGTCGTCTTTGCCTGTACGTCACCTTCTTTCATGTCAGTCTGTGTGGTAGCAACCCTCTCTCTGAGCCTGTGCTGCGTTAGATCATAAAACCTGTGAGGTGGAGCAATGTCTTGTTTTGCACAATGTACTTACCCTACGTTATCATACACGCTCAGGGTGATGTATACATGGTAAATGATGTAAAATTTTAATGTACTATAGTTTTGTATCAAGCCCATTCAATAAACTGGCTTCAGTGCTCTAATGAAAACAAGTACCTCCAAATTGTCCCCGATAAAATCATTTGTGGCTTCTCAAAAACTAGTATTCTGTTACAACAGACTACTGAATATCTTTCATAGTTAACTTTTTCCCTTCCTTGTCTGTGTCTCTTGCTAGGCACTTGTGATTCTCCTCCACGGTTGCATTTTGCTGAGCTGCCTGAGGGAGTGAAAAATTCCTATCCTGTTGGGACCAAACTGCAATACTCCTGTCGCCCAGGATACATTTTGAGCTCTGGAAAGTCTCGTTTTGTTACATGTCTTGAAAATTCAAAATGGTCAGTAGAAGCTGAGTTTTGTGAAGGTGAGTATCTTTGTTGCTTTTCCATTTCAATTGACGTGCAAGCCGTCTTTTATTGGGTAAGTGGTTCACAGTTCAACACTGGTATCCATAAAAACTTTCTAAATACATTTTGGACAGTTCTTTGTTATATTAGTGGTTGACTTCAGAAAAAAAAAATCAGAATGCTTCCATGTCTTTGTAGGCTTCTTTAAGAGCAGCTAAAATGCAAAATTCCAGTAACTTTAGCCTTCTGTGCTGCATACTCTCAAATAGGTTTCAGAGGAGGAATAGGTTTACCACATTTCTTCCTGGTTTTTAGGCCTTGTGCTGAATATCTGCCTTTCTAGAACATCAACATCTTGTGTAGTAGTAGATATAAACTTGAGAATAGTGCAGTTCTTCTCTCCCAGAAACCCCACTGTCCACATAATGTGCGTGTGACTAACTGGGAGACATTCAGTGCACACCAGTGAAGTTATTGGAATTTGATACTCTACCTATCGTAGAAATTTTACCTATCGTAAAATGATGTTTAACTCATGCAGTTTAGTGGAGGGTGGGGGAAGGGGCGGGATAGCCATACAGTTGGGTGCTGTGGTGTTTGTAGACTAACATCTTTTTAAAGGAAAAGATCCAGAGTTGTATAACTTTATTTTGAAATACATTTTGGTACCTGCTGCTGTTTAGGGAGCTTATTGCTTTTGAGTAGCCATGTTAGAATGATGTAAAGTTTGAGTATCTGTGTCCCATTTTTGTCATAAGCATAACACACACACAAATTTTATCAAAGCTAATGTTAAAATAAAATAAAATATATAGGTTGGTGTTATAAATATAAAGGGAAGGGTAAACCCCTTTGAAATCCCTCCTGGCCAGGGGAAAGCTCCTCTCACCTGTAAAGGGTTAAGAAACTAAAGGTAACCTCGCTGGCAGCTGACCAAAATGACCAATGAGGAGACAAGATACTTTCAAAAGCTGGGAGGAGGGAGAGAAACAAAGGGTCTGTGTGTCTGTCTATATTCTGTCTTTGTCGGGGATAGACCAGGAATGGAGTCTTAGAACTTTTAGTAAGTAATCTAGCTAGGTACGTGTTAGATTATGATTTCTTTAAATGGCTGAGAAAAGAACTGTGCTGAATAGAATAACTATTTCTGTCTGTGTATCTTTTTTTTTTTTTTTTTTTTTTTTTTTTGTAACTCTAGGTTTTGCCTAGAGGGGTTCTCTATGTTTTTGAATCTAATTACCCTGTAAGGTATCTACCATCCTGATTTTACAGGGGGGATTTCTTTATTTCTATTTACTACTATTTTTATTAAAAGTCTTCTTGTAAGAAAACTGAATGCTTTTTCATTGTTCTCAGATCCAAGGGTTTGGGTCTGTGGTCACCTATGCAAATTGGTGAGGCTTTTTATCCAACATTTCCCAGAAAAAGGGGGGTGCAAGTGTTGGGAGGATTGTTCATTGTTCTTAAGATCCAAGGGTCTGGGTCTGTAGTCACCTAGGCAAATTGGTGAGGCTTTTTACCCAACCTTGTCCAGGAAGTGGGGTGTAAGGCTTTGGGAAGTATTTTGGGGGGAAAGACTCGTCCAAACAGCTCTTCCCCAGTAACCAGTATTAGTTTGGTGGTGGTAGCGGCCAATCCAAGGACAAAGGGTAGAATATTTTGTACCTTGGGGAAGTTTTGACCTAAGCTGGTAAAGATAAGCTCAGGAGGTTTTTCATGCAGGTCCCCACATCTGTACCCTAGAGTTCAGAGTTGGGGAGGAACCTTGACAGTTGGTAAAAGAGTGTCTGTACATAGAATCATGGAACTGGAAGGGACCTCGAGAGGTCATCTAGTCCAGTCACCTGCACTCATGGCAGGACTAAGGATTATCTAGACCATCCCAGACAGATGTTTGTCCAACCTGCTCTTAAAAATCCCCAATGAAGGAGATTTCACAACCTCCTAGGCAATGTATTCCAGTGCTTAATCACCGTGACAGGAAGTTTTTCCTAATCTCCAACCTAAACCACCTTTGCTGCAATTTAGGCCCATTGCTTCCTGTCCTATCTTCAGAGGTTAAGAAGAAGAAGAAGATTTCTCCCTCCACCTTGTAACAACCTTCTATGAGCTTGAAAACTGTTATGTCTCCTGTCAGTCTTCTCTTCTCCAGACTAAACAAACCCCATTTTTTCAATCTTCCCTCTTAGGTCATGTTTTCTAGACCTTTAATAATTTTGTTTGCTCTTCTCTGGACTCTCTCCAGTTTGTCCACATCTTTCCTGAAATGTGGCGCCCAGAACTGGACACACTATTCCAGTTGAGGCCTAATCAGTGCGGAGTAGAGCGGAAGAATTGCTTCTCATGTCTTGCTTACAACACTCCTACTAATACATCCAAGAATGATGTTTGCTTGTTTTGCAACAGTGTTACGCTGTTGACTCATTTAGCTTGTGATCATCTGGGTATAGTGCTTAGCTTGTTTACAAATATAAAGTTTAGTTTTTAAAAGTCATATGATACATAGAGCACATAATCAGCAATAACCCCAATTTAGGTGAATCAATTTAACAATACAGTTTAGATATTAGAATCTGAATACTCAGGTACATCTCTCTCTTGAAAAGTTGTGCAGAGATTTGGTCGTGGAAAGCAAAATCTATCAATGAGTGGAGATTGTCCCTCAGTAATTGAGAATTAGGTCGGTTGTCCATTTAGAAAATACGATCCATGAGGAAAGTATTTGTTACTTTCCTGACTGCGCTTCTCAGCGGCACTCCAGCTCATCCCTCCTGGTATTGCCGATGTCCAGTGATGTGTTCTATGTAGATGTTCCTCGACCACCTGATGGCGTCGGACACCATGAGTTGCCACATCAGCCGAGTGTAGCGTTAACCGAATCCATATTATTTCAGCACTCGCTCCTTACTGGGGTCCCATGTGCCAAGGACTCTGACAATCAGTGCGTTTGTCTGGACCTGGTAACCCTTTGCTCTCAAGGTTTCGGCCAGAGGGGCGTATTTCTCTACCTTTCAAGCTCGGGCATTGTAGAAGGCCGGGATCCTGTTCTTGAAAGCCATTGTGATGTCCACCATGATCTTCTTCCGGTCCTTGCTGGTGATGACAACGTCTGGTTGCAGTTGGCTGTTGGTTCCGGGGATGGCGGAGTTTACGGCAACCTTCCCCACTGGTGGCGGGATGGCTCTGGCCAGGTGACCTTGGATGGCATTGTGTTGCAGCTGCCAAGCTCTTGAATGGGGCTTGCAGCTACACAGGACGTGGGGTAGCGTCTCGTTGGCGTAGCTGCACTTCCCGCATTGCTTGTCCCTAATCCCATGGTGTGGACGGCTCCGTTCAGTGGGACGCAGTTGAGCTGGGCCCTGTGGCTGCACTTCCAGTTGGCAAATTGGGTGAAGCTGCTCCCAGGGAGGAAGTGGTTGCTGGGTCCCACTTGCACGTCACCTCAAATGCCTTGCCCTGGTCCGGCTTCCGTTTCAGGTTTTCCACGTATTGGCAGCAGGTGGCATCCTTCAGGGTCCTCTCCGGCATGGTTCTAGCTCTCAGAGTGATGATAGCGTGATCTGTATTCTTCAGCTGTGGCACCAGGACTCCCAGCTCCTGGCGTTCCTCGCATCAGATCCAGTGGCAGCCGATATGTTTCTCCAGTCGTCGCGTAGTGTTCCGGGCATGAGTCCCGGAAGCCGAAGTCAAGAGGAAGACTCATAGACTTTAAGGTCAGAAGGGACCATTATGATCGTCTAGTCTTACCTCCTGCACAAAGCAGGCCACAGAATCTTATCCACCCATTGCTGTAACAAACCCCTAACCTATGTCTGAGCTATTGAAGTCCTCAACTCATGGTTTCAAGACTTCAAGGTGCAGAGAATCCTCCAGCAAGTGACCCATGCCCCACACGGCAGGGAAAGGTGAAAAAACCCCCAGAGCCTCTGCCAATCTGCCCTGGAGGAAAATTCCTTCCTGACCCCAGATATGGCGATCAGCTAAACCCTGAGCATGTGGACAAGACTCACCAGCCAGACACCCAGGAAAGACTTCTCTGTAGTAACTCAGATCCCACCCTATCCTAGAGGAGGAACCTGCAAGAGACTCTGCCGAGGAGCCAGAGGGGGAAAATAACCTGGGCATCTACAAGACTCTCATCCCTGGCTCAACAGTCTTGAGAGGATCAACTGGGTCCAACAGGAAGAGGGGGATGGAGCGGAGTACAGGCCTGCGACTGGTCTGGGAAGGAGCAGTTAAAAAGCTTGGTTAGAGAAGTTAGGGTGGAATGAAGAGGACAAACCAGGCTGGAGGGGGTGAAGGATGGTGTTGGAGAGAAGAAACATGAGGCAGGGGTGTGCTGGGAGAACTTACAAACGAAGGGAGGTAAGGGAACAGTTTGGAGGCATAGGTGGGATGAGACGACAGCTTTTGAGAATTGGGGAGACCATGTACCAAGCGAGGGAATAGACACTTACAAGCTCCTAGGGGGTGTGGCACTCAAGGCACTCCAGGAAAATGAAATGGGTAAAATAGCTTGTCTGTGTTGCTTAGTTGAATAGTGTGCTAGCAGGTAGTGCTTGATCCGTCGACGGGGGAGAGAGAAAAGGAGCAGTCTTGGGACTCAGTTTTAGCATGTTTTGTTGCAAACTAACTTTGTAAAATCGCTCTTTAGTTGTCTTGTCGCCTTTGAGGTCTTTCCCTGCATGGCGTGGCTTTGTTCAGGATATTCAGATAAGTGGGTTGCTTCTGTATCGTCTTGTAAATCTTCTTCTTTTTTTTTTTTTTTTTTTTTTTTGCAGAACCTACTCTGAACACAACCCCAAATGGCCCTAAAGAAAGCCCAGGTAAACCTGATGACGATAAAGGGAGCGAAGAAACCACTGTGCTCAGATACCTAGAATCCTCAAGGTGGATGGTGGAGGCGTTGGTTTAGACATTGAACTGGAGCATTCTGCACACTTACTTCAATTTGCGCTTCATAATATATAACAAAGTACAGTTGTGCTCACCTGAATGCCCCTTATGCCCAGGTGTGAATTATAAGACTGAGGCTGGAATTAAATTCCTATACCTAGGTAGTAGTCTTGTCTCCCACCCAGAACTACCTCTTCCTTAATTCCTTTTTCCCCCACTGGTCTGTATGATAATACCCACCTGCTGATGGCCACTCACTCAATATCTCTCTCTAAAATGCCAGCTCTATGAAACTGTCTGTCTGAATTCTGCACAATAATGGCACAGGCAGCTACAGGCTTAACTGGTAGTCAAGTGTCAATGATGAGAATTCAAAAATTCTCAGTGATGAATACAGATCCGAAGAGATGTCTACTCAGTTCACTTTTTGTTCTGTAAGTAACGGTTAGGCTTGAGTTGACTGATCCTCTGGTAATGACAGCAGGAGTATCAAAATAAAAATACCACTCTTCTCCTGTTTCTGCTCTGCTCCCAAATAAGTACAGGTTGGCAAAGAACCTGATGTCACTAATCCTGTGGTTACGTGTAGAGGCCTGTTTTGTGGTAGCTGATCCAAACACCGCACCTCTAGTGACTTTTGCTATAGGTAAAAATTTGGCTGACCAGTGCAGAATTTGTGTGCAGTGTTCTGTTGTAGCCATGTTGGTGCCAGGATATTAGAGAGACAAGGTGGGTGAGGTGATATCTTTCATTGGACCAACTTCTATTGGTGAGGAGAGACAAGCTTTCAAGCGTCCCCAGAGCTGTTCTTCAGGTCAGTGCAGAATTTGGCAGCTGAGATCCTGAAAGTGTCTGGAGGAGAGGGCCCTCTGGTCTCAGAAGGATGCATAAGAATTCTGCAAATGAGAGCATTCATTCATAATAGAAGAAATCTTTATAGAGGTTTTGCCCTGTCAATTCTCAGGTCTGTCATCATGTCTCTATTACAATGTACAAGTAATAGGCAGCTTTTCCAGGTATCCTTTCTTCTTTCAATATTGGATTATCTAGGGGTCAGATCCTGGTTTCCAGTATGCCTTATAAATTCTGTAATTTGCATGATGGTATTAATTTGAGTCTATTTGTTTAATTTAGCGTGTGGTTTAAGGTACTAAATGTTGCACCAATAGGAATCAATGGATTCCTATAGTTAGCTGGCATTCATGTAATGTGTCACTTCAGCTCACCTTGCACTTTTTTTCTTTCTAGGGCTGAACACTGGTACCGTGATTGCTATTGGTAAGTAATTTAAAATTTTAAAAAATAATTCAATGCACAGACTTTACATAGTAAGATGCAGTAATAGCGTAAGGTATTTAATGTTCCACTTTCTTCATCTCATACAATTTTTTTCCCTGCCGCTTCACTACGTGAGGAATCTACTCCTGACAGCTAGTTTTTCTGTTACTGTATTTTGTTCTGTTGAGTGGTGCCATGTAAAAGCTCATGAGGCAGATGCTTAAAGAATCAAAGGGCTGGAAGGGACCTCGAGAGGTCATCAAGTCCAGCCTCTGTGCTGAGGCAGGACCAAGTAAACCTAGATCATCCCGGACAGGGGTTTGTCCAATCTGTTCTTAAAATCCCCTGTGATAGGGATTCCACAGCCTCCTTTGGAAGCTTATTCAGTGCTTAACTGCCATTGGTTACAAAGTTTTTCCTAATATCTAACCTAAATCACCCCTCCTGCGGTTTAAGCCCACTACTACTTGTCCTGCCTTCCAGTGGACATTGGGAACAATTGATCACTGTCCTCTTTATTCAAAGATGTTAATGGCTGTTATACTCTGACCTGCTCCCCCCTCAGTTTTCTCAAGATTCACTCTACCATGAGTAAACTTCTGGTAAAAATCTATTTTATTTAGACTGTCTGTATAAACTTGTGACTTATTAATATGTACCTAAACAGAGTCGCCAGCTGTGATTCTATCTTAACTGTTATATTCAGGTTTATAGAATATGGAAGTGGGAATTAAGGACCTTTCCCCTAGAAGTTGCACTTCTGTAGGTCTGTTTTGGAGAAGGATACTACTGCAGACTGCATGTGTATGTCTGGTGTCCACCAGAAATGGGAATGGAAAAGGCAATGGAGAAGAAACTCTACATTGGGAGTTGACGGTGTCGGATAGCGTTTCACTGTTCTGCCTTTCTAGTTCCAGAGCTGGAACTTTCTCTCCGTTTTGAAGGGAGGTTTTAGTCCTGTAACTTTTTTTTTTTCCTAGTTGGATATTTTATTAATGTCTCTGTTCAGTTTTCTCTCAGAAGAATAACATTTTGGCTCAAATCTTTATATAAGATCTTCAGTAGGGAAACCATCATTAAAGCACCAATGGGAAACTCGCGTTTGAATAATCTTGCTGTTGAAGACTTCGGTGCAAGTGGATTCCAGAATTGTGAATTTTTGCTGGATTTCACCATAAATGTCATAGTTTAATGTTATCACCTGGTTATTGCTTTCCTTTTTTCCATCAAGGAGTCGTCATTGGTTTATTTGTGGCTGGTGGATTTGTTGCCATTGTGACATACAAAGCTTGCTTTGGGAAAAAAGGGTGAGTCAAACAAAACAAGATCCTGATGTCTCACTAATTCTTCAGAGTAGTTCACCATTTCTTTCCTGTAGTCCTTCAATTGCTGGACGAGCTAATATATTCTGAGGTTTTACCTGATTTTTATTTATTCTATCAGCCTGCATCTTTTCTTACATACCTGGATGTCAGGAGAAAGCAAAGGCATGGCTCTCCAAAACTGCACTCATGTGCAGCTCTGAAGCAATGACACTTCCTAACTATACATAGAGGCTTTTTCCCTTGGACCCCAAGAGATTCAAGCCCAGAATGTCTTCAGAAATGTCTGCAACACTTTCAGGCTTGTAAAATGTGAATATGGCAAACTAAAAACGTAATCCTATTGATCTGCTGTTGAAGTTCTGCTCGCTACAGCGTTCACAGTGAAGATTTTGTCTCGCTGGGAATTAATGCTGTGTAAAAGCTTTTTAAAATGGCTTTAAAATGTTACTATTTGAAAAACTGCCATTTAAATAAAGTTCCTTTGGGCTCCATTGATTCTGAAGTGCCTATGATTTGCACCCAAGATCTAGTTTCAATCTAAATTTCTTTGTGTTTATCCCTGACTTTGTTATAGACATCTGAGATGATGTAAAGCTTTTTACTGTATAACCATTCTTAGAAATGGTAATACTGCTTTTTACTTGTGTAGGCAGAGACTCAAATCTTCCCATTTGCATAAACATTCTTAGCTTACAGGACATATCAACAAAGCACCTGCCTAATATCTTTTGTAGGGTAAATGAGAATTCTGGTGCTGAGGCTTATTTTGTCCCTCATCTGTAAGCAACGGCCAATGATCATAAGCCTTTAACATGTCGTGTCTAAGCTAATGAGATGTGCAGCATCCTACAACTTTCAGAGTAGCAGCCGTGTTAGTCTGTATCCGCAAAAAGAAAAGGAGCACTTATGGCACCTTCGAGTCTAACACATTTATTTGTTAACTGTTATTTAGAACTGCCTCCAGCTACACAGCTAGCTGACTTGAGAGATCCTTTCTGCTTTGTTTTTTAGCTTTTAGCTTTCCTTTTATTTTCGATATCCTTTAATACTTTTTTACAGGAGGTACATTGACCAGATGTTGTGCTCAAACATAATATAATTCAAGTTGTGAGCTATTAGATACTATCCCTCTGAAGCAACACTTACGCTCATTGTGACGTGTTGCATTTTTGTCATCATCATCAAGCCTGGTGCTTGTTGAAGAGAATATTGTATTTGGAAGCCCAATTAGTAAAATCTTTTGAATAATATTTAGTGTTGAAGGTCCACAAGAAAAAGATACTTGCATTTAAAATGAGCTTTTACTGCTAGAATAAAACAAATCCAACATTAAGATGACTTGCAAGTAGCATGTTGCTATGTAGTCTTTCTCTGACTATGAAAAATACGGACTTGCTAGGATTTAACTGGGGACAGTTTTGAAAGAGAACTATCCTAAATGAGGTAACTCGTCCTCCAAGACATTTGAACCAGAGCTATCTATTAAATAGGAAAAGACATGCACATTAGAGAAGAAAATCAGTACATTGCTTTCTTGCATTCCACTGTGATTTTTACAATGCCCAGACTAGCCCACGTACAGCAATGACTTTGTGTGAGGAAACAGGATTCTGACCAACAGTTTCTGATTCAGGACATGGCACAATGTGGCTTGTTTTACTCAACCTTTGTCAAAACACATACACCTTTTTTTTGTGAGAAACAATGATCAAACACACAACTGAAATCTAAAACTCAGAAGTTTTAATGTTGTGTATTGTTTTTGTGTTAACTTAATCCCAGAGACAGTTTGCTGTCTGAAAATGTTAAGCCATAGATTTTTCCAGTGATTTAACTTCAGTTTTTAGGAAACACTTTTAAAAGCTTTATACTTGTCTTTAATTAAATTGCATACTGACCAATCTTTTGTCAAACTATTAATAGTTCTTTAGAATGTCTTCCAGAAGAGAAATATGCTTAAATAAATCTGAGACTTCACTCAGTAAAGGGGTACTAGCACATATGCTAATCATAAATTAGTCCTACATACCCAATCATGTGAACCTGAAGCTTGACACCTCTGTTTGCTGCAGTCCCTTGGGAATGTTTGATGGGCAGAAATATGAATATAAATATTGATAGGAAGCTTGAGTTAAAACTGTGCTTCCTTTAAAAGGGGCATAGCTGGGTAGATTGCGTATAGATTTTACCTTGTATGGGATTTCTTTCACAATTGAGTTTTAATAGAAAATTGTACATAAAATTTTATAACATTTTTGGATTTAAACATTCTCTTAGCGTTTACAACACTGCAATGCTTCATTGTACTAGTGCTTGGAAAGTAAATTTTCCCTATGTGCATTGAAAGAAATGCAAAAATAAATAAATAGCATGAGTGAAAAATCTTTCACTTTTTTTAAATCATCAAATGATATGGGAATAACACACAAGGATTTTTTTAAGCCAGTTAACCTCATGACTGTAGAATTCTAGAACTCTGAGAGGACCTGTCGAATCATCCTGTCCCTGCAAAGGCAGGATTGTTCTCTACAGTACTTTTTTCTACCATTTTAGTCCATGCTAGTTTTAAAAGTTCCAGGTAATAGGGCTTCCACTACTTCCCCTTCCCCTCCCTCCACCCCCCAAAAAAATCCATTGCCATCAAAAAAATTTCTAGTATTAAGCATCAGTTTTCTTTGGAGTTCTAATTATGTAAAAAGCCTCCTTTAAAGAAGCAAAAGCAACTTTGATTTTTACTCTTGAATTCTGGAGTCATATTTTATTGAATTAGTTTCTCTCCTTTCTTGCTGTTCAGCCCATATGAAGCAAATCAGCGCTTCAGTGATCTACAGGAACGTGGAAAAAAAACTAACTCGGGTCTTGAAAGGTATTTTTATAGAAAATATTTACTTCAATGTGAAAAGATGGTGTGGTTCTGATGAACCATTATCTGCAAGAACATAATACAACTGTGCAACATATCAATTAAATATAAATTACTTTGTTACCTTTGTCCTGAACAGATATGTTGAATGTGACACTTTTGTGAATATCCACTAAATTCTTCATTTCTATGTAACCATTTTGTCAACTACAGCAGTTATGAATGCATTGTGTGCCTTATGTCCTTGTGACGTAACTTGTCATTAACAGCTCTGTCTTAACATATAAAAACGTTACTTCAGTATATTACCATTTTGATAATATAAGAACAGATATTTTCTCCAGAAGAATATTAATGCTATAAAGCCCATGTTAGACTTTCATTTCTGGTGTAAGGTTGCAATTATATCCTTAAATCCAAGACTTCATTCAGTAGACTAGTAGTAACATACAGACTTTATATTTTAGCTGATACAATTTTGTATGCAGAGCTTTCCAGCAGGCAGGAGATGCTAAACAGATCTCTGCTGAAGAAGAGCTCAGGTGGTTTGGGTGTGTTTCATAGTGGGTTCACTGTGAAACCGTGGGCCCTGACAGTGTACAAAAGTACTGTTGACTCTTCAGTAGTGCTCTACGTGGTATTCTTGGGGTGTACAGTTGAATAAGATTCTTCTGTAATGTGATTAGTCAGTAAAAGAAACTAATATGTCCTAAAACAGTGTTATGTTATAGATGACCCCCCTCGCCTTTCCAGTGCTCTAAACAGTTGAGCGTTAGGGGAAGGGAGCATAGATAGTCCAGTTCTCTTGTATTTAGGATATGTAATAGCTAACTTATCACGGTTTGCCAACTCTGATTACAGATTAATCCTCCTCATGAATTTTTTTCTGCCTCTTTAGGATATGTAATAGCTAACTTATCACGGTTTGCCAACTCTGATTACAGATTAATCCTCCTCATGAATTTTTTTCTGCCTCTTTTCTGTTTTGGACATGGCCTCTGAGAAGAAACAGCATGAACGGTGCTAATTGGAAATTAGTTAATGTAACTCTAAAATTAACCAAACAAATCTTTCAGACAGAACATAAAATGAAAAAACTCATTAACCTAAACATCTGGAGTGAAGTCAAGATATACATTTTTACTTTGGTTATAACACTTCCTTTATTTTGGTTTTGCAGGAAAGATGCCTATCATTCTTGCAGTGCTGATTACTAACTTGTTCATCAGACAGTGAACATGATATTGGAAGAAAATAGAAAAATTGTGGGCAACGTCCTATGATGGTACTAAACTTATCTCATGATCCCAGAGTCCTCTCACTACCGTTGTATTCGGGGTTGTAGATTTTGCTATTGCGAGCAAGAGCCTGTTGAGATTTGTATTTGGAGGTTTCTATCTTTAAGTACTTATTATCCCTTTTAAAATACAGATTAATGATGCCAAATATACTCCTTGAACTGCTGTAGGCTTTTATTAATTCAAATATATCTTCAGTTTTTAAATCACATCTCCAGAATAATCAGTGTTCCTTTGCTATCATGTCCAGGAAACTCCAAAAACAACAATAACAAAAAACAACCCCAAAGCATTCTTACCCCAAGTTTTGTGTTCATTGTGTCCTCAGTGTAGCATCCCAGGGTGAAGTGCGCGGATGTGTGTACGACTCAAATGTTCAGAATCCACACAATCAAATTTTTTAAGTTTGTACCGAGAGCCAAAATAAATTATCTCTGTTTCCTTATGAGCACTTTCTGATGAGTAAGCAGTAAAATGGTTATACTTGTGGTTCTGTGCCTAAAGGAAATGTCTTTTATTTTTCTATTTCAGTAGCTGAAAATAAGTTTGGTAGCATTTAAAGCAAGCTTATTACATTCAGGAAATCTTTCTCTGCTGTGAGAAAGTATTCATAACCAAATGCTGTTTTGTCACTATCACTGAAAACATAAATTTGTATTTATATAAGTTATACAGAATTTTACTTGGCAATCTGCGTATTTATGAAATGAAAAAACTGGAATTTCTATGTTGTACTTAAGTCTTTTCGCTGAATAAAAGGAATACCGTACAAAGACGACAGCGTCCTGATTATTTTTTCCCTTGTGCATTAAAATAGAACTGTCTCAATAGCGATGTAAAAATGTGTTTGAAATCTACCCCTCTACTGTGATCTGGTCGCTGCTTTCTAGAGCAGATGAAACTAGTACTACCTTTTGCACGCACGCTCCCTCCTCCCCCCGCTTCCCCCAACACATACAAAAATCCATGATTTCCTATGGCATGGATCTTTCTAGCAAGGGGTAGCACTTTCTCAGCCTTGTAACAATGCACTGCCAGGAAACTACAGGGTGTATACCTTCTGTGGGATCACTTGTGCAGTAAGATACTATCCAAACCGAATAAGAGCATGATAGTGTAACCCACACACCTCCTGCGTGTGGTGTTCTGTCCCATTTAGTGGCACCAAGACCACTTAGAGAGAGACATGAATCTGCTCTACAGCCTTTGCTAACAGCCAGTTGGCTTTCAGTTCATGCGGTAGAGGCTCATGCACTAAGCTCCAGAGGTCCCCGACTGGGGTCTGTCGGTGTTACAATAGGATTAGGATCTATGTGAAAGAAACAGATTTCTGATACTCATTAGAAACTGCAAAGATGTTTAATCTAATGAAGCTTTGCCTTTGCTCAGATTACCTGAAGGATGTGTCTGGATTTAGATGTTGTAATTTGTCACTGTTGCTAAGGTCATAGCTACACTGGGGATATGTCCTGGTTTTCAGTTAGCAGTTCAAATCCCCAGCATAACATCAGGTTTGCCCTATCAAGCCTTGTTTTGCACAAGTGCGGTTTATGTTTTCAAGCCTGGGTAGGTGTAAGCAGTTTATAGCAGTTTTCCTGTCTACACTATGGCTGAGCACTGATGGAGTTATATTGGTGTCAGACCACTAGTGGCTGAAAGCAAGACAAAGGCTCAGGCCATGTCTACACTACTGGCTAGATGGGTGCTGCTGCAATTGATGCAGCAGTGTCTATTTTGGCAGGTCTGGTGAAGACGCTAAGTCGATGGGAGAATGGTCTCCTGTTGATGTCTGTACTCCATCTCCCTGAGAGGCAGAAGCTATGTTGACAGGAGAGTGTTTCCATTGGCACAGCTTGGTGTAGACACCACTGTAAGTCAACCCAAGTTATGTCAACTTCAGTTACGTAAATTGCATAACTCAGCTTTACTTACAGCGTTAGTGTAGACCAGCTCCCAGTGTACACAAGGCCACCAATGGCGGTAGCATTGGGAAGCTTAGAGTAGATGGGCCAGTGGGTGCTACTGGCATTTTAAACACACTTAATGGTATTTTCAAAAGAGCCTAAGTGAGTTAAGGCGGAAAAGTCTGATTGAAAGATTTTGGGAGCTGACTTGAGATGAAAGGGAGTTGATGTGAGTCACATTAGCTGCCTGTCTCTGTTCCGTAGCATAGTGATTCTGCTCATAACTTTCCATACAATGAGGTTATGAAATGGAAATTGTTGAAAAAACACTTTAAGGTGAAGTTGAGGCTTCTCAACTGCAGGAAAATAGTAAATGCTTTTTTCATAAAATGTGTAGAAATGCACCAAATTTGGTGCAGGTTAGTGAGGGGCTGGGATGGTAAAGTAAAACAGATTTAAATTTATTAAAGCTAACGTTAAAATTATATAATTGGGAAGAGTGTCTATACATCTGGGTATAGTGCTTAGATTATCCACAAATACAAAGTTTGTTTTTTAAAGTCATATGATACTTAGAGTACACAATCAACAATAACCCAAATTTAGGTGAATAGATTTAACAACATAGTTTAGATATTAGAATCCAAATGCTCAGGTACATCACTCATGAAAAGTTGTACAGAGATTTAGTTGTGAAAAGCAAAATATATCAATGAGTGGTGGTACTCGTTCAGCCTGGCAGTGTTGTGTGCTTAGACTAAAGTTTCTGCAGGCTGTAGATGCTGTATGTGGCTCTCCATCTCTCATCTTGCTGGTCACCCTGCGCTGTAGGTGGGGTGTGTGTGTGTGAGAGAGAGAGAGAGATGAGACCAGTTTTAACATGAATCTGTGGGAGGTTAAGGTCTAGCTAACCCAGTGCATGCGGTTTTAAATATGAGATAGAAACTTCAACCTTGTGCATGTAACTTGATAATTAACAGAATGGGTTTTCGATACCTGCCTCTTATGCTGACCTTCAGGAAGAAGAGATGCATGAAAGGAAATGCAACTGAAGCCGCAGATAGACAGCGTGCTCCTCTTGAGCTGGTTCCACAGCGCCATTACTAGTGCGGGACTTATGAGCATCACTTGCAAGTGCCGCATCCCTCCAGTTGCTCATGAACTGCACAATTCTCACTGACTTGCTCATAGATGAGGGAAAATCCTCCTAGCTATACTTTTACCTTAGTTTTGTTTTTCTGCCCTTTGCATTGTCTCAGCTTCCTGCCCTGTGCCACTGACTCCCTTGATGCCTTTGAGGAGCAGTGGGTGCTGTCCGGGGTCCTCAGCTCAGTGTCCCCGTCCGGTTCCCTTCATCTGACCCTTTGACCACACTCCTGTCCCTGTTGTTCATTAGTTGTCCCCCATAATTATTTGGTTTTCCAGGTCCTGTGGACCACCCCTCCTTAGGCTAGGGGGGGATCCCAATAAGGCTGTTTAAGGCTGGGATTACTTTTGACCATGCTAAAAGGGTGCTCTGGGAAGGAGGAACAAGTCCTTCTTCTTGATAAATTCACAGGTAACCACCCTCTTTGTTCTCTTGAACAATGCAATCACAGTAAACGCCTGTGCCCTTGCAACAGCTGAGCAACTTCTCTTTTTGCAAGATCACAGAGAATTCACTCTGCAAAAATTCCCTTCTTTAAACATAGCCCCCATCCAAGAAAGCACCATACAATAGTTTAGTGACACACACACACACACACACACACACACACACGCGCGCTAACAGGGCTGTTCCCTCAAAGTTTCCCAGCTTTTTTCAAACGTCAGTTGGCAAAGGTAAATGCCACCAGCAGTGGTAGAATTGCCAAGCCCAAGTCTTTGAAAACCTCAACTCAGGCCTCCAAAAACAGACTCTGCTGTTAGAAAGCCGGAGATGATGCTTTTTAAAGTACGCTTTTGGGGGTCTGGGTTTTTTGTTTTTGGCCTTTGGGTCACTCGAGCAACTTTCAGTATTTAAATTTTTAATGTCCTTTGTCCGCAGGAGCGGGGGGGTGGGGTGGTGGTGAATGGATTTGAGAACAAACACCCCCTCGTGTGAGACTGGGGATACAGCGGCCCATGAACGGAGGCTTGGACTTCGGGGCCAGGTTTGTCCAAAAGGGAAACGGTGAAATCCGCGCCCCACAGCAGTAAATGGCAGAGCTCCCCGCGACCCCTTGGCTTCCTCCCATGGTTTATGGCCCAGGCCCCCATCGGCACAGGGCAAAACACAAACCCTTGGGGCGAGCGGGGACTGCAGCGCCCGGGCGAAGCTCGCCCTGAGGCGTGACCCCCCTCAGGGCCCCTCTCGCCCGCCCGGCGACGGGCTGGGGACGCCCCGCGGCGAGGCGGGAACCCGCTGCGCACGCGGCTGCTCAGGGGACCGGCGAGTCTCCCCGCGCGGCTCGGTGGCTGGAGCTCGCGGCACCCCCGCCGCTGCCGGTTCCCCCGGAGGGAAGGGGGGGGGCAGCGCTTGTTCCTCTCACGCCGCCCGCGGAAAGACCCGCCGCCTCGCCCTGGTCCCTCCCCGGGGGCGGGGGCGGCTGCCGGGCGATATCTCCTGCCGGCCCCGGGGGGGCCCCTGCACTCGCTGCTGCCTCGCCGGGCGGGAGGATGCGCCGCGCTTCGCTCCTGCTCCGCCTTCTGGGCGGCCTCGCTGCGCTTCTGGCTGCCGCCGCCCGGGGTGCAGGTGAGGGGCCGATGCTGGAGCCCTGCGCGTCCCTCTGGTCCCCGCTCCCCCTTCTCCAGCCCGTTCCTCAACCCCCCCGGGCCCATTGCTCTCCCTCCCCTTCACTCTCTGCCCCCGGGCAGGTGCCTGCGGGTGAGCGGAGCCAGCCCTGGGTGTGTTATCACTCGGGGGTGGGGTGGGGTGGGGGGTTTCGGGACCCCCCCCCCGCAACACCAGAAAAAAGGGGGATTTGGTGCCTCTGAAGGTCGGCGCCCACTCTAAGGGGGCCGTGTCGGGGTCTAGAAGGACACGCCGGGGTTCAAGGCCATGTACTGACAGCAGCTCTCCCCTTGCATTATCCACACCCTCCTGGGGTCTTAAAGTGGAAAGGGTGGTCACAAAACCATCTCCTGTCTCTCTCTCCCCCTGTGTGCTGCTGGCTGACGTTTGGCCCTTAGCTCCCCTTGGGACAGTGGGACTAGGCTGGCCAGTCATTGTCACGTGGGCAAGTCCCTTCATTCTTCTGTGCTTTCCTTTTGCTCCTCCGGGAAATGGGTGTAAGTACTCTGCCATAGGCTCAATGAAGTGTTGTCAGATTCTAAGGTAAAAGGTGCTGCTCAGATGCTGGTTTGTTCTTTTAGGTCAGCAGACCAAATTCTGAATTCCCTGACTCAAGCGTAACTCCCCACTCACAACCACAGGGGTCTTGTTTAACTCGGGACTATGGAATTTCACCCAGTTGTGACTGGCTAACTAGCTAAAGACAGGTTTCAGAGCAGCAGCTGTGTTGGTCTGTATTCGCAAAAAGAAAAAGAGTACTTGTGGCACCTTAGAGACTAACCAATTTGTCTGAGCATAAGCTTTCGTGAAAGCTTATACTCAAATAAATTGGTTAGTCTCTAAGGTGCCACAAGTACTCCTTTTCTTTTAACTAGCTAAAGAAAGTCATCATTGCAATGGCATTTGTCATGAGGATGTGGGAAGTGAGACCTCAGGTTAAGCTTTGATGCACTGTATTTTTGAAATAGAAGACGTACTTTATACATGGATAAATATAGTAGGTCGATGAGCACTGTCAAACCACTACCGTTCATTTGCAGAAGTGAAAGATACGTGAAGAATTAAAATATTACATAGTTGTACCCCATTTCCTTTGTTCACTGCATTAAACTATAGGGTTTCTTAGCTACTGAATGAAATTTGATTCGGGAAGAATCCCTTTGTTTTATCAGGATAATGGTTGCTTCACATAGTCTCCTCCGAGAGTTTTGACTGTCTATCTTCTAAGACTCTTAATAGAGATGGGAGGCCAGATGTAATATTTCTTTTTTTATGGGAACTCTTTAGTGTAATCACTTCAACCCTGATCCTGCAACTAGTTAACAATCCTACAGGATTGTGATGACATAAAGTGCTGTTTAAGTGCTCAGTATTATTAAATTTGACTAGGAGACTGTAGCGGTGATTCTTGGTTCAGGGTAAGGCTTTTATGTCAGTGTTAAACTGTGAGTCTTCATAACTTTTTATTTTGTTGGTTTCCCACCAATTCTGAAACCAACTGATTTATAATTTTGCAGAGGTCATTGTGGTATTTCAGTGGCCTTCAGGCAGTTAAAATCTGACTGATAAAGGAGTTTGATATCTGCCTTGAATTCAGAAAGCTCAGAAATTTCATTTTTGTAGCTGCAAGCCTTTTATTTTGACTTCCATTTCTTTCCAATAATTGTACCTTGGGTTCTAAATAATGGCCCCTTTTTCTTGCAGTCTGCAGGTAAGCTGTTAATGATTTTAGGGAAGTGGAGAACCTTCAGGGTTGAGAGTAACAGCCGTGTTAGTCTGTATTCGCAAAAAGAAAAGGAGTACTTGTGGCACCTTAGAGACTAACCAATTTATTTGAGCATAAGCTTTCGAAGTGAGCTGTAGCTCACGAAAGCTTATGCTCAAATAAATTGGTTAGTCTCTAAGGTGCCACAAGTACTCCTTTTCTTCAGGGTTGGTGTAAGAACAGCAAAGCAAGCAGTAGCACTTGAGCGCTATTTAAACGGCTTTCCCTGGGCTAAGTAATGTAGCTTTGCACCATTTAGCAGAACGTTGCAAAACTTGACGCAGAAGAGTTCATGAAAAGCATTTAGAAGGCAGTAGTGTGGCCTCCTAACCCAAAAGAAGGAGGAAGACAAAATACACAAGGAGAAATCCCTCATAGTCACAATAATATTTACAGAAGTAATGAAAAACTCACTCTGCAAGCCATTTCCTATAACTGAACCTCTCCAAAAAAGCCCACTCTAAACAGCGTTTCCGATAACTGTGGAAAAGAGAAGCACAGGAGGTTCTATTATGTCTTCTAGCTGCCTCTTCTCTGCTGATCTGTCTAATATGGGAAGTGCTCAGGTACTACAGGCACAAATATAAAGCCCTAAGAAAGAAAGAAAACTGATAAGGGAATCTAATTTAAAAGGGAAACTTTAATAGACTAAAAGACAGAATTAAAGAAAATGTAATAGGACTGGTGTGAGTTTTTTAATCAGATATTAATTAATAAAAAGTATCAAAGTTTGTATGTAGAGAGGAACAGGCACAGACTGGGGCGTTTTAACCCCTGTTTAGTAAAGACTTTTTTGTTACTTTTATGTAATCTTGGGGGTTTTTTAAAGTTGGAAAGTGATGTCTCTGAAATATCAGTCCCTTGTTTTCTGAGTTTGCAGGGTAAGAGGTATTTCTGTGGGAATATATCCAAACATCCATCGAAAGGAATGGAAAGATTTGCAGAACATCGGTATAACAGGTGCTCCATGTACACAATCAAAACTGTCGGTGGGGAATAGTCATCAACCCCGCTAATAGAGACTGAAGAGCTCAGTCTGAATATTCATTTATTTTTAGGAATGCTTTAGTATAAACACTTACATCCTGCTCCTGCAATTAGCTGTCACGATGCTCAGGGGTCTGCTTGTTTGGGACCGTTGTAGGATTGAGGTCTAACATATACATATTAAACATTAGATGTTTTGTTCTAGCTTACCAGCCTGATTCAGAGGAAGGAGGCAGTGTGGTCTAGTGGAGAAAACACTAGACGGGGACTCAAGGGATCTGGTTACAATGGGAATTAATTCATATATTTTAAGGCCAGAAGGGATAATTAAAATAATTTAGTCTCCAGCTGATACTACCACTGAACAAGGGCATCATTTATGACATTGGGCTAAGGAAATCCAGTGATGAATCTTTATAACCAGATGGAAATGGGGTGTGTGTGTGTGTGTGTGTGTGTGTGTGTTAATCACTCGTGTAACATCTTGAAGAATGTTATAAGACAGATCCTCAGTTCGTTTTTTGGCCATGTCTACACTAGTGAGCTGACAGCAGCACAGCTGTACTGATGCAGCTGCACCACTGTTAGATTGCTCAGGTAGTTTCTCTATGCCGACGGGAGACAGCGCTCCCTTTGACAGAAAAAACCATCCCAGAGCGCGGTGGTAGGTATGTTGGCGGGACAAGCACATAGCCCTGTGCACCCTACCACTTATGCCAGTGAAATGTATGTCGCTCAGGGGGTGTTTTGCCAGCATACGTGGTAGCGTAGACATGGCCTTTGTAAAACTGTTGTTTTATCTGCCTGCACCTGCCATGTTTGCATTTTATGTACCATCACAGTAGATGTGGCTTTTCTTCTCATCTGTGTTTCCTTTCTTGCTAGTTGGCTGTGGAGTCCCAACGAGGTTAAGGTTTGCTGAGCTGAGGAATGAGTATAAAAATCAGAATAACTTTTCTGTTGAGGAGACTGCAAAATACACTTGTCGGCCTGGATATAGAAGAGACCCGCAGCTACAACCCGCTATTACATGCCTTGAAAATGGAAGCTGGTCAAAAGCACTCGAGTTCTGTAAAAGTGAATATTTTGTTTCCATTGTTAGAAAAAGGTCTTAAAGGCACTAGGTTGTGTCCATGCTGCAAAAATGTAACGTATCTTTAAATAGTTAATTGTGACTAGTAAAGCTCTCTAGCTGTGCCTATTCTGGGCCCTTCTAAAGGCCATCTTTTTGGGGAGTGTTAAATAGGACAGATCTTGGAGATAATTGTTGAATTGAAAGAGAGAAGCCTAATCCGAGCCTTGTTCTCCACCAGAAAAATCGTGTGGTCATCCAGGAGAGCCGGAGAACGGCAGAGTTATTGTAACAGATATCCATTTTGGGTCAACCGTCAACTTCACGTGTGAAGAAGGGTAAGTTTCAGACTGCCCGAGCTGACTACTTGTGCTTCGCTTACAGCTGTGGAACACAAATGGATATCCTCATATTCTCCCAGCTCCTGAAAGCAGTTTACTCTTCCATACTAAAGCAGCCCTCCATCTCCTTGGCTCAATCAATTTAATTTTTATACGCGAGGGAAGAGGGATTGGCATAAGTCTTCTTCTTTTCTTCATTCATGCTCTGCCATTGATTGTACAAACTTTAGTTATAATTTGGCCAGCTGAATGCTTTACCTGCAGGTGCTGGCTGAGCACAGATGTCTCCTGTGGGGAGTAGGATCCAAGTGACCAGGGCAAACCTTGGAATCTCTTGGACTTTACCCCTGCTTGGACACGGGAATAGTTCTTCTTCTGAATAATTGGAAATGGCTGCCTTTCCTCAGGGCCATGCAGAGAAGGGGCTCCTTGGCTAACTTCCCATCTATCTCCAAGGACAAACCCAGCTCGGAGAGCCGTCTGAGTTAGAGCTTTGGGGATATGGTGGCAGAAGAGCTGTTGCCTGCCCCCTCCTTTGAAAGATTAAGACTGTGCTTCAGTGGCCTGAAAAGCAGAGGTCTGCAGCTGCAGGATGGACTGGAACATTTGTAGGGAGTGTCATGTCTGTATTGAAAAAAGAACAATCTTTTCTTGCATAAATTCCCATGTCACGGAAAACAGCCATAGCAGCTGCTGGTGTTGAACTCTACACCCAGCTCTGCATTGGTTTATTCAACAATATCTGTGCATATGGACCTGTGTGATGTGGTGGCTTATATCACCTGCATGGGTTACGACTGGCATGACTGATTATCTCAAGCTAGCCAGACCCCAGGTGGGTCTACCTGGCCCACAAAAACCTATTCACTCCACCGCGAAAAATATAAAACCAAAATGGAGCAGGCACAATAATAACCCCCCAGCAGCCTGCCCAAAAGTGCAGATGTTACTAGTTTGCCTGTGGCTTGTGATTCCATGGCAGGGAATGACCCTGCTGATGTGGCGAGAAGGACTTGAGAGCACAGGAAGGACATTTGGATCCCCTGGCTCAAAGAATGCCACCTCATTGGGCCTACATAGGATTCTGTTCCATGGTTTAGTTCTTCAGGGGGCTGGGGAGTTCTGAGTTGGCAAGGAGCCTTTTCTCCTATGATCATCACTCAGTAGTCAGTGGTGTTGGTCCCCACCTGCTGTGGCTGGGGAGAAGAGCTTGCCAAGTAACTGAGCTTCACAAGAGAACTCCTACACCAAAGGACTAGGTAACAACTGATAATCCCCTCTGCCTAACTCCAGGCACCGGTTGGTTGGACAGCCTTACAGACGATGTGAGATTTCTGGCAGGCAAGTTGCATGGACTGGTGATGTTCCCATTTGTGAGCGTAAGTAAATTACAAACGTCCGTCCAGGTGCTTACGTGGGCGCTTCTGTCTCTTATCTGCTTGCCTCTTAAATGTTAAAAAACGGGTAGGGAAGCTTTATGATCACCACTTTAGAGAGGGAGAACTGAGAAATGGAGAGATTAAGTGATGTACCCCGGGTGATACAGGGAGGTGGTCAATAACAGAGCCAACATTTTAATCCAAATCTCCAAGTCTCAGGTATCTTAACCGCAAGAGCATCTTGGGTTGAATGGTGCGTGTGTGAAGGGGGTTTATCCTAGGAAGAAGTTTCTTGTTTCAAGGTCCTGACCATAAGAACTTAGTTTTTCTTTGACAACTGAGTAAATGAAAAAGGCACTGAGCTTGGTGTGACAACAATGTTCTACCAGGATGGTTACTGGCCATTCTGCATGTTTATTTAAAGTAAGAGGTGTGCCTGATAGGTATTTGTATTAATCCCAGATTAGACAAGAAGCTCATTACCTGCACTTCAAGGCATGCCTGTGCCCTGGTAGTGTGGCCACCAGCTTATTGTGCAGCAGGAAAATCATGCATTTTTCCATGCTTGATTGGGATGGAACACCTTGATCTTAAAACAGTACATATTGAAGTCCCTTCCTCAATAGAGTGTTAGATAAAACTCCTCCAGAAAGCGTGGAGATGCCACGCTTCCTGTATACTCGGCCAGCAGCTCTCAACCTTTTCAGACTATGGTACCCCTTTCAGCAGTCTGATTTGTCTTGCATATCCCCAAGTTACACCTCATTTAAAATCCGCTTGCTTGCAAAATGAGCCATAAAAGTACACAACACACTGCTACTGAAAAATTGCTTACTTTCTAATTTTTACCACATATAATTATAAAATAAATCAATTGGAATATAAATATTGTCCTGACATTTCAGTGTATAGTATATAGAGTAGTATACACGAGTCACTGTATGACATTTTAGTTTGCACTGACTTTGCTAGTGCTTTTTATGTAACCTGTTGTAAAACTAGGCAAATATCTAGATGAGTTGATTGATCATAGAATCGTAGGACTGGAAGGGACCTTGAGAGGTCATCTAGTCCAGTCCCCTACAGTCATGGGAGGACTAAATCTTATCTAGACCAGTTATTCTCAAACTTTTGTACTGGTAACCCCTTTCACATCACAAGCCTCTGAGTGCGACCCCCACCTTATAAGTCAAAAACACTTGAAAATATATTTAACACCATTATAAATGGTGGATGCAAAGCGGGGTCTGGGTGGGGGCTGACAGCTCGTGACCCCCCATGTAATAACCTCACGACCCCATGAGGGGTCCTGACCCCCAGTTTGAGAACCCCTGATCTAGACCATTCCTGACAGGTGTTTGCCTAACCTGCTCTTAAAAGTCTCCAATGATGGAGATTCCACAACCTCCCGAGGCAATTTATTCCAGTGCTTAACCACCCTGACAGGAAGTTTTTCTTAATGTCTAACCTAAACCTCCCTTGCTGCAGTGTAAGCCCATTGCTTCTTGTCCTGTGCTCAGAGGTTAACGAGAACAATTTTTCTCCATCCTGCTTCTAACAACCTTTTACATACTTGAAAACTGTTATCACGTCCCCTCTCAGTCTTCTCCTTTCCAGATTACACAAGCCCAATTTTTTCAATCTTCCCGCATAGGTTATGTTTTTTAGACGTTTAGTCATTTTTGTTGCTCTTCTCTGGACTCTCTCCAGTTTGTTCACATCTTTCCTGAAATGTGGCACCCAGAACTGAACACTGTACTCCAGTTGATACCTAATCACCGCAGGGTAGAGCGGAAGAATTACTTCTCGTGTCTTGCTTACAATACTCCTGCTAATACATCCCAGAATGATGTTCACTTTTATTTTTATTTTGCAACAGCGTTACACTGTTGACTCATATTTAGTTTGTGATCCACGATGACCCCCAGATCCCTTTCCACAGTACTCCTTCCTAGGCAGTCATTGCCCATTTTATATGTGTGCAACTGATTGTTCCTTCCTAAGTAGAGTACTTTGCATTTGTCCTTACTGAATTTCATCCTATTTACTTCAGACCATTTCTCCAGTTTGTCCAGATCATTTTGAATGTTAATCCTATCCTCCAAAGCACTTCCAACCCCTCTCAGCATGGTACTGTCCACAAACTTTATAAGTGTACTCTCTATGCCATTATCTAAATCATTGATGAAGATATTGAACAGAACGAGACCCAGAACTGATCCCTGCAGGACCCCACTCATTATGCCCTTCCAGAATGACTGTGAACCACTGATAACTACTCCCCTGGGAATGGTTTTCCAACCAGTTTTGCACCCACCTTATAGTCGCTCCATCTAGGTTGCATTTCCCTAGTTTGTTTAGGAGAAGGTCATGCGAGAGAGTGTCAAACGCTTTACTAAAGTCAAGATATCCCACGTCTACTACTTCCCCCCCATCCACAAGGCTTGTTACCCTGTCAAAGAAAGCTATCAATCAGCTTGGTCTGACAGGATTTGTTCGTGACAAATCCATGCTGCCTGTTACTCATCACCTTATTATTTTCTAGATGTTTGCAAATTGACTGCTTAATTATTTGCTCCATTATCCTTCCGGGTACAGAAGTTAAGCTGACTGGTCTGTAATTCCCCGGGTTGTCCTTATTTCCCTTTTTATAGATGGACACTGCATTTGCCCTTTTCCAGGCTTACTCATCAGTAAGCTACTACAGTTAGCACTTGTCTTAGTAAGTCAGCTTGGTGATTTACGGAACATCAGCGCCCAATCAAATCCGACATCCCTGGGCCCTTGCCTGTTGGGCTAGTACATTCTAGTGGTTTCATAGCTCACGCACCTAGTTTTCTTTAGCAGATCCAGTAACTGGAGATGCTTCTTTACCAGTATTGATTCTAAATATCTTGTGTCTCTCCAGGTATTCCGTGTCTTCCGCCTCCTGACATCCCCAATGGAAGGCACACTGGGGTGATAATGGAGGACTTCTCTTATGGCTCAGTTGTAACTTACAAATGTGACAATGGTTACCCACTCACTGGAGAGGCCTCTATTCACTGCACAACCAAGGACGGGCTAAACGGAGAGTGGAGTGCGCGTCCCCCTCGGTGTGGAGGTAGGGTTTGTGTAGGTGAAAAACTCCTGCCAGCTCTGCTGTTTCATGTGTAGAAAGTCCAGGTCCAGACAAACCCACAAAGGTGAGATTCCACTAACCTGCACTTAGTGTGCCTGCCCGTGGCAATATCTCCACAAGATTTGCATGATTCATGTTAGACAGAGAGTGAATAGCTCTGGAGCAGGGCTGAAGATTTGAGGTGGAGACTGATGCATTTGGATGCACCCATAGAGCAGCTCTGTTAGCAGAGCAGTTAGGGTCACAACTGTATAGGAATGCTGTTAAAGGTCTTTAACCCTTGCGGCAAAGGGATGACACTGGTGAATGTTAGGGAGGTGGTGGGTGTAAGTTTCTAGGTTGCATGACCAGGCAGCTCTCCTAGCTGCTCTGCACCCCAAGCAGATGGCTCTAAGAAGTCCTAATCCAGTGACGTGGGCGACCATGTATGGCACTGGGATAATTGTGTTAATTTGTGCAGGTTTCAAGAACTGAGGGACATATGCTGCATAGAGGGGCTGTGGGTGTCTAGGCTGACTGTGTGTGCTGGTTGTGTTGTGTGGGTGGTTGTTCTGATTTGTGTCTGTGGGTGGCGAGGGAGTGATGTGTGCTGCGGGGAGAGGCTGTTTTATGAGGGGTTATTGTGTGTGGCGGTTGTGGTGTTGTGGGGTGGTTTGGAAGAACTGCGGCAGTTGGGCCAAAGAATCTACTTTCTGTGCAATCTCCTTCACACCAATGATCTGTTCCAACAGCAAGGGTTAACTTATTTCTGATATCACAATGGTCTGGCGCTGTTGGTGTAGCTAGATACGTAGCTTACTGTTTTGTTATAGGTAGATAGATAATCTTGGGATATTTGTAAGCCGGACTTGTGCAGTTTTGTGTTTGAAGGAGTTTGGTAGGCAAGTTGAAAGACGCTGGCTCTTCTAATGCTAACGAAGAGAGGGTACGTTGCTGGGGCCAGCAGCCTCCTGAAGCATCTTGGGCCTGACTGTGCGGATTGCTGAGCTCCCTCGGTGTCTGATGTCAATGGGTGTTAAGGCCCCTTGGTCCTTTTAGGACTGAGCTCCTTGGCTTTACCTGGGGGAGCTCCCATGACTTGGAGATGGTGCACAGGACACTCCATGAGGAGAGAACCCTTGCGAAGTAGCTATGAAGGGACCTAAGCTGTTACCAGTGTATCTCCATCTCCCCCTCTCAGGGTGGCCCTCCACATTTCCCACAACAATCTGCAGTTTCAAGTAGGAATAATATAGGCTAGTGCAACAAGTTACAGGGAAAATGTTGAAAGTGTAAAAAAGGCTGGAGAGCAACGTAGGCTGCGGAGATGTTTTTCTTCCTCTCTGGCCCTGTGTTTCAGCTAAAGCGTTTCTTTTTCAGAGGTTAGATGCCCAGCCCCACAAATCCAGAATGGAAGAAGAGTATCTGGTGGTAAACGTGTCTATTTATATAATGACAGTGTTACCTTTGAGTGCGATCCCGGCTACACCATGAAGGGTCACAGTCTGAGTCAGTGCCAAACTGATGACACGTGGGATCCACCTCTGCCAGTCTGTGAGCCAGGCAAGTGTCAAAACTCTGATTTGTTTGTATTATGCATCTAGAAACAGGTTTCCCTTCTGTCTGATCCGTGAGCACCTCCAACGCTAACCCCGTCTGGATCTGTCCTGCCTGCTGCTCGCCTCAAATCCAGAGACTTTACAGACTGGTTTGAGGGGAGAGGTGGACGGTCCCAGTTGTTAGGAACAGACGTAGAGGATAAGAAATGAACCAGGTTGGGGGCAGTGCTGGCAGGGCTCCGAGAGCAGTGGGGATGACAGATGAGTAAATTTGTCCCTTCTGTTTTATTGCAAAGCTTGTGCTTTCCCACAATGCATTTGGGGGTCAGGATTCCTCCAACTGCAGCAGCTGCAAGAAGTGACCCAAGTTGGCAAGAGCCATGGGTCTGCTGAGGGGGAATTACTGTACCACAAAGGTGAAAGCAGAGCACTTTTATCTTCTTCTGCTCAGGATCCTCATGTCTGTCCCATCTTGAAATGGGAACTGGAAGTGATTTAGAAGATGATATTCAATAACTTCTTGGTCTACCGCAGCTTTTGCAGGTGGTACTTCTGCTTCCTCTGCTGACTTTCACTATTTTTATCAATTATGAGCAGTCCTTCCAGTAACTACGCACGCTTTTCACTCTTCCTTTGGAGGTGGAATATGTCCCTCTAGTTCCTGCCTGTGGAATAATCATGAACTCACTTCTGATTTTCCCTCTCACACTGATCTTTCAGTCAAGCTCTTTTCTGTAATGGGGTGGGGATGAGAGTGTTACAAATGAGTAAAAGATTCAGAAAAGCAATCGGCCGTTAGCTCTTGCAATGTAACATACTAAATAGTGAGCCTAAATTGTCCAATGATTTTTGGTTGCCCAAAATAAGATGCTTAAAGGGGCTTGATTTTAATTCTGGGTGATGAGTGTCCGTAAATTACCATTGTGATCCTGACTACTCCCTTCTTGGGGAGGCATCACTTCATTGTACGGCGTCTGAAGCTTGGAGCAACCCCCACGCTCAATGGGAAGGTGCGTTTCTGTTCTGCTTGCTGCTTCCCTTTATCTCGCTCGGTGCGTCAGACATGCAAAAGGATTTAAACAGATACCCCAAGAACTTTGAGACAAGCCACCAATTCAGCAAATTCCACAGTTGGGGACCAAACCTCCAGTGAGACTCACCTGGCCAAAGTCACTGCTGGCAAGAGGAGCTCCTTTTAACTTCAGCGGCATTGCATCCACTTGTACCAGCGGTGAATGATTCTGTGAGTGCAGCCGGGTAATGTTCATGCTGAAAGAATTGCTACAGGTGACAAGAGGACGTGAGAATGTAGAAATACTTATGAAACTGAAGTAAAAGACTTGTCAAAGGCAATGGCTCAGTGGGTAAACTGCCCATTTCATCCCACACGTGCGTTGGAGTCTAAAGGGTTTGTTATGCTTTCCTTTTCAGCCACGTGCGTAAGCCCAGAAGTGGAGAATGGAAGAACAAATGGGGTACAGCGTGCCCACAGACCCAGCTCCTGTGAGGGGCCCACAGTTTGGCGTCTACTCCTTGCACAAGCTCCTATCACAGGATTTAAGATGAAAGACAAGGTCACCAGTGCAACAGAATGAATAGCAGGGAATTAAAGCTCCATTTAATTAGACACATGGTGAAATAAATGCTTTTGAAAATAAAGGCATTGTATGTGCACTCTGCGCTTGTGCACACAGATCTACCCCCCACGAGGAAAATATTGAGGGGGCGGGAGGGGAAAAAGCATCTGTCTGAATCCCGAGGCACACTTGACATGAATCACAAAAACTGGAAACTAATATCTACGCTCCCCTCACACACACAGAGAGAAACACATAAACCTCTGCCGCCAATCCCTACCCCTTGCTACACACTGCGTCAACAGAAAAGATTTGCAGTGGGTACTGGAAAGGCCAACAAGCGTGAACTGTTTCAGACCCTGTGCAAGGAGTAGATGCCAAACTGTGGGCCCCTCACAGGAGCTCTCCTGCCAGCCCTGCTGTCTCTGTCACTGAGAGGGAGCCATCTGGGGCCTCTGCTCCCCACAAGAGGAGCAGTATGGAACCCCATGGGATGTGGTTTTAGGCAGGCTTGTATGATAGTGTTTGCAGTGGAGAGGTTAAAAGCAACACCATAAACTCTTCCCAGAAACTGGTAGGGAGTCTGTGCAGAGCACAGGCACCAAGGGCCCACTGAACAGCACTGCTTGCCGGGAAGGCTGACGCCTTCTGCACCTTTTCAATTTCAGAGGTTCTCTGCATCGCCCCAGCAATCCAGAATGGAAGAAAGGTAGCTGGACGTGGACCTGTCTACAGACCCAGGGACACGGTTAGGTTTGAATGTGATCCTGGCTACACCCTGAACGGCAGCCGTCAGATTCAATGCCGAGATGAAGGAATCTGGGATCCTCCTGTTCCAGCCTGCACACAGAGTGAGTGTGAATCAAGGTTGACTGCAGGGTAACTGAGACGATCAACATCTGGTAGGGATGTGCCTGGACGCAAAAAAAAAACCAACGTCCTTTGAATCCAGGTGTCACTTTTCAGCTGTGAATGGGGAACATACAAATATCCTCCCACCCCCAATCTCTTGAGTGTGCTCGTCCCTGTGATAGCTGATCCCTTGCGTCCTGCCCTGCCCTCCTGACAGGGAGAGATCTGGCAATGGGCTGTCTCACTGAGCATCCTAAAGCTGTGAATGGAAACACAAATCAGCAGAACTCATCCCGCTCTCCACAAATTATATTTGGATTTGCTTTCCCACAATGCATTTGGGGGTCAGGATTCCTCACACTGCAGCAACTGCGAAAAGTGACCAAGTTTGGCAAGAGGGGACCTGGTGAGGGGAATTTCTGTAACTTAAAGTTGAAAGCAAGCATTTTTATCTTCCTCTGCTCAGGATCCTCACGTCTGTCCCATCTTGAAATGGGAACTGGAAGTGATTTAGAAGATGATACTGAATAACTTCTTGGTCCACCGCAGCTTTTGCGGGTACTTCCGCTTCCTTTGCTGAATTTCACTATTTTTATCAATTATGAGCGGTCCTTCCAGTAACGACAGATGCTTTATACTCTTCCTTTGAATGTCCTTAGATTGTCCTTAGATTTCCAGAAAGCTTTTGACAAGGTCCCTCACCAAAGGCTCTTACGTAAATTAAGTTGCCATGGGAGAAGACGGAAGATCCTTTCATGGATTGAGAACTTGTTAAAAGACAGGGAACAAAGGGTAGTAATAAATGGTAAATTTTCAGAATGGAGAGGGGTAACTAGTGGTGTTCCCCAAGGGTCAGTCCTAGGACCAATCCTATTCAACTTACTCATAAATGATCTGGAGGAAGGGGTAAACAGGGGGGTGGCAAAGTTTGCAGATGATACGAAACTGCTCAAGATAGTTAAGACCAAAGCAGACTGTGAAGAACTTCAAAAAGATCTCACAAAGCTAAGTGATTGGGCAACAAAATGGCAAATGAAATTTCATGTGGATAAATGTAAAGTAATGCACACTGGAAAAAATAACCCCAAGTATACATACAATATGATGGGGGCTAATTTAGCTACAACTAATCAGGAAAAAGATCTTGGAGTCATCCTGGATAGTTCTCTGAAGACAGCCACGCAGTGTGCAGCGGCAGTCAAAAAAGCAAACAGGATGTTAAGAATCATTAAAAAAGGGACAGAATAAGACGGCGAAGGGCAACTAAAATGATTAGGGGTTTGGAATGGGTCCCATATGAGGAGAGATTAAAGAGGCTAGGACTTTTCAGCTTGGAAAAGAGGAGACTAAGGGGGGATATGATAGAGGTCTGTAAAATTATGAGTGGTGTGGAGAAAGTGAATAAGGAAAAGTTATTTACTTGTTCCCATAATATAAGAAGTAGGGGCCACCAAATGAAATTAATGGACAACAGGTTTAAAACAAATAAAAGGAAGTTCTTCTTCACACAGCGCACAGTCAACCTGTGGAACTCCTTGCCTGAGGAGGTTGTGAAGGCTAGGACTATAACGGGGTTTAAAAGAGAACTGGATAAATTCATGGAGGTAAAGTCAATTAATGGCTATTAGCCAGGATTGGTAAGGAACGGTGTCCCTAGCCTCTGTTTGTCAGAGGCGGGTGATGGATGGCAGGAGAGAGATCACTTGATCATTACCTGTTAGGTGCCCCGGAGTGAGTGACCTTGGCATTGGCCACTGTCGGTAGACAGGATACTGGTCTGGATGGACCTTAGGTCTGACCCAGTATGGCCGTTCTTATGAAGGTGGAATACGACCCTCTAGTTCCTGTACGCTGAATAATCATGGAACCATTTTTTGTTTTTCCCCCTCACACTGGTATTTCAGTCAAGCTCTTTTCTATAATGGGGTGGGGACAAGATTGTTACAAATGAGTTAAAGATTCATAAAAAGCAACAGGCATTAAGTACTTGCAATGTAACGCACTGAATAGTGAGCCTATATTGTCCAGTGATTTTTGGTTGACCAAAATAAGATGCTTAAAGTAGCCTGATTTTTGTGTGTGTCTGTGTGTGTGTGATGTGTCTGTAAATTACCATTGTGATCCTGGCTCCTCCCTTTTTGGGGAGACATAACTTCATTGCACAGTGTCTGCAGCTTGGAACTGCCTCCTCCCTCAATGTGAAGGCGCGTTTCTGTTTTGTTAGCTGCTTCCCTTTGCCTCGCTCGGTGTGTCAGACACACACGAGGGTTTAAATTGAGACCATGAGAACTTTGAGACAAGCCACCAATGCAGCAAATTTCACAGCTAAACACAGTGAAACACACGGGCCAATGTCACTGCTGGCAAGAGGAGCTCCTTTAAGTTCAGTGGCATTGCATCCACTTGGAACGGTGCTGATGGATTCTGCGAGTGCAGCTCAGTAATGTTCATGCTGAAAGAATTGATAAAAACGACAACAGGATGTGATAGTATAGAAATAGTTATGAAATTGAACTACAGTAAAAGACTTGCCAGAGGAAATGGTTCAGTCCATTCCATCCCACGCCTGCGTTAGAGTCTAAAGGGTGTGTTATGCTTTCCCTTTCAGCAACATGCGTAAGCCCAGAAGTGGAGCATGGAAGAACAAATGGGGTACAGCGTGCCTACAGACCCAGAGACATGGTTGTGTTTGAATGCGATGCTGGTTACACCTTGAGTGGCAGCGCTGAGACGCAGTGCCAAGATGATGGTAGATGGGATCCTCCTGTCCCCACCTGTGAAAGAAGTAAGTATGACTAAGGCTTTGATCCCATTGTGATGAGTCAGACCTGGCAGGGCTGAGCCGGGAGGCCAAAAGGACTGTGGGATTAGTTTGAGACCTGACAAGGGAAATGCAAATATCTGTGAAGTTATCCCAGTGTTCCCTGTGTTCCTCTCCATCGTATCTGGGCTCTTCCATTCTCCAAAAAGATCCCTGAAGAACTGAGTCCTGGTCAGTTTTGCCCACTTAACCTCCCTCCCAAGTTAAGGGAACTTGTGGGTGGCCCCTACCAATGAATAAATAGTCCCAAAGTGGCAGCATTTCCCATATAAACACAAAATATAGAGTGGAAATGGCGCTTGGAGCCTTACTTAGGCATCTGGGAAAATGTTTGGGGGTTACAAGAAGCATAACGGAGTCATCATTCTTTATAGGCATTTGGGGGGATGTGAATGGATGGAGGTATGTGATCTGCATTTGTCTCACTGCTGTTGTGTTGGACATGACTCAACAGAAGTATGCGGATATTTTCCCTTCTGGAGATCAGCCTGCATGAGCTCTGCTTCAGTTAAAGCTCTCTTCCCTCCCTGTAGCGGTGCAGTGTGTCTCTCCTCCAGCCATCGCCAACGGGAAGCCCAGTGGCCAGGCCTTGGCAGTGTTCACCAGTGGAATGTCTGTAAATTACAGCTGTGAGCCCGGCTACTCCGTAACTGGGCAGGCATCTATTTCTTGTACGGCATCCGGAACCTGGAGCTCTCCCCCTCCTCGGTGTGAAGGTGCGTTTACGTTGTGTTACTTAGAACTAAGAGGAAGAAGCTCCTACCACAGGATTTAACTCAAAAGACAAAGTCACAAGTGCAACAAATTTAAGAGCAAGGAATTAAAACTGTATAATTAGACACAGGGTGAAACAAATGCTTTTGAAAGTAAATGTGCTGAATGCAAACTCTGCACTCCTGTGCACACATACACACCACATTAGTGAAACATTAAAAAGCTGCAGCTGTGTGAAACCCGAGGCACCCTTGACATAAATTAGAAATACTAGTAACTAATTTCCACACTCCCCTCACACTCACAGGCACGCTATCCCCATCTTGCCTCGTTACACACGAGTAAAGAGGAAAGTGTGTCCCCCAAAGGCGAACAGGCCAGTATTGTTAAAGACCATGGTGCCAAAATGAGGGTCCCTCACGGGGAGCTCTCCCACCAGCCCTGCTCTCTCTGTCACTGAGAGGGATCACTCTGGGGACTCTATTCACCATGAGAGGAGCAGTACGGTTCCTCATGGGATGTGGTTTTAGACAGGGTTGCGCTATACTCTTTTTGCATTTTAGAGGTTAAAAGCAACACCATAAACTCTCTTCCCAGAAACTGGTAGGGAGTCAGTGCAGAGCACAGGCACCAAGGGCCCACTGAACAGCACTGCTTGCCGGGCAGGCTGACGCCTTCTGCGCCTTTTCAATTTCAGAGGTTCTCTGCATCGCCCCAGCAATCCAGAATGGAAGAAAAGTAGCTGGACGTGGACCTGTCTACAGACCCAGGGACACAGTTAGGTTTGAATGTGATCCTGGCTACACCCTGAGCGGCAGCCGTCAGATTCAGTGCCGAGATGAAGGAACCTGGGATCCTCCTGTTCCAGTCTGCACACAGGGTGAGTGTGAATCAAGGTTGACTGCAGGGTAACTGAGATGATCAACATCTGGTCGGGATGTGCCTGGACGCAAAAAAATAAACGTCTTTTGAATCCTGGGGTCACTGTTCAGCTGTGAATGGGGAACATACAAATATCCGCCCACCCACTAATCTTTCGACTGTGCTCGTCTCTGTGATAGCTGATCCCCTGCATCCTGCCCTGCCCTCCTGACAGGCAGAGATCTGGCAATGGTCTGTCTCACTGAGCATCCTAAAGCTGTGAATGGAAACACAAATCAGCAGAACTCATCCCACTCTCCACAAATTATATTTTGGATTCTTAAGGGAGTGAAGGGTGATTTTCTAGGGACCGAAAAGTAGCAGATTGGGAAAATCTGAGTTTGGGGTGAAGGGGAATCGAGGTCGGTGATATTTAATCTTTTTTGGATGTGTCGCATCACCGGTGCGATGCAGGGTTTGACACAACACAGGCATCCTGGGCTTTTCCCCCTCCTGGAGACCAGCCTATTTTATGCTCTTCTTGAACAGGGTTCCGATTTTTTTCCCTGAAATATTCTTCATCCCCTCTCCCCCCTTTAGTGTTGCTGTGTCCCCCACCTCCGGTCATCGTCAAAGGGAAGCACAATGCCAAGCCTTTGGCAGCTTTCCCCAGTGGAACATATGCGAACTACAGCTGTGAACCTGGCTACACCCTCCGTGGAGAGGCTTCGATCTATTGTACCACATCTGGAACTTGGAGCCACCCTTCTCCTGTATGTGAAGGTGAATGGATTTTCGGTTGGCTTCTTCCTTTTGTCAGTAACCCAGCAGGATGGATAGCGAGAGAAAGAATGTTCAGACACACCATCTAATGCAACAAAATTCACAGCTGGGAATAGGTTTCAGAGCAGCAGCTGTGTTAGTCTGTATCCGCAAAAAGAACAGGAGGACTTGTGGCACCTTAGAGACTAAAAAATTTATTTGAGCATAAGCTTTTGTGAGCTACAGCTCACTTCATCGGATGCATTCAGTGGAAAATAGAGTGGGGAGATCTATATACATAGAGAACATGAAACAATGGGTGTTACCATACACACTGTAACGAGAGTGATCAGGTAAGGTGAGCTATTACCAGCAGGAGAGCTGCGGTGCGGGGAGGGAAACATATTGCAGTGATAATCAAGGTGGGCCATTTCCAGCAGTTGACAAGAACATCTGAGGAACAGTCATGGGGGAGGGAGGGGAATAAACATGGGGAAATAGTTTTGCTTTGTGGAATGACCCGTCCACTCCCAGTCTTTATTCAAGCCTAAGTTAATAGATTCCCCAGGGAGAGACACAGGGCTATAATCACTGCCGGCACAAGAAGCTCAGTTGACTTTGGTGGAACTTGCACACTGATGCCGGTGGAAGCGTGGCTCTCTGAGCGCTGCCGGACAAGATTACAGTTGAAAGGATTTATAAAAGTGTCAGAAGGAAGATGGAATAGTGTAGAAATACTCACGAAAATGAAGTTAAAGGCTCTGCAAAAGAAATGACTCTGTAGACAAACTCCCATGCAGACTCTTAGGGCATGTCCACCCATCGATGTTGCAGTGGTTTCACTAATGGTGTGAACCCAGACACTTGCTGTTATTACAAATGCAAATATATTCTTATGAGACAATTGAATTTGAAAATGTAAACGAAGGAAGTGGCAGAGAGTGCGTTCACCAGAACAGTCTGAAATCTCCCAAGGTGCGAATCTGGGTGTGTACACGCTGCTAGATACAATGAGAGGTCAGCGCTCACGGTTGAGGCAGCGCGAGGAGCGGTTATTTATGTTCCCACGTCTGCCGTCGGTGAGGTGTGCTCGTCCTATCGCCTCAGCCGCTAGATGAGAGTAAGAGAGAACTGAAGTGTCTTGAGTCAATGGGATGTCGTATCAGTTTGTGAAGGGCTTGGGCCCTTTAACAGATGATGCTCTATGTGGATATTAATTCCGTTGGGCATTGCTGAACCTATAGAGTCCTATGCTTTCAGGCCAGAAGCCACGATTGGGACCCTTTCGTCTTTCGCTGACAGTACTTCTGAAAAATGGCACATTTTAGCGTCCTGGGAGTAGGGCAGCCCAAGGATGGATATTAGGACCTGAGGTAAACAGGGCAGGTGTACATGTTGTTTTAGTTGATTGGGAAATAGAGGTTCTTGTGCCAGCAGTGAGTTTGGCCCAGTGTGTGTTGTTTTAGGTTCAGTGTCCAGCTATGAATTTTATTGCATTAGCACCTTTGTCTCATCGTTCTTTTTCCCTCGGCTTTAGTCCTAGTGTAACACCTGGAAGAATATTTATAAAGCAGATCTGCAGTTGTTTCTTTGTAACTGTTGTTGTATCTACCTGCACCTGACGTGGTACATGCCAGCAGAGTAGATATGGTTCTTTTTTTCTCATATGTATTTCCTTTCTTCCTAGAGGGCTGTGGAGTCCCAACGAGGTTAAGCTTTGCTGAGCTGAAGAGCGAGTATAAAAATCAGTCTTCCTTTCCTGTTGGGAAGACTATAAACTATACTTGCCGGCCTGGATACAGTAGACACCCGCATATGCAATCCACTATTACATGCCTTGAAAATCGAACGTGGTCAGAAGCATTCGAGTTCTGTAAAAGTGAATATCATAATGAATTTTGTTTCTATTGTTCAATAAAGGTCTTTGAGGCACTAAGTTGTGTCCGCGCTGCAAAATGTTACGTATCTTTAAATAGTTAATAGTGACTAGTAAAGCTCTCTCGCTGTGCCTATTCTGGGCCCTTTTAAATGCCATCTTTATGGGGAGTGTTAAATATGGACAGTTCCTGGGGATAATTGTTGCATTGAAAGAGAGAAGCCTAATCCGAGCCTTGTTCTCCACCAGAGAAATCGTGTGGTCATCCAGGAGAGCCGGAGAACGGCAGAGTTATTGTAACAGATATCCATTTTGGGTCAACCGTCAACTTCACGTGTGAAGAAGGGTAAGTTTCAGACTGCCCGAGCTGACTACTTGTGCTTCGCTTACAGCTGTGGAACACAAATGGATATCCTCATATTCTCCCAACTCCTGAAAGCAGTTTACTCTTCCATACTAAAGCAGCCCTCCATCTTCTTGGCTCAATCAATATAATTTTTATACGTGAGGAATGACGGATTGGAATAAGTCTCCCTCTTTTCTTCACTCATGCTCTGCCATTGATTGTACAAACTTTAGTTGCAGTTTGGCCAGCTGAATGCTCTGCCTGCAGGTGCTGGCTGAGCACAGATGTCTCCTGTGGGGAGTAGGATCCAAGTGACCAGGGCAAACCTTGGAATCTCTTGGATTTTACCCCTGCTTAGACACGGGAATAGTTCTTCTTCGGAATCATTGGAAATGGCTGTTTTCCCATACGGAGTAGGGTGGAAGGGTTTTCACTGACTAACTGCCCACCTGCCAGACTGATGAGGTGTCTCCAAAGGGAAACCCTGCTGGGGAAGGTGCCCGAGTGAGAATGCTGGGGATACGGTGGCAGAAGAGGGCGTCATATGCCCGCTCCATTTGAGGATGAGGACTGTGCTTCAGGGGTCTGCAGCTGTAGTGGTGGCTTGTGACCTTGTAGAGCGTGTCCTATGTGAGGGCGAAATGGAAGAACCTGTGACCACAGGAAGTCCCATTTCACAGACACTGCCTGTAATGACAGCTGGCTGCTGAACTCCAGAGGTCAGCTCAGCTGAGGTTTGCTGTATAGCATCTGTGTTTTGGACCTCTCTGCTGGGGTGGGGTGTTACTCCTGCATGCATTACAACAGTCTTGATTGACTTAGTTTATGAATCTCAAGCTAGCCAGACCCCAGCTGGGTCTGCCTGGCCCACACCCACGGAAATGTATCTCCTCCATCATGAGAAAATCAAAACCCCTCTTGGCAACCTGCCTGAAAATGCCAAGGGGAAATGCTGTAGTGGTGTTCCTAGTTTGCCTTTGGCTTGTGGTTCAGTGGTGGGGAATGATCCATCTGATGTGGTGAGTAGGACTTGAGGGAACCAGAAGGAGATTTGGATCCCCCCTCTCACAGAATAGCAGCTCATTGGTCTGACATGGGCTTCTGTACTAGAGATTAATTCTACAAGAGGCTGGGGAGTTCGGCTCTGGCAAGGAGCATTTCTCCAGTGGTGGTCAGTCAGAAGTCAGTGGTGTTGGTCCCCACCTGCTGTGGCTGGGGAGAAGAGCTTCCCAGAAGAACTGAGCTTCTCAGGAAAGTTCAAACACCAAAGAAATAGATAAGAACTGATAATCCCCTCTGCCTAACAACAGGCACCGGTTGATTGGACGGCCTTACAGACGATGTGACATTTCTGGCATGCGTGTTGCATGGACTGGTGATGTTCCCATTTGTGAGCGTAAGTAGGTCACAACTGTCTGTCAAAGTGCTTAGGTACCACCCCTCCCCCCCCCCCCCCCCCCCAAATGTGAATAAACAGATATGGAAGAATTCTGATCCCCGCCCCGGAAAGTCTCACCTGAGGCACAGAGCAATTATGTGACATATCGTTTAGGGAATCAGTCAGTAGCCAAGTCAAAAATTGAACCCAGGTCTCCTGAGTCCAATGCCAGTATCTTAAGAACAAGACCATATTGAAGGGGGGTTGCACCTTAGAGAGAAATGTCTGTGTTAAGTTCCTAGCAATCAGAATTTGGTGTTTCTTTGGTAACTGAGTAATAGCAAAAGGCATTCAGCTTGGTATGGCAAAAATGCCCCACCAAGGTGGTTATTGGCCCTTCTGGATTTCTGAAGAGCACAACAGGTTTACCTGATACCCACTTATATTCATCCAAAACCAGACACGAAGCTCATTACCTGTGCTTTAAGGCGTTCGCCTGCCCTGGCGTGCTCACCAGCTTATGGTGCAGCAGGAAAATCATGCGTTTTTCAACACCTGGTAAGGATTCAACAGGTTGATCTTAAAACGGTCCATATGAAGGAAGGTGTAGACCATTAAGACACTATCCTAGTAAGTCTCTTTCACAGTTTACAGACCATCAGTGCGAAAGAGAATTGGGTATAATTACCCATTGCGCATGACCTGTCGGCCTTGCTCGTTCTAGTGGTTTCATAGTTAGGGCTCCTAAATTTCTTTAGCAGATCAAGTAACTGGAGCTGCTTCTCTACCAGCAATGATTCTAAAATACACTCCTCCTGTGTGTCTCCAGGTATTCCGTGTCTTCCGCCTCCAGACATCCCCAATGGAAGTCACAGTGGCAAGTTCACAAAAAACTTCTCTTTTGGGTCAGCTGTAACCTACAAATGTGAAAATGGTTACTTGCTCACTGGAGAGGCCTCTATTCACTGCACAACCAAGGACGGGCTAAACGGCGTGTGGAGTGCACGTCCCCCTCGGTGTGGAGGTAGGGTTTGTGGAGGTGAAAAACTCCTGCCAGCTCTGCTGTTTCATGTATAGAAAGTTCAGGTCTAGACAAACCCACAAATGTGAGACTCCAGTTAAATCCCTGCACTTAGTGTGCCTGCCTGTGGCAACATCTCCACAAGATTTTCCAGGATTCATGTTGGAGACTGAATAGCTCTGGAGCAGGGCTAAAGATCTGAGATAGAAACTGGTGCCACCGGATGCACCCAAAGAGGAGCTCTGTGTTCAGCCCATGTAGGGTCATAACTTCTATTAAGGTTGTTAAAGACCTTTGATCCCAGCCACAAGGGAATGAAAGTGGGGGATGTTATGGTAGCGCTCCATTTCCCATTAGTATGGGGATGTCTATTCTTGGCATTTGAAGTGACAACTGAATGCCCATCAGGAAAATCTTCCTTAAAAGGAAAAAGAATTAATCCTACGAAATCTCTGTATGCAGAACGTGCATAGCGTTTAGTAGTAATTCCTTCAGTGTGGATGCAAAGTCTACCCCCCATGAGTGAAGGACACAGGCTTGCTGGTGCAGTAGATAATGGGGTGGAGTAAAGCTGTGTCAGTCCCAAGCACTTGACCTCTTATTACTAATGCCCTTGGGATAAATATAAGCCAGACTTGTGGAATTTTATATTTGGAGGAGTTTGGTAGGCAAGCTGAAAGACCTGGCACTTCTAACGGTAATGAAGAGAGGGTACGTTGCTGGGACCACCAGCTTCCTGAAACCTCTCTGGCTTGACTGTGCAGATTGCTGAGCTCCCTCAATGTCTGAGGTCAATGGCTGTGAAGGCCCCTTGGTTCCTTGTAGGACTGAGCTCCTTGGCTTTACCCTGGGGGTGCTCCCATGACTTGGAGATTGGTGCACAGGACACTCCTTGAGAAGATTACCCTTGCGAAGTTGCTATGAAGGGACCTAAGTTGTTACCAGTGTATCTCCATCTCCTCCTCTCAGGGTGGCCCTCCACATTTCCCACAACAATCTGTATTTTCAAGTAGGAATAACATAGAGGAGTGCAGCAGTTCTCAAACTGTAAGTCAGGACCCCAAAATGGGTTGCGGCCCCATATTAATGGGGTCACTAGATCGGGCTTTACTTGCTGGGGCCTGAGATCGAAGCCCGAGCCCCGCTGCCTGGGGCCAAAGCCAAAGGCCGAGTCCCACCGCCCATGGCCTAAGCCCGAGGGTGGCCTGGGTGGCTGGGCTCAGGTCACAGGTTCCCTAGCTGGGGCTGAAGCTCTTGGGCTATGGCTCCCCTGCCTGGGGCACAGGGGCTCATGCTTTGGCTTTGGCCACCCTGCCCGGGATGGCGGGGCATAGGCTGGCTCAGTCTTTCTTCCCCCGTCCCGGGTCGTGTACTAATTTTTGTTGTCAGAAGGGGGTCGTGGTTTAATGAAGCTTGAGAACACATGGGCTAGTGAAACAAGTTACATGGAAAATATTGAAAGTGTAAAAAAGGCTTGAGAGCTGCGAAGGCTGCGGAGATGTTTTTCTTCCTCTCTGGCCCTGTGTTTCAGCTAAAGCGTTTCTTTTTCAGAGGTTAGATGCCCAGCCCCACAAATCCAGAATGGAAGAAGAGTATCTGGTGATAGACATGTCTATTTATATAATGACAGTGTTACCTTTGAGTGTGATCCCGGCTACACCATGAAGGGTCACAGTCTGAGTCGGTGCCAAACTGATGACACGTGGGATCCACCTCTGCCAGTCTGTGAGCCAGGCAAGTGTCAAAACTCTGATTTGTTTGTATTATGCATCTAGAAACAGGTTTCCCTTCTGTCTGATCCGTGAGCACCTCCAACGCTAACCCCGTCTGGATCTGTCCTGCCTGCTGCTCGCCTCAAATCCAGAGACTTTACAGACTGGTTTGAGGGGAGAGGTGGACGGTCCCAGTTGTTAGGAACAGACGTAGAGGATAAGAAATGAACCAGGTTGGGGGCAGTGCTGGCAGGGCTCCGAGAGCAGTGGGGATGACAGATGAGTAAATTTGTCCCTTCTGTTTTATTGCAAAGCTTGTGCTTTCCCACAATGCATTTGGGGGTCAGGATTCCTCCAACTGCAGCAGCTGCAAGAAGTGACCCAAGTTGGCAAGAGCCATGGGTCTGCTGAGGGGGAATTACTGTACCACAAAGGTGAAAGCAGAGCACTTTTATCTTCTTCTGCTCAGGATCCTCATGTCTGTCCCATCTTGAAATGGGAACTGGAAGTGATTTAGAAGATGATATTCAATAACTTCTTGGTCTACCGCAGCTTTTGCAGGTGGTACTTCTGCTTCCTCTGCTGACTTTCACTATTTTTATCAATTATGAGCAGTCCTTCCAGTAACTACGCACGCTTTTCACTCTTCCTTTGGAGGTGGAATATGTCCCTCTAGTTCCTGCCTGTGGAATAATCATGAACTCACTTCTGATTTTCCCTCTCACACTGGTCTTTCAGTCAAGCTCTTTTCTGTAATGGGGTGGGGATGAGAGTGTTACAAATGAGTAAAAGATTCAGAAAAGCAATCGGCCGTTAGCTCTTGCAATGTAACATACTAAATAGTGAGCCTAAATTGTCCAATGATTTTTGGTTGCCCAAAATAAGATGCTTAAAGGGGCTTGATTTTAATTCTGGGTGATGAGTGTCCGTAAATTACCATTGTGATCCTGACTACTCCCTTCTTGGGGAGGCATCACTTCATTGTACGGCGTCTGAAGCTTGGAGCAACCCCCACGCTCAATGGGAAGGTGCGTTTCTGTTCTGCTTGCTGCTTCCCTTTATCTCGCTCGGTGCGTCAGACACGCAAAAGGATTTAAACAGATACCCCAAGAACTTTGAGACAAGCCACCAATTCAGCAAATTCCACAGTTGGGGACCAAACCTCCAGTGAGACTCACCTGGCCAAAGTCACTGCTGGCAAGAGGAGCTCCTTTTAACTTCAGCGGCATTGCATCCACTTGTACCAGCGGTGAATGATTCTGTGAGTGCAGCCGGGTAATGTTCATGCTGAAAGAATTGCTACAGGTGACAAGAGGACGTGAGAATGTAGAAATACTTATGAAACTGAAGTAAAAGACTTGTCAAAGGCAATGGCTCAGTGGGTAAACTGCCCATTTCATCCCACACGTGCGTTGGAGTCTAAAGGGTTTGTTATGCTTTCCTTTTCAGCCACGTGCGTAAGCCCAGAAGTGGAGAATGGAAGAACAAATGGGGTACAGCGTGCCCACAGACCCAGCTCCTGTGAGGGGCCCACAGTTTGGCGTCTACTCCTTGCACAAGCTCCTATCACAGGATTTAAGATGAAAGACAAGGTCACCAGTGCAACAGAATGAATAGCAGGGAATTAAAGCTCCATTTAATTAGACACATGGTGAAATAAATGCTTTTGAAAATAAAGGCATTGTATGCGCATTCTGCGCTTGTGCATACAGATACACCCCCCACGAGGAAAATATTGAGGGGGCGGGAGGGGAAAAAGCATCTGTCTGAATCCCGAGGCACACTTGACATGAATCACAAAAACTGGAAACTAATATCTACGCTCCCCTCACACACACAGAGAGAAACACATAAACCTCTGCCGCCAATCCCTACCCCTTGCTACACACTGCGTCAACAGAAAAGATTTGCAGTGGGTACTGGAAAGGCCAACAAGCGTGAACTGTTTCAGACCCTGTGCAAGGAGTAGATGCCAAACTGTGGGCCCCTCACAGGAGCTCTCCTGCCAGCCCTGCTGTCTCTGTCACTGAGAGGGAGCCATCTGGGGCCTCTGCTCCCCACAAGAGGAGCAGTATGGAACCCCGTGGGATGTGGTTTTAGGCAGGCTTGTATGATAGTGTTTGCAGTAGAGAGGTTAAAAGCAACACCATAAACTCTTCCCAGAAACTGGTAGGGAGTCAGTGCAGAGCACAGGCACCAAGGGCCCACTGAACAGCACTGCTTGCCGGGAAGGCTGACGCCTTCTGCACCTTTTCAATTTCAGAGGTTCTCTGCATCGCCCCAGCAATCCAGAATGGAAGAAAGGTAGCTGGACGTGGACCTGTCTACAGACCCAGGGACACGGTTAGGTTTGAATGTGATCCTGGCTACACCCTGAACGGCAGCCGTCAGATTCAGTGCCGAGATGAAGGAATCTGGGATCCTCCTGTTCCAGCCTGCACACAGAGTGAGTGTGAATCAAGGTTGACTGCAGGGTAACTGAGACGATCAACATCTGGTAGGGATGTGCCTGGACGCAAAAAAAAAACCAACGTCCTTTGAATCCAGGTGTCACTTTTCAGCTGTGAATGGGGAACATACAAATATCCGCCCACCCCCAATCTCTTGAGTGTGCTCGTCCCTGTGATAGCTGATCCCTTGCGTCCTGCCCTGCCCTCCTGACAGGGAGAGATCTGGCAATGGGCTGTCTCACTGAGCATCCTAAAGCTGTGAATGGAAACACAAATCAGCAGAACTCATCCCGCTCTCCACAAATTATATTTGGATTTGCTTTCCCACAATGCATTTGGGGGTCAGGATTCCTCACACTGCAGCAACTGCGAAAAGTGACCAAGTTTGGCAAGAGGGGACCTGGTGAGGGGAATTTCTGTAACTTAAAGTTGAAAGCAAGCATTTTTATCTTCCTCTGCTCAGGATCCTCACGTCTGTCCCATTTTGAAATGGGAACTGGAAGTGATTTAGAAGATGATACTGAATAACTTCTTGGTCCACCGCAGCTTTTGCGGGTACTTCCGCTTCCTTTGCTGAATTTCACTATTTTTATCAATTATGAGCGGTCCTTCCAGTAACGACAGATGCTTTATACTCTTCCTTTGAATGTCCTTAGATTGTCCTTAGATTTCCAGAAAGCTTTTGACAAGGTCCCTCACCAAAGGCTCTTACGTAAATTAAGTTGCCATGGGAGAAGACGGAAGATCCTTTCATGGATTGAGAACTTGTTAAAAGACAGGGAACAAAGGGTAGTAATAAATGGTAAATTTTCAGAATGGAGAGGGGTAACTAGTGGTGTTCCCCAAGGGTCAGTCCTAGGACCAATCCTATTCAACTTACTCATAAATGATCTGGAGGAAGGGGTAAACAGGGGGGTGGCAAAGTTTGCAGATGATACGAAACTGCTCAAGATAGTTAAGACCAAAGCAGACTGTGAAGAACTTCAAAAAGATCTCACAAAGCTAAGTGATTGGGCAACAAAATGGCAAATGAAATTTCATGTGGATAAATGTAAAGTAATGCACACTGGAAAAAATAACCCCAAGTATACATACAATATGATGGGGGCTAATTTAGCTACAACTAATCAGGAAAAAGATCTTGGAGTCATCCTGGATAGTTCTCTGAAGACAGCCACGCAGTGTGCAGCGGCAGTCAAAAAAGCAAACAGGATGTTAAGAATCATTAAAAAAGGGACAGAATAAGACGGCGAAGGGCAACTAAAATGATTAGGGGTTTGGAATGGGTCCCATATGAGGAGAGATTAAAGAGGCTAGGACTTTTCAGCTTGGAAAAGAGGAGACTAAGGGGGGATATGATAGAGGTCTGTAAAATTATGAGTGGTGTGGAGAAAGTGAATAAGGAAAAGTTATTTACTTGTTCCCATAATATAAGAAGTAGGGGCCACCAAATGAAATTAATGGACAACAGGTTTAAAACAAATAAAAGGAAGTTCTTCTTCACACAGCGCACAGTCAACCTGTGGAACTCCTTGCCTGAGGAGGTTGTGAAGGCTAGGACTATAACGGGGTTTAAAAGAGAACTGGATAAATTCATGGAGGTAAAGTCAATTAATGGCTATTAGCCAGGATTGGTAAGGAACGGTGTCCCTAGCCTCTGTTTGTCAGAGGCGGGTGATGGATGGCAGGAGAGAGATCACTTGATCATTACCTGTTAGGTGCCCCGGAGTGAGTGACCTTGGCATTGGCCACTGTCGGTAGACAGGATACTGGTCTGGATGGACCTTAGGTCTGACCCAGTATGGCCGTTCTTATGAAGGTGGAATACGACCCTCTAGTTCCTGTACGCTGAATAATCATGGAACCATTTTTTGTTTTTCCCCCTCACACTGGTATTTCAGTCAAGCTCTTTTCTATAATGGGGTGGGGACAAGATTGTTACAAATGAGTTAAAGATTCATAAAAAGCAACAGGCATTAAGTACTTGCAATGTAACGCACTGAATAGTGAGCCTATATTGTCCAGTGATTTTTGGTTGACCAAAATAAGATGCTTAAAGTAGCCTGATTTTTGTGTGTGTCTGTGTGTGTGTGATGTGTCTGTAAATTACCATTGTGATCCTGGCTCCTCCCTTTTTGGGGAGACATAACTTCATTGCACAGTGTCTGCAGCTTGGAACTGCCTCCTCCCTCAATGTGAAGGCGCGTTTCTGTTTTGTTAGCTGCTTCCCTTTGCCTCGCTCGGTGTGTCAGACACACACGAGGGTTTAAATTGAGACCATGAGAACTTTGAGACAAGCCACCAATGCAGCAAATTTCACAGCTAAACACAGTGAAACACACGGGCCAATGTCACTGCTGGCAAGAGGAGCTCCTTTAAGTTCAGTGGCATTGCATCCACTTGGAACGGTGCTGATGGATTCTGCGAGTGCAGCTCAGTAATGTTCATGCTGAAAGAATTGATAAAAACGACAACAGGATGTGATAGTATAGAAATAGTTATGAAATTGAACTACAGTAAAAGACTTGCCAGAGGAAATGGTTCAGTCCATTCCATCCCACGCCTGCGTTAGAGTCTAAAGGGTGTGTTATGCTTTCCCTTTCAGCAACATGCGTAAGCCCAGAAGTGGAGCATGGAAGAACAAATGGGGTACAGCGTGCCTACAGACCCAGAGACATGGTTGTGTTTGAATGCGATGCTGGTTACACCTTGAGTGGCAGCGCTGAGACGCAGTGCCAAGATGATGGTAGATGGGATCCTCCTGTCCCCACCTGTGAAAGAAGTAAGTATGACTAAGGCTTTGATCCCATTGTGATGAGTCAGACCTGGCAGGGCTGAGCCGGGAGGCCAAAAGGACTGTGGGATTAGTTTGAGACCTGACAAGGGAAATGCAAATATCTGTGAAGTTATCCCAGTGTTCCCTGTGTTCCTCTCCATCGTATCTGGGCTCTTCCATTCTCCAAAAAGATCCCTGAAGAACTGAGTCCTGGTCAGTTTTGCCCACTTAACCTCCCTCCCAAGTTAAGGGAACTTGTGGGTGGCCCCTACCAATGAATAAATAGTCCCAAAGTGGCAGCATTTCCCATATAAACACAAAATATAGAGTGGAAATGGCGCTTGGAGCCTTACTTAGGCATCTGGGAAAATGTTTGGGGGTTACAAGAAGCATAACGGAGTCATCATTCTTTATAGGCATTTGGGGGGATGTGAATGGATGGAGGTATGTGATCTGCATTTGTCTCACTGCTGTTGTGTTGGACATGACTCAACAGAAGTATGCGGATATTTTCCCTTCTGGAGATCAGCCTGCATGAGCTCTGCTTCAGTTAAAGCTCTCTTCCCTCCCTGTAGCGGTGCAGTGTGTCTCTCCTCCAGCCATCGCCAACGGGAAGCCCAGTGGCCAGGCCTTGGCAGTGTTCACCAGTGGAATGTCTGTAAATTACAGCTGTGAGCCCGGCTACTCCGTAACTGGGCAGGCATCTATTTCTTGTACGGCATCCGGAACCTGGAGCTCTCCCGCTCCTCGGTGTGAAGGTGCGTTTACGTTGTGTTACTTAGAACTAAGAGGAAGAAGCTCCTACCACAGGATTTAACTCAAAAGACAAAGTCACAAGTGCAACAAATTTAAGAGCAAGGAATTAAAACTGTATAATTAGACACAGGGTGAAACAAATGCTTTTGAAAGTAAATGTGCTGAATGCAAACTCTGCACTCCTGTGCACACATACACACCACATTAGTGAAACATTAAAAAGCTGCAGCTGTGTGAAACCCGAGGCACCCTTGACATAAATTAGAAACACTAGTAACTAATTTCCACACTCCCCTCACACTCACAGGCACGCTATCCCCATCTTGCCTCGTTACACACGAGTAAAGAGGAAAGTGTGTCCCCCAAAGGCGAACAGGCCAGTATTGTTAAAGACCATGGTGCCAAAATGAGGGTCCCTCACGGGGAGCTCTCCCACCAGCCCTGCTCTCTCTGTCACTGAGAGGGATCACTCTGGGGACTCTATTCACCATGAGAGGAGCAGTACGGTTCCTCATGGGATGTGGTTTTAGACAGGGTTGCGCTATACTCTTTTTGCATTTTAGAGGTTAAAAGCAACACCATAAACTCTCTTCCCAGAAACTGGTAGGGAGTCAGTGCAGAGCACAGGCACCAAGGGCCCACTGAACAGCACTGCTTGCCGGGCAGGCTGACGCCTTCTGCGCCTTTTCAATTTCAGAGGTTCTCTGCATCGCCCCAGCAATCCAGAATGGAAGAAAAGTAGCTGGACGTGGACCTGTCTACAGACCCAGGGACACAGTTAGGTTTGAATGTGATCCTGGCTACACCCTGAGCGGCAGCCGTCAGATTCAGTGCCGAGATGAAGGAACCTGGGATCCTCCTGTTCCAGTCTGCACACAGGGTGAGTGTGAATCAAGGTTGACTGCAGGGTAACTGAGATGATCAACATCTGGTCGGGATGTGCCTGGACGCAAAAAAATAAACGTCTTTTGAATCCTGGGGTCACTGTTCAGCTGTGAATGGGGAACATACAAATATCCGCCCACCCACTAATCTTTCGACTGTGCTCGTCTCTGTGATAGCTGATCCCCTGCATCCTGCCCTGCCCTCCTGACAGGCAGAGATCTGGCAATGGTCTGTCTCACTGAGCATCCTAAAGCTGTGAATGGAAACACAAATCAGCAGAACTCATCCCACTCTCCACAAATTATATTTTGGATTCTTAAGGGAGTGAAGGGTGATTTTCTAGGGACCGAAAAGTAGCAGATTGGGAAAATCTGAGTTTGGGGTGAAGGGGAATCGAGGTCGGTGATATTTAATCTTTTTTGGATGTGTCGCATCACCGGTGCGATGCAGGGTTTGACACAACACAGGCATCCTGGGCTTTTCCCCCTCCTGGAGACTAGCCTATTTTATGCTCTTCTTGAACAGGGTTCCGATTTTTTTCCCTGAAATATTCTTCATCCCCTCTCCCCCCTTTAGTGTTGCTGTGTCCCCCACCTCCGGTCATCGTCAAAGGGAAGCACAATGCCAAGCCTTTGGCAGCTTTCCCCAGTGGAACATATGCGAACTACAGCTGTGAACCTGGCTACACCCTCCGTGGAGAGGCTTCGATCTATTGTACCACATCTGGAACTTGGAGCCACCCTTCTCCTGTATGTGAAGGTGAATGGATTTTCGGTTGGCTTCTTCCTTTTGTCAGTAACCCAGCAGGATGGATAGCGAGAGAAAGAATGTTCAGACACACCATCTAATGCAACAAAATTCACAGCTGGGAATAGGTTTCAGAGCAGCAGCTGTGTTAGTCTGTATCCGCAAAAAGAACAGGAGGACTTGTGGCACCTTAGAGACTAAAAAATTTATTTGAGCATAAGCTTTTGTGAGCTACAGCTCACTTCATCGGATGCATTCAGTGGAAAATAGAGTGGGGAGATCTATATACATAGAGAACATGAAACAATGGGTGTTACCATACACACTGTAACGAGAGTGATCAGGTAAGGTGAGCTATTACCAGCAGGAGAGCTGCGGTGCGGGGAGGGAAACATATTGCAGTGATAATCAAGGTGGGCCATTTCCAGCAGTTGACAAGAACATCTGAGGAACAGTCATGGGGGAGGGAGGGGAATAAACATGGGGAAATAGTTTTGCTTTGTGGAATGACCCGTCCACTCCCAGTCTTTATTCAAGCCTAAGTTAATAGATTCCCCAGGGAGAGACACAGGGCTATAATCACTGCCGGCACAAGAAGCTCAGTTGACTTTGGTGGAACTTGCACACTGATGCCGGTGGAAGCGTGGCTCTCTGAGCGCTGCCGGACAAGATTACAGTTGAAAGGATTTATAAAAGTGTCAGAAGGAAGATGGAATAGTGTAGAAATACTCACGAAAATGAAGTTAAAGGCTCTGCAAAAGAAATGACTCTGTAGACAAACTCCCATGCAGACTCTTAGGGCATGTCCACCCATCGATGTTGCAGTGGTTTCACTAATGGTGTGAACCCAGACACTTGCTGTTATTACAAATGCAAATATATTCTTATGAGACAATTGAATTTGAAAATGTAAACGAAGGAAGTGGCAGAGAGTGCGTTCACCAGAACAGTCTGAAATCTCCCAAGGTGCGAATCTGGGTGTGTACACGCTGCTAGATACAATGAGAGGTCAGCGCTCACGGTTGAGGCAGCGCGAGGAGCGGTTATTTATGTTCCCACGTCTGCCGTCGGTGAGGTGTGCTCGTCCTATCGCCTCAGCCGCTAGATGAGAGTAAGAGAGAACTGAAGTGTCTTGAGTCAATGGGATGTCGTATCAGTTTGTGAAGGGCTTGGGCCCTTTAACAGATGATGCTCTATGTGGATATTAATTCCGTTGGGCATTGCTGAACCTATAGAGTCCTATGCTTTCAGGCCAGAAGCCACGATTGGGACCCTTTCGTCTTTCGCTGACAGTACTTCTGAAAAATGGCACATTTTAGCGTCCTGGGAGTAGGGCAGCCCAAGGATGGATATTAGGACCTGAGGTAAACAGGGCAGGTGTACATGTTGTTTTAGTTGATTGGGAAATAGAGGTTCTTGTGCCAGCAGTGAGTTTGGCCCAGTGTGTGTTGTTTTAGGTTCAGTGTCCAGCTATGAATTTTATTGCATTAGCACCTTTGTCTCATCGTTCTTTTTCCCTCGGCTTTAGTCCTAGTGTAACACCTGGAAGAATATTTATAAAGCAGATCTGCAGTTGTTTCTTTGTAACTGTTGTTGTATCTACCTGCACCTGACGTGGTACATGCCAGCAGAGTAGATATGGTTCTTTTTTTCTCATATGTATTTCCTTTCTTCCTAGAGGGCTGTGGAGTCCCAACGAGGTTAAGCTTTGCTGAGCTGAAGAGCGAGTATAAAAATCAGTCTTCCTTTCCTGTTGGGAAGACTATAAACTATACTTGCCGGCCTGGATACAGTAGACACCCGCATATGCAATCCACTATTACATGCCTTGAAAATCGAACGTGGTCAGAAGCATTCGAGTTCTGTAAAAGTGAATATCATAATGAATTTTGTTTCTATTGTTCAATAAAGGTCTTTGAGGCACTAAGTTGTGTCCGCGCTGCAAAATGTTACGTATCTTTAAATAGTTAATAGTGACTAGTAAAGCTCTCTCGCTGTGCCTATTCTGGGCCCTTTTAAATGCCATCTTTATGGGGAGTGTTAAATATGGACAGTTCCTGGGGATAATTGTTGCATTGAAAGAGAGAAGCCTAATCCGAGCCTTGTTCTCCACCAGAGAAATCGTGTGGTCATCCAGGAGAGCCGGAGAACGGCAGAGTTATTGTAACAGATATCCATTTTGGGTCAACCGTCAACTTCACGTGTGAAGAAGGGTAAGTTTCAGACTGCCCGAGCTGACTACTTGTGCTTCGCTTACAGCTGTGGAACACAAATGGATATCCTCATATTCTCCCAACTCCTGAAAGCAGTTTACTCTTCCATACTAAAGCAGCCCTCCATCTTCTTGGCTCAATCAATATAATTTTTATACGTGAGGAATGACGGATTGGAATAAGTCTCCCTCTTTTCTTCACTCATGCTCTGCCATTGATTGTACAAACTTTAGTTGCAGTTTGGCCAGCTGAATGCTCTGCCTGCAGGTGCTGGCTGAGCACAGATGTCTCCTGTGGGGAGTAGGATCCAAGTGACCAGAGCAAACCTTGGAATCTCTTGGATTTTACCCCTGCTTAGACACGGGAATAGTTCTTCTTCGGAATCATTGGAAATGGCCGTTTTCCCATACGGAGTAGGGTGGAAGGGTTTTCACTGACTAACTGCCCACCTGCCAGACTGATGAGGTGTCTCCAAAGGGAAACCCTGCTGGGGAAGGTGCCCGAGTGAGAATGCTGGGGATACGGTGGCAGAAGAGGGCGTCATATGCCCGCTCCATTTGAGGATGAGGACTGTGCTTCAGGGGTCTGCAGCTGTAGTGGTGGCTTGTGACCTTGTAGAGCGTGTCCTATGTGAGGGCGAAATGGAAGAACCTGTGACCACAGGAAGTCCCATTTCACAGACACTGCCTGTAATGACAGCTGGCTGCTGAACTCCAGAGGTCAGCTCAGCTGAGGTTTGCTGTATAGCATCTGTGTTTTGGACCTCTCTGCTGGGGTGGGGTGTTACTCCTGCATGCATTACAACAGTCTTGATTGACTTAGTTTATGAATCTCAAGCTAGCCAGACCCCAGCTGGGTCTGCCTGGCCCACACCCACGGAAATGTATCTCCTCCATCATGAGAAAATCAAAACCCCTCTTGGCAACCTGCCTGAAAATGCCAGGGGGAAATGCTGTAGTGGTGTTCCTAGTTTGCCTTTGGCTTGTGGTTCAGTGGTGGGGAATGATCCATCTGATGTGGTGAGTAGGACTTGAGGGAACCAGAAGGAGATTTGGATCCCCCCTCTCACAGAATAGCAGCTCATTGGTCTGACATGGGCTTCTGTACTAGAGATTAATTCTACAAGAGGCTGGGGAGTTCGGCTCTGGCAAGGAGCATTTCTCCAGTGGTGGTCAGTCAGAAGTCAGTGGTGTTGGTCCCCACCTGCTGTGGCTGGGGAGAAGAGCTTCCCAGAAGAACTGAGCTTCTCAGGAAAGTTCAAACACCAAAGAAATAGATAAGAACTGATAATCCCCTCTGCCTAACAACAGGCACCGGTTGATTGGACGGCCTTACAGACGATGTGACATTTCTGGCATGCGTGTTGCATGGACTGGTGATGTTCCCATTTGTGAGCGTAAGTAGGTCACAACTGTCTGTCAAAGTGCTTAGGTACCACCCCTCCCCCCCCCCCCCAAATGTGAATAAACAGATATGGAAGAATTCTGATCCCCGCCCCGGAAAGTCTCACCTGAGGCACAGAGCGATTATGTGACATATCGTTTAGGGAATCAGTCAGTAGCCAAGTCAAAAATTGAACCCAGGTCTCCTGAGTCCAATGCCAGTATCTTAAGAACAAGACCATATTGAAGGGGGGTTGCACCTTAGAGAGAAATGTCTGTGTTAAGTTCCTAGCAATCAGAATTTGGTGTTTCTTTGGTAACTGAGTAATAGCAAAAGGCATTCAGCTTGGTATGGCAAAAATGCCCCACCAAGGTGGTTATTGGCCCTTCTGGATTTCTGAAGAGCACAACAGGTTTACCTGATACCCACTTATATTCATCCAAAACCAGACACGAAGCTCATTACCTGTGCTTTAAGGCGTTCGCCTGCCCTGGCGTGCTCACCAGCTTATGGTGCAGCAGGAAAATCATGCGTTTTTCAACACCTGGTAAGGATTCAACAGGTTGATCTTAAAACGGTCCATATGAAGGAAGGTGTAGACCATTAAGACACTATCCTAGTAAGTCTCTTTCACAGTTTACAGACCATCAGTGCGAAAGAGAATTGGGTATAATTACCCATTGCGCATGACCTGTCGGCCTTGCTCGTTCTAGTGGTTTCATAGTTAGGGCTCCTAAATTTCTTTAGCAGATCAAGTAACTGGAGCTGCTTCTCTACCAGCAATGATTCTAAAATACACTCCTCCTGTGTGTCTCCAGGTATTCCGTGTCTTCCGCCTCCAGACATCCCCAATGGAAGTCACAGTGGCAAGTTCACAAAAAACTTCTCTTTTGGGTCAGCTGTAACCTACAAATGTGAAAATGGTTACTTGCTCACTGGAGAGGCCTCTATTCACTGCACAACCAAGGACGGGCTAAACGGCGTGTGGAGTGCACGTCCCCCTCGGTGTGGAGGTAGGGTTTGTGGAGGTGAAAAACTCCTGCCAGCTCTGCTGTTTCATGTATAGAAAGTTCAGGTCTAGACAAACCCACAAATGTGAGACTCCAGTTAAATCCCTGCACTTAGTGTGCCTGCCTGTGGCAACATCTCCACAAGATTTTCCAGGATTCATGTTGGAGACTGAATAGCTCTGGAGCAGGGCTAAAGATCTGAGATAGAAACTGGTGCCACCGGATGCACCCAAAGAGGAGCTCTGTGTTCAGCCCATGTAGGGTCATAACTTCTATTAAGGTTGTTAAAGACCTTTGATCCCAGCCACAAGGGAATGAAAGTGGGGGATGTTATGGTAGCGCTCCATTTCCCATTAGTATGGGGATGTCTATTCTTGGCATTTGAAGTGACAACTGAATGCCCATCAGGAAAATCTTCCTTAAAAGGAAAAAGAATTAATCCTACGAAATCTCTGTATGCAGAACGTGCATAGCGTTTAGTAGTAATTCCTTCAGTGTGGATGCAAAGTCTACCCCCCATGAGTGAAGGACACAGGCTTGCTGGTGCAGTAGATAATGGGGTGGAGTAAAGCTGTGTCAGTCCCAAGCACTTGACCTCTTATTACTAATGCCCTTGGGATAAATATAAGCCAGACTTGTGGAATTTTATATTTGGAGGAGTTTGGTAGGCAAGCTGAAAGACCTGGCACTTCTAACGGTAATGAAGAGAGGGTACGTTGCTGGGACCACCAGCTTCCTGAAACCTCTCTGGCTTGACTGCAGATTGCTGAGCTCCCTCAATGTCTGAGGTCAATGGCTGTGAAGGCCCCTTGGTTCCTTGTAGGACTGAGCTCCTTGGCTTTACCCTGGGGGTGCTCCCATGACTTGGAGATTGGTGCACAGGACACTCCTTGAGAAGATTACCCTTGCGAAGTTGCTATGAAGGGACCTAAGTTGTTACAGTGTATCTCCATCTCCTCCTCTCAGGGTGGCCCTCCACATTTCCCACAACAATCTGTATTTTCAAGTAGGAATAACATAGAGGAGTGCAGCAGTTCTCAAACTGTAAGTCAGGACCCCAAAATGGGTTGCGGCCCCATATTAATGGGGTCACTAGATCGGGCTTTACTTGCTGGGGCCTGAGATCGAAGCCCGAGCCCCGCTGCCTGGGGCCAAAGCCAAAGGCCGAGTCCCACCGCCCATGGCCTAAGCCCGAGGGTGGCCTGGGTGGCTGGGCTCAGGTCACAGGTTCCCTAGCTGGGGCTGAAGCTCTTGGGCTATGGCTCCCCTGCCTGGGGCACAGGGGCTCATGCTTTGGCTTTGGCCACCCTGCCCGGGATGGCGGGGCATAGGCTGGCTCAGTCTTTCTTCCCCCGTCCTGGGTCGTGTACTAATTTTTGTTGTCAGAAGGGGGTCGTGGTTTAATGAAGCTTGAGAACACATGGGCTAGTGAAACAAGTTACATGGAAAATATTGAAAGTGTAAAAAAGGCTTGAGAGCTGCGAAGGCTGCGGAGATGTTTTTCTTCCTCTCTGGCCCTGTGTTTCAGCTAAAGCGTTTCTTTTTCAGAGGTTAGATGCCCAGCCCCACAAATCCAGAATGGAAGAAGAGTATCTGGTGATAGACATGTCTATTTATATAATGACAGTGTTACCTTTGAGTGTGATCCCGGCTACACCATGAAGGGTCACAGTCTGAGTCGGTGCCAAACTGATGACACGTGGGATCCACCTCTGCCAGTCTGTGAGCCAGGCAAGTGTCAAAACTCTGATTTGTTTGTATTATGCATCTAGAAACAGGTTTCCCTTCTGTCTGATCTGTGAGCACCTCCAACGCTAACCCCGTCTGGATCTGTCCTGCCTGCTGCTCGCCTCAAATCCAGAGACTTTACAGACTGGTTTGAGGGGAGAGGTGGACTGTCCCAGTTGTTAGGAACAGACGTAGAGGATAAGAAATGAACCAGGTTGGGGGCAGTGCTGGCAGGGCTCCGAGAGCAGTGGGGATGACAGATGAGTAAATTTGTCCCTTCTGTTTTATTGCAAAGCTTGTGCTTTCCCACAATGCATTTGGGGGTCAGGATTCCTCCAACTGCAGCAGCTGCAAGAAGTGACCCAAGTTGGCAAGAGCCATGGGTCTGCTGAGGGGGAATTACTGTACCACAAAGGTGAAAGCAGAGCACTTTTATCTTCTTCTGCTCAGGATCCTCATGTCTGTCCCATCTTGAAATGGGAACTGGAAGTGATTTAGAAGATGATATTCAATAACTTCTTGGTCCACCACAGCTTTTGCGAGTGGTACTTCTGCTTCCTCTGCTGAATTTCACTATTTTTATCAATTATAAGCGGTCCTTCCAGAAACAACAGATGCTTTTCACTCTTCCTTTGAATGTACTTAGATAATACTTAGATTTTCAGAAAGCCTTTGAGAAGATCCCTCACCAAATGCTCTTATGTAAATTAAGTTGCCATGGGATAAGAGGGAAGATCCTTTCATGGATTGAGAACTGGTTAAAAGACATGGAACAAAGGGTAGGAATAAATGGTAAATTTTCAGAATGGAGAGGGGTAACTAGTGGTGTTCCCCAAGGGTCAGTCCTAGGACCAATCCTATTCAACTTATTCATAAATGATCTGGAGGAAGGGGTAAACAGGGGGGTGGCAAAGTTTGCAGATGATACGAAACTGCTCAAGATAGTTAAGACCAAAGCAGACTGTGAAGAACTTCAAAAAGATCTCACAAAGCTAAGTGATTGGGCAACAAAATGGGAAATGAAATTTCATGTGGATAAATGTAAAGTAATGCACACTGGAAAAAATAACCCCAAGTATACATACAATATGATGGGGGTTAATTTAGCTACAACTAATCAGGAAAAAGATCTTGGAGTCATCCTGGATAGTTCTCTGAAGACATCCATGCAGTGTGCAGCGGCAGTCAAAAAAGCAAACGGGATGTTAGCCATCATTAAAAAAGGGATAGAGAATAAGACGGACAATATGTTCTTGCCCTTATATAAATCCATGGTGCGCCCACATCTTGAATACTGCGTACAGATGTGGTCTCCTCTTCTCAAAAAAGATATACTGGCATTAGAAAAGGTTCAGAGAAAGGCAACTAAAATGATTAGGGGTTTGGAACGGGTCCCATTTGCGGAGAGATTAAAGAGGCTAGGACAGTAGACAGGATACTGGTCTGGATGGACCTTTGGTCTGACCCAGTATGGCCATTCGCATGTTCTTATGAAGGTGTAATACGACCCTCTAGTTCCTGTACACTGAATAATCATGGAACCATTTTTTGTTTTCCCCGCTCACACTGGTATTTCAGTCAAGCTCTTTTCTAAAATGGGGTGGGGAACAAGATTGTTACAAATGAGTTAAAGATTCATAAAAACCAATAGGCATTAAGTACTTGCAATGTAACGCACTGTATAGTGAGCCGATATTGTCCAGTGATTTTTGGTTGACTAAATTAAGATGCTTAAAGTAACCTGATTTTTTGGGGGTGGGTGGGTGGGTGATGAGTGTCTGTAAATTACCATTGTGATTCTGGCTCCTCCCTTTTTGGGGAGGCATCACTTCACTGTACAGTGTCTGTAGCCTGGAACTGCTTCCTCCTTCAATGTGAAGGTGCGTTTCTGTTTTGTTAGCTGCTTCCCTTTGCTTCGCTCGGTGTGTCAGACACGCACGAGGGTTTAAATTGAGACCACGAGAACTTTGAGACAAGCCACCAATTCAGCAAATTCCACTGTTGGGGACTAAACCTCCAGTGAGACTCACCGGGCCAAAGTCACTGCTGGCAAGAGGAGCTCCTTTAACTTCAGCGGCATTGTATCCATTTGTACCAGTGGTGAATGATTCTGTGAGTGCAGCCGGGTAATGTTCATGCTGAAAGAATTGCAACAGGTGACAAGAGGACGTAAGAGTGTAGAAATACTTATGAAATTGAAGTAAAAGACTTGTCAAAGGCAATGGCTCAGTGGGGAAACTGCCCGTTTCATCCCACACGTGCGTTTGAGTCTAAAGGGTTTGTTATGCTTTCCCTTTCAGCCACATGCGTAAGCCCAGAAGTGGAGAATGGAAGAACAAATGGGGTACAGCGTGCCCACAGACCCAGCTCCTGTGAGGGGCCCACAGTTTGGCGTCTACTCCTTGCACAAGCTCCTATCACAGGATTTAAGATGAAAGACAAGGTCACCAGTGCAACAGAATGAATAGCAGGGAATTAAAGCTCCATTTAATTAGACACATGGTGAAATAAATGCTTTTGAAAATAAAGGCATTGTATGCGCATTCTGCGCTTGTGCATACAGATACACCCCCCACGAGGAAAATATTGAGGGGGCGGGACGGGAAAAAGCATCTGTCTGAATCCCGAGGCACACTTGACATGAATCACAAAAACTGGAAACTAATATCTACGCTCCCCTCACACACACAGAGAGAAACACATAAACCTCTGCCGCCAATCCCTACCCCTTGCTACACACTGCGTCAACAGAAAAGATTTGCAGTGGGTACTGGAAAGGCCAACAAGCGTGAACTGTTTCAGACCCTGTGCAAGGAGTAGATGCCAAACTGTGGGCCCCTCACAGGAGCTCTCCTGCCAGCCCTGCTCTCTCTGTCACTGAGAGGGAGCCATCTGGGGCCTCTGCTCCCCACAAGAGGAGCAGTATGGAACCCCGTGGGATGTGGTTTTAGGCAGGCTTGTATGATAGTGTTTGCAGTGGAGAGGTTAAAAGCAACACCATAAACTCTTCCCAGAAACTGGTAGGGAGTCAGTGCAGAGCACAGGCACCAAGGGCCCACTGAACAGCACTGCTTGCCGGGCAGGCTGACGCCTTCTGCACCTTTTCAATTTCAGAGGTTCTCTGCATCGCCCCAGCAATCCAGAATGGAAGAAAGGTAGCTGGACGTGGACCTGTCTACAGACCCAGGGACACGGTTAGGTTTGAATGTGATCCTGGTTACACCCTGAACGGCAGCCGTCAGATTCAATGCCGAGATGAAGGAACCTGGGATCCTCCTGTTCCAGCCTGCACACAGAGTGAGTGTGAATCAAGGTTGACTGCAGGGTAACTGAGACGATCAACATCTGGTAGGGATGTGCCTGGACGCAAAAAAAGCCAACGTCCTTTGACTCCAGGGGTCACTTTTCAGCTGTGAATGGGGAACATACAAATATTCACCCACCCCCTAATCTCTTGAGTGTGCTCGTCCCTGTGATAGCTGATCCTCTGCATCCTGCCCTGCCCTCCTGACAGGCAGAGATCTGGCAATGGTCTGTCTCACTGAGCATCCTAAAGCTGTGAATGGAAACACAAAACAGCAGAACTCGTCCCGCTCTCCACAAATTATATTTGAATTTGCTTTCCCACAATGCATTTGGGGGTCAGGATTCCTCACACTGCAGCAGCTGCGGAAAGTGACCGAGGTTGGCAAGAAGGGACCTGCTGAGGGGAATTTCTGTAACTTAAAGTTGAAAGCAGAGCACTTTTATCTTCCTCTGCTCAGGATCCTCACGTCTGTCCCATCTTGAAATGGGAACTGGAAGTGATTTAGAAGATGATACTGAATAACTTCTTGGTCCACCGCAGCTTTTGCGGGTACTTCCGCTTCCTTTGCTGAATTTCACTATTTTTATCAATTATGAGCGGTCCTTCCAGTAACAACAGATGCTTTACACTTTTCTTTTGAATGTACTTAGATTGTCCTTAGATTTCCAGAAAGCCTTTGACAAGGTCCCTCACCAAAGGCTCTTATGTAAATTAAGTTGCCATGGGATAAGAGGGAAGATCCTTCCATGGATTGAGAACTGGTTAAAAGACATGGAACAAAGGGTAGGAATAAATGGTAAATTTTCAGAATGGAGAGCGGTAACTAGTGGTGTTCCCCAAGGGTCAGTCCTAGGACCAATCCTATTCAACTTATTCATAAATGGTCTGGAGGAAGGGTTAAACAGGGGGGTGGCAAAGTTTGCAGATGATACAAAACTGCTTAAGATAGTTAAGACCAAAGCAGACTGTGAAGAACTTCAAAAAGATCTCACAAAGCTAAGTGATTGGGCAACAAAATGGCAAATGAAATTTCATGTGGATAAATGTAAAGTAATGCACACTGGAAAAAATAACCCCAAGTATACATACAATATGATGGGGGCTAATTTAGCTACAACTAATCAGGAAAAAGATCTTGGAGTCATCCTGGATAGTTCTCTGAAGACATCCATGCAGTGTGCAGCGGCAGTCAAAAAAGCAAACGGGATGTTAGGAATCATTAAAAAAGGGACAGAATAAGACGGCGAAGGGCAACTAAAATGATTAGGGGTTTGGAATGGGTCCCATATGAGGAGAGATTAAAGAGGCTAGGACTTTTCAGCTTGGAAAAGAGGAGACTACGGGGGGATATGATAGAGGTCTATAAAATTATGTGTGGTGTGGAGAAAGTGAATAAGGAAAAGTTATTTACTTGTTCCCATAATACAAGAAGTAGGGGCCACCAAATGAAATTAATGGACAGCAGGTTTAAAACAAATAAAAGGAAGTTCTTCTTCACACAGCGCACAGTCAACCTGTGGAACTCTTTGCCTGAGGAGGTTGTGAAGGCTAGGACTATAACGGGGTTTAAAAGAGAACTGGATAAATTCATGGAGGTAAAGTCAATTAATGGCTATTAGCCAGGATTGGTAAGGAACAGTGTCCCTAGCCTCTGTTTGTCAGAGGCGGGTGATGGATGGCAGGAGAGAGATCACTTGATCATTACCTGTTAGGTGCCCCGGAGTGAGTGACCTTGGCATTGGCCACTGTCGATAGACAGGATACTGGTCTGGATGGACCTTTGGTCTGACCCAGTCTGGCCGTTCTTATGTTTTTATGAAGGTGGAATATGACCCTCTAGTTCCTGTACGCTGAATAATCATGGAACCATTTTTTTGTTTTTCCCCCTCACGCTGGTATTTCAGTCAAGCTCTTATCTATAATGGGGTGGGGACAAGATTGTTACAAATGAGTTAAAGATTCATAAAAAACAACAGGCATTAAGTACTTGCAATGTAACGCACTGAATAGTGAGCCTATATTGTCCAGTGAGTTTTGGTTGACCAAAATAAGATGCTTAAAGTAGCCTGATTTTGTGTGTGTGTGTGTGATGTGTCTGTAAATTACCATTGTGATCCTGGCTCCTCCCTTTTTGGGGAGACATAACTTCATTGCACAGTGTCTGCAGCTTGGAACTGCCTCCTCCCTCAGTGTGAAGGCGCGTTTTCTGTTTTGTTAGCTGCTTCCCTTTCCCTCGCTTGGTGTGTCAGACACACACGAGGGTTTAAATTGAGACCATGAGAACTTTGAGACAAGCCACCAATGCAGCAAATTTCACAGCTATGGACTAAACCTCCAGTGAAACACATGGGCCAATGTCACTGCTGGCAAGAGGAGCTCCTTTAAGTTCAGTGGCATTGCATCCACTTGGAACGGTGCTGATGGATTCTGCGAGTGCAGCTCAGTAATGTTCATGCTGAAAGAATTGATAAAAGTGACAACGGGATGTGATAGTATAGAAATAGTTATGAAATTGAACTACAGTAAAAGACTTGCCAAAGGAAATGGTTCAGTCCATTCCATCCCACGCCTGCGCTAGAGTCTAAAGGGTTTGTTATGCTTTCCCTTTCAGCAACATGTGTAAGCCCAGCAGTGGAGCATGGAAGAACAAATGGGGTACAGCATGCCTACAGACCCAGAGACATGGTTGTGTTTGAATGCGACCCTGGTTACACCTTGAGTGGCAGCCCTGAGACGCAGTGCCAAGATGATGGTAGATGGGATCCTCCTGTCCCCACCTGTGAAAGAAGTAAGTATGACTAAGGCTTTGATCCCATTGTGATGAGTCAGATCTGGCAGGGCTGAGTCGGGAGGCCAAAAGGACTGTGGGATTAGTTTGAGACCTGACAAGGGAAATGCAAATATCTGTGTAGTTATCAACAGTGTTCCCTGTGTTCCTCTCCATCGTATCTGGGCTTTTCCATTCTCCAAAAAGAACTAAGAGGAAGAAGCTCCTACCACAGGATTTAACTCAAAAGACAAGGTCACAAGTGCAACAAATTTAACAGCAAGGAATTAAAACTCTATATAATTATACACAGGGTAAAACAAATGCTTTTGAAAATAAATGTGCTGAATGCAAACTCTGCACTCCTGTGCACACATACACACCACATTAGTGAAACATTAAAAAGCTGCAGCTGTGTGAAACCCGAGGCACCCTTGACATAAATTAGAAACACTAGTAACTAATTTCCACACTCCCCTCACACTCACAGGCACGCTATCCCCATCTTGCCTCGTTACACGCGAGTAAAGAGGAAAGTGTGTCCCCCAAAGGCGAACAGGCCAGTATTGTTAAAGACCATGGTGCCAAAATGAGGGTCCCTCACAGGGAGCTCTCCCACCAGCCCTGCTCTCTCTGTCACTGAGAGGGATCACTCTGGGGACTCTATTCACCACGAGAGGAGCAGTACGGTACCTCATGGGATGTGGTTTTCTGCAGGCTTGCGCGATACTGTTTGCATTTTAGAGGTTAAAAGCAACACCATAAACTCTTCCCAGAGAGTCCAGAGCACAGGTGTGAAGCGCTCACTGAACAGCAGTGCATGCTGATGCCTTCTGTGGCTTTTCAATTTCAGAGGTTCTCTGCATCGCCCCAGAAATCCAGAATGGAAGAAAAGTAGCTGGACGTGGACCTGTCTACAGACCCAGGGACACGGTTAGGTTTGAATGTGATCCTGGCTACACCCTAAACGGCAGCCGTCTGATTCAGTGCCAAGATGACGGAAACTGGGATTCTCCTGTTCCAGCCTGCACACAAGGTAAGTGTGAATCAACGTTGTCTCCTGAGTAACTGAGATGATCAACATCTGGTAGGAATGTGCCTGGACGCAAAAAAATAAACGTCCTTTGAATCCAGGGGTCACTTTTCAGCTGTGAATGGGGAACATACAAATATTTTCCACCCCCTAATTTCTTGAGTGTGCTCGTCTCTGTGATAGCTGATCCCCTGCATCCTGCCCTGCCCTCCTGACAGGCAGAGATCTGGCAACGGTCTGTCTCACTGAGCATCCTAAAGCTGTGAATGGAAACACAAATCAGCAGAACTCGTCCCACTCTCCACAAATTATATTTTGGATTCTTAAGGGAGGGAAGGGCGATTTCTAGGGACCAAAAAGGAGCAGATTGGGAAAATCTGAGTTCGGGGTGAAGGGGAATCGAGGTCGGTGATATTTAATCTTTTTTGGATGTGTTGCATCACCGGTGCGATGCAGGGTTTGACACAACACAGGCATCCTGGGCTTTTCCCCCTCCTGGAGACCAGCCTATTTTATGCTCTTCTTGAACAGGAATCAGATTTTCCCTGAAATATTCTTCATCCTCTCTCCCCCCTTTAGTGTTGCTGTGTCTCCCACCTCCGGTCATTGTCAAAGGGAAGCACAATGCCAAGCCTTTGGCAGCTTTCCCCAGTGGAACATATGTGAACTACAGCTGTGAACCTGGCTACGCCCTCCGTGGAGAGGCTTCGATCTATTGTACCACATCTGGAACTTGGAGCCACCCTTCTCCTGTATGTGAAGGTGAATGGATTTTCGGTTGGCTTCTTCCTTTTGTCAGTATCCCAACAGGATGGATAGCGAGAGAAAGAATGTTCAGACACACCACCTAATGCAACAAAATTCACAGCTGGGAACAGATCCCCAGGGACAAACACAGGGCTATAATCTCTGCCGGCACAAGAAGCTCAGCCTCAGCCGCTCAATGAGAGTAAGAGAGAACTGAAGTGTCTTGCGTCAATGGGATGTCGTATCAGTTTGTGAAGGGCTTGGGCCATTTAACAGATGATTCTCTAGGTGGATATTAATTCCGTTGGGCATTGCTGAACCTATAGAGTCCTATTCTTTCAGGCCAGAAGCCACGATTGGGATACTTTAGTTTTTCACTGACAGTACTACTGAAAAATGGCACATTTTAGCATCCTGGGAGTAGGGCAGCCCAAGGATGGATTTTAGGACCAGAGGTAAACAGGGCAGGTGCATATGTTGTTTTAGTTGATTCGGAAATAGAGATTCTTGTGCCAGTGGTAAGTTTGGCCCTGTGTGTGTGTTATTTGAGATTCGGTCTCCAGCTATGGATTTTGTTGCATTAGCACTTTGTCTGAACGTTCTCTTTCCCTCGGCTTCAATCCTAGTGTAACACCTGGAAGAATATTTATAAAGCAGATCTGTAGTCATTTCTTTGTAACACTGTTGTTGTATCTACCTGCACCTGACGTGGTACATACCAGCAGACTGGATACGGTTCTTTTTTCTCATGTGTGTTTCCTTTCTTTCTAGATGGCTGTGATGTCCCAACGAGGTTAAGCTTTGCTGAGCTGAAGAGCGAGTATAAAAATCAGTCTTCCTTTCCTGTTGGGAAGACTATAAACTATACTTGCCGGACTGGATACAGTAGACACCCGCATATACAATCCACTATTACATGCCTTGAAAATCGAACATGGTCAGAAGCACTCAAGTTCTGTAAAAGTGAATATCATTATGAATTTTGTTTCCATGGTTCAGTAAAGGTCTTAATGGCCTTAACATTTTGCAGCGTGGACACAACTAATGTGCCTTTAAATAGTTAATAGTCATTCGTAAAGTTCTCTCTAGCTGTGCCTGTTCTAAGCCTTCTAAATGTCTTCTTTGTGGAGTGTGTTAAATATTGACAGATCCCTGGGATCATTGTTTCATTGAAAGAGAGCACCCTAATCCTAGCCTTGTTCTCCACCAGAGAAATCGTGTGGTCATCCAGGAGAGCCGGAGAACGGCAGAGTTATTGTAACAGATACCCATTTTGGGTCAACCGTCTACTTCACATGTGAAGAAGGGTAAGTTTCAGATTGCCTGAGCTGACTACTTGTGCTTCGCTTACAGCTGTGGAACACAAATGGATATCCTCATATTCTCCCAACTCCTGAAAGCAGTTTACTCTTCCATATTAAAGCAGCCCTCCATCTTCTTGGCTCAATCAATATAATTTTTATATGCGAGGAAAGATGGATTGGAATAAGTCTCCCTCTTTTCTTCATTCATGCTCTGTCATTTATTGTAGAAACTTTAGTTGCAATTTGGCCAGCTGAATGCTCTGCCTGCAGGTGCTGGCTGAGCACAGATGTCTCCTGTGGAGAGTAGGATCCAAGTGACCAGGGCAAACCTTGGAATCTCTTGGATTTTACCCTTGCTTTGACATGGGAACAGTTCTTCTTCTGAATAATTGGATCTGGCTGTTTTCCCATACGGAGTTGGGTGGAAGGGTTATCACTGACTAACTGCCCACCTGCCAGACTGATGAGGTGTCTCCAAGGGAAACCCTGCTGGGGAAGGTGCCTGAGTGAGAGCGCTGGGGATAAGGTAGCAGAAGAGGATGTCACTTGCCCTCTCCATTTGAAGATGAGGACTGTGCTTCAGGGGTCTGAGAAATAAAGGTCTGCAGCTGTAGTGCTGGCTTGTGCACTTGTAGAGCATGTCCTATGTGGGGGCAAAAGGGAAGAACCTGTGACCACAGAAAGTCTCATTTCACTGACACTGCCTATAACAACAGCTGGCTGCTGAACTCCAGAGCCAGCTCAGCTGAGGTTTGCTGTATAGCGTCTGTGTTTTGGACCTCTCTGCTGGGGTGGGGCGTTACTCCTGCATGCATTACAACAGTCTTGATTGACTTAATTTAAGTATCTCAAGCTAGCCAGACCCCAGCTGGGTCTGCCTGGCCCACTCCCTCAAAAACTTATCTCATCGGTTATGAGAAAATCAAAACCCCTCTCGATCAGGCATAATAATACCCCTCCGCCAGCAACCTGCCAGAAAGTGCTGGGAGAAAATGTTGTTACTTGTTTGCATATGGCTTGTGATTCCATGGAGGAGAATGATTCTGCTGATGTGGTAAGTAGGACTTGGGGGCACAGGAAGGACATTTGGATCCCCTGGCTCAAAGAATGCCAGCTCATTGGGCCTACACTGGATTCTGTTCTGTGGTTTAATTCTACAGGGGGCTGGGGAGTTCTGAGTTGGCAAGGAGCCTTTTCTGTTATGATCATCACTCAGTAGTCAGTGGTGTTGGTCCCCACCTGCTGTGGCTGGGGAGAAGAGCTTCACAAATAATTGAGCTTCACAGGAGAACTCATATACCAAAGGAATAGGTAAGAACTGATAACCCCCTTTGCCTAACTCCAGGCACCGGTTGATTGGACAGCCTTACAGACGATGTGAGATTTCTGGCATGCATGTTGCATGGAGTGGTGGTGATCCCATTTGTGAGCGTAAGTAGGTCACAACTGTCTGTCCATGTGGTTACGTGCCCTTTTCTCTCTTTTCTGCTTGCCTCACAAATGTTAATTAAGAGGGAGGGAAGAATTATAATCTCCACTTTACAGTGGGAGAAATGAGGCACAGAGATTAGTGTGTTATCCGGGTGATATATGGAGTTGGTCAGTGGCACAGCCAAAAATTTAATCCAGATCTCCAAATCCCGAGCCAGGACTTTAACCACAAGAGCCTCTCAGGGTTATAGGCATGACGAGAATTGTACACAGGACAATGCTTGAGGAGAGAACCCTTGCAAGGTTGCCATGAAGGGACCTACGCTGTTACCAGTGTATCTCCATCTCCTCCTCACAGGGTGGCCCTCCACATTTCCCACAACAATCTGCAGTTTCAAGTCGGAATAATATTGGTTAGTGCAACAAGTTACAGGGAAAATGCTGAGAGCCTAAAAAAGGCTTGAGAGCTGTCTAGGCTGCGGAGATGTTTTTCTTCCTCTCTGGCCATGTGTTTCAGCTAAAGCATTTCTTTTTCAGAGGTTAGATGCCCAGCCCCACAAATCCAGAATGGAAGAAGAGTATCTGGTGATAGACATGTCTATTTATATAATGACAGTGTTACCTTTGAGTGCGATCCCGGCTACACCATGAAGGGTCACAGTCTGAGTCAGTGCCAAACTGATGACATGTGGGATCCACCTCTGCCAGTCTGTGAGCTAGGCAAGTGTCCAAACTCTGATTTGTTTGTATTATGCATCTAGAAACAGGTTTCCCTTCTGTCTGATCCGTGAGAACCTCCAGCACTAACCCCGTCTGAATCTGTCCTGCCTGCTGCTCGCCTCAAAACCAGAGACTTTACAGACTGGTTTGAGGGGAGAGGTGGATAGTCCCAGTTGTTAGGAACAGACGTAGAGGATAAGAAATGAACCAGGTTGCGGGCAGGGCTCTGAGAGCAGTGGGGATGAGTAATTTTGTCCCTTCTGTTTTATTGCAAAGCTTGTGCTTTCCCACAATGCATTTGGGGGTCAGGATTCCTCCAGCTGCACCAGCTGTGAGAAGTGACCCAAGTTGGCAAGAGCCATGGGTCTGCTGAGGGGAATTACTGTACCATAAAGGTGAAAGCAGAGCACTTTTATCTTCTTCTGCTCAGGATCCTCATGTCTGTCCATCTTGAAATGGGAACTGGAAGTGATTTAGAAGATGATATTCAATAACTTCTTGGTCCACCGCAGCTTTTGTGGGTGGTACTTCTGCTTCCTCTGCTGAATTTCACTATTTTTATCAATTATGATAAAATTCCAGTAACTACACACGCTTTTCACTCTTCCTTTGGAGGTGGAATATGGCCTCTAGTTCCTGCACGTGGAATAATCGTGAACTAACTTCTGATTTTCCCCCTCACACTGGTCTTTCAGTCAAGCTCTTTTCTATAATGGGGTGGGGATGAGAGTGTTACAAATGAGTAAAAGATTCAGAAAAGCAATCGGCCGTTAGCTCTTGCAATGTAAGACACTAAATAGTGAACCTAAATTGTCCAGTGGATTTTGGTTGTCCAACTGAGATGCTTAAAGGAGCCTGATATTTTTTCTGGGTGGTGGATGTTTGTAAATTACCGTTGTGATCCTGACTACTCCCTTCTTGGGGAGGCATCACTTCATTATACGGCGTCTGGACCTTGGAGCAACCCCCACACTCAATGTGAAGGTGCGTTTCTGTTCTTTTTGCTGCTTCCCTTTTTCTCGCTTGGTGCGTCAGACACGCAAAAGGATTTAAATAGACACCACAAGAACTTTGAGACAAGCCACCAATTCAGCAAATTCCACAGCTGGAAACTAAACTTCCAATGAGAGACATGGGCCAAAGTCACTGTTGGCAAGAGGAGCTCCTTTAAGTTCAGTGGCATTGCATCCACTTGTACCAGTGGTGAATGGTTCTGTGAGTGCAGCTGGGTAATGTTCATGCTGAAAGAATTGCTACTGAGGATGTGAGAATGTAGAAATACTTATGAAAGTGAAGTAAAAGACTTGTCAAAGGAAATGTCTCAGTGGGTAAACTGCCTATTCCATCCCACAAGTGCGTTAGAGTCTAAAGGGTTTGTTATGCTTTCCCTTTCAGCAACATGCGTAAGCCCAGAAGTGGAGAATGGAAGAACAAATGGGGTACAGCGTGCCTACAGACCCAGCGACATGGTTGTGTTCGAATGCGACCCTGGTTACGCCATGAGCGGCAGCCCTGAGACTCAGTGCCAAGATGACGGTAGATGGGATCCTCCTGTCCCTGTCTGTGAAAGATGTAAGTGTGACTAAGGCTTTGAGGTTGATCATCTTTGATCCTGTTGTGATGAGTCAGATCTGGCAGGGCTGAGCCGGAAGTCCAAAAGGACTGTGGGATTAGTTTGAGATCTGAAAAGGGAAATGCAAATATCTGTGTCGCTATCCCAGTGTTTCCCATGCTCCTCTCCAAAGTATCTGGGCTTTTCCACTCTCCGAAAAGATCCCTGAAGAACTGAGTCCTGGCCAGGTTCTCCCACTTAACCTCCCTCCCAAGTTAAGGGAACTTAGAGAAGGCCCCACCCAACTAGCCATCCAACCAATGAATGGTTCCAAAGTGGCAGAATTCCCAATGTAAACACAAAATAAACAGTGGAAATAACTGTTGGAGCCTTACTAAGATGGCTGAGAACATGTCTGTGGGTGTCAAGAAGCATGACTGAGTCATCGCGCTACATAGATATATGGGGGGATGTGAATGAGGTCGAGGGAATGGAGAATAGGTAGCTTTACCCCGGTGTGCGTTAGGGTCACTGCTGTCGTGTTGGGTACAACTCAAAATGAGCATGTGGATCTTTTCCCTCCTATAAATTTAGCCTGCATGAGCTCTGGTTCAGTTAAGACTCTCTTTCCTCCCTATAGTGCTGCAGTGTTCCTTTCCTCCAGCCATCACCAATGGGAAGCCCAGCGTCCAGGCCTTGGCAGTGTTCACCACTGGAACGTCTGTAAATTACAGCTGTGAGCCCGGCTATTCTCTTAATGGGCAGGCATCAATTTATTGTGCGGCATCTGGAACATGGAGCCCTCCCCCTCCTCAGTGTGAAGGTGCATTTATTTTCTGTTACCTAGAACTAAGAGGAAGAAGCTCATACAACAGGTTTTAACTCGAAAGACAAGCTCACCAGTGAAACAGAATTAATAGCAGGGAATTAAAGCTCCATTTAATTAGACTGAAGATGAGATAAATGCTTTTGAAAATAAAGGCATTGTATGCACACTCCATACTCCTACGTGCGTATGCACAGATATATACTCACGAGGAAAATATTTTTAAAAGCATCTGTCTGAAACCCTTACCACACTTTACATGAATTACAAAAACTAGAAACTAATATTCTCGCTCCCCTCACACACACAGGCAGACACACAAACCTCTGCCTCCAATCTCTACCCCTGCTACACACTGAGTGAACAGGAAAGATTTGCAGTGTGTCCCCTAAAGGCCAACAGGCCTGTACTGTCTAACAGCAAGCACAAGGAGTAGGCTCCAATTGAGGGTCCCTCACAGGAAGCTCTCCTGCCAGCCCTGATCTCTCTGTCACTGAGAGGGATCACTCTGGGGACTCTCTTCACCACAAGAGGAGCAGTATAGTACCCCGTGGGATGTGGTTTTAGGCAGGCTTGCACGATAGTGTTTGCAGTGGAGAGGTTAAAAGCAACACCATAAACTCTCCCCAGAAACTGGTAGGCAGCCAGTGCAGAACACAGGTGCCAAGCACCCACTGAACAGCACTGCTTGCCGGGCAGGCTGACGCCTTCTGCACCTTTTCAATTTCAGAGGTTCTCTGCATTGCCCCAGAAATCCAGAATGGAAGAAAAGTACCTGGACATAGACCTGTCTACAGACCCAGGGACACGGTTAGGTTTGAATGTGATCCTGGCTACATCCTGAACGCCAGCCATCAGATTCAGTGCCAAGATGATGGAACGTGGGATCCTCCTGTTCCAGCCTGCACACAGGGTAAGAGAGAATCTAGGTTCTATCCTTACTAAAATCAAGAAAATCAAGATACATCACGTTTACTTCTTCCCACCTATCTACTAGGCCAGTAACCCTGTTAAAGAAGGAAATTAGATTGGTTGGCATGATTTGTTCTTGACAAATCCATGCTGGCTATTCCTTATCTTGTTATTCTCTAGGTAATTATATATTTTTTTAATATTCAGTATCTTTTCCAGATATTGAAGTTAGGCTGATTGGTGTATAATTCCCAGGGTCCTCTTTGTTCCCCCTTTTGAAGACAGGTACTGTGTTTGCCCTTCTTCCAGCCCTCTGGGACCTCACCCATCCTCCATGACTTCTTGACTATAGTTGCTAATATTTCTGAGAGTGCTTCTGCTACTTCCTTAATTACGCTAGGATGAATTTCATCAAGCCTTGCTGACTTGAATACATGTAACGTATCCAAATATTCTTTATCCTGTTCTTTCCCTGTTTTGACTTGTGTTCCTTCCTCCTTCTTGTTAATATTATGTTGAGTATCTGGTCACCATTAACTTTTTTAGTGAAGACTGAAGCAAAATAGGCATTAAACACCTGAACCTTCTTGATGTCATCAATTAGTTCTCCTTCCCCACTGTGTAGATGACCTACAATTTCCGTTGTCTTTCTCCTTGCTCCTAATGTATTTAAAGAACCTCTTCTTATTTCCTTTTATGTCCCTTGCTATGTGTAATCCATTTTGTTCCTTAGCCTTTCTGATTTTGTCCTATCATGCTTGTGCTGTTCTACAAAACGTTAAGGACAGAAATGACTTAATGTCTTTTTCCCCTGCAAACCAACTAAAAATAAAATGGCAGTTGCCTGCCTTGAAGCGCCTGAAGTCATTCTCCTGCTGTGTTGTGCTCTTCAATGCAGTACTGAGAGAGTGCATAAAAACTAAAGACTGAAACAGACTATGAGTTGAAATCCTGGTAAAACTCCCACTGACTTCAGTGGGCTAGGATTTTGCTCTGTATGTCTGCATTCCTCCAGCGACAAGGCAGCAAATTACACCTTGGTACAGTAGTAGGATTACATGTTTGTTCTTGTCACCTTCATAAGTGAATATAACTACACCCAGAGCCATGCCTTGGGTATGGCGAATTGGGGCGATCGCTCAGGGCCCCGTCCTTTGGGGGCCCCACAGACTCGTGCATTTGGCCTGGTGCGGTCAGTCCCACACCCCCTAGCGATGGCCCTGATTACACCTAAAAAAATTGCAATCACATCTTCTGTAACTTACTTTCTTCCTCGTCTTGAAATATTGTTTTTGCTAACCTTTATTTCAGAGATCAGATGTGCATTCCCAGAAGTTCAAGGTAGTAAGAAGGCAGTAGCGGGTAGTAGTACATATCAATTTGGAACTAATGTTACTCTGGAATGTGACAACGGTTATGTGCTGGAAGGCAGCAGTCTGATACAGTGCCAACATGACTTTACCTGGGATCCTCCTGTACCAGTCTCAAGAAAAGGAGGACTTGTGGCACCTTAGAGACTAACAAATTTATTTGAGCGTAAGCTTTCGTGAGCTACAGCTCACTTCATCGGATGCATTCAGTGGTATTTTCCACTGAATGCATCCGATGAAGTGAGCTGTAGCTCACGAAAGCTTACGCTCAGATAAATTTGTTAGTCTCTAAGGTGCCACAAGTCCTCCTTTTCTTTTTGTGGATACAGACTAACACAGCTGCTACTCTGAAACCTGTACCAGTCTGTAGATCCAGTATGTATAGAATAAATGGGAAAAATTCATGCCCTGTGTTAGGTTTCCACCTAGTGGTCAAATGACAATAGAGGTTGAAATAAGATTTGCCCTTTGCAGAATCTGCAACACAAACCCCCTGTCTATTTTGAGGCCTGCTTTACATAGAGATTTCCAATGCTAGACAGGTCTTTTTTTAAACCCAATTTAGTTAAACCAGTGCAAGTTTGTGTGCAGACAAGATAAAATGTATCCTGGGCTGTGTAGACAATACCTATCTGGGAGGGAAAAGAGATTGTTTTCAAATTTTTAGTTGAACAAAGCTACACAGTTACACAAAATAAACTCAATGTGTATATGTCTCCTGAACATATCTGCATTAGTTGTTTCTAATTCCTGATCCCCACACACAGTTGCAAGGGCTTAACTAAAGGTGCTTTTTTTTTTTTTTTTAAAGCAGATTTAATCATACTATTTCAACTTTGTGTGTGAGCACTCAAAGCAATTCCAACCTGGCTAATATCATTGTAGTCTGCACCTATAAATTATGAATGCAAGCTCAACTAAGATAAGAATTTTCAAATAGATAAAAGCATGCCTACACAGGGGCTTGCCCCCAGTTACCTAAATTGATTTAAAGTCTGATTTAACTTAAACCAGTATGATTTTTGTGTGTACACAGGCCCTAAATATGGGAAGGTAAAAATCAAACTCTCTCAACTTGAGGCCTGTCTAAAATGTAATATGATATCCTAATATGGTTTGAGTTTTTTGACTGTGTAGATACCACCAATCAGTGTTACAACCATGGCTTTTGTTATGTTATTCTGTGTAAAACTCACTGCATTTAGGTTGGAGTTTTCAAAATATGTCTTATTCTCTACTTAAAATATTTCTCCCTATCAGTAAAAGGCAGTTCTCTAAGCAACAGCTTTGTCCTTCCAGCTTAACTCACTGTGTGTGTGACATGCTCCCGAGACTCGGGTGACCAAACAGCAAATGTGAAACATCGCGACAGGGGGTAGGGGGTAATAGGAGCCTGTATAAGAAAAAGACCCAAAAATCAGGACATCTGGTTACCCTACCCAAGACCCTCACAGTTGATATATGGTTGATTTAGCAGGTAAACGGAAAGAGCTTCTTTCTTGCTCAGCCAGTCAATACAGTGCTGAGCTTTCTCCTGTGCTGGAGGAGGCGATTGGGTTACAGTGGTTTATCTCCCTTTAAAAGTTGCAAGGGCCTTTCTATATAGCTGGCAATATGGGGAGGACTTTTAATAAATTTTTTGCTTTCTAGCTCTCACCAATAAAATCTGTAACGTGCCTGATACAGAAAATGTTTGGATAAATATTTTTGAAGAAATCATGTGGCTGTGATTCATTTCATATTACAGTAGTTCAATTTTTTTTCCCCCTCTCTACCCCCAATTCTAGGTTCCTATAACTTCATCTCAGTAGTCCTCGGTAAGTAGTTTACTAAAAAGACCTGGGGTCAGATTCACAGCTGACTTCAGTGGACCTATGCTGATTTACCCTAGTTGAACATCTGGCCCATTGTTTCTAAACCTTCTTTATGGTAACACCCATTGTTTCATGTTCTCTGTGTATATAAATCTCCCCTCTGTATTTTCCACTGAATGCACCGATGAAGTGAGCTGTAGCTCACGAAAGCTTATGCTCAAATAAATTTGTTAGTCTCTAAGGTGTCACAAGTCCTCCTTTTCTTTTTGCGGATACAGACTAACGCAGCTGCTACTCTGAAACCTGTTATAGAGTCAGTTTCCCAGCTTTCAAACCTTTGCTTCTCCATAAGACTGCATGTGAACCAGGAAAAGTACAGTACCTCCATAATCAGACTCTTTAAAAACCTCACTTCCTGGTGGAGTTCCCTAAGGCTTGAGATTCCATTGTCTAGAACCCAGCAACTGTTTTATGTCCAAAAACAGTATGCGCCAAAGCCACTTGGGCTGGGTTTTTGTCCGCTTTGTTAGCATTCTGCAAGTCTGCTGCAGGGCTTCCTCTCTAGAGCACCTGGCTCAGGTCTGGACTAGCCTAAAAAATTAGCTCAGTTTCACTGTGTTGGTAAGGGGTATGAAAAATCCACACCTGAATGGAGTTGGTAAGCTGACCTATGTCCCTGCATAGACAGCACAAGATCAATGGAAGAATTCTGCCGTTGACCTGGCTAGCCCTTTTGGGGAGGTAAATTATGTACACAAATGGATAGGTAGCATCTACACTAACACGCCACAGGGGTGCAGTAGCTTGGGTTTTTCATATACTGGAACATAGCTGATCTCATCATTTCAAGCAGTCTGAAGTGCTCTTGGTTTTAGATACTGGGTTGTGAATCGTGACCCATTTGTGCATGGTGTAAATCTCCTTTTGCTTGTGCCACTATGAATCCACATATTATATTTAAATACTAATAGGTGGTCTTATTCACAGTGAACTTTTTGAATGTAGTAATGTTATGACTTTGCCTAAAGATCAAAATCTGAAAAGGATACAGTATGAAATATTAACTTTGTAAACACAGACAATAACTCAGGATTCAGAAACCCTTGTGGGTACAGATAGAGGAATGCCATGACCTCTTAACTTTGCTTGGGATTTTGAGAGTTAATTAAAAATCTGCAAAGGCCAATAATACTGTTTCTGTGTTTCATAAGCCCATTTGTCAGACTGATTCAGTTTTCTCCCTTTTGTCTCTCAGGGATCGCAGGTGGGGCACTGCTGCTTCTCCTGGTTACCATCATTATCTCGAGGATTATGTCTAAACAGAATGCAGGGTGAGGGATTTTTCTAAATTCCCATTCATTTCAAATATGTATGAACTGTTGTTTGGTTCCACAGTTTAATACTGGCCAAACATTTCATTAAATGACTCATGATCTCCATTTGCAACAATGGGATAAAAGAAACAGGTAATCACTAGTGTAATTTTGTGAGTCTGCAGGTAGTAATAGTTTAGTGTTCTTCACATACCAATCTTTTTATATAATATGTAAAAACTTCTCTCCCTTCTTGTCTCTTTGCTCTGGAAGAAGCATTATTATAATGTATTTTTACAAAAATAAACAAACCCAAAACATTCTTCTGTCACCAGGATATTAGCATGATACAAAGAAATAAGGCCCATGATGGATTTTTCCCCTTTAGATCTGAAAGGGTTTTGGGTTTTTTTTTTTTTGGGGGGGGGGGCATCTCTGTAATATACTAAAGTTTGAAGAGAGGGAGGGAAAGGATGTAAAGTTTGGGGTTTTTTTCTGCTTTTTTATCTTTGAAATATCAGCGATGTAACGTGGTTCTCTCAGGTTTTCTGGGACTAGGAATGGAAGTAGTTTTGAGAACATATATTGTGAGCCCTCAAACTTTAATTGCAGCAGCAGAAGGTATTTAAAAATTACAAAAAAAAAAAATACAAAAACCTTTTCCCTCCCTTCTCCAAACTGTCAGTTAGACAATGGACTTAAATAGTTGTAAATAAAGGGTCTTAAACAGTCTGGTCCAAAATCCTTTCCACTCTCTCACTTGCTCTATGTTTAGTCTTTTGCAGTGTCCGACCGTAGCCTTATTAGTTCTCTAGTTGCCAATAACTGCATTTCTAATAATAAAACCCTTGAGCCTGCTTGGCTATGTAACAAAACAGTATTAAAGTGGCATAAGCCCTATTTTTTTCCTATTTTGCACATCACCTCTAAATGAAGATTTCCCTCCCCCCTCACACCATCCCTCTTAAATCAGGCAACTTTAATATAAGAACCCTCCTCATCTTTCGTCTTGGTAAATTAATCAATCTTGGTGTTCTCTGATGGTATCAGTGAGATCTCAAATATCTTCAGATCAACTTTCCAAACTTCAGCAGCCATAAAACTCTGAAATTAGTTTTGAGGCTAAATATAAATTTACTTCCAGTCTCTCCTTTTAAAATAAACTAAATTAGAGTTTTCCTTTGAAAATGTAACTTATTTTTCCTCTTCACCATTCAGCTATTACTATACACATGAAAACTGCAAGTACCGGATGCCTTTGGCCCACATAACTGAACAAAAAAATTCATTTGCACCATAGCAGGTATGGGCTTATTTTAAATCACTTTCTTCGACATAAAAATGTCAAAATTGTGGTGAATGATGTCAGCTCTAACTTACTCTAATGCAGTGTTACCCAGACTGAGGCTTGAGAGCTGTAAGTGGCTCTTTAATGTGTCTCCTGTAGTTCTTTGCAGCACATAAGTTATTAACCAATCAGGATGCCTTTACTATGTTAACAAATTACCAGCTTGCACTGAGTTATTAACTTGTTTGCTGTGAGAATAATAATTTTCTACTATTGTGGCTTCCTTGGGTAATGATTGCTAATTTGGCTCCTGAACCACAGAGATCTGAGTATTACTGCTTTAATGCAAAGACACTGTATGTTGAATGGAAAATGACTATTTTTCTCCCAGTCTCCTTGCTCCTATGTTTCTTGAATAAAAACAGCACCTGTTGTAACCACAGACACTTCCGGTTTGGCTAACCTTTTGTTTGTAGCAAACGAGCAGATCACATTTGCAATGTCACAACACTTTTTTGGAAGGTAGTACAACAAAATCAGTTCTGAAGCATTACTTGCATTAATTCTGTTTCCATCTAGTACAAAGGAAGATGGAAATCATGGGTCAAACGTTACCCACCTTAGAAACCATGTTTTGTTTGTAAAGTTGTGGGGAAATCTGCTTGCTATACAACTTACTTCTAGCCACACTAGAATAAGGCTCAAACAGTTCTTTGGGTCTGTCTGCTTAAATATGTGTTGTGGTGGCTGCTCCGCTTACCGTTGAATCTGCATGTAGTCCTGTGGCTGTCACTGTCCATAATGAAAACCAACTTTTGCTTCAGAATACTGTCTTCAGAATACCGACATTTAACGTAATGGCACCAACAGCTACCTGCCTTTATACTTCAAATATATCTACTACCTCATGATTGTGTATTATACAGCATGAAATACAGTCTGACATGAACAAGTTCACAATGTGCTATTTATTTTGACATGTAAACAGATTTTTTTTTTTAAAAGTAGGCTGATCTGACAATCTTTCCCCAGGAAATGTAAACATTTCAAAAAGATTACTTTTTGTCCAAGTGAAAGTAATAAAATTGCAATAAAATGTTTCTAAAGATTGGCAGGAGCATAGAAGAACCAAGTTTTGTTTTAACATTGATGTATCCCTTTCTGCAGGCAGGAAACCACTTCTCCACGCAAAATGCACACCATGAGGAGAACATGGAAGCATTTCCTTCACCTTCTTTGTGGGTAATTTACATTCTTGCAATGAAGTTCTCTAGGGGAATACGCAAAGCCACAGCATATACCTGATGACGTTATGCAGCTGCTTCCTTTAGATCCTTATAGCAGTTTAGTTCATGAAGTTCAACTTTACACAGCACCAGACTGTAGCTTTTAGGCTGCCCTCCTGCTGTTTGTCCACGAAAACGTCTTGCGTGCAGACTTCTGAGATGAACAACCACCCTGCAGCATCAAGGATGCTCACTCCTCAGATTATGCTCTGGCTTTCTTTCCCTTTCATGGAACTTCTTGTTTCTGACCAGTTGACTAAGCAATCTAACACCAGGAAGAGGAGATGACGCAAGTGCTGCTGAGCCTGCCTTGATAAGAAATTGCAAGCACAAAACCCTGAACTTCCTTCTGAGCATGCTTCATTAACTGCCACAGCGGTCTTCTTGAAAAGTTTCGGAAGGCTGTGTGTGAAAGGAACCTTAATTTTGAGGAGTTGCTGGATTTTATAAAAGGGCTTCATGACTGCCAACCCTGTATCTCTTTCCTTTTACTTGCTCTTCAAAGACACAGCACTTAATGTTCTTCACCTTATAATAGAGATACAATCAACTTCTTTTACAACCCCTTGTAATTTTTAACCCCTCTAAAAATAAGACTCAGATGAAATTTTGCTTTCAATATTTAATTTTTTCTTCTTGGATCCCTTACTTTAAAATGACTTCATGGGCGTGAAACTACAGATTAAACTTTTTAAATACTGCTTTTAAATCAAAAGCTGTGTATAAAATGTCTGCAATTTATTATAATGTGCTCTAAAAGAGAAAATATTTGTTTAGAAAGGAGATGGGTGAATTTACAGCAACACATTTTTAAAATCAATCTTGCTCATTTTGTGATGCAGATCCTGATGATGCCTCCATCTTCGGAGACCTTGCCATATTTTTGGGCAGAGGTTCCTACCCTGAATTTCTAATCTGAACTACAATTAAAAGAACCTGCACACGAAGAAGTAAATGCCTCCCTTAAACCCAGTAAAGGGACTGATCTTGCATCCCTGTAAAATCCCTCAATTATACATTAATTGGAGGCATTTGTGAACGCCAGCTGCAGTACAAAGAAGGTGTTATGACTCGTTGTGTCCTTGATCCAGGGATTAAGAATGGGCAGTTTCACAAACCAGGCCTCTTGTGCTACTAGGGAAAGACTTGTAACAATGATAGTGGGGTTGTCAGATAGTGGGAAGTAGCCTAATAGCTTTTTGACCTGGGGAAAATGGACTAGCATAACTACAGCAGAATGACAGTTCTGGAACACTTGTATTCCAGTATAACTCCCCCTCACTGTGTCCTGGAATAAAAGTGACTTTATTCTAGAATAATTGTTTATTTCAAACTAGTTACTTTGAAAGTAAGAGTGTTCTTCCACAATGAGTGTCCACAAGGGAATTATACGAAAAGCTATTCAGCTACAGCTGTGCCAATCAATTTCCCTCACAAAGGCAAGCCTTAAGTGACATCTTTTTAGGATTCAAAAATGAACCCCCAAAACTGTCAGTTGAAACCAAAGACAGTAGATTTAAGTCTAAATTCTGGTCCCAGAGGAGTAACTGGCAAAACTCCCCTTGATTTCTCTGGGCTCAAGCTTTGGTGTTCAGCGTGCAGCCCTTTCTTACTATGCTTAATGCAGGATCTCAATGAATGTGCACTGCTTAATACAAACAATTAAGGACTCTAAAAGGCATCATACATTTTCCAAGCATCTGGATTCCCTTCAGAACTTCCTCTTCCTGGGGTGTTTAAACAGTACCCTAGGGTTGTGAGATGCTTTTGGCATGTTAAAGAGGTCTCTACACTGAAGAGCTCCCAGACTAAGACATGCTGCATAGAAATGTCATCAGGCCATGGGTGAGTCTCTCTAGACAAAAGAGCCTTTTACCCTTTAAGCCTTGGGCTACTTATTTTTGCTTTGACTATGGGCTCCCTATTTTTCTTCAATATCTTGTACCAGTATAAGGTGGAGTGTGGGTCAGCATTGGTGAAAAGTATCATTGTAAATGCAGAGTGGTTTGAAGAGATCAGACAACCATGCAGTGACATACATTTAGGTTCTATTGTGGAGAAAACAGCTACAGGGACAGGCCTGTTCTGTACACACATTAATCTGGTTTTTTGGGTTTTTTTTAATCTGGCTTCACACCTTTGCACTGTTAACTGGGAAGGCAATTCAGCTGAGTTTCTCTGACAAGCATTCTACTATATACTCCTTAATATGCAACTTTGTGGCATTAGCTTTTAAGAAGGAACAAAAGCCTCATTACTTGTTTCCTGAATGGGTGTAACGCTTCATCTTTCAGCCCATTTTCAGTAACAGATGCAGTGAAGACTATAAAACTGACTGGAACAAGCCATAGAGCTGTATGGTTGACAAGCATTCTGATAAGTCCAACTAAAAGAGTGGTTTCAATAGAGTAACTGTACTGCAGCCAAACACAAACTAAATGTTGCGGTTAAAGTTGGGACACTGGGGAAAAGAGGTAGTTAAGGGTAGGGAAAGGGAGAGAAACAGAGATATGCAACTGTCACTTACTGGGAGTATGTTCAATGCTTAGAGCAGCATACTCAGACCTCAGTGGTTGAGGAGCCACATTAGCAATCACCCTTATCCAACAGAGGCCAAGTACTGTGACTTCATGGTTTCATTTACTATAAAACTGTCTATTCATATTTAAACAGGAAAACAGGAGAAATTTAGTTTTTAAATAGTCTCACAGCAAGATGACTGACCACCTATAATCATTCGATCAACTACTAACACGCTGAGCAGCCTGATTGGTTCTGCTACAAAGAGCTGCAAAGGACACAGGTAAGAACCATTTGTAGCTCAAAAGCCTCAATCGGAGTATCGCTGGCCTACAGGAATGGGACTCTGCTCTCCAATGGGGTCTAGGGACTCATACAAATCTAGCGTAACGTTTAGTGGCAGCAATTATTGGAGCAGACGTTGCTCTCTCTGGGCTTTTGACCGAGGACTAAAGGCCCTTTTGGTCTTTCTTAAAGCCTGTTTGTCCGACCGGGAAGCGAGAGTGGAACAGTTTTCCTAGGACAAACCAACAGATGACCCGTCTCTAGCCGTCACCCTACCACTGAGAGGGGGCCCCGTCCCACCCCCAGCCAATGATTAGCATCAGGTTAAGGGGGCTGGGGGGGGGGGGAGAATTAACTCGCCCTTTAGTCTGAAGCGGGGAACCTGTGCCATTGAGCAGCGACACAAACCCGGGGAGAAATACGCCTGCGAGCAGCCGCTTCCGGGCATGCAGCCAGGCAGAGAAAACAAGCTCGGGTAGGAAAGTGCAGCAGTTGGCAGCGCCCAAACAGCAGCCCTCAGGCCCGAATCCCTCAGGGGCGTTGTTGCCCCCCGGCTTGTGCGCCTTCAGCCGTCCCCGGCCCGGGTCCCCGCTCCCCGCTGGGTCGCACCAGAGCGGGGCCGACGGGGGGAGCCGCGGAGCTGGGCGAAAACCGGCGGCGCAGCGAGACCTTGGCTGGCGGCCGGCCGGCCTCCCTCCCTCGGGCGAGGACCGGGGACCGGGGACCGGCGCCGCGCTGGGCGAGCCTGGGCCGCGGGCTTCCCGGGCGGGGCGGCCGCCGCCTCTCTCGGCCCGGCCCCTGCCCTGCGGCGGCCGCGGCGACCCGCGAGCGCGCTCTCGAGGCGGCGGCGGCGGCTCGGTTCGGCGCATGCGCAGAGCTTGGCGCGGCGCCCGGGTGCGGCGCTGCTCGGCGCCATGGAGCTGCTTCGGCCGGGCTGGATCCCGCGTCTCTCGGCGCTGCTGGCGCTCGCGCTGCTTCCCAGGGGAGCGCTGGGTGAGTGTCGGGGGCGAAGGGGGCTCCCCGGGCCCGGGCCCCGGCCCCGCCCCCTGGGCTGGCCTCGCCCCCCGCTGGGCTGGCGCGTGGGAGCAGGAGGGGCCGTGGGGAGAGCGGGGCCCGGGGCCCCGGCTCTGTGGCCAGGTGCCGGAGGGGCGTGAATCCGGGGGGGTGGGGGCAGCAGGGGGAGACCGTTCGTGGCGGGCTGGGGTCCGTGGCCCTGTCTGCCATTGACAGCTCCCTGGACTCGACCCGAGTCTGCCGGGCAGGTGTGCGAAGGGGGCTGAGTCCTGAGTCAGGGTCACCCGCGGGCTGGAAGCCATTCATGGCTGCGGCATGAGGCATGTGGCTGGCGCTGGGGTGGTCCCCAGCGCGGCCGTAGATGCTGGAAGTGGGGCAGTTCTTCTGCATCGCCTCGTGTTTAGACATTATTGGGCATCCCGTCTGAACACAATCGTCAGGTCACTCAAAGGGCCGTAACGCAGAGAGACCCAGTTGAACGTTGACCAGATTTGGCAGGCCACATACAGGTTGTGCATTTGTCTGGACTGTTTTGCCTTTGGTTAAAACGGAAGTGTGTAGTCACAGGACAGTATGAGCTGAGGGGAAATATTAATTGGGCCCAAGAAAGAAGGAGAAGCCCTCTCTAGTCTAGTGTGTAGACCCTTCACGTGAGGTGGGGGGGAGGGTTGACCTTGGCATCTGGCACTGTAGGCTCCTCTTTTAATTAGCTATGACTTGGGGGTCCAAAAATGCGGATCACTCTTTTGCCCCCCATGGGTCAGGCTGTGGGAGACTCCTGTTCAAACCCCTCCTCTGCAAAGGGATTTGAACAGGGGTGTCCCACCTCCCAGGGACCTCTTTCCCCCCCACCTCCACCCCCAACCCCCCCACCCAGCCCACCCCCTGACCCCCGACCCAACCCCCCACACACCTCCCCCCGACCCCCCACACCCAAGGGAACCTGAGAGGTGGGGGATCATTGTTTAGACCTCCTCTGTTTCCAGAAAGACAAGGGCCTCCTGAGAAAGGAGGGAATTTAAACAGGGGCCGCTCACCCTCAGCCCTGTCACCTGGGAGGTGATCCATCCTTGTCCAAGCCTCTTCTTAACAGGCCAAGGGAGGATTTGAACTGGGGTCTCCCACTTTCTATGTCAGTAGCCTACCCACTGGGCTACAGAGTGATCCTAATCGTCTTGCTGGTCCAATTGCTATTGACTTGAAGTTTAACAGCTTCAAGAGGCAAGAAAGAAGGAGCTCCCACTTAAAGTCCTTGTCCTCATCTGGTAGAGGACAGACTTGAACCAGCAACCTTGAGTTTCCCAGGAGGGAAGCCTAACCGCTGTAGCATAGAGGGCTTCTTGTTTTTCCGTTGGCCCAATTACTATTCAATTGGCGTGGGACAGCGGCAAGAGGCAAAACTTAAAGAGTTCCCAATTGAGTCCCTGTCTCCTCTTCAGGGGGTGCTGGTATTGAACCAGCAACCTTGCGTTTCCCAGGGGAATAGCCTAACCACTGTAGCGTAGAGGGCTTCTTGCTTTTCTTTTGGCCCAGTCGCTATTCAATTGGCGTGGAACAGCGGCAAGAGAAAAAAACCTAAAGAGTTCCCAGTTGAGTCCTTGTCTCCTCTTCAGGGAGGTGCTGGTATTGAACCAGTAACCTTGAGTTTCCCAGGGGATTAGCCTAACCGCTGTGGCGTAGAGGGCTTCTTGTTTTTCTTTTGGCCCAATCACTATTTAATTTACATGGAACAGTGGCAAGAGGAAAGACCTAAAGAGCTCCCAGTTCAGTCCCTGTCGCCTCTTCAGGGAGGCAGTAGCATTGAACCAGCAACCTTGAGTTTCCCAAGGGAGTAGCCTAACCGCTGTAGCGTAGAAGGCTTCTTGCCTTTCCTTTGGCCCAGTCGCTATTTAATTGACGTGGAACAACTGCAAGAGGAAAGACATAAGGAGCTCCCAGTTCAATCCCCTTTTCCTCCTTGGGAAAAGGAAGGAATTGAACCAGCAACTCCAAATGTCCCATAGAAGCCGCTTGTTCTAAGTTTGGCCCAATTAATACTTAATTAAAGTGGAACGGCTTCACAAAAGCTTGAGGGAGGGATCTTATCTGCATAACTTCATAAACTAGACAAACTTTTCAGGAATAAGTCTCTTCTGGGCCCAGTAGAGTTGCTGGCAGAACTCCCATTGATTTCACAGGACTCAAGGTGCGGCCTTGAGGATGCAGCCTTTTCTTTCTGTGCTTAATGCAGGCTACTGCAGGGTCTCCAAAGAATGTGCACTGTTACAGATGCTAAAGAGCATCCAAGCTCCTGGATTCATTTCAGACCTTACTGTTCCTGTGGTGTTTAGACATTGCCCTAGGTTTGTGCAATGCTTTTAGCAAGTAAAAAGGTCTCCTCGCCCAGGAGCTTGCAGCCTAAGAGGTGGTGCAGAGAAACAGCAAGCGGCACAGGGTGAGAGCCTCTACAGAGGAGAGCCTTTTACCTTCTTGACTTTTGGCTCCATATACCTCCCTGCCCCCCCCAATCATCTTGTAACAGTAGTAAGCTGGTTTGTGGGTCAGCGTTAGTGAAGTGTGTCATTTTTAAGTGCAAAGCAGTTTGCCAAGATGAGATCAATGTGCGGTGTCTTACATTTAGGTTAACTTGTGCAGAAAAGGGCCCAAATGACAAGCCTGTGGTGAACAGACTACAATGCACATGTCTTTCTCCAGCTTCCCACTGTTAACTGGGAAGATAAGTCAGCTCAGCTGCTCTGACACGAGCATTCTACCGTACACTTTAATATAACTCAGTGGCATTAGTTTTTAAGAAGGAGCAAAAGCCTCATGGCTCCTTTCCTGAATGGGTGTGACACTCCATCTTTCAGCCCATTTTCAATAACTGACACAGGTAAAATACTATGAAGCTGCTAGGAAGAAGCCAGAGAGCCCTGTGGTTGACAAGCATTCCGATAAGTGAAGCTAAAAGAGCGGTTTCAGTAGGATAGCTGTACGGTACTGCACCCAAATTCAAACTAAGTGCCATGCGTAGAGTTGGGCAGGGGGGAGCAGGGGGTAAGGATAAGGAGAGAAACAGATAGGAAACTGTCTCTGACTGGTTGTGTGTTCAGTACTTAGGATGGCTGCTCTGAGACCTCAGTAGATGAGGAGCCAAATTAGCAATCACCATCATCCAAAAGAGCCACAGTGTTAAATTAATGGTTTTATTTACTACAGTAGGCCACAGGAAAGGTTTTGGTTTTCTATCGACACATTTTATTCGCACAGCAAAAGAACTGGCCAAGTATTATTATTGTTTTATCAACTACCATGCATTCATCTAGTAAGAGCATCCTGATTGGTTACTTATTTAATATCATGCATTGTTTTCCTCTCATGTGCTGCAAGAGAGGCATTCAAGAGCCACTTGCAGCTCAAGAGCCTCAATCTGAGTATCACTGGCCTATGGCAATGCGCTCTCAGTGGGGTCTAGGGACTCATACAAATCAAATGTAACATTTAGTGGCAAGTTTTTAAGTGGCATCACTCAGTGGAGCAAACGTTGCTCTCTGTCTCGCTCTGCTTTTGGCCTAGGACTAAAGGCCCTTTTGTTCTTTCTTAAAGCCTGTTTATCCTACCAGGAAGCTAGCTAGGAGGAGTTAAACATTTCAGCCTGGGATGAAACTCTGCCTACAATCTGTATGCAATTCTTTCTTCTTGGATCACTTACTTGAAAATAGAAAAGGAGGACTTGTGGCACCTTAGAGACTAACCAATTTATTTGAGCATGAGCTTTGGTGAGCTACAGCTCAGCTCATGCTCAAATAAATTGGTTAGTCTCTAAGGTGCCACAAGTCCTCCTTTTCTTTTTGCGAATACAGACTAACACGGCTGTTACTCTGAAACCTGTTACTTGAAAATGACTTCATGGGCAGGAAACTACAGATGAACTTGTTTTTGGAGCAGACGTTGCTCTCTCTGGGCTTTTGACCGAGGACTAAAGGCCCTTTTGGTCTTTCTTAAAGCCTGTTTGTCCGACCGGGAAGCGAGAGTGGAACAGTTTTCCTAGGACAAACCAACAGATGACCCGTCTCTAGCCGTCACCCTACCACTGAGAGGGGGCCCCGTCCCACCCCCAGCCAATGATTAGCATCAGGTTAAGGGGGCTGGGGGGGGGGGAGAATTAACTCGCCCTTTAGTCTGAAGCGGGGAACCTGTGCCATTGAGCAGCGACACAAACCCGGGGAGAAATACGCCTGCGAGCAGCCGCTTCCGGGCATGCAGCCAGGCAGAGAAAACAAGCTCGGGTAGGAAAGTGCAGCAGTTGGCAGCGCCCAAACAGCAGCCCTCAGGCCCGAATCCCTCAGGGGCGTTGTTGCCCCCCGGCTTGTGCGCCTTCAGCCGTCCCCGGCCCGGGTCCCCGCTCCCCGCTGGGTCGCACCAGAGCGGGGCCGACGGGGGGAGCCGCGGAGCTGGGCGAAAACCGGCGGCGCAGCGAGGCCTTGGCTGGCGGCCGGCCGGCCTCCCTCCCTCGGGCGGGGACGGGGGACCGGGGACCGGCGCCGCGCTGGGCGAGCCTGGGCCGCGGGCTTCCCGGGCGGGGCGGCCGCCGCCTCTCTCGGCCCGGCCCCTGCCCTGCGGCGGCCGCGGCGACCCGCGAGCGCGCTCCCGAGGCGGCGGCGGCGGCGGCTCGGTTCGGCGCATGCGCAGAGCTTGGCGCGGCGCCCGGGTGCGGCGCTGCTCGGCGCCATGGAGCTGCTTCGGCCGGGCTGGATCCCGCGTCTCTCGGCGCTGCTGGCGCTCGCGCTGCTTCCCAGGGGAGCGCTGGGTGAGTGTCGGGGGCGAAGGGGGCTCCCCGGGCCCGGGCCCCGGCCCCGCCCCCTGGGCTGGCCTCTTCCCCCGCTGGGCTGGCGAGTGGGAGCAGGAGGGGCCGTGGGGAAAGCGGGGCCCGGGGCCCCGGCTCTGTGGCCAGGTGCCGGAGGGGCGTGAATCCGGGGGGGTGGGGGCAGCAGGGGGAGACCGTTCGTGGCGGGCTGGGGTCCGTGGCCCTGTCTGCCATTGACAGCTCCCTGGACTCGACCCGAGTCTGCCGGGCAGGTGTGCGAAGGGGGCTGAGTCCTGAGTCAGGGTCACCCGCGGGCTGGAAGCCATTCATGGCTGCGGCAGGAGGCATGTGGCTGGCGCTGGGGTGGTCCCCAGCGCGGCCGTAGATGCTGGAAGTGGGGCAGTTCTTCTGCATCGCCTCGTGTTTAGACATTATTGGGCATCCCGTCTGAACACAATCGTCAGGTCACGCAAAGGGCCGTAACGCAGAGAGACCCAGTTGAATGTTGACCAGATTTGGCAGGCCACATACAGGTTGTGCATTTGTCTGGACTGTTTTGCCTTTGGTTAAAACGGAAGTGTGTAGTCACAGGACAGTATGAGCTGAGGGGAAATATTAATTGGGCCCAAGAAAGAAGGAGAAGCCCTCTCTAGTCTAGTGTGTAGACCCTTCACGTGAGGTGGGGGGGAGGGTTGACCTTGGCATCTGGCACTGTAGGCTCCTCTTTTAATTAGCTATGACTTGGGGGTCCAAAAATGCAGATCACTCTTTTGCCCCCCATGGGTCAGGCTGTGGGAGACTCCTGTTCAAACCCCTCCTCTGCAAAGGGATTTGAACAGGGGTGTCCCACCTCCCAGGGACCTCTTCCCCCCCACCTCCACCCCCACCCCCCCCACCCCCACCCCCAACCCCCCCACCCAGCCCACCCCCCGACCCCCCACCCAACCCCCCACACACCTCCCCCCGACCCCCCACACCCAAGGGAACCTGAGAGGTGGGGGATCATTGTTTAGACCTCCTCTGTTTCCAGAAAGACAAGGGCCTCCTGAGAAAGGAGGGAATTTAAACAGGGGCCGCTCACCCTCAGCCCTGTCACCTGGGAGGTGATCCATCCTTGTCCAAGCCTCTTCTTAACAGGCCGAGGGAGGATTTGAACTGGGGTCTCCCACTTTCTATGTCAGTAGCCTACCCACTGGGCTACAGAGTGATCCTAATCGTCTTGCTGGTCCAATTGCTATTGACTTGAAGTTTAACAGCTTCAAGAGGCAAGAAAGAAGGAGCTCCCACTTAAAGTCCTTGTCCTCATCTGGTAGAGGACAGACTTGAACCAGCAACCTTGAGTTTCCCAGGAGGGAAGCCTAACCGCTGTAGCGTAGAGGGCTTCTTGTTTTTCCGTTGGCCCAATTACTATTCAATTGGCGTGGGACAGCGGCAAGAGGCAAAACCTAAAGAGTTCCCAATTGAGTCCCTGTCTCCTCTTCAGGGGGTGCTGGTATTGAACCAGCAACCTTGCGTTTCCCAGGGGAGTAGCCTAACCGCTGTAGCGTAGAGGGCTTCTTGCTTTTCTTTTGGCCCAGTCGCTATTCAATTGGCGTGGAACAGCGGCAAGAGAAAAAACCTAAAGAGTTCCCAGTTGAGTCCTTGTCTCTTCTTCAGGGAGGTGCTGGTATTGAACCAGTAACCTTGAGTTTCCCAGGGGATTAGCCTAACCGCTGTAGCGTAGAAGGCTTCTTGTTTTTCCTTTGGCCCAATTACTATTCAACTGATGTGGAACAGCGGCAAGAGGAAAAACCTAAAGAGTTCCCAGTTGAGTCCTTGTCTCTTCTTCAGGGAGGTGCTGGTATTGAACCAGTAACCTTGAGTTTCCCAGGGGAGTAGCCTAACCGCTGTAGCGTAGAGGGCTTCTTGCTTTTCCTTTGGCCCAGTCGCTATTTAGTCGCTATTCAATTGACGTGGAACAGCGGCAAGAGGAAAAACCTAAAGAGTTCCTAATTCAGTCGTTGTGTCCTCTTCAGGGAGGCAGTGGTATTGAACCAGCAACCTTGAGTTTCCCAGGGGATTAGCCTAACCGCTGTGGCGTAGAGGGCTTCTTGTTTTTCCTTTGGCCCAATCACTATTTAATTTACATGGAACAGTGGCAAGAGGAAAGACCTAAAGAGCTCCCAGTTCAGTCCCTGTCGCCTCTTCAGGGAGGCAGTAGCATTAAACCAGCAACCTTGAGTTTCCCAAGGGAGTAGCCTAACCGCTGTAGCGTAGAAGGCTTCTTGCTTTTCCTTTGGCCCAGTCGCTATTTAATTGACGTGGAACAACTGCAAGAGGAAAGACATAAGGAGCTCCCAGTTCAATCCCCTTTTCCTCCTTGGGAAAAGGAAGGAATTGAACCAGCAACTCCAAATGTCCCATAGAAGCCGCTTGTTCTAAGTTTGGCCCAATTAATACTTAATTAAAGTGGAACGGCTTCACAAAAGCTTGAGGGAGGGATCTTATCTGCATAACTTCATAAACTAGACAAACTTTTCAGGAATAAGTCTCTTCTGGGCCCAGTAGAGTTGCTGGCAGAACTCCCATTGATTTCACAGGACTCAAGGTGCGGCCTTGAGGATGCAGCCTTTTCTTTCTGTGCTTAATGCAGGCTACTGCAGGGTCTCCAAAGAATGTGCACTGTTACAGATGCTAAAGAGCATCCAAGCTCCTGGATTCATTTCAGACCTTACTGTTCCTGTGGTGTTTAGACATTGCCCTAGGTTTGTGCAATGCTTTTAGCAAGTAAAAAGGTCTCCTCGCCCAGGAGCTTGCAGCCTAAGAGGTGGTGCAGAGAAACAGCAAGCGGCACAGGGTGAGAGCCTCTACAGAGGAGAGCCTTTTACCTTCTTGACTTTTGGCTCCATATACCTCCCTGCCCCCCCCAATCATCTTGTAACAGTAGTAAGCTGGTTTGTGGGTCAGCGTTAGTGAAGTGTGTCATTTTTAAGTGCAAAGCAGTTTGCCAAGATGAGATCAATGTGCGGTGTCTTACATTTAGGTTAACTTGTGCAGAAAAGGGCCCAAATGACAAGCCTGTGGTGAACAGACTACAATGCACATGTCTTTCTCCAGCTTCCCACTGTTAACTGGGAAGATAAGTCAGCTCAGCTGCTCTGACACGAGCATTCTACCGTACACTTTAATATAACTCAGTGGCATTAGTTTTTAAGAAGGAGCAAAAGCCTCATGGCTCCTTTCCTGAATGGGTGTGACACTCCATCTTTCAGCCCATTTTCAATAACTGACACAGGTAAAATACTATGAAGCTGCTAGGAAGAAGCCAGAGAGCCCTGTGGTTGACAAGCATTCCGATAAGTGAAGCTAAAAGAGCGGTTTCAGTAGGATAGCTGTACGGTACTGCACCCAAATTCAAACTAAGTGCCATGCGTAGAGTTGGGCAGGGGGGAGCAGGGGGTAAGGATAAGGAGAGAAACAGATAGGAAACTGTCTCTGACTGGTTGTGTGTTCAGTACTTAGGATGGCTGCTCTGAGACCTCAGTAGATGAGGAGCCAAATTAGCAATCACCATCATCCAAAAGAGCCACAGTGTTAAATTAATGGTTTTATTTACTACAGTAGGCCACAGGAAAGGTTTTGGTTTTCTATCGACACATTTTATTCGCACAGCAAAAGAACTGGCCAAGTATTATTATTGTTTTATCAACTACCATGCATTCATCTAGTAAGAGCATCCTGATTGGTTACTTATTTAATATCATGCATTGTTTTCCTCTCATGTGCTGCAAGAGAGGCATTCAAGAGCCACTTGCAGCTCAAGAGCCTCAATCTGAGTATCACTGGCCTATGGCAATGCGCTCTCAGTGGGGTCTAGGGACTCATACAAATCAAATGTAACATTTAGTGGCAAGTTTTTAAGTGGCATCACTCAGTGGAGCAAACGTTGCTCTCTGTCTCGCTCTGCTTTTGGCCTAGGACTAAAGGCCCTTTTGTTCTTTCTTAAAGCCTGTTTATCCTACCAGGAAGCTAGCTAGGAGGAGTTAAACATTTCAGCCTGGGATGAAACTCTGCCTACAATCTGTATGCAATTCTTTCTTCTTGGATCACTTACTTGAAAATAGAAAAGGAGGACTTGTGGCACCTTAGAGACTAACCAATTTATTTGAGCATGAGCTTTGGTGAGCTACAGCTCAGCTCATGCTCAAATAAATTGGTTAGTCTCTAAGGTGCCACAAGTCCTCCTTTTCTTTTTGCGAATACAGACTAACACGGCTGTTACTCTGAAACCTGTTACTTGAAAATGACTTCATGGGCAGGAAACTACAGATGAACTTGTTTTTGGAGCAGACGTTGCTCTCTCTGGGCTTTTGACCGAGGACTAAAGGCCCTTTTGGTCTTTCTTAAAGCCTGTTTGTCCGACCGGGAAGCGAGAGTGGAACAGTTTTCCTAGGACAAACCAACAGATGACCCGTCTCTAGCCGTCACCCTACCACTGAGAGGGGGCCCCGTCCCACCCCCAGCCAATGATTAGCATCAGGTTAAGGGGGCTGGGGGGGGGGGAGAATTAACTCGCCCTTTAGTCTGAAGCGGGGAACCTGTGCCATTGAGCAGCGACACAAACCCGGGGAGAAATACGCCTGCGAGCAGCCGCTTCCGGGCATGCAGCCAGGCAGAGAAAACAAGCTCGGGTAGGAAAGTGCAGCAGTTGGCAGCGCCCAAACAGCAGCCCTCAGGCCCGAATCCCTCAGGGGCGTTGTTGCCCCCCGGCTTGTGCGCCTTCAGCCGTCCCCGGCCCGGGTCCCCGCTCCCCGCTGGGTCGCACCAGAGCGGGGCCGACGGGGGGAGCCGCGGAGCTGGGCGAAAACCGGCGGCGCAGCGAGGCCTTGGCTGGCGGCCGGCCGGCCGGCCTCCCTCCCTCGGGCGGGGACCGGGGACCGGGGACCGGCGCCGCGCTGGGCGAGCCTGGGCCGCGGGCTTCCCGGGCGGGGCGGCCGCCGCCTCTCTCGGCCCGGCCCCTGCCCTGCGGCGGCCGCGGCGACCCGCGAGCGCGCTCCCGAGGCGGCGGCGGCGGCTCGGTTCGGCGCATGCGCAGAGCTTGGCGCGGCGCCCGGGTGCGGCGCTGCTCGGCGCCATGGAGCTGCTTCGGCCGGGCTGGATCCCGCGTCTCTCGGCGCTGCTGGCGCTCGCGCTGCTTCCCAGGGGAGCGCTGGGTGAGTGTCGGGGGCGAAGGGGGCTCCCCGGGCCCGGGCCCCGGCCCCGCCCCCTGGGCTGGCCTCTTCCCCCGCTGGGCTGGCGAGTGGGAGCAGGAGGGGCCGTGGGGAGAGCGGGGCCCGGGGCCCCGGCTCTGTGGCCAGGTGCCGGAGGGGCGTGAATCCGGGGGGGTGGGGGCAGCAGGGGGAGACCGTTCGTGGCGGGCTGGGGTCCGTGGCCCTGTCTGCCATTGACAGCTCCCTGGACTCGACCCGAGTCTGCCGGGCAGGTGTGCGAAGGGGGCTGAGTCCTGAGTCAGGGTCACCCGCGGGCTGGAAGCCATTCATGGCTGCGGCAGGAGGCATGTGGCTGGCGCTGGGGTGGTCCCCAGCGCGGCCGTAGATGCTGGAAGTGGGGCAGTTCTTCTGCATCGCCTCGTGTTTAGACATTATTGGGCATCCCGTCTGAACACAATCGTCAGGTCACGCAAAGGGCCGTAACGCAGAGAGACCCAGTTGAATGTTGACCAGATTTGGCAGGCCACATACAGGTTGTGCATTTGTCTGGACTGTTTTGCCTTTGGTTAAAACGGAAGTGTGTAGTCACAGGACAGTATGAGCTGAGGGGAAATATTAATTGGGCCCAAGAAAGAAGGAGAAGCCCTCTCTAGTCTAGTGTGTAGACCCTTCACGTGAGGTGGGGGGGAGGGTTGACCTTGGCATCTGGCACTGTAGGCTCCTCTTTTAATTAGCTATGACTTGGGGGTCCAAAAATGCAGATCACTCTTTTGCCCCCCATGGGTCAGGCTGTGGGAGACTCCTGTTCAAACCCCTCCTCTGCAAAGGGATTTGAACAGGGGTGTCCCACCTCCCAGGGACCTCTTCCCCCCCACCTCCACCCCCCGACCCCCCACCCAGCCCACCCCCCGACCCCCCACCCAACCCCCCACACACCTCCCCCTGACCCCCCACACCCAAGGGAACCTGAGAGGTGGGGGATCATTGTTTAGACCTCCTCTGTTTCCAGAAAGACAAGGGCCTCCTGAGAAAGGAGGGAATTTAAACAGGGGCCGCTCACCCTCAGCCCTGTCACCTGGGAGGTGATCCATCCTTGTCCAAGCCTCTTCTTAACAGGCCGAGGGAGGATTTGAACTGGGGTCTCCCACTTTCTATGTCAGTAGCCTACCCACTGGGCTACAGAGTGATCCTAATCGTCTTGCTGGTCCAATTGCTATTGACTTGAAGTTTAACAGCTTCAAGAGGCAAGAAAGAAGGAGCTCCCACTTAAAGTCCTTGTCCTCATCTGGTAGAGGACAGACTTGAACCAGCAACCTTGAGTTTCCCAGGAGGGAAGCCTAACCGCTGTAGCGTAGAGGGCTTCTTGTTTTTCCGTTGGCCCAATTACTATTCAATAGGCGTGGGACAGCGGCAAGAGGCAAAACCTAAAGAGTTCCCAATTGAGTCCCTGTCTCCTCTTCAGGGGGTGCTGGTATTGAACCAGCAACCTTGCGTTTCCCAGGGGAGTAGCCTAACCGCTGTAGCGTAGAGGGCTTCTTGCTTTTCCTTTGGCCCAGTCGCTATTCAATCGGCGTGGGACAGCGGCAAGAGGCAAAACCTAAAGAGTTCCCAGTTGAGTCCCTGTCTCCTCTTCAGGGGGGTGCTGGTATTGAACCAGTAACCTTGCGTTTCCCAGGGAGTAGCCTAACCGCTGTAGCATAGAGGGCTTCTTGCTTTTCCTTTGGCCCAGTCGCTATTCAATTGGTGTGGAACAGCGGCAAGAGGAAAAACCTAAAGAGTTCCCAATTGAGTCCCTGTCTCTTCTTCAGGGAGGTGCTGGTATTGAACCAGTAACCTTGAGTTTCCCAGGGGATTAGCCTAACCGCTGTAGCGTAGAAGGCTTCTTGTTTTTCCTTTGGCCCAATTACTATTCAACTGATGTGGAACAGCGGCAAGAGGAAAAACCTAAAGAGTTCCCAGTTGAGTCGTTGTCTCCTCTTCAGGGAGGTGCTGGTATTGAACCAGTAACCTTGAGTTTCCCAGGGGAGTAGCCTAACCGCTGTAGCGTAGAGGGCTTCTTGCTTTTCCTTTGGCTCAGTCGCTATTTAGTCGCTATTCAATTGACGTGGAACAGCGGCAAGAGGAAAAACCTAAAGAGTTCCTAATTCAGTCGTTGTGTCCTCTTCAGGGAGGCAGTGGTATTGAACCAGCAACCTTGAGTTTCCCAGGGGATTAGCCTAACCGCTGTGGCGTAGAGGGCTTCTTGTTTTTCCTTTGGCCCAATCACTATTTAATTTACATGGAACAGTGGCAAGAGGAAAGACCTAAAGAGCTCCCAGTTCAGTCCCTGTCGCCTCTTCAGGGAGGCAGTAGCATTAAACCAGCAACCTTGAGTTTCCCAAGGAAGTAGCCTAACCGCTGTAGCGTAGAAGGCTTCTTGCTTTTCCTTTGGCCCAGTCGCTATTTAATTGACGTGGAACAACTGCAAGAGGAAAGACATAAGGAGCTCCCAGTTCAATCCCCTTTTCCTCCTTGGGAAAAGGAAGGAATTGAACCAGCAACTCCAAATGTCCCATAGAAGCCGCTTGTTCTAAGTTTGGCCCAATTAATACTTAATTAAAGTGGAACGGCTTCACAAAAGCTTGAGGGAGGGATCTTATCTGCATAACTTCATAAACTAGACAAACTTTTCAGGAATAAGTCTCTTCTGGGCCCAGTAGAGTTGCTGGCAGAACTCCCATTGATTTCACAGGACTCAAGGTGCGGCCTTGAGGATGCAGCCTTTTCTTTCTGTGCTTAATGCAGGCTACTGCAGGGTCTCCAAAGAATGTGCACTGTTACAGATGCTAAAGAGCATCCAAGCTCCTGGATTCATTTCAGACCTTACTGTTCCTGTGGTGTTAGACATTGCCCTAGGTTTGTGCAATGCTTTTAGCAAGTAAAAAGGTCTCCTCGCCCAGGAGCTTGCAGCCTAAGAGGTGGTGCAGAGAAACAGCAAGCGGCACAGGGTGAGAGCCTCTACAGAGGAGAGCCTTTTACCTTCTTGACTTTTGGCTCCATATACCTCCCTGCCCCCCCCAATCATCTTGTAACAGTAGTAAGCTGGTTTGTGGGTCAGCGTTAGTGAAGTGTGTCATTTTTAAGTGCAAAGCAGTTTGCCAAGATGAGATCAATGTGCGGTGTCTTACATTTAGGTTAACTTGTGCAGAAAAGGGCCCAAATGACAAGCCTGTGGTGAACAGACTACAATGCACATGTCTTTCTCCAGCTTCCCACTGTTAACTGGGAAGATAAGTCAGCTCAGCTGCTCTGACACGAGCATTCTACCGTACACTTTAATATAACTCAGTGGCATTAGTTTTTAAGAAGGAGCAAAAGCCTCATGGCTCCTTTCCTGAATGGGTGTGACACTCCATCTTTCAGCCCATTTTCAATAACTGACACAGGTAAAATACTATGAAGCTGCTAGGAAGAAGCCAGAGAGCCCTGTGGTTGACAAGCATTCCGATAAGTGAAGCTAAAAGAGCGGTTTCAGTAGGATAGCTGTACGGTACTGCACCCAAATTCAAACTAAGTGCCATGCGTAGAGTTGGGCAGTGGGGAGCAGGGGGTAAGGATAAGGAGAGAAACAGATAGGAAACTGTCTCTGACTGGTTGTGTGTTCAGTACTTAGGATGGCTGCTCTGAGACCTCAGTAGATGAGGAGCCAAATTAGCAATCACCATCATCCAAAAGAGCCACAGTGTTAAATTAATGGTTTTATTTACTACAGTAGGCCACAGGAAAGGTTTTGGTTTTCTATCGACACATTTTATTCGCACAGCAAAACAACTGGCCAAGTATTATTATTGTTTTATCAACTACCATGCATTCATCTAGTAAGAGCATCCTGATTGGTTACTTATTTAATATCATGCATTGTTTTCCTCTCATGTGCTGCAAGAGAGGCATTCAAGAGCCACTTGCAGCTCAAGAGCCTCAATCTGAGTATCACTGGCCTATGGCAATGCGCTCTCAGTGGGGTCTAGGGACTCATACAAATCAAATGTAACATTTAGTGGCAAGTTTTTAAGTGGCATCACTCAGTGGAGCAAACGTTGCTCTCTGTCTCGCTCTGCTTTTGGCCTAGGACTAAAGGCCCTTTTGTTCTTTCTTAAAGCCTGTTTATCCTACCAGGAAGCTAGCTAGGAGGAGTTAAACATTTCAGCCTGGGATGAAACTCTGCCTACAATCTGTATGCAATTCTTTCTTCTTGGATCACTTACTTGAAAATAGAAAAGGAGGACTTGTGGCACCTTAGAGACTAACCAGTTTATTTGAGCATGAGCTTTCGTGAGCTACAGCTCAGCTCATGCTCAAATAAATTGGTTAGTCTCTAAGGTGCCACAAGTCCTCCTTTTCTTTTTGCGAATACAGACTAACACGGCTGTTACTCTGAAACCTGTTACTTGAAAATGACTTCATGGGCAGGAAACTACAGATGAACTTGTTTTTGGAGCAGACGTTGCTCTCTCTGGGCTTTTGACCGAGGACTAAAGGCCCTTTTGGTCTTTCTTAAAGCCTGTTTGTCCGACCGGGAAGCGAGAGTGGAACAGTTTTCCTAGGACAAACCAACAGATGACCCGTCTCTAGCCGTCACCCTACCACTGAGAGGGGGCCCCGTCCCACCCCCAGCCAATGATTAGCATCAGGTTAAGGGGGCTGGGGGGGGGGAGAATTAACTCGCCCTTTAGTCTGAAGCGGGGAACCTGTGCCATTGAGCAGCGACACAAACCCGGGGAGAAATACGCCTGCGAGCAGCCGCTTCCGGGCATGCAGCCAGGCAGAGAAAACAAGCTCGGGTAGGAAAGTGCAGCAGTTGGCAGCGCCCAAACAGCAGCCCTCAGGCCCGAATCCCTCAGGGGCGTTGTTGCCCCCCGGCTTGTGCGCCTTCAGCCGTCCCCGGCCCGGGTCCCCGCTCCCCGCTGGGTCGCACCAGAGCGGGGCCGACGGGGGGAGCCGCGGAGCTGGGCGAAAACCGGCGGCGCAGCGAGGCCTTGGCTGGCGGCCGGCCGGCCGGCCGGCCTCCCTCCCTCGGGCGGGGACGGGGGACCGGGGACCGGCGCCGCGCTGGGCGAGCCTGGGCCGCGGGCTTCCCGGGCGGGGCGGCCGCCGCCTCCCTCGGCCCGGCCCCTGCCCTGCGGCGGCCGCGGCGACCCGCGAGCGCGCTCCCGAGGCGGCGGCGGCGGCTCGGTTCGGCGCATGCGCAGAGCTTGGCGCGGCGCCCGGGTGCGGCGCTGCTCGGCGCCATGGAGCTGCTTCGGCCGGGCTGGATCCCGCGTCTCTCGGCGCTGCTGGCGCTCGCGCTGCTTCCCAGGGGAGCGGTGGGTGAGTGTCGGGGGCGAAGGGGGCTCCCCGGGCCCGGGCCCCGGCCCCGCCCCCTGGGCTGGCCTCGCCCCCCGCTGGGCTGGCGCGTGGGAGCAGGAGGGGCCGTGGGGAGAGCGGGGCCCGGGGCCCCGGCTCTGTGGCCAGGTGCCGGAGGGGCGTGAATCCGGGGGGGTGGGGGCAGCAGGGGGAGACCGTTCGTGGCGGGCTGGGGTCCGTGGCCCTGTCTGCCATTGACAGCTCCCTGGACTCGACCCGAGTCTGCCGGGCAGGTGTGCGAAGGGGGCTGAGTCCTGAGTCAGGGTCACCCGCGGGCTGGAAGCCATTCATGGCTGCGGCATGAGGTATGTGGCTGGCGCTGGGGTGGTCCCCAGCGCGGCCGTAGATGCTGGAAGTGGGGCAGTTCTTCTGCATCGCCTCGTGTTTAGACATTATTGGGCATCCCGTCTGAACACAATCGTCAGGTCACTCAAAGGGCCGTAACGCAGAGAGACCCAGTTGAACGTTGACCAGATTTGGCAGGCCACATACAGGTTGTGCATTTGTCTGGACTGTTTTGCCTTTGGTTAAAACGGAAGTGTGTAGTCACAGGACAGTATGAGCTGAGGGGAAATATTAATTGGGCCCAAGAAAGAAGGAGAAGCCCTCTCTAGTCTAGTGTGTAGACCCTTCACGTGAGGTGGGGGGGAGGGTTGACCTTGGCATCTGGCACTGTAGGCTCCTCTTTTAATTAGCTATGACTTGGGGGTCCAAAAATGCGGATCACTCTTTTGCCCCCCATGGGTCAGGCTGTGGGAGACTCCTGTTCAAACCCCTCCTCTGCAAAGGGATTTGAACAGGGGTGTCCCACCTCCCAGGGACCTCTTTCCCCCCCACCTCCACCCCCAACCCCCCCACCCAGCCCACCCCCCCACCGAACCCCCCACACACCTCCCCCCGACCCCCCACACCCAAGGGAACCTGAGAGGTGGGGGATCATTGTTTAGACCTCCTCTGTTTCCAGAAAGACAAGGGCCTCCTGAGAAAGGAGGGAATTTAAACAGGGGCCGCTCACCCTCAGCCCTGTCACCTGGGAGGTGATCCATCCTTGTCCAAGCCTCTTCTTAACAGGCCAAGGGAGGATTTGAACTGGGGTCTCCCACTTTCTATGTCAGTAGCCTACCCACTGGGGTGCAGAGTGATCCTAATCGTCTTGCTGGTCCAATTGCTATTGACTTGAAGTTTAACAGCTTCAAGAGGCAAGAAAGAAGGAGCTCCCACTTAAAGTCCTTGTCCTCATCTGGTAGAGGACAGACTTGAACCAGCAACCTTGAGTTTCCCAGGAGGGAAGCCTAACCGCTGTAGCGTAGAGGGCTTCTTGTTTTTCCGTTGGCCCAATTACTATTCAATTGGCGTGGGACAGCGGCAAGAGGCAAAACCTAAAGAGTTCCCAGTTGAGTCCCTGTCTCCTCTTCAGGGGGGTGCTGGTATTGAACCAGCAACCTTGCGTTTCCCAGGGAGTAGCCTAACCGCTGTAGCGTAGAGGGCTTCTTGCTTTTCCTTTGGCCCAGTCGCTATTCAATTGGTATGGAACAGCGGCAAGAGGAAAAACCTAAAGAGTTCCCAATTGAGTCCCTGTCTCCTCTTCAGGGGGTGCTGGTATTGAACCAGCAACCTTGAGTTTCCCAGGGGAGTAGCCTAACCGCTGTGGCGTAGAGGGCTTCTTGTTTTTCCTTTGGCCCAGTCGCTATTTAGTCGCTATTCAATTGACGTGGAACAGCGGCAAGAGGAAAAACCTAAAGAGTTCCTAATTCAGTCCTTGTGTCCTCTTCAGGGAGGCAGTGGTATTGAACCAGCAACCTTGAGTTTCCCAGGGGATTAGCCTAACCGCTGTGGCGTAGAGGGCTTCTTGTTTTTCCTTTGGCCCAATCACTATTTAATTTACATGGAACAGTGGCAAGAGGAAAGACCTAAAGAGCTCCCAGTTCAGTCCCTGTCGCCTCTTCAGGGAGGCAGTAGCATTAAACCAGCAACCTTGAGTTTCCCAAGGGAGTAGCCTAACCGCTGTAGCGTAGAAGGCTTCTTGCTTTTCCTTTGGCCCAGTCGCTATTTAATTGACGTGGAACAACTGCAAGAGGAAAGACATAAGGAGCTCCCAGTTCAATCCCCTTTTCCTCCTTGGGAAAAGGAAGGAATTGAACCAGCAACTCCAAATGTCCCATAGAAGCCGCTTGTTCTAAGTTTGGCCCAATTAATACTTAATTAAAGTGGAACGGCTTCACAAAAGCTTGAGGGAGGGATCTTATCTGCATAACTTCATAAACTAGACAAACTTTTCAGGAATAAGTCTCTTCTGGGCCCAGTAGAGTTGCTGGCAGAACTCCCATTGATTTCACAGGACTCAAGGTGCGGCCTTGAGGATGCAGCCTTTTCTTTCTGTGCTTAATGCAGGCTACTGCAGGGTCTCCAAAGAATGTGCACTGTTACAGATGCTAAAGAGCATCCAAGCTCCTGGATTCATTTCAGACCTTACTGTTCCTGTGGTGTTTAGACATTGCCCTAGGTTTGTGCAATGCTTTTGGCAAGTAAAACAGGTCTCCTCGCCCAGGAGCTTGCAGCCTAAGAGGTGGTGCAGAGAAACAGCAAGCGGCACAGGGTGAGAGCCTCTACAGAGGAGAGCCTTTTACCTTCTTGACTTTTGGCTCCATATACCTCCCTGCCCCCCCCAATCATCTTGTAACAGTAGTAAGCTGGTTTGTGGGTCAGCGTTAGTGAAGTGTGTCATTTTTAAGTGCAAAGCAGTTTGCCAAGATGAGATCAATGTGCGGTGTCTTACATTTAGGTTAACTTGTGCAGAAAAGGGCCCAAATGACAAGCCTGTGGTGAACAGACTACAATGCACATGTCTTTCTCCAGCTTCCCACTGTTAACTGGGAAGATAAGTCAGCTCAGCTGCTCTGACACGAGCATTCTACCGTACACTTTAATATAACTCAGTGGCATTAGTTTTTAAGAAGGAGCAAAAGCCTCATGGCTCCTTTCCTGAATGGGTGTGACACTCCATCTTTCAGCCCATTTTCAATAACTGACACAGGTAAAATACTATGAAGCTGCTTGGAAGAAGCCAGAGAGCCCTGTGGTTGACAAGCATTCCGATAAGTGAAGCTAAAAGAGCGGTTTCAGTAGGATAGCTGTACGGTACTGCACCCAAATTCAAACTAAGTGCCATGCGTAGAGTTGGGCAGTGGGGAGCAGGGGGTAAGGATAAGGAGAGAAACAGATAGGAAACTGTCTCTGACTGGTTGTGTGTTCAGTACTTAGGATGGCTGCTCTGAGACCTCAGTAGATGAGGAGCCAAATTAGCAATCACCATCATCCAAAAGAGCCACAGTGTTAAATTAATGGTTTTATTTACTACAGTAGGCCACAGGAAAGGTTTCGGTTTTCTATCGACACATTTTATTCGCACAGCAAAACAACTGGCCAAGTATTATTATTGTTTTATCAACTACTATGCATTCATCTAGTAAGAGCATCCTGATTGGTTACTTATTTAATATCATGCATTGTTTTCCTCTCATGTGCTGCAAGAGAGGCATTCAAGAGCCACTTGCAGCTCAAGAGCCTCAATCTGAGTATCACTGGCCTATGGCAATGCGCTCTCAGTGGGGTCTAGGGACTCATACAAATCAAATGTAACATTTAGTGGCAAGTTTTTAAGTGGCATCACTCAGTGGAGCAAACGTTGCTCTCTGTCTCGCTCTGCTTTTGGCCTAGGACTAAAGGCCCTTTTGTTCTTTCTTAAAGCCTGTTTATCCTACCAGGAAGCTAGCTAGGAGGAGTTAAACATTTCAGCCTGGGATGAAACTCTGCCTACAATCTGTATGCAATTCTTTCTTCTTGGATCACTTACTTGAAAATAGAAAAGGAGGACTTGTGGCACCTTAGAGACTAACCAATTTATTTGAGCATGAGCTTTGGTGAGCTACAGCTCAGCTCATGCTCAAATAAATTGGTTAGTCTCTAAGGTGCCACAAGTCCTCCTTTTCTTTTTGCGAATACAGACTAACACGGCTGTTACTCTGAAACCTGTTACTTGAAAATGACTTCATGGGCAGGAAACTACAGATGAACTTGTTTTTGGAGCAGACGTTGCTCTCTCTGGGCTTTTGACCGAGGACTAAAGGCCCTTTTGGTCTTTCTTAAAGCCTGTTTGTCCGACCGGGAAGCGAGAGTGGAACAGTTTTCCTAGGACAAACCAACAGATGACCCGTCTCTAGCCGTCACCCTACCACTGAGAGGGGGCCCCGTCCCACCCCCAGCCAATGATTAGTATCAGGTTAAGGGGGCTGGGGGGGGGGGGAGAATTAACTCTCCCTTTAGTCTGAAGCGGGGGACCTGTGCCATTGAGCAGCGACACAAACCCGGGGAGAAATACGCCTGCGAGCAGCCGCTTCCGGGCATGCAGCCAGGCAGAGAAAACAAGCTCGGGTAGGAAAGTGCAGCAGTTGGCAGCGCCCAAACAGCAGCCCTCAGGCCCGAATCCCTCAGGGGCGTTGTTGCCCCCCGGCTTGTGCGCCTTCAGCCGTCCCCGGCCCGGGTCCCCGCTCCCCGCTGGGTCGCACCAGAGCGGGGCCGACGGGGGGAGCCGCGGAGCTGGGCGAAAACCGGCGGCGCAGCGAGGCCTTGGCTGGCGGCCGGCCGGCCGGCCTCCCTCCCTCGGGCGGGGACCGGGGACCGGCGCCGCGCTGGGCGAGCCTGGGCCGTGGGCTTCCCGGGCGGGGCGGCCGCCGCCTCTCTCGGCCCGGCCCCTGCCCTGCGGCGGCCGTGGCGACCCGCGAGCGCGCTCCCGAGGCGGCGGCGGCGGCTCGGTTCGGCGCATGCGCAGAGCTTGGCGCGGCGCCCGGGTGCGGCGCTGCTCGGCGCCATGGAGCTGCTTCGGCCGGGCTGGATCCCGCGTCTCTCGGCGCTGCTGGCGCTCGCGCTGCTTCCCAGGGGAGCGCTGGGTGAGTGTCGGGGGCGAAGGGGGCTCCCCGGGCCCGGGCCCCGGCCCCGCCCCCTGGGCTGGCCTCGCCCCCCGCTGGGCTGGCGCGTGGGAGCAGGAGGGGCCGTGGGGAGAGCGGGGCCCGGGGCCCCGGCTCTGTGGCCAGGTGCCGGAGGGGCGTGAATCCGGGGGGGTGGGGGCAGCAGGGGGAGACCGTTCGTGGCGGGCTGGGGTCCGTGGCCCTGTCTGCCATTGACAGCTCCCTGGACTCGACCCGAGTCTGCCGGGCAGGTGTGCGAAGGGGGCTGAGTCCTGAGTCAGGGTCACCCGCGGGCTGGAAGCCATTCATGGCTGCGGCATGAGGTATGTGGCTGGCGCTGGGGTGGTCCCCAGCGCGGCCGTAGATGCTGGAAGTGGGGCAGTTCTTCTGCATCGCCTCGTGTTTAGACATTATTGGGCATCCCGTCTGAACACAATCGTCAGGTCACTCAAAGGGCCGTAACGCAGAGAGACCCAGTTGAACGTTGACCAGATTTGGCAGGCCACATACAGGTTGTGCATTTGTCTGGACTGTTTTGCCTTTGGTTAAAACGGAAGTGTGTAGTCACAGGACAGTATGAGCTGAGGGGAAATATTAATTGGGCCCAAGAAAGAAGGAGAAGCCCTCTCTAGTCTAGTGTGTAGACCCTTCACGTGAGGTGGGGGGGAGGGTTGACCTTGGCATCTGGCACTGTAGGCTCCTCTTTTAATTAGCTATGACTTGGGGGTCCAAAAATGCGGATCACTCTTTTGCCCCCCATGGGTCAGGCTGTGGGAGACTCCTGTTCAAACCCCTCCTCTGCAAAGGGATTTGAACAGGGGTGTCCCACCTCCCAGGGACCTCTTTCCCCCCCACCTCCACCCCCAACCCCCCCACCCACCCCACCCCCCGACCCCCCACCCAACCCCCCACACACCTCCCCCCGACCCCCCACACCCAAGGGAACCTGAGAGGTGGGGGATCATTGTTTAGACCTCCTCTGTTTCCAGAAAGACAAGGGCCTCCTGAGAAAGGAGGGAATTTAAACAGGGGCCGCTCACCCTCAGCCCTGTCACCTGGGAGGTGATCCATCCTTGTCCAAGCCTCTTCTTAACAGGCCGAGGGAGGATTTGAACTGGGGTCTCCCACTTTCTATGTCAGTAGCCTACCCACTGGGCTACAGAGTGATCCTAATCGTCTTGCTGGTCCAATTGCTATTGACTTGAAGTTTAACAGCTTCAAGAGGCAAGAAAGAAGGAGCTCCCACTTAAAGTCCTTGTCCTCATCTGGTAGAGGACAGACTTGAACCAGCAACCTTGAGTTTCCCAAGAGGGAAGCCTAACCGCTGTAGCGTAGAGGGCTTCTTGTTTTTCCGTTGGCCCAATTACTATTCAATTGGCGTGGGACAGCGGCAAGAGGCAAAACCTAAAGAGTTCCCAGTTGAGTCGTTGTCTCCTCTTCAGGGAGGTGCTGGTATTGAACCAGTAACCTTGAGTTTCCCAGGGGAGTAGCCTAACCACTGTAGCGTAGAGGGCTTCTTGTTTTTCCTTTGGCCCAGTCGCTATTCAATCGGCGTGGGACAGCGGCAAGAGGGAAAACCTAAAGAGTTCCCAGTTGAGTCCCTGTCTCCTCTTCAGGGGGGTGCTGGTATTGAACGAGCAACCTTGCGTTTCCCAGGGAGTAGCCTATCCGCTGTAGCGTAAAGGGCTTCTTGCTTTTCCTTTGGCCCAGTCGCTATTCAATTGGCGTGGAACAGCGGCAAGAGGAAAAACCTAAAGAGTTCCCAGTTGAGTCCTTGTCTCCTCTTCAGGGAGGTGCTGGTATTGAACCAGTAACCTTGAGTTTCCCAAGGGAGTAGCCTAACCGCTGTAGCGTAGAAGGCTTCTTGTTTTTCCTTTGGCCCAATTACTATTCAACTGATGTGGAACAGCGGCAAGAGGAAAAACCTAAAGAGTTCCCAGTTGAGTCGTTGTCTCCTCTTCAGGGAGGTGCTGGTATTGAACCAGTAACCTTGAGTTTCCCAGGGGAGTAGCCTAACCGCTGTAGCGTAGAAGGCTTCTTGTTTTTCCTTTGGCCCAATTACTATTCAACTGATGTGGAACAGCGGCAAGAGGAAAAACCTAAAGAGTTCCCAGTTGAGTCCTTGTCTCCTCTTCAGGGAGGTGCTGGTATTGAACCAGTAACCTTGAGTTTCCCAGGGGAGTAGCCTAACCGCTGTAGCGTAGAGGGCTTCTTGCTTTTCCTTTGGCCCAATTACTATTCAACTGACGTGGAACAGCGGCAAGAGGAAAAACCTAAAGAGTTCCCAGCTGAGTCCTTGTCTCCTCTTCAGGGAGGTGCTGGTATTGAACCAGCAACCTTGCGTTTCCCAGGGGAGTAGCCTAACCGCTGTAGCGTAGAGGGCTTCTTGCTTTTCCTTTGGCCCAGTCGCTATTCAATTGGCGTGGAACAGCGGCAAGAGGAAAAACCTAAAGAGTTGCCAATTCAATCCCTGTCTCCTCTTCAGGGAGACAGTGGTATTGAACCAGTAACCTTGAGTTTCCCAGGGGAGTAGCCTAACCGCTGTAGCGTAGAAGGCTTCTTGTTTTTCCTTTGGCCCAATTACTATTCAACTGATGTGGAACAGCGGCAAGAGGAAAAACCTAAAGAGTTCCCAGTTGAGTCCTTGTCTCCTCTTCAGGGAGGTGCTGGTATTGAACCAGCAACCTTGAGTTTCCCAGGGGAGTAGCCTAACCACTGTAGCATAGAGGGCTTCTTTGTTTTCCTTTGGCCTAGTCGCTATTCAATTGACGTGGAACAGCGGCAAGAGGAAAGACCTAAAGAGTTGCCAATTCAATCCCTGTCTTCTCTTCAGGGAGGCAGTGGTATTGAACCAGTAACCTTGAGTTTCCCAGGGGGGTAGCCTAACCGCTGTAGCGTAGAGGGCTTTTTGTTTTTTCTTTGGCCCAGTCGCTATTCAATTGACGTGGAACCGCAGCAAGAGGAAAGACCTAAAGAGTTTCCAATTCAGTCCCTGTCTCCTCTTCAGGGCGGTAGTAGCATTGAACCAGCAACCTTGAGTTTCCCAAGGGAGTAGCCTAACCGCTGTAGCGTAGAAGGCTTCTTCCTTTTTCTTTGGCCCAGTCGCTATTTAATTGACGTGGAACAACTGCAAGAGGAAAGACATAAGGAGCTCCCAGTTCAATCCCCTTTTCTTCCTTGGGAAAAGGAAGGAATTAAACCAGCAACTCCAAATGTCCCATAGAAGCCTCTTGTTCTAAGTTTGGCCCAATTAATACTTAATTAAAGCTGTAGTGTAGAGGGCTTCTTGTTTGGTTTTTTTTTTTTTTTTTGGCTCAATCACTATTTAATTTACATGGAAGAGCTGCAAGAGGAAAGACCTAATTAGCTCCCAGTTCAGTCCCCTTCTTCTCAGGGAGACTGTGGTATTGAACCAACCACGCTAAGTTTGCTATGGGAGGAGTCTAACCACTGTAGTGTAGAGAGCTGCTTCTTTTTACTGTTGCTAAATTACTATTTATTTTATATGGAACCACTTCAAGAGGCAAGACAGAAAGAGCTCCCACTTCAAACCCCTTCTCCTTATGCAGCAGTGAAAGGAATTGAACCAGTGACTTTAAGGATATCAGGGGCGTAACCTAATCACTGTACCGTAGAGAGTTTCTTACATTTGTTTTGGCCCAATTAATATTTAATTAAAGTGGAACAGCTTCCAAGTGGGAAGACGTCAGGAGCTCCCTGTTCAAACCACTTCTCCTCATCATCCAATAGAGGGAAAAATGGAACTAGCGACTCCAAGTTTCCCCACACGACTAGCTTAACCAGTGTAACATAGATAGCTGCTTGTTTTTGTTTTGGCCTAATTACTATTTAATTAATGTGGAATAGTTTCAAGAGGAAAGATCTAGGAAGCTCCTGCTTCAAATCCTGTCATCTCAAAGGGAGACTTGAACCTGCTTAATTAGATTCTAAGGGCATCAACTCAGCCACTGCGCTATAGTGACTGCTTGTGTTTTTTATCCCAATTAAAGTGATATAGGTTCAAGAGGTAAGACTGAGGGCACTCCCATTCAAACACCTTCTCCTCATTTCATCAGGGGGGGGAGGAATTGAATCAGTAAATCAACATCTCACAAGCGAGGCGCTGAACCATTCTACTATAAAGGACTCTTCATTCTTTGCTTGACCCAATTAATATTGAGTTAAAGTGGAGCAGCTTCATAAGGCAAGAGCTGCATCATGCCCAGTTTAAATCCCTGCATCTCAACAGATAGAGAGAAGACTTGAATCCACAGCTCCAACTGTCCAGGGGAGTAGTCTCACCACTCTGTTGTAGAGTATGTGTCTGTTTTGATTTGGCCCAGTTATTAGTTAATTAAAGTTGAACCGCTTTAAGAGAAACAGAGTTGTTAGTTTATCTGGTACATGTGGAAAATGAACCCACATTAGCTAAGAGTTCTCACAGGGAAGAGCCTAACCACTGTACTATAAAGGCTCCTTGGGGGATTATCAGACCAATTTATAGTTAATTAAAGTAGAACAGCTTTAAGAGAAGAAGCTGAGGGAGTGCCCACTTCAAATCCCTTTTCCTCATCAGGCAAAGAGAAGAACTGAAGCAGGGTCTTTAATGCACCACATGTTTAGCCTCACCACTGTACCACAGAGAGCTTCTATCTTGGATTTTGACTCCCTTAATATTTAATTCAAGTGGAACAGCTTCAAGAGGCAAGACTGAAGAAGCTCCCTCTTCAAATCCTTCTTTTCATCAAGTAAAGGAAGGAATTGAAGCCACATCTTCAACATTCCACATGAATAATGTAACCACTATACTACAGAGGGCTTCTCACATGTGCTTTGGCCCAATTAATATTTTCTTCCAGTGGAACTGCTTGAAAAGGAAAGATAACAGGCGCTCCCAGTTCAAATTCCTTCTTTCTCAGCTGGTGGAGGAATTAAATCAGCTTCCCCAAGAGCCTATGAGAGTCATGTAACCACTCTACTATTGAGTGGTTTCAGAGTAACAGCCGTGTTAGTCTGTATTCGCAAAAAGAAAAGGAGTACTTGCAGCACCTTAGAGACTAACCAATTTATTTGAGCATAAGCTTTCGTGAGCTACAGCTAACTTCATCGGATGCATACTGGCTAGCTTAAGTGGCTCCTAGCCTAGTGTGCTGGCTTTTGTGCATCCCATGCTTAGGTGCCTATCACTCCCCATTCATTGAAGAGGGACCCCAAGTGCCTAAGTTAAGCTTCAGGGCACCCGTTGTCATTCCAGTGATTTTCTAGGCATCTAAAAATTAGGGATGGCAACATTGATTATTGCTGTAGCTAAGGCCCTTTGTAGATCTGGCAGAGGGAGTTATGCCTACTCAGAGGCCATCTCACACCACACAAGGCAGTTATGGAGGACACGGCCTCCCTTACAATATTTAGCTCAGTGGTTACAGTACTCATCCAGGATAGGGGAGAGCTTGGTGCAGTTTCCTCTCACTGCCCGATGAGGGCCCTGAGACAGTGTATGGTCCTTTGTTTTGGGTGCTCACATGGGATGTGGATAATTGTGGTTCAGTCCCTCTTCTTCTTGATTAGAAATAATTTGAACACCACTCTCCTGCTACTAAAGCAAATATCCTAAGTGATGGACTATGAGGTATGCTGGTGTAGGGTACTCTTCGTTGTTTGGTGAAGCTGGTTTCTTTTAATTAAATATTCGTTGGGCCAATGCCACTACGAGACGTCCTCTAGTATGGATACTCTCCAATGCTGTTAGAGATCCTCTTCAATTCCTTCCTCTACCTAGTAAGGTGAAGGGATTTGACCAGTGAGTCTTCGCAGTCTTCCTGCTTTGAAGCTATTGCACTTTAATTTGGGCAAAACAAGAAGAAGAGGCCCCCTTATAGTTTGTAGTTAAGCTACACACTAGGGATATTGGAGATTTTCCTGTATGAGTTTATTCAAACATGATAAAAGACAAAAAAAAAAAAAAAAAAAAGGCTTATAGGTCAATGCTTTTGACAGAGCGATCGTTGTATGTCTGACCTATCGGTCCTCATCCTCACAGGTAACCTGCAGAACACTTTGAACAGACAAGACTTAGCACTTAGTTCAAAACTCTGCTAGACATTAAAAATCATAGCCCAAACAGAGACTCTGGATTTATGGCTTATTACAACATGCTGTAATGCACTGACGCCCACTTTTTGTCCTGTGTTGATGGGCCACTCTGTATTTCGTGGCCCCTTAGAATAGGTGCTAACTCCTTACGCAAAAAAGTCTGTTTCATCTTGGATTAGCTGTGATGCTTGGCGTACCCTTCCCAGATCTGAAAAAGAGCTCTGCCTGGCTGGGAAGCTTGTCTCCGCCCTGCTCTACAGTACAACGTTATGTCAGTATAACTACATCGCTGGGGGCATAGGAAACACACACCCCTGAGCAATCCAGTTATACCAACAGAACTCCCAGTGTAGACAGCGCTGTGTCAGTAGGAGGACTTCTCCTGTCGACATAGCTACTACCTCTTGGGGAGGCGGAGCACATATAGCTATGAAAGCGGTTCTCCCATCGGCATAGGTACCGTCCTCACTTTGGACTTGTCTACACTTACAGCATTACAGTAGCAGAGCTGCAGCGCTATCTCACCAACAGAAGTTGGTCCAATACAAGAGATTACCTCACCCACCTTGTCTTTCTACCTGCCTGCTGTCATTTATATGTCTGCTTCCATTGCCTTCAGCATGAGCACTTTTGAGGGCAAAGAGCAGAAACACTCAAGCATGGTCTCACATCAAAGATGATCCGACCATCTAGTAGGCAACTACATCTCTGCTGGTTGAAGGCTTTATAAATTACGGGCATTACTTTGAATTCATGGCCTGACCTAAGTTGCATGTGTTCAGTAACACTAGCAAAAGTTAAATATAGGTAACTGCGGACTAACTCAACTGAAGCGCTTTCAAAGTCACCAGCTTTTGGCTGACTGGTATCTTTATTGTACAGTGGTAAGAACCAAGTATCTCTGGTTAATGTGCACTACGAATTGTTTCAAAATACTTCTGTGGTTTATTTTTAAATGGAATCTAGATATTTAAACTGACAAAAAGTGCAACAGCCCTTCAGCTGACATTAGCTATATACAAAAGTAGGCAGACTACACTTAACTAGTGACACCACACTGATAAACGAAGGGCAACTGTATTATTTTTTGGAAGTTTTAGACTGTGTAATGTAAAATTACCTTCTTATGTGTTGAAGACTCTTCAGTACGTAAATCAACTCAAAGGAAACGTTCTCTAATTGAACAGTTATAGCAACAGGATGTGAATTCACATCTCCACCCTGTTCACTTCAGAATCTCTCTTAAGACTATTCCAATATTAACATTGGGTGCAGATTGCAAAGTCCCACACCCATGTAATCATTGAAGATCCTGCAACATTCTTAAAGCATTAATGCTGGCTTTCTGCTCAACTTTGAGTGCCAAATTGACTTCAGTGGGGCCACTCCCATGCTTAAAGTTAAACACATGCTTAAGTGCTTCGCTGAATTGGGGCCTTGGTGAAATAGTGCATTTCTCTGACAGATGAAATAGTCCTAACAGGTTGAAAAGTATAATAGAAATGCAGGATTACTACCATGATTAACAGGCAGGCCCCACGCTACCGGCATAGAGGCCCTTCACAAACATTCTTTTTGGTCTCTTCCCCACAGTTCTTCCATCTTAAAAAGAGAGGATACATAAGGGGATTGAATCTATTGTTAGCGTCACAGAAGAAACGCAGTTGGTGAATGCTACTGCATGAGTTTACTAATGGTTTTTCAAAAGGCTTTGGTACATTCCAGATCTCACTGTGGAGAGCAAGTAGGGTATTCTTCTAGCAGAGTGTCAGCAACTCTTTGGCAAAAAATAGGAGAAAAGGAATTGGAGAAAGTTGTGGTCTGCAGTGGGCAGGCTGAGTTTCCTTTGACAAGATCTGCAGGGAGAATGGATGTTCGAGTGACCATGACAGATCCCATTTTTGAGTGGTGATATTTGTACACAGGAGTCTGTAAAACACAGAAAACAAGATTAATAAATAGCAGCATTAGAACAAAGGAAAACCAAGTAATTCACACAAGGCACAGTCCACCTGTGGAACTTGTTGCCGTGGGATATAGTGAAGGCCAAAAGCATAACTGGTTTAAAAAACAAATTAGATAAGTTCATGGAGGCTAGGTCTTTCAATGGCTGTTAGCCAAGATGGTCAGTGATACAACCCCATGCACTGTATCCCCCTAAGCCCCCAACTGCCAGAAGCTGGGACTGGATAATAGGATGGATTATTAGTTAATTGCCCTGTTCTGTTCATTTCCTCTGGAGCATCCGGCGCTGATCGCTGTCATACACAGGATACTGGGCTAGGTGGACAATTTGGTCTGACCTAGTATGGCTTGGTCCTATAGCTGGATTACTTCCTGACCCCGACTCCATCCTTTTTCAAAATGTGAGTGTGGGGTAGCAGTATTTTCCTTCCACCCCCAATGAAAGCTGCACCCCACACTTTTATTAGCCAGCTCCAATCTCACACATAAACTTTTCCATGAGATGGTAATGTTGTAGTGCTTAGGAGCTCCGGTGATACTCTGTGACCCCCCTTGTGCTTGGTGTTGTGCAAACACATAACGAAAAGATGGTCCCTGCCCCAAAGATTTTACAGTTTAAGACAAGAGTTAACAAATGGACATAGACAGACCAATGGAGGAGTACAGGGGAATAGATGATATTGGTCAGCATGATGGACTGTGGTCTCAGCCCACCGGCAGCCTAATTATTACCAATTGTTTTGGTAGGCAGCATGGCACAGGAGATTTGAAGGCAGATAATATGTGCAAATGTTACCTGGGAGCTCCTCCCAACTATGAAGAGCAGCATGGCAAAAAACACAAATGTAACAAGTGGGCCTTAGAAGCTGGCATCATAGCCTAATTGGAGGTGGGAGTTGACTTTTGAGACTGAATGAGAGATGATAGGGTTGGGATAGGTCATGAAGGGCCTTGAAAGTGAAGACAAGTAGCTTATGTTCATTACAGTGGAGAAGACTGAGCCAGTGGAAGGTTGTAAAGTTTGGAGTGGAAATGATCAAAGCATGAGCTAAAGAAATTATCTTTGCAATAGCCTTCTGAATGGTTATGAGTGGGGCAAGATAGCATTTGTCAAGGCCGGAAAAGGATGTTACAGTAATCATGACTTGAGGTGATGGGAACTTAGACGAGAGTTTTAGCTGTGTGGATAGAAGGAAAGTCTATCTTAAAGATGTTATGCAGAAAGAATCTGCAAGACTAAGGCTTTGTCTACCTACACTACCACTTTTGTCAGTGAAACTTTTTGTCCATCAGAAGTGTGAAAAAAAATACTCCCCCAACCAATATAAGTTTCACCGGCCAAAGTGCTGGTGTTGGCAGGAGAGGCTCTGCTGCTGACATGGGTAACGCTGCTTGTTGGGGGTGGTTTAATTATGCCGGCAGGAGAGCTCTCCTGCCAGCAAAGAGCAGCTACACAGGAGACCTTACAGCTCCGCTGTAAGGTCCATAGTGTAGACATAGCCTGGATGTGAAGACTTAGACCTCTCTCCAAGTTCTCCTTTGAATGTTTTTAGGTTTTTTAAATCTGACTCACTGAATATCACTTGACTTCATCTCTATGTTAATGCAATATTAGGACAAGCTTTTTTAAAAAAGCTTGTCTATAATTAAAACTGAAAAAAGTATTATACTACATTGTTAACTGTTTACCCTTTACTGTTTACCCTGGTAGCAGATCTTTATTTGGAATCTGGACTTTCAGCATATTAGGTTTCACCATTATTAACAAATGTAACGCATTAGGTACTAGTAACCAAGAAATACTTTTTTCCAGTTGGAGTTCATATAATTAGGAACATAATAGCATTAATCTTGAATCATGAGGTAGTTGTGATACCAGTACCTTGCCATCTTTTACCAATGCCAAACCAGCAAGTGGTAGTCTTCCAGATTTCCTTCCTGTTAATACCATCTTTAAATACAGGAGCAATAAAAATTATGTTAAAATGTCTGGAAGTGAAGACACTTATCTGTCTTGAAACTGGGTGGGCAGATATCAGAGTTTTGCAATGATAAGCTGTTTTGAACTTTTAACAAACACAACCATTGTTTTTGGAAGGTCTTCTTCCTGAGACTCTTTTATCTTAAGAAAAATTAAAGAGCCAATTTTCTCTTTTTCATTCCATATTTCTTTTCCATTTTAATTGTGATGATATTTAGTGGCAAGTTCAACTGAACTTTCTTACTCCTTACTTGAAAAACATCTGTACTACAAGCACTACAGTGACACAGCTACAACTACACTGCTGTATTGTAGACACTTGCTAAAGTGACCAAAGGGGGTTTTCCATCGCTGTAGTAAATCCACCCCCTCAAGAGGCAGTAGCTAGATCAATGGACGATGTCTAGCAGTGTCTGCATCGTAGGTGGGCAAACTTTTTGGCCCAAGGGCCACATCTGGGTATGGAAATTGTATTGCGAGCCATGAATGCTCACAAAATTGGGGTTTGGGGTTCAGGCTCCAGGGTGGGGCTGGGGATGAGGGGTGTAGGAGGGTGCTCCAGGCTGGGGCCAAGGGGTTCGAAGGGTGGGACGGGGATCAGGAGTGCAGGTTCGGGGCAGCGCTTACCTCAATCAGCTCCCAGAAGCAGTGGCATGTCCCTCCTCTAGCTGCTATAACCTAAGTTTTATGTTGTGACCAGGCCTAGTCTTCAGAGGTACTAAGGGACCTGCAATTCTTTTGCCTTCCTTGGGATTTATTAATGCTCGTGGTCTCTGAAAATAGAACAGGTTTAATGGACCAGGTGCTAACACTGCCAGAACCCAAAGGACCTTTGTTTATACTATAGCTATGGGCAGGTCTACACTACCTGCCTTCTAGATGCCATAAATTGATCCCCGAGCACTCTCCCGTCGACTCCGGTAGTCCACCGCTGCGAGAATCGACGGGGGAGTGGCTTCAGCCGACTCACCGCTGTGAAGATGTCGATCCAAGTACGCCGACTTCAGCTACGCTGTTCTCGTAGCTGAAGTTGCGTATCTTACATAGATCCCCTAGTGTAGACCGGGGCTATGTCTATACTACCAATTACATTGCTCAGATGTGAATGAACCTCCAGCTGAGCGATCTAAGTTACACCAGCCTAAGTGCTGGTGTGAACAGTGCTGTATCAGCAGGAGAGCTTCTCCCATCAGCATAATTAATGCCCCCTAAACGAGCAGCAGTAGCTCAATTGATGGGCGAGGTCTTTCCAGTTGCCTTAGAGCAGCTACACTATCAGCACAGCTGCGTTGCTGCGGCTGGGCCATTGTAAGCTCTCTAGTGCAGTGCTTCTCAAGCTGTCTGATGTGGGGGGCTGGCAATTTTTTCTCCCCCAATGTGCGCACAGACTGGCAACCAATGGCTCGCGGACCGGCACCGGTCTGCGGACCACCACTTTGAGTAGCACTGCGGTAGTGTAGCCATAGCCTAGGTCTCCCACTTTGTATCATACTGCAAGTGCTTCTCAGTACAGAGAATGTTATGGATACTGTGATTCCTAGATCTATCTGTGACTTCTCTGTATTTGACTTCCTGCAGGAAGGCTCTAGGTGGGTGGGTTGCCAGCCCTCAGGAGGGGAGGCCCCATGGGGAGGTGTTGAAAGGAAGCCTGCCTGTCACAAGATGTACCACTCACATCTGGACTGGTGCCTCCTTCTGATACTCTGGGGATTAGCTCAAGGCCAGACCCCCCGCAGTTCGCACACCGTCACTCCATCTGCCTTTAGCTCCTCCCGCAACCTCAGAAACCATAGTGTCCTCTTCATGGCTCAACCCTCTGGCCATGTCACTGACTGTGCTCCCCACTTCCAGGGGTGGTTTAGCCATCAATAATCCTAGGCAGTCCTCTCGCTCACTGTCTCAGTATCGTTCAGCCAGTGGCTGGTAGGGGAACCTAGGCTTGCCCTCTGTTCTAGGTTTTAGCCCAGGGACCTTCAGCTTAGCAGTCTGGGCCGTCTCACTGCTCTATCCCTGGGCTACTTCCTACTTCTAGTTCCCCTTTCGTTCCTTGGCCTGTCAGTTCCCAAAAGTCTCCTTCTTCTTCCCAGGAAGTGACTGTAGTCTCCATTCACTTCTCTCTTTCTCTTGAGAATATCTGCCTTTCAGTTCTGGGCTTATAGGGCCCGCCTATTGCTGCCCTATTGCTGAGCCTCTTTAATCAGCTGCCGATATTTTTCTTCTGCAAAAACAGATTGTTCTTTGAGTGACTGTTCACACAGATTCCATGATTGGTACACATGCCCCCCATGGGTTGAAAATCCAGTTCTTTTTGGCTAGTGGTATCCATTTAGCTGCATCTGTGCCCTTTTCTTCCACTCCTCTCCCCCAGGGGGTACAAAGGGTGGAGTGGGCCCAGCCACCTGTCACTTTCTTCTTACTTCCCATGACTGCAAGACAGAACCTCACACACTGGCTTTTCTCTCTGCTACCTCCAAGAAAGTGGACGGAAGATATCAGTGTGATATTCCCAAGGATACAGTCTGGACACATGGTCAACTGTGTCCCCTCAATTTTCCAGTCTGGGATGCCTTGTACACTGTTTTACTGTGAGAACAATCACTCCTGGCCAGATCACACACAGCCTCAAGCATGCAAAATCATGCCCAGCTGAATTACATGAATGCTCTGGCCAGCCATTCATGAATTACATACAGGGAACCACCAGCTACTTCCCAGTCCCAGATCTTGTCCCTGAAATGTGTTTCTTGTACTGTCAAGCTCTCTACTGAATAATGCAAGCTCACATAAAGGCCATCATTTCATCAGTGGAAAATGATGTGCACAAATGTTCTCTCAAGTGGAGATTCCCAAATACTTCAATCCAGGCACACTGGTTTAGATAAAACAATAAAACAAGTTTATTACCTGCAGATAGATGTTAAGTGATTGCAAGTAATGAGGCATAAAAATCAGAATTGGTTACAAAAAAAGAAATAAAAGGTAAAATGCACACTAATACCTAATTTCACAAACTAAGCATGCTTAAAAGCAAAAAGGTTTGCCTCCCCGCCAGCGTATAGCCGTCTGGCTGGATTGCTTCAGCTAGGACCTCCCCCCAGTTCAGTGATGCTTCCTTTATGTTTCAAATATTATTGATGTGGAGAGAGGTGATTTGGGAGCTTCTGTTTCTCAGTCTTATATCCTTCTCCCCTCTTTGAGGCCTATCTACAGCTGGGGTTCAGGCAACAGTCTGTTTACATGGAAAACCCCCAGCTGTTCCATTGCCAGTATGTAAAGTTCTAGCTCACGCCCTTCTTTCTGACAGAGAATGGCCACGTGGTAGTCCATTTGATTATGTTGATGCGTAGCCAGGGCATCAATGTGTCTTTTGTCTTTGAAGAACTGGTTTGGGCTTGTTTTTCTAACTTCGGAACGTGTCACAGTGACATTATACAGTAGAATCTTCTAACTTTACATACAGTGTTGCCACATATTTTACCAGGATAATAAGGTCCAGCAGATTATGAGTTTTCACATGATGCCTTTTGATGATGTCTATCTACCCCACACTGGCCCCCCAGGGGTTAACTGTGCATTGCATGCTGAGGAAGCCACACCCCTCCATCCCTGCTGAACAGGCTCAGCCTGGAGACAGGGTATAAAGGGAAGCAGCGCAGCTCAGTTGGGCTGGACTGCTGAGAAAGAATGTCTATAATGAGCGCCTTCAATGGACCTGGGAGAGCCCCAGTTCATAGAGGCTCGGCATGCTGAACCCCTGGTGGACACTGGAAAGCCAGTGGTAACCTGGGGGGGGATTGAGTTGCTGCAGACCTTGCCAGCAGATGTCCCCAGAGCACCCATGGACTGCTGTATTAGGAGACCAGGTAGGAAGTGGCCCAGGGGAAATAGACATTAGTCTGGTCATAGGACTGAGATCTCACTGTGTTTGGGGCAGATTCCTGCTGACCCAGTGGCATACCATTCTGTTAGGGCCCTGGGCTGGGTCCCCCTGCTGCTAACCCCCACTGGGGTGGCAGTTCCCCCACCATAGACCTAGAGGTTTACAGTTGTCTACTATTCACCAGAGTCAAAATGCTAGACTATTGAGACTGTGTGTGCGTTTGCTGCTCTGCCCTGACTGAGGGCCTGAGATCTTGGGTGATGGTGCAATCTACCCTGACTGCTAGGTCATGCTACCCTGGTAGCAAGGGAAGCCTTAGGGGACTGAGACTGCTAGGTCACACACTCCTGTTTTGTGTGTTAAGCTGTCAGAGACACTAGCAGTTGGGGTGTAAAATCCCTGCTGACTATGTGACCAGACGCCCCTTGATGGGCTTTATCTACCCAGGACATGTCTCAAAAGGCATACTTTGTACAAAATTCATCATAGTTTCTAAAAAAGAATGAACGTGGTGTGCAGACTGTCAATCAGGTCCCCACAAAGAGGCTTAAATATTTTTGAGCTACCTACACCTGGCTCTGTGGTTGTACAAGCAGTACAATACAGAACAAAACAGTACAGTCCTCTAAAGTCCATCCCTCAAGAGAGAGACTCCTTGCCTCCTCTCTGAAAAGCTTGACTTCTCTGGCTGAAAGGTCTGTTCTTCCACAAGTCTATAAATGAGGGTAGCAAGTTACCAAGCATTACTGTGTGGTTTACAAAAAAAAAATTTAAACTGGGATGAACTGCCCAATTTTGTGGATAAATTATCAAAGGAACACTAGGAAGAACTGAAAACACTTATGGCAGAGGTCTAAAACTGCCAGAACATTTCTGCAGACTAACTGTCTGACACTGCAGTGTGAACAGTGGCCATTGCTATTTCTATGAGGCGATTGCCATGACTGCAACCCTCAGGGATTCCAAGAGGCAAAAATTGAAGACCTTCCATTTGAGGGCAACAATGAGGCACTCCAGACTTTGAAGGATTAATTGCAGGGCTGCTCCGAGCCCTAAGGAGTGCAGTGTCCCATCCCGTAAAAGAGAACAACAAAAGCAGCCATAGTTCAGGCAGTGCTCCCTGATTGTCTGAACCTCTGAAAAAAAAGCAGAGATTTTACCACAGGCAACCTCTGCAACTTACTCAGCTGCTCCACAGTCTGGGGCTTTGAACAGACAGCTCCGTCTCCGCCCTAATGTGGAGTCCTAATCCTCTGGGATTCTATGTTGGCAAATGAACTGAGAGATGGTTAGGTTTCCCTATCTTTATGCCCTGAGGGTGGTCAGGGATTGATCAAGGATCCAGATATGGCCCCAACAGATACTGCTAGCCAAAAAGATTCCAATCTCTAGTGCATGGTGTTCGTGTGTATCAAGAGTGGAATCTGTGTCCAACACATCTGGAACCATAAATACTGTAGATTAAGTAGCTGTTCCTTTACTGCAGAGTAGGCATCATTTAGTGGAAAGTTGAGGTCTGATGTGCAGCCGTATGTTTCTGCAGATTTCTTGTTTGCCTAAGCAAACTGGTCAAAATGCTACAGATTTAGAGAAATGCAGTTGGAAGTGGAGTTGTCACACTGTCATAAGGTGAAGAAGCAGATCAAGAAAAAGGGGAGTGTTTTTTTCTTCAACAAACATCCTTGTTGTTGATTGGACTTGAATCAAATTGCTTCTTGCTGTTGGACATGCAATTAAGTTAAAGGGTTGGTATCTCTGAAAATTGCGTGCCACAGTGGCAGATGAAATTTGAAAGCAAATGTTAAGTTCTGTTGATCTTACCACTGCTTAACTAGTCACGCTTTTCTGTGGATTTAGGATTTTCTTTTCAATAAGTATCTTTTTCTTACCTTGTACCTCACAGATTGGTAGTGCGAGTTACTGTTTGTACTCCTTGTTTTAAGATTTCAAGCTGGGATTTCAAAAGGGCCTTAGGAAGTTCTATGCCCAGAGCCCATTGAAACTTTCCTAGGCTCTTTTGAAAATCCCATCCTCGGTGTCAGTTAAGGCTTGTTTAAAATACAAAAACTAAAGAGTTTGGGGTTTTTTTTCCCCAAAGTTACAATGCTATTTCTTTTTTTTTTTTTTATAGGTAGTTGTGGTACCCCACCAAAGCTAAGCTTTGCTGAACTGCAAGATGAGTCTAAGGCCAAGGAAGAGTTTCCAGTTGGGACCACAGTGACATATAACTGCCGCCCAGGTTACCAAAGAGTCGCTGGACAGTCGCCCACTCTTACTTGTGAAGAAAAATCTGTGTGGTCAGAACCCAAAATGTTTTGTCAAGGTAAGGTTTTTTCTCCTCTCTTCCCTCTGCCACCCCTCCACACTCGGGTCAGAAAACACTAACAGGTTAAAGGCTCTTCTGGACTGGAATGAGGATTTTGTAACATTTCATGATTTGGAGCTTGAAAGGGACACAGTTTTTCAGACAGAATTGTTTGTTTTTTAAGAGGTGCATAAAGCTCCCCTAAAGAATCAAAATGTAAAACTTTAACACAGAAGATGAAGTTCTGGCCTACTTGAAGTCAGTGGCAACACTTCCATTCAATAGGGCCAGGATTGTACATGGAGACTAAACTAATGCAGACATTGCATGTCGTTATTGACAAAAACGTGCCAAGCCCATGAGTTAGTGATATTGATTTGCATTGCTGTGATGATATCAGTTAAATTTTTTTTCTCTCTCTCTGTGGGCTGGGAGTGCTGTGTGGAGGGTTATGCTTTCCTTGAGAAAGGAAATGTTGGATAGAATTCTTTAGCTCTCGCATCCTTCTGGAAGGTAAAAGTGCATCTTCCAGGATGGGGCTCTTTAAGTCTGCCACAAAATTTTTGGCATCTGGTTGTATTATTTTCTATGTAATTCACTTGATTTGGGTTCCTAGTAATTTATTTCACTAGAAGGGCACTGGTCTTATCCATTCCACTCATAACACAATAATATGTAAATTCATCACATTTGAGGGCCTTTTTTCTTGTTTTCATAGGCTTTTTAAATTAATATAAACACTTAACTTTACATTAGTCACGTGCGAAAATGTGGGTCACTTATTATTTACCTTTAGTTATCTTTTGTAACAGAACAGAAAGAAAAATCTAATTCCTGTTATATTCTCTCTTTAGGGAAATCATGTGGACATCCAAGAGACCTAGCTAATGGCAAGGTTCATATCACAGATCTCCTATTTGGTTCGAACATTACATTTTCTTGTGACGAAGGGTAAGGATGTTGAGGATTCTTCCCTCCCACCCCCAATACTACTACTGTTGTAATCAGTACAAAGGTCTAGATAGCAAATTATGACAAACCTTCAGCGGGGCATTCTGGAGTACGAAGTTCCTGAAATAAATAGCTGCAACCTTTTAGCTGTTCTGCATGTTCAATGCAAAGAAGGTTGGGTCAGTGTTTCCATTGTGTGAACCTTCCCTTTTTAGTGCCTTGTATTCAAATTTGAAAAGATTTGCTTTCAAATCTTGGAATGGCTTTTTTTTTAAATAGGGTCCTCAAAAATTTTTAAATACGCCTCCCCTTTATAAAAATTTTTCAAATATTGTGGTTGGTGTTGATATTTTGGTACACATCTAGCATTGTATAATTAAATAGGTACATAGGGCAGAATTTTGTAATTTGTATTAACTTTATCTGCCTCTTTCTAGATGTTTGGGATATAGGGTCATGCATCAAACAAATAAAAACAGAATGCACTGAGGTCTTACACTGAGTGTTAGTTCTGAATTTGGTAGCCAATTATTTTCCTCCTTCTACAGTATCTTTGGCATTGCTTTGGTAATTTTCAAAGAATCAGCAGTGGTGAACTGGGTATCTCTAATATGTAAATCTCAGATGTCGATCCTTGTTAGATGGAGTCACTTTTCTCACTTGCTATTTTCTGGCTTTGATCAGAATACTTAGCAAAATAAGTAACTCTTGTCTTATAATAAGAATGGCATCACCTGAAATTCAGTGTGTCGTCACCACCTGCTGGCAGAACAGAAGTATACTCAAAATATCTGAGTTGATGGTTTAGAAGTTCGGTAATTTGTTAAGCAATTTTGCCTTTTAAAAAATGTTCTTGTTTAGGTTCAGATTAGTTGGACATAATACTAGTCTGTGTGTGATTGATGGAACAAGGGTCACATGGAATCATGAACTTCCATTTTGTGAAGGTAAGTGGATTTTATACAATTATGATTCTGTTCTGGTATTGCCGGTTCATGCAACTAGTTTAGGTAAATTGTGCTGTAAAAGGAATTCACTAGTACAGAAAATAAGTATTGTTAAAATGTTTAGTCTTGTTTATTTCACCATTTTAAAAGCTAATGGAGGTACCAGTCTGTTGAAAATGCCCAGAGATTACTGATAGCTAGCTCATATGGGTCAAATTCACTTACTCATTGAAAATCAGGAGTAAACTTTACCTGCTGAATAACTGATAACACAACTGTCAACTTGTGATTAATAGTTTACGTGGAATTTATGGCTGTCTCAAATTCATTCTGTCTACACTATATTGAAGAAAATAGTTCTACAACGGATTTGAGTTTCTGACTGATTTTAGGCGAACAGGATAGATTTTCATATATAATCCTGATACCCAATTATCCTGTTACTTCCTTTGTATCACAGTAGGCTTTTTTCCATGACTTATTTGTAGATAGTTTTATGATTTCAACTTCTGTTTTGCTGTGTTCAGTTTCAGATTTATTGTTCGTATGTAGGAGCTAAACCATGCTTGCTTTTTTCAGACTCTTAGGATATTTTATTCATCCAGTGCCATAAATGTATATTTGCTATTATGGAAATTCTTTTCAGTTACATTTTAATGGAAGGCTAGTCAGATTATTTCATTCTAGACTAAGTTTTAGATTTCTGCATACATTAGGGGCTTATTCTTTTAATAATTTTGAGTAATTATAAGGAAAAGGATTCAAATATAACTTCACCACATACAGGGGTTAATCAAGCATACAGGCTAACTGCATTTCTAGAAAAAGTTGTATTACGCTAACTTTCCTTTAATGTCCATAATGTTTACATTTTTACTTCTGGTTTCCTAAGTAACAGAAAAGTTTTATCAAAATACATTCAGGTTTTCCAATTAAATATCCAGAAGATGTTAACATAATATTCATAACTTTCCTTCAGAAGGCACTGGGAAAACAAGTCTGTGATTTCCAGTGCAAATGTATTGACTTTTTTCAGGCTTTCAGAGAGCTCTTTTTTCCTCTCTTTTCTGTTAATCTACCATCTTACCATCTCCTTTCCCCAATATGCTGCTAACATAAAATTGTACATATTTACATCTCCATTTTCTCCTTTTCTGACCTTTTTTGGTGGTTTTGCACTTGTGTTAACCACAAACCCCCATTATCAAATAGTTTAGCTGATTCAGTGAAATCACTTTTAAAAAATTGTGTATTAGACACCTAAAATGGGTCAGATTGCAGGCTTTCATGCATCAGATCTATTGAAAATCCCCTTGCCTTGAATAATATTGCTGTAAAAATCCATAGGCTTCTGTAATTCTTTGCACTCGCCTGAATGACTGTTGCCCTATTGCCTATAGGCCGTGTACCTTGTTGTTGTTCTGCTTGTTGCTATGGCAGTTTTTCTCCTTTCGGTTAAATGCTTTTTTTCTTAACTTTTAATATTTTCTAGCAATTCCATGTCGTCCGCCTCCAGACATTAAGAATGGGAGGCATTCCGGTGACTCCAATACTGAATACACCTATGGCTCAACAGTAACTTACAGCTGTAATACAGTACCAAGAGGCACAGACTCTTTCTCACTCATTGGAGAGGCATCTATTCACTGTACATCTGACAAAGACCAAAATGGAATTTGGAGTGGAGAGCCCCCTCAGTGTAAAGGTCACTATTTTTTGTAGCTTCTATAAAATCATACCAAAAGGATACTCAAGTTTAAGATTAAACATCTCAGCTGGATAAAATAGGGCACCCCAGATGTCATGTTCGTGTTTTGTCTTTAACTTTGAATTCCTTTGCTTCTGTGGTATTTGTTCAAATCCTAAACATTCCCATGTCAGATTTCTTAGTTGTTCAAAAGGTGTCGCTGTTTAGTTTTCAGATATGGGGCATCAGGAGACTAGTATTTTTCTTTAAAAATCCCCACTGCTAGATAGTCCTGTCTCTTCCCCTGAGTTCCTTAATCTGAAAAAAAGATTCAACAGAATGTGTTGAACTGTGTGGGACAGGAGGACAAATAGATTTTGCTGGTTAGAAACTTGTAGTACATCCCTTCAGAACTTTAAAAGTAGTGGTAAAGATCTCTGAGCTCAGTTTTCATCTCCTACTCACATGATATAGATTACTACTACAAAAAGGAGATCTGGTGTAGCTGATTGTCATAGAGCAGGGTTCACTCACCGCAAACAGTCCTTGAGCACTCTTCGGCAAGCTCAGCGTCATGTGCTTGTATTTATACTGTGAAATAACAATGCAAACTCCCCACAGCAGAAGGCTCTTACCTTCTCCCTAGGGACAGGCTGAGAGATCTTATCTCCCTGTGATCCTGGGCTTCTCCAACCCTTCCTTCCAGACTATCTCTCTTCCTGTCTTTTAGCTGTCCTCAGCTGGTGAGCTGAACCACCCTGTTAACTAGTTAATCACCCAGTCCTTAACCAATTATCTCTCCAGTGTGCGAAAGTGCCCAGACTGGTGAGTCAGCTTTAGGCTACTCCCACTCACACCGATGTTATCTTTGTATTTCACTTGACTTTAAACAATGGTATGACATCAACATTTGACAGATATGTAGGCATGTTGCTTAATGCACTAATGCAGGGGTCTCAAATTCAAATGACCATGAGGGTCACATGAGGACTAGTACATTGGCCGGAGGGCCGCACCACTGACCACCACCCCACTCCACCCCTTCAGTGAGGCCCCACCCCAGGGGGTACAGGGTGTGGCAGGCAGCTCAGGGCAGGGGGTTGGGGTGCAGGAAGGGTGCAGGGTGCAGCAGGGGGCTCAGGGCAGGGGTTTCGGCTACAGGAGGGGCTTGGGGGGCAGGTCCGGGCCGGTGCACACCGGGGGCAGGGCAGGCTGCCTGCCCTGCCCCCGCGCTGCTCCGGGAAGCAGACAGAACCTGGGGGAGGTGGGGGCACAGGGGTCTGTGTGTTGTCCTGGCGTCTCCTCCAGGTACTTCCCCCGAAGCTCCAGTTGGCCGGGAACAGGGAACTGCTGCCAATGGGAGCTTCGGGGAAGGTACCTGGAGGAGCGGCCAGGGCAACACACAGACCCCTGTGGGGCCCCCACCAGGTCCCGACCGCTTCCTGGAGCCGGGGGGGGGGCAAGGCAGGGAGGGAGCTTGCCCTGCCCCGGTGCATGTGGGGCCGGAGCCGCTCTAGGTAAATGCTGGGGGGGGTGGGGGTGCCGCGGGGAGCTGGTGGGCCACAGAAAATAACCTTGCGGACCACACAGGCTGCGTGTTTGAGACCCCTGCACGAATGGAAGGCAGTCCACTATTATTATGAGCATGGTATTCTAACTTATGTAGAATAGAATCCTAATGACCCCAACCAGCCAATCCCAAACTGATTTGGACAATGTTTGTATTAGTGACAAAGCTTGGAATTCTCCCTTCTCTTCGTAGTAGCTAGCATTGGATGTGTTAGCTTTGTGTTGCTGTCAAATAGAGAGAATCTCATCCTCTGCAAGGGATAATGAACTAGTAAAGACACAAGGGACCAAATCCTCAGTTGGTATAAACTCATGTAGTGCCCTTGAAATCAATTATTCTGTGTAATTACCCCAGCTGAGAATTTGGACCAGGACCAGGGATCAGTGTTTGTTTGTAAAGAAGATTGATGGAGAGTGTAATCATAGGATGGGCTAGGGGAAATGAGAATATAAAGTTCAATAAAAGCAGGACAACAAAAAGCAAGAATATAGTAGAGTTGGATCTTGGGAGCTGAGGAACAAGAGGGAGAGTAGTGTTGATTGGTCAAGAGCAACAAATCCACTAAATGAAGAGTGAAGAAGCAAAGAAAAGTCCTGGAAGACATAAACCCACTAAGTATGAGTAGCAAAGTTAATGTTTTGTCAGTTGGACATATGGACACCCTCAGTACAATGTAGGGTTTTTTGTCTGAAGCGAAATTGTGTCATTGGTCTACTTAGTGTCACACGTAGCATGGTTGTGGTAAACCTAAGGGAATTTCTTCCTTAACCTTGCTATTTCTTGGACTTGTGAATAGGAATCCAATTAAGTGCAGTGTTGTGATTTAATATCTGTATGCATCTGTTTGGTGGTTTAGTTGAAGGCTCATTTTGATATACTTAATTTTTTTCCCCCTTGTTTAGCTCCAAGGTAGCTGTTGTAGAAATAAACTTTTAAATAATTAGGTCGGGGGACAAGGGGATGCAGAATTAAAGCCACTGTTTATTTAAAAAATGTAAAGATATGCTATTCACATGTTTCAGGGCTTTATTTTTTCTTTAGAAGATGAGTTTTTCACATTCTTACCCATTTTCAGTGGTCAAGTGCAGTAACGCAGAAGTTGAAAATGGGAGAAAACTAAGTGGATTTGGTCCTTCCTATTCATATCAAGATGCCATTACATTTGAATGTGAGGCTGGCTACTTCATGGTTGGCAGTCATGTGATTGTATGCCAAGCAAATAATTTATGGTCTCCTCCAGTACCAACTTGTGAAAAAGGTAAGTGCAAATGGGATTTGAGAGGTCAACTTCCCTTACACATTGCGCACACAGCATTATAAAAACCTACACTTGTTCTTCCAAGACTTGGTTAGACTACAAGGTTGTTTAGAGTGAAGAAAGGAAATGCAAACTTTAGACCTAATGTGGGATTTCTCCAAAAATCTGACATTCATTCTGACATTTCAGTAGTAGCAGTGGTTGCATCTATTGAGCATGAAAAATACAAGTGAGTGTTGGTATACTGTGTTGGCAACTGAGCACATGGTGTTTAATTCTCTTTCCCAGTGGTTTCCTGTAGATATTGAAGAGGAAAGGGGATAGCATGGGTCCCTGTGGAATCTCACAGGTGAGGGCCATCCATTAGGAGGAGCCATCAGCCATTGAGTTTCAACCACTTAAGTACTGAGTCATCTGCTCCTGCTGTGTCATGTAGATGGATTAGCAGTTTGCTTATGGTCCACTGTCTCAGAGGCAGCAATAGAGGTCAAATAATATGAGCAAATCTCGTGATCATGGACATAGGCAAGAAGTTTATTGTCTTGTGCCCTTAGAACAGTCTCTGTGCTATGTCCTGGTCCAAGCCCTAATTCTGAGGCATCCTGGTCACATGCTGTTGGAACTTCCAGAACACCTTGCTTCTGCTTTGATTTGTAAAAATGTATTTATTTTTTACTAGAGTATCTCAAAGTGTCTGCGGTGCTCCACAGTTCCCAAATGGAAAAATGCTTCCATCGAAACCTCAATATGTCACTGGAGATGGTATTACGTTGACCTGCAAGGCGAATTATGTCTTGCCCGATGGTGCAAAATCTATGACTAGTCACTACAAAGGAAACAATGTGTGGGATCCTCCTGTACAAACTTGTCAACATAAGTCTAGATAATAATGTCATGGTCCTTTCCGCTGTTGCTTCACAGGCATGTGCATTAACACAGATGTTTCCAAGTGCCTAGAATCTGCAGAAGCAACATTACCATTAAACTCAAGTTTAAGATAAATAGCTTTTAATTGTCAGCCATTAGGGTTTCTGCATTGAGGGGGAGTTTAAGGTTTTGATTATCCTTAAATGTACGCAGTAGCTATTATTTTCTAAGTTACTTTGCCCAGGAATAGGATGTTGAAGAGTTTTTCAGGGTGCAGTTATGGCTTCTTGAGGATTGGGAAGCTACTGTTTTGCAAGGGGCTTGGTGATTATGGAAATAGTACTTCTCAGAGAGAAGCAGAAGTAGTGGCTGTAGTTCCCTACTGGCTTTTACTAGGCAGGAAGGCCATGGACCCATTTCACAGCTTGTGGTTTAAATATTTTTTTAGTGTTTCCTGAGCTATGGCATACATGGTGGAGTCGTGCTGTTGAGTTGTGGAGTGGATAATATGATCTGGTCAGGGGTGGATTTGTCTTTCCCAGTTAAGCTTGACCGATTATCAGTGAAGTAAGCTGAGAGTTCTTGGTAATGGTCAATGCTTGGGTCTGATGTCTGGGCTGAGTAACCCGAGGGCTATGTGAAATAGCTTTGCTCGCTGATATTGACTCACTGATGGCAGAATAGAGTGCTCTTTTTGCTGCCTTCACTGCAGTGACATAGTTGTGCAAGAGCCAATGCTGCTGGCAGGTGCATTCAAAATATTTTATTCATTAGTGTGCTTTATCTGCCATAGTTCATCTGTGAACAGTGGTGATAGTGGTGGAGAATTGAGCAGCTTGGGGCCAAGGCATCAGTGACAGTGGACGTTAGATGTACTAACTCATTGGCAGCTTGGCCTTGCATGTGTGTGACTGTGAAAGTTTAAAACATAGAGGAGTTCAGGAGTCTTTAGGGGCATAGTAGCTGTGGTTGTTCACTACCTTGGTGGAAGGAGGAAGCCTCTGATCTTTGCCTGGATGAGGAGGAGGTGGTGGTTAGACCAGGAGAGTAGTACGCTGGTGATGTCTCAATAGCCACTGCTAGGCTCAGGATAGGCTCTAACATATGTCTGGCTGCATGTGTGGGCCCAGAGACTGCCCTGAAGAATCCCACAGAAACCAAGAGGACAGACCTTTGTGTAGCATCTGCATTGTCTATGGGGAGGACGAGATCTTCAGGACAAGAAATCTTCACCCCTTTTCCACCACATCAAGTACAAGTTAGTCTTAGCTTCTAAGGCTGAACGCAGTTGTCCCTTGCTTACCTGTCCTTTTTCCATTTGTTAGCCTTGATGTTCCGTGTGACTGCCTCTCTAGCAACTATCTCTATATCCTACCTATAGGCCACCCTTCTTGTCTTGCCAGACCAGCTCCTTCTCCTTAGGAGGCCCTTCTAATATGCTTATCAGAAAATCAGGCAAGTAATCTGCTTGCATGTTCTGTTATGTCTCTTAGAACATTAGCTGTTTGGGAGAGATTGGTAGTTATTCCCTGCACTGCCCTTGCCAAAGGACAGTACATCGAGCTGTCCTGTGAATGATCGTTGCCCAGCTTCTGGGATGTATGTCCTTGGCCAGACATGATAAATATTATTGTGAGTCATTAAATTATTTAAAATGAATCTGAGTCCAGGGCATGTCACCCCTTTATTTTTACTACAGTACCTCCAAGTGTCTGTGGTGCTCCACAGTTCCCAAATGGAAAAATGCTTCCATCGAAACCTCAGTATGTCACTGGAGATGCTATTATTATCTTGACCTGCGAGGTGAATTATGTCTTGCCTGATGGTGCAAAATCAGTGACTGTTCACTGCAAAGGAAACTGTGTGGGATCCCCCTGTACAAACTTGCCTAAATAAGTCTAGATAAGACTGTCATGTTCCTGCTTCAGAGGCACATGCATTAACACAGATGTTGCTTTTGCAGAGTCTAGGCACGAGGAAACTTTCTCTTACAAGGTAAATAGAGATTCTCTACTGAGGGTGGAGTTAACATTTTACCTTTTTAAATGGACTGAGTGACTATCTTAAGAGGTTCTAAAACCATGTGCTTTCTTGTCCTCTTAAATCTGGGGCAAAGGGCTTTTGTTCACAGGAGCACTGCAGATCTGTCTGTTGCTTTATCATCTGAAGCACCTTGATGTATACAGGTGTGGAATGGGGGGTTACAGATCTTTTTTAAATTGTTTTTAAAATATGAAAACTATTTTAAAGGGTGGGGCATAGCACAGGTACAACTGAAGTTTTGTTTGGCTTTATTGGTAACTGTTGCTCTAATGTGATTTTATAGAAGATGAGGACTAATGTACCAACAATTAATAGGTGCCCTCTAAGTAAAATGGAATATTTAGTATGTGGAGTTTAATTTTCATTTAAGTGGAACTTTCAGACCAGCTCTGTCTCTGCTGTCTTTGTCTGATCTTTCGTAAAGCACCAATGCCAAGAGCACCAAAGAGCCAAATGCCAAAGAGCTCCTTGTGGGGAGTGCATGCTGCATTCTTCATATTGGAGGGGAATGAACTCTTAATAGAGCTCCTTAAGTGACATGACAAACAGCTTTATTAATACAGTTTTTGAGCCTTTTTTTGTCCTAATACTTTCTCTATTGATGAAGATTAGCTCCACGTTGTGTGAGGGGCTTTCAGACTGTTGGTTGGATGGCTATTTTAACTCTTCCAGTGCCTCTCATTAGCTCATTTGTTAGGATAAGCATTGTATAAATGCCTATACATAAATAGTAAATCACTGGAAATAAACAGGTCCATGAGACTGTAAGATTCCTGTCTACATAATGTGGCTGTTTTCCACTCCTTCAGTAAATCGGTGCAAAGTAGACAAACATGAAAAATGTTAAGTTACAGAACAGGTGCTCTGAAATGTGTTTGGTTCTAACTAAACATCTTAAAAGTAGCAGAAAGATTCAATGGGGTATGTATTTTAAAATGCATGTGAATGGAAATATTTTTAAAATGGGAAGCCTAATCTCATTTGCACTTGGGTTTTGTATTACTTTGTTTTAACAAGTGTGTGTTTCACTTTTTCATCTTCAGGGGTTTGTCCAGACCTGGTCATCTCTCATGGAAGAGTAAAGTCTGGAGCAAAACCTCATTATGTTGTTGGAGATCATGTTACAATTGAATGTTATGCAGCCTACACAATGCCTGGTGAACCTACGATTCATTGCACTGATAAATTTAAATGGGAGCCTGTAATTCCAGAATGTAGACTACGTAAGTATAAATGTGATAAATTCTAAAATAACATTTTGCAAAAAAAATGCATATTTCATATTGTATGACACCCGAATGCTATATGGGATTCAAGAAGTTGTCACTTGGGGACACTTTCTCATTTAAGAGGTATTGTTAATGCACATTGTTTGGGGTGAGACATGGCTAATCCCTTTCTATTTGAAAGTTTTATTATATAAATTAGCCTTCTATTAGATTTTATTTATCTAGACACAGTACTTGGAAGACTATTCAATATGTCTTTTATTTTTAATTGGTTCTTGTTCTAATTTAACACTTATGCTGGATTTTCTTGGAGACAGTCCAGTAGAGATTAATACATGTACACCTCCTTGTATTATTACCATTCATGCTCTTAAATTGAATTCACCCTTTTTTGTTCTAGGTGTGTACATCATAATAATTTGTGGTAAGTACTTTATTAACACCAAATGAGATACATGAAATATAAAATAAGCATCACTTTATAAAATCAGTGTTTTACTTCTATTTCAATTCGTTGTACGTGACTGCAGGAACGTACAGTGATTTCGGAGTTTCTCTTACTGAATTACTTGCATGCTCCTTTGCAATGCTGTAAAGTTCCTGAAAAAACTGATCAGGTGTATTAGCATCAACTGCTATAAATCAGTTTTAATGTAAAGTGGGGTTTTTCTTGTTTGTCATCTATGTAATAAAAATCAGAGCAAATTTTTTTTTGTTAAATTCTGCAAAGAATTTGAAGCACATTTTTGGCTTTGTATTGGAACCTGTTGGGTTTTGTTGGAGCAATAATTAGGCAATAACAGGTCCATCATGAACGAGCTGTGCCTCCCCCATCTTACAAAAGGTTTTTCTCCTCTCTCCCTCCCTCTTTAGTACTTGGTTTTCAACTTTTAAATTTTGTGGACTGCTTAAAACAAAAAGATCCTCTCTTGGACTCTCTCTCTGGCATTCTTACTTCAATGCCACAACTCTCTGGCCACCCTAGAGCATGGTTATTTTAACAAGCAGCATTAGGCATAGTCACAAGGTTTACTTACCTAGCTGTGGTTGCAGCTGGGGATTAACTCTGACGCTGACATTCCCTTCCATCACTTGCTTATGCACCATCCCTCTTGGTCTCTAGGACTCAGTGCTTCCTCTCCATTGTTTGGCTCTCCAGCCAGATCACTATACAGCTTTCCCCTTTCACGTTAACAAAGTCACCAGACCAGGTGTCATTCCGGGCAGTCTTTTGATTCAAGATTGTGCCACTCCCAGTGGCTGGTAAGGAAACCCAGGCCCTCCCACTACTACAGCTTGTAGGTCAGGGACCCTACAATCAGGAGCCAAGGTCTGCACAATCTCAACTCTTACTGCCATTTCCATGGGCTGCTTCCTACACTGCCCTCTGCTGGCTTTCTTCTCCACCACCTTTCTGAGTAAACCCTTCCCTCAGAACCTAGGTCTTGGGCTTTTACTTCCCTGAGTTTCCACCTTCTGTCTTCACTAACTCCAACAATAACTGCAAACTTCCACATTACAGCCCTTTTGTTTGCCCTTCCTGGCTTTATTCAAGCCCCACCTACTCCTGCCAGATGGGCACTATCTTCAATTAGTGCTTGTCAACCAAGTCCCATGAAGCCTAACAGGTTAATTAGTCCCTTCTGAGCCACCTTAACCCCTTCACGGGTGGTTGTGATAAGCTGTTCACAGCAATTCTTAAAGAGAGAGAATGCCAGTGAAGCTCCCTGTAATGCAATGGGTGCAGCTTTACCATTTTGGGTCTGCTTTTTCCTCTCCCCTGAGATAAGTTCACTAGCTGTGTGTTCCTTTGAGCACTGAGTATTTAATACTTTTTGATTAAAGATTCAGAGGTGGGGGGAGATTGTATTGTGGTTGAACACGTGCATTGCTAAAAAGCATCATGAACTTCATTTCTAAACCTGTGACTTTTTTTTTCTTTCAAGTAATTGTAATCGCTGCAGTGATGCTGATAGTAGCTTTGGTCTATAAGAAAATTTTTTCACAGAAAGGGTAAGTCTACACCTGTTCCTTGTGCTTGTTTATCAGCTTCCTGATACCTTTCCTTTTTGCATAAGCCAGTATGGTAGCTACTTGAGCTTTCATTAGCCTATGTATTCACTAACCTATGAAAAATTCTAGCTTTTAATCTACTTTTACAAATTCAGTGTTGAACCTGTTCTCACTTGGCTCTGATAATTACCCACATAAGCTGTGAATTAACCTTAAAGACTGCACATGGCCTTTTCCCATATAGTGAGGCATTTAAGCTCATAATGCCACTACATAAATCCATGGTACACCCACACATGGAAGGATGCATACAGTTCTGGTCACCCATCTTAAAAAGATATTTAAAATTGTAAAACTATAGCGAAGGGCAGCAAAGGATGATGAGGGGGATGGAGCAGCTTCTGTATGAGGAGAGATTAAGACCAGGACTAGTCAGCTTGGAAAAGACCCAGCTGGGGGTGGGGGAATATGATCTACAAAATTATGACTGGTGAGGAGAAAGTGTTCACCCCTGCACATAACACAAGAACTAGGAGTCACCTGATTAAATTAATAGGCAACCGGTTGAAAACTAGTAAGGGAGTACTGCAGACAACCTGTGGAACTCATTGTCAGGGGACATCATGAAGGCCAAAAGTATAACTGGGTTCAAGAAAGAATTAAGTTAATGGAGATGTCCATCAATGGCTATTAGCCACAATGGTGAGGGACACAACCCCACGCTCTGGGCTAAGTTCCCTAAACTTTCAACTGTCAGAAGCTGGGACTGAACAGGGGGTGGATCACTATTAAAATTGCCCTGTTCTGTTCATTTCCCATGAAGCATTTGGCACTGGCCACCGTCAGACAGGATACTGGGCTAGATGGACCGCTAGTCTGACTAAATATGGCCATTCTGAGGTAGGCTTAGTTCTGACACAGGACCCTAGGAATACAATTTTCTTGTGGAAGGAATATGCCTGTGCCCTGCTCAGAAGCACACCAGTTTTTCCCCCAGTAATTTAGATGGTAGCACATGTTTGTGCCATCCTCATCAGGTTTTGTAACTCTGCTGCCTCCAGGGCAGCTGACATCAGTAGGGAAGAATCTGTAAGACCCATTGCTTGTCCATTCAAAATACTTTATTTTTCATGTCTGTCTGTTCCTCAAAAGTATCTTTTTCATCTCATCAAGAATCCATTTGAATAAATGTTTAACAGGTAAATTAAATCCCCCTGCACACCCACAACACAAGGGAAAGCTAAAACAGCATGCACGCATATGTAACGTTCAATTTTTATTTTATACAATACTTTCATACTATTCAAAATACAAAACAGTAGGTAGTATAGAAAAAAGATGTATAGTGTTTAAATTTTGAAACTACCCAATAAATACAAATGTTTGACATTTCATTTGTATAGATTCCTAGCAAACCTGTATAGTGGCAGAAGTAATTTTTGTAAATTAAAAAAAAAAAGTGAACATTAGAACCTGACCTTGCTCTGAGAACAGTGGGCCCTGCATCCATGTAGTTCTCAGGTAAGGACTGGAGCCTAACTGAATTCATGAGGAGTTTCCTCTTTGTAATACGTTGCATACACTTTTCATGAGGTCCACTTTCTAGGACAAGTTATTTTTTACGATGGTGATAAGCATTTGTTAGAATCTTATGGGGGGAGGGGAGTGGGGACAGAACATACTTTCAGAAATATTTAGTGTAGAGAAATTCAAAGGGATGTAAAGAACAAAATACAGGGCTTAAGCCTCACGTCAGCAAAGCACTTAAACACATGCCCAACTTTAAGCAGGTGAATAGTATGGTTGACTTCAGAATTTACCTTTAAGTGCTTTGCTGGATCCAGAGCATTAGCGCACCATGTGCTTTTTTCATTAACTAGACTCCATGAACCTTTGACACTTTTTAAGTGCAAGAGCCAGGTTAATTTTTAACAAATCAAAATGAGGTTTATGCTCCCACTTGTCTTCTGTGAAGGGCAGGGAGATTTGAAAATGGAGACCATTCAACAGACTGTTTTGGCTCCAATATTAGATATAGACTAGAGCTTATTTTGGAAATCGCTGCAGGCACCAAACTCTGTATTCAATTTCTAAACTTAAGGCTCCTGTAAAAATAATCTCACCAGCTATTTCCCTCTTTCCTCCACTCCCTTGGGCTTAACTCACCATGCATAGAGAATATTAATCAATTAGACTTCCCCCTCCTCTGCTGTTCAGCTCATACCAAACTGATGAAAATGGCCAAGAAGCATGCATGTTAAAGGCTAAAGTACCAGATGAAATTGAAGCATCTGCATTAAAGAATTAATTGAAACATTAAAAGGTATAGTTTAAGCTTCCTTTCCATTTGAAAATGTCCAAATTAGATGGCTTATTCATATTTCCAAGGGAAATGTGGTATGTAACTGCTATGTATTGGGTGAAGACCACAAGTTACTTTCATAGGTCTTCCTGTATGGCATGTATTTTTTGGACTAATTCATTCTCATGTGTTACCTTTGGAGAAATATTGTCACTTCAAACCTGGTGATGTACAGTGGTCCTTATCAGATGCAGTTTGGTTTAAAGTGGTTTTTTTAAAGGCATGCATGAAATATTTCAGATTTTCAAGTACTGGTGGCTTAAGTTTTTCAGTAAAATTGTTTCCATAAAATACTCTTTCGTTATTACAAGGAAGTAATTATAGCAATGTAGGGCTGGAAGAGGCTGCAAGAGGTCATTTAGTCCAGCCCCCTCACCAAGGCAGGACCAGTACAACTAGACCATCCTTGACAGTTTTGTCCTATCTGTTCTCAAAAGCCTCTAATGATGGGGATTCCACAACTTCCCTTAGAAGCCTATTCTAGTGCTTAACTATCCTTTATAGTTAGAAAGTCTTTCCTAATAGCCAATCTAAATCTTCCTTGGGTACAGATTAAGCCCATTGCTACTTGTCCACCTTCAGTGGACATGGAGAACAATTGATCACCATCCTCTTCGAAACAAAAAAAGTGTTAAAGTTCTTAGTAAACTACTAAAAATAGAAAGTCTAAAAAAGTTTTGACTTAGTAAGGAAACTGTTTCTATGCTTGTTACATATGAATTAAGATGATTAAGAGCAGCATTTTTCCTTTTGCATAGGAAAGTTTCAAAGCTGTATTAAGCCAATGTTCAGTTGTAAACTTTAGAAAGAACCATAACATTTTGTTCAGAGTTACAAACATTTCAGTTATGAACAACCTCCATTCCCAAGTTCATAACTGAGGTTCTACTGTACTTTAATTGATAAACCTGGTGGACCTGTATAATTGGCAACAATTGTGGTTATTCTTACACCTCAGTTGAGTCAAAATGTTTATTTCAAAATCATCAGTTATATTTCAAACCTATCAGAACAAGGGACCAACCTGCTGCTTTTCACTGTGCTCAGTGGTGACAAAGTTCTGGCAGTGTTTTTTAACACTAATATATATTAGTGCAGTGCAAGACAAAACAATACAATTTTGGGTTTACACTCTGGAGGGGGTGTGCACTTGAGTGCTGGACAATCCCAATGCTGGACAGTTTTACATGCAGAGATAACAAGTCCTTTGAAACCAGAGTTTCCCTTTATCCCAGTCTCAAATCCTTCAGTATGGCTTCCAAGAAGGTGGTGGTAATGGACCGGAGATCTAACATCTCAATCCTGGCTGCTTCCAAAAGGTTTATTAGAAGGATATTCAGTTAAAAAAAAATTAAGGTTAAACTCTTTTCTGTATTGTAACTGATACATTTTAGGTATCTAGTTTCAAGTTGGATAGTCTGGACTACAAATTACATCCCTTACAGCCATGCAGCTTTTGGTTCTTAATTTATGCAACTGGTTCACATGTCTCCAACAGTCCTAAATATGCTTAAGGAAGTGACTTCTCAGGAGCATGGGATTCCTAGCTAATTGTAAAATAAACAGCGTTAGTGTTTTGTAGTCACCAACATTGTGACAATCTCTTCAACCAAAATAATCCATATATAACAAGCATTTCAGGAGAGCAGAAATGCAGGATGTTAACAGCTTAATAACTGCTTTAGTTTAAAAAAAAAAAAACCACCCCAACGTCATAGGAGCCTATTTGCATTTTAGCTTTTTATAAGTGTACCAGCAGCCAGTATGTCTCTGAAGTAATAGAAAAGATGACTTGGAAAATATTGCCAGTTTTGTTGTTAACAGGAAGAAATATGCTAAATTACCAATTAAAACAAATGAGATTATATGAAAAATAAAAATTCTAATTCTTGTTTTTGCAGGAAACATGTCTCCACTTCACCTACTGCTGAATACACCTCGTGTAAAACTTGATTGATTGGAGGGGAAGGAGCAGTGCTGAAAGAATTCTTTCACAGATGGAAAAAGGACTGCATTTGCACTATATTTCTGTAGTGGAATATTTAGCACCTACTTTCACCAGAATTGAAGATGCTTTCATCTTAGATTTTTCTTCTCCTTTTGTGATTGACTGCTGTAGACATCTACTGCATCTTTACTAAGGCACAAAGCCAGAATGTATAC